>NC_081192.1:48721367-50055534 GCF_902713425.1 Acipenser ruthenus
AGCCGCCACAGCAGAGGGAGCCAGCACCGCCAGGAGCAGAGGAGCTGGAGCTGCCTCTGCCTCCACCACCTCCAGGAGCAGAGGAGCAGGAGCTGCCTCTGCCTCCGCCACCACCACCGCAAGGAGCAGAGGAGCAGGAGCTGCCTCTGCCTCCGCCACCACCACCGCAAGGAGCAGAGGAGCTGGAGCTGCCTCTGCCTCCACCACCGCCAGGAGCAGAGGAGCTGGAGCTGCTCTGCCTCCACCACCGCCAGGAGCAGAGGAGCTGGAGCTGCCTCTGCCTCCGCCACCGCCCGGAGCAGAGGAGCAGGAGCTGCCTCTGCTGCCCGTACCTCCGCAGGGAGTACGGTGGCCGGAGCCCCAGAAAGGGGAGCTGCCGGCCACGAAGAAGGGGGAGGAGGTCTGGAGACCACTTTCCCCAGCAGCAGTTTCGCTGCAGGAGTTCTTGTGGCCGGAGCCCCACAGGAGGGAGCTGCCGGCTATGAAGAAGGGGGAGGTCGGGGGACCACCTGCCCCCGCAGCTTTTTCGCTGCAAGACGGGACCAGCATGCTGTCAGCCGTGCCACTACCGGCAGGGGAGCTGACAGCATTTCCAGCCATGGGCCCACTGAAGCCTCCCTTCCCAGCCCGAGACTTTGGCCTGGACTGCTGGGTATTTAAGGGGGGAGGTGGCCGTTGAGGCCATGTGTGCTGCGCACAAGGGGGGGTATATGTGGCAAAGTGCCCCGCCCCTGTGTGCATTTGTGTGTTCTGTGTATGTATGTTGCGTGCGTGTGTTAATGTTGGTGTATAGATTGGTACACGGGATATAAACGGGTCTGTGTTTCACGTATATTTAAATTGTATATTTGTATTTAGGCACGGGATTGCACATCACGCACGTGCATTTAAAATATAATATGCGAGCACGGGGTTGCACAGAATTAATTCACGTGCTGGGATTCAAGTGAATAAATAATTAGTAATTGAATCCCAGCACAACAGTATATATAGACACACATTTCATTCAGTCAGGGTTGGGTGTTCGGAAGAGGAGAACGGGTGAGAGAGAGAGAGAGGAATAAGTAGTAGTAAAATCGTAAACGTAAAGTGTTTGTACTCACCGTGTTTGTTTGTCTGTCCGTGCACCGTTTGTTTAGTGTTAGTCGTTTTGTATGTCTGTTTATTTTGGCGCAAGTGCCGTGTCCTGTTTTGTACTGTTTAAAACCTTTTATTTGTTATTAAACGCTGAGTGCAGCCATTGCACTCAGCTCATCATCACCACCGTCTCTGCTGTCTGTGTATTCCTTTTCTGGTCTGACGCCACCCACTCTGGCCGTCTTTGTGACACGTGGTGTCATCGTGGGATAGCCGCGCCTCCAAGCGTCAGACCAGGAGGGGTCTGGATTTAAAAAAAAAAAAAAAAAAAAAAAAAAAAAGTCAATGGCAGAAGACGCCATCAAACTGCGGGGCTGGTTCCTAGAGAATGCTGGGCTGGAGGCCCAGTCTCTGCCCATAGTCGTCCGGGCCCTGTGGATGATGGACAGTGAGAGATGGGAGGCCTATCAGGAGGAACACACCCCAAACACCTTGGAGGAAGGTGTGGAGTTTGTCCTTAGCTACCTGGAGGCAACCATAAATGGAACAGCAGCCCAGGTAGCAGGACCACCAGCAGAGGAGTACCTGCTGTCCCCATCTCCACCAGCAGAGGGTGAGTACCTGCTGTCCCCATCTCCACCAGCAGAGGGTGAATGCCTGCTGGTTTTGCCTTCACAGCCCAAGTGGAAGGAGCCCGAACATCCTACGCCTGAGTGGGAGGAGCCCGAACATCCTACGCCTGAGTGGGAGGAGCCCGAACATCCTACGCCTGAGTGGGAGGAGCCCGAACGTCCTACGCCTGAGTGGGGGGAGCCCGAACGTCCACAGCCCAAGAGGGAGGAGTCGGTGCGTCCACAGCCCAAAAGGGAGGAGTCGGTGCGTCCACAGCCCAAAAGTGAGGAGTCGGTGCGTCCACAGCCCAAAAGGGAGGAGTCGGTGCGTCCACAGCCCAAAGGGAGGCAAGTCGGGGCTTCCACAGCCCTGGGACCCAAGCCACCAGCAGAGGGAAAATGCCTGCTGGTTCAGCCCCAAGAGCCGGAAGGGGAGGGGTTACAGGCTCAACCCCCTGAAAATTTTTTGGGGGGAGAAGGGCAGGATGCTGGTGTCCCCCAGCAGCCTCTCGCTATGCTGCTGAAGGCAGCACGGCGCGCACATGCCCAGCCGCCACAGCAGAGGGAGCCAGCACCGCCAGGAGCAGAGGAGCTGGAGCTGCCTCTGCCTCCACCACCTCCAGGAGCAGAGGAGCAGGAGCTGCCTCTGCCTCCGCCACCACCACCGCAAGGAGCAGAGGAGCTGGAGCTGCCTCTGCCTCCACCACCTCCAGGAGCAGAGGAGCAGGAGCTGCCTCTGCCTCCGCCACCACCACCGCAAGGAGCAGAGGAGCAGGAGCTGCCTCTGCCTCCGCCACCACCACCGCAAGGAGCAGAGGAGCAGGAGCTGCCTCTGCCTCCGCCACCACCACCGCAAGGAGCAGAGGAGCAGGAGCTGCCTCTGCCTCCGCCGCCTCCACCACCGCCAGGAGCAGAGGAGCTGGAGCTGCCTCTGCCTCCACCACCGCCAGGAGCAGAGGAGCTGGAGCTGCCTCTGCCTCCGCCACCGCCCGGAGCAGAGGAGCAGGAGCTGCCTCTGCTGCCCGTACCTCCGCAGGGAGTACGGTGGCCGGAGCCCCAGAAAGGGGAGCTGCCGGCCACGAAGAAGGGGGAGGAGGTCTGGAGACCACTTTCCCCAGCAGCAGTTTCGCTGCAGGAGTTCTTGTGGCCGGAGCCCCACAGGAGGGAGCTGCCGGCTATGAAGAAGGGGGAGGTCGGGGGACCACCTGCCCCCGCAGCTTTTTCGCTGCAAGACGGGACCAGCATGCTGTCAGCCGTGCCACTACCGGCAGGGGAGCTGACAGCATTTCCAGCCATGGGCCCACTGAAGCCTCCCTTCCCAGCCCGAGACTTTGGCCTGGACTGCTGGGTATTTAAGGGGGGAGGTGGCCGTTGAGGCCATGTGTGCTGCGCACAAGGGGGGGTATATGTGGCAAAGTGCCCCGCCCCTGTGTGCATTTGTGTGTTCTGTGTATGTATGTTGCGTGCGTGTGTTAATGTTGGTGTATAGATTGGTACACGGGATATAAACGGGTCTGTGTTTCACGTATATTTAAATTGTATATTTGTATTTAGGCACGGGATTGCACATCACGCACGTGCATTTAAAATATAATATGCGAGCACGGGGTTGCACAGAATTAATTCACGTGCTGGGATTCAAGTGAATAAATAATTAGTAATTGAATCCCAGCACAACAGTATATATAGACGCACATTTCATTCAGTCAGGGTTGGGTGTTCGGAAGAGGAGAACGGGTGAGAGAGAGAGAGAGGAATAAGTAGTAGTAAAATCGTAAACGTAAAGTGTTTGTACTCACCGTGTTTGTTTGTCTGTCCGTGCACCGTTTGTTTAGTGTTAGTCGTTTTGTATGTCTGTTTATTTTGGCGCAAGTGCCGTGTCCTGTTTTGTACTGTTTAAAACCTTTTATTTGTTATTAAACGCTGAGTGCAGCCATTGCACTCAGCTCATCATCACCACCGTCTCTGCTGTCTGTGTATTCCTTTTCTGGTCTGACGCCACCCACTCTGGCCGTCTTTGTGACACGTGGTGTCATCGTGGGATAGCCGCGCCTCCAAGCGTCAGACCAGGAGGGGTCTGGATTTAAAAAAAAAAAAAAAAAAAAAAAAAAAAAAAGTCAATGGCAGAAGACGCCATCAAACTGCGGGGCTGGTTCCTAGAGAATGCTGGGCTGGAGACCCAGTCTCTGCCCATAGTCGTCCGGGCCCTGTGGATGATGGACAGTGAGAGATGGGAGGCCTATCAGGAGGAACACACCCCAAACACCTTGGAGGAAGGTGTGGAGTTTGTCCTTAGCTACCTGGAGGCAACCATAAATGGAACAGCAGCCCAGGTAGCAGGACCACCAGCAGAGGAGTACCTGCTGTCCCCATCTCCACCAGCAGAGGGTGAGTACCTGCTGTCCCCATCTCCACCAGCAGAGGGTGAATGCCTGCTGGTTTTGCCTTCACAGCCCAAATGGGAGGAGCCTGAACGTCCTACGCCTGAGTGGAAGGAGCCCGAACATCCTACGCCTGAGTGGGAGGAGCCCGAACATCCTACGCCTGAGTGGGAGGAGCCCGAACGTCCTACGCCTGAGTGGGAGGAGCCCGAACGTCCTACGCCTGAGTGGGGGGAGCCCGAACGTCCACAGCCCAAGAGGGAGGAGTCGGTGCGTCCACAGCCCAAAAGGGAGGAGTCGGTGCGTCCACAGCCCAAAAGGGAGGAGTCGGTGCGTCCACAGCCCAAAAGGGAGGAGTCGGTGCGTCCACAGCCCAAAGGGAGGCAAGTCGGGGCTTCCACAGCCCTGGGACCCAAGCCACCAGCAGAGGGAAAATGCCTGCTGGTTCAGCCCCAAGAGCCGGAAGGGGAGGGGTTACAGGCTCAACCCCCTGAAAATTTTTTGGGGGGAGAAGGGCAGGATGCTGGTGTCCCCCAGCAGCCTCTCGCTATGCTGCTGAAGGCAGCACGGCGCGCACATGCCCAGCCGCCACAGCAGAGGGAGCCAGCACCGCCAGGAGCAGAGGAGCTGGAGCTGCCTCTGCCTCCACCACCTCCAGGAGCAGAGGAGCAGGAGCTGCCTCTGCCTCCGCCACCACCACCGCAAGGAGCAGAGGAGCAGGAGCTGCCTCTGCCTCCGCCACCACCACCGCAAGGAGCAGAGGAGCAGGAGCTGCCTCTGCCTCCGCCGCCACCACCACCGCAAGGAGCAGAGGAGCTGGAGCTGCCTCTGCCTCCACCACCGCCAGGAGCAGAGGAGCTGGAGCTGCCTCTGCCTCCACCACCGCCAGGAGCAGAGGAGCTGGAGCTGCCTCTGCCTCCACCACCGCCAGGAGCAGAGGAGCTGGAGCTGCCTCTGCCTCCGCCACCGCCCGGAGCAGAGGAGCAGGAGCTGCCTCTGCTGCCCGTACCTCCGCAGGGAGTACGGTGGCCGGAGCCCCAGAAAGGGGAGCTGCCGGCCACGAAGAAGGGGGAGGAGGTCTGGAGACCACTTTCCCCAGCAGCAGTTTCGCTGCAGGAGTTCTTGTGGCCGGAGCCCCACAGGAGGGAGCTGCCGGCTATGAAGAAGGGGGAGGTCGGGGGACCACCTGCCCCCGCAGCTTTTTCGCTGCAAGACGGGACCAGCATGCTGTCAGCCGTGCCACTACCGGCAGGGGAGCTGACAGCATTTCCAGCCATGGGCCCACTGAAGCCTCCCTTCCCAGCCCGAGACTTTGGCCTGGACTGCTGGGTATTTAAGGGGGGAGGTGGCCGTTGAGGCCATGTGTGCTGCGCACAAGGGGGGGTATATGTGGCAAAGTGCCCCGCCCCTGTGTGCATTTGTGTGTTCTGTGTATGTATGTTGCGTGCGTGTGTTAATGTTGGTGTATAGATTGGTACACGGGATATAAACGGGTCTGTGTTTCACGTATATTTAAATTGTATATTTGTATTTAGGCACGGGATTGCACATCACGCACGTGCATTTAAAATATAATATGCGAGCACGGGGTTGCACAGAATTAATTCACGTGCTGGGATTCAAGTGAATAAATAATTAGTAATTGAATCCCAGCACAACAGTATATATAGACACACATTTCATTCAGTCAGGGTTGGGTGTTCGGAAGAGGAGAACGGGTGAGAGAGAGAGAGAGGAATAAGTAGTAGTAAAATCGTAAACGTAAAGTGTTTGTACTCACCGTGTTTGTTTGTCTGTCCGTGCACCGTTTGTTTAGTGTTAGTCGTTTTGTATGTCTGTTTATTTTGGCGCAAGTGCCGTGTCCTGTTTTGTACTGTTTAAAACCTTTTATTTGTTATTAAACGCTGAGTGCAGCCATTGCACTCAGCTCATCATCACCACCGTCTCTGCTGTCTGTGTATTCCTTTTCTGGTCTGACGCCACCCACTCTGGCCGTCTTTGTGACACGTGGTGTCATCGTGGGATAGCCGCGCCTCCAAGCGTCAGACCAGGAGGGGTCTGGATTTAAAAAAAAAAAAAAAAAAAAAAAAAAAAAGTCAATGGCAGAAGACGCCATCAAACTGCGGGGCTGGTTCCTAGAGAATGCTGGGCTGGAGGCCCAGTCTCTGCCCATAGTCGTCCGGGCCCTGTGGATGATGGACAGTGAGAGATGGGAGGCCTATCAGGAGGAACACACCCCAAACACCTTGGAGGAAGGTGTGGAGTTTGTCCTTAGCTACCTGGAGGCAACCATAAATGGAACAGCAGCCCAGGTAGCAGGACCACCAGCAGAGGAGTACCTGCTGTCCCCATCTCCACCAGCAGAGGGTGAGTACCTGCTGTCCCCATCTCCACCAGCAGAGGGTGAATGCCTGCTGGTTTTGCCTTCACAGCCCAAGTGGAAGGAGCCCGAACATCCTACGCCTGAGTGGGAGGAGCCCGAACATCCTACGCCTGAGTGGGAGGAGCCCGAACATCCTACGCCTGAGTGGGAGGAGCCCGAACGTCCTACGCCTGAGTGGGGGGAGCCCGAACGTCCACAGCCCAAGAGGGAGGAGTCGGTGCGTCCACAGCCCAAAAGGGAGGAGTCGGTGCGTCCACAGCCCAAAAGTGAGGAGTCGGTGCGTCCACAGCCCAAAAGGGAGGAGTCGGTGCGTCCACAGCCCAAAGGGAGGCAAGTCGGGGCTTCCACAGCCCTGGGACCCAAGCCACCAGCAGAGGGAAAATGCCTGCTGGTTCAGCCCCAAGAGCCGGAAGGGGAGGGGTTACAGGCTCAACCCCCTGAAAATTTTTTGGGGGGAGAAGGGCAGGATGCTGGTGTCCCCCAGCAGCCTCTCGCTATGCTGCTGAAGGCAGCACGGCGCGCACATGCCCAGCCGCCACAGCAGAGGGAGCCAGCACCGCCAGGAGCAGAGGAGCTGGAGCTGCCTCTGCCTCCACCACCTCCAGGAGCAGAGGAGCAGGAGCTGCCTCTGCCTCCGCCACCACCACCGCAAGGAGCAGAGGAGCAGGAGCTGCCTCTGCCTCCGCCACCACCACCGCAAGGAGCAGAGGAGCAGGAGCTGCCTCTGCCTCCGCCGCCACCACCACCGCAAGGAGCAGAGGAGCTGGAGCTGCCTCTGCCTCCACCACCGCCAGGAGCAGAGGAGCTGGAGCTGCCTCTGCCTCCACCACCGCCAGGAGCAGAGGAGCTGGAGCTGCCTCTGCCTCCACCACCGCCAGGAGCAGAGGAGCTGGAGCTGCCTCTGCCTCCGCCACCGCCCGGAGCAGAGGAGCAGGAGCTGCCTCTGCTGCCCGTACCTCCGCAGGGAGTACGGTGGCCGGAGCCCCAGAAAGGGGAGCTGCCGGCCACGAAGAAGGGGGAGGAGGTCTGGAGACCACTTTCCCCAGCAGCAGTTTCGCTGCAGGAGTTCTTGTGGCCGGAGCCCCACAGGAGGGAGCTGCCGGCTATGAAGAAGGGGGAGGTCGGGGGACCACCTGCCCCCGCAGCTTTTTCGCTGCAAGACGGGACCAGCATGCTGTCAGCCGTGCCACTACCGGCAGGGGAGCTGACAGCATTTCCAGCCATGGGCCCACTGAAGCCTCCCTTCCCAGCCCGAGACTTTGGCCTGGACTGCTGGGTATTTAAGGGGGGAGGTGGCCGTTGAGGCCATGTGTGCTGCGCACAAGGGGGGGTATATGTGGCAAAGTGCCCCGCCCCTGTGTGCATTTGTGTGTTCTGTGTATGTATGTTGCGTGTGTGTGTTAATGTTGGTGTATAGATTGGTACACGGGATATAAACGGGTCTGTGTTTCACGTATATTTAAATTGTATATTTGTATTTAGGCACGGGATTGCACATCACGCACGTGCATTTAAAATATAATATGCGAGCACGGGGTTGCACAGAATTAATTCACGTGCTGGGATTCAAGTGAATAAATAATTAGTAATTGAATCCCAGCACAACAGTATATATAGACGCACATTTCATTCAGTCAGGGTTGGGTGTTCGGAAGAGGAGAACGGGTGAGAGAGAGAGAGAGGAATAAGTAGTAGTAAAATCGTAAACGTAAAGTGTTTGTACTCACCGTGTTTGTTTGTCTGTCCGTGCACCGTTTGTTTAGTGTTAGTCGTTTTGTATGTCTGTTTATTTTGGCGCAAGTGCCGTGTCCTGTTTTGTACTGTTTAAAACCTTTTATTTGTTATTAAACGCTGAGTGCAGCCATTGCACTCAGCTCATCATCACCACCGTCTCTGCTGTCTGTGTATTCCTTTTCTGGTCTGACGCCACCCACTCTGGCCGTCTTTGTGACAATGATCAAACATGATAAAATACATTTTACAGGGGCAGGCTTTAGCCCTGCCACACCACCACAGAGTGAATTTGAGTTTCAGTCTTATTTCTTAAAACATATACCATGAACTCAAGGGGTATGTTTGATTGTAATCATAATTGTATAGTCATAAAACCAAAAGCTAAAATGGGTAAAAGATAAAAATCTATTTCAGTCTCAGCCCATATGTCAAACCCATAATTCTCTCATTTAATTATCTGTGTATCTTTAAAATGCAAAAAACCCCAAAAAACCAAAAAAAACCCAACAAAATTAAACACAAGAACTCATACTAATGTGTATTTATCTTGTTAAGAGATACCTTAAACAGACAACGATTAAGTGATTAAAAATATTATTTATTTAACCAAAGTCATTTCAGGTATTATATGACATGTGACCTTTTGGTTTCCGATGATAAATCTCTAACGTTATAAATCACGGATGCAAAATGAACCCCTTTTTATGAGCTCCCTACAATGTCTTTCTAGTTGCTAATGCTGCCAAATTGAGTGACTGAGCATCTTCAGTCTGTAAGTTAGTGTGTGTGATTTGAACCCTTTTCTCAAGTGCCTAACCAATTTGCAGATGCTGGGAAGACTCATTAACATGGTTTGCTTAGGTTACTTGGAACAAAGGTATTTAAGAAGGCAGGTTGAAAAAAAAGAATGTTTTATGAATAGTGTATAATAATTCAGGCCAAGAAAGGATTAAAAAAAACAAGTATTTTAATACCGTAATTGTATGCCTAATTTTCAGAAGATTATGGTATACACCTGTTTTTTCTTAAATGGTCGATTTAAGATATTTTCTTTTTATATCACCATAACACAATAGTTCTTTTCTTTCCCTCCAATTTTTTTTTTTTTAAATTGCTAAGTTTTGTTGTAAATGAACTCATTGAAAAAGCACTTCAACATGACAGAAATATTCTTTGAGGTATTAACATATAATTGTACTGATTTTGCTTTTGAGGTGGGCTCAGAAATGAATGACTGCAGATTGCTGTCATTTTAAGAACTACTTAATTTCCCCTAATTTGTTTTTGTCATAAAGCTTAGTTTGTGCCGTGCCAGATGTTTGGAATATAGGCAGCCCTGTGAAGGTTTTCTTCTCTTACTCCATTATGAAACTTAGTTTGAATCTGTGCCAGGTTACCCCTATGTGGTGCCATCTGCACTGTCATTAAATGCTGTAGATCAGTTTTGTGCTATAAAATTGATCCCCCTTGCAGGCAAAGCAAATGATAAAAAAGAAAAAATATCTGTTCAGTGTATGTCACAATGGTAGGTACCGTTTAAAGTCCCAGCATGAGTTTCTGATGATGTGGCTTCAGGGTTCTGTTTTGAGATTGGCGACTACTTTTAGACAATGTAATGCTCCAGTATAGTTTTCACCAGAATAGTTAAATATTTGTCCATCTCTTTACTAATGTTAACAAAGTTTGACAATATCAGGTAGCAACCTATAGTTCTGTAAAATACAAAGATGCAATATTATTATTATTATTATTATTTATTTCTTAGCAGACGCCCTTATCCAGGGCGACTTACAATCGCAAGCAAATACAAATACATTCAAGTGTTACAATACAAGTCATACAATAAGAGCAAGAAATACAATAATTTTTTTTCAAGTGTCAAATTCAATAATGCAGCATATTTCTCAGGTAACTTATAAATGTTGTATTACCTGAAAGTTGTTTATTGTCACAAACATCAATAACAAGCTCTTGCAAATAGCAAAGTCTTATTGAGTTTTGAAGGTGGAAAAGGAGTCTGATTCACCAAGACGAATGCCTTTGGAAACAGAATGGCACCATTGCTGAGAGAGGGAAGGGGAGGCTAAAGCTTCTTTTCTTACTTCTGTGCTTTGTTAAATTGCACAATATGCTGAGGAAAATCATTCTAAAATATAATGTGCAAAATAGAAATGTGTTTAAACAAGGTTTACCACCATCATTTCAATTATTATTTAAACAGTGGTATTTAGATCTGACACCGATTTATTTATTTAATATATTCCCCTTAGTCTCTTAGGGTCGATTGCAGCATACCAAAGTTAGTCCACTTGATGTGTCTAACTAGCAGATTAAGGAGGTTTAGTCCACTTGCTTAGACTAAAGGTAGTACACTTGTTAATCCCGGTTGCAGCGTACCAGAAGATAATCACCACAGGTGGATCATCCGCTAAATCAGACTAAACAAGATCCTGATTGCAGCGTTCCAAATCGGATCTGAGATGATCCTGTTAAGGAGGACTAACTTAGTACTATGACATCTGAAAACTAGTAACGTGAAAAATAAAGCCTTGTGAACCTCAGTCTGAACTCTTTGAAGCATTTGGTTCAGTAAGGTTCGCTCGCAGTCACAGAACTATCCTTAATAAAATTGACATTTGCACTATGTAATGATATAATGTATCTTAATATATTGTTGATACACTATATTAAGCAATTATTTATTTTCTTAGGTAGACAGCAATTGTATACAGTAGTTTAAATGAACTACTATAGCAATAGGAGGCACTTTTTTACACAGAGAATTGTGAGGGTCTGGAACCAAACTCCCCAGTAATGTTGTTGAAGCTGACACCCTGGGATCCTTCAAGAAGCTGCTTGATGAGATTCTGGGATCAATAAGCTACTAACAACCAAACGAGCAAGATGGGCCAAATGGCCTCCTCTCGTTTGTAACCTTTCTTATGTTCGTATGTTCTGAGGCTGAAAAACTGTTACATTGCATTATCCTTTAAACAAGAAAACTTCCATGCAATGATGTTAAACTTTTTTGGTTAAACTGTAAAAGTTTTTTTTTTTTAAGAGTTTTTTTGTTTCTCTATAAAATTGTATGTCAGTTAATAGCCTTGCCTTTTCACTCTCAAAATATAATTTCATAGCTATTCTTTTTTTCTTGTCTTTTTTATACCATTGTTTTTCTTCAGCCATTGGTTATAATATTGAGTTGACACACACTCTTTGTAGTTCTGCTTTCCATGCATTATATAGAATCTGGGTAGACAAAGTACATTTTCCAGTGTTTTCTCCAGTAATGTGATCTGATGTTTTTGTTTCTTTGAGTTTTCATTACATTCTGCAAGGGTATGGATTTAACTCCTAGATGCTGACATTTTTCTGACTATATATAGATAGATAGATAGATAGATAGATAGATATATATAGCCATTTAAAAATACTTGCTGTGGAGAAAAAAAATGTTTATAAAATTCTCTCAAATCCTTTAGTTGAGAATTATCATATTTACAAAGACTATTACAATAGATGACATTATTATTTGTTATATTTAATTAATCTGAAGTAATTAAGTCACCCAAAATAATACAAAAGCCATTTTCGAAAAAAAAAAAAAAAATGAACAGTTAAGGATAGACGATGATTTCATGCTTGCACCGTATTTCTACCTGGTGTTAAGTCACATGTCAAAGATTTAGTCTTTTTTAAAGTTTAACACCAGATGGCAACATAACCTTGTAAGGTATAATGCTTTAGTCTTAAGTCACAGCAAAATAAAGTATTAAGAACAGGCACAAAATGAAGCAAATTTACCAAGCTGTTAGTAGCCACAAATGTGCATTGCATTTAAAAATGCATCTATAGTATCTGTCATACTTTAGCGTGCACTAAAACTATCGACATTACACAACTGGCTAACAGTTATTTTAATTTTTTTCAATAAGGAAAATGTTATTTTAAAAAAGCCGGTGAGGAACTCAGGTTAGGTACCCAGTTAGCTGACACATGTCATACAAGCTTAATTTTCCAGCCTGATCTTATTGTTAAGTTGCAAGTAAACACTGAAAATGTCAGCTGAAATGACGTTATCAAAACAACCTTGGTAGTAGGTCAAAGTATCTGTGTACTTTCAATTTTCACTTAACCTGTTCATCTTGAAAAGTGTAAATTCATAAACGAGACTAGTTTTCAAATTTATAACACACAGGTAAATTCTAGATTTTCAATTTTGACTGTGTAAGATCACTTGTCATGGTTTTGTCCATATACTCCATTTAATTGAACAGCACGTGACCTGGATGTTCTGTCTTGCAGGTTTGGTATCTGTTGGGCTGGGTTTGTTATCTTCAAGTGGAGAAGCCTGAGGAGACCGAAGCCTTCAAGGACTCTGCCAGAACATATCTAACAAAGGCCAAAAAGGTAGGCAGATTGTTTTGTTCACTTGTAGTTTTACCTGTTCAACAAAAATTGCCTATGTGGCTTTACTAGAACTGAATGACTTTCGAGTATGCAAATGTTTACAAATTTTGTTTTTTTATTGGCCATTGGCTAACATGCTGGAGAGGCAGTTGTTCAGCAAATGTTTCAGTACTTGAACACAGTACTATTTTTACAGTGTCAGAGCTTAAAATTAGAATTTCACATTTCATATAAGTCATATAGGAATTATCAATCAACTAGCTGAACAGTATTTTGTTTAGTGATGACCAATTCCAGTCGTGGACAGAGTTTTGGTTTGGGTAATTGAAGACATTTACTCTTTCAATGTTGTCATAATTGTGGGACACATTTCAGTGCATTTGGGGAGAGAGAGAGGTGTCGTTTTAGGCCCCCATGCATGTTTTCCAGAGAGAGTTTTTCTCATGCTGGGGTGAGAAAGGGAAGCTGTTTGGAAAGGGAATGGCTACAGAAGCTGAATGCACCTGCTGTCCTTTTACAAGTGCTGCGGGAGCTTTAATGAGCACAGAGCAGATGGGAGCACAGTTGTACATTTTATCCATCTCGTACAGAGGTGTTGATATATGGAGCAGTTCCAGGTTATTCCAAGCAGGATTTGAACCCTTGACCTTGTGGTTCAGAGGCAGATGCACTTATTGACCAGACCGACCAACAACTCAAGCAATCGAGGATCATTGCAAAATGTGAAGATTGGCAAAGAATACAAATTTTACGAAATAGGTTACTTTAGGGTCAGATATATTAAAGGATATTAGTATACACAGAGATGTCTGTTAGGTTTCCTGTTTCTTGTCAAACTACTACACTAGTCACACTCAGTGCTTTGTGCTCATCATTTGTGCCTGTGTAAGTCTTTCATCATCTTCAGTACTGGTTAACTTGGAATTGTTCACACCTTATATTTAGGTAAACACTTGGCACCATTTTCAGACAAATACTTACTTTCTTCAGTATATTTGGATATCACAGGTTCCCTGTGAAGCAAGTAATGTGCTGTTAGGCTGTTTTCGAATTACTGTAGTTGTGCCAGCAATCTTTTGCACATCTACACTACTGCCCAACAATGTTGGCACCCGAGCGAAAACTGCATTTAAGGGTCATGTATGTTTGAATATGAATATAATTTAGGAAGACAGCAATTGTTCCTAAGGCATGCTGTAGCTGATGCCTGTCAGTGCTACTGGTTTAGGCTAACTCCTCATTATAAACACGTGTTCCTGGAATCTTCATTGTTTAGTTTAATTTCACTGATGCATTTTTCAAGCAAAATGCAGAGTTGCCCATTGGTATATTCATTTAGATAAATAAATATCTTCATAGATGTCTGTTGGACGCACAGATCGTCTCCAAAGTGTCATACTTGTGTTGAAGTGGTACCAAAAAGAGAATTTATCTTTAAAATAAATAACTGGCACTATCCACACTTTCTATCTGAATGGCACATTTGGGATACGCGAACGCAAGCCTTTTAAGAATTCAAAGTGCTTTACAAGGAGCGCACAAGCCGTTCACAGATATAATAGGCTTCAAAGGGGACACAATTATACTTGATACATTGCCCTTTTATTTTCTACCATCAAAATAATATGCGCCCCAGCTGCCAAAATTATTTGTTACCTGATGCCATGGGAACGACATGCAATTACACTTAGGCCTGTCGCACCAGAAAGGTTTTATTTTTCTACTATCAGCAGTTATTCTCTAACATTTCGTTTCATTTTGCTTTCATAATCCAGATATCACTGTGCTATTTCCTAGAGGTATAATGGAATGCTGTCTTCAGCAAATTAAAAAGAAGACACATCGGTAACAGGAAGGTATTTCTGTTTACAGTAGTATTAAAAAGATACTGTATCATACCCATGATGTATCATTCATTTAGTAGGTTTCTCATTTTTCTATATCGAAGTTACATTACGGTAAACATATTTTGTTTTGTTTTTATTTTATGGTCATTTTTTTTAAACTAAGGACATAGTTTTCTTGGCAAAAAAGTGCAAAGGAAAAGTTTTTTTTTTGTTTTTTTTTCAGGCTTCAAAAACAAGAAAACCCTGTCCTATGGTGTCCTTGAGTTTATAGCAGCACCCCCTTAATTTCCTAGCGCACCTGTATTAAAGGTCATTTGACAAAATGTACTGTACATTGCAAACATTTGAGCACATTTATTCAATTTGTTTCATGGATAATCATGGTGAGTGGTTTATCGCCCACATTTTGTTGTGTCAGGCTAGTTAGCAAAGCAAGTCAAAGTACAGGTTAATGTGCAAAGTGAATAAGTATTTTATAATTCTGCAAGCTTGGAGAATAAGGTTGAATTTATTATAATTAGTATGGTACCGGTAAATGTAAAATCACTATGGTAACAGATTTTGCCTCTCTGTCTTATTCACAGAGTCCCTTACCAGCAGGGTTCAAACAGTGTCACTGTCGTCGTTATAATACATTCCCCCTTATTCTCAAAGCTTTTTGTGGCATGATAACAGATTTATTAAAATATCTGTTCTTTTAATTCACTTCAACTTTAAATAACCCACCTATCGGACTGCTAGAGCTTGTTAGGTCATTTACATGTTTATTGTATTTCAGTTGTTTAACTGCAGGAAAGAGGAACAGCACATTTTGAATTTACCAAGAATACAAACGACATTAAACTGAACAGAGAATCAGCAGAAAATATGATTGTGTATTGTTTTCATTGCACTCCCAAAAAGTTATGTGAATAAGGCAGTCCTGCAAAACCTGTAGGTGATTAATACAAGCGGCACTAGCTTTTTTAAAATGCTGTTTAGCTTAATGAATATGGCCCTTTCTTGGATTTTTAATCAGAGTTAACAAATGCAAACAGTGGGAATTTGGAACAGCTTCAAAGATTTAGATAGGTCATGCTGTTACCGTTTTGTAATTTAGGTATCTGCAAAATGGGTTTTGCCTTCCTTGTTTCAGGTTTTG
This sequence comes from Acipenser ruthenus, assembly GCF_902713425.1. NCBI lineage: Eukaryota > Metazoa > Chordata > Actinopteri > Acipenseriformes > Acipenseridae > Acipenser > Acipenser ruthenus. Next base: position 48,736,952 of record NC_081192.1, read on the forward strand.
GAATACAATCAATTTTTCATACAGCAATAACCCTTTTTGGACCTGTGGAGGGGTGGTGGGCAATTCACTGACACAAGGAGACAGTACTTTATTTGTAACGCCGCTCAGGCGCACTGATTTATTTGGTACAGTAGATGGCGATGTTGTCTGTGGACTGGATACTGACAACAGTAACCAGAACCACGGTGTTTACCAATACAGGTACAGGCACAACAAGTGCTTGTAAATAATAATGAAAACCAAAGGCGAAAGAAAAAGGGGAAATAAAACACAGTAATAAAACTACAAACAAAAGTGCTGCTTACGCAGTGCCCCCACTGCCGCTAAGCCGGTCAGAACGGGTCTCCGTCCTACGCTCAGTTACCCTATACACTGGGATGGCCGGAGTTCCCCGTACAACTAAACACGTTCCCTCGGGTACGTGGCGATTTCTGTTATTTATTTCCTCTTTGTTTTAAAACTGACGTCTTTCGTCAGTGTCACTGTGTATTCCCCAAACACGGCCACCCGAGTGCACAACCAAGCCAGATCTTAAGGGCCGAGCAGTCTCCCAAGGCCCGCCCCTCAGCCACTCAGAGAGAGGGAAAGCACACACACCCTCTTCCCCACCTCTCCGTGTCATCGCCATGACCGACAGGCAGATCCCACGAGACTGCTGCCCTCCACCTGTAGTAATACGGATGTGCCAAATAGTCAGTCCAGATCTCCCCTGTTACAGGACCTCGTGCTGAACAAGCTCGTGATCAGGTTTCTTAAGTAAATGCACGTATAACAATGTGTAAGCAGTCAATTAGAGCTTTGAAGAAAATACACATTTGTTTACCTGGCCTAAAAGAGATGAAATACACATTCTTGTGGTTCTTCTTTCTCTGTCTCTCTGATATGGTTGGGTGGGTGGGTTTCTGTCTCTGTCTTAGATACGAGACTGAATGCGGTACCCCATACAAATTCGGCATCTTTATCCAAAGCCATTGAAGTAATGTATTTTAACACTAAGATGTATATATTTGAACATAAGAACATAAGAAAGTGTACAAACGAGAGGAGGCCATTCGGCCCATCTTGCTTGTTTGGTTATTAGTAGCTTATTGATCCCAGAATCTCATCAAGCAGCTTCTTGAAGGATCCCAGTGTGTCCGCTTCAACAACATTACTGGGGAGTTAGATTCTATTTGGATTTTATTGGATTTATTTATGCCTACAGTTGACATGGCATTGCACAAGTACAAATTATTTTTACACATCTAGAGTTTGTACAAAAGATATATCTCTTCACTTACCTAAAACGTTTTGAAAGCCGTAAATAACACCTTTTTGAGGTAGGCTACTCCGCTGCTGTCACTTGTCTCTGCATAAAAAAAAGAAATGAGGCATTGAAGCTTGCATTCTGTGTCACTACCATTACACTTGTATTTTGTGTTGCTGATCAAAATACAATCCACACTAAATTAAATACACTGACTGTATTACATTTAGTAGAGCCATGAATAAGACTATAAGCATTGTATTAAATCTGTCGGGCAAGTCATAGTGCATGTATGTTTTAGCTGCGAGAATCCACCTGCATACAAAGCTATTATTTTTTTCACCGGTCAGGTGAGGAATATTCTCATGATGTCAAATAAGCAAGCGATACCGGGGTACAGCCTGGTGTCTCTCATGCCTTCTAGTTGAATTTATCTCATGATGTAAGTACAGTGCAAGGCATCAGCCATATGTTGCAGGCAATCAGCTTGAGGGATACTTCGTTGGGAACAGGGAATAAGGGTCCTCCAGTTGGGACAATTGGGAAATAAATTGATGGATGGCAACTGTGTAAGTAGAGTATTAATTAGAAGTGAAATTAATGGCATACGGTGAAAATGATTGCAGCAGAAACACAAGCATGCACAACCATTCACACAGACCTTTGACGTAGACTTTAATTTAGAACTCTTTGCATCAGTAGCCAGCCTTCCTCGTTCACCTGTCAGTCTACACAAACAGGACATTAATTTGAAAGACAGTAATTAATGATTTCAGTGAAAGTAATGTATATAATATATAACATTTATAGTATATAACATATATAGTATATACGTTATAGTATATACATTATATATTTCTAATTTTATATATGTTGGGACACCAAACCGAAATACGCCCTTATCTAGATTGGGTCAATCACATCGGGTTGGGGTTCATTTAAATTATTAGAACCACAAAATCTTTTCATGTTCGGGGTGGGGTTGTCTTGCGAATGACCCCATTGCGATGCAGAAAATTAACTTAACCCGAACACGATCTGAAGAAGATCATCCAAAAAACACAACCTAACTGAAGCAGTGAGCAGCAATGTCACAGTGCGCGTCGGTCTTCCAATCAAAGCTACAGTACCACATTAGCTGCACAGTACACAAGAGTACCATTTTTTTTTTCTGTATTCCGAATAAAATAACACCTCAAATAGCAACCTAAATATTCAACATATTTTTTTTTCTAACAAATAATAACATTAATAAAATAATCTGGCGTAATGTTGTTTCTGAACATCGTGATTCAACCTCCTATTAAAATAAAAACAAATAAATGAAAAAAATCTTCAACCATTTCATCTTGATATGCTAGAAAACGTGAATAAAGATACTACACGATATTCCATTGCTGTGGTGGAGGGTATAGTGAGTGGGAGTGAATTTGATTTAAAAGCAATCAGAACTGCACAGAGTGGCTCAGGCTGAAACATGCTTAATGCCCAGCTGAAAATGAATGATTGTAAACAAATATTATTTTGTAATCTATTAAATTCCCCCCACCCCCAACAAAAAATATAAAATAATTACCCTTCAAAATCTATATTAGGATTCTTGCCTTTTTGCTCCTGTAAAAATAAAAACAAAAAAAAATGTGCTCTTGTCTTGGACTATTACAGGTTATTAGATGTTTATATTCAAACGTTTTGAAGATATTGACATCAAAGTGCATCAGAATGCATTAATATGATGCCAAAGATAGTGATTGGCCTGGTGGGCAGGTGCTTCCCTAGTTTGTTGGTTTACTTTGTAGATAGATTTCTCAGATGGGGGGTAAAGAGAGCGCTCTTTGAACAGCACTTAAGCAGGAAATACTTTATTCCGGATGCAACTTACTAATATCCTGCAGAGATTAAACATGCCACATTTGTTTATTTTCTTAAATATCAATTTGTTTTTCCATGGGAGCCAAATGCTTTTATTAATTATGAAGGACAAAGCATTGTTTGATGTTAATGTACTGCTCCTGCAAATGATGAATGATTGTCTTATTTTCTCACTACCTTCTAGACATGTGAATATGTCATGAATAACTTTATTAAGTGCAACCTCTAACCCCAGGCCTTCGCTTCCACTGTGTTACCCTTGGGAAATGAAAGGGTATTAGATTCAGTTCAGTCCAAATGTTCTTGTTCTTCCATTGTTGCCCCAGTATTCCCCTGATGAGCATGTCATGCCATCTTTTGTCATAATCCTTTAGCTGTTTGTATTTGTGTACTGTGATTGAATAAATCATGTTGGAATGGCCCATGTAAAGAATGCTAATCAAAGCAACATAAACATAAACATATTTTGTTCTAATAACCCAGCACATACAAGAAAACACAGATGACGGCATAAGCCAAAGCATTTCTCTTAATTTCTTATTAGTTTTAAGCCAGTGAAGAAACTTGTTTTCTGGGTCCCTAGACTCACAGGCAGCTGTGGTGAAAAGTTGGCAAGATTTTAAAAAATATAACACAAACGGACCTTAATACTGGTATCACTCTCTGTCTACTCTTCCCTGTGACAGTTTCTCAGTGTGTGTACTGGAAGCCCACTGATAGCAGGTTTTTCTGCTCCATTCAATGAAAGACAGCAGTAATCGTGTTGTCTGGTACCATGTTTTCCAAGCACTGCTTCTATAAAAAAGATTAGCACTTGGTTATTGTTCAAAGTGAGTCGCCACTACCCTTAGGTGAGTTCATATTGGGATTACTGTTGATTTAGAGCATGTAGTTCTTTACACTACGTTTCTTACACATATTGGGTTGGAAATATTTTTCTTAAAAGTCAATTTATGGCATGCCCAGCAGTGCCTGAAAAAATACAGAGTGCCAGACTAGTCATAAGATTTATTTATTTATTTATTTTTATTGAAAACATTGACAGAGTCTTTGAAAAAATGTATTTTCGTATTTCCAAATGGAGCACTGTTTAGTGTTTTACAGTTTATGGATAAAACATCATAAGCTAGTTTTGCAATCTGAATCCACAATACTAACATTTTTACCAATTCCTTTAAGGAAAGGAGATAACGGCACACAAATGTCTCCATGAATATACAATACGAGGCACATCGCAGACTGCAGACTGATTCATTAGCATACACATACAGTTTCAAAATACAGTGACCTTGCAGAATAATATTATTAAAACAATTAGATGGACATTGAAACTACAGGCATGTTTTGTTTGATAAAAACAACTTTCTATTCTTCGAAATAGCTTTTTATATTATTGCAAAGGTATTTGACATATTCCTGTATATCTCTCTACATTGACTTTGACACCATGTGTACAAATATCTATACCCTTTCTGTCAAAGCATCACAGACCATCAGTGTCTTACTGAATTACAAGTGCTGCTTTCACAATTCTCCCGGCCCATGCAGTAGAAGCCTCTTACCCAAACACTTTTCTCTGATGAGAATGATGCCATATTTGCATACCTAGCTCATATGTTCCTCGTTAGCCTTGCTCACTCTCCACTCTATCACATCTGCTTCTTAGAGACTGCTTTTGTGACATGAAGCACCTCGCTTTCAAATCCTTTTTGAATATTAAAAAATATGTGAAGCATGTTAACTATTTCTGGATGCTGGGGGCAGGGGGAAATGACATGTTTTCGCAGCAGCTTTGGCAACTTTGCCTTAGACAGACAATAATTAGTCAAACACATTCCCAGTAGATGAGATGAAGGTGGACGTCTCTTACACTCTTGTATATTATTTTCAGAGCCACTGTCACAGCACATTGTAATATAAGTCTCTATATTGTGGAACACAATTTGCGTCTTGTTTAGTCCATGACAAAGTATCTATATCGACAGCTGTTAACATTTTGTCACGAAAATGGCAAATAAATAATTCCCAATACAAATTCATAAAACAGCTTTGATCCATCACATTATATTACTGTATAACTGGAAGAAACCCATAAAAAGTATCAAACACAGTATATACTTTAGAGCTATTACAATATGTTGGCTAGTTCCGTTGATGGGAGAAATGTGTATTTGTAGTAGGAAACAACACAGTAGCGTTTTCCTACAACTGTTTCCAATAAAATCTTATTTAAAATTAGATCTTTTTGTGGTTCTTGGGACATGTGACAGGGTTGGCCGATGTGGTGACGTCAGGCCAGATGCAGGAAGGAAACACAAAGGAAAAATACTGCGGTGCAAAAGGCGCTGCGGCACCATTTATTTAAGTCACTGCCGACCTCGCCTCTGCCAAAACACATTGAAATGAAAATAACAAAAACATACGGCTTCGCTGTCATATTTATGAATAAATAAATAAATAAATAATAATATTTATAATAATAATACAACAAAACAAATACAAAATAATAAATTGCACAGGGGTGGAGGGGTACCCCGTTCTAAAATAAACAATACATTTAAATCAAAATACAAAAAAAATACATTTTACAGCAGGGCTTTGCCCTGCCCCCTTTTCATGTGCAGGGCTCCTCGCCCTGTCACAGGACAAGAAAATATTTACTGTCAACACAAATGTCATCAGTGGAGCTTGTGGAGAGGAGAAAAAAAAGGAATTCATGATCTTGGACCATCCATGATAACTCAGCAACTCTTGTAGGGTACGTAGAACCCTTGCATTCAGCCTGTTTAGTTGCTCTTTCTGCATCTGATTCTCCCTGAAATACACCCACACAAACCAGATCACAACCAGTGTGGCTCTTTTGCTGGCTTCATGCCCACCTTTTACAGTATGTAGGAAGCAAAATGGAAGCTATTATAAAGCGGTGAAAATGATTATATAATGTAGTAATTTATGATTGATATGTCAATATAATGATCTATAGCAGGAAGTCAACCATTGTTCTTTTCTATTCACAAGCAGTTGGCTGTTGTCAACCTCCAGGTAGAGTTCAGACAACATTAGAAGAAAGGGACTGCTTTATTATGACATGCTCAGAGGGCCATGTTGTTAAGCAGTATGACAATTGTATGCCTATCAATCCCATGTTAATAAGTTTTATTGATATAAAGTTACATTTTTGTCTGAAGGTACATTAAGAGGATAAACTGTTCTCCTATATGGGCTGGCAGCAAGATAGTTCCTGTAACCATAAGGGAGGCTTCTTTGCTGAAGTGTACTGTAGGGACAAGAATATTTTGAAACACATGAAGTGTGTAGTGTGGCTGTTTTAAATGCAGTCCATTTATTAAGTGCACGTCAGGCGCGTCAGGTCCAATTTATTTTCACATGCGCAGTTAATTTTAGACGCTGTTTAAATTTTTTTTTTTCCCCACAGTCAAATGGGTTTAAAAGGCTCTGCATATCAACAAAGCACTCACTAGGCATCTCCAGCCCCGCTCCACCCTTTCGTTGCTACAGCTTTCACATATGCTATGAAATAAATAATAATAGTCGTACATACCGATCAATCATCTCCTAATCACTCGTTTTATCACCAAACGCCTCAATAATGCGATCCAAGTCATTATTTTATTACTATAACATCTGAAAAAAGCTCTGCAAATGTCCATGATATTCTCTGAGCGCTGATGCAGTCACAGCCAGCTTGTTTCCTTATGGCCTCCATTATCAGATGCCAGGGGCAAGTATGACTATTCATGATAGAGGCCTTTTATTTTTTATTTTTTTGGCTTGTCTCGGCTCCTGTCGCTCCCACTCGGCCATTGAATGGTTTTCTCGGCTTTTTCCGGAGAAAAAACTACTAGAAACCCCTTTTTTTGCATCTTTTTGATGATGTCGGACAGGGTCCAACATTGGACCGGATAAGAATAATTGCAGTGTCGGACCAGGTCCGACATAGGACCGCAGAGGGCTAAGGTATTTTTTCAATTGAACCAAACATCACCTGAATATTGTATACCAAAGCTGCTCTTTGAGCCTGTGACCCAACCATGGCCCAGCCACCGGGGGAACAAAAGGACTGCGCTCTAGACAGATCTCAGCACTATTTTTCCTTTCAATACTGACCTGATGGCGAGCCTTGCTCAGATAAGTGCAATTGTTGCTTATGTCTGTATATATTTTGCATTTTATGTGTGATAATTAAACAAATCGCTATAATAGTTTTTCTATTGATGCTTATTCGCCCAGGAACCCAGTAACATAAGTCGGCCAATTTTTTTTTCTCTTTGTGTTATTTCTGTAATGTAAGGCCTGTCTGTAACGTGGTGCTCGGCACACGTGCAATAAGAGCAGCTGCTGGGCTCAGCAGCACTGCGCAGGACCGATATACTCATCACAGTACATCAGTGACATTTTGGTGACCGCTATATAAATAGCATCACCATTGCGACGGCTGTTCGTTCATTCTAACAAGCAGACTTCCCTCAGTCTTGTGTTGGTACTGACTGAGTGGTTTTGCCAGTGGCTTACCTGTACATTGCCATCCGTAACTGCGACCAGGAGGCCGCTACTGATCACTGAACTGACCCGGTTACGATCCTGTACCGACCCGGTGCTAAAGCCACCAAACAGGAACCGTACCACTCCAGTACTGACCCAGTTCCAACACGGTGCTAAAGTCACCCAACCGACCTAGTGCCAACCAGTTTCCAAACCAGTACCAACCCGGTGTTAATACCGACCCGGTGCCGAGATCACCAAACCGGTCCCGCTCGGGTCTTGACCCACCTGGTTGATATATATACAAGCAGATTGAGGCAACAGCTGTGCAACCAAGGAGCAAGCAATTGCATTGCTTGCTCCTTACATCATGCCTGGGTTCCATCCCTGTGAGACATACAAGGCCAGTCTGCCTAAGGAAGACAAGCATGGCAGGTGCTCTTCCTGCCTGGGGCAAGAGCATGCCCAGGAGGTACTGGTTAATTGCAGATTCTGTGAATTTTGAGCCCCTTTCTCCAAGCGCAAGCTTGAGAAGAGGTTATCCCGTAGCTCTAAGGAACGTTCTGCGTCCCTTAGTCCTGCTCAGCACTCTCCCCCATCACCCTCTCTTTGAGTGGTGGCTGCGTCCTTAACACATGGCTCTGCGCCAAGGGAGATCGGACGGCACAACTGGGAAAGTAGCCCAGGCAGGAAACAGTCTTCACGGTCTTCCTCATCCCCCTCCAGCTCTGCCTGTCCTTCCCTTCCCCCGTGGAGGAGGAAGAACTGTTATTGCTGAATTACTGCAGGAACACTTGGCGCCACCTGCCCCATTAGCCCACAGGGCTGCGAGCACCGATTGGCCACAGGAAACACAGTCCATTGCCGTCTCTGAGGAGGTGGGCGAACAGGAGCTGGCTTTCTCGTCCAAGGACGTGGAGTCAGACGACATTACCCCAGCTATAAAGCTCTCCCTGTTGGCAGAGCTCATACCACCAGATTACTTGTCAATTGTTTCCCTATCAGCCTCAGCGTTGTAACCAATCAACATGAAACTTGGCAGGTATCATCCCGTGTAGATTACAGTTCAGATGCAAAAAAAAATGAGCTCCTGCATGACAGCCTGATGCATTTTTTGGAAAAAAACTTTCAAAATCATCTTCTTGGGAACCGGTGAACCGATTAATCTGAAACTTAGCATATGTCATCAGCAACAAAACCCGCTTCAGCTTGCAAAGCAGAAGTGCTGCGATAATTTTTACTTTCAAAATGTCTGCCACCAAATTCGCCAAAGCGCACCCCAAACATCAAACTACTTCTGTTTGCAAACTGTTTAACCAACTAACTTGGTAGGCATCATCCTGGGGACAGTGGAATTCAAATATGGCAAAATGGTCTTTTGTAAAACAAGATGGCCGCCAGACCTACATTTTCTTCTTAAATTTAAAACCGCTTAAGTTGAAAAATGATTGATTTATCCAAAGTTGACAAACCTGTGTCAATACAATTGACTTTTTCAAAAATGATGTTTGTGCGTAAACCGATATGGCCACCTGACACATTTCTTTAAAAACCTTTCAAAATCTTCGATCAAATGTAAAACTAGCTTATAACTCCTTACAAAGTGCAGATAGGTTAATGGTTACTATGGAACACATATAGGAAACCATATGTGCTCTATCCAAAAATTACCTTGATCGTGACCTTTTGAGCTCTCCTTAAGGTTAAATGTAAAATTAGCTTATAACTCCTTAGTGTGTAGATAGGGTCATAGTTACTGTAGTGTTTAAAGTTATAAAGCATCATGAGATAATGAACTAATGCAGTATTTTTATTTTTTTATTTTTATTTTTTTTAATTTAGTAAATAGCCAATTTTATTATTTTATCCCAATTTGGCATATCCAATTATTTTTAAGCTCAGCTCACCGCTACCACCCCCGCGCTGTCCTTCGAAGCATGTGCCGTCAGCTGACCGCTTTTGTTTCACACTGCAGACACACCATGCAGCCACCTACAGCTGCAGCGTCGGAGGACAACGCAGCTCTGGGCAGCTTACAGGCAAGCCCGCAGGCGCCTGGCCAGACTACAGGGGTCGGTGGTGCGCGGTGAGCCAAGGACACCCTGGCTGACCTAAGCCCTCCCCCCAGGCGGCGCTCAGCCAATTGTGTGCTGCCCCCCTGTGAGGTCCTGTCTACGGTTGGCAATAGAATAGCCTGGACTCGAACCGGCGACCTCCAGGCTATAGTGCACATCCTGCACTCCACTCTGAGTGCCTATACCAGATGCGCCACTGCACTGTGGCTGCCAAACGATAAAACCAATCACCTTCGTTTTCGCTCTGACACAATTTCTCATAGGCCGCTTCCACCCTACTACGTTTCGTGACTTTTCATGCAACGGTGATGATTTTACAGACATTTTTCTAAATTTGGCGAAATAATAATGTGACCTATGACCTTCGTTTTTGCTCTAACACAACTTTTTACGGACATACGGAAATTTGGCTAAAAAAATCCAATATGGCTGCCAAACCATGTGACAAATCAACTTAATTGTTTCGTTGACATAAATATCCCATAGGCCTCTACCACTGTATGAAATTTCATCACTCTAACACATTCTACCATAGAGAGACACTGCAATATATGCAAATTGACCATAGCTGAAATTTGATTGGCTCATGGTGGCCATTTTTTTTTTATATATAGCGACTTGCTTTTAACAAACTTAACAGAGAACCTTGCCAAGGCTATGTATGCAAAGTTTCGCTTCAATCGGCATAACCGTTTCAGAGAAGAAAACGTTTGAATATTTTTGACAAATTCAATATGGCCGCCAAAGTATGCTACAGATTTTCTTCACAAACAAATCTGAATGTAGGCCATGAGTTGAGTATGTGCACCAAGTTTCAGATCTCTGCTGTAAATGCCTTCGGAGAAGATTTTTGAAAATTGGCCAAAAATTCTTGAAAAATCCAATATGGCTGCCACACCATGTGACCTATGACCTTAATTTTCGCTGTGACACAACTTGTGAACTGTGCATTATTTTCAGAGTCACGGTAGGTTTAAGATCTTGTCCACAGGATGGAGCACAAGGAGGTTAATTGACTTGCTTAGGGTCACACAGTGAGCTAGTCAGTGGCAGAGGTTGGATTTGAACCGGTGACCTTCTGATTATAAGCCCTGGACTTTAACCACTGGACCACACTGCCTCCTGCAGTAGATCTCAGTATTAAATCTAATTAATTTATTCAAATTAAACCCTACTGAAAAACTTTTTCAAATGAAAAAGCTAAAACAAAATGTCAACATTTTCGCGAAATGAGTTTTATAATTGAAACAAGTTTAATATCTGAGATCAATGGAACCGTCCATATTGAAACCAGATGAACAAAATTTGCTCCACAATAAAAAGCTGCAAGAAGAAATGTGCAGCAGAGCAGTTATAGATTAGTTTTTATAGATGTATTGGTGCCAGGGAGCAATCTGCAGACAAGTAAATTGGCATTTGAGGGGTGCCACAAACAATAACACACCTACATCTCACACAACAAAATACAGGTGTCTAAAAGCTATTACAGTACTGGCTCTGCACTAAGATTGCACGAAAGTAATAACTAGAATCACTGTGTGTGTGTGTGTGTGTGTGTGTGTGTGTGTCTGGTGATCAGAAAGCGTCTATATCATTTCAATACACTCTTCTTTCTATACTGCTTCAATAGTGACACCAAATGAAATTCATAAGCAATGACTACACAGCAGTTTTGCTTCCTTCAGTCCTAAATAAAATCCCTGGCACTGGCTGAATAATCACAAATGTACAAAGGAATGGGATATAGTGTTTGAATTACTCTTCCAACATGAAAAACACCCCTGTTGAAACACATTGTAAACAAGCCGCCCAATTAGTAACACAGTACCACTGTCAATGAGAGCTTTGCTTTGCAGTGTAATGGGAGTCCTTGTCTGTACTCTGAGCTGGGGTTTGATGCTGCAACCATTGCAGGCAGTAAACCTTATATCTTTTTACACACATTCCGACTGAATGGAATTTTTGCCAGTGTCACATAGATTTCTTTATAGATGGGATCCACTCATCTGCTAAAGTACTATCTACAATTGATAGATGCAATGCAATGAGTTCTTGTTTTCTTTGTCTAGTACTTAGTGGTCTGAAGGCCCCATTGGTAATGATTAGTATAGAAGCGGGTGCAAAACAAAACATCTGTTCTTTACAGACGCAGTATAGCATGTACTTGAAATAGGCTAGAAGTGCTCTATGCATTACTAGACTCTTTTGTTCTCATTAATTGTATGTATTTATATTGCAGTGCCACCTGATATAATACAGCTTTTAGTACATGTCATTGAATGTGATGTTATCTATGTCGTCATGTTTATTGAGCTGAATGTTGCACTAAGTGTCCTGTAATTAATGCTTTTCATGCACATCTTCATATTTTATGCATAACCAACTTCAGCAGTCACTTCTGATTAAGATAAAGGGTTTCAGGGATGAGCACTGCTATACAAATAATAATACATACGGCTTTCTGGCTAATACATTTTAATACTAAACCATTCTACTACATTAACTACATTATGACTGTACATACTCATGAGTGTAATTAACAGACATGGTTCCGTTCTTAAACATAAATATGAATATACTATTTTTTCATTACCGGTTTGCTTTACTTAATCATTTCAGTCATTTTTTTTTATATCCCAGTGTATCCCTTTCTGTCATAATCCTTTTCTGACAGTGCAGCAGGGCATGATGGGAAGCACACTCAATACACAACCCCAGCAGAAGGGCATATTGTTTGACAAAACCAATTTGTGCTTATTTACTCTAATCCAGTGTCAAGCAGAGAGAGTAAGTCGGTCCCTGTGAGGTTTGGTTTTTAAGTACAGCTGAAGGCAACAATATCACCCCTATAACACATGTGTGTTTTGGCTTATTTCATCATTACATCTCCAGTGTGACTTAGTATATTTTGCCTTTTACCTCAGAAGTCATCAAAATTAAACATGCCTAAGTTGTTGGAGAAAGTACTGGCATTATTTAGAAAATATATTGTGGTTTCTGCATAAAGGGCCTCCTACTTTTTTGTTACATAAAGTTTTCTTCCTTGTTAAAATGCTGAATTTTTTTTTTTTAAATAAAGCTTTCTCCTTTGGTAAAATGTTGAATGTATTTGTATTAAATAATGTTCCCTTTCAAGTATGAAATGTAACCATTACCTAATGGGTGTTTACCTCTTGAAGACCCCAAAACCTGAATAGATATAGCAAAGCTGCGTGCTAGTGCCTGTGACGCAGTTACTGGGGTTCCTAATGGTAACGCACAAGGCAGCCTTCAGCTTAGCCTTGTAGCATTCCAGTCATTATGCAATATTGCCCTTGGTACACTCACCCATACAGTAATGGTTACATTTCGTATTTGAAAGGGAACGTTTGGTTATTATCATAACCCTGTTTCCCTGAAATAGAAATGTAACCATTCACCTTCAAGGTCGCTGCGTAATGCAGGAAAAATGATGCTGGTATCTGTGTGTGCAGTCTTCTTATGCTCTCGGGGGGGGGGGGCAGGCATGACAGTGTCACAGGCACTGGCACGCAGCTTTGCTATATCTATTCAGGTTTCGGGGTCTTTAGGAGGTAAACACTCATTAGGTAATGGTTACATTTATATTTCAGGGAACCAGGGTTATGATAATATACTTTATATAACTTATAATATACGTTATATAACTTGTTCGATAGCCTGCTTAGTCGCGTTCTTACTGTGCAGATAATTAAGAAGGTATAACTGTGGAGTTGTGCTGAACAAAAAAAAAAAAAATGTAATCACCGAAAAACAACACAACACAACGTCCTTACGCATTCTGTATACCAGTAGCTATGTTGTTTTAAACATGTTTATTACATTAAAATATAATTTTGTGTTTGTATCGAAGCTGGACAGTTGTTCCCCTGGTGAGTTGTTTAGGCTTGAACCATTGACAGGATAGTTCTACGCAGATACGACACAATTTACCACACAGTGTGTCACATCAGGCACAAAAATCGAAGAAAGTTCATCCCATTTCAGGGGCTCACTAAATACGATAATAAATCATATAGAGTAACATTTATTTGATCAAAAAAACAGAGGGTGGCAGGGGTTTGCTGCTAAATATACGATCATTTTCAACCTATTCCTTTCTGAGTTATGATGAGCAGCTGACCAAATGCAGCAGGGGTGGTACTATGCAAACTAAGGAAAATGACAGCAAATGAAACACGTGCCAATCATACCTGGATGCCAGTATCTGCCCCGCTCAATCATTCCTCGTCATCAGCTCAGATGGTCTGAAGTGACTCAAACTGAAAGTGGGGAAGCTTGTTGTATAATTAACATGTGTCATGGTATTCCAATGTAGATCACCAGTCAGATACAAACTCTAAAAGGCAAGTGATTTATTTTGGTATTTTGTGGGCCACTGAAAAGGAGCAACCCTTATTATGGGAAAAGGTTTAAAATAACATGTAAAACACTAATCACACTTAATTATACTGTAGGTGAAATAGTTCACAAATATATAACCCCTGTTAGTTGGTAATTGCTTTGTCCTCTTGCAGTATCTAGTAATATGCAGTATTAAAAAATTTGTGGGATTAAATTAGGCTGAAGATTTTCGAGTTCTCTAGGCAATCTGGAACGGGAGGAACTTGCTAATGAAAGCTGAAAGTATATTCATTATGCAGCTAGAAATAACTCAATTCAGTCAGTTGAAGAGACATTTTTTGCATAACCATATGAGATGAATTAATGTAGTAGAGGGCAGACTACAACTCTAGGATTTTTAAAATGAAACATTGTTTTCTAACTAAACAGTTGTGATATTCTGTGTACATAATGAGCAATGCATTAGCTAAATACTGAGCTGTGGTTATTGTAATTTGCAAGTTAAGATTTTTAATTTTCTTGATTTATTAAACTTGACAAGAATATCCCATTAGGTTCTGATGGGCATATTTAAATAACTTATGCTAATTAGCAATCAGTATTATAATTTTGTGAAATAATTTTTGAAAACTTGATTCTTTTGTGGCTTTGAATTAGATCTTTCGACAATTACTAAACCCTGACAATAGTCAGTGTACTTTAATTACTGTTTCAGATTAGTGTATACTAAATACATTTATTAATGCATCATTTAGAGTTGTGCCAAAGACAGATAAATGATAGTTTTCTTGTGATTCTGTGTAACACTCTGTGACCAGGATGGCTTTGTGGTGACGTCAGACAAGGAAATATGAGGTGTGAAGCACTGTTGCACGTTTTAATTATAAATAGAATATTTAAACAGACAAAACAAAATGGCCCAGTGGCCGAAATAATCAGAGACAATAAACAAATACTGCTAACAAAACAAGTATCGTGCTGAGCTAATTCAACGCGAGTAGCGATTGTTCTCTTCTATATATTTTCACTCACGGCTCACGTCTCGTTCCAAACCCAGCCCTGATGAGCGGCTGTCTGCTCTTTTATGCAGCTGTGCCTGGGCTCAATTGCTTGTTAATCATTCAGTGGGGCTCAGGCACATTCTGCACGTGAAGTGATTTGGCAGGGAAGGTAATTTACTCCTTCCCTCCTGACCTAAAACACCCGTGCACACCAAACATACATTTAAATCATAATAACACGACACAAATACAAAACAAACAAAATACACACAGGAGCGGGGTGTACACACTCTGCAAAAAAGTGATTGCAAACTTTATTAATTGATTTTGTAAAATGACAGAAGCAACATCTTATAATGTATGGTCAGTGTGATTCTGTTTTTAACCATTTAAGGTTACCTGGGCTCTATAAGACACCTACTGTGATAAAATAAAATAAAATAATTGTAGTTTTCATAATTTACTACAATTGTAGCCAAAGTCCAGGTTTCAAAGGTGTTAATAAGTATCTGCAACCATCACTGCTGTCATTCCAGCTGATATTGCTTTCTGGGTGATGGATGTAATGCTTTGAGATATTGGCTTTGGACACAGCTGTATTCTGTGATTTTTTTTTTCTTATTTGGTTTCCATTGTCAGTGTTGTCCAGTAAAAATAAACCCTTTCACTGCCACATAGTTTTAACATCTGGCCTTAATACACACCCACGCTGGTATGCTGCTCTATTCTATTATTCCCTTAATAAAGTTACAGAAAGGTGTCCAGTAGATGTTTCACATCTGAACATATCTAACATACAGATATTTTTCACAAATTCATCTTTATAAACTATTTAATTTGATATGACATCATGTTTCCTTTAGATTATTCCCCTGGGGATGCTTTGTTTTTGTTCACAAAAACTTACATTTTTTGTAACTCCTTTTTACTGCTGTTTTGCAAGCAGATATTGACTTGAAATCTATTGCTGTGTGGGTCCAATGAACACTGCATCCTTCATGGGTTTTTTATTTATTTATTCACGCACATACAGTCAGATTGCTACATTACAGCATTCATGCAATACATCTCTGTGCTGGGTGGCAATGTGGCTCTGGGGGTACAATTTAATACCACACTGGCTACGCAAATGTTAACCTTTACTACAAATCAGCAACTTCTTATATTGCCAGCTGAGATTCATTCAACTATGCCCTTTGTATTAATGCATCTGTAAGACTATTTTGCTTTATATATTTTATAGTTTGAACACTGATAAGCACATCTTTAAGATTACCTTACCTAAGATAACATTAGCTAGTCTAAAATTAATGCTAGGCAGGGACTCGGAAACCAATTTGTTTTATTTTTAATATTCATAGAACATAAGAAAGTTCACAAACAAGAGGAGGCCATTCAGCCCATCTTGCTCGTTTGGTTGCTAGTAGCTTATTGATCCCAGAATCTCATCAAGCAGCTTCTTGAAGGATCCCAGGGTTTCAGCTTCAACAACATTACTGGGGAGTTGGTTCCAGACCCTCACAATTCTCTGTGTAAAAAAGTGCCTCCTATTTTCTGTTCTGAATGCCCCTTTATCTAATCTCCATTTGTGACCCCTGGACCTTGTTTCTTTTTTCAGGTCAAAGAAGTCCCCTGGGTCGACATTGTCTATACCTTTTAGGATTTTGAATGTTTGAATCAGATCGCTGCGTAGTCTTCTTTGTTCAAGACTGAATAGATTCAATTCTTTTAGCCTGTCTGCATATGACATGCCTTTTAAACCCAGGATAATTCTGGTTGCTCTTCTTTACACTCTTTATAGAGCAGCAATATCCTTTTTGTAACAAGGTGACCAGAACTGAACACAGTATTCTAGGTGAGGTCTTACTAATGCATTGTAAAGTTTTAACATGACTTCCCTTGATTTAAATTCAACACTTCTCACAATATATCCAAGCATCTTGTTAGCCTTTTTTATAGCTTCCCCACATTGTCTAGATGAAGTCTACATTTCTGAGTCACAATAAACTCCTAGGTCTTTTTCATAGTTCCCTTCTTCAATTTCAGTATCTCCCATATGATAGTTAATGCACATTTTTATTGCCTGCATGGAATACTTTACACTTTTCTCTATTAAATTTCATTTGCCATGTGTCTGCCCAGTTCTGAATGCTGTCTAGATCATTTTGAATGACCTTTGCTGCTGCAACAGTGTTTGCCACTCCTCCTATTTTTGTGTTGTCTGCAAATTTAACGAGTTTGCTTACTATACCAGATTCTAAATCATTAATGTAGATCAGGAATAGCAGAGGACCTAATACTGATCCCTGTGGTACACCACTGGTTACCTCGCTCATGTTTCACTTTGTGGTTGGGTGTTATTCAAAGTCCAAATATTTTGTTCCCTGGAAGAAAAATAAGCAAAAACAAGACCTGGCATTGAGCAGGCATAGGTTTTCTGCTGCCAATCCAGCGAGCACCTCCCATTATAGCATCAGTTGTAGGGAAATACAACTCATAAACAATGTTATTCAATTTAAATATATGTTTATTTATGTAGCTCAGAAAATAATAACTTTAAGTGGTCCTGAGCTCTGGGCTACAGCAAGATCAGACTGAGCAACCAACAATACACTGTATTTTCTACCGAGCAACAGCTTTTGAGAAGGTAGAAACATTCCTGTGTATTCCCTATCAGTACATTTACCCATACCCCCCATTTGCACAAGGGCCTCTATTGCATTCCTGAACTCAAGTAACTTACTCAGATTCTGAGATACATCTGTTGTACAACAATAACATTTAAAGAATAATTTGTTCATATATATAAACTACTACAAAATGCCTACACCATTATGCTGGCCAAATAGATTTCTTGTAACGAATTGTAGCTTTTGGTGCGATAGTGACACAACTTATCTTTCAATTCTCATCACATTCACTCCTGCCTGGTGCAAAAGGTGTTGTAACAGAAGTCTCCAGCAGGCCAGATGCACGTCTGGGGCTTGCTTTGAAAGCGAGCATGTTCAAGCACTTTGCTAGTTTTCTACCTAAAGGTGTCAATCTGTTGCTGAATTCATTGGTTTGTAATTCCATAGTGACAGAGCAGGTGTTGCCTAATGAAACTGACAAGTTGCTGTTGTGTAAAATTCAATACACTTCAGCTGATTGTGTGAGTGCATTTGAGAAAATAAGAGTTACTCAAATTGGCAAAGATTGTTCCTTGGAGAATAACACTAATAGAACATCAGTTTTTACCACAAGTGGTTCATGCAAAGCCAATTTTTAGGTTTCCAGTGAGCGGAGACTTGAGGTTCTGGAAAAATGTAAAGTATTGAATCATTTGGTAATAGAAGTTTATGACCTGGTCAAGACAAATGGTTTCAAATGACCCAACTTTTAAGAAACTATAAGTCATTCCTGATGTTGAACCAACACACTAAATTCGTATCTAATATATATATATATATATATATATATATATATATATATATACATATATATATATATGTATATATAGTACTGTGCAAAAGTTTTAGGCAGGTGTGAAAAAATGCTGTAAAGTAAGAATGCTTTCAAAACTAGACATGTTAATAGATTATATTTATCAATTAACTAAATGCAAAGTGAGTGAACAGAAGAAAAATCTAAATCAAATCCATATTTGGTGTGACCACCCTTTGCCTTCAAAACACCATCAATTCTTCTAGGTATACTTGCACAAAGTCAGGGATTTTGGAGGCATATAGTCAGGTGTATGATTAAACAATTATACCAAACAGGTGCTAATGATCATCAATTCAATATGTAGGTTGAAACACAATCATTAACTGAAACAGAAACAGCTGTGTAGGAGGAATAAAACTGGGTGAGGAACAGCCAAACTCAGCTAAGAAGGTGAGGTTGCTGAAGACAGTTTACTGTCAAAAGTCATACACCATGGCAAGACTGAGCACAGCAACAAGACACAAGGTAGTTATACGGCATCAGCAAGGTCTCTCCCAGGCAGAAATTTCAAGGCAGACAGGGGTTTCCAGATGTGCTGTCCAAGCTCTTTTGAAGAAGCACAAAGAAACGGGCAACATTGAGGACCGTAGACGCAGTGGTCAGCCAAGGAAACTTACTGCAGCAGATGAAAGACACATCATGCTTACTTCCCTTCGCAATCGGATGATGTCCAGCAGTGCCATCAGCTCAGAATTGGCAGAAAACAGTGGGACCCTGGTACACCCATCTACTGTCCGGAGAAGTCTGGTCAGAAGTGGCCTTAATTGGAAGACTTGCGGCCAAAAAGCCATACCTCCGACGTGGAAACAAGGCCAAGCGACTCAACTATGCACGAAAACACAGGAACTGGGGTGCAGAAAAATGGCAGCAGGTGCTCTGGACTGATGAGTCAAAATTTTAAATATTTGGCTGTAGCAGAAGGCAGTTTGTTCGCCGAAGGGCTGGAGAGCGGTACACGAATGAGTGTCTGCAGGCAACAGTGAAGCATGGTGGAGGTTCCTTGCAAGTTTGGGGCTGCATTTCTGCAAATGGAGTTGGGGATTTGGTCAGAATTAATGGTCTCCTCAATGCTGAGAAGTACAGGCAGATACTTATCCATCATGCAATACCATCAGGGAGGCATCTGATTGGCCCCAAATTCATTCTGCAGCATGACAACGACCCCAAACATACAGCGAAAGTCATTAAGAACTATCTTCAGCGTAAAGAAGAACAAGGAGTCCTGGAAGTGATGGTATGGCCCCCACAGAGCCCTGATCTCAAGATCATCGAGTCTGTCTGGGATTACATGAAGAGAGAGAAGCAACTGAGGCTGCCTAAATCCACAGAAGAACTGTGGTTAGTTCTCCAAGATGTCTGGGCCAACCTACCTGCCGAGTTCCTTCAAAAACTGTGTGCAAGTGTACCTAGAAGAATTGATGCTGTTTTGAAGGCAAAGGGTGGTCACACCAAATATTGATTTGATGTAGATTTTTCTTCTGTTCACTCACTTTGCATTTTGTTAATTGATAAATATAAACTATTAACATGTCTATTTTTGAAAGCATTCTTACTTTACAGCATTTTTTCACACCTGCCTAAAACTTTTGCACAGTACTGTGTATATATATATATATATATATATATATATGTATATATATATATATATATATATATATATATATATATATATATATATATATACACACACACACACACACACACACACTCTACCGGTCAAAAGTTTTTGAACACCTCCATTTTTCCAGTTTTTATTGAAATTTACGTAGTTTAATGTCTCAATGTACTCTGAAATTAAAGCATAGAACAAATAAACAATTGGAGATAAAAAAGAAATCATGGAATCGTTTTGTTTAACAAAATTTAATCTATATTTTTTAATCATCAAAGTAGCCTCCTTTTGCAGATATAACAGACGAACACACTTGTGGCATTATTTCTATAATGGAAATCAAATATTGTTCGGAAAGTTCTTCCCAACACTGTTGCAGAAGTTCCCACAAATGTGTTGCACTTGTAGGTTGCTTTGCTTTCACCCTTCTGTCCAGTTCATCCCAAACCAGCTCGACGGAGTTTAAGTCTGGAGACTGTGCTGGCCATTCCATGATTTGAAGCCTACCGTCTTGTTTTCTTTTCTTCTAAGGTAGTTCTGACATAGCCTGGAGGTATGTTTTGGGTCATTATCTTGCTGTAGGATGAACCCCTGACCAACTAGGCGTATACCAGAGGGTATTGCATGGCGCTGCAAAATGCTGTGGTAGCAGTTTTGGTTCAGGGTGCCACTCACTCTGTGCAAGTCTCCGACTCTGGATCCAGCAAAAGAGCCCCAGACCATCACGCTTCCTCCTCCATGTTTGACAGTTGGTGTCACACACCGAGGAACCATCCTTTCGCCTACTCGACGGCGTACAAAAACCCTGCGTGATGAACCGAAGATTTCAAATTTTGATTCATCGGTCCATAAGACCTTCTACCAGTCTTCAGTAGTCCACTGGCGGTGCTTCATGGCCCAGGCAAGCCTCTTTTTCTTATTTTGCCATCTTAGCAATGGCTTTCTTACTGCCACTCGACCTGTCAAACCTGCAGCTCGAAGTCTTCTCTTCACAGTTGAAACTGAGACTTGCTTACTTCGACCAGTGTTAAGCTGTGCTTGAAGCTGTTATCCTGTGAGCCGCCTATCACGCAAGCTATTGACTCTCCGAAACTTGTCTTCTGATTCTGTTGTGGCTTTGGGTCTGCCAGACCTCTTCCTGTCAGAGTTTCCTCCAGTTTCCAAGTGCCTTTTGATGGTGTAGGAAACTGTACTCACTGACACCTTGGCTTTCTTTGCAATTTCTCTAAAGGAAAGACCTACACTTTTAAGGGTTATAATGGTCTGTCTGTCTTCCTTTGTTAATTGCCTTTGTCTTGCCATTATGAGAGCAATATACTACTTCCTGCAGTACAATACTGTCCAAATAATGCTTAAGAGGGTGTAGTAACACAGTCTGTTCCAACACTGCTTTTATACAGACAGAGGGTTTGTAAGTAATCAACAAAAGTTGGGACACCTGTAGGAATTGTTAGCATCAACTTTCAAGGCTTAATTTACTTCCATTGCTGCAGAACAGCTGTAAGTTGTTAACCCATTACTTGTTCCCTGAAAAAGGCCTTTTTGTATAACTCTGAAATGTACATTATTTTTCAGTTTTAGGTAACCTAAACTTTTTTTTTTAACCTCTGGCAGTTTACCGCTTACCTTTGTACCATTTCAGGTTATTCACTGGACTTGAACTGCTTAAATTTCAATAAAAACTGGAAAAATGGGGGTGTTCTAAAACTTTTGACCGGTAGTGTGTGTGTGTGTGTGTATGTGTGTATATATATATATATATATATATATATATATATATATATATATATATATATATATATATATATATATATATATATAATATATATTAAAAAAATTACAAAAAGTAGGGGTTAACACAAAGTTGAAATGCATTGTCTTAATTAAAACATATCATTGTTACTATCAACTTCCTGCTGACAAGAATTTGTTGACGTGGAAGGCTTAAACTGGAGTTAATATTAAAAGTGCATTTAAAAATGTCATGCGCACTGCTGTAGATAGTTTTGTTAATATTTTAATTGCCTTTCCAAACCTTAATTAGAAGCACTTTTACATCAATACCTTTCAATTGCAAGTGCGTGGAAAATTACAGCACTGTTAGTCAAGCCTGACCTTTAGTTAGTTCTCCAGCCTATTACTTTTCAAGCCCGACACCAACCTCTGCTCCTTTCATCTTATAAAACAAACAAAAGAAACGTAACATTCCTATGTTTTTACTCATGTGGGTTGGAATGAGACTGTAATAGTAGGATCTTTTACAAACATGCACTGATTTTATTTACTAATTCTGTCTTGTTACTATACATTTTCACCATGCATGGATGTTTTCTGTCCTTATCTGGCAGCTGTATGTGAAGGTAAAATGTGATGACAGCCCGATGCTGGAGCACATGGAACAGCTACTGGCCGAGCTGAGGCCTGGAGAGGACCTCTTGGACTTGGAGGAGGATCTTCCTTTAGAGAACATTGACGATGACTTTGTGGAGAGCAGCGACGATGAGGCAATGGAACAGTAAAGCAATGCAGACCAGTGGTTAAGACTTAATAAATATATTTGATAGAAAAATAAACATTGGAATACAGTAGTGTTTGATGAGCATTAGCAGTTTCCCATTTGCATCTTTACTATCTGAGACACCTTCCGCTAAGTCAAAAGCAATTTTATTGAGATGTTTTTTGTTTGTTCAATGAAAGCTACTTTTCTATCAACCATGCCTCTCTCTTTTTTGTTTGTTTTCAAGGACAGTCACTGCCTAAGCATATTTACTAAAACAGTGGTTGGAATATTGTTATGCAATTACTAGATTCAGAAATTGAACCCCTTTTATTGTGCAAATTAACTTCATGTTCTTTGCCATTTTAGATTTGTTCAGATAGAAATGCTCCTTTGTCAAAACAAAGTCATATATTGTCATTAATGTACAAATATTGTACCCCATGGGATACATTGACACTACTCATGATAAGTGTGTGTGTTGACTGTTTTTACAATCAATTAATCAAAAGGTGACAGATCCCAAGTTCAACTTCCCCTTTTTGTGTAAATGTCAACCATAAATAAATGGTTTTTAAAAAATGTAGGTGTTTTCTATGTCTAAAAATGTGGACATTCGGACAAGTTTCACACATAAGGGTCAAGATGTTTCTTAGTAGACAGTATATTATTTTAGTATTGTAACATCTTGTGCTACTTTGAATTTGTTCCACATGTTTGTCCTGAGAAGGAATGTTAAAAGGTCAACCTGGGAACACAACTGAACCAAAGGCACACAATCTCAGACAAAAGCTTCACCAGACGTATCACTCCTAGCAGTAGCTGGAGTTTTTCATATGGAGCTAAAAAAAATTAATAATAATTGTGGACACAGACCCTACAAGAGTGTGTCACCAAAAAACAAAAAATCTTAAGTGAATGCAAGAATTCTCAGAAGACTGCATGATATCTCGTTACCAGGAGCTAAAAGCAATATCCATACACAACAGGGAAGGTATTGGTCAAGCTATTGGGCAGAAATAAGGACATTCATTTAACTCCCACTACAGAAAATGTTTTACCTTACTATGGTCTGTAGAACATATGTTGATACAATATTCGGCAACATTCCACTTCATTATGGCTTATATGTAGGTCTTCTAATTTTCATTTTTAACCGATAAAACCGATACAAAAAAAATGAAATCTGTGCATATCCAATAAACACCGGAAAAACTGTAGAAATGGTAAATCAATTCATGTTGACTTTACCCTTTTCCCATTAGAAAATAAAACCTACGACAAAAATAATAATAAATACATTTCCTAGTGCTGCTGGGCAATGTCCTGCCTTTATTATTATTATTTATTTCTTAGCTGACGCCCTTATCCAGGGTGACTTACAATTGTTACAAGATATCACGTTATTTTTACATACAATTACCCATTTATACACTTGGGTTTTTACTGGAGCAATCTAGGTAAAGTACCTTGCTCAAGGGTACAGCAGCAGTGGCCCCCACCTGGGATTAAACCCACAACCTTCTGGTCAAGAGTCCAGAGCCCTAACCACTGCTCCACACTACTAAATAGCTAAAAATAAGCACCGAAAAACAGAAGCCCTACTTAAATGACAATAATGTGAGACCACATAGTACCTAGTTGTGTTCTACAAACCCTATTGCACCAACATCTGAATTCAAACCGTTTCTGAAGTATTGACTGAAACCATTATGACATAGTCCTTACTCCTGGACTGTAATTCAAACTAAACAATACAATCAACCAGTTCATGCTAAGAAGAACATGCACAGCTACATTGAAGACTTGGGACGATTCTCTTCAATACATCACTGACTAGCAAATTTCTTCAACTTAGTAAGGCTGCATATACCAGTCAGTGAAGAGTTAGTGTCTAGGGAGGCATACTAGTTGAAGCCTGTTAGATTCACTGCATCAGCAATCGGTGTCAGCCATGCGTTCTTATTATATGCTGGTCTTTTAAATTATACATCAAGTATCAAGTGTAGATGCAAGTGAATTAGACTTTTGAAGTTCCAAGAGGCGAAAAAAAAGGTTTCACATGCATGTTTTTTCTTAAGTAATTGGGTCTGTACATCCCTTCCCTGAATGCAGGACAAGGGCTGGCAATATGCAACCATCAGATTGATTTGTATGGGTCAGTATCAATTAGGAAGGAATGGTACAGATATGGTAATGGTTCCCAAGATAAACTGAAGATTGCTAATTTTCATCAACAGTGAGATGCACATTTAAAAACAGATTCATGGATATATTGCTGGTGGTGATGGCCGCATATGAATGTCTTGTAAATGCTACAGAGTACAAATATAATTTGTTTTGCAAACAGACCAGTTCCCCTGTGAAGAGAATGATGGGCATATAGATAAATATCAACTTTGCTTGCAATCATGTCGCAATTGCTGTATTGCACAATTATGCAGTTAACGTAAATGACATGACTGAGAATTAGGACAGAGGCACTCATAACTAATCTGCCATTAATGTGAGTTGATGCTGTTTAGAAAGCTCTTGTGTAGCATTAATTCTCTTAGGTGGCTCATCTCTTGTACTCTGTTTAGTATGGTATAGGTGCCGGATCTGAATCATAGCAAGTCTAATGCAATTCTGCATTATTCTGTATATTTCTGTATTTTTAATGAATATGACTGAATAGTGTGCATCACATTAGTGGTAATGTCATCTATTCGTATCAACCTTACCTAAAAATGAAGAATACAACCTTGTGTTTTGCCAATTTTGTACAGTATGTGTTGTATTATTATGCATAATGCCAATAAGAAGTCTGATTTGTGAAATGATATTGGATTATTATTATTATTATTTCTTGAATCCCTGCCACCTAATAAGAACGATCGCAAGTTGTTTAGTACAAACAACAAGTATTTAATATTGCACTATATATCATAACATGTTTCTTCCAATGCATTACATCACATACCAGTGTGTTCCAGACAGAGACAAGGCTTCCTTCCTTGATGCCCCTGTCACTCCAGGCCATACTTTTTACCCGGCAGTGGATAAGCTCTTGAAGTGGTCACAGCAAGTTAGAGAGTCCACCAAGGAGCTGCCAAAGAAAGTGCAACGTCCACAGACCGGCGCCTCAATGGTGACCCGTGGCGCCCCAGACCCCAGCAGCCCCCTATGGAGGCCCCAGTGCAGCGAGGTGCCCCGTCCAACAGGGGACATCGGCGCCAGTATCGCCGCCCTTTGCAGGCTCAGAGGGTGCAGGCGAAACCTGCCGTGGCTCAGCAGGCCCAGAGATCCTTCTCTCAGAACCACCTGGCATATTGGTGATCATGCACCAACTACATCAGGGTGCTCAGCTCGATTCAGCTTGGCTACCGGCTCCAGTTCAAACAGGGCCTTCCTCCCTTTGCGGCAGTGGTCGTGACCACGGTCACAAACCCTCACAACGCCCTGGTGGTGTCTCAAGAGGTGATGACCCTGTTACCGAGGCGGGCTATCCAAGTGGCAGACCTCCCCGAACTGGAGTCCGGTTTTCACTCTCGGTACGACCTGGTGTCCAAACAGAATGGTGGTCTCCGACCCATTCTCGACCTCAGACAGCTCAATCTGTTCCTGAGGCGCAGAAAGTTCAAGATGCTGTCCACACAGCAACTCTTGCGCACAGTCAGGACAGGCGACTGGTTCACCACAGTGGACCTGAAAGACGCCTACTTCCATGTACCCATACTACCAGGCCACAGAGAGTACCTGCACTACTTCTACCAGGGAAAAGTGTATGAGTTCAGTGTGCTGCTGTTTGGCCTCTCACTAGCTCCTTGCACAGATGCTGTACTGGCCCCTGAGGGTATCAGAGTGTTAAATTACCTGGACGACTGGCTCATTTGCACCGACTCTCCAACACAGACAGCAGCTCATACGGATCTAGTTATCGAGCATTTAGGCAAGCTCGGTCTTATGGTAAACGTACTAAAAAGCCAGCTAGTGCCGTCCCAGGTTGTCACCTACCTGGGAATCCGCTTGAACGCAAGCAATATGATTGCCACTTTGCCAGTCGAAAGAGTTCACAGGTTCTCGTCCTGCCTATAGCTTTTTCAGCTCGGGAAGAGACTGAAGTGTCCACCTTCCAGCAGATCCTGGGCCTGATTACAGCAGCTTCCCAGATACTTCCTCTGGGTCTCCTCCGAATGTGCCCCCTCCAAGTGTGGTTCAATCGCAAGGTTTTTCAGCCTGCGGTGAGCCCCAATCGCTTACTTACAGTGACGCGTCACTGCATGGCGACCCAATCCTGGTGGAAACAACTGACCCCTCTGGGCCTGGGAGTGGCTCTGGTTACTGTTAAGAGGAGGAAGGTCATCACCACCAACGCCTCTGGCACAGGCTGAGGCGCGGTGTAGAATGGACGAGGAGTGCAGGGTGCGTGGCAACCCCTGTGGTGGGCTACCACATCAATGTCCTCGAACTGCAAGCAGTGTATATGGCCTTGCAACATTTTTCTTGGGAGGTTCAAGGCAGACATGTGTTGATCCGGAAGGACTGCACTACAGTGGTGGCTTATGTAAATCACCAAGGCAGCCTGCGGTCACCCCGCCTCCTTCAATAAGTATCCAGCAAACTACTGTTTTGGGCACACGACAACATTCTATCTCTTAGAGCAGTTCATCTGCCGGGAGTTATGAATGGGGCAGCGGACCTCCTATCATGGAAGATTCCCTCTGGATCGGAATGGAGACTTCACTCTGACGTGGTGAACATGATTTGGGACAGATTCGGGAGAGCAGTGATAGATCTTTTTGCCTCCCTGAAATCAGCCCATTGTCCCCTCTGGTTCTCCATTCAGCTCCACTAGGTGTAGACGCCATAGCCCACAAGTGTCTGAGGGCTCTACTGTACACCTTCCTACCACAGTGCTACCGATGCGCCTGGAGAAGATCAGGCGAGACTGGGCAAGAGTGCTCTTAGTAGCCCCATTCTGGCCCAGGAGGACTTGGTTTTCAGCGATGTTGCAATTACTGTGCAACCAGCCCTCTCCGCCACGACCTGCTCAGTCAGGCGCGAGGGATCCTGTGGCACCCCGACTCATCGAGCCTACAGCTCTGGGTCTGGCCCCTGAACAGCTGCATTTTAGCCAGCTAGGGCTGTCTGAGAGATTTATTTCAACTCTTCAGAATGTCAAGGCCACTTCTATGCGAGCCCACCAGTACGGGTTAAAGTAGGCTGTGTTCCAGACCTGGTGTCTGACGTGACGCTTCAACCTCACTACATGTCCCATGCTGGTCATTCTGCAGTTCCTGCAAGACCTATTTGATGAGGGGAAATCACCCTCGACATTGAAGGTGTACTTGGCAGCAAATTCTGCTTGCCATGTTAAAATCGACAGTCTCCACAGGAGCTCACTTCCTGGTGGGGCAATTTTTGAAAGGGGCTCGGAGGCTGCACGAGACAAGGTTCCTCAGTGGTGGCTTAACGTAGTGCTTGTGGCACTCATGAAGCTGCCCTTTGAACCCCTGCATTCAGCTGAGCTGAAACATCTGTCTTTTAAGACAGCATTTTTGCTTGCCCTCACCTCCACCAAGCTCGTGAGCGAGGTGCAAGCCTTTTCTGTGGCGAAAGCTTTTCTGTTTTTCGCAGAGTCTATGACCAAGGTCACGCTCCACACAAACACTGCTTTCTTGCCTAAATGTATTTCTACCTTCCACGGCAACCAAATCGGTGGAGCTGGAGGCTTTCCATCCCACTCCTTTCCAGTTGGATTGGGAGCGTAAGCTCCATGCGCTTTGTCCTGTTAAGGCATTAGCATATTATGTTGACAGAACAAAAGTTGGACGCAATCTCAACAGCTGTTCATCTGCTATGGAGCTAAGGCACACGGTAAAGTCCCGTCTAAGCAGAGGCTGTCCGGTTGGATTGCAGAGACAGTCATGATTGCTTATAAACAAGCCAACTTGCGCCCTCTTATGAAGGTCACTGGTCACGCCACAAGAAGTATGTCTACCTCTTTGGAGTTGTTCCAGGGTGCATCTGTCACTGACATTTGCAATACTGCAGTATGGGCCACGCTCCATACTTTCACAAGGTTTTACAGGCTAAATGTGCTGGATCCTCAAAACCCTCTGGGACCAGAGTGCTAACGGCAGCTTCTATGTCGATACCGGAAGCACCTGCAGAGAACTGATCCCTGCTATGTAAAAATAAATAAATAAATAAATAAATACATAAATAAATAATCAATCTATATTGTGGCAGCCTTGCTGTCTGACCCTCTCAGATTTATGTTGTTCTGCAAGTAATGCACTTTGCGACGGCTTGGGTATAATTACCCATTATGTAATGGATACATTTCGTACTTCAAAGTGAACGTTAGGTTATTATTATAATCCTGGTTCCCTGAAATAGAAATGTACCATTACAATCTTTGGTCGCTGCGTACATTACACGTAGCAGGCTGAAGAAAAAAAATGACTGCTGCTGTTCAACTGTCATCATGGAGTCTAGTGCCTTCCAGGAGGGGTGGAGACTGGTGTGATGACGTTGCTGGTCACTGCGTGACAGCTTTGGTAAGTCTCAGAATTTTCAGGTAAACCAAGATAACCCATTATGTAATGGACACATTTCTATTTCAGGGAACCAGCGTTATGATAACAACCAAACGTTACTCTGCATTTAACACTTGAACCAAAATAAAGCATGTCAGCCAAACACAATATCAGACATACAAACACTGCTGAAATTTAAACATCTTTCTAAGTTTTAACACAAACACTGAAACACTAAGTAGTCCTCATTGAAATCTGCAGAAAAATATCCTAAAATCTGCAAAGAAAATTCTGCGGCAATGACTTTTAATGAAAAACAGTGTTAATGAGTATCATTAAATGAGATAAAGTAAGTCACAGTTAGTTAAATTAATTTTTTATTAAATCGCATTACTAAAATCTGAAGAAAAAAAAGAACAAACGTTTGCCACATTTTATGGAAAACAAAGAAGATGATGAAAAAACATACAATAAAGCAAAGAGAGTTCACTTAAAAAAAAAAACTCTTACAGCACTGACTATTGGATGCCATTTTTTAAAATATACATAAAACATAACAAAAAAATACAGTTATGGCCAAAACATATGACATTTGCCTAGCAGAATAAGATTGTAGTGGTGCACTGGGATTTAAATTAGCATTGGTACATTTTACAAATGCACTGTTTTACAAATGTGTACTAGGCATTTTTAGGTATAAATGTAACAGGGTATTTTTAGAAACATTTGCTGTTCACCAAAAAACAAACGGGAAAGTTAACGATTTAAAAAAAAAAAAAAAAAAAAAGGATTTTCACAAAAATGTGAAGTCATCCCAAGTAATCGGATAATATGAAATATAGTGCACCGCCCCCTTCTTTTTTGAGCATTCATGTTACTACACCATGTACAAAAAACGTGTGTATTTCCATATATAATTGAATGACATCTTTCAGGACCTGTAACATAGGGAGTACAAGCAAGGTCCTAATTGTTTTTCTCTGACCTTTCACATAGGAGTAACAGAGCAACGCTTCGCTTTGAACTTGCAACTAAACTATGAAACCCATTTGTAAAACAACAATAACAATAATAACAATAACAATAACAATAATAATAATAATAATAATAATAATAATAATCTACCTTTTCATTTTTCAGTAGCCACTGTTTGTCTATCCATGGTCGTTGTCACGCTCTTCTGCCATTTTAACAGAAGCTATGATGGTGAGTTAATGGAAATACTGGACTTACCAATAACCTTAGGAATCTCCATGACTGAACTAAAGCTTGCACTGAAACCCCACCACACTTCTCACTATACAAATAGCGTGTCTCTTTCAATTCGAAGACGACCACCAAGACATTATGTATGGGATATGCGTGCCCATTGGGTAGGTATTGCTGAGCTTTCTATACCAGAGCTGCCGATAGGCCCCTTCCTGGGATGATGCACTCGGTCCCACCCACCGAGGGGATAAAACTGCCATAAACAGGAAGCCATTTCTCTTTTTCCTTCTCAAGATGGTAAGGTAAGACCTCTATGTCTAGCTGAGCGTTGATAGAAAAGAGCTTCTCGAGTTGAATCTTATGTATCTCGGTGCACAAGTGCTCAGTGCATATGGCACACGGTGCCCAGCGCCTGCACGGTACATGGTGGATGCAGTGCTTGGTACCCACTGCTACAACGCTAGTGCAGGAACGCACAGTGCTGCACGGTATGTGGTGCACATAGTGCATCGTACTCGGTACGTACGATGCACACGGTGCTTAATACAATGCTAATGTGGGAACGCACAGTGCTGCACGTTGCTCGGCACTCGGGACGCACAGTGCAGGCGGTGCACACGTTGCTTGGCCACTGCCTCAGACCTAGCGCAACAGCTCACGGTGCTGCGCGATACTCGGTGCACATAGTGCCATGGTACTTGTGCGCACGGTGCTTGGCCACTTCCACAGAACTAGCGCAAGAGCTCACGTTGCTGCTCGGTGCACGGTACTCTGTGCGCACGGTAGGCAGGTGTCTAGTACCTCAGTGCGCATAGCGCCCTCGAGGTGCGTTGTTGCCCTCTGGCTGTAGACGTTGCTCCACTCTGCTGTAGGCTACACACCGCCCCGGTCGTGTGACTGCACATAGTCCAGGCTAGACACCCCTGTCCAGTTACTGCAGTTTGTTTACTCTTTTTCTGTTTAACAGCCTACATCGCTTTGTGATTGCAGTTTGCTTTAAAACCTTACAGCAGTTGCTGTTTTGTGTTTTCCTCTGCTATTGCAGTTTAAAAAGAAAAAGAGACGCGTGATCCTCCACCGGACCCTGGCTCTGCCTCGCCCCACTGTGGAGTTGACTCTGCTGGACTGCCTCAGCCCGCCCCCGTGGTGAGCTTAAAAATTTCAGTTCACCCGCGTTGCCTCTGTACTGTGGTGCAACACCATGCGCTCACCTGTACTGCTTTCCTGATTGCCTACCGCAGCCACTCGAGCCTGTGTATCCACCACGGTATATGCTATGCGCTCCCTAGTTGTGTTGACGCGGTTAAGGCTAGGCGCCTCTCAGTGCTTTGGTGCCCTGGTATAGAGAGCTCAGCAATACCAGTCGAATGGGCAGGCATATCCCATACGTAATGTCTTGGTGGTCGTCTCCTCTGTCAGTGAACCAGGGTTATGGAAGTAACCTAACGGTATCCTCTCTTGTGACATGTACAGTGATAGTAGGGAACAAATGTTTGAGTTTTCATTTTTTTGCAAAAAATTGAAATTCCGTGATTTTTGCCGCCACCACGGAATCCTGGAGGGACTAACTAAGGTACACATCTATACATTTTTTTAACAAGCCTTTCTTAATAATGACAAAGATTTTAAAGTTCAACAGTTGTTTTGTCTTAACTATTTCAAAAAGCCAGCTGTATTTTATTGTGGTTCAGGAGCTAAAAGCAAAGTAACTTTGTGTTTGGTGTATTGATGTATGTATTAAGTTGCAAGGTTTTCAAATGCATTTGCAATTGCACGCAGCATTTTGTAAAGATTGTGTTTTCTACTGTATTTGAAGAAAAAGACAACCATCAAGACAACCACAGCATCCCTTACACTGTATATTTTCTTTAATGTTTCTGGCTTTTTCTCTCTGTACCAGTGTAAAGTACAACGACTAGGCATGTGGTAGCTATATTGGGTTAGATGACTGCAGGATTTATACATTCTGAGCCATATATTGCTTGAAAATGAGTGCTAACCTCCAGCTGTGTATAAGAAAGCTGCCATGCTGTTAGTTTAGATCCCAAGTGAGTCAGCTTTGCTGGTTTATGAACTCCTGATCTGTAGACAAAGTGGGTGTTCAGTGCTTTCCTTTGCAGTTTTATTTGTTTTATTTTACTTTATAATAACTCCTGTCGGTGGTCCTGTGTATGATAAATGCCTTCACATAAGGCAAGTCTTTTTCTTTCTGCTACAACCTTTTAGGTTACGAGTACTGCATAAAAAAGAATACAGCTTCATTTTTGAGCTTATACACTTTGATGTACTGTAAAACAAGAAATGTTGATGAGGGCAGCATTTCTTACAAATCTGTGAGCAAGCTGGTGCAGTATGTTAGTTGCCATGGTACCAATATCTGCGATCTACGGCACAACATGGGCCTACTACGACATCGTGTGAGAAGTGCATCGTTTTAAAAGTGCAGAGCAGCTAAACTTAAACTTACAAAATAATAATAATAATAATAATAATAATAATAATAATAACATGGCCTTCAAGCCAGTAGTCTGTGACACCTGCATGATGTGGGAAATCCGAGAAAACCCAGCAGAGCTAAACCAAGTGTGTGTAAAGTTCAGCATGATCCAGGACTTGCTTAGACTAGTAAGTATGCTAGAAATGGAGCTGCAGGAAATGAGACAGCAACAGGAGCTTGAGGAGCTGGCACACCCACAATTCTTGGAAGTCTGCACCCCTAACAGACTGAAAGCCACCAGAGAGATAGAAAAGAGTCAAAACAGCTAGGTTCAGGTAGGCAGAAGCAGGGGAAAAAAAAGAAACTTTGTCAAACACAACCACCAGAAATCAAAACATCCAACAAAGCCACTTCAAAATTTAGATGATCAAAACCAACATCAAGAGAACGAAATGAACAATATCCAAGACCCTATAAACAGTGGTGGCCAGACAGCAAAAAGAAGGGAGGTCATGATTGTTGGGGACTCCATATTGAGAAACACAGCCAGTTCAGTTTGCAGTCTGGACCCCCTTACTACAACAGTGTGCTGCCTTCCGGGATCCTTTGTCACATACATCACTGAGAACGTGGACAGGCTCCTAGAACGAACAGGAGATGACCCGGTAGTAGTCGTCTACATCGGTACAGACAACATTGGAAGAAACTGAGCAAGATTAAGGTTTTAAAGCAAGAACAAATTCAGAGCTAGGAAGGAAATTAAAATTAAAACTCAGAAATGTCTTCATCTAGACAATGTGGGGAAGCTATAAAAAAGCCAACAAGATGCTCAGATATATAGTGAAAAGTGTTGAATTTAAATCAAGGGAAGTAATGTTAAAACTTTACAATGCATTAGTAAGACCTCATCTAGAATATTGTTTTCAGTTCTGGTCACCTCACTACAAAAAGGATATTGCTGCTATAGAAAGAGTGCAAAGAAGAGCGACCAGAATTATTCCGGGTTTAAAAGGCATGTCAAATGCAGACAGGCAAAGAATGGAATCTATTCAGTCTTTAAGAAAGAAGACTACGCGGCGATCTGATTCAAGCATTCAAAATTGGTAATGACAAATGTCAACCCAAGGGACTTTTTTGACCTGAATAAAGAAACAAGGACCAGGGGTCACAAATGGAGATTAGATAAAGGGGCATTCAGAACAGAAAATAAGAGGCATTTTTTTAGACAGAGAATTGTGAGGGTCTGGAACCAACTCCCCTATAATGTTGTTGAAGCTGACACCCTGGGATCCTTCAAGAAGCTGCTTGATGAGACTCTGGGATCAATAAGCTACTAACAACCAAACGAGCAAGATGGGCCGAATGGCCTCCTCTCGTTTGTAAACATTCTTATGTTCTTATCTTCTTATGAATACTATCAGTACAGTAGTAGAATTAGTAGTCATTGTTGGTTACATAGTGTAGCGATCCTGGGGGGAGGGGAAAGAATCAGGATAGTGTAGAGGGGGGGTGTGTGTGTATACGTGCAGGGGTTGCATGGTGGTGTATGCATGCAGGGGTTGCATGGTGGGTGTATGCATGCAGGAGTTGCATGGTGGGTGTGCGTGCGTGCAGGGGAATTTGGGTGCAGGTTTGGCGCGAAGGACGTAGGTGGTGGAGGGAGCGAGGGAATATAAGGGGGTGCATTGAAAAGACCGTGAGATTCAGGAAAGACAAGAGCATGAGTAAGAAAGATAAGACTGTGTTTAGGGGAGACAGAGAGAAAGAGAGAAAAAGGGGTAGGGTAAGGAAAGACAAATACCATTAATCATTTTATTTGAATTTTCGACTCCCAATTCCCTTCCCTTACTTTATGATTTTATTTAATTAATTATTGTACAAAAATAAACGACTTGAGCCTTCATTACTCACGGCTTCAGTCTCATTTCTGTCCCAGAAGAACCCGAAAATGCTACAATATCAAGAAACCACTGACCCAAATACAGAAGAAACACCATCAGAAGCATGGACAGTTAACTCTGCCAATGAAGACGTGAATAAGGCCACTGAACATTCACCGAAAATAGGACAGTATCGTGTGTATGGGGCCATAACACAGCCAGAAATAGGAAGGTATGCCACTCTGCAAATAACATGGCTGTATATAGTATCTTGATGCTTTTACTTTAAAATGAACTAATACTTCTATAGTGTCACATCTGCAAGGTTTAGTTGCTGCTATTGTTGTATAGTGGTGTACTGCTTAAGATTTGCTTAAACTTACTTGTCATAATTCATGCATAACTAATGCAATGTGTATTTGTATTTATACTTAAAACATAAATTAATTAGAGAGAGATTAGGAAACCAGATTCTTCCTTAGTTTTGGTTGTGTGCTTTGTGGGGAAATTAAAATATGAGAGAATACACCACCAAAATGGTATTAAGGATTTCAGTCCATTCCTTTATTTAATGGTAGATTGAGGTAGTTATCATCTGCGATCCTACTGTTCCAACTCATCTCATAAATTATCACTTGAATTCAGATCTCGGGAGTGTGCCAACCACGACAAGTACTGGAAGACATGCTCTTCAAACCAGTCTCGAACAAAAGTGAATCTTCTCTGTTCCCTTTCAAGTACGAAATGTAACCATTACCTAATGGGTGTTTAACTCTTAAAGACCCCAAAACCTGACTATTATATACCAAAGCTGCTCAGCCTATCCTGTGACGCAATCATGCCTGCCACCAAGGGTATAAACGACTGCACACATAGATCTCCGTGTCATTTTTCCTTCATAAGAACTGACCTGACAGGAGAGCCTATTCAGTTGTATTGTGTTTTTACACAAATTATATGCGATATTAAAAACTAATCGCTGTATTAGTTTTACTAATTACGCGTATTTGTGCAATGCAGCCTGTTGTTTGTTACGTCCTGCTGCAGCCTTGTGCCCAGCGTGAAGCCAGCGGCTTGAGTCGCTCCTTCCCAGGGATCAAGCAACGTAAGTCGGCTGACTTTGTGCTTTCCCCCCAGTCTGCAATAGCTCTGGCTGGAGCTATTTTATTCTCATTTTGGCTTCAGACAAAATTACAAGACGCTTTGTATAATTAAAGTAATTGTTATTACTGTATTTTGTTTGAGAAAAATAAATATTTTTCTTTTTTCATTCTGTTTTTCTGTTTTCACAGAGACTAAGCGCAGGCCTGTCTGCAATGTGTGCTGCGGCACAAGTGTAGTGAGAACAGCTGCTGGGTTCAGCAGTGCTGCGCAGAAACAAGAGGCTGCTTCTGTTGTGGTTACTTGCAATCTCTATCACAGCATCTTGATGCCGTTTTGGTGACAGCTTTTGCATCACCATTACGAGGGCTTTGTTAGTTTATTCTAACAAGCAGGCTTCCCTCAGTCTCGTGTGAGTACTGAGTGGTTTTGCCAGTAGCTTGCACAGTTGGGCATCCCTGTACATTGCTACCCACGGTAACTGTGAACTGGTGGGCCCGGTACTGCACCTTACCGTACCGTACTGGGATCGAGGCTACAGCACCGGTACTGCACCATTCCGACCTGTTGCTGTCTTTAAGCAGACTGAGGCAGCACCTGTACATTGTTACTGTAAACTGCATTGCTACTTGCATAATGCCTGGGTTTTATCCCTGCGAGACATGCAAGGTCAGTCTGCCTGTTGAGGACAAGCACGGCAGATGCTCTTCCTGCCTGGAGCCAGAGCACGCAAAAGAGGCACTGGTGAACTGCAGTTTATGAGAGTTTTGTGCACATTTCTCCAAGTGCATGCTGCAGAAACGTCTCTCCCACAGCTCTACAGAGCGCTCTGCGTCACTCACTCCTGCACAGCGCTCCGTCCCATCACCCTCTGTTAGATGACGCACCCGAGAAATTAGTCCTCATCCTCCTCTGTCTCTCCTCCTCCCCCAAGGAAGAAGAAGAGTCATTCCAAGAGATCGTCAGACTCTGAGGTGGTGAGCCTCATTTGGGAGAGGTACGGAAAAAAAGCAGAGTTAGACCTCTTTGCCTCCCAGGAATAGACCCACTATCCCTTCTGTTTCTCCATAATAGGAGGCGAGGACCTGCTGGCAGTAGATGCCTTGGCACACCAATGGCTGCGGCAACTGTTATATGCCTTCCCGCCGCTCTCCCTGCTCCCATTGTGTCTGGAGAAAATCAGGCAGGACCGGGCCAAGGTGCTACTAGTAGCCCCTTATTGACCCTGATGCAGCTGCTGGGCAGCCAGCCATGGAGACTGCCAAGCGCTGTGACCTACTCAGTCAGGCATGGGGGACCATATGGCATCCCGACGCATCAAACCTGCAGCTCTGGATCTGGCCCTGGAACAGCTGCATCTGAGCCATCTGGGTCTGTCCAATAGGGTTATTGACACCCTACAAAATGCCAGAGCAGCGTCTACACGTTCCCAGCACGGGTACAAGTGGGGCTTTTCAGATGTGGTGTCTGCCTCCTGGGTTCGACCTCACGACTTGTCTCATGGCAGTTTACTGCAATTTTTGCAGGTCCTGTTTGATGAGGGGAAATCCCCATCTACATTAAAAGGTCTTTCTGGCAGCTAGTTCAGCTTGCCATGTCAAAATTGACTCTGTCTCCCCAGGAGCTCACTTCCTGGCAGGGCAATTTTTGAATAAAGCTTGGCTGCTTCGGCCGCCTATAAATTATATTGTTCCTCACTGGATGCTTAATGTGGTGCTTGATGTACTCATGAAGCCTCCATATGAGCCCTTGCATTCAGCGGAGATGGAATTTTTAATTTTTGCAGAAGCCAGGACAAAAGTTACGCTTCGTACCAATCCTGCTTTTTTGCATTTTATATCAACCAGTCTGTGGAATTAGAGGCTTTCCATCCATCTCTTTTCCAGTCTGACAGGGAGCGACAGCTCCATATGCTCTGCCCAGTGCGGGCCCTGGCGTACTACAATGACAGGACGAAAAGTTGGAGGCAGTCCAAACAATTTTTTGTCTTCTATGGGGTGAAGTCCCACGTCAAGCCCTGTCTAAACAGAGGCTGTCCAAATAGATAGCAGATCCAGTCAGGACTGCCTATGAGTGAGCCAACTTGTCCCCTCCAGAGAAGCTCACTGTTCATTCCACCTGGAGCATGGCAATTTCATGAGGTTTTTTCCAGGGTGCATCTGCCAAAGACCTGTGCGTGCAGTCCTTTATACCCTCATGGGTGGGCATGACTGCGTCACAGGCTCGGATGAGCAGCTTTGATATAGAATATACAGGTTTCGGGATAAACACCCATTAGGTATTACATTTCTATTTCAGGGAACCAGGGTTATGAAAACATTTTGTTGGCAGAGCTAGTGAAACTGATTGGCAGACTCAATCTTTACCATCAGAACAGGCCCCATATCCTCGTAGACACCTTTTCATCCTGAACTCATTGGCCAATTGAGGATTATGTTTCATAACAGGGTAACATGGTTCACAGCAACTTTGTGTTGTTGATGTCCCCATTGCAAATGCTTCTTAACCTACAAAAGACATGTTGCTTTCCAGTCAGCAGAGGCTTACAATTAGCCATGCTGGCGTGAAACATCAAGTGCCTCTATGCCACAGGCTGTGGTTGAAAGGGATTTGCAGACAGTGCTGTTATTATTATTATTATTATTATTATTATTATTATTATTATTATTATTATTATTATTATTATTATTTATTTCTTAACAGACACCCTTATCCAGGGCGACTTACAGTCGTAAACAAATACATTTCAAGAATCACAGTGTTAGTAATAATACAATTAAGAGCAAGGTAAATACAATGATGAATACAATGACTCTGGTTCAAGCAAGTACAAGTGTGACAAAATACAATTCAATAATACAACAGATAACAGTGTCAGTGATAGTTACATCAGGATATAATTAAATACAAAATACTACAGATTAAACACTTGGCAGGATTATAGTACTCTGAAGTACAGGATTAAATGCAGTAAAATAGGGGGCAGATAAGAGCAAGTAAAGCGCATTTAAGGAAGGGTGATATGTGTCCCAGGGGAAAAAACAGAGGAGTTCTACAGGTGCTTTCTGAAGAGGCGAGTCTTGAGAAGGCGATTTTTTTAAGCACAAAAATATATACCTGCGGAGTGTACACCGATAACAAGTCAGTTGTCAATCGAAAGTTTTTTTGCCAAGTAGTCAGCATCTTCAGGGCATTCTCATGAAGATCACCCATCTGCATCTCAGCCATCGACCGAAAGAGTAGTAATGCATAAAAACGCAAATGAAAAGTATGTTCTTATAATTTTCAATGGGAGATGAAGAATCTGTGGATCGTTTATCGAGACGGCAAGATGCATCTGTAGTGTGTGTGAAAAAACTGCGGATGTACAGATGTTCAAGAATCTTCGCTTAAGACACTGCGATGCTGTTGCTGTTATTGGAATGTAGAAAAATATGAAAAGACACGTAGATGAAGGCAACAAACAGTGCTTAGAATCCTGTCTCGTTGTCATGGGAACTGTCTACTGTTAGTATATAACAAAGAAAAAAGTGTGTCTGTGTTGTCACAAAGACGGCCAGAGTGGGTGGCGTCAGACCAGAAAGGAATACACAGAGACGGTGGTTGTGATGATGAGCCGAGTGCAATGGCTGCACTCAGCGTTTAATAACAAAATAAAAGGTTTAAACAACGGAATACAAAACAGGACACGGCACTTGACGCCAAAATAAACAGACAGACAAAACGACTGACACTAAACAAACGGTGCACGGACAGACAAACAAACACGGTGAGAACAAACACTTATCTTGCACGTTTTTACTTTTAATTACTCCTCTCTCTCTCACCCGTTCTCCTCTTCCGAACACCCAACCCCCGAGTGACTAAACGTGCATCTATTTATACTGTTTGTGCTGGGATTCAATTACGAATTAATTATTCACTTGAATCCCAGCACGTGAATTCATTACGTGCAACCCCGTGCCACACATATTATATTTTAAATGCACGTGCGTGATGTGCCATCCTCGTGCCTAAATATAATTATACACTTTACACACACATGAAACACAGACCCGTTTATATCCCGTGTACCAATCTATACACCAACATTAACACACGCAACATACAGCACATAACACACAAATACACACAGGGGCGGGCGCATTGCCACAGTGTTCATACATATATCTATACACAGACAGAGTTTAAACTACTATATGGCATAGATTTTAAACGTTCATAAAAAATTACCAAAATGCAACCCCTGGAGTTTATTAGCCTTTGTGTTAACAATAGTTTAGTATTTGATGGATGGGATGCAAAATTTCAGGCATGTGTGTTTCAGGAACACATGAACAGAAAAGCTAGCACAACCTCTGGGTCTAATTATTTGTTCAATTGGACATATTTAATATTCTGTCACTTACAGTTGACTATTTAAAAATGCACTTGATTCAAGGTATTCTACCTGTAAAACATTTAAGGGTCTGGAAAGAAGTGTTGAATTTGTCCAATTAATCAAAATAAGAACCAATTAATTAATTAATTAATTGAGAGCTCGAGTGGAAGGAAAGCCAGAAGACACTCAGTACTGAGTTTGACACACCTGATTTTAAGGCTTCTTTAAGATAACCCCGACAACCCTAAGCCAACCAACCATCACGAAAGAGGTTTCCATGGCTACAAACAAGCTTTTTCTTCAACTGACAAACAGATAGTGATTAGTTTGAATCAATGGTGCAGCTGAGAAAAATAGGTGCACAGCCAGAAATGTCCTGAATGTTTACCAAGTCCTAAGTGTTAAATTATTAACCTTTTTTTAAAGTTGAGACTGGCTCTTTCTTTTAATATGGGATTTATTGTACAGATGGACTATCTTTAATCCTGAGCAATGCTTGTAAATATACATATTAAAGTATGATGTGTATTTTGTTTGCAATGCTTATGTCTAATGTAACAAACAATGCGGCTTTTCTGCATACAAGACAAATGCCTATCAATTTTACTTACAGGAGTCTCCCCTTTAGGTTACAAGCTATCTGTGCCATCACTACAGGCTCTCTCTACAACAGATTCTAACAAAGGTTCTGAGTGGGAAGAATATTATCCTTACTAGTCTGAACAGCAATCGTGGTTTCAGTGACAGGCTGTGTAACGCTTAACATTGGCATAAGGTGACCAACATTTGGAGATGGGTAATGACAAGTTTATATCACACTGTTTTTCCTAGAATTAAATCAATTACTCACTCTGTATGAAGTTACAATATCATTGGCAGCGTCTGTCATAATGTCTAAACAACACGAGGAATTAAAAAGAGCTTCCTCTTTCGCCTTGGCTGCTTCTTAGTGGAGATTTTTTTTGTCGTTGTCAAGGTTGAGGATCCTTTAATTGGTCGTCCTCCGACACACCAAGCTATCCATCACAGTGTTCAGCTGTCGTGGCTTTATGGTCGGAGGCAGAGGCTGGACTCCAAAGATGGCACTTGTGGGATGTTTCGTACAATTAATGATTCTCAAAACCACTAATAATGCCTCTGAGGTCATCATTACTTGGATTTACAGGCATCATAAAGTTCTCTGAGGTAAATCCCCTACTGATGACTGCAGTAAGATTGGTTTATTTAAGCTGCTATATAGGCATGAATTACTATTCTTTCTTATTGCTAATGTGCCTGGTTGTTGCGTGCTCGGAGTGTAAAAAGCGAGCAAAGAAGATGTTTACATGTATTTATTTATTTCTAAATACCTTTCCTTTCCAGGGGGACTTCATGCTTCTACATTACTAGAGTGGCCGCAGATTGGTTATTGCATTTTAATTAAAAATAGTAAAATTAACAAATTTAAACCAGTAGTTGGGATGGAATTTGAACCCAGGGTGTCTTATCTCTTTTGGAACTGCAGTGCTACAGTACAACACAGTCTCAATAGTATGAACCTTGTATGTTTATGGAGTCTGCTCTTTGATTAAGTTCACCCCTTGAGAGTGACACACTCTAAATTGATCTACAGAGGTTCACTGGATAGGACAAGGGGTTAAAACAGATTGCAGCAGCAACTAAAAAATATTTCTAGATAAAGTACTCCAGTAAGTTTTTGTTCATAATTCCAATTTGTTCTATATATATATATATATATAGCTCTGCAAAAAATTAAGAGACCACTGCAAAATTATCAGTTTCTCTGGTTTTACTATTTATAGGTATGTGTTTGGGTAAGATGAACATTTTTGTTTTATTCTATAAACTACTGACAACATTTCTCCCAAATTCCAAATAAAAATATTGTCATTTAGAGCAATTATTTGCAGAAAATGACAACTGGTCAAAATAACAAAAAAGATGCAGTGTTGTCAGACCTCGAATAATACAAAGAAAATAAGTTCATATTCATTTTTAAACAACACAATACTAATGTTTTAACTTAGGAAGAGTTCAGAAATCAATATTTGGTGGAATAACCCTGATTTTCAAGCACAGCTTTCATGCGTCTTGGCATGCTCTCCACCAGTCTTTCACATTGATGTTGGGTGACTTTATGCCACTCCTGGCGCAAAAATTCAAGCAGCTCGGCTTTGTTTGATGGCTTGTGACCATCCATCTTCCTCTTAATCACATTCCAGAGGTTTTCAATGGGGTTCAGGTCTGGAGATTGGGCTGGCCATGACAGGGTCTTGATCTGGTGGTCCTCCATCCACACCTTGATTGACCTGGCTGTGTGGCATGGAGCATTGTCCTGCTGGAAAAACCAATCCTCAGAGTTGGGGAACATTGTCAGAGCAGAAGGAAGCAAGTTTTCTTTCAGGACAACCTTGCAAATATTATTAAGAAGTTTAAGGTCCATGAAACTGTAGCCAACCTCCCTGGGCGCGGCCGCAAGAGGAAAATCGACCCCAGATTGAACAGAAGGATAGTGCGAATGGTAGAAAAAGAACCAAGGATAACTGCCAAAGAGATACAAGCTGAACTCCAAGGTGAAGGTACGTCAGTTTCTGATTGCACCATCTGTCGCTTTTTGAGCGAAAGTGGGCTTCATGGAAGAAGACCCAGGAGGACTCCACTTTTGAAAGAAAAACATAAAAAAGCCAGACTGGAATTTGCTAAAATGCATATTGACAAGCCACAATCCTTCTGGGAGAATGTCCTTTGGACAGATGAGTCAAAACTGGAGCTTTTTGGCAAGTCACATCAGCTCTATGTTCACAGACGAAAAAATGAAGCTTTCAAAGAAAAGAACACCATACCTACAGTGAAACATGGAGGAGGCTCGGTTATGTTTTGGGGCTGCTTTGCTGCGCCTGGCACAGGGTGCCTTGAATCTGTGCAGGGCACAATGAAATCTCAAGACTATCAAGGCATTCTGGAGCGAAACGTACTGCCCAGTGTCAGAAAGCTCTGTCTCAGTCGCAGGTCATGGGTCCTCCAACAGGATAATGACCCAAAACACACAGCTAAAAGCACCCAAGAATGGAGAAGAACAAAACATTGGACTATTCTGAAGTGGCCTTCTATGAGTCCTGATCTGAATCCTATCGAACATCTATGGAAAGAGCTGAAACTTGCAGTCTGGAGAAGGCACCCATCAAACCTGAGACAGCTGGAGCAGTTTGCTCAGGAAGAGTGGGCCAAACTACCTGTTAACAGGTGCAGAAGTCTCATTGAGAGCTACAGAAAACGTTTGATTGCAGTGATTGCCTCTAAAGGTTGTGCAACAAAATATTAGGTTAGCAGTCCCATCATTTTTGTCCATGCCATTTTCATTTGTTTTATTATTTACAATATTATGTTGAATAAAAAATCAAAAGCAAAGTCTGATTTCTATTAAATATGGAATAAACAATGGTGGATGCCAATTACTTTTGTCAGTTTCAAGTTATTTCAGAGAAAATTGTGCATTCTTCGTTTTTTGTGGAGGGGTACCAACAAATTTGAGCACGTCTGTATATAAACACTATGTAACACAATTTTTGTTCTTGGGTAGTAAGTGTTATTTC
Source organism: Acipenser ruthenus (assembly GCF_902713425.1). Classification (NCBI taxonomy): domain Eukaryota; kingdom Metazoa; phylum Chordata; class Actinopteri; order Acipenseriformes; family Acipenseridae; genus Acipenser; species Acipenser ruthenus. The sequence goes on from NC_081192.1 coordinate 48,780,731, forward strand.
CTAATTGCTTATGCCTCAAAAGTATAGAAAATGGCTATTATTCCCCACAAACTTTGCTTTTGTGACCAGGACAGTGATATTTTGAAATGTACCTATTTCCAATGAGAAAACGGGCGAATTTGTGTCTTTTCGTTCACATAAAAAGTCAGAAAAAAACAACATATGAATCCAAATTAACATGTATTTATACTAAAGTAATACAAAAATGACTACAAAAGATTTAAAAGAGAGTAGTTTTTCGAGATTTACGATTACACTGTAAATCACTTTCACGAATCAGCCCCCAAATGTAGTCTCCCATCATGTTCTCGTTATACTGTCCTTGGTAGCGGCGTTCAAAGTCCAGTATATCCTGGTGGAAGCGCTCGCCTTGCTCCTCCGAGTACGCTCCCATGTTCTCCTTGAATTTATCAAGATGAGCATCAAGGATATGGACTTTGAGGGACATCCTACAGGCCATTGTGCCGTAGTTCTTCACCAGAGTCTCAACCAGCTCCACATAGTTTTCGGCCTTGTGATTGCCCAGGAAGCCCCGAACCACTGCGACAAAGCTGTTCCAAGCCGCTTTCTCCTTACTAGTGAGCTTCTTGGGGAATTCATTGCACTCCAGGATCTTCTTTATCTGTGGTCCGACGAAGACACCGGCTTTGACCTTTGCCTCAGACAGCTTAGGGAAGAAGTCTTGAAGGCACTTGAAGGCTGCCGACTCCTTATCTAGAGCTCTGACAAATGGTTTCATAAGGCCCAATTTGATGTGCAGTGGTGGCATCAGCATCTTCCGGAGGTCCACCAGTGGCTCCCACTTGACGTTGTTCCTCCCCACAGAGAACTCGGTCCGCTTGGAAGGGTCCACCATGCAGAAGTAGCAGTTGCTTGAGTGGTCAGTGGGTTCCCGCCAAATTCTTGGGATAGCGAACTTCATGGCTCTCTTTTCCCCTCTGTCCCATCCTACAAAAATACATTTATTTCACCCATGACTAATGTGTAAGAGATACTCGCAACATTTTTCATATATGATATATTTTTTCAATAACATTGAAAATTGTAAAACATTTTAAAATTAAAAACTTTTACAATTTAAAAGATTTTAACAAATTTTATAACATAAAATTCCGAGCAACAATTGTCCATCTTACCTTCCAGAGTTTTTTTGCAGTGCTCGCAGGTCCCCGACAGGCATGCCGAAATATGCCTTGTAGGCCTCACACATCTTAGCAGATGCTTCCGCGGAGTACTTTTTCGCTCTTGTCTTGATAAATTGGCCGCAGACATAGCAAAATGCGTCTGCCGGATGCTTGCAGCCTCTTGATGCCATCTCAGAAAAATGCAGATATGTATCCACTTAGGCAGCTGGAACTAAACTGAACTGGTGGGCTTAAGGCCCCTGTATTTATACTACTATTTGTATTACTGGAAAGTTCTAGAAGTTACTACAAGTTTACTCAGCACTGAATCTATCTGGAATGTTCTGGAAAATAGGTAAATTTCAAAATATCACTGTCCTGGTCACAAAAGCAAAGTTTGTGGGGAATAATAGCCATAATCTATACTATTAAGGCATAAGCAATTAGGAAATAACACTTACTATCCAGCAACCAAAAAAAAAAAAAAAAAATTGTTACACAGTGTAATCAAAGGACAGGTTTTTTTTTTTCATTCAATAGTACCATTTGTTTAAATGACATGGATCAATTAGACAGGTTCAATGATAACAGCATTGATAAAATCATGATCTCAGCCAATCAGACCTTTTCTATATCACTGTGGAATGGCTATTCCAAGTTACAATAGTCCTACATACGTGGTCATCGTTATGCCAAAATAAATCAGATCTAGTTAGGATTAAGCTCTGGATGGCAGTTTAATCTAAAGTAATTCCTGTAACACTGCATGACTTTGCCCAGATACATTATTATTATTATTATTTATTAGCAGACTCCCTTATCCAAGGTGACTTACAATTGTTACAAGGTATCACATTATACATATATCACATTAATATTTTTTTTTTTTTACATACAATTACCCATGTATACAGTTAGGTTTTTATTGGAACAATCTAGGTAAAGTACCTTGCTCAAGGGTACAACAGCGGTGTCCCCCACCTGGGATTGAACCCACGACCTTCCGGTCAAGAGTCCAGAGCCCTAACTACTACTCCACACTGCTGCACATTACCATAAAGTGTAGTGTCTGGGAACAGACAAATATTGTAACACTTTGTCATATATTATTGTCACATTGACACTTTAAAACTCAAAGAAAAATGAAGTAGTTTATTCAGAAGTAACAGTTGGATTAAATTATATAACACATTTTGGCCAGTATTAGCCACTAATCACCTAACAAAACTATTCTTAATGGCTTGCTAAACTCATTCCAAAAATTGTTTTAAATATGCCAGTCATTGCTTGAGTGAGTGTTTTTTCATGATGATAAAGGTTTTTTTTATGATGTCATACTCATACTGCAAGAATCTCTTAGAGCTATAGAGCTGCTGTTTTATTACATCATATAATCAATAAGGTACAATATGACATGGTCTGTGCTTAATATTATATGAGCATTTTAAGGCTCAAGGTAATGCCAGTAGCATTTAACTACCGTTCAACCAGTAAGACAACACAGACTTGACCCATGCCGCTATATGATTTACATAAAACATTTTAAAATAAATTATAATAGTATTATTTTCATGTAGTTTTTGACCACATAAAAATACTCATGCACAATGACTTACAGGAACGATGCTAATGTTTTCACTTTCCTTAATATCTGCTTGTGTAACAAACACACTTAAAAACCATGTACATTTAAAACAATATTCTTGTCTAAAAAAGACAACATTCAGATCTTGTTGAAGGTTCTGCTGCATTAAATCTGAAACCTTAAATCATTCAGCATAGAACGCTGCCTGTTTAGAATATATCACAGTTTGCACATATCAAATAGCCTTTCTCCTTTGACTTACAAATTAAAGGAAAAGTGATACTGCAGTGTATATTTCATCATGAATATAATTTAAACAACATTTCAAGTTTAATTTCTTCTATCACATCATACAGCAGTTCTTCCTTGGGGCTTTCATTTGACAGCTGACAAACTTGCACCTTTTACAGTATCATTCTTGTCACTATTTCTCAACTGTCACTGACTGGGCTTTTTAAATCTGAATATCCTTTTGGGGTGGAAAACTTTCAGTACTTTGTATTTCTGAAACCTAAACAGTTTTGAATTCCGCCTTAAACCTGCTTTTACTGGATGAAAGGACCTTATATGCTGGTGTTTAAACACGTTGGGTCAATTAAATGTATACAATCAACACTGTAATAACAAATTACATTAATAATGAAGATTATATGTTTTGTAGTTTGTATCCTTTAACTTACTTTTCCACAGAGAGCAGATGCATGATAGAAAACTATAGTACATGTGATGTCTGTGCTATTTTACTGAATTTAAAAGTAGATTTGTCTGACTGGAAATTAATTGTTTTTTAGTTTAAAAGCCCTTTGGGCTTTGTTGCCAACCATACTTGGAGGTCATTATCTGCCTGTTAAGTCTGTCGTTAACACTTAATTATATTTAAAGCACCGTTTATCCTGTTTTGAGTTTGTTGTGAACTGTCTTCTCAAATAATTTGAATTAAATGGTTCTTATGATTCAGTTAATTTTCATTGGAACTTTTCTTTCAGGGAATAACTTCTCTAAGCAAAATTCTTTTTTCGCATCATTGGTGACTATTAGGGCTGTCAAGCGATTAAATAAATTAATTGTGATTAATCTCGCAATTGAAAAAATTTATCTTAGTTAATCTCGGTTGTTGTTACAAAATCACAGTACAAAGCTGTAACAAACCCAATCCTTAAGCAACGTCCAATAACTAGTATTTTGTGACGGAAATACAAATAAACTACCCTCAACAATATAACTCTCCAAAGCAGTAGGATTGCGTGATAGAACCAAGAAAAATTGCTGGGTAAGGCAGGATTGTTTACAACACTTAGAAAATAGGAAGAAAATTAAACCAGAAGGCAACACCAGAATTCAAATAGCAGATGTTATTGAATATGCATAGAATATTATACTTGTAGACAGATGTATCAAACATTTGGTGTACATGGGTTTTAATCAGACAGCATTTGGACCAGTCAAAATGTTTACCAGAACACACATTAATACCAGTCATATAGGACAGATCAAGCTTTCAGTAATGTACAGCCTAACATGCCCATGTTGATTAAAGTGTTTACCAAAGAGTCCATCAGGCAGTCCTTATAGAAAAAAATGTCCATGAAACAACACCACCCAATACTTTAAAAGTCCCAAGCTGTTATATCAGGTCCATATTGAGAATGCAGTTGAGCCAGAACAGTTTAAACACAAAACAAAAAAAAACTAATTGGAGACTTCTGAGCAGGGTGCTCTTTATACCCCGATAAATAAACAAAAATGATAATAATCCCAAACAGTCAGAACAGCCCAGATAATCCAGCAGCAAAAAATAAGATTCCTCCCCATCAGGGGATCTCACCCAGTTCTTCCTTGGTCCTGTAGAGCTTGGAGTTTCCAACCAGGTAAGGAGACAAAGAGTGATGATTTGGATAAGAAATGGATCACCACTCTGGTAAACATTTTGACGGCTCGAACGACGGCTCAGTGCAAGTAAAAGCTGATGCAAGTACTGGAACAATTGGGTGCCATATAGTCCAGTATAGTCGAGAGTAATGAGGTTTACAGATGCTGTCTGAACAGGTGTGTCTTGAGGAGGCGCCAGAACGTGGTCAGGGACTGAGCAGTCCTGATATCCGTGGGTAGGTCATTGGAATCGGGGCAGCGGAGGAGGGGTACAGCTAATCTGACGGTGGTGGAGGACCAGAGGGTGTGTAGGGAGAAATGATAGTCTGGAGATAGGAGAGAGCAGAAAGGTCGAGACAGCAATAGGCGAGTACAAGAGTTTTGAATTGCATATGGAGCGGAGCAGCAGTGTAGTGTGGGAGAAACGAGGAAGGTAAATGACAAGGCGAGCAGCAGAGTTTTGGATGAGCTGGAGCGGACGGATAGCAGAGGTAGGGAGGCCGATCAAGAGGCAGTTGCAGTACTCAAGGCAGGACAGTACCAGGGCCTAAACTAACAGCTGAGTGAAGTAGTCGGTGAGGAAGGGGTGAATTCTGTGTATGTTGCTGAGGAAGAAGCAACAGGAGTGTGTCAGAGTAGAGATGGCTGAGAGAAGGAGAGGGAGGGGTTGAGGGTGACAACGAGGTTCTTGGTGGATGAGGAGGGAGAGAGGGTGGTGGATTCAAGAGGAATTAAGATCGAGAGATCAGTGGTGGGGGAGGAAGAGGGGGAAGAAAAGGAGGTCTGATTTGGAGAGGTTGAGTTTGAGATGATGTGTGCATCCATGAAGAGATGAAAGGCAGGTCAAGATATGGGAGGTAATGTCGGAGTCAGAGGGGGGAAAGGAGAGGAAGATCTGGGCATCATTAGCATAAAAAATATATGACAAGCCATGGGCGGAGATGAGGGAACCAAGGGAGTGGGTGTAGAGAGAAAACAGAAGGGGTCCCAGGACTGAGCCTTGGGGGACACCTGTCAAAAGACAGCAAGAGGCAGATGGTGAGTCAAGCCAGAACACCTGGTACGTGTGATCAGAGAGGTAGGAGGAGCACCAGGCAAGAGCAGTGCCGGAGAGTCCCAGGTCAGCGAGGAAGGACAGGAGAATAGTGGTTGACTGTGTCAAAGGCTACAGAGAGGTCAAGGAGAATTAGGCACAGGCAGAGAGTAGAGAGTTAGTGACGGAGAGAAGAGCAGTTTCAGTGGAGTGTGCTGGCCGAAAACCAGATTGGAGGGGGTCAAGCAGAGAGGCAAAAGGCAGAGATAAAGTCATCTTTGTTGGAAGCCGAGTGACAATTCCAGAGGGCGTCAGAGAGAGTGCAGTGGGGGAGGGGGGAGCAGAGGAAAGGGGGAGAGGCAGGGAGATGAGGTTAGAGGGGTTAGATTTGTAATGGCAGGGAGAAGCCAGAGGACAGGATGGAGAGGAAAGGACTACGGGGATATTAAAGTTAGTCATGGTAGGGAGCAGTAGAGGAAATGAAGTAGAAATGGTTACGGGAGCGGGTGGTGCCGAGAGGGAGGCGAAAACAGACAGGTACAGGAGGAGCGACAGCATTAATTAATAAAAAGAAAATGAAGAAATGTATGCAAACCTGGTCTGGAGTTCGAGCCTTCACGATTGATGCTTGGATAGAAGATTTTGCAACCGGTCTACGTTGGCCTGTCCTCGTTGGGACTACCACAGTTTAGACTACCAACCCTTTGGTGATGAGACCCTTTGGTGAGCTGGCGCTGAGTGCTGGCACACTAGGTTAGCGTCAGTGCTTATATAATGCTCTGGAGGTCGAGAGCTGTGTGCCTCATACAATGGCTTGCAAATGACCCTAAATCGAGTCAGTCGTGCCCTGCTGCAATTTGGCAAATTGTTAATTCAACACAACTCGCAACAGCATCAACCTAGCAATAACTCATCAATAATAATGATCAATCTTGTAACTCATCATCGACCTCCCTTCATGAAGCATTACTCTCCAAATGAACGATTTTATCCTGGACTCAGAAATAGATATCCTGACTTTAGTTCAGACATGGCTGGGTCCTGCTATGCCAAACCACACTTTTGACTCTCTTGTTTTAATTAACTAGATTTGATTGACCTAGTTGGTAAGACAAAATCCACTACATGTGCCTTAGACCCCATTCCTACTAAACTGCTCAAAGACATTTATTTCTAAAATTAATAATACTGTGTGGCAAAGTGGTAAGTGGTAGCAGGTGTATAGCAGGTGCAGTGTAGATACCGTAATTCCAAGAATCACACAGACAACAAAGTACGGGTGAAAATGTTTTAATGGTTTATAATCCAATGGTCTGATGACCTGCCAGTAAATAATAAAGAGCTGGCAATACACAACAATGTGTATTGCACAGTGATGAAACAAAGGGTTGCAGTCCCGCAAAATGAAAAACACGGTACAAAACACACACAATTAGACACACACGATCACTGTTCCAAAGTGAATGCTCTCAGTGCTTGTGGTGAAGTACTATATAATACGTGCTTTTAGTGAAACAGGTGCTGATAACAATGTTTATTCATGACGGTAGTGCAGTGGTGATCCGGTTTCGTGCTGGCCCTTGGCGACAGCTCCGGATTTGTGCTTAGCCATCTGGTGAGAACAAACACAGACAATTACTAAACAGACAAACAAACAAAACACTCACAAATTATTTTCTTTTAATTATTTTGGGCAATCTCCCGGTCCTTCCAGTTTCCACGTCAAAACCCAAGCGAAGGAAAAGATTTACAATTCTCCAGCCCCTTTTATGCGATTATGCATGACCCCTTGGTAAACGATTACAGCTGACTCTGTTGCCTGCAGCTGCTACCTCGTTTACCTTCCAGGTCAATACATTCTCGCACTGGAGTCTCGTCTTTTTCCAGGCTGATTGACTTCCCGACCCAGGGAATGAACTGTCAGGACAACCTGTCCAAAGCCTTTCCCTTTCGCTACTTTGTATCCTCACAGGTCGAGAGGGAGATTTACGACCAGAACTCATTATATTTCCGTCACATATCCCACCGCTCAGAGTGGAGCCGAAGGAACACTCGGCTGAATCTATCTTTCCCATTACTCCCCCCTCCCGGGAAAAATAATCTGCATTTTGATGGTCTTTCCCTGCACGGTGTACCATATGGTACATGAAGGGCTGCAACGCCAGATACCACCGAGTTATCCGGGCATTGCTGTCCTTCATTGTACTTAACCACCTGAGTGGGGCGTGGTCTGTGACAAGATCAAATGAGTGTCCCAGCAGGTAGTATCGTAAAGAGTGAGTAGCCCATTTGATGGCCAAACACTCCTTTTCGACTACGGAGTAGTTGCGTTCCCGACGTAGTATTTTTTTTACTGATGTACAGTATCGGGTGTTCTACTCCATCTACCTTTTGAGACAAGACTGTACCCAAACCCACATCCGAGGCATCGGTGTGGAGGATGAATCTTTTGGTGAAATCTGGGGTGATAAGAGTGGGGGCCTGGCAAAGTCTACGCTTAATAGTATCAAACGCCCCCTGACACTCAGCTGACCACTTAATTAAATTTGGAGCACTCTTTTAGTATAGGCTGCTGCTGCATATTCATGATATGGGCGTAAAACCTGATCCATCAGTCTCTGAAAGGCAGCGGGTGCACCATGTAGCCCAAACGGCATGGTTTTAAAGTGAAACAGCCCCTCTGGTGTTGAAAATGCGGTTTTCTCTCTAGAACTGCGGGTTAAAGGGATCTGCCAGTATCCCTTCGTCAGGTCCAAAGTGGAGATAAACCTCGCCTTACCCAGTCTGTCTAAAAGTTCGTCGACCCGAGGCATAGGATACGCATCGAACTTGGCAATAGCGTTTACCTTCCTGAAATCCACGCAGAAGCGGTTGGTGCCGTCTTTCTTAGCCACTATGACAATAGGACTGCACCACTCGCTCCTGGGAGGTTCAATCACCCCAAGTTCGAGCATGTCCCATACAGTCGTGCTCAAATTTGTTGGTACCCTTACAGCTCATTGAAATAATGCTTCATTCCTCCTGAAAAGTGATGAAATTAAAAGCTATTTTATCATGTATACTTGCATGCCTTTGGTATGTCATAGAATAAAGCAAAGAGGCTGTGAAAAGAGATGAATTATTGCTTATTCTACAAAGATATTCTAAAATGGCCTGGACACATTTGTTGGTACCCCTTAGAAAAGATAATAAATAATTGGATTATAGTGATATTTCAAACTAATTAGTTTCTTTAATTAGTATCACACATGTCTCCAATCTTGTAATCAGTCATTCAGCCTATTTAAATGGAGAAAAGTAGTCACTGTGCTGTTTGGTATCATTGTGTGCACCACACTGAACATGGACCAGAGAAAGCAAAGGAGAGAGATGTCTGAGGAGATCAGAAAGAAAATAATAGACAAGCATGGTAAAGGTAAAGGCTACAAGACCATCTCCAAGCAGCTTGATGTTCCTGTGACAACAGTTGCAAATATTATTAAGAAGTTTAAGGTGTGGAGTAGTGGTTAGGGCTCTGGACTCTTGACCGGAGGGTCGTGGGTTCAATCCCCAGTGGGGGACACTGCTGTTGTACCCTTGAGCAAGGTACTTTACCTAGATTGCTCCAGTAAAAACTCAACTGTATAAATGGGTAATTGTATGTAAAATAATGTGATATCTGTATAATGTGAAATAATGTATAATGTGATACCTTGTAACAATTGTAAGTCGCCCTGGATAAGGGCGTCTGCTAAGAAATAAATAATAATAATAATAATAAGGTCCATGGAACCTTAGCCAACCTCCCTGGGCGCGGCCGCAAGAGGAAAATCGACCCCAGAGTGAACAGAAGGATAGTGCGAATGGTAGAAAAAGAACCAAGGATAACTGCCAAAGAGAGACAAGCTGAACTCCAAGGTGAAGGTACGCCAGTTTCTGATCGCACCATCCGTCGCTTTTTGAGCGAAAGTGGGCTGCATGGAAGAAGACCCAGGAGGACTCCACTTTTGACAGAAAAACATAAAAAAGCCAGACTGGAATTTGCTAAAATGCATATTGACAAGCCACAATCCTTCTGGGAGAATGTCCTTTGGACAGATGAGTCAAAACTGGAGCTTTTTGGCAAGTCACATCAGCTCTATGTTCATAGACGAAAAAATGAAGCTTTCAAAGAAAAGAACACCATACCTACAGTGAAACATGGAGGAGGCTCGGTTATGTTTTGGGGCTGCTTTGCTGCGTCTGGCACAGGGTGCCTTGAATCTGTGCAGGGCACAATGAAATCTCAAGACTATCAAGGCATTCTGGAGCGAAACGTACTGCCCAGTGTCAGAAAGCTCTGTCTCAGTCGCAGGTCATGGGTCCTGCAACGGGATAATGACCCAAAACACACAGCTAAAAGCACCCAAGAATGGATAAGAACAAAACATTGGACTATTCTGAAGTGGCCTTCTATGAGTCCTGATCTGAATCCTATCGAACATCTATGGAAAGAGCTGAAACTTGCAGTCTGGAGAAGGCACCCATCAAACCTGAGACAGCTGGAGCAGTTTGCTCAGGAAGAGTGGGCCAAACTACCTGTTAACAGGTGCAGAAGTCTCATTGAGAGCTACAGAAAACGTTTGATTGCAGTGATTGCCTCTAAAGGTTGTGCAACAAAATATTAGGTTAGCGGTCCCATCATTTTTGTCCATGCCATTTTCATTTGTTTTCTTATTTACAATATTATGTTGAATAAAAAATCAAAAGCAAAGTCTGATTTCTATTAAATATGGAATAAACAATGGTGGATGCCAATTACTTTTGTCAGTTTCAAGTTATTTCAGAGAAAATTGTGCATTCTTCGTTTTTTGTGGAGGGGTACCAACAAATTTGAGCACGTCTGTACCTCTTTGCGAACGCCACTTAGTCGACTTCCTGGGATCCGGTAAGGTCTCTCCCGCACGATGACACCTGGTGGAGAGATAATGTCATATTCAACCAAATTAGTTCTGCCGGGCAAGTCAGATAAAACATCGCTGAATTCCTCAATAAGCTTACGCAGCTCCCGTTGCTGGTCTGGAACCAATTGTTCCCCCATCGGAATGATTTTTGTGCTAGGTGTCTCTGGACAGGGGCCTAAATCATCCTCTATGTTGCCTGGGGCTATAAACAAGACCTCCCTTGCCTGCCAGGGCTTTAATAAATTGACATGATAAATTTCATGTTCATTACGGCGATCGGGCTGTCTAATTTCATAATTCACCTTTCCTATAGCCCGAATCACTTCATATGGCCCCTGCCATTTAGCACATAACTTGGATTCTGAGGAGGGAAGCAGCAGCATTACCTTGTCTCCTGGTCGAAAGGTTCGAATTAGTGCATTTTTGTTGTAATGCTGCTGTTGTCGGTGCTGAGCCGATCGGAGGTTGTCCTGGGCCAAACGACCGACCAAATCTAGGCGATCTCTTAGTAGGAGCACATGCTTTACTACATTTTTGGAGGAGCCTTTGTGCTCTTCCCACCCCTCTCTCAACAGATCGAGGATGCCGCGAGGCTGTCGCCCATACAAGAGCTCGAAGGGGGAGAACCCTGTCGAACTCTGCGGCACCTCTCTCACTGCAAAAAGGAGGTAGGGAAGGAGCAATGCCCAATGTTTTTGCTCTTGCGTTACAAACCGTCTCAGCATCGACTTCAAGGTCTGATTAAAACGTTCCACCAAACCGTCCGTCTGTAGATGATAAACAGACGTCCTGGTGGGACGTATTTTTTATATTTTATATACCTGCTGTAACGTGTTAGACAGAAAATTGGTTCCATGATCAGTCAAGATCTCTTTGGGGATCCCTACTCTCGCCATAACCTGTACTAACTCGGTGGCTATTGCAGCAGCACTAGTGGACCTCAATGGAACTGCCTCTGGGTATCGCGTTGCATAATCTACCACTACTAATATATGCGTATACCCAGAGTCAGAAGGCAGCAGAGGGCCCACTATGTCCATTGCAATGCGTTCAAAAGGAGTGGAAATAATCGGCAGTGGAACCAAAGGGGCGGGGCGCACTCGACCTGGCGTTACTCGCTGGCAGTCTGGGCATGTGGCTACATATTTCGACACATCAGTATGAAGACCTACCCAATAGAATCGAGCCAATATCCACTCCCTTGTCTTGTCAGCTCCGAGGTGCACCGCAAAAGGGATATCATGCGCCAGCCTCATGACCTCGGTCTGACAAGATGGGGGAACCAATAATTGTGTTACAGGCTGTCCTGTGCCCGCGGCTAGATTTACCCTATATAGTAATAGCCCCTTGATACTGAAGTGTGGATATACTAGCGCCCCAGCACCATCAACATCCTTACCTTCAATAGACCGGACGTGCCCCCAAGCGTGCTCTAGTGACGGGTCATTATGTTGGCCCCACACTATGTCCGCGCTTGAGTGCCACATGTCCGGTATATTGAGAGGGACCGGAGTAACATCTGCTCTGGATGGCCCAGTAACCTCGCCCTCTTGGTCACACTGCGTTCCGACTCCTTTTGACTGGCGTTTGTTACCATTCAAGCATTCTCCCACCAGACCCCATCCTTGTCTCAGGGATGCTCCCTCCCATTTTGCGGTCTTTCTCTCCTTATTTGTTTTTCTAGGACGGAAAATAGGAGAAAACATTTCAGCTTGAAAAGGAAACACATCACCAATCCGTTCCCTTTTCTTTTCTTCTGCCACGTTTACGTGTGCGGATGAGACTGCCATTATTTGCATTAGTTCTTTAAATTTTGGCCAGTCTCGGCCCAGAATAACTGGGTGTGGCAACCTTTCTGCCACCCCTACTACCAGGTGACGTTTTATCGGTCCTACCGATAGATATACTTTTAGTGTGGGGTATGCCGCTGTGTCTCCATGGATACAGGAGATGGCCACCTGACCTCGTAGCCGCCACGACACACCGCCCAAGAGAGCTGTTCTAATCAAGGTTTGCTCACATCCCGTGTCCACTAATGCGTGGGTTTTCACATTGCCTAAAACCACATAGATCATACAAGGCCCCTCCCGCCCGTTTTCCCCACGCTTACCTATCTCAGGTGCCCAATTACACGCGGCCACGTCACACTCCATGGCAGCGGGGCATGACCTGGCCAGATGTCCCTGTTGGTTGCACCTAAAACAAATCGGGGGGACAGAGGAAACAGTGGATAAGTGTCTATCCCGCTGCTGGTATGGCAACGGGGCAGGGGCAGCACCTCTACCCCAGCTGGGGGCCAACCTTGGTCTCCATGGGGGTGAGGCAAGGTGGCCCATTGGGGTCGGCGGTCTCGGAGGTATGGGTCCCGGGACTGATGGTGGTGGTGTTGGAGAAGAGAGAGGTGAGGGTCGGCTGTTCGGTACTCCCTAAACCAAACCCAGTGGGTCTCTGCCGTTATGTTGAGGCGGCGGAGAATGGCCTGTTTGACCAGGTCGTAGCTGGCGGCGTTGAGGTCGCTCATGGCCTGGTAGGCTGCCTGAGCCTCCCCGATCAGGCAGGGCCCCAGCTGGCTTGCCCAGAACTCCCGCGGCCATGACGCGGTGGTGGCCATCCTTTTCAAACGCCACCAAGTACGCCTCCGGGTCGTCCTCCGCCGACACTTTTAACCTGATCTTTTGTTCTGTTTTATTATTTTGTTGTTACTGTTTTTGTTCACTGTTTTTATTGTACTACATGTTTTATTGTACTTACATGTTTTTCTTCTTTGTTAAGCTCCTTGAGATGGATTGCCATGAAAGGCACTCTATAAATACATTTTGATTTTATTTATTTATTTATTTATTTTTATTTGATGACCTTCTTGACCTAGCTTTCCTTTTTCAACCTACTGTACAGTTCCACAGAAATTCTATTCTTAAGAAATAAAAATACATTTCATAATTATTTCATAATTATTTGTATTTCATACAAAAAAATAAATCACATTAATGAAACTGTACAGCTCTGCTCTGTGCCTACGTGTACTATTCGCCATGCACATAGTGCTGTGCAGTGATTATGTTATGTGACTATATGCAATCTAAGCAGGAAATTAAAATACTACTACACACTGTAAACAAGAAAATGGATGTCTCTAAAAAGGCTAAAAATGTGTCTGCAGCAGATTGCGTAATACAGTATGCAGCAGGAGTTTACACAGCAATAGAGGTAAGCTCTTCTCTATGTCCTGCAAAGTTACTGTAGATCACTACCGGAAATCGACTGTTGACAGGCATTTAGATTCAAGTATTCCCCCTCCACCCTGTGCAGGTTATTGTTTTGTATTTGTTTGTTTTATGATGTATGCATTTATATGACGGCGAAGCGCCGTCTGTATTGTTTTTGTATTTATTTATTGTATTTAAATATGACAGCGTAGCCATGTGTTTTTTTTTATTGTATTGTTTAGTAGCGTGGATGGGTAGCCCCATCCACAGCAATTAAAAAAACTTGTGCATATTGTGGCCGATGGTATAAAAAGCCTGCAGCTCACCATGTTCCGGATGTGGGTGTTCAGAGGAGGAACGAGAGCGAGCAAGGAGTGAGAGGAATTTAGAACAGAAAATACAGGATCAGTGAAAGCGATTGCCCAGCCTGACCTGTGTTTAGTTTTTGTGTTCGTGATTATTTTGTTTAAACTTTTATTTTGCTCTGTGAGCAATGTTTTCTGTTTAAACCTTTTATTTTATATTTGTATTTAAATAAACGGCGCGCAGCATCTCTTTTTGAACTGCAGTACCTGGTGTCAGTCTTTCCTTCCTGCACTCTGGCCTGATGTCACCACTCCTCCACCCTGCCACACGACCCAAGGGACTTTTTCCACCTGAAAAAAAAAACAAGGACATATAGATATATAGTGAAAAGTGTTGAATTTAAATCAAGGGAAGTAATGTTACAACTTTACAATGCATTAGTAAGACCTCATCTAGAATATTGTTTTCAGTTCTGGTCACCTCACTACAAAAAGGATATTGCTGCTATAGAAAGAGTGCAAAGAAGAGCGACCAGAATTATTCCGGGTTTAAAAGGCATGTCAAATGCAGACAGGCAAAGAATGGAATCTATTCAGTCTTTAAGAAAGAAGACTACGCGGCGATCTGATTCAAGCATTCAAAATTGGTAATGACAAATGTCAACCCAAGGGACTTTTTTGACCTGAATAAAGAAACAAGGACCAGGGGTCACAAATGGAGATTAGATAAAGGGGCATTCAGAACAGAAAATAGGAGGCACATTTTTACACAGAGAATCGTGGGAGTCTGCAACCAACTCCCCAGTAATGTTGTTGAAGCTGACACCCTGGGATCCTTCAAGAAGCTGCTTGATGATCAATAAGTTACTAACAACCAAACGAGCAAGATTTGCCTCCTCTCATTTGTAAACTTTATGTTCTTTCTTATGTTCTTATGTTACTTATTAAAAAAAAACCATTATACCACTACACACAAACAGCATAAAAAAACTTCATAGATTTTAATCTTTGTGAATCTCAGTTTTCACATTATTCTGACAGTCAGAACATTTTAAAAAATAGTTTAAATATTTTGGGCTGGTATTTCAAAAACAAAACCAAATTCCAAACTCTCAAAAACTATAAAATTGGTTAGTGCAATGTGTCCGGAAGACACACCTCTTTGAATTATTACCATATTAGGTGTGGTATTTCAAATTGGCAACATATTTGGGTTGGATTAAGTGATGCGCTTCAGGTTTTCACAGGCGTCCAGTCGAAGTTCCCACCCTCTGAGACCATGACAACAACAAGTGCTGCTGCTGTGAGTGTTAGAAGAAGCCAAACAGTGATAAGGGGAAGCAGCATTCCTTTGTGTACAAAATTTGACGTGTCATTATTAACAAATGAGGTAATGCATGAGATCTATATATTTGCCAGAATTAGTAATGAGACAGGACGATATGTAACTCTTGCAGTTTATAACATCTGTTTACTGTATTATTTTATTTGCTGCTACCTGAATGTGATCTTATCATACTTTTATAACTGCTCTTATCTGTATTATGATATTCTGTAATGTGATATTTTATAATGAGACAACTTGTAATGTGATATTTTATAATGAGATACTTTGTATTGTGATATTTTGTAACAATTGTAAGTGGCCCTGGATAAGGGCGTCTACTAATAAATAAATAAATAAATAAATAAATAAATAAATAAATAAATAAATAATAATATTAAATAGTAACCCGTCTCAATATCAGAAATGTGCAGCATGAATAGTATTTTCAATGCACTGTAGCAGGGTAGCAGGAGAAAAGCCCTGCACGTCGTCCGCCAACGCTCCCTCCCGTGGGTTCCGCCACCGCCGGCTCCCGTGGGGTCCGCCGCTGGCTCTGCTTCACCTGGGGTCGCCGCCAGCTCTGCTTCACCAGGGGTCGCTGCCAGCCCTTCATGGCAGCAGGGAATACTGTGGCTGGAGCCCAACAAAGAGGAGCTGCTGGCCATGAAGAAGTGGGGAGGCCAGGAGACCAGCTTCCCCCGCAGCAGTTTCGCTGCAGGAGCGAATGTGGCCAGAGCCTCAGAAGAGGGAGCTGCCGGCTACGAAGAATGGGGGGGGGGGGGAGTGAGGTAGCAGGAGAGAAGCCCTGCACATGAAAAGGGGGTGGGGCAAAGCCCTGCCATAAAATGTGGTATTTTTGTTTTTGTATTGTTTATTTATTTTAGAACGGGGTACCCCTCTGCCCCTGTGTTTAGTGTGTATTATTTTGTATCTGTTTTGTTTTGTTTTTGTATTTATTTAAAAATATATATGACAGCATAACCGTATGTTTTGTTATTGTTTTACAGCGTGGATGGGAAGCCACAAAAAACCTTGTGCAGAAGGTGACCATCTCCTGAATTCATTAATTGTTGATAATCGGGAGATGGTCACCTGCATAAAAATTTCGGCGCTCTGGGTGGGTGTTCAGAGGAGAGAGTGAGAGAGGAGGGTAAAAATCAAAGAAAAATGAAGGCTTGATCGTATTATTTTGTGTTCGTGATTTTGTTTTGCTAAAACTTTTGTTTTGTCAGTGTTTTTTGTTCAAACCTTTTATTTTATTGTTATCTTTAATAAAAACAGCGCTGCAGCGCTTTGCACCACAGTTACTTTGTTTGTTTTTGTTCCTGCATTCTGACCTGACGTCACCACTACAGCCATCTCTGTCACATGCACATACATAAATAACATGATTAGTGTGTGTAGAAACTCCACTAAGAATATGCGGGATACATGTAAAAGGAACGTTTATACTTGCAAGCCGACGTGTGATTGACAGCAGTGACACAGATGTATGACTGGTCAAACGTCACAAGGCAGCTCAGATAGTGTAGACACTCACATGGCTTTATGACCCCTAAGAAATACTAGACAAATGATTGCATAATGGGTATAATTATAATTTTGTAACAGACAAATATATGCCCTTGTAACAGGGCGAGCAGCCCTGTACATTGTTTTGTTTATTTATTTTTGAACGAGGGTTCATCCTCCGCCCCTGTGCAGATTATTGTTTTTGTTTATTATGATTTATTGTATTTATGTCGGCGAGCGCCGTATGTTTTGTTATTGTTTTGATTAAATAACGGCGTAGCCGGTTTGTTTTGTTTAGTGTGGATGGGTAGCCCCATCCACAAGATAATTAAAACTCGTGCAGCAGGTGAACCATCTCCCGAATTAATTACGGGATTAATTTTGTTGCTAATTGGGAGATGGTTCACCTTAATAAAAGCCTGCAGCTCTCGGCACTCGGGGTGGGTGTCAGAAGGAGAGAGTGTGCGAGAGGAGTGACGGAGAAACGAGAGAAAGAAAGTAAACATAGGAACAGTGAAGGCAATCTGCCCAGCCTGACCTGTGTTGCAGTTATTTTGTGTTCGTGATTTGTTTTTGTTTGAAACCTTTTATTTAGCTCTGTGAGCGCAAAGTTTATTTTTGTTTGAATATTTTATTTATTTTTTTGGTTGCTTTGAATAAAACGGCGCCCGCGCCACTGCACCATACCTTTTTGTTTTTGTTGTGTCGCCTTCTGCCGTGACGTCAGACCACTCGTCCATTCCTGTCACAGCCCTTTAAAATGTGCTATAATACATTACGTGTTTGTATATTATATATATAAAAAAGAAACCCATGCATTTAAAAATGATGCCGATGCATTTTTTTTCAGTACAGTGTCTGTCTTGGTGCCACACCCTCCTGACAGTCTTGGCAGAGTGACAGATGTGTTTTTAGGGGTAGGGTTAGCGTAATAATCATAAAAAAAGATCTTTCAATTTAAAATCACAATCTAGCTTGGAATTCAATGAAAAGTTAATAATTTAAATTCTAAAAGCTAGTAGTCAGTAGAGTGCAAAACTTAAATCCAAGATGGCCACCAGATAGGAACTGTCATGAAATTTGGTGCGTAAAAAAACATTTAAAAAGTTTTAAAACTTTTTTTCAATTTTCAATTTTAATTTTAATTTAAGTTAAGTAAAAACTATTAATAACCTATTTGGGGTTTTGTTTGTTGAAATATAAAAAAAAAACGTTTGCCCACCCTACCTAAATGGTAACATGCATCTGACGTACTAGAACTGAAAGCTGTCCTTGCAGATACACTTTACCTACAGGCTGTTAATTACAACACCGTTTCACAAGCAATTGTAAAGTGCTTAAATAACATGGACATTGATTTTGATGATGTCGGTGCATTTCGCTATATTCGCTGTTTTAAAAAAAATCATAATAATCTGTACTCATAATTTATAAAATAGTTCCGTGCACATTCCGCGAAATACGATACTTTACCCGTGACACTGCCGTGAATTTTAAAGTAAATTTCAGCGATTTTCACAGGGCCTTAGTTATGCACTAGTCATTTTTCTGATAAATGAAAATATAGTTAGTTGCATGTCGAGCGCATGCACGAACTGAAGGACTAGCCTTCAGCAACAGAGATTACATTAGTCCACTGTGTCAGACTGGGTCACACTGATCCCTTTTTCTTAGCCCCTGGATTGGCTCTCTATCTTTAGACTTGAGATAGACAGTTAGTACTGCATATTGGAGCCAGGAGCTGATTAAATACATTTTTTGTACATATATTTTTTTTTTCTCCTAATAACAAATAGGAAATGTACTTGTGCACACCCCTAGCAGTTTAGCCCTAGTAAACTGTTAAATGGGTTAGCATCATATTTATGCAGCAGTACTTTAAAATAAGGGCTGCAAATGTAAATTAATGT
This sequence comes from Acipenser ruthenus, assembly GCF_902713425.1. Lineage (NCBI taxonomy): Eukaryota > Metazoa > Chordata > Actinopteri > Acipenseriformes > Acipenseridae > Acipenser > Acipenser ruthenus. Next base: position 48,799,524 of record NC_081192.1, read on the forward strand.
AAATGCAATTTAATTGCTGTAACATACCTTGTTGTTTCTAGTTATTTTCTAATGCAGTCTCTAGTTATGCAGATAACAACAACAACATGGCCACAGATTCATAATGCAGTACTAAACAGTTTAGCATACAGCTGCCTTATCCAAAGGACTGAAACTAAAATTGATTGCTCTTGTAATCCAAGGAACTGAAGGCATGGTTGACTGAAAAAACAAACAGAGGTGCAGTCCCAAAAGTAAATCAGCATGGGGTCTGCATAGGTAATTCTGATCAGAGCATTTTGATGTATTTTAGGTGGTGTACAATAAAACCAGAATTCTAAAACTTGAGCTAAAAGATATTCCTAAATTCTTACCTCTTCCCAAGAGAAATCAATGAATATTGCCTTATCACTTTCAGCTAACAGATTCACGACAGAGATTATCACAGACAATGGCACAGTATAGTGGTAAATGGACATCAATAAGGGTATTCCGATATTCAGATTAATTCCCTTTAGGATGCTTGTCAGCAGGTATAACAAGCCTATTCATTAATGTTAATTCCACAACGACAAACGCCGCCTTTTTCCTCACCTTTACCGTAAAACACCAATTAATGCCAATTAACTTCTGCACTGAGTGATCAGAAAGCTGATTAGAAGTGAATTTTCTTTTCACCCTGGGAGCTGTCATTTTTACTGCTGTATTGAGGCCGTAAACTGACAATGAAACTAGCAACCGATTCATCACGTACATTCCGTAGACCCACCTAAGAGCGGCCGCTGTGCATATTGGGAAATGTATTTCTTTGTCAAGTTTAATCAGAGGTTCAGCCTTGCCCAGGACTACTGTACCATCACAGTAACAACTGTAAGGAATTGAGCAATGTGAAATCAAAAGGATTTTATATCAAAAGGATAAAATAAAGGTAAGAAAAAGGTAAAAAAAAAAAAAAAACACATATATAAATGGTCTAAATGATTATCCTGCTAAATCCTTTTTTGTGGCACAGTAAGAGCTGTCAAATATATTTTCAAAAGTATAAATACAAGCCTCAATGTGTTTAACCCAAGGAAATTGAGCCCTCCAATGTGTCTTTCTGCTACTTTGCCTGCTTTTTCTGAGTCACATGGGACATCATGGTGGCACCTGGGGGCTGTCTGAGGTGTGATAAATGTCCCCATTCGAACCTCTGAAATGAAAGTTCCTCATGAATAGATCACCTGATTAGAAGCAAAGACTTGCAAACAAAAGCTATATGGTTCAAAGACTCTGCTCTGCAAGTCCTGAAGTGCAGGCGTTGATATAAAGCATATGATTCTTAATACCACCACATTCAATTTTAATCAATACAGTAATGAAAGCACTGTTCGAAAAGTGTTCTAGTTCTACCATAGTTTATTTTAAGTTTAACCTTAGGATTTTTTTAATTTATGGGTTCTAATAGTATCCCATAATAAGGCTGCAATTTTTATCAAGCAAATGTGTGACCTACAGAAACCTCAAACATAATTTTCCATTTTTTTTCCAGCAAGTAAAATTCTCCTTCTGTGTAATCTTGTTAATGGTAATGGTTTTTACACTATAGAAATAACTGTGTCTTGAAATTATATAATTATTGAACAATATATTACCTACCATATTAAAATACATTTAGTAGGAGAGCTTGGTATTTCTTAGTTTCAAGGTCTTGTTTCTGCTTTAGCAAATAGAAGTAATCTGTGCATGTTCAATCTGTTCTCTAAATTAAAACTGGATTAACAATAATTACAGTTTGAAAACATGTGGTTTGAAATATAACTGAAATTGGTATACCAAGGTTTTTTCTTTAAATCTCCTGCGAGAGGGTAGTGTTGCTGGCAAGGCTGGTTACCGAGAGGAGGGAGACTCAGAGACAGAGATCTGCAATTTAAACACCAAAGCACACTTTTATTAAACCAAAATAAAAGGTTAAGCAAACAAATCAATAATACAAACAAAATAAAAACTCACACCCAAACAAAGCTTTCATGGGGCAGTAGCCAAGAGCACAGCCTGCTTCTCCTAACTACCTCCACCAAACAAACCATTTAGCTTTCTTTATATACTATGTGAATGGGACTTGATTGATGATCAATTATTCAATCAAGGCGTGTATCCACACGTGTATTTGGCAGGGATTCAATTAATCCCATTTACATGTGCAGGACTTCCACCCTGTCACACTCCTATATCAGTATTAAATCTTCTATATAGGACAAAGTGCATACATTAACACAATCAATGTGTAAGCTTTCATTTAGTAGAAAGTGAGTGATCTGTATCATTAATACAGATCAATGTGTCACTGAAAGAGTTAATGCCAGTAAAACGGTTGTTTTTACTGGACAACACTGGTAATGGAACTGCACTAAGAAAATAAAAAATACATTTGCATACCAAGCATACGTTAACTAACTCAAAGTGCACAGTCTCCATACAGCAGAAACATAAAAGGTCACATGACCTCATTACGGAAGCCCGAATCAAAACATTTTGAATGCAGGGCTTGTATAAGCCTGCGAATATGAAGTCACTACCAACAGTAAAATGATTTCTGAGACATGAAGCTTTGACACTGTGGCAGCAGAAACTTTGTACAATGATTGACACAAAAGGACTCTTTTTTTTCTTCTTTTTTTTTTGCACAATACCCACACTCTAACTTGACAGAGAGAACCACAGACTACAGTATGAAGCATATATATATCTGTCACCAGTTTGAATTGGTTAAGGGGATACTCCAGTAACATCCTGAGGAAAGGGCTGCTGTTGTGTTATTGGAGCTGACATTACATGGCCGATGTATCTTTAGAATACTCCCTGCAGTTCTATATATGACATGTTCGGTTTGTGTGTTGGTACCACTCCATACCCATATGTCCCTTCAGTATTTATCACCAGATGAATCAGCATCCTGTGAGGCAGACAGGAGGACCAATGTGCGCTACTTGAAACATGGGCTTTCCCTTCAGGGTGTTTCACTGTTGCCATTCCAATCCCAATAAAAAGAAAAACACTGAAATTAAACATGATCAACAGACACTATCTAATTAAGTTTCCGCGGCCCCAAGGTTCAAACAATGCAAAAAGTGCAATTAAATTATAATTATTATCATTAATTAATTTGCATTTAAATGATTTTTTAAGCATTTGCAGTACTTATTTTGCTTCATTTACAATTGAGACTGAGATACTATTTTGTTTTTTTACAGAAGGGGAGACCTAGGGGCACAAAAGCAGGATTACTTTGTACATGAAATTGCCAAGTAACTTGACAAGCAATTCCTTCTCACAGCATTCATCATCATATTATTTATTAGTGCAATTTTTATCAGGGACTGCATTAAGAATTTGTGTGTGATCTGATTTTTTATCACAAAAGAGGCAGGTTTTTTAGAAAAACACTTTGTGCAGAACTTAATGGCAGTGTATGTAGCAGACTTGTAATGACTCAAGTCAATGACTCAACTGGAGTCGACTCGAGTCGCAAGTTTTGATGACTCGACTCGACTCGACTCGATTCATTGTCATCAAATGACTCGACTCGACTCGACTCGCTGCAAGAAAAGACTCGACTCGCCTCGACTCCCTGCTCTAAAGACGTGACTCTAGAAAGAGAAAGAGTTCTCTTTCAAAGATTACACTATTGACCGGGAGAAGAACAAGCAGGCTGCATCTTGTCTACACTGTAAAGCAAAAATATGCGAAAAACTTGGAACATGTCTAACTTCACCCGACATTTGAAGACTAAGCACCCTGACCAGTAAGTAATTTTACTTTAAGTTAATATTAACATTGAACAGTTTAAAAAAAAATGTGTCTGTATAATGCTTACCTGCCAAGTCTCCCATTTTGACCAGTTTTTTTGACCAGTCAGGGAGAGAATATTTAGGACCAAGGTACAGTAATTATTAATACTAGTACATAGATTTAAAGCACAACATACAGTACAGTAACGCACTGATATAATGCCCTTCATGATACTAAAACAAACCTGTATCCCAACTACAGCACGTAAAGTAAATTAACATTGAAACTAAACTGAAACTTGGTTGATGTGCTTTTAAATGTTTAATTACTGCTCGTGGTCTGGTCTGGGGGTGGGGGTTACTGTAATAGCCTAATAATAAAAAAAAGAATAGAAACAGGACTGATTAATTTATCCAAGGTGACTTCAGAAAAATCTTGGACCCCAATGTTTGTATAGCAAGGCTGTACTGTACTATCTGCCTTTTTACTGTATGCCTTAAAATTGCTCTTAACTAATGTAATATTTTGTAACAACTAGGTCGCTCCTCTGCTAGTTGTTTACAGGCAGGGATGGGCAGTATTGAAAATACATGTAATTATATTTTTGTAATTTGTAAATAAACTGCTAAAGTATTTTATATTTTGTATTGAAAATACACATGCCAGAGTATTTTGTAATTTTAAAATACTCCAAAATACATATGTTTTACAATGCTGTTACCCCATGAGCAACTTGTTTCCAAAGTATTTTAATCCAAAGTAATTTATATTTAGTATTTTGATACAAAATTATCAAAAGTAAAAACCTAAAACATAACTTGTACAAATGCATTCTGTAGGCTTTGGCTATTTGTTTTTCCCATGTACATTGTGCACTAAAATGGCAGGTTATGCTGACTGCACTTATTGAAGGCTGACAACTATAATAAACTGCATGTTTCGTTTTTCTTTTCTATTTAGATTGCAGTGTTACAAAGCAAGAGACACTGCTACAGCTGGACAGTCCTCAATAACCTCCTTCCTGCAGTCACCCAAGCCAGGAGCCTTGGGAGGTGATGCTACTACATACTACTCACCATAAAGCGCACAGGCTCAGGCCATTCATGAGTCAATCATGATGGACCTGGTTGTTGGCGAGAGCTTGCCACTGAGAATTGTGTACAAGCCTTTGTGCAGACAGTGCATGAAAAAGAAGATCACTCACAAGGCAAGTAGCCTGAAGTAAGAAATAACTAAGAAATTTGCAAAATGTGAGTCTGTCAACGCTACAGTGGATTTGTGGTCAGACAGAAGGATGCGATCTTTCCTTGGTGTAACAGCACATGTCATTGAAGATGATGGTGAGGATATTAAATTGTCAACATACACTGTGGCATGTGAACGTTTTATGGGAAGGCACACAGGAGACCAGATTGCATTGGCTTTTGATAGATTAAATAATTGAGGGCTACAGAATCAAGGACAAACTTGATTTTATCATTACCGATAATGCTGCAAATATTATGAAGGCATTCACAACATCGTTCCCAGATGTTGATGAGGGCACCACAGAGTGGACAGAAGATGACTTGGAATCATCCATAGATGCAGCTGCTGACCTTGATGTTAACAGTGTTTGGGAGTCCCTAGAAGATGTGGACCAGCAGGAGTTTGTTCCTTAACACAACACAAATGTGTCGTCTTTCTTGTTTTGCCCACACACTTCAGCTGTGTGTCAGTGATGGGCTCAAACAGAGTAAAGGTATGGAAGAATGCATGGCTCAAAGTTGTAACTTTAAATTGCTAATTTCTAAATAAATGCTTGTAGCAGTAAAAGGCATCGGGGATCTTGTGTTTTGAATTTGAATAACTTTTAATAATTGAAGATAATGTCATTTATTTCCCAATTTTTAGGTGTCAGATCTGCTATGTCTAAGGCTTCCTGAGTTACAGTGCTTCTTCACTACAGCACTGTCTTCAAAGAGGCTTTTGAGAAAAACTTTGACGAAGGCAGATGTATTCCATCCCCTAATACCACTCGATGGAATTCAGTTTTACGGCAAATGCAATCCATTGTATCACTGGACCATCAACAGCTCTCTGACACATGTAAAGATGCAGTCCATGTAGAGACTGTGCTGTTGGTATGTGAATGGGCCCAGCTCAAAGAGCCTGTTGAGGTGCTGCTACCATTTGCTGAGGCAACCAACCTGACACAAGGTGAGGAAGTACCAACAATAAGTTTAGTTATACCCACTGTTCTTGCCCTGGGTAGACATTTACAAAACTGTGTAAAAAAAAGCCAAGTTCCTGAAGCCACTTATCACTGAGCTTCAATCCTTTATCCAGAAGCGCTACCTTGGGATTTACACAAGTGTTGCAATGACTGAGGAAGGAGTGGTTGTCTTCAATAACAGCCATCCATTTGGAGAGGCAGTGTATGCTGCTGTGGCTGCAGTACTGGACCCTGCCTTCTCTTTACAATGGCTTGTTGACGTAAATGTTGAAGATGAGAGGAAAGAGGTCATTCGTCTTAATGTGAAAGGTGAGAATTTTGTGTACTTGTTTTGGTTTTTTAACAAAATTAACTAAGCTAACAGTGTACCAGTTCCAATTACATTTTGCCTATCTTGTTTAACTTGAATGACAAAATGACTGTGATTACTGAATTGGCCTGCAGCTCTAACTGAAGTGTCTTGCTTTATTTATCTACCTATTTACTGTTCTTTTTGCTCACTGACAAACCACTGTACTAATACTGTATTGTACATTATTCATTTAGCTATCCCAGGCTATTCCTATCATTAAAATACAATTACATGTACAGCATTACAGTACACAAAACAGGCAAGTACCATTAATTGTTTATTTCAAGCGACAATTTATATTAATATCAAAGAAAACTAATTGTGTTCTTAATGTTGTTTATTTCCAATAATATAGAACTTGTGGTGAAGGATGCAGAGTCTGTGAGTGGTAGGAATACTTTTACTTCAAGCATAAGTGAAGAAGACGAAGATGAGCCACCTCACAATTACGCCAAACTCTTCTCTTCTTACAAGAAACAACGTCCCAATAATACTAACAAAGCAGCTGCCTCCCAGCTTATGAGATATCTGGAACTGACAGAACAGGCGGAAGACGCATCCCTGAAGTTTTGGGTCTCTAATAAATCAAAGCTCAACATCTTGTATCCTCTTGCAAAGGCGGTTTTAGCAGTCCCAGCATCCAGTGCACCAGTGGAGCGTGTTTTCAGTCGGGGGGGGGGGGGTGGGGGGGGGGTACTGCTGATGAGACCCCATTGCTCTCATCTTGGTGACAGCAGTCTGATACTTTCTTGTACATAAGAAAAGTTAATAATGGGGTAGAGAGCAGGGTAAAGACGAACAAGGAGGGTGGAAAAGAGACCTCTTTGAGAGGGAGGGGGAGAATGGGGTGGGGGTAGGAAAAAGGAGAGTGAAAGCTCCTCAGGAAGTTTGAGAGAAAAATGAAAGCGTGCATTCTATGTTAATTACATGTTCATTAAAACCTAATTTCTTTATTTTTCTCTTGGCCTATATTCTATATTATTATTTGTCTCCATATGAAATTAAACCCCACCAAATTTCCTTTCATGTGGTACATGAAACAACTATAGGGTAGTGTCACGAGAAGAAGTGAGAAAATATTTATATATGTTCTTTATTTAATTTATGTTATCATTCATTACTGCACATACAACCCAACTGAGCACAGATATTTTTATATATAGATTGCTGATTTCCTGTAAAATTAATCGGATTAAATCAAGCTGTCTTGAACTGTCGCAACTAATGACTCGAAGTGACTCGAACCAGATAGGTGACTTGACTCGACTTGGCAAATTAAGAGACTCGACTCGACTCGAATCAATCTTGGCATGTCACTGACTCGATCGAGTCTTTACTCCAAAATTACTTGACTCGACTCGAGTCCCAATTTTAGTGACTTGGTTACAACTCTGGTATGTAGTCTTGAAGGTAGGCTACATCAGCCTAATCACAATGAGGCAAATGTTTCACTAACATGAGTCTGATAGCCTGCCATAATCTATAAAAATCACTCTATCATTTTATCTGTGATTATTTGTATTACATTTCTAAAATCTGTTTTATTCAAAATCCAATAGATTTAAATATATTGTAAAGGTTGGAACTTATTACATAAATAAATAGCACATTGCTAAGGTACATGCTACTTTTATGAATGGGTCCCTTGTTACCCTTTGAGTGGGCAGTGAGATTTGTAATGTGAAGTGACTGCAAACACTTTTTTAATGAATAGTCATTACTGACCTGCAGTCTTCTTTTTGAGAAAGCACCACACACTTGTCCTTAAACAAATAACACATGCAATTCGTCACTGCTTGCAACAGAGTATGCCGATAATATTGACATATCCTTTAGTAGGTGATGATGAATTAACAAATTAGTGATCAGCAACATTGCCAGTGGAACATATATTCATTAAGCAACAATTTAGTTGGCAGTGTGACAGAACTCATACGTGAAATGACAACCAAAAATAAACCAGGGGGGAAGTTGCCTAAGGGTCAGAAGTGATATGGTTGAGCAAACAAAACATTGTGTGGGAAAAAAACATGTCAGTCTGTAAAAACAAACAAGTCAGTCTGTAGTTATACAGCATACCAATAATACTGGTAATAGTGTTGATTTGGGTGATTATTATTATTATTATTATTATTATTATTATTATTATTATTATTATTTATTTATTTATTTATTTCTTAGCAGACGCCACCATCCAGGGCGACTTACAATCGTAAGCAAATACATTTCAAGTATCACAGTACAAGTAATAATACAATTATGAGCAAGATAAATACAATGACTTTGGTTCAAGCAAGTACAAGTGTGACAAAATACAATTCAATAATACAGCAGATAACAGTGTCAGTGATAGTTATATCAGGATATGATTAAATACAAAATACTACAGATTAAACACTTGGCAGATTACAGTACTCTGAAGTACAGGATTAAATACAGTAAAATAGGGGGCAGATAAGAGCAAGAAAGCGCATTTAAGGAAGGGTGATAAGTGTCCCAGGGAAAAAACAGAGGAGTTCTACAGGTGCTGTCTGAAGAGGTGAGTCTTAAGGAGGCGCCGGAATGTGGTGAGGTGATGCATGTGTGGCATGGAAAATGACAATAAGACATGAAGTAGCCCAGCTGCTTGCTAAAGTTACAGACGTGCTCAAATTTGTTGGTAACCTTACAGCTCATTGAAATAATGCTTCATTCCTCCTGAAAAATGATGAAATTAAAAGCTATTTTATCATGTATACTTGCATGCCTTTGTTAAGTCATAGAATAAAGCAAAGAAGCTGTGAAAAGAGATGAATTATTGCTTATTCTACAAAGATATTCTAAAATGGCCTGGACACATTTGTTGGTACCCCTTAGAAAAGATAATAAATAATTGGATTATAGTGATATTTCAAACGAATTAGTTTCTTTAATTAGTACCACACATGTCTCCAATCTTGTAATCAGTCATTCATCCTATTTAAATAGAGAAAAGTAGTCACTGTGCTATTTGGTATCATTGTGTGCACCACACTGAACATGGACCAGAGAAAGCAAAGGAGAGAGTTGTCTGAGGAGATCAGAAAGAAAATAATAGACAAGCATGTTAAAGGTAAAGGCTACAAGACCATCTCCTAGCAGCTTGATATTCCTGTGACTACAGTTGCAAATATTATTAAGAAGTTTAAGGTCCATGGAACTGTAGCCAACCTCCCTGGGCGCGGCCGCAAGAGAAAAATCGACCCCAGATTGAACTGAAGGATAGTGCGAATGGTAGAAAAAGAACCAAGGATAACTGCCAAAGAGATACAAGCTGAACTCCAAGGTGAAGGTACGTCAGTTTCTGATTGCACCATCCGTCGCTTTTTGAGCGAAAGTGGGCTTCATGGAAGAAGACCCAGGAGGACTCCACTTTTGACAGAAAAACATAAAAAAGCCAGACTGGAATTTGCTAAAATGCATATTGACAAGCCACAATCCTTCTGGGAGAATGTCCTTTGGACAGATGAGTCAAAACTGGAGCTTTTTGGCAAGTCACATCAGCTCTATGTTCACAGACGAAAAAATGAAACTTTCAAAGAAAAGAACACCATACCTACAGTGAAACATGGAGGAGGCTCGGTTATGTTTTGGGGCTGCTTTGCTGCGCCTGGCACAGGGTGCCTTGAATCTGTGCAGGGCACAATGAAATCTCAAGACTATCAAGGCATTCTGGAGCGAAACGTACTGCCCAGTGTCAGAAAGCTCTGTCTCAGTCGCAGGTCATGGGTCCTCCAACAGGATAATGACCCAAAACACACAGCTAAAAGCACCCAAGAATGGATAAGAACAAAACATTGGACTATTCTGAAGTGGCCTTCTATGAGTCCTGATCTGAATCCTATCGAACATCTATGGAAAGAGCTGAAACTTGCAGTCTGGAGAAGGCACCCATCAGACCTGAGACAGCTGCAGTTTGCTCAGGAAGAGTGGGCCAAACTACCTGTTAACAGGTGCAGAAGTCTCATTGAGAGCTACAGAAAACGTTTGATTGCAGTGCTTGCCTCTAAAGGTTGTGCAACAAAATATGAGGTTAGCGGCCCCATCATTTTTGTCCATGCCATTTTCATTTGTTTTATTATTTACAATATTATGTTGAATAAAAAATCAAAAGCAAAGTCTGATTTCTATTAAATATGGAATAAACAATGGTGGATGCCAATTACTTTTGTCAGTTTCAAGTTATTTCAGAGAAAATTGTGCATTCTTCGTTTTTTGTGGAGGGGTGTGGCAAAGTGGTTAGTAAGGAGAACAGGTGTAGCGGTGATGCGGTGCAGGAGTGACAGGCAGACAACGGTAATCCAGTGACAAATGTTTTTATTTATTTTAAATCCTGGTCTAGCGACCGTAAATAATAAGCCCCGGCAATACACAACGATGTGTAGAGCGCGGGGATGAAAAACACAGGTTTACAGTCCTGAACAAAGTAAACAAAAACACGTTCACCCGTCCCGGGTGCGTGCAGTCGTGCTGGTGGTGAATGAATACACTTTTTATTCGGTGACAGTTGTGAGGTGGTGATCCGGTTTGTGCTGGCCCACGGCAACAGCTCCGGATGTGCGTTAGCTGTCTGGTGGTTTCAAAACACAGACAGTTATTGTACAGCAATAAACAAACAAAAAACACACACACACTCAACTCTTTACAGAGTAATACAGCACTTCACAATACCGTCCTTCTCGGTCCTTGGCTTAACCCAAACGAAGGAAAAGAACAGCGTTACCCTGGCCCCTATATGTAATCCCGCATGATATCTAGGTAAACGGTTGCAGCTGCCTTATTACTTGCAGCTGCCCCTTGTTTACCTGTCAAATCAATACGGTCTTACAACAGAGTCTCGCTTCCTTCCAGGCTGACCCACTTTCCGGTCCCGGAAACGAACTGTCAGGCCAGCCCTTCCAGATACTTCTCCTCCCGTTCTTTAGCGCCCTCACAGGTCGGGAGGAAGATTTATCACCAGAACTCATTGTATTTCTGTCACATATCCCACCGCTCAGAGTGGAGCCGAAGGAACACTCGGCTAAATCTACCTTTCCCATTGCTCCCCCCTCCCGGGAAAAATAATCCGCATTTTGGTGGTCTTTCCCCGCACGGTGTACCATGTGGTACATGAAGGGCTGCAATGCCAGATACCACCGAGTTATCCGAGCATTGCTGTCCTTCATGGTGCTTAACCACTGGAGTGGGGCGTGGTCTGTGACAAGATCAAATGAGTGTCCCAGCAGGTAGTATCGTAAAGAGTGAGTAGCCCATTTAATGGCCAAACACTCTTTTTCGACTACGGAGTAGTTACGCTCCCGAGGTAAAATTTTTTTGCTCAGGTACAATATCGGGTGTTCTACTCCAGCTACTTTTTGGGACAAGACTGCACCCAAACCTACATCCGAGGCGTCGGTGTGGAGGATGAATCTCTTGGTGAAATCTGGGGTAATAAGAGTGGGGGCCTGGCAAAGTTTACGCTTAATCGTATCAAACGCCCCCTGACACTCAGCTGACCATTTAATTAAATTTGGAGCACTCTTTTTGGTGAGGTCGACTAACGGGTTAACCACTGTGGCGTACTCGGGGATGAAGCGGCGGTAATAACCGGCTAAGCCCAGTAGTGACCTCACCTGAGTCTTGGTTTTGGGGATCGCTGCATCAACCAAAGCCTGGATTTTGGTGACCACAGGTTTCACCCTTCCATTTCCCATTACAAATCCCAAATATTGAGTCTCTGTTTTGGCAAACGCACATTTTCTCAAGTTAGCTGTCAGCCGGGCTGCCCTTAGAGACTGAAGAACGGCTGCAACCCTAGCCAAATGCTCCCGCCAGGTGGAGCTGTAAATCACCACGTCATCAATATACGCTGCTGCATATTCATGATGTGGGCGTAAAACCTGGTCCATCAGTCTCTGAAAGGCAGCGGGCGCACCATGTAGCCCAAACGGCATGGTTTTAAAGTGGAACAGCCCCTCTGGTGTTGAAAATGCGGTTTTCTCTCTGGAGCTGCGGGTTAGAGGGATTTGCCAGTATCCCTTCGTCAGGTCCAGAGTGGAAATAAACCTCGCTTTTCCCAGTCTGTCTAAAAGTTCGTCGACCCGAGGCATGGGATACGCATCGAACTTGGCAATAGCATTCACCTTTCTGAAATCTACGCAGAAGCGGTTGGTGCCGTCCTTCTTAGCCACTATTACAATAGGACTGCACCACTCGCTCCTGGAAGGTTCAATCACTCCAAGCTCGAGCATATCCCGTACCTCTTTGCGAACGCCACTTCGTCGACTTTCCGGGATCCGGTACGGTCTCTCTCGCACTGTGACACCTGGGGGAGAGATAATGTCATATTCAACTAAGTTCGTCCTGCCGGGCACATCAGAAAAAACATCGCTGAACTCCTCAATAAGCTTACGCAGCTCTCTTTGCTGATCCGGAACTAATTGTTCCCCCATTGAAATCGCTCTTGTGCTCGGGGTCTCTGGACAGGGACCTAAATCATCCTCCATATTGCCTGGGGCTATAAATAAGACCTCTCTTGCCTGCCAGGGCTTCAACAAATTAATGTGGTAAATTTCACGTTCATTCCGGCGATCGGGCTGTCTAATTTCATAATTTACTTTCCCTATAGCCCGAATCACCTCATACGGCCCCTGCCATTTAGCACACAGTTTTGACTCTGATGAGGGAAGTAGCAGCATTACCTTGTCCCCTGGTCGAAAGGTTCGAATCCGTGCATTTTTGTTATAATGCTGCTCTTGTCGGTGCTGAGCCGATCTGAGGTTGTCTTGGGCCAAACGACCGACCAAATCCAGGCGATCTCGGAGTAGGAGCACATACTTCACTACATTTTTAGACGAGCCTTTGTGCTCCTCCCACCCCTCTCTCAGCAGGTCGAGAATGCCGCGAGGCTGCCGGCCGTACAGGAGCTCAAAGGGGGAGAACCCCGTTGAACTCTGCAGCACTTCTCTCACTGCAAAAAGGAGGTAGGGGAGAAGTGATGCCCAATGTTTCTGCTCTTGTGTCACAAATCGCCTCAGCATCGATTTTAAGGTCTGATTAAAACGTTCCACCAGACCGTCCGATTGTGGATGATAAACGGACGTCCTGATGGGACGTATTTTTAATATTTTGTACACCTGCTGTAACGTATTGGACAAAAAATTAGTTCCGTGATCGGTCAAAATCTCCTTGGGGATCCCTACTCTGGCCATAATCTGTGCTAACTCGGTGGCTATTGCAGCGGCACTAGTGGACCTCAATGGAACTGCCTCCGGGTATCGCGTTGCATAATCCACCACTACTAAAATGTGCGTATACCCGGAGTCAGAAGGTAGCAAAGGGCCGACTATGTCCATTGCAATGCGCTCGAAAGGAGTGGAAATAATCGGCAGTGGGACCAAAGGGGCGGGGCGCACTCGACCCGGCGCTACTCGCTGGCAGTCTGGGCAGGTGGCTACATATCTCGACACATCAGTATGAAGACCTACCCAATAGAATCGAGCCAATATCCGTTCCCTCGTCTTCTCGGCTCCGAGGTGCCCCGCAAAAGGGATATCATGCGCCAGCCTCATGACCTCGGTCCGACAAGACGGGGGAACCAACAATTGTGTTACAGGCTGTCCTGTGCCCGCGGCTAGGTTTACCCTATATAGTAATTGCCCCTTGATACTGAAATGTGGATATACTAGCGCTCCAGCGCCGTCAACATCCTTACCTTCAATGGACCGGACCTGCCCCCAAGCGTGCATCAGTGACGGGTCGTTTTGTTGGCCCCACACTAGGTCCGCGCTTGAGTACCACGGGTCCGGTACATTGAGAGGGGCTGGAATAACCTCTGCTCTAGTCGGTCCAGTAACCTCGCTCTCTCGGTCACACTGCGTTCCCACTCCCTTCGACTGGCGTTTGTTACCATTGCAGCACTCTCCCACCAGACCCCAGCCTTGTCTCACAAATGCTCCCTCCCATTTCGCGGTCCGTCTCTCCTTATTTGTTTTTCTAGGACGGAAAAGAGGGGAAAACATTTCAGTGTGAAAAGGAAACACATCACCAATTCGTTCCTCTTTTTTTTTCTGCCACGTTTACGTGTGTGGCTGAGACTGCCATTGTTTGCATCAATTCTTTGAATTTTGGCCAGTCTCGACCCAGAATAACTGGGTGTGGCAACCTTTCCGCCACCCCGACTACAAGGTGACGTTTTATCGGTCCTACCGATAAATATACTTTTAATGTGGGGTATGCCGCCGTGTCTCCATGGATACAGGAGATGGCCACCTGACCTCGTGGCCGCCACGACACACCGCCCAGGAGAGCTGTCCTAATCAAGGTTTGCTCACACCCTGTGTCCACTAATGCGTGGGTTTTCACATTCCCTAACACAACATTAATCAAACAAGGCCCCTCCCGACCATTTTCCCCACGCTTACCAGTTTCAGGTGCCCAATTGCACGCGGCCACGTCACACTCCATGGCAGCGGGGCATGACCTGGCCAGATGTCCCGGCTGGTGGCACCTAAAACAGATAGGAGGGACAGAGGGGGCATAGGTCAGAAATCTGTCCCGCTGCTGGTATGGCAACGGGGCAGGGGCAGCACCTCTACCCCAGCTGGGGGCCAACCTTGGTCTCCATGGGGGGGAGGCAAGGGGGCCCAATGGGGTCGGAGCTCTGGGAGGTCTGGGTCCCTGGAACGTGGGGGGTGGTGGTGGTGGTGTTGGAGGAGAGGGAGGGAGAGGTCGGCTGCTCCGAAGGGCAGGGGCCGACAGGATCCCGATCCGGGCAGAGGTCAGGGAGTCCTTGAAGTCTTCGGCCAGTTTGACCGCCTCCTCCAGGGTGTCGGGGTTGTGGCGCCGTATCCACGCCTGGGTTTCGGCGCCGACCACATGGCAGAATTGCTCTACCACAATGGCTTCCCCCATCTGCTGGGCGGTCTTCTTCCCGGGGGTCAGCCAATGCACCATGTGGTCGCACAACCGCTCTGCAACCACCCTGGGGCGTGTCTCCGGGGCTCTCCGGTACTCCCTAAATCGCGCCCGGTGGGTCTCCGTGGTGATGTTCAGCCGGCGGAGGATAGCCTGCTTGACCAGGTCATAATCGGTGGCGTGATGGTCGCTCATGGCTTGGTAGGCTGCCTGAGCCTCCCCAATCAGGCAGGGTCCCAACTGGCTGGCCCAGAACTCCCGCGGCCAAGCCGCCGCGGTAGCCAGCCGCTTGAACGCCACCAAATACGCCTCCGGGTCATCCTCCGCCGACATCTTCATTGCCCGTGCCTTCGGGGGCGACATCAGCGGTGTTGTGGTAGGGGTCGTCGCTGCAGCAACGGCCAGCCCTACCCGTTCAATGAGCGCCGTGTAGCGCTCCTCCCTCCTTCTCTCCTCTGCGTCGCGCCTGCTCTCCAGCGCCTGCAGCAGCTCCGCCAGTGCGTTGCGGTCCATGATCCCACTTCTGACACCACGTGTGGCAAAGTGGTTAGTAAGGAGAACAGGTGTAGCGGTGATGCGGTGCAGGAGTGACAGGCAGACAACGGTAATCCAGTGACAAATGTTTTTATTTATTTTAAATCCTGGTCTAGCGACCGTAAATAATAAGCCCCGGCAATACACAACGATGTGTAGAGCGCGGGGATGAAAAACACAGGTTTACAGTCCTGAACAAAGTAAACAAAAACACGTTCACCCGTCCCGGGTGCGTGCAGTCGTGCTGGTGGTGAATGAATACACTTTTTATTCGGTGACAGTTGTGAGGTGGTGATCCGGTTTGTGCTGGCCCACGGCGACAGCTCCGGATGTGCGTTAGCTGTCTGGTGGTTTCAAAACACAGACAGTTATTGTACAGCAATAAACAAACAAAAAACACACACACACTCAACTCTTTACAGAGTAATACAGCACTTCACAATACCGTCCTTCTCGGTCCTTGGCTTAACCCAAACGAAGGAAAAGAACAGCGTTACCCTGGCCCCTATATGTAATCCCGCATGATATCTAGGTAAACGGTTGCAGCTGCCTTATTACTTGCAGCTGCCCCTTGTTTACCTGTCAAATCAATACGGTCTTACAACAGAGTCTCGCTTCCTTCCAGGCTGACCCACTTTCCGGTCCCGGAAACGAACTGTCAGGCCAGCCCTTCCAGATACTTCTCCTCCCGTTCTTTAGCGCCCTCACAGGTCGGGAGGAAGATTTATCACCAGAACTCATTGTATTTCTGTCACAAGGGGTACCAACAAATTTGAGCACGTCTGTATATCTGTAAAAGAGGATCTTATCAATCTACAATACAAAATGCAGGTTCCTCTCGATTCCAGCTGACTCGATTCCAACTGACGTTTGAAGCATGCTCATGAAAACGTAAACTGTCAAATTAACTGTCACAAAGACGGCCGGAGTGGGTGGCGTCAGACCAGAAACAGGAAGTAATACACAGAGACTGTGAGGTTGGTGAAGCTGAGCACTTGGTTGTGCTCAGCATTTAATAAACAAAATAAGAGAATACAAAAAACAGGACACGGCACTTGCGGCCAAAATAAACAGGTAAACAAAAACGAACAGACACTTAACAAACGGTGAACGGACAGACAAACGGTGAGTGAAGCAAAACAAACGTTTCTTTCTTTCTTTCTTACTTTCTTTCTCCTCTCTCTCCCGTTCTCCACTCACGAACACCCAACCCCGAGTGAATGAAAATGTGTCTATATATACTGTTGTGCTGGGATTCAATTACCAATTAATTATTCACCTGAATCCCAGCACGTGAATTAATTCTGTGCAACCCCGGGCTCACATACTACATTTAACCAGCACGTGAAGTGATTTGTGCCCTCCTCCTCCTCCTAAATACAAATCTACATTTTTAAATACATGTGAAACACAGACCCGTTTATATCCCGTGTACCAATCTCTATACACCAACATTTACACACACAACACACACATGCACACAGGGGCGGGGCACATTGCCACATATACCCCCCCTTGTGCGCAGCACACATGGCCTCAACGGCCACCTCCCCCCTTAAAAACCCAGCAGTCCAGGACAAAGTCTCGGGCTGGGAAGGGAGGCTTCAGTGGGCCCATGGCTGGCCATGCTGTCAGCACCCCTGCCGGTAGTGGCACGGCTGACAGCATGCTGGTCCACTCCTGCAGCGAAATTGCTGCGGGGGATGCTGGTCTCCTGACCTTTCCCCCTTTCTTCGTAGCCGGTAGCTCCCCTTGGTGGGGCTCCGACCACAGTATTTCCGGCAGCGAAGAAGCTGCAGTGGAAGCAGGTCTCCAGACCTCTCCCACGATCTCCGGCAGCGAAACTGCTGCAGTGGGAGCAGGTCTCCGGACCTCCCCCACGATCTCCGGCAGCGAAACTGCTGCAGTGGGAGCAGGTCTCCTGACCTCCCCCACCTTCTTCGTGGCCGGCAGCTCCCCTTGGTGGGGTTCCGGCCACTGTACTTCCTGCTGCGATGCGGAGCAACAGGCAGCCCCAGGCGATGCGGAGCGGCTGGCAACCCCAGGCGATGCGGAGCGGCTGGCAACCCCAGGCGATGCGGAGCGGCTGGCAACCCCAGGCGATGCGGAGCGACAGGCAGCCCCAGGCGATGCGGAGCGACAGGCAGCCCCAGGCGATGCGGAGCGACAGGCAGCCCCAGGCGATGCCAGACAGGCATCCTTGGGCGAAGCGAGGCAGGCATCCTTGGGCGAAGCGAGACAGGCATCCTTGGGCGAAGCGAGGCTGGGAGTCAGGACAAGCTGGGGTGCGGGTGTTGGCCCTCTTCTCGGCCTCTGCGGCCGGGCGGTTCTTCCCCGTGCTTCCCTCAGCAGCCTATGCAAGGGCTGCTGAGGACCGCCAGCATCTAATCCTGGTCCTTCTGGTGAAGGGAGAGGCAGCTTCTGCTCCTATCCCCCTGATGGTGATGGAGGCAGAGGCAGCTCCCGCTCCTCTCCTCGTGATGGTGGGGAAAGTGAGACCAGCAGGCATTCATCCTCTGCTGGTGGAAAGGGACCCAGCAGGTATTCACCCTCTGCTGGTGGACGGGAACCCAGCAGGCATTCACCCTCTGCTGTTGGACAGGGACCCAGCAGGCATTCATCCTCTGCTGGTGGACAGGGACCCAGCAGGCATTCATCCTCTGCTGGTGGACATGGCGGAGGCAGAGGCAGCTCCTGCTGCTCTGCTCCTGCCAGTGGAGGTGGCGGAGGCAGAGGCAGCTCCTGCTGCTCTGCTCCTGCCGGTGGAGGTGGGAGCAGCGTGTAGTCTCCTGGTGACGAAGGTGGGAGCAGCGTGTAGTCTCCTGGCGATGGAGGTGGGAGCAGCGTGTAGTCTCCCCCTTTTGCAGGGGACTGGTGCTGCTCTGCCTCTCTTGCAGGGGACTGGAGCGGCTCTGCCTCTCTTGCAGGAGACTGGTGCAGCTCTGCCTTTCTTGCAGGGGACTGGTACGGCTCTGCCTCGGAAGGGGAAACCAGCAGGCATTCTTCCTCTGCTGGTGGAGATGGGGACAGCAGGCATTTTCCCTCTGCTGGTGGAGATGGGGACAGCAGGCATTCTCCCTCTGCTGGTGGACATGGGGACAGCAGACATTCTTCCTCTGCTGGTGGAGGTGGAACCAGCAGGCATTCTCCCTCTGCTGGCAGCTTGGGTCCTAGGGCTCTGGAAGCCCCGACTTCCCTCTCTTTGGGCTGTGGACGCACCGACTCCTCCCTTTTGGGCTGTGGACGCACCGACTCCTCCCTTTTGGGCTGTGGACACACTGACTCCTCCCTTTTGGGCTGTGGACGCACCGACTCCTCCCTTTTGGGCTGTGGACGCACCGACTCCCGCCTCTTGGGCTGTGGACGTTCGGGCTCCTCCCACTCAGGCGTAGGATGTTCGGGCTCCTCCCACTCAGGCGTAGGACGTTTGGGCTCCTCCACCATCTCTAGGAAGGTGCAGCTGGCCATGAATCCTCCTGCTGGAGACCCAGCTACCTGGGCTGCTGTTCCACTTATAGCTGCCTCCAGGTAGCTGAGGACCAACTCCACACCTTCCTCCCAGGTGCTTAGGGTGTGTTCCCTCTCATAGGCCTCCCATCGCTCCCTGTCTATCAACCACAGGATCCGGATGGCTACTGGCATAGACTGGGCCTCCAGCCCAGCATTTTCCAGGATCCAGTCCTGTAGCTTGATGTAGTCATCTGCCATTGCACCCCCAATTTTTTTTTTTTTTTTTTTTGGTTGGTGGTTTTTTTTTTATTCCTGTAGTACTCTCTCTGACCTGAGTCTGGAGGCGCTGTCGTCCCGGTTCTGACACCACGTGTGACAGGCTGGCTGCAGGGACGAACTCAGACCAGAGAGAGAGAAACACACAGACAGACGGTGGTGATGAGAAGCTGAGTGCAAATGGTAGCACTCAGCGTTTATTAACAAAGTAAAAGGTTTAAACAGAACACAAAACAGGACACGGCACTTGCGGCCAAAATACACAGGTAAACAAAAACGAACAGACACTTAACAAACGGTGAACGGACAGACAAACGGTGAGTGAAGCAAAACAAACGTTTCTTTCTTACTTTCTTTCTCCTCTCTCCCGTTCTCCACTCACGAACACCCAACCCCGAGTGAATGAAAATGTGTCTATATATACTGTTGTGCTGGGATTCAATTACCAATTAATTGATGAAGGGTGTTTCTTCCAAGCTTCTAAAAATAAAGCTCTTTTAAAAACTAACAGATGGGGATCTACCCTTCTGGTGTCCAATTTATCTAAAGAGTATTTTGCCTGAAACATCCTGTGAAGTCCTAAAATGCAGCTTAGAAATTATACAAAAGAATAATGTACAGCTCTGGCCAAAGGTTTGGCACCACCTAGAATGCTGGGATTGAGACATAATAATAATAAAAAAATATATATGAGCATTATTTAGATCTAGTATTTAACATCATAAGAACATTAGAAATTTTACAAACGAGAGGAGCTTATTGATCCCAGAATCTCATCAAGTAGCTTCTAGAAGGATCCCAGGGTGTCAGACTCAGCTTCAACAACATTACTGGGGAGTTGGTTCCATACCCTCACAATTCTCTGTGTAAAAAAGTGCCTCCTATTTTCTGTTCCGAATGCCCCTTTATCTAATCTCTATTTGTGACCCCTGGTCTTTGTTTCTTTTTCAGGTCGAAAAAGTCCATTGGGTCTACATTGTCAATACCTTTTAGAATTTTTAATGCTTGAATCAGATTGCCGCAGTCTTTTTTGTTCAAGACTGAACAGATTCAATTATTTAAGCCTGTCTGCATATGACATGCCTTTAAGCCCCGAATAATTCTGGTTGCTCTTCTTTGCACTCTTTCTAGAGCAGCAATATCCTTTTTTGTAGCGAGGTGACCAGAACTGAACACAATATTCTAGATGAGGTCTTACTAATGCATTGTAAAGTTTTAACGTTACTTCCCTTGATTTAAATTCAACTCTTTTCACTATATATCCGAGCATCTTGTTGGCCTTTTTTTATAGCTTCCCCACATTGTCTACATGAAGGTCTTCTTCATAGATTCCTTCTTCAATTTTAATATCTCCCATATGATATTTATAATGCACATTTTTATTGCCTGCTTGCAGTACCTTACGCTTCTCTCTATTAAATGTCGTTTGCCATGTGTCTGCCCAGTTCTGAATGCTGTCTAGATCATTTTGAATGACTTTTGCTGCTGCAACAGTGTTTGCCACTCCTCCTACTTTTGTGTCGTCTGCAAATTTAACAAGTTTGCTTACTATATCAGAATCTAAGTCATTAATATAGATTAGGAATAGCAGAGGACCTAATACTGATCCCTGTGGTACTCCACCGGTTACCTCGCTCCATTTTGAGGTTTCTCCTCTAATCAGTACTTTCTGTTTTCTACGTTAACCACTCCCTAATCCATGTGCATGCATTTCCTTGAATCCCTACTGCATTCAGTTTGAGAATTCATCTTTTATGCGGGACAAAAGCTTTCTGGAAATATAAATAAATCATGTCATATGCTTTGCAGTTATCCATTGTCGATGTTGCATCCTCAAAAAAAAAAAACAAGCAGGTTAGTTAGACACAATCTCACTTTCCTAAAACCATACTGACTGTTTCCCAGGATACTATTACCATATAGGTAATTTTCCATTTTGGTTCTTATTATAGTTTCCATAAGTTTACATATAATAGAAGTCAGGCTTATTGGTCTGTAGTTACCTGGTTCGGTTTTGTCTTCCTTTTTGTGGATCGGTATTACGTTTGCAATTCTCCAGTCTGTCGGTACAACCCCTGTCTCAAGAGACTGTTGCATGATCTTGGTTAGCGGTTTGTAAATAACTTTTTTCATTTCTTTGAGTACTATTGGGAGGATCTCATCCAGCCCAGGGGATTTGTTTATTTTAAGATCTCCTAGTCACTAGGAACAATAATTGATAATTATTGGTCCAATTAAGTAATTTAGGACACAGTTTGAACAAAAACCAGGAGGGACACCGGCCCTCCAGGACCAGGATTGTACATCCCTGTCCTAGTCCCTTTAACACTTCTGCCTCTGTTATGTTAAAGTTATTTAAAACTGGGTAGGGACAGGTCGACATGTGGGGCATGTTGTCTGTATCTTCCTCTGTAAAAGGCTGTGAAAAGTAATCATTTAATACATTTGCTATTTTTTCTCTTCGTCTATGATTTTGCCATTTGTATCTCTTAGACATTTTACCTCCTCTTTGAATGTTCTCTTGCTGTTATAATATTGGAAAACCTTTTTGGAATTGGTTTTAGCCCCCTTAGCAATGCTCATTTCTATCTCTGTCTTTGTCTTTCTAACTTCCTTTTTGACTTGTGTTTGTAGTTCCAAGTACTCTTTCTGTGTACTTTGTTCTTGGTCCCTTTTAAATGCTCTGTAAAGTGCCTTTTTTCTCTGAATATATATTTTTTAATTGATCTATTAAACCATTTTGGCAATAAAAGGTGGTACAGAAACCTAGTGTTACAATATTATGTGATCAGGAATTTTGTAGGCTCAGTAATTCAAGTTTAAAATTGCAAAACGTACCGGTACATTTGTACTCCCTGAGGACCAGAGAGCAGCAAATGTACAGGTACGTTTATACTACTCAAAGGGTTAATATGGCTTCCTGTGTGGACCACGATTTCAGCCATGCATTTAGATTATTTATTTCCAGCTGTCCATATGGCCCTTTGCAAGGTGCCTGCAGTATTCCAGAAAATACCACAGCTTTGGACTTGTATTTTAATTTCCTTCCGAGATCTCTGAATTTGTTTTGAAGGAATTTTGGTCTGTCTCTTCCAATGTTGTTTGTACCGATGTGGATGACTACTACCGGGTCGTCTCCTGTTCATTCTAGGAGTTGTCCACGTTCTCAGTGATGTGTGTGACAAAGGCTCCTGGAAGGCAGCACACTGTTGTAGTAAGGGGGTCCAGACTGCGAACTGAACTTGCTGTGTTTCTCAATATGGAGCCCCAACAATCATGACCTCTCTTCTTTTTGCTGTCTGGCCACCACTGTTTATAGGGTCCTGGATGTTGTTCCTTTCATTCTTGATGTTAGTTTTGATCATCTAAATTTTGAAGTGGCTCAAATTTGTTTTATATTTGGATTTCTGGTGGTTGTGTTTGACGAAGTTTCTTTTTTTCCCTGCCTCTGCCTACCTGAACCCAGCTGTTTTGACCCTCTTCTATCTCCCATTGACATTGCAAAAGTCTACCGGACACCATAATAGTGGTACAGTATTTCATGTTTGTAACAGGGCAGGAGCCCTGCACATGAAGAGGGTTATTTTGTGTATAGATGTAAATAGTATTGTGTAAATGTATGTAATTGTTGTAAATGATTAATGAAGTACCTGACGCTCCTGGGAGAGCCTGCCTGCTGTGTGTGATTGCCAGCTGTGGATAATCAGCAGGTAGGTGTGTTCACCTCGGGGCTGCTGCAAAGCCAAGGACAACAGGCTGAACATCGTCCAAGCTACCCGAGCATAGAGACCAAAATATGTTGCTGAAATCCTCCGATCACCGTGATGGTGAACCGGGATCAGAGCCAAAAGAAGCTGCCAAAACCGCCGATGGCCAGATTCGGGGTTTGTGTTGATACATAAAGATTAGTTCGGGGATGGTAGATCCCCATAAAGTATAGCGAGGTGAGCAAGCGGGACCTCCATGCATTAGGGAGTAGCGCACGCCGTTTTTACGGCATCTTTTATTTTATAGTTTTTTGTATTGTGTTTTATTTTGTTTTTTCGTACGCTGGCCGTATGTACTCAGTGAGCTACCATGGTTGGTAGTGTCACGTGAGCTGTTCGGTGTGTGTGTGTAAATAAATCCTGCACACCTGCAGGGCGTGTCAACTTCAACCTCTGTCTTGATCTCCTGCCTGTCACTCAGCAGCAACGCACGCACCCACGAGCATGACCCTGTTACAATGTTAGATTTCGAAATGTCACATTTTTCCATTTTTGTCAGTTTTACCTTAAGTATATGGAAAACTACAAAGCGGTATGTAATTCAATATGTTTACGTAACATTATTCAGCAGGTTTTTTGTTCATGAGACCTTGTGATACGAGATTCAAGCGTAACTGCTATCATCTAAAAGCAGTGTTCAGGTTCCACACAGTACTCTATGTTATTTAACTCATTTTGTACCACTGATCATTGCAGGCCTTCCTTTCACACCGATGTCACAAGGATTACAATTGTTACAAAATATCACATTACAGATAAGAGCGGTTATAAGGTACAGTAAAATCAGTAGAACAAATTCAAATAAGAGCAAAATAAAGAACACAGTAAATAATAATTACATTTAAGAGCGAGTTTGACTAAGAGCAGTTACCTTGTGGTAAAAACAGTTGTTCATACGAGTAAAGTCGAGTAAGAGCACGTAGCAAGTACAATAAGTGGATGAAAACGATTTCAAAAAAGAGGAAAAAAGGTGAATCAAGTACCAGATACAGGAAGTAGTTATAATTAAGAGCAGCAGTAGAATACGGCAAGTTCAGTGGAAGTACAAGCTTGTTTCTGGTTTGTCAGTGATATTCAGTCTATATAGAATGCAGACCTTTTCCTGGTAAGGAGATTATAATTACCCCATAAAATGTATTGCTTTCCCAAATGAATGCATTTCTTAAATACTGTAAACATCCCTATAAATTTGAGCAGTGCCATCAAATGAAAAGAAGGATGAACTAACTGAACTACTTGGTTCCAGTGGTGGCAATCTTTATTT
The DNA here is from genome assembly GCF_902713425.1 of Acipenser ruthenus. Classification (NCBI taxonomy): domain Eukaryota; kingdom Metazoa; phylum Chordata; class Actinopteri; order Acipenseriformes; family Acipenseridae; genus Acipenser; species Acipenser ruthenus. The sequence continues at coordinate 48,824,045 of NC_081192.1, forward strand.
ATTTATTTATTTATTTATTTTTTTATAAAGGATTACCCCTACAAATACATTCTTTGAAGCAGGGAATCTTAATGCACAATCGAGATACTAAAATAAATGTGTGTAATCTTGTATAGTTACAGCATGTAGCTGGACTGGCGTAGTTAGGTTTGATATTTAGTTGCATGCCTGAAGATTTGTAATAGCTATAAAAAGTAACTCAGAATTATAAATTCTTTAAACAATTTTGCATATAAAACATGGAAATCTAAGGACATTGTAACAAAGTATATGGTCTAACCAACACAGTCTAGAACTGATAGTGTGCATGGTTTGAAAAATCCATGCTCATCTTGAATTACCATCTCATGTAGTAAAGAAAAAAAGAGAAAATAAGTATCTTAAGATTGTAAATATGTAAGGCTTGGTTCTAATTGCTGTTTTAAAACAAATGTTTTGCATTTGCAAATGTTACGGTATTTGTTATCAGTGTGACACACAGGCTGTTGCAGTTTGAAAGCTCATTATGGTGCTCAGAAGTGATGGAATATACTTTTTTTCCCTCATTCATTGTGTAGTCAATATAATGCATCCCTTAGTCAAAAAGGCTTTAACTTGCTAAAGCTGCAACTGTTATTAAACAGAGATGAATGCAATTCCTGTTGGCCATTTTAATGCAACTCATTTCTCATTCACAGTATCAAATTGGGGGGGTTGTCCTGAATAATATATCTATCTCTCTCTCTCTGTATATATATATATATATATATATATATATATATATTTATATATATATATATATATATATATATATATATATATATATACACACATATAATATACAGTTCTGAGTATGAGTTTGAGCAATGGATCCTCTGCACAACCCTACAGAGCCCACAGTAAGATTTAAACACATGACATCACAACCATAAAAAATCAGACAGGGTCTAGTTATTTTGGAAAGTGTTTATACTGTGCATTTTTTTCAAAATGAAGGCTGACATTGTCTGCATAATGTCAATCTCTGACAGAAGACACATCCCTGCTAAACCAGTTGACGCACTGTTGACATCTCTGCCGTGGGTGAAGCCTTAGAAGTATTTCCAACACAGTTGAACCTTTTAAAATAAACACATCTGAGTATAGCTGACAGCCTAAAAGACGAAATAGGCCTTTCTGATGAAGGAAGATCTGAGCATTTGTTCTCTAGGTGTATCATCTGTAAAAGTAGAGATAGATACACTCACTCAAAAAACTCTAAAATCTTACATCAGGAAGTGATAGTTTTATAGTCCTGGGAAAGTCAGAACGCTTCCAAGATTAATAATTCCCTTTTTATAAGGTGTCAAGTGCTAAGAAAATGTGATGTGTTAAATCATTATACTCATCTTGGTTTTTACTCAACAGATACCACCTTTTCATGTTACACCTACTAGCTTTGGTATTTGTCATAAACAAGTAGAGCCTTTTTCTAACTTCATCCCTTGACGTTTGTGATGGAATTTCTTTTTTTTTCTTGTGTAGACAAATACTTGACTCTAAATAAATAACTTTCCTACAAATATATTTTTAAATGCGTTGGGCTGCCATGTAATTGTGGCAGGATGACAGAGGTTTGAGGCTCAGAGACAGTGGAAGGGGCAAAATAATGATCTTTATTAAACAAAAAATAACCAAATAAATAGGCACAAGGGCCAACAAAAGGTTTAAACAAAATACAGCAATGTAGGCTGGGCATTCGCCTTCACTACAGTTTCTTTCTCAAAAACTAACCAGCACAGCACACCAACAAACAAACTCACCCAAAAAAACACCTCTCCCTAACAAAGGGTTTCAGCTGTCTTTTATAGTCTGTGGCTGGAGCCCAATTAACTAATAATTAACAATTAAACACTTAAGGCTCCAGCCACATTCTCACATGCATTTTACAGGGAGGAATTTAACCCCCTCCCTGCCAATCCAAAACAAACAAGAATTCTAAGAAAAACAACAGTAACAATAACAATAATAAACACAAATTTATAGGGGCGAGCTAGCACCCCATCACAGTAATACAATTCAGTTTTTATTCAAAACCAAAGAAACTTAGCTTTTATATATTTGTCTGCAAAGAGAAAATGCTGGATGACTCTGTTTATCTTACTTGTATATCCTGAAGAGGCATTTTGGGGCTTCAGCATAGAATACTTGTAAAACAGAACATGTATTAATTTGATTGGCTCAACAAGATTTCAAGCAACTAATCAGACTCCTACAAAATAAATACAATGAGATCAATCTATGTAGAAAGTAAACTATAACCTACTTCTCAATTTTTTAGCCTAATTTGGCTTCTAATAAAAGACAAGGGGTTGAAAAACCTACAAGCAGAATACAAAACACTTTGAGATTCTTCTTAAACAGGGGACCTGGGATTCTAATGAGACTTGATGTTTCAAACTCAGTTGTGGTTTAATCCTGTTTCACATTTTACTGGAAAGCAACACAAGGAGGCCAAGTAATTTTCCAGAGGGCTATTCAGCAAATAGTGGCTGAGCTGAAACTTTTGATCACATATAATTGCACTAATGTTAGACAAAAAAAGGAAATTGATAGACTCAGTAGTTTACATTGACTTTTTTCAAGTCGAATGTTCAAATGATTTTACAGTATGACCTATAAAATGAGAAACATACAAAATTGCATAAATAAAATTAATCTCTTGCAATATAATTGTGATGGATTTGTGAAAAAAAATCGCTCTGCTGAAAACCTGGGGCCCATTCCTTAAAAGCAATTTGTGATGATTTGCAATCGTAAGCACCTCGTAAATAAAAAATTGTGTTTCATAAAACTTTCACGCCGATTTTCACCAGAAACCTGTGACAGCCAGACAGCAGCCGCAAGTGCAATTTTCATTGCAGACAATGGCGCTCATACTACTAGCTTGTCGACGATATGGCAGAGAAATCTGAAGGGAAAGAGTATATAGGACCGGTCAAATCCTCTTGATAAATAAACAGATAACTAAACAGAATTAATATCAAAGTACCGATTGCCAAGGGCTCCCGAGTGGCGCATCCAGTAAAGGCACTCTGTGTGGAGTGCAAGATGTGCTCTATAGTCTAGACATCGCAAGTTTGAGTCCAGGCTATTCCTTTGCTGACTGAGGACGGGAGTTTCCAGGAGGCAGCGCTCAATTGGCCGAGCGTCGTCCGGGGGGGAGGGAGGGTTAGGTCGGCCAGGGTGTCCTCGGCTCACCGCGCACCAGCGACCCCTGTAGCCCGGCCCAGGTGCCTGCGGGCTTGCCTGTAAGCTGCCCGAGAGCTGTGTTGTCCTCCGACGCTATAGCTCTTGGGTGGCTGCATGGTAAGTCCGCAGTGTGAAAAAAGCGGACGGCTGACGGCACATGCTTCGGAGGTCAGTGTGTGTTCCTGAGTCAGCGCAGGGGTGGTAGCGGTGAGCTGAGCCTAAAAATAATTGGCCATTCCAAATTAGCAGAAAATAATAATAAAAAAATAATTGGCAACGACTAAATTTTAAAAAAAGAAAAAAAAAATGTACCGATTGCCAAGAAGGGAGATAACAAATTTTAGGGGTGTCCAACGTATTTTTAGATTTAAACAGAAACAAATCTAAATGGATTTTATTAATCTGTTTTAACCTAACTTAAAGATAAACCATTAAAGCCTTTAAATGCACAAAAATCAGCTCCTTATTAACCCAGAAGTCCATCTTGGATTTACTGTGCACGCTGAACATTGAGTTTCAATAGTAAAAAAAAAATATATATATATATATACATACACACACACACAGTATATTGTAACACGGCTGCCACTCACAGTCGTCCGTTGCCCCTTTAAAAAATTACCCAGCAAAGAAAATGGATTTTAAGCACGGATGCGCTATGTTTAATAATGTTTAATAAACAAAACAAAATAAACAAAACACCTATCTCTGTTTTGAGCACTAACTAAACACAACTGGAAACTAACTATAAAACAGGACAGCTAGGGTGTGTATATATATATATATATATATATATATATATATATATATATATATATATTAATATTATTATTATTATTATTATTATTATTAATATTATTATTATTATTATTATTATTATTATTATTATTATTATTAGTTTATTTAGCAGTCGCCTTTATCCAAGGCGACTTACAGAGACTAGGGTGTGTGAACTATGCATCAGCTGCAGAGTCACTTACAATTACGTCTCATTATTAAAATAACATCACAATTCTAATTAAAAAATGGACATTTGCTACATTTCGAATTGGTCTGAATTCTCCCAGAACTCTAGTTGATGGACAACTGGAATTGGGGAAAAAGGAGGCGCTTCCATGGTTTTCCGAGTTACCCAAGTTCCCTTTCAAGTCGAAAATAACCATCAAGGTATGGGATATTGCCGTCAGGCAGTAGCGATTGGCTGAGCTTTTATAGCAAAGCTGCCGATAGGCCTCTGCGCGAGCTGCTACGTAAGCCCGCCCCCTTGGGAGCTTACTATACGCAGCGCGCAGAGACTCACTTCCTCTTTTGTCTTCAGCATTGGTAGCGGTAGGTATTAGAGCCCGTAGCTGATTGTACTCAATAAGCTTAAGCTTGAGAAGCTGGTTATTGCCCCTTCTCGGAGTTGATTTCAGTTACACTCTTCGGAGTCGTTATTATTATTTAAGGATTATATAATTGTGTATATTTTTATATATTTTTTATATATTTCCTTCACGCTTTGCTTTGCATCGCGTTGTCTCGTGGTCTCCCATCTTTCCTTTAATAATTAATTTTGATTATTAGTGTTGTGTTTTGGGTTTGTATTAAAAATATATTTTCTGTGTGTTTTGTATATTTTGTGACGCACGTTGCGTTGGCCTTGGCCGCGCGCGTGTCTTGGCTAGACCGCGTGTGTGGAGCCTGCTCTGCTGTCTCCCACGTACTGCCTGCGGTGTGTAAAAAAAAAACAAAAAAAAAAAAACAACCGCGTGGTAGTTGTACTGTGCCCACATATATTGTGCCCCAGTCACATAATTACCACCAGTAGTACTGCTGCAGCGTTTGAAAAAAAAAAATAAAAAAAAAAATCCCATTCACTACACAGAGGAAGACGACCACTAAGCCTCAATCCCCAGCACCAACAGGTAAGTAGTGCACAGCATCCAGGACACTGTACCAGCACTTAGCGTCTCCGCTCTGCGGGTCAGCTGACGCTTAGGCGTCTGTGCTAGTGTTCTACGCTCGGTACTCACGCTCCGGTGTGCTGCGCTTAGGCGCTTGGTGTCGGCGCTTTGCCACTTGGTGCAGCGCTTCGGTGCTTTGTGCAGCGCATCAGCGCTTGGTGCTAGGGCGTCTGCGCTTGGGGACTTCGGCGCATCGTCGCTCGGTGCACGCACCTCAATGCTCGACGCTTCGGCGCTCGACGCTCGGCGCGTCGACGCCTCAACGCTCGGTGCACGCACCTCGACGCTCGACGCTTCGGCGCTCGACGCTCGGTACACACACCTCGACGCGCGACGCTTCGGCGCTCGGCGCGTCGACGCTCGGTGCACGCACCTCGACGCTCGATGCTCGGTGCACGCACCTCGACGCTCGACGCTTCGCCGCTCGACGCTCGGCGCATCGACGCCTTGACGCTCGGTGCACGCACCTCGACGCTCGGCGCTTCGACGTGTCGACGTTCGGTGCACGCTCGGTGCACGCACCTCGACGCTCAACGCTCGGTGCTAGTGTTCTACGCTCGGTACTCACGCTCCGGTGTGCTGCGCTTAGGCGCTTGGTGTCGGCGCTTTGCCACTTGGTGCAGCGCTTCGGTGCTTTGTGCAGCGCATCAGCGCTTGGTGCTAGGGCGTCTGCGCTTGGGGACTTCGGCGCATCGTCGCTCGGTGCACGCACCTCAATGCTCGACGCTTCGGCGCTCGACGCTCGGCGCGTCGACGCCTCAACGCTCGGTGCACGCACCTCGACGCTCGACGCTTCGGCGCTCGACGCTCGGTACACACACCTCGACGCTCGACGCTTCGGCGCTCGACGCTCGGCGCGTCGACGCCTCGCCGCTCGACGCTCGGCGCATCGACGCCTTGACGCTCGGTGCACGCACCTCGACGCTCGGCGCTTCGACGTGTCGACGCTCGGTGCACGCACCTCGACGCTCGACGCTCGGTGCACGCACCTCGACGCTCGACGCTCGGTGCACGCACCTCGACGCTCGACGCTCGGTGCACGCACCTCGACGCTCGGCGCTTCGACGCCTTGACGCTCGGTGCACGCACCTCGACGCTCGACGCTTCGGCGCTCGACGCTCGCCGCATCGACGCCTTAGCGATCAGTGCACGCACTCCACGCTTCGGCAACCATGTCCGGGTTCCACCGTTGCGTCACCTGCCAGGCAAAATTGCCAGCGAGCGATCCCCATGAGGACTGTGTGGCGTGTCTGGGGCCAGAGCACGCCGCATCCGCGTTGGCGGATAGGGCTTTTTGCCATCTTTGTGCTGGTTTCCAGACACGCACCCTCCGCCAAAGGGCGAAGAAAGCAGTGGGTGGGCGCTCTCCTTCCTCTGGATCGTCCCACACCATTTCTGCCCCGCCGTCATCTACGGCGACGCCGCCAGGGCGGCTGCAGCTCTCCAGGAGCCCGTCCTCCCAGCTAACGGCTGGTCAGAGGTCCCCCACCGGACGCGCTCGGGAGCGCAGCCCCTCCCCTCGTAGGGTACGCCCCCGTCGGGAGTCTAGGTTGCACTCCAGATCGCCTCGACGGAGAGCACGCTCTCGTTCCCCTCGTCGGGACAGGCGATACAGAGACAGGTCGGGGGTGGCGGAGCTAACCTCCAAAATGTCTCAATTCATGGAGGTTATGATGGGGCAGCAGTCCATCCTCATGTCCCTAGCAAATGTGGTGCCTCCAGTCCCAGAACAACCGACTGTGGCCAAAACCGTCGTTCCAGCCGAAGCGGCCTCAGGAACATCAGTGGCGCAGGACACCACCGCAGCACCAGCCACGGCCAGGGGGTACTAAGACCTCTCCCTCAAGCACAGCAGCGCGCGGTCAACCTCCTTTTTCAAGACCGCAGCGCGGAGGGTGGCGCCCTAGAGGTGGTGCCAAGCCACGCCCTCGGGGCTCTGGCCAGGCCCCTCGTGAACGAGCCCAGCCTAAACAGCCCTGAGAACACCAGGCAGCTGTTAACCCGCCCCTACACTGTCTCCCAGCTCCAGTTCTGGCAACAATGCACCAACGACATCTGGGTGCACAAAACTATATCCACCGGGTACACCCTTCAGTTCCAGTTAAAACCTCCCCCCTTTCGGGGAGTGGTCGTAACTGCAGTGAAGGACTCGGTTCAGTCCTCAGCTCTGAATGTGGAAATACAGGCATTGCTCAGCAAGCGTGCCATTCAACAAGTAGACCCTGCTCTGATCGACCAGGGGTTCTATTCCAAATACTTCCTGGTGCCCAAGAAGGACGGCGGGCTCCGTCCTATTTTAGATCTGCGAGTACTGAACAAATACCTGCGGGTGTTATCGTTCAGGATGCTTACGCACAGGCACATCATCCAGTCAGTCCGACACGGCGACTGGTTCACCACCGTGGACCTGACAGATGCGTACTTTCACGTTCCCATCTGCCCGGGTCACAGGAAGTATCTGCGTTTCGCATTTCAGAGCAGGGTATACGAGTTTTGTGTCCTTCCATTCGGCCTGTCACTAGCTCCTCGAACCTTTTCAAAATGTATGGATGCCATTCTAGCTCCCTTGCGGGCTTAAGGTGTCCGACTGCTGAATTATCTGGACGACTGGCTCGTCTGCGCGCAGTCGAAGGAGCAGGTGGCACAGCACACAGTGATGGTTACAGACCATCTTCGGCGGCTAGGTCTGAAGATCAATTCAGAAAAGAGCCGCCTAGTGCCGAGCCAACAGACCGAATTCTTGGGTCTGCATCTGGACTCAGTGTCCATGGAAGCTACCCTGTCGACACAAAGAGTTGCCTCAATAGAGCGGTGTCTTTCCCTATTCAGGTTGAGACAAACAGTCAGCATGGAGCTGTGTCAGCGCATGCTGGGGTTGATGGCTGCCGCCTCACAAGCCCTTCCTTTGGGCTTACTACACCAGAGACCTCTGCAGGCCTGGTTCAATGCCTTCGCGTTGCATCCGCGGAGAGACAAACACCGCAGGTTAAGGGTATCCCGAGCCTGCTGGGAAGCGCTACGCTGGTGGAAAGTTCCGTCAAACCTCCGCCAAGGCGTACGCTTGGGTCCCATTTTCAGAAGGCAGGTCATCACGACCGACGCTTCCAACCACGGTTGGGGAGCAGTCTGGAACGGGACAGGGACCCGTGGAGTGTGGTCAGGACCCTGGAGGTCAGCCCACATCAATGCTCTGGAGCTCAGAGCGGTGGACCTCGCCCTCCGGCACTTCTTGCCAGTGCTTCTAGGCAAGCATGTGTTAGTGCGGTCAGACAACACCACAGTTGTGGCGTACATCAACCGCCAGGGCGGCTTGCGGTCCCCCGGTCTTCACCGGATGGTAGCACGGATGTTGCTATGGGCACAACCGCGTTTAACCTCTCTGCGTGCGGTTCACCTACCGGGCAGAGTCAATTACCCGGCAGATCTCCTATCCAGAGGAGGCCCTCTTGCAGGCGAATAGCGTCTCCACCCTCAAGTGGTAGAGCGCATCTGGGAATGGTTCGGCACAGCGCAGGTCGATCTCTTCGCTTCGCGAGAGACCACGCACTGTCCCCTATGGTTCTCGGTGAAGGACCTCGACAGCCCCCTGGGGGTGGATGCACTGGCTCACGAATGGCCGCCAGGGCTCCTGTATGCCTTTCCACCGATTCCGATGCTCCCCGCCTTCTTGGAGAAGGTCAGGGTAGAGCGAGCGACAGTGATTCTGATCGCTCCTCGGTGGCCTCGGAGAATATGGTTCCCGAGTCTAGTGCAATTACTGCACGGTCGCCCGAGGGAGCTCCCTCTGCGAGCGGACCTGTTGTCCCAAGCTCAAGGAGAGCTTTGGCATGCGAACCCCAAACTCATGCAGTTATGGGCTTGGCCCCTGAGCGGGAGCGCCTGTCAGCCTTAGGGCTTTCGACTACAGTTATATCGACCATCCAGAGTGCGAGAGCACCCTCTACTAGGTCGCAGTATGCGTATAAGTGGCAGTTGTTTCAGAGTTGGTGTCTGGCTGAGAGCCACGACCCAGTCTCCTGTCCTATGGCAGTAATATTGCAGTTTCTGCAGAAACTGCTGGATGAAGGGAAATCTCCTTCTACACTTAAAGTGTATTTAGCCGCCATTTCGGCTTGTCATGTACGCATTGACGGTTTATCACCTGGTTGCCATTTTTTGGCATCTCAGTTTCTGAAAGGCGCAAGACGCTTGCGGCCTCCAAGAACGATCAGTTCACCGTCGTGGAGCCTTGATGTGGTGCTAGAAGCCCTTACCAAGGCACCGTTTGAGCCTCTCCACAGCGTGGATATGAAGCTCATGTCTATTAAGACTGCATTTTTGCTGGCTGTGGTATCAGCAAAACGCGTGAGCGAGTTACATGCTCTTTCAGTGCATCCTTCTTGTACTCGTTTTGCAGGAGACGGTTCTAAGGTCTCCATGCGCCCTAATCTGGCCTTTTTACCAAAGGTTATATCCCCGTTCCACATGAACCAGTCAGTCGAGTTGATGGCGTTCCATCCTCCTCCTTTTTCTTCCCCAGAGGAAGAGCGGTTACACATGCTCTGCCCCGTGAGGGCATTGAGGTGTTATATTGACCGTACAAGGACTGTGGCAGACAGAACAGTTGTTCATATGCCATGGTTCTAGATCTTTGGGTCAGCCGCTGTCTAAACAGTGCCTTTCCCACTGGATAGTGGATGCTATTAAATTAGCGTATGAATCTGCAGGCCTTCCACCACCAGGGCAGTTGAAGGCGCATTCTACCAGGGGTATGGCGACATCCTGGGCCCTCTTTCGAGGGGTGCCGGTGTCTGATATTTGCGCGGCAGCCAGTTGGGCTACGCCGCATACTTTCATGAGGTTTTACAGGTTAAATGTACTGGATTCCTCTGCTCCACTGTTTGGAGCATCTGTTTTACACTCTGCGACGCCTCAGGATGCGGACGTATAGAGTGGTTGATAGCATGGTGTTGACTGTTCCACCTTTAAGACAGGTGTCATTACGAGCATAGACGCTGAGGCGCAGCTCCGCATATGCCTAGATGTACTGCCTACGCAGTTGCGTTATGACGTAAGTCTGTCCTACTGCCGAGAATCCTCCCTCGCGACGGCTTGGGTACACTGTTCCCATACCTTGATGGTTATTTTCGACTTGAAAGGGAATGATAGGTTGCGGATGCAACCCCGGTTCCCTGAAAGAGAAAATAACCATCAAGCCGCGTGGTCGCTTCAGAAGCCTTCACGGCCTGAAGAGCAAAAGAGGAAGTGAGTCTCTGCGCGCTGCGTATAGTAAGCTCCCAAGGGGGCGGGCTTACGTAGCAGCTCGCGCAGAGGCCTAGCGGCAGCTTTGCTATAAAAGCTCAGCCAATCGCTACTGCCTGACGGCAATATCCCATACCTTGATGGTTATTTTCTCTTTCAGGGAACCGGGGTTGCATCCGCACCCTATCGTTATCATGCGAGTTGGGCAGGAAATGCTTGTGAGTTAAAGGTCAACACGTGCATTCATTGCAGATGGTATTACAATCAAATTGTCAATGATTTAAAAAAGAAATACATCTAGCTATTCCTTCGCATTTATTTCACGCAGTACATACAGTATACCTCTGGCAGACTGGTATGCAGAACAGGGAAAGAAGCACTGGACAAGGGAAATAATGTGTCAGAGATGTCAAAGTGGATTTGGAACGGCAGTGATGAAGCCAATTTGCTTGAAAACATTAAAAGTAGACAGGACATTTCCAGCAAAGGATTTAAAAAATCTGCAATTGATCTGATGCGATCAGAAACCCAGAGGCACTGTAAACTGCGCCTGCTATTGTTGCAGGACTGTTCTTTTTTTATGTTAAGCATTTTTCGTGTTTTTTTTTTTTAGTAACAGCCAGACTTGTTAGAAAGTCTGTAACAAAATAGTTGATTGTTATTGTCGATACATTGTAGATATTACTAAAGACACCCACCATGCAGTTATCACAAAGTCCATAAACAAAACAAAATGTTAAAATAAATTAGTTCTGCACGGTATAAAACAGAGCTGGTTTTACCAGTGTTTGCTAGTCTAACTGATTAGAAGGCATTCTTTATTGTTCTCCAAGTTGCTGCAGTGACATTGTAGATTCTAGTATAACGAGTTACTGTAAATGAGATACTGTTTTAGCAGACAGATTTCATTAAGTAAACATTTATTGGAATCTTTTTGGAATTAAAAGTATAAATGCAAAACTGTGTTACATTTTTCTTTGTGAACATGCTAAGTGAAAAACCGCTATTCAAAAACTGTCAAAATCCCCCAAGGTAGCAATTCCGCCGAATTTAATACCAGCCAAAATGTCCCATTATGTTCCCGCTCCCTACAACATTTTTGATTGACATTTAGTGATATAATTTCCTCCCAGTCCATATTCAGACTTTAGAATTCAGGCCAACCCGAGGAGTGAAATCGGACCAGAGAATTCAGGCTCCCGTCCGAATTGCGAGCCAACTCGAGTAATTTAAAGACATTGCAATGGAGGTGTTGGGGGGAACCTCGAGCATGTTCCCGAGTTATGTGGTTCATGGAAACGTGGTATAAATTCAAGAGATTTGCCACAGATGGATCTCAAATACCAATTTTGTCCCCTGCTGTGAATGAGCACCTGATGCAGGAAAGTTTTTAATTCCATTAATATTCAGACCACCTCATATGCCAAAACGTCTGTGTTAGATGTTACCATTCGATACCCTGGGAGTACAAATGGCAGTTTCATTTGAGCAAATTGTGATATTACTGATTGCTTTGCCAGTGAAGTTATTGGTGATGAGTTATTGGAAGACAGTGGGTAGATATAGCCATTGATCTATTTTCATTATTGCTTACTTAGATGATAACAAAACACGTTTACTTACATTGGGTTAAAGGCAACAGGAAGTGCTTCGCTATCTACTTTTCTTTTTTTGCTTATTCCAATCCTCTCGCAATACCAGCAATAGCTACTTCACCCATTATATTTAGACAATGTTTTCCTCCTCATTTGAGGTCTTTTTCATCTCCCTTCTTTTTTCCTTCTTTTAATTTTATTCTACTTGCTAGATCTTTGAATTGTTTTTACCTGCCATTGTGTAATTACGTAATCGGTCACTGGGCTTTAAAACAACTGTAAGTCGCCCTGGATAAGGGTGTCTGCTAAGAAATACATAAATACATAGTGCTTTATGAAATGCATGCAGCGACAACCTCTGTGTCCTCGCAACCTCATCTCAACCACATTGCAATCGCACGACTTTTATGAAATGGGTTCCTGGGCCTCTCAGTTTGGCTTAATGGTCCAATTACCTTTTTGGTTTGAAAGAAATATCTTGTTTTAAGGAATACACAATTGTTAACTAACATGAAACAAAATGCGAAATATTATTATTATTCAATACCAAAAACTTTATTATCCAAGCCGTAGGAAAGCTATTTTAAATAAGTAAAAAAATAAATAAATTAAAAAAAAGGTTCCTTGATCAGCAGAATCCTGCTTCTGGCCAAAGGAACTCCACCTGAAAGGTAGTTTCCCCCCAAAAATCATGAATTGTTCATCATCATGTTTTCACTTCACTTTTAAAGCTGAATAATTAATAGACTATTTCAAATTAAATCTAATTATGTCATGATTGTTTTCCAAATGGTCCATGAGGGGTGGAAATATTCAATATTTTTAATCATGTAATGCAGTTTTAAATGGGCATAAAATCAATGCCAATATTATGAATAGCCCACTTTACAATATTACAGGCTTTGATCTGCATGCCTTTCAATTCATTAACCATTAGCATAAAGCAACAGCAAAATAAAACTAAAAAAGTTTCAAAGAAAGTATAATGACTCACTTACCAAGAAACTGTACGGGAACAGGAACAGAAGCTTTGCTTCATCTGCAGAATGAAAGTACAGGTGCTCCAGAGCATCAACTTCTCCTTCATCCCAGTAAGCTATCTATTCCCTTCATGGGGTTTTGATGCAGCAGGCTTCCATATCTGCGCCACACTGGCTCTGGCGTCTTTTTCCCTCAGGAAGGTATTTGCCTCAAGGGAGAAGCAGACTGCAATTTAAAAGTTCCAGTCAAGTCAGTACTAGGCCTTGGCAGTGGCTGTGAATGAAGTAAGAACTTATCCTGTGCTGTTTTAGTGTAAGAACTACAGGGAAAGTTGCTTGTTATTAATTTATCTAGAGTGGTGGGAGATGGGCAGGGATCACACCAGTGGTTATAATCCAGTGTGTTCTGCTGTGTTCTCTTACACATACAAACAATATAGTATCTCTGTTAATCCACAAGGTATTCTATTTTGTATTGCAGCATATCATGTGGAAGTGACTTGCTAGCAGGTATTAGCTCTGTTTTCAGTTTACGAAGCCTGCTTCTTATACATGCAGATATCCCTGAACAACCGCTTAAACCAGCAAAAATATGGGATGACCAGCTGTAACAGCATTATCAATTTGGGTAAACTTTCCTGAGGCTGTAAACCTTTGAACAATTGCAAGATTTTTTTTATTTCAGATTTTTTATTTGAACAAAATCCATCTTCTTGCTCTAAGATGATGGCGAGTGTTGAGATCTAGTTATTACCCGGGGGCGCTTGGTCGATCCACTGACATGCTGCAGGTGCTGCTGAACCTTTGAACACTTCAGAAGTGAGATAAAAAAAAATAAAAAATCACTCACTTTTGTTGGTTCACTTGGCAGTGTTTTTCTTCCAGCAGGACAATTAGTTAAAATTCTGAAAGATGGCTTAATATAATGGTGTGTGATATTAGAAATCAATAATAAAGACATGTTGTTTATTCTCTACCACCTTCAGACAAAACCATTGAAATCGTACAAATGAACCTTCATCATCTTACTTGAGGACAAGCCATGTACTCCAGTAAAGCAGAATAGAAACTGCACTGCGCAATGTTCTTCTGTGTGTGAAAATGAAGCCTGCATTGTTCTGTTATTGATGTGTTTGCATAAGTGCTTCACAAACATAATGACTGTATAGATTTGCATTGGCTAATTTCCTGTTATAAACAATAAAACGTATCCTTGGGAGGTTTAGCTAGGAACTCAAATGTGTCATCACCACTGAATTATAGATGGGGCTTCTGATTTTTGGTTTTGATAAAAAATAATAAAACACCACCAATGCAAAAATAAAACGAAATCGGTGTATATCTGATAAACACCGGAAAAACACTGGAAATGGTTACTCAATTCACGTTGACTTGACTCCTTCCCCCGTGAAAAAATAAATAACAAATACCTACCTGTGGAAGGATGGTGGGTAATTCACTGACACACAGGACACAGAGAAGTAATTCAGGAACACCGCACAGGTGCCCAGTTTTATTATGGGAGCTCAATTTCTTTTCAGCCTGCAGAGGGCGCTGTTGTCTGTGGTCTGCCGTACCAACTATGGTAGCGACAGAGCCACAACTATACCGGGGGCGGTAGAGGATACAGTGTTGCAAACAAAACAATAATCAAAAGGCGAAAGGAACAGGGAAAATAAAACACAGTAAACAAAACTACAAATAAAAGGTGCTGCGCTCGGCAGCTTCACCCCAACCGTTGCTACCCGCACGGCCCGGGTCTCCGTCCTACACTAGCGGCTCCCTCAGCCTGCTATACACCTTTTACCGGGGCTGCCCAAAGTTTTTCCCCGCTACCGCTAATTCTTTTATTTATTTATTTTTTTCTTGTTGGGATTTCCGTCCCCGCAGCTTTTTCTCCAGCGCTTCCACACACCGTTTACGTCTCAGAGGGCAGACCTGAGGGAACAGCAGAATGTTAACTTATAGGGCCAGCAATTCCCCCAAGATCCGCCTCTCAGCCACTCAGAGAGAAGGAAAGTCCGCACACCCACTCTCCCACCTCTACGTGTCACTGCCATGACTGAGAGGCGGATATTGACGGGCTGCTGCCCTCTCCCTGCAGCACTATGAACACATCAGAAGAGTCAGCACAGGTCTCCCCCTGTTACACTACCAAAAAAAAAAAGTATATTCTGTATATTCCCAGTGCAGTTGGGCAATGTCCCGCCTTCCTGACTTGTCTCGCATTGATTTGTTCGGGATACTTTAAACCCGCCCCAACTACTTGAGTGACAGCAAATTCCTATATTTCTATTGGATTCTATTGAATTTAAAATGAGATGTTCTTGCTCGTGAGATTTAAAGCTATATTACAGTATGATAGTACTTACACGCTTGTGGAATTTAAAACAGAATTGCAAATTGTGGCGAAATGTAAAAAAAATGCCTAAACACACAGAACCCCCAGAAGAATATGCCCGTGACCATAGGAATTTAGTTGTGGAAGACAGCAAAGGAAGGAAGGTGCAATTGAAGTGTACAAGTACTGTCAAGTTACTATACATATTGTTACAGAAAAAAACTAAATTAACCAAAAAACAATAATTTCATACATTATATAAAAAGCAAAACCCCCCAAAAAAGCTGATTGATAAAAAACAGAAAATTTAATTAATAAAAACTGAAAAACAAAAGCTCTAATTATAGAGGAGTGCATGCCAGTAAAATGTTCCTGCAAACAGTTCAAGGACATGAAGGAATTCTGAAAAGTCCAGCAGCTGTGACATCACACCAATGATATTAATGCAATGCACTCTCTAAATGATCTGAATGCAATACACTACCTAAATGAGAAAACAAATGTACCAGTAGGAACATGAAGGTTTCTGCGAATCTCAAATGTTCACAGGAGCTGAAGTGCAGGTTTGCGATCAACGGCAGATGCAAAAGATTAGACGTGTCTGTTGTCAGCTTTTTCCAAATATAGCCAATGAATTCCTGGAAGATACAGAACACACTGTTTTGCAGCACATAGTCTTAGATACAGTATCTTGGTTCAGTCACCAGTGATTAATGCAGAGCCAGAGAAACCATGGCAGCTCAAAATAGTTGAAAAGCACTGACCTTGCCCCACTAGGAGACCACAGGCTCTCTTTCTGACCACATAGGGATTTTTACAAGTATTTCAATTCATCCATGTCCTCTTTTTTTTAATTGATCTTCAAGTCATTAGTGAAATAGGGCAACTTAATGGCACTAAAAAAGACAAATGTTGGTGTCCAGTTTCCAGCCTATTGAAGCAGTCCATCATTGTGCAGAAACAGTAGCATTGTTAAATAATGGATGAATCACCCAAGAGCTGTGAAAAAAAAACAACAGTATAATGAATAACAGGAACAGTGGTATAATAGTATATCAGTATAATTTACAGGGCTAATTGCTATCAATATACTTTATTTCTAGAACTGAATTGCATAGCACATATTATTTTCCGAATAGCTTCTGCAGTTGAAAATAATATGCAAACACAACTAAATTGTGTTTTTTTTGTTGCTTAAAACAGACTCCATACATCAAACCCATTTCATACTGCTATTACACTCATTACGGTACAATTGCATACACTCTGCAGTCAGCGTATCTATCCAAGGTGGAAAAAAGAAACCAAATTGGTAAAGAACTCATTTTATTTCATGTAAATTTTATAATCCTGACAAATACAGTAAAATCATCATTCCCTGAAACGTATCTATTTGTTTTTTTACAAAGCCCATGTCCCTGTTTCTGGTTTCTGATGCTCGATTGCTAGGTTCTAACTTCCATGTGCATCCAAGATTAACTACGAGATGACAGTTGAAAATTTAAAAAAAAAAAATACATTTTTGGTGCTGTTTTTATAAAACAAAAATAGTAACATGTATTGCAAAAGTAAACATCAGGACCCCACTGAGCTTACTAACAATATGCCTGTGTCCAGTCAATTTATATTTTATAGTAAAATTCAAAATCTGGTCAATCTTAAGTTTTACCAGTCAACATTTACCAAATAAGGTGGTAAATGTTAGAAATTGTGAAGAAATAGATTGTTTTTCGGATACTTACCGGTTAATCTTATGATCTTATGATGTAGAAAAGCATATTGGTAAATGCAGGTATATCATTGAATAATTTATTTATTTCTGCATTTCACGAGGCAATGGTGAGTAGCAAGTGTAGTGCTTCAGGATACTTGAAGGGAGATAACGGGATAGAACAGGAGTCTTGCTCTCGGCGACGCAGAACTGCACCTGTGAGGATAGAAAAGACTGCAGCCACTGCACAACATAGACTTAGGTGGGGAAAACAAACAAGACAATGACAGGTTAATATTTATGACCTAAAGGAAAGCCGTCCACACTGTGGAGAGGAAAAAAAAAACTTTTTAGGAGGAAACCTCTGGTGGGCTGGGCGGAGAGAGCGTCCCCACTCTGGGCAAGCTAGCTAGGGACTGCTGATGACTGCTGTTGATGCCCAGTGACCGAGGACTTTGATGGCATGTTGAGTCCTGCTCTTGCTGCAGATGCCGACTCTAATCCTTTGTGGTCCATTTATTCAGCTTCTGTCAGGTGCGTCAGGTCCAATTTATTTTCACACGCGCCGGTTTTTTACACACGCTGTTTAAAAGTAACACTTCGACTTGAATAAGGGAGGAGACGACCTGAGCCACGGTGGTAGCTGAGTGAAGGTTCGTGCAGATTAATGATGATGAAGGCAGGTGGGAGAGACTGGTGGAGAATCCGTATTCGTCGATTAGGTTTTTGATGAACTGTTGGTCTTGGTGGGGTTTGAGGGCTTTGGCTAAGGCGATGATGTTTATGGGTGTGGAAACTGAAAGGAGAGCTAGTCATTTACGGGACACAGGACACAGGACAGATGGACTGGGAGTGAGCGTCAGTGCAAAAGCGACATATGTGGATATAGCGGCAGCCTTTGACCAGGCAGTTTCCAGTATTTAAATTATTGCAGATCTGCCTGCTCTTTAATAGAGCTGAATTTAATAGAGCAGCCATATTTATCCAGGGATCGAGATGCAGATGGGGGTGCTGAGCCGTGGATAGGATTGACGAAAGAGACGCGATGGGTAGACGGTGGAGAACAAGGAGGCAGCGGGGTGTGAGAGCTGTAGGAAGTTGCTCTGGGGCACAGAGATGAAGAATGGGCTGCCGAAGCACAGATCCTGCAGTTGTGGGCTCGCGGCCTGCTGAAAATCCGATTGAATGAATCCATATTCGGAGTGGCCCAGTTGATGACGTTGTTGGCTTCCAGGATTACGACTGCTTTGGCGGAGAAAGGTTTATGGTAAATGTAAAATATGGTACCCCCGCATCTGAAGGCAGTATAAAGCTGGAAAGACAAGGAAGCGGAGGCAGCACAGACTAAAAATAGAATGGTAGCCTACTGGCTTGTACGAAAAAGAAATGCTAGAAAGAGAGGAAGTCGAAATGGGAATCTTATATAGAAGAAGGGGAGTGATTGACAGAGAGATTAAAGATAGGGGAAGGATAGACGTGACTCACCAGTTACCCCCTGAAACTCAACTTAAAGGTTTACACATTAATTGTCAATTAACAAAATAATCATGAATTTCAAAAAATACATTTATTTCTGCATACACATTATCCATATTAATAAACATTGATGTCAAACAATATATGTATTTCTGCATATCATTTTCCATTAACAAAAAAACATAAATGTCGAACAATATATTGTAACGACCCTGAGTCTGCTGTAACCGTGTTCGGGAAGGTTCAATGCAGCAGGTTTTGCTTCACGAGTGGTACCCAATTGTAACATTGTTGGCAAAACCAAAGGATGAGATGTTGCAACCACCAGAGGACCAAAAGCGGGAAACCATGTCTGCTTGGGATTGGTGGCTGTGCACTGGGGGTGTGCCCTGGATGCAGGAATAAGCTACGCGCTGCTGCTACTGCTGGGCTGCTGTGGAGACGGACAGACAAGTTGGAGTGAGAAAAAATATGCAGAACACAGTGCCAAGGAGAGCAGAAGAGAAGCAGGACTACAACAAAAAGAAACCAGAGACTACACTTATACCCCTTCTCCACTGGCACATCCAACCTGTGAGGGGTCGGTACGGTACGGGTGGTTCTCCACTGGTTATTTGTCATGCAGAGCGAGAACCAAACTGTGAAACTCTGGCCTCACAAGACATCTGAATCCGGCTGCGAGCCAAGCCGGGCCAGGGGCGGGATTAAGGATTTTCATCATTACATTGCATCAGTCTGTACACTCCACGAAGACAAACAACAAACAACATGCCAGGCAGCGAGTGTGATGAGAGAAAAGTACAGTCTTGGGACGCTGAGGAAGTGCAGGCTCTAGTTTCTCTGTGGGCAGATAGAAGTGTTCAGGAAGATCTGGAGTTTATGCCCAAATTTCTGACGAAAACACAAAATCCTACTAAATTCCTCATCCTTGACATTTATTATATTAATATAAAGAAAAAAAATGCGGACAATAAACCAATTTTAAACTTATTTACAAAAATAGTCAAACAAATTACTGTACCATTATAATACATACAAAATACTGTACAGCTGTACCATACATACATACATACAAAATACTGTACAGCTGTACCATACATGCATACATACATACATACATACAAAATACTGTACAGCTGTATCATACATACAACTAGGGCTCTCGTTGCGCTTGCACAGCATCTTTTTTTAACCCTTAGCGGTCCATTTATTCAGCGCGTCTCAGGCGCGTCAGTTCCAATTTATTTTCACACGCACAGTTTATTTCAAACGCGCTGTTTAAAAGTATTTTTTTCCACAGTAAAATAGGTTTAAAAGGCACTGCATATCAACAGGACACTCAGTACTGCATCTCCAGCCCCGCCCCACCCCTTGTTCGCTGTATTTTTCACATACCTCTTCATAGTAGTGCATACCGATAAATCATCTCCTGATCACTCTTTTTATCACCAAACTCCACAATAATGTGATCCAAGTCATTATTTTATTACTATAACATCTAAAAAAAGCTCTGCAAATGTCTGTGATATTCTTTGAGCGCTGGATGCAGAAGCAGCTATCTTGTTTGTTTATGTCCGTGTTATCTATGTGGTGCCGGGGCTATCTGTATTCATGAGATACACCCCTTCTCTCGGCTCCTATCGGTCTCACTCAGCCATTGAATGGTTTTCTTAGCTTTTTCCAGAGAAAAAACGACTAGAGACCTGTTTTATAAATCTTTTTGATGATGTCGGACAGGGTCCGACATTGGACCAGAAAGGGATAATTGCAATGTCGGACCAGGTACGACATAGGACCGCAAAGGGTTAAGCACCCAAACAAAAAACAACTCTAGAAAAAACAACCTTGAAACAGGAAATCTTTGGCAAAGGACAGCAGAGGATGCTGGGAGTGGGAAATAGGGTAAGGAAAAACTGTGTTATAATTGTTGTGTTTTGTTATTAGTTATTGTGAAGTTCCAATATCGTAATATGTGGATGTCATATTGAGAGGCGGAGTAGTGCTCTGGGGTGGGGAAGGGATGTCTATGTGTATGTGTTTGAGTGTGTGGACAGTGTTGACTTGCTGTTAGCTTCCAAATAAACCACATTGTACCTGAGATCCTTGGTCTTTGTCTCCAGAATCTCCCGTGCTCGCTATTATATATATATATACATACATTATTAATTGTTAGTATTATTATTAATAATATTAACAATAATTATTATTATTGTTAGTATTATTAATAATAATAATAATAATAATAATAATAATAATAATAATAATAATAATAATAATAATGACCACTGGTATACAGAATGTAACACAAAGCAGTGGTTCGATAACAATCAAGTTTATTTTTGTTTCTTTGTCCCAATGTTCCAAATAGGAGCTTTTACAGTTTGATTGACTCTAATTGGCAGTGTTTTAGCAGTGCTGTCCTGAAGCTGGTTAGTGTTAGTGGTCATCTTCAGGACCAGCTGGCTGAGGGGACTCTTTTCTGGGCTGAGCTCTTGGGTTAGCAGGGCCTTGTACTGGAGGGAGTCTGGCTCACTTTTGTTTAGATGCATCCAGAATTTTAGTGCTCTTTTTTGCATGTTGGTGAGCAGTGGCTAGCAGCCTAATTCAGCCCTGCATGCATGATTTGGTGTTTTCCGTTATTATTATTATTATTATTTATTTCTTAGCAGACGCCCTTATCCAGGGCGACTTAAAATTGTTACAAGTTATATACAATTCATTTTTATTTATTTTTTAAATTTTTTTTGCACATGTAATATGCTTTTGCAAAATTCAGCACGCAGGGTTTCTACTGGATATTTATCCCATTTTGGGTAGTGTTGTTGACTGAGTGAACCCCATACCTCACTTCCATTTAGCACAATGGGCAGGATAACACTGTCAAATATTTTTAGCCAGATTCTGACAGGTATATTTATTTTATAAAGCCTCCTTTTGATGGCTTCCTAGTGCATTCACTGCCAGGTTAACGCTCCCTGACGCACTGATGGTCAGGCCTAGGTATGTATATTGTGGTACCTGCTTCTTTGAGATCTGGACTTTTAGATCATAATTTTGGTATTTTCCATGTTTACTGTCAGGGCCCAGGTCTGACAGTACTGCCGTTCAGTGGGCGACAGCAGCACCAGGTCATCTGCGTAGAGTAGGAATTTAATTTGTTTGTCGTGTAGAGTGACCAGGGGCTGCAGACTGCTCCAACACTGTT
Organism: Acipenser ruthenus; assembly: GCF_902713425.1. Taxonomy (NCBI): domain Eukaryota; kingdom Metazoa; phylum Chordata; class Actinopteri; order Acipenseriformes; family Acipenseridae; genus Acipenser; species Acipenser ruthenus. The sequence goes on from NC_081192.1 coordinate 48,845,750, forward strand.
GCTAATTCATTGATGTAAATATTGAACTGCAGCCCTGTCTCACTCCATGGCCCTTTGAAGAATTCTGTTCTTTTGTTGCCAATTTTTATTCCACACTTGTACATTGACTTTATTATGTCGTAAACTTTACCCCCTACACCACTTTGTAGAATTTTATAATTTAAACCTTCATGCCAAATGGAATCAAATGCTTTTTTAAAGTCTATAAAACAAGAGAAAATGTTTCCTTTATTTTTTGTTGTACATGTTTGTTGATTAGGGTGTGTAGGGTGTAAATATGGTCAGAAGTGCGGTCATTTGGTAGAAATCCAATCTGACTCTTACTCAAGACACTGTTCGGTTAGGAAGGCCAGTATTCGGGTATTGAAGACAGTGCAGAATATCATCCCCAGATTACTGCTCACACAGATGCCTCTGTAGTTATTGGGGTGAAATTTGTCTCAGGGAAGCAGCCTACCTGTAGTACCAGGTTGAATAAATTCAGCAGGGCCTCTTGCAGCTTAGGGCTGCTGTGCTTTAGCATTTCAGCACTGACTCTGTCAGGGCCACAGGCTTTCCTGGGTATGAGTCCCTGGAGCTTCTCTGTTAGCTCTTGTAGGGTGATTGGGATGTCAAGTGGATTTTGGTTGTCTTTAATTGAAAGTTCTAACACTTTTATTTATCTTGAATTAAATTTTGCTCTGTTGTTTGATCCTTCTGCGGGATTTCTTTGTAGAGGTTTTCCAAATCGTTTTTCCAAATAGTTCCATTTTGTATAGTGAATTCTTATTTTTTTGTTGAATTATTCCACATTTCAATTATTCAACTGGTTGTCGTTAATAATTTTTCAGTATCTGAGAGGGTTTTGTTAATGTGTTTTTCTTTTTTCGGTTTCAGGGTGTGTTTGTATTGTTTTAGGGTCTCACAGTACCTAAGACGTAAACCTGGGTTTTGAGGATGATGTTTTTGATTGGATATTTGGGTTTGTGTTTCTGATTGCTTTTCTTGTTGACTTTTTTGAGTTTTACTTTTATTGCATTACTTTTATTGCATATTTCAATAATCTGGTTAATGGCAAATGCACTCCTGTCATGTTAGTTTGGTACTGTGTGTTTTGGAACGTGTTAATAAAGTTAGTAATTTCAGTAGAGCCAATTGCTTTGATGAAATCTTCTGTGGTGTTTGGAGTCCATTTGTAGGTGTTCTGTAGAATATACAGCTTGCATTGATGTGTTAGTGTGTTGCTGGGCTGTCCTGTTCTTTTTAGGAACGTTGTTATTTGACTGTGGTCTGACAGGGGTGTTTGTGGCCTGACAGTGAATGCAATAGAGGAGGGGTCCAGGTCAGTGATGTCATGATCAACTACACTAGTCCCAAGAGCTGAGCAGTAGGTGAATCTCCCTGAAGAGTCCCCTCTGATCCTGCCATTAATGATGTATAGACCCAAGGCTTGACAGAGATGAACTAATTGTCTTATGTTTTTGTTTACTGCACGGTCAGTTATTTCTGTTTATTAATGTAGGTGTGAGGTACAGAGGGGTCTCTCCAGATATATGGCTGTTACCCTGTGTGCTAATGCAGTCAGGCTCTGTGCCTGTCCTGATGTTGAAATCCCCACAGAACAGCACATTACCCTGTCCTGGTAATGGCAGAACGGGGGATGTAGGTTGCACATAAGTATATGTCTTTCTGGAAAAAGGTGATATTTGTGTTTATTTTCAGCCATATATGGGTCTCTCCTCTTTTAATTGGGTGGATTGAGTTGGTGAGCTCCCCTCTGTACCACACAATAATTCTTCCTGAGTCTACCGTGCTTGACTGAGCTGTGTTTTATAGAGGGCACTGTGACCTCCCTGTAACCTGAGGGACACTGAGTGCACAAGTCTGCACGAAACCATGTCTCCTGTAAAACAATTATATCTATGTTTTCTACATTGATAAGAAACTCAGGGGCTCTTCAGCCCAAAAGCTGTGGAATACAGACCCTGAATGTTCCAGCTATTAATTGAAAGAGATCTCATTATATATATATATATATATATATATATATATATATATATATATATATATATATATATATATATATATATATTCTCTAGGTTAACTTTTTTTTTTATCTACACAATGTGAATTTTAAATTTAAAACAGTAAATAATGCCAGAAGGAAGTGGTTTAAATGTGTGTACATTTAAGCCTTTTCTTTAGCGTAGCTCTGCTGGTGCTATCCAGTGTTGCCCTGGTACTGTGTCTGATTCCTGTACTGTGCCGGGCTGGGCTGGCCTTGGGGGGTGCAGTGTGGGCTGGTGATGTCCAGCCTGTGTGTGGGGGTTCCCCTGGGGGGTCTCCTCCCTGGCTCCTGCCTGTGTTGTGCCTTGCACCTGTCCTTGGGCCTGACCTAGCCACCCCCTCCCACTGTGAGGCCAGATCGTTGGTGCCAGTGTGGATGAGGATGGTGCGGGGGCTCCCTAGGGTGGGCCTGGTCAGCAGCTGTAGGGCTATTTTTGTGTTTGCACACCGGATCTTCATCACACGCTGGCCTGGGAACAGCCACCCATTTAAATCAATGAGAATGGCCACCTCAGCACTGGGCTCTTTTGTAGCCTGTGTGTTTGCTCTCTCTCTCTCTCTCTCTCTCTCTCTTAAATAAATCTGCTAAGGGAGAACAAATTATTAATCCTATTAAATAACTACATTATTTCTCAACTTTGTGAATTTTATTTCCAAAGCTTTACATTCAGACAACTTAAATTTTCTCATATTGCTTCTTGTGCAGGACATCAGGACTGTCCTGCTGATATGGGGACTATGTGACAGGATGGCTGACGTGGTGGCGTCAGGCCAGATGCAGGAAGAAAACAAACCAGTAAGTACTGCGGTGCAAAAAGCGCGCCGAGCATCGTTTATTTAAATAACAAAAACAAATAAAATATTTAAACAAAAAAAGTGCTCACAGAGCAAAATAAATATTCAAACAAAAACGAACACAAAACAAAAATAGGTCAGGCTGGGCAGATCGGTTTCACTGATCCTATGTTGATTTTTAAAATGTTCTTTTCTCCTTTTTCTCCTCGCTCTTTCATGTTATCTCCTCTGAATACCCACCAAGAGCAGGAAGAACTGCAGGTTTATATACCGTGGCCGAGGGGTTTAACTAGCTAGTAATTATTCTATTACCTCTTGGCCACAATCTGCATGAGTTTATGAATTACGTGTGACTGCCGGCTAGTTTAACAATGCACTAACCAACAGCCACACATTACCACAAGGTTTTTAATGTGGATGGGGCTTCCCATCCACGCCACAAAACAATACAAAACACACGGCCTCGCCATCATATAAACAAATCATAACACTAATAATAATAATAATAATAATAATAATAATAATAATAATAATACAAGAAAACAAATACAAAATAATAAATTGCACAGGGGTGGAGGGGTACCCAGTTCTAGAAATAAATAATACATTTCTGGCAGGGCTTTGCCCCGCCCTGTTTTCATATGCAGGGCTCTCGCCCTGCCACAGACTAATATAGGTAGACATGAAAGATTGATACATTCATTGAAAATCACTTGGTCTAGACATCTAACTGTCACTTCTTCACTTGTTGTGGATCAATGTTTTCATGAGTAATATGTTTGCTCTCAGAGGTGGGGCCTGATGCATCTTAGCATTTTGCAGTTGCTTGACCCTGACAACATTTGCTTGTTTAAAAGAGCTATTGGATGGCTGCTAATCGGAAACAGAAGCAGAAATGGCTGTTCCAGGAAACCTTGCATTTAATCCAATATGGCCTTATCCAGTGGGAATAACAGCACAGTGGTTCTCTAAATTGTGATAGGATTCCCAAAGGGGAAGGGAAATAATACCTAAACAATTTGTTTTGTGGAATGGAAAAAGAACATGCATGGTCTGATAGGCTTCTGATAAATTTCATGTTCTGTTTTTTGTATAACTTTTGAACCCTGTGGTTATTACAATTAACTAGTATTGCAGAAAATATATTACCATGTGCTAAAACCCTCATCTTTTCAAACCAGAATGTTATTATACTCTTGTGTGACTGCTGCCTTTTGTGTAACACATTCACTTGTAGTCATTTAAATCAGAATGCTTAATTCTTGACAGAGCATGAAAGTACTGTATTCCTTCAAATTTAAGACACCCAAATTTCCTACACTAATACGACCTCAATCATGCATATGGAGGCAGTTTGCGACCGTCTACTATCACACAGAGCATTACAGTTATGTGCTTGTGTGACCGAGCGCTGTTCAGTGGTGTGTGAGGTGACGTCACGGACCAGGAAGTAACAGAAACAAAACAATGGATGGCGATGGTGAAACTGAACGCAACAGCGCTCAGCGTTTTATTAAATAATAAAATAAACAAAAGATTTAAACAAACAACAAACAAAAAGGCACAAGGGCCAAACAAATAAACATCGTGCTGGTGTAAACCAGCACGCTTAGCAGTTGTTTTTAGGTTTTGTTTTCTCTCTCTCCTCGATCTCTCCGCTCTCACTCCTAATACACTCTTCCCGAGGGTAGAGAGCTGCAGGTTTATATACAGTGACCATCTCCCGATTAGCAACAATTAATCAATGAATTAACTCGGGAGATGGTCACTGTCTGCACGAGTTTAATAAGGATGCGTGACTGTCAGCTAGCTAAATAAATCACTAGCTGATCAGTCACATATCCTCACAAGGTTTTTAAAATATAAAAATAACCAATACGTGGCACTTTTATCCGCGCTGCAAACAACACAAATAATAATAAACAAAGGGGCGGGACACTCCGCCACAGCTTGTAACAAGGGGGGTTTGTTACACACGTGGGTCGTCATGAGTTAGACACAGAGCATTGGGTGATAACATGCCGCACAGGTACACAGATTTAATAAACACAAGTGCTGACACTAGGGTACCAGCAATGCTAGCCCTAGTGTCACATTTAATAAAGAAAACAAAACAAAACAAAGCTAAAAGTAAAAGTTTGCCACATAAATGACAAGTGCTAAAAGAAACGTCCCGCTCCAGAAACCTACTACACTACGAAAACCCTCTCTATACACGGTTTGGGATCAACCTACCCATAACTAACCTACTACTGGGCTCTTCACACAGCCTCGACTGGGCAATTCCTTCCCAAGCACCAGCTTGCAGTTTAAGGGTTTCATAGTAGTTCTCTCCATGGAGAGATGAAAACAAGCTTTCGCTCAGAGCCCATCTGTGTAGCAATGGCCATGCAGCAGCACCGAGGAAGGTTACATGACATAACAGCGAGTCCAAGACCTCGCCGATATCACCGCACGGGCCATTACCGCTCCAGGCATTACAGCAACTGCCCATAACAGCGCTATGACATCACCGTGATGGACATTACAGCGACTATACATAACAGCGCTACGACATCACCGCAATGGACATTACAGCGACTGTGCATAACAGTGCTACGACATCACTGCCCCGAGCTACAATTCCCAGAAGACTCTGCAAAGTTCACAAAAGCGTCACTTACCTGGGACTCGGACACACGACGCAGTCAGACCGGGGTTCACCACAGAGTCAACTCACCAGCCTCGTAAAAGGACGCAGCTGTCATGCATTCGTATTTGAGAACTATTCATGGTAAACGGCGATGAGTGCAGTCGGTGGCTGCATTCATGTTACTCCTGGGAGTCTGCGCCTGATTTCACGGTCTGTATAGACAGAGGTAGGACAGCTGTGGGAGGTTTCCCAGCACAGTCGACTGAGCAAACATGGAGACTGACATGATTGATTTTCTGATTGCAGAAGACTAGTTTTTTTTTTCACTGTTCCCATACAGCTTCATCATAACTAGACTGGTAAATATGATAAGTAAAACATCCATGCAATAAAAGTGTGTTTCCACAAGCATTTTTTATGTAGTTGGGCTGCATATCCATTTCTTTTTTGTTTTTCACTTGTTGCAGAATGATATTCAGCACATGTTTTGATATATATATTTGTATTTGACGACATGACGTGTTTGGATTTTTTTTGTAAAAATTTAGTAGTCACCAATTCGTTTTTTGTTATTTTCTCCACAATTTAGTAGTGTCCAATTATTTTGTTTAGCTCAGCTCACCACTACCATCTCTGCGCTGACACAGGAGGGGTGAAGACGAACACACGCTGTCCTCCGAAGCATGTGCTGTTAGCCGCCCGCCCGCTAACTCCCAGAGCTACAGCGTTGGAGGACAACGCAGCCCTGGGCAGCTTACAGGCAAGCCTGCAGGCGCCCCGCCAGACCACAGGGGTCGCTGGTGCGCTTTATTTTTTTAATGTATATTTTGTACAGATTTCTTTTGTAAATAAAGAGTTTAACTTTATATTGTTGTCCTTGCTTCTCTGCCCTGTTGTATCCCTACTGAATCCACTGTTTTCTTTCTAGCATGATGCTTTTAGCCAGAGCGAGTTCGCTTTTGTTGTTTGAAATTAAAATGTTGTAATCAGATAATTCTGGGTTTTAGGAATGTACCATTGTGGCAATGTGCCCCGCCTCTGTGTGCATTTGTGTGTTATATGTTGTATGTTACATGTGTTAATGTTGCTGTCCCCATCTCCACCAGCAGAGGAAAATGCCTGCTGTCCCCATCTCCACCAGCAGAGGAAAAATGCCTGCTGTCCCCATCTCCACCAGCAGAGGGAGAATGTCTGCTGGGTCCACTTCCACCAGCAGAGGGTGAATGCCTGCTGGTATCACTTCCCCCACCGTCACCATCACGAGGAGAGGAGCCAGAGCTGCCTCTGCCTCCACCATCACCACCAGCAGAGGGGGCATGCCTGCTGTCCCTATCACAACCAGCAGAGGAAGAATGCCTGCTGGTTTCCCCATCACAACTAGTAGAGGAAGAATGCCTGCTGGTTTCCCCTGCCGAGACAGAGGGAGAACCACACCCGTCCCCTGCAAGTGAGGTAGAGCTGCACCAGTCCCCTGCAAGTGATGTAGAGCCTCACCAGTCCCCTGCAAGTGAGGTAGAGCCGCACCAGTCCCCTGCAAGTGAGGTAGAGCCGCACCAGTCCCCTGCAAGAGATGGAGAGTCGCACCAGTCTCCTGCAAGAGCAGGAGACTACACGCTGCTCCCACCTCCGTCGCCAGGAGACTACACGCTGCTCCCACCTCTGTCGCCAGGAGACTACACGCTGCTCCCATCTCTGTCTCCAGGAGACTACACGCTGCTCCCACCTCCGTCGCCAGGAGACTACACGCTGCTCCCACCTCTGTCGCCAGGAGACTACACGCTGCTCCCATCTCTGTCTCCAGGAGACTACACGCTGCTCCCACCTCCGTCGCCAGGAGACTACACGCTGCTCCGCCACCGGCAGGAGCAGAGCAGCAGTAGCTGCCTCTACCTCCACCGGCAGGAGCAGAGCAGCAGGAGCTGCCTCTGCCTCCTCCAACAGCAGAGGGTAAATACCTGCTGGTTCCGCCTTCACTGTCGTGAGAGGACTGCTTGCCCCTCCCACCTCCACCAGCAGAGGGTGAATACCTGCTGGTTCCACCTTCACCGCTGTGGGAAGATTGCTTGCCGCTCCCACTTCCACCACCAGAGGAGCTGCAGCGGAGTTTTGCACCGCCCAAGGATGCCTGCCTCGCACCGCCCAAGGATGCCTGCCTCGCACCGCCCAAGGATGCCAGCCTTGCACCGCCCAAGGATGCCAGCCTTGCATCGCAATTGCACTTCAATTCACGTGCATTTAAAGCATTTAATATGTGAGCACGAGGTTGCACATAATTAATTCACATGCTGGGATTCAAGTGAATAATTTAGTAATTGAATCCCAGCACAATTGTATATATAGATGCATGTTTCACTCACTTGGGGTTGTGTGTTTCGGTGAGTGGAGAACGGGTGTGGAGAGGAGAGAAAGTAAAACTAAGTAAAGAAAAGTAAATATAAGTTTAAACTCACCGTGTTTGTTTGTCTGTTTGTCCAGTCTGTTTAGTGTTAATCCGTTTTGTTTGTCTGTTTTATTTGGCCTCAAGCGCCGTGTCCTGTTTTCTGTTTGAAACCTTTTATTTTGTTTATTAAAATACTGAGCGCTGCCATTTGTGTTTTCAGTTTCAACTCCACTACTGTCTCTGTGTATTCCTTTCTGGTCTGAAGTCATCCACCACTGCTTGTCACAACCATCTACATATATACCATACATAAATAGGGGTGTTAATAGGAATGTACTATATACATGTATTCAACATTAATTTTAGGGTGTTACGCTTCCATAAATTAGGACTTGTAAACTTTGGATGACCCTGTATACGCGCGCACACACATGGCATAAATCTATTCTCCAGCAGCTTACAGGATTACATTTTTAGGTGCTCTGCCAAACGGGCAAATGAACGTTTATACATATTGTGGCGGCGGCAGATAAAAGAAACACACCAAAGGCAGTTTTGTGGCCAAAATAGCAGTAACAACAACTACTGTTTATTTCTTCCTTGAGAAATGGACGCTCTGAGAAATGGGATGGGGGGCTGGTAATAAAACCTGGAATGCAACTGCTTTGCAATTGTGCAATACGAGTCTTACTTACACTGCTAGGTCATATTAAAACCTGCATACTGAGGGGGGCGGGGGGAGTTCCTGGTAAGTGACATGTTTGTGAACTTCACAGAGTCTGCGGTGATGTCGGCACGGTCTTGGACTCGCAGTGATGTTGTGATACGACCGAGCTGTTGTGCAGACGCTTTTTGAGCTCCGTGCAGCTTTCCTAGGCACTCCTCCCCAGCCAAACCTAACCTCCCAATCAGTTCAGCACCGGGCAGCCCACCGTCTACTGTTGCGCTTCCCAGCTGCTTCCCTAAAAGCACACATGCACTCCCAGAACCAGCAACATGGTCTCCCTGTCGCAGAGCTACTTCTCATTTCCAGTCGGGATTACTCACACCTGTTTTTCTCCCAATTTGTGAACTGTGGTATTGCTTGGCATATCGGGGGTCTGATCAGCATTTCTGATCTGTCCAAGCTGGTACTGTTTGTTAGAAATGCTCAAATTGCAAAAGCTTATCTTTGAATTCCCCAGGAAGCTAGTGACACTTTTTTGAAAATGGCAGCCTGTATGTCATGGATGATTCGAGATCGGGCAGTAACGTTTTGGTTCATCTTTTCTCGGCAGGAAGTCACGTGGCTGCTTGTGTATTCGGGCAGTGACATCTTTGTTCGTCTTTTGTCAGCAGTCAATCATGCTGCTGTTTGTGTACTCACGTCTTTTGCTGACTTTAATACATGCATCACTTTACTGTACTTAAATTCAAAGGAATACAGTAATCAAAGATTGTGATATTATTTAATGCAATATTGATGTCCTTAGGACCCATTTAAATGAGACAAAATGCTGGTGCCCAAAGCATGAATCAAAGCACTGGCTGGTATTATCAGATTTGATCAGTAGTCAAGTGACTGCTTAGGTGAGTCTAGTCTAGACTGCCAGAGCTGTTCAAAAGCTGGAATCTGGGGATACACATATTGTAGCTGGTCAATTTGGTGTGACTCCTTCTTATTTCCAGATTGTGGACAAGTTATCAGATCACTTCTAAGACATTGTATTTGTCAGTGTTGTAACCCTCCATCAGAGAGCTTGGTGTTGAACTGACTGAAGAATGGGACAGGATCTCCCAAGATGACATCCACTGCCTGATCAGAAACATGCCCCATTGTGATGGGATGCCCGCTCCTTTTATGTATTATTATTATTATTATTATTATTATTATTATTATTATTATTATTATTATTATTATTATTGATGTTGTTATAGTTTGGTGTATTTATTTGCATTATGTATTATTATTTTGAATTGCGTGCTCTGGCAAGGATGGGGTTAGTTCCCCATCCAATAAAAAAAACCTTGTGAAGAATGTGGCTGGAGCGTTAATGAGGCAATTGATTGATTGATGGGTAGTTAAGGTTCCAGCCACAGTATAAAATGACCCACTCTGGGCTCATTAGGTTGCTTGGAGAAGGAGAGAGACTCACAGAGATAGAGTGCCAAACAGATGATTGCTACTATTTGTGTGAAATTGTTACAAAGGTACTTGTTTGATCTTTTGTATTTAGCTTGTGAACCTTTTGTTTTGGCCCACTTGTCTTTTATTTATTATTTAATAAATATATGTCTGTGGCCGTTTCAACCCCGTATCCCTGGTTGTTTGTGTGCTGCTTCCTGGACTCTGACGTCACCACCCACGCCACTCAAGTCTTCTTTACCACACCCATCAATGTAGAGATTGCATCAATGCCAGTGAAGCCCATACTCGATATTGACACAATCACATAGACCATTCTCAATCTCTCTATACTTAGGGATTTCTGTTTTCCATGGGTCTTGGGTTTAGATGCGTGTCACCGATAATACAATCACAAAATACTCAAATTGCATTATTGTTGTTAATTGTGTTTTGGAAAATGTCAAGTCTGAAATGTTGCTCCTTACATTTTTTTGAGTAGTGTTTATGTTATCTTACATGTATTCAGTCGACTTACTAAGGCGTTTTTAACTTGGTACTAGTCTCTTTACAACCCTAAAAACAGTTATTTATTTGAACCCATATTGATTAATATTTGCAGCGTGTGTGGTTAGTGTACCAGCACTTTTAATTTTGAAACTGTAATCTATCCAGCTTTGAAAACATGATTCCACATCTCATTTTAGATCTCTTGATGAATCTACTTACAAAAAAATCAATCTATCAATCAATAAATCCAGAACAAATTACAAACTGCTATCCTTTTTGTTAAAGAAGCCAATTGACATAAACTTAAACACTAATGTAACAATATCTGTAATTGTAATTTGAGCAAATGATTTGGGGTTATTTAATGCCTAATTTTTTACCAGGTACCGGTATATTTTTTAATAGAAAATGTAGGTTGTAATGAGTATTTGTTATATAAAGCATATAAGCTCAATTTTTCCTTTGGTAAAATGTACATAAAGATTTCTATATATTACTGGTTGAAGAGGAAATTAACTGTTAAATTGTCAACTTGTTGTAACAAATACAATGACATTCACCTGGTGTCTTGGCTTGTATTTTTGTTGGGTCTTCATATTTGTGTGACAAATGCTGCTTTTACACTGAAAGATTTGCAACAGTATCTACACATTAGTGAAATATACAAGACAGGGTTTTAAGTTAAATTACCACAATGTAAACACTTACTGTATATATTAACATTAAAATATGAGCAAGCATCTGTGTGTGGGTTATATTCAGTAAAAACAGGTTTCACTTTGACATTCCTATTTTCCCTCAAACACAAATGTTCGCATCCTATACACAAAAAGGAATTCAACTACAGCTCCATGATACCAGCCTATTGTCCTTATGCTTGACTCTGGGTGGCAAGTCCTTCAGATACAGCCAGAATTACCAATGCCTGGTGACATTGAGAAAACACTTCACATTAACCCTTTGGGTCGTGCATGGGACCATGTTGATGGGAAACTCTGAGAGGAGACCACAACCTGACAGGAACAGATGTATGTTCTGTGACCTTTTCTAGTTCCATACTGGCTAGAAAACGAGTGTGTTTTCAAACTGTGTGTTCAAATTATTCTGGTAGACATCTGTAGTTTGATAAAATACTGTAGCAGTGGTGGCGTGAACAACTCTTCCTACTCAGTTTCTGGTTTCCATAGAAACCAAAATACTTGGCTCCACCTTTGCAAAGTCTAGCCAGTCCTTTGCTGGAAAAGTACATACTTTTCAATGTGGCAGTGCAAAATGTATAAAAGGAATCAATTAACTGTTTGACATTCAAACAGGCCAAAGAGAGTGCAGACTCAGCATGAATGGGGGAGGGGGGGCATATTAAAAATAAAAGAGTCTCAAATTTGATCATCCGCTGCAAAATGCTACTAGGTGTCAGGGGTGGCTGCCAATAGATCAGAGCACTATGCGTTTTTGTGCTTTTTTCTAATGTATTTTTATATATTAAAATGATTTAAAATAACTAAAAATCCATTTGCACAATCTGTATTCATATATTGATTAACGTTATGTGCTGTTAATCCAATGAAAGTATTTTTTTGATAAATGTCCATTTTTTAAAAAAAAAATATAGCCTATACTGTACATTAGAATCTCTGCCTTTTATTATTAACAATTAATTTCAATGTTAATCTGACTAGAAGACTGTGTGTGTGCTAAGGAGGTGGCTGTAAGTAGTTCGGCAGCTGTGCAGGCTAATAGCATGTAAATCATCCTGTGATTGTTGAAACCTGGAAGAGACCCAGGCCTGTTTAATTGAATGGGTGTCTAGGATTGATTGCAGTAGTGGAGTTTGATGAGGATCAAGGGAGGCATATTGGGGTAGAATAAAAAAGCACAGTATGAGACATAAACAAACAACAAAGACTTCAGTATCAATTAATAATACTGTAGATATGAACTACTAGCATTATTTTATATAATGCAATTTTCATTTTTCTTTGTTAAAGGAAAGCTAAATGATGAGAAGCACTTGAACTTGATATCAAATTATTATTATTAATAATTTTCTTCTAAAGTCTGAATTTGAACTGAGCCTTTTGAGCTTTCTTACCCCCAGTAATTAGCATTTTAGTATAGGTTCAAATACGACACTGGTAAATACATTTTTGGTTTTGTAAATCCATGTGCAAGTTACATGTCAAATATACTTGAAACTAATAAGTCATTAGCTTGTCAAGTACACATGTATTTGCACTGCTTTGTGAAATTTGGGCTTAGTATTTTGTAATCGTATTTTGGACTAGCAACACAAAATTGTGACATCATGAGTGATTACGGCCCATTTCCAGTCTATTTCTGTTGGTTATTGTTCTCAATTTATATTCGGTCTCGCTCATCCATAACTCCATAATACTTGAAAATATGGTTTACTCCCTTTATGTATATTGTGTATGTGCGGATCTGCACAATAACACAATCCATCAGGAATCAAACCCTAAATGCAAACTTTGGATATAATAAAATCAGTGACATGGTTGGGCTGCGGGGCATTTCAATGTGTGATGGAATTGAACTGCTCTTTATGATCTTTACATCAATTTGTGTATTTTTTGTTCTTTAAGATTTGATCATAGTCAGTTAGAGACCTTTTGGTTTTCTTGGCCCTCCTCATTGGGACGCTCTCCCTGAAATATCAAAGCTTTCACTGAGGTCCTGACCTATAGATCAAAATGGCCTGATTTATTTCAGTTCCCAGCATAACTGTTTTCAATGACGTTGCTTTGATTGTGTTATTAGATTGTGTCAGATTAGGTTATTAAAAACTTCTGTATGCATGCTGATTTCAGGTCACTGACATCCCTGATATGACAATGAGTGTACATAATGTATTAACAAATAAATTACATATAAAATAGATCCTATTTACTTTCCTATATAATTGGATGCTGTGTTGGGCATCATGTAGGTTCTTATATTCTTTCTATTGTCTTTGTAATGGTGATTGACTTTAAATGACCTCAGTGCTCAATAGGGAAGATCTCTGATCCTCATTTTCAGGCTAACAACATCAACAATCTGGTTAAACTGTCTTTGCGTCTAGGATAATTGGTGTGTTTTTTTTTTTTGTATCCCAACACTCTTTATCCTGAAACGTCCGCTCTTGCACAAGAGGCTGGTACTCCCCTAGGGTTTCCCGTTCCTCGTTATTATAGGGTGAATCCACATTCTTCTCTTTCTTTCTCTTCTTCTTCGGAGCAATAACCATGCAGCATCTTGCACCCGATCCACATTGCCTTCAGATTATATGCAAATTTGACAAACCCAGGACTGGAAGACCCAAAAAGCTGTCTAACAAAGATGAGCAATACTTGAAGATAATATCCTTAAGAAGACACAGGTGTCGTTGTCCATCCATCAACAGTCCAAAGCACCTTTGACCATTGTTACATAGTCCAATTTCTGTGTTCTTGTGCATATTTTAGCCTTTTAGTCTTGTTCCCCTTTCTTAACAGAGGTATTCTTACTGCCAAAGGGAAACTGGCAGATCCCCTTAACCCGCAGAGCATGTGAGGAAACTGCATTTTCTACCCCTGATGGTCTGTTTCATTTCACAACCATGCCGTTTGGGCTACATGGTGCGCCCGCTGCCTTTCAGAGACTAATGGACCACGGCCACATCATGAGTATGCAGCAGTGTATATTGATGATGTGGTTATCTACAGCTCCACCTGGCGTAAGCATCTAGCTAAGCTCATGGTTGTCCTGCAGTCTCTGCGGGTAGCCCGGCTGACAGACAACTTGAGTAAATGTGCATTTGCCAAAGTAGAAACGCAATATTTGGGATTTATTATGGGACATGGCCAGGTGAAACCCGTCGCCACAAAAGCCCAGGCTTTGATGGACGTGGAAATCCTGAGAACCAAGTCCCAGATGAGGTCTCTCTTTGGGTTGGCCGGTTATTACAGACAATTTATCCCCGAGTATGCCACAGTGGTCAACCCTCTAGTGAACCTCACCTGCACCAAATTCAATTAAACGGACAGTGGACTGTCAGGGGGCGTTTGATACTATGTAAGGTTTCTGCCAATGTAGGAAAGAGTCCTTGAGTGAATACACAGGAGTCCTGACTTTTGGAAAGGCCTCAGTTTATTTCCCATCACATACTTCGTTACTCCATCCTCACAATCAAGTACAAAAAACAACACATAGCCATATATGCATATTATTGTAAGAATTCCCTGCACAACTATTAACCGTACTTGCTCAACTCTCTTCTCATACACGTGCACACACACTGCATCTCCTCCGTTGGGAGGTGGAGTTTGACATCAGTCTCTCAAGAGCTCCAAACCTTAAAGGTGCAGAGCTAACATTAATATATTAAACCAGATTTTGATAAGGAATTCATCCTCCACACTGACGCTTCAGATGTTGGTCTGGGGGCAGTCTTGTCCCAGCAGGTCGATGGAGTAGAACACCCCATCCTCTATATAAGTAAAAAGATGCTCCCTGGGGAGCATAACTACTCCGTCATAGAGAAGGAATGTCTGGCCATTAAATGGGCCACTCAGACCTTACGCTACTACCTATTGGGACATTCATTCAATCTCGTCACTGACCACACCCCACTCAGATGGTTAAGCATGATGAAGGATAGAAATGCCCGGATAACTCGTGGTATCTGGCGCTGCAACCCTTCATGTATTTTATGACACACTGTGCAGGGAAAGATCATCAAAATGCGGATTACTTTTCCTGGATGGGGGGTGTAATGGGGAAAGTAGATTCAGCCTAGTGTTCCTTCGGCTCCACTGAGCAGTGGGCTATGTGACAGAGAGTGAATGATCTGTGAGGGCGCTGTATAACAGAAACAGAGTGCCTCGTACTGGTTGGTCTGGCAGTTCATTCCTGGGTCAGTCGAAAGTCAGCCATCCAGGAAGGGGGCGGAGTCACAATGCCCAAAGTCATCACCCTAAAGCGGTACGTGATGTGTCAGTCATGGATTGAAGGAGATGTGATTGAACTAGCTATCGCAGGGGGCGTGACTAAGTGTATAATTGGGGATGTGATGATGTAATCTGTTCCTTTGATGTGGTTATGAGAATGACGAGAAAGGAAACAGACTCTGATAAGCGTTTCGTGAGTGTTAAGTGTCTTGTCTGTTTCTAATTGTCTGTGCTTGTCATTATAGAAGGCTAACCTCCGGGAGCTGTAGCTAAACCACCAGCAATTAAACCTGGGCTACACTTTACCATTGTACACGAATAAACCTGTAAATCACCACTTTCACTAAGAGCACTCACTCTGGACTTGTGACCGTGTTGTGTTTGTGTGTGTCTTGTTTAGTGTATTATTGTTTTGGGACTGAACCCTGTGGCTTGCTTGAGCGATACACATCGTTGTGTAGAGCCAGGCATTATTATTTGTCAGCAAATAAAAAGCTGCTTTTTTACCGTGAACTGTCTTGTGTCTATCATTCCTGAGCAACGCATCACCACTGCACCTGTGCACTACAAACCACTTTGCCACATAGGGATATCATTATTGTAATACTAGGGTGTTTGGTTGGGTGATAGAGATATCATTATTGTAATACTGGGGTGTTTGGTTGGGTGATAGGGATATCATTATTGTAATACTAGGGTGTTTGGTTGGGTGATAGAGATATCATTATTGTAATACTGGGGTGTTTGGTTGGGTGATAGGGATATCATTATTGTAATGTTCAAACAGCATAAAATACAATAAACAATACATCAGAGAAAAGTTGAAACATGCACAAACATTAGCAAACTTTCATAACAACATATACTTTAAGTAGTCAATAATTAATGGAAGCTCCCAAAAAAAATAGGAATGATGTTTTATTTATATTAGCTCAATGAGAAAGTATATTAAAAGATCCATAGACATATAAAACAGTGGGTTGCCAATCTAATGCTTCAAAGCAAGGAAAATAATACAAAATCAATTGTAAATGAGAAATGGTTCTGTATTTTGCACATCTGTATGTTTCACACAGGGAATTCAACTGTATAATTCAGTGCATGCTTGAATAAAATGATTGGTATAGCTTTTCTTTATTTATTGTACAGTAATCTGAGCACACATAAATGTACAATGTACAATTTACAATGTCTTGCCAATGGAGAGAACATCAGGAGTGCAATTGCTTGAAACTACTGAATGTTACCTTTTGCTTTTAAATGCAGCGATGCTGGAAACACCAGAATATGTAGACAGCATTCAGTGCAATGTACTGTATATTAATAATAGCAAATTACACACATTTGTCTGCATTAATAAAGTACTAGAGGTTGATTTCACAGCATGTACTTACAAGCTTTCTCTGGTGTTGTACTAAACAGATCTGCCGTTGATGTTTTTGCCAATATAGTCCTCTGTTTTTGCCAATATAGTCCTTTTTAAAAGACCATAAAAAAATCCTTCAAAATTCACTTGATTGAGCTAAAGGGGATTATCTTCAAATTCTAACAGTTTAATGTCTGATCCCTGGTTTTTAAACATAGGCTACTGCTCAGAGTTAATGTGATAGAATTAAAATGGCAAGATAATTGACTGTAGTAACAGTTAGGTCCTGAATTAGATTAACAAATGACAACAGGACTAACATTTATGTGTTATTTTCTATCTTGATATCATCCCAGACGCTATTCTTTCAATGGAAGGGTGGGTTTCAACACTGCCCCTATCCATCCATTCACTGGGGTTAAGGACTGTTTTGAACAGCACAGCACAATTGAGGCTATATGGGCAGGCTAGCCTGTCTGTGGCTCGCCAAATGATAAAATACAGCATCAGCCATGTAATAAAACTCATTAACTGTCTGTAGCTGCTGTTACAGGGTATTACAACATTTATTGCATTAGTGTGGTCTCCCAAGCAGTGCAAATGTAACTTTTTGATGCCTCTTATACCCCTGCACTAGAAATAAAAACGTAAATACGTGTGGAGTTTTAGACTATATGATCATATGCATGAATTGCTTTTTCAAGGACGTTTTTTTCCCATGCCAAGAAATGCAGGGCCGAGGCACCGGTACCTAATAAATAGCCCTACAAGATTGTTACCAAATTATCCCTTAAACCCATTCGACCCTCCCTTAACAGGACAAGCCATAAGCTGACTCCACCACTGGAAGGGTTCACACCCAGAATACTAACTTTACCTCAAAATGCTTCATAGAGGATAGTTATGGATTGGTCAACAAAACAGAGAAGAAAACAAGAATACAATTCAAGATATTTCACTACATAGTCAATTAGTCACAGACTAACAGTTATTAAAAATCAAAATCTAAATATCAAATACAAGGTTTACATCTTAAAAATGTCTAGCATTCAATAATAATCAATACAACAGTCAGGTTAATTGTGGTTATACAAATCTAGATTCAATAGTAGGGCACACACACAGCAGCACTCAAGTTAATTAAATCTCATGGGAGGGACCAGGTTCACAGACACTTATAAACAATATTACTTCTCAGTGCAAAAAATAAATAACTACCTTGGTAAATACACCAATAAATAATCTTACATATACTAATACATTTATTAAGGCTTTAAGCATGGACATGTATATTTTGTTTAATTAACAGTGCTGAAATGATTTCCATTACATGAGAGTAGATGTTAAAACTTCATGCTGATTTGAACTCGGCTCCCGCCAAGATAAGCACCAACTACGTAGCTTTACAGTAAACTAATGTGATCCATCTGTGTCTCCATCCATTTGCGTTTCCTTCCATATGATGATGTAGATATCCTTCTGCCTGGTGTTGATGGCTGAAGTGTAATTCTGGCTCCAGGGATCAGCTTATTTTGCCTCCCTGGCGCATCAGCACACACAACGTCTGTGATGCTGGCTCCGGGGATCAACCACAATGTGGTCTCCCCAGCGCATCAGCATGACAACCGTCTGGATTGAGCTAAGTAGGGTACATCTCTGGGGTCTTCAAGTGGGCACCTTCCATCCTCGGTGTTTCGTCGACTAGCCCACAACACCTCAAGAGGGCTCGACGGTGATTCTGGCGTCCCAGCATCACCCCCCTCCGACCCCCACCCAACTCAGCCCAGCTTACTTACCTATATATCAGCATTTCTTTCTTTCTATTGTGCCTGAGATCCCCAACCAGAATCTTACTGTCTCAACCACAGCCAGTTGCTGCTCCTCTGCTGCTTCAGATAAGTTCTTCACTGTGCGACGCAACTCTTGGCCACTGAATCCGACGTCTCTGAGAAACCGGGTTGTAGAGTGTGCCACAAATCCTCGACAACCCACCTCCACTGGGTAAACCCGGACTCCCCATCCTCGCTGTTCCGGTTCAGCGGCTAGTTGAGCATACCGCAGTTATAATATTTTGTAATGTAATATATACCCTGAATTGGCAAGACTTAATAAACCTCTGATGCAATAAATATATATCACTTTTAAGAATTAAATACTTGTGATGGGGTACGCCCTTGTGTATTATGATTTAAAAGTAATGGCTTGTGTTTGTTTAAAAAATGTTTAGCATTGTTGTATTCCCCATCCATTTAAACTCGTGCGTAATGTGGCCATCTCCAAACTGATTAAGTGATTACTAATTTGGAGATGGCCGCGTATATAAATAAATAAATAAGAAATAAATAATAATATAAAAGCTCATCATCCGCTCACAGTGGGTTGAGAGGGTTGAAGGGAGAAAGAATGGGAGAGAGAGCGAAGGAGAATAAATTAAAGGTAAACAATTGCTACTCGTGTTGGGGATAAACCAGCACGATGCTTGTTTGGTTATATATATATATATATATATGTTTTGGCTATCGTGTCTTTTGTTTTTGTGTGTTTTTGTAGTTTGTTTTTGTGTTTTTCTACATGTTTTTTGTTTGTTTGTTTTTGTACGTTTATTTTTGTTTGTTTTGATTAATTTAATTTAATAAATTAAGAAAGAGCGCAGTCGCTACGCACCCCACGGTTCTTGTGAGTGTGCTTGTATTTCCTGGTCTGGTGATTTCACCCACCCAGCCATCCTACCACAATACTGTATATAGGATATAGATTATAAATAGCAGTAGCGAATCAAGTAATAGAAATGGAAAAAAGGAGAATAGAAAATGATTCTGCACTGCCAGATTGTTCATTACATGGATTGTGTGCATTTAAAACCTTCATATATGCCTAACTACGCCCAGCAAATACACTTATTATGCAGCTGTTTCTGATAGAAAAGTATGTTATCAGTCAGTGTGTGACATACTGTAGCTAAGTTGGTTTTGATATCAATATATGTCATTTGGTGACAAGAATGAGAGCCTAAAGATGAGAATAGTTGAAAGGAAAAAAAACTAGTGACTTGAATCAGACTCCCAATTTTAGCCTGGGTGAAGGCAGGATGATAATGTCTCAAGCAATTCATGACCCTTACCTGCCATACAGTATAATGCCCATTAAACTCATATGAATTATGTATTATATCCTTTTTGATAATGTTGTGTTGTGTTTCCGTAGTTTTGTATAGATGTGCTGCTGCGATGTGCTGTGAAGAGAAACCTCTTTTTCAGTCTAGTTTAATTGATCTTTATTACTTTCTTCATTAAATTACATGAGGCTTTACTAGATTGTCTTCAGATGATGTTAAGATGGTAGCAGACCTCAACAAAAAAAAACTGTTGATGTAAAGTGCAGAAAAACCGCTTCACTGTTAAAATATTACTGAAACTGCAGCAGCATTTTTCAAAACTAAGGGGTCTATTCTCAAACACAAAAACAGTACATTGAATCATGAACATCTGCAAAAGGAAGATTTATTACACTCTATATCCATATGTTTCTAGAGATAATGGAGTTAATTTGCAAACAATCTTGAGGTAAATATCTACAAATATTAGGATTGCGATAGAGAGTAAAAATGACTACTATAAAAATCCTTTAAAAAATACAGTTTTGTTGTTTTCATATCACCGAGGAAAAAAAGTTCTTTGCAGTATTGAGACAAAGAGAGAATGAACTCTTGTTGGAGATCTCCCTCCTGACCAGTGAGGGCGCTAGGGAGGAGGAGCAGACTCCCCCAGGAAAGGTGGAAGTCGGCCACCTGGAAAGGGGGGCGGGACCACGGTGCGCAACGTCACCAACTCAGACGGGAAGCGCTGTGGCAATCGCGCGTTGGTCAACAGCGGTTGCCCTCGCTGACCAATGGGAACGGGACGGAGCGTACAAAAGGGGGCGTGGCCCAGGCTTCTGTTCCTTCCTGCAAGGTACTGTGGAGGTATGACACAGGCCCGGTTTTTGGGATGGAACCGCATAACAGTCTTGCGTTTTGATTGGTCCATGTCTGTCACATGAATTCGTCGTCACACGAGTGGAAAAGCGTGCAGGCATTTTTAACATTGTGATCAGATAGAGAGAGTGATCTGCTTTCTACAACCTTACCATTAAAATATAATGTGGTATTACACTGTACTGATATTACAAACTATGAGGAATTACTTTATATAAATTATCATGTTATGCACAAATGTAAGAATTGGCTTTCTGTGGTGGTGTACTTTTTTCTTTCAAGTAGCATATATCTATAATCGTTTTTGCGATATATTTTAATATAAAACATATACGCTATTGCAGTTTTCTTACAGGATACATTAGTTTATCTCTAATGTAATCACAGTTTTACATATAGACTGGCCCTGTTTTCATTTACGTCGCAAATTCTGGGCCGCTTTGCTTTTCAGATAATGTCCAAATTCTGGGCAGCCTTGGTTTTTAGATAACATCCCAAATTCTGGGCCGCTTTGCATTTCCGAATTCAGCCCAGTTTTGGGGAATCAGCTGACAGCCGATTTTCTAAGTCATGCATGCACAGTTTACCATAAACTGGATCGTGAATTCATTTGAGAGTAACCCTTAGTACATTAATCAAAGTTCATGTATTTTTTACTCTCCCCAGAAATCTTTTTTTTTTTTTTTATGAAAAAAACAAAAATGTAAATGTTAAAAAACGTATTTCTTATTACATGAAGAAACTACATTGCACTGAAATAGATACATGAAAATTAATTTAAGCAGTCGTTTTCCTTTATTAAAGGCTAATATTAAAACACATTTTTGGAAAGGAACATGGTATTCCGAAAAAAGGACATCTCGTTTTCTTATGTAACGTCCATCAATATATTGTAGTGTTTCAGGTTCTTTTTGGACAGAAATGAGACTGCAACTGTGAGTAGATGAAGGCCGTTTATTTTGACAATAATTAAATAATCACAAAATAAAATCATAAAGTGAGGGAAAGGAGACTGGGAGTCGAAAGTGAAAATAAATGATTGTAGTAATTTTTCTTTTACCCTACCCTTCCCAGTCTTTTCCCCGCCCCTCTTGTGCGCAAAACCTGAACTCCAATTCCCCTCCACACACGTGTACCACCATGCAACCCTGGCACGCACACACCACCATGCAACCCCTGCACGCACACACCACCATGCAACCCCTGCACGCATACACCCACCGTAGCAATTCTTTGCAAAATATATTTTCGGGTATTCAGCCCCATTCATGTCTATGGCAGTGTTATAAAACACATTTTCAGGCATATCTCTCGAACCAGAGCACGTAGAACCACCATTCAAAGTGATATAGACTCAGGGGAGCACCCCAAACCACCCCCTAAAAAGGTGTGGTGGTTCACCCAATAACTCACGTCATGACGAAAAAATTCACTTTTCCAAGCCGTCCTGGCGTTTGAACCATGAAAATGGTGACTCCTTGTGCGGGCCCCCGTGGGGCCCCAACGCAAAAAAAAATCAAGTTCCTAACCCCCACAGAACCCGAGATACGCCCTGTCAAAAATGTCCAAAAACTACCCTTTTCGGGGTTATATCTCCATGACCCCGGGGCCTAGAAACCGGGTTGAACTTCCTAGGGTCATGTCTGGGGGCCCTCTTTCACAGGGAGCCACCCGTTATCAAGTGCTACATTTTCAACAAATTTTCACATTTTCAGCATGATGGCATGTCAAGGTTGCATTTCCAATAGCTTTTGAGCTCCAGGTTGGCAAAAAAAGTCTAAACTGGTGTCCTTTCTAGCTGGGGACACGTCACTTAGAGGGATCAACAGGGGCCCCGAGGTGGACCTCCATACCGATTTTCAAGTCTTGGGGACCCCCGGAACCCGAGATACAGCACCCTGAAAAATGTCTATGGGAAATCCCATTATAAAACCCCTTTGGGGCAACGCCCACCATCTGGCGGTGGGGTGGCGTTTGAACCCGTGGCTGGTGTCTTTCTTTAGCTAAGACTCTTGTGCACACAAAGAATGTCCTTCTGAGTTTGTTGGCCCAGGGGTCGTGGAGATACGGGTACAATAAGAGACCACCCCCTTCCCTATGGCAAATCCCATTATAAAAACACCATCGGGGTAAGGCTCAGCTAATGGCGGTCGTGGGTCTTACGAACTCGAAGGAACCCATTTTCTTTAGCTAAGATTGTTGTGCATCTAAAAAGAGTACAGAAGCACCAATTTAAGTCCATTCCAAGTGTTTTGTGATCACAGTATCAGCCTGAGTGTATCGGAGCACAGTTTTGCACCAAAAGCGAGGGGAGGCGAAAAAAAGCACTATATACCCTATTCTTTAAGATATCACTTTGCAGTGCAAATTTGAGGAACGCAACCACTTAGCAACTTGCAAATTGGTACTGCAATTTAAAGGCCTGTAGTGTCAGACTGGTAGTGCCTAACTGATTCAAGTGTTTTTGGAATGATTCTTGCAAAGACTGATTTATAAGAAAAAAGAGAGATTGACAAACAGCATTTTGCTTTATATGCAGAAACGGGCAATTACAAGAGGGTGTAAAATAAGCTGTGAATGTCCCAGGAGGCTACAGAGTACCTCTGAGTATGAATCCAGATGCTCGCAGTACCTGTTCTTAGATGTCCGAAACCACTGTATCGCTGTATAACTGTATACCCTATAAATATCACTTTTTATTGTGTATTTGAGGAACACAACCAATTACAAACTTCATTTGAATTGCTGTGCTATCAGAATATCAGTGTATAACTTTGCTGGGTATTGCAGTGTATGCTGGGTATCAAAAGGCCGTCAAAGTTACAAAAAAATAGGTGTGCTCCTAACCCAATACTTGTCTTTTTAATTCTGTGCATCCAAATACTTGTAGTTAAAAGTTTTAAGAATTAAGCTTACTGTTTGTTGTTCTGTCCTAAACCAGCAGTTTGTCACCCAGATTTATTAAATAAACGGGGGGGGGGGGGGGGGGGGGTCATCAGATTATTCTCCATTTTATTGTAACTGAGGTACCGTTCAGTTGAGCGAAAATTGTAAAGGGGTACTCGAGCTGAAACCTCCAGATAGAAGGGGTACAGTTTCAAAAAAAGGTTGAAAACCCCTGACCTACAGTATAAATGATCAGGAATAGATAAGGGAAATGCTGACTAATACAATACAATAGGATTTATTTGAAGTTGTTGAAGGGCACTGGTCTCTTAAACCCAGAAGTTCCCCTATGCCTCACTATATATTGATGGACATTACATAAGCAAATGAGATGACCTTTTTTTTTTTTTTGGTATACCATGTTCCTAAATGTTTTCTGAGGAGAGTAAAAAATACATTAACTTTGATTCATGTACTCTTAAATGAATTAACGGTCCAGTTTATGGTAAACTGTGCATGCATGACTTAGAAACTCAGCTGTCAGCTAAGCAGAATATCCCAAAAACTGGCCTGAATTTGAAAATGCAGAATTCGGAACGTTATCTGAAAACCAGAGCAGCCCAGAAATTGGGATGTTATCAAAGTGGCCCAGAATTTGGGACGTTATCTAAAAATCAAAGCGACCCAGAATTTGGGACGTTATCTAAAAACAAAAGCGGCCCAGAATTTGGGATGTTATCTGCAAACCAAATCGGCCCAGAATTTGGGACATTATCTGAAAAGTAAAGCGGCCCAGAATTTGCGACGTAAATGAAAACAGGGCCAGTCTATATGTAAAACTGTGATTACATTAGAGATAAACTAATGTATCCTGTAAGAAAACTGCAATAGCGTATATGTTTTATATTAAAATATATCGCAAAAACGATTATAGATATATGCTACTTGAAAGAAAAAAGTACACCACCACAGAAAGCCAATTCTTACATTCGTGCATAACATGATAATTTATATAAAGTAATTCCTCATAGTTTGTTATATCAGTACAGTGTAATACCACATTATATTTTAATGGTAAGGTTGTGTAAAGCAGATCACTCTCTCTATCTGATCACAATGTTAAAAATGCCTGCACGCTTTTCCACTCGTGTGACGACGAATTCATGTGACAGACATGGACCAATCAAAACGCGAGACTGTTATGCGGTTCCATCCCAAAAACCGGGCCTGTGTCATACCTCGTACTGTGTGAGAGAGACGGAGAGAGAAAAGATAACAGAAAAAGGATACAAATAAACAGGGGAAGGAAAACAAAGAGAAGGGGTGTGTGGCGCGTGGATTGCTAATAAATGTCTTTTGTTTTTATTTTTGTCTCCTAGAGCACTAGCTCCGGAGTAAAAAGAGGAGTGCGAACCCGGAAGTGCCGGACTGGTGACGCCCCGTTTTCCCGTCCAGGATTTAGGAGAGACAGACTTTTGTTTTGTTGGAGTTTTTTTGGATTGTGCTGGTTCCTTTCTTATTTATTTTTGTTTTGTGGTTGCCAGGTTACACATTGTTGTGTATCCTGGCTCCATTATTATTTTGTGAAGGCCAAAATAAAGGTGCGTGTTTTTGCACATTGAAGATCGGGACTGGTCTGGTTTATTTCCCCATCACCCACACAGCTATCCTGTCACAAGTATACATTTTTTGTGTGGACAAAAACACCAATTAGCTCCATGTATTTCTCTCTACTATATATTGAAATGAATTAAAGAAGTACTGAAAGACATTTTTTAAAATGTATTTCCTTACCTTATACTGGTACTATTGTTACCAGCATTGTAGTATTACTGGTGCCTCTTTTCTTGTGTTCAGTTTGTTTTTGGCTTGTTTTTAATTGAGGATATACAGATTTTTCAAGTTCAATGGTGTTGATTAAAACAAATATATATAGTTTTATTTTTGGTAACTAATCACTTTCTGTGTGGTAGGTCATGTGGCTTCATAGCAGCTAAACCATAACATTGAAGAATGATCTGCATATGTAAAAATGAAGTATAATATACAAGCAAAGAAGCACAATATTTTAAAAACAGGAACTGTGACAGGGTAGTGTTACTGTCCAGGATGTTACTGGCACGGAGAGAGACTCAGAACACAGAAAGCTGCAGTTTAAGTGCAAGGAGGCTGTGTGGTCCAGTGGTTAAAGAAAAGGCATATAACCAGAAGGTCCCTGGTTCAAATCTCGCCTCACTCACTGACTCATTGCGTGACCCTGAGCAAGTCACTTAACCTCCTTGTGCTCTGTCTTCTGGGTGAGATGTTGTTGTAAATGACTCTGCAGCTGATGCATAGTTCACACACCCGAGTCTCTGTAAGTCGCCTTGGATAATGGCATCTACTAAAGAAACAAATAATAATAATAAATGCACACTTTATTTACAAAACAGAACAGACACAAACAAGAACACGAGACAGCAAGGCACACACAACATGGACCTCCACGCCAACATTAACTACTAATTCTAATTACCACCTGTGAATACTTATTTTATACACCCGTGGCTGCAGCCTGATTAATCACTTAATCATTTATTCCCATGTCGGCTCCAGCCACATTCCCAAGTGTTTTGACAGGGAGAAATGTAACCCCCTCCCTGTGAACCCAATATTCCCCACACCAACACATACACATGTGCACCGGCAGGGCTTTCTCACTGCCACAGGAACACAAGAACTAGTGAAATTATTGCTAGAACAAACAAAGGTAAGAGGACAATTATATTAAATAGGCCAATGTAAACTAGTATTGCTTTGTATCTATTATAATAATAGCTTTATATCAAGCTATTATGTAAATTTGACAGTAAATTGGCAGGTATAGAGATTACATATATGTGTATGCAATGCAGAGGCCTCCTGTGCTTATCAAATATACAGGACACTAGTGTTTGCTTATTGTGCCTTTGGGATGGAGATATCCCAAAGCCAAAACTCAGTGCAACAAAACAATCTGCCAAACATGAACAAAAAGTGCAAGTTACCTGCGCTTGGATGATCACAGGCTTCAATTTTCAGATTTATTTTTCATGTTGCCTCAGGAGAGAGGGTCTCTTATTAATCAAAATATTGCGACTCAATTATATCTTAAGGAAGAAGGTACAATTTAGGATTAAAAGATTAGAAAGGTTCATGTCATCATAACAAATGGTTGATTGGGATTTCAAATTATTAAAATGTGTGAGTGCAAATTACTTTCAGAAACCAGAATACACAGCTGATGTTCATCAAATAGTTAATTATAATGCTAATTAGGTCAGCCCTCTGAAGGGATCAGCATGATTAAAATAATATCTGAAATACCTTCCCAATTAAAAATGAATACCTGCTAAATGAAAATGCGCAGTGAGGTATTGGTGTTTCAATGAATAATTTAGTTAATTAAGCATGGGTAGAAAAAAAAATCTGAAACAAGGGCATAATTCATAATACCTCACCTAATCCACACTGCAGAATGATGCTGATCATCAGGAGATGAACAAATAACCTAAACTAGCAATCTTACAATAAATTGACTGTTAAACACTAGTAAAACAGCTTTAGGTTTACAAAAATCATATACAATCATATTATGGAGGTTCACTATATATGTAGAATCTTCATTGATAGACATTATCACTGAAATAATGGACCAGTGGGTAAATTATACAGACTTGTAAGTATGTCCATTTATGGATATTCTAAATGGTTATTAGCAGTAAACTAAAGACATTAATACAGAATGTCAAGTGGCAGCCTTAAAGTAATTATAGCTAACAAAATAGTTCCATAACATTTCTATTCATTGTATAGGTCTCAAATGAGCAGTTTTGACAGAAACATGTTATTGCAAACATATGAAAGCTTGATATCTGGTATTACATTTCTGTCTGTCTGTCTTTTACTTCCTGGGTCATTTCACCTGGAGAGTGAAATTGTCTCTACTCCTTCAATGGATTCTTTCCTGTCAATAATCAATCAGCTGCATGACACGCTTTGACCTAGAAGACACTGCTGAAGTGAACTGACCCAGGGAGGACAAGTGGAAAAAGATAACCCAACAATAAGGCATAGAAACTATAAGGTTTTCCTTTAACAATAAGGTTTTCCTCTAACCTAAAGTAGTACCAGATATTGTCCCATATTCATAAAAGATGGTGGTAATTTCCAGACAGTAAAAAAAAGTTACCGGGCAGTATTTAAAGCGAGATTTATAAAACTATGGGCTGGTTATTTTACCGGACGGTAATGGTTTTAGATGTGATTTTCCATCACGGATAGTTACCGAGATATTTTATGTAACCAATTGTCAGCGGTATATAAATTAGCCATGTTCCCTACTTAAGACGTCAATGGCATACACCGTCTGTTTACACTGTCACGTTATGGCTACAGAGCATGTCTGGAGACAGGCAGGTTGTCTGAAATATCGAGACCTCAGTTTTAAAAAAAATAATAATTGCACAGACGCGTAAGAGGAAGTACTCACATAGCAGCATTCCTTTGTACTACACAACTCCTCCCTGCAATCAGCCCGGCGCCAAGCTTTCTCCAATCGCTGCCTGCCCCGTAGCCGATCGCAAAGGATTTGTTTCGTGTACGCGCCACTATGCTCTTCCTCCAAGATGGCCGACTTCCGGTTTCCACCTACCGTCGAGTCGACTAGTCTACTGGGAATCATACCGTCCATCTTACGCCCATTTTGGTTAGGAGGGAGATTTGCAGCTTATATTTTTTCTCTTTGTCACAAGTTAAAATGCACATGCCTTCCTCAAAAAGAACTGTACCCATCAAAAATGTAATGTGCTGTCAAAAGTGACATTTTACTTTTGGCTCTCATTTTAGCACACGTTTCCTTTGCAGCTCACAAGAAAGTAGGGTTTGCAATGCTCTGGCTCTGAGTCCTGGAGCCGCAGCAGAGCTTAGCCAGTTTAGCCAAAACAGGCTGTGATACGTATTTCTAATTTCTGACTGACACAGACATTTTTTATATATTTGACCCATAATATTAATGTTATAGTTTATTACATATGATGTAACTACTGCTTGGAACTTTTTTGTCTAAAAAAAATTTCCACAATGCAGAAACTCTGCCTGCCTCACAAAATTCCATCAACTTTGAATATTACGGATGGTCAAAATTCAGTATTTAAAATATATATATGCTTTTGGGATATTTGTTAAGTTTGTTCATAGAATGATGTTTTCGCTTATGAGTTGTAACAAATTCATTTGTACTGTTTTTTTTTATAGAAACGTTTTCGTACTAACTTTTGTACTTGATAACATTCATTTAAAAATCCAGTTGATGTCTATGATTAATATGTTTTAATACATTTTGTGATTAATTTGAAGCTATTAATATGTTTCAATATTAATCAAATCAAGTTATTAATCAAATGGATTCATCTTGTTACACAATTGATTTATTAAAATGTTTGGATATACTGTTACTTGATTGATTAGATTAGTGTATTATATATAAACCTGTGTCAGTGTTTAACATATATACACCTGTGATGTGTTTAATCAAGTTTATAAATAGAGCCACTTTTACTTTTTGTGATATTAAAACGACAAAAGTAGGGAAATGCGATGTTAGGGTTTTTGATAATACTTTAGTTTAGGTGTCAGTCAGGGGTAGCCAATTTCTGAAAAAAACTTCTTGTCCAAGGGACAAAATGCTAGAAAAATCTACCTGTCCTTCTTAGAAATCTATTTGTTAAAAATACTTGCCCCCTCCCCGTCGCACAAAACACACACAAAATAAGTAGAATGTAACTTGTAGGACTTTGGTTTAACTTAACAGCGAACACAATCAATCAATTAGTGAGTAACAGGGGCGGGTCTAACCTTGTAGCTTGACTGGTTAACTAAATTCTTCAAGACACACAAAAAGTTCCCCATGACCTGACCTCATCTCAAAAAATGTATACCATACTGGAAATGTTTCTTTCAGTGCAGTTTAAGTAACATACTAAGAGTACAACTATAATAAGCAATACTTGGGAGTTATTCAAATATAAAAATAGCTTCTGCCTGTTTTTTCCACTCTTTCTTTATAAGTTGAATTCAACTCCTGATGTACAGGTGTTTTAGTTTGTTGGATCACAGACACAAAGTCATTGCCAACTGTTACTGCTGCTTTATGGAATTCTGATTTTCTTAACGCTCTACTGTAAATAGTTTTATAACTGCTGAACCCCAGATTTATAAAGAACGTGTGTATAACCTGTCAAGTTTCTCTGACTTTTTTAAACTGTTTTTCTACCAAAATGATCGCAATATTTACAGTAGGCTCCATCAAATACTTCAGACATAAATTATGTTTTTTTTTTCTTTTGTTTATTTCTATGATATATTTATTTTACTTAATAGTATTATACTATACTTATAATCATAAAACGGATTGTTAGAATGCTGCATACTGATTGGTCCATCAGTGTTCCAAGCCGTTACAATATCCAGCACAATGTCACGATTAGGACCTACTTAGGAACAAAGGCAAATCACTGCACCTGTGCTAACCACGTATCACTGCGCCACCAAAATCAAAGGAAACCTGTCAAAATACCTGCTGTCATGGAAGATACTGAAGACACCAAGGTGTCTTGTCATATCTTCCAGTTTATATTAATTTGCAATACGAACCAGTTTGCTATTTTAAACAAGATATTATTTTGGTATTTTATCTGTATTACATATCAGTCATTTTCTGTAACTTCGGTCGGATCCAGTTGTCAGATATTCCGTTTTATTTTACTCCTTTTAGTTGGTATCAGCTGTCGTTTTGAGAACCTGACTCTTCATTCATTTTTAACTGTGGATATTTTAATATTTTTCAACAGTATTTACATTACTACACGCGATATCTTAACCTCTCTCTCTCTCTCTCTCTTTCTCTCTCTCTCTCTCTCTCTCTCTCTCTCTCTCTCTCTCTCTCTCGTTTAAATATATAAAAACATATGTAAATATGGTAAATACAAAAATAGGTTAGCAACACTAAAATCGAAAGAAAAAAAAAATTACATTTTTTGCCAGGGAAAGTTTGTCTTGAAATGCTTCTAAACAGCAAACTTTACGTTTTTTAAAACATATTCCCAACAAGTACACGCTTGACCACGAAGTGTAATAAATTATACAACATGATTTTTTTCAAATCCGCTAATACCTCAGCGACTATGGTGTATTTTTTTTGTAAATTTACTAGGTTGCTGCATTTAAATGTCAGGTAATGTATTAAGAAAGCAGTATAACTTATTTGCTCATTTACAAAAAACGTAAATAATGCCTTAAGTTTAAAAGATTAGTGTGTGTCTTGACAGAGGCTCTCATCCTCATGCAGCCATTTCTGGGTTTCTTTGTAACTAACAGAAGATCAGCTTCTTCCACAGCTAGCCAATCATAAGTAATAGGGGTGGGAGGTAAACACTTTTTAAAATGTTTGTGTATGTGCTAGACTTCAGCAATTCAGTTTTCAGAAACTTGCGTGGCTCTCTACAAATATACCCAGAGTGCCTTTCTAGCAACAGAGCGAACATAGGGCAAATAAATAAATAAAATCTACTTGTCCAATGGGAAAAGTATAACGGCAAAACTTGTTGTCCTTCCTTCAAATCGTGTTGTCCTGGGCGTCAGGCGATACGAATTGGCCACCCCTGATTATAAGTGGTTATTAACCATTTATAAACACATTATTAGCTATGATGTTAACAAGTATAAAGTATGATTAGAAATAATAAGACTTTTTATAACACGTTATAAAAATGTTATAATATAGATTATAACAGTATTTATAATGTAATATATAACATGTCATTTGTCCACAATATCTTGTGAAAATGTAAAGTTCAATTTATAAAGCCATTATAAAGTATCTTATACAACGTGTAAGGGTCTGTTCACACTGGAGCTTTTTTTCGTACTCGTACGGTTCGGTTTGTTTGGAGAACAGTGTGAACATCAAAGTTTGATTGGCAAATGAACCGAACTGAGACCACTAGAAGAGGTAGTCTTAGTCCATTTGGCAAAAGATCTGAGTTTGGTTCTCTAGAAAAACTTGAATGTGAACATTGAAGGTCTCGGTTGTTTTGCAAACAGGAAACAAACCCGGTAGATTTGGCTGTACAGTAGCGTACAGTTACTGCATACACAAACAGGTGGTAAAAATGTCCAGATGAGTGATATGAACAACGGGGGAAACAACGGCATTGTTAGAAATTTGATCAGAAAAAAATAAAAATCAGACTGACAAAACCCAACGTATTCACTGTAATATCAACATACCTAGGAATTTATTAAAATTACCGTGGCTCCGTGGCTATAACCTCTTTTTTGTTAAAAAAAAAATCTGTTTTCTTTATTTTTGTAGAATTGTTCAAGTTCATGTTGAATGATGTGAACTTCCTCCAATCGCTTTCATGATTCATCACTGACACTGGAACAAAAAAAAATCACATTTGCAGAAAATACAGTTGCATGTGGATTACTGTATACGATGTGGTGCCAGGGAGTGTGTAAGTACCAACTTTATTATACAATATAGTCCAGTATTTAAGTTAAACATTCTGTTTTTGGCTCGTTGTCCAGTTTTTAACAAACGTCTGTTTGGGCAAAGTAATTCATGTTCTACAGTATGCTATGTGCGTACGTAAATATGTTTACCAGTGCTGCAACCCCCCCCCCCCCCCCCCCCCAAAAAAAATACAAAATATTGTATTAAAAAAAAGGACCAGATTTTTTTTTTTTTTCTAAATTATATATGTTCCTGATTTTGGTTTAGTAAACTTAAAGAATGAAAACAATGCTATACAGTAGGATGTCAGTCTCAGGGTTTGCCAAATAGTTCCCAGATATGAATTATGTGTTCGCTGTTGTCTTGCATAAATGAAATAAAACACAATTTATTTATTTATCGCTGTACACAGTCTATGCTAATGTTTTACACGAGGAGCTATATCCCTAAAAAATACATTCCTTTATATATGTTGTCATTATTACAATGCCGTAGTTCTTTTTTTCAATACAAGGATTTTATACAAACAAAAAAAGCAAAACATTAAACAATATATACAGTAGGCTCCTGTACTACTATTGTATTTGAATATTTTACATAGCTTGAAGAAGCAATGCCAGAAAATGTAAACATCCGATGGTCTTTTATTAATACAAAACGAGTTCCCTTGATTATTTCAATATGAACACAAGTGAACTGAGTCCTGGGAAAACACAGAAGTGAACCACGAAAACGAGCCCCAGTTAATTTCCAAAAGAACTCAGTATGTTTGTACACAAGGCAAGTGTGAACAGCTAGCACAGTGATACATTGTTTCAAAGCAAACAAACCGAACTGAGGACGTTTGAAATGAACCCAGTGTGAATATCCACTTAATTACATGTACAGTATTCTATTATGTAGGTTATTGTACGTTTTATGAATTACTTTATTACAACTATATATAAATATATTAATCACCCCATGAAACTTTCATTCACTATTTTAAAGCATGCCACAATGCACTTTGGTTCCCTACCTTTATATATATTTTGTTCTCGTAGTTGCCAATCTGAAAAGGGTGTTTTTTTAAAATAATTATTGATTGATGATATCTATGAAGAAATACAGTCATATTTTGCCTGTTTTCATAATACTTTTTTCTGATTCGGTGTCTGTTGATGTAAATTAAGCATTGCCATTAATAATAAATTAGTTTATCAGAACATAATCTTAGAATGACAATGACCAATTTTTGCAGCCCTTAGAACATACGCCATGGCAAGAAACAGTTTTTACTTTATTATACGACACAAAGCTTTCCACTGCTAATATTTTAAGTTATTTTCCAATTAACCATCCAGCCTTCCTAATATCACTCAAATTCTTAATCACACATTTACAGATTCTTCAAAATGTACCTCATGTTGTGATCTTAAAGGTTTATGAATACCCTTAAAGCATAGTTTGTTTAGCCTTCACCACACTGGTGACATTCACCCTCTCTGTTGTCATTAAAAACCTCTTTGGTGAAATATTTTCCTATTAGCCTTTAATTACATTATTATTTATAAGATAGTAATACAATAATGTGCAACGTCTATGAAAACTTCATAGGGTTTGCAAAATATAGGGGTCCCTAATCTATAACATAACTATAAATGTATATAAGAAATGCTGTCAAGCTCCCTATTAAAGTACTGTTTACTCTATAAACAATTTATTAGATATTAATAATATATTTTGCAACCCCTAAACTAAATTGATGCACAATTCTAATCTATTACATAATTATAAATGTATATAAAGTATACTTTTTATAACTTATTAATAAACCATTTTCAGCCCCAAATCTTAAATCATCTATACCTTCATAATTATGATAAATGGCAAAACAATATTTTCTTAAGTGTAATGTGTTTTACAATGAAGTGTTTGCTTTTGATGTTTTCAGCAAAGATGCACCCAAAGTGTTCATGGAATTAAATATTTAAACTATTGTCTATGCAAACTTTCAGTGTTTTATTTTTATTTTATTTATTTTTTCTTTTACCTTTAACTGTGTAGATCTTCCATTGCCCATTGTTTTCTTCTTTAGCTTGACCGTCAAAATGTATTTATTTTTAAGAAAGACAACCTGAATGTTTTTTTTTCTTTTATTCAAATTAAAGAAAAAAAGATTGTGTCAATTTTGCTTCTTAATATCCTAAATTTGTGGTCAATTGGCAGGAAAAAAAACGAATTGTAATTATACTGTACTAGCTAGATAACGTCACTATTTACATGAAAGAATGCTATATAAACATGATATATGGAATATATGTATTTCAAAGAGATTAGATAAATGTGTCATGTATCCACCTGTTGAACCCAAAATATAAAGAATGTGATTTAATTACATGAGTCAGGTTTTAGAAATCACTTAGAGACCTAGTTTTCATTTTGTCCCTTTGAAAATAAGGCCCATGGTCTCTTAATAAGCAGGCCTACAGCATTTTGCTACAATAAAGTTACTGACCTCTCACCTAAAAGTAATGTAAACAGTGTCTAGACTAGATAATGGCTTTAAAGCAGAGATAACTACATTTACTTGGTCTGTGAGGCAATTCTGAATACACACATACAGTATGTATCTATGTAGTTCAACTGTACTGGTCATTAATCTTCTATCATGTTTTTGAAACAATGTTAGGATAAATAGAATTCATGCCCTTTAATCTAGTCATTGGAGATTAAAATAATAATACTAATGCATGTATTTTTTAACACATTAGGTGCCGATATAAGATGTATATAAGTGACTGCTTTTTCAAGTTGTAAGTACAACATATTTTGCTATTCATGTTTCAAAGTCTTGACATAAGTACTTATTTTCGAGCTGATGTTTTTATTACAGTTTTAAATACGACTAATAAAAAAAAAAACATTCAGTTAGTCTTTCTTAAGAATGAATACATTTTGACAGTCAAGCTAAAGAAGAAAACAACAGGCAATGAAAGAGCTACACAGTTACATACATTTAGACAATAGTTGAAATATTTAATTCCATGAGCACTTTGGGTGCATCTTTGCTGAAAACATCAAAAGCAAACACTTCATTGTAAAACATGTTACACTTAAGAAAATATTGTTTTGCCATGTATCATAATTATGAAGGTATACATGACTTTAGATTTGGGGCTGATGGTTTATTGATAAGTTATAAAAAGTATACAGGACTGGAGCTGGGGCAGGGGGTCTCCATCAGCTCTTGATCCAGCCTGGAGCTGGAGCAGGGGGTCTCCATCAGCTCTTGATCCAGCCTGGAGCTGGAGCAGGGGGTCTCCATCAGCTCTTGATCCAGCCTGGAGCTGGAGCAGGGGGACCATCAGCTCTTGATCCAGCCTGGAGCTGGAGGCAGGGGGTCTCCATCAGCTCTTCATCCAGCCTGGAGCTGGAGCAGGGGGACTCCATCAGCTCTTCATCCAGCCTGGAGCTGGAGCAGGTGGTCTCCATCAGCTCTTGATCCAGCCTGGAGCTGGAGCAGGGGGACTCCATCAGCTCTTGATCCAGCCTGGAGCTGGAGCAGGGGGTCTCCATCAGCTCTTGATCCAGCATGGACTCTTTGACAGTCAATCTCGGATTGTTATTGGTCGTGGTCTTGTACTTCTTTATAGAAACAACAGTTGAAATTGGGAGACTCAGATGCTTGGAAATCTTCTTGTATCCTTCTCCAGCTTTATGACAAGAAATAATTTTCTGCCTAAAGTCTTCAGATAGCTCTTTACTTTTTCCCATATTGACTTATTGGTAATGACAGCAATCATCCTATGCCTAACCCTTTTATACTCTATAAGAATGTTCACCTACAATCCAGCATTTTCGAGACTTTTCTAGAATTAGGTTCTGCATTATCATATTGAAATCTCTAGCACCTTGTAGACAATACTATCATAGCATCAAAGGTATGAATACTTTTGAATTAGCATTTTTTTGAGTTTTGCAAATAAAATTGCTGAAATAAATAAGTTTAGACATCTATTTCTTATAACATTTTTTCCTCATCCACAAAAGCAAAACTTTTGCTACAAAAGATTTTTTCTAAAATTCTTTGTTTTCGAAAAATTTCTAGAAATTATAAATTTCCATTGAGGTATGTAAACTTTTGAGTACAACTGTATATATTTTGAATTTATGTTTGGAAGATATGGGGTTAAAAATCCCATCTCAGCCAAATCCATGTGCAGAATGTGGCTGGATCTTAATTGATTCATTAATGATAATCAATGAAGCCCGGCCACATGCTTTAAAAGAAGAACCAGCGTCTTTGTTCTGAAGAGAGTAGTTTAGGGAGAAGGGCAGGAACATCATCAGCATGAGCAACAGTAGCAGTAGCAGCAGCAGTAGCAGTAGCAGGAAGCTGTGCGCCCTGTCTGTGTGCCGGGATAGCTTTGCTTGGGTGCTGTTTTAGATTTTTGTTTTGTCTGTTTGAATCTTTTCTTTATTTTGTCATTTAATAAACATGTGCAAAAAGCGCTGCAGTCTTCCACCTCTGCATCTGAGTGGCCGCTACCCTTGTTTTAGCTGAAAGTTCATACCAGATTTTTCTAACCATGCTGTATGGCTTGTTACAATTGTAAATTGTAAGCATTTTGTATGGTGAAAACTTGTTATTTGGAAAATAACATTTGCTATTTAAATTGCATACATAATTAGCATATAGTATAAACAAACTAGGTGCAATTATATTAATCAGCTAGGATCTAGGAGGAAATCATTCCTGAAATTAATAGTATATTGTAGCTAGCCTACAGCAAAATTGGAAAAAAGTTAAATAAACTTTTAATTTAAGTTTCTCTTAAATATGTTAGTCAGCTATGTATAATTTAGATTACTGGCATCCATTGGCAATTAAAATGCTGGAATATAACAGAATGCAATTAAAATGTCTGAATAAAATGCCTGGTCAGCTGCAGAGAGAGCTGCTCGCCTCGCCGTGGCCCTGTGTGGGGACACAAGGCTAATCTACAGCGGACAGGAAGGATTACACTGCGCTGACAGGAGCTCTCCAGCACGGCTGTAGCCAGCAGCAGGGGGCTGGACTTCTCAGTACCCAATTACATCATCGCACGTGTCAGGGGAGAAGGGCAGACCACATCGTTCAGCACCACATTGACACTGCTGCCCCTCACCCGCAGGAAGCTGCTGAGAAGATTCTGCAACATTAAAAAGGGACCAACTGCAGCAATACCTGGTTGGCAGTGGGGGGGGGGGGGGAGCTGCACACCGATCAAGGCCAGAACGTTGAGCCCCAGGTCTGCAAGACACACACCACGCCATTGCACCCTCAGAGTGACGGACTGGTCAAGACGTTGGACCCTGGGGACCCAGCTCGCCATTGTCACCACCTGGCATCAGAACTGGGATGAACACCTGCTGCTGATCCTGCTCGCCTGCACCACGGCCATCCTAGTTGGGTCAAGAGCTCAGGACCCCAGGAGACTCCCGGATGTGGCAGCAGGAGACATGCCCAGCCCGGAGTATGCCCGGTGGCTTCAGGACCATCTCGCCAGTGCCCACACCTTCTCTCGGGAGCTGCTACAGCCCGCGAGTCGGCGACAGAAGCGGCTGTTTGACCTGCTCGGGAAGGGCCTGACTTCACCCCTGGAGAGCAGGTCTGGGTCTACGGATCTTGACAGCCGAAACTGGAAAGCCCTTGGGTAGGTCCTGCACCAATTTGGGCCGGCTGGGGATTGGTCTCTCTTCTCTGCTGATTCAAATACAGAGCTTGCCACATTATGTATGTGTGACAAATACAACACTATTTACAAAGAGCTTTAAACAAGTGTGTAGGCATTATTAACACCTTATTTCACCTGATATAAGATAATTAACAGCAGTTATTATTGTAATCCAAACATTATTGAACTAAAAACAGTTTGCTGTTAATGCAATCAGTCCTCTATAAAAAGGCTTATTTTCATGATATTGTATATGACCAATTCATAATAATTTAGTTTTCAGAATTTAAATATCCTAATGAATGATTGTGGCAATGTGCCCCGCCCCTGTGTGCATATTATGTGTTGTATGTTGAGTGTGTTAATGTTGGTGTATAGTCATTGGTACACGGGATATAAACGGGTATGTGTTTCACGTGTATTTATTAATGTAGATTTGTATTTAGGCACGAGGAGGGCACAAATCACTTCACGTGCTGGTTAAATGTAATATGTGAGCACGGGGCTGCACAGAATTAATTCACGTGCTGGGATTCAAGTGAATAATTAATTAGTAATTGAATCCCAGCACAACAGTATATATAGATGCACATTTCTTTCACTCGGGGTTGGGTGTTCGGTGAGTGGAGAACGGGAGAGAGGAGGAGGAGAAATAAAGTAAAATAACGTAATGAGTGTTTTCACTCACCGTGTTTGTTTGTTTGTCTGTGCATCCACCGTTTGTGTGTTAGTACGTTTTGTTTGTCCTTTTATTTTGGCCTCAAGTGCTGTGTCCCGTGTTTTGTGTTTAAAACCTTTTTATTTTCTGTTCTGTTTATTAAATGCTGAGCGCGATCACGCGCCCAGCTTCACCAAACCACATCTCTCTGTTTATTTATTTCCTGGCTCTGGTCTGACACCACCCACTCCGGCCGTCTTTGTGACACGTGGTGTCATCGTGGGATAAACAGTGCCTCCAAGTGTCAGACCATGAGAGGGGGTTTTGTGTTTAAAAAAAAAAAAAAAAAACACAGGATTGTTTTAAAAAAAAAAAAAAGTGAAAATGGAAGGCTGGAGAGACGGCTGCCGGGACCTGGAGGACCTCCTCGGGGGCCTCGAGGACCAGGGCTGGTGCATGGCCTGTGGGGTCTACGGACACACGGTGGCGATCTGCCCCTTCCAAGGTGAGGAGGAGGAGGAACCGGCCCAGGAGAGGAAGGTAGGGAGGAGGAGTAAGAAGAGAAGGGGGAAAGGAAAGCTGCAGCAGCAACAGCAACCACAACACCAGCCGGAGGAACAGCAGCCCGGGTGTTACTGCTGCACTGAGCCTGGGCATTCCAGCACCAACTGCCCCTGGTACCCCCTCGGACAGCTACCCCAACTATGCCCCATCTGCAGAGGTGAGCACTTCGTGGCCTGCTGCCCTGTCCATCAGGAGAGGGAGGAGCAGGGGTCGCCTCAGTCTCCACCACTGCTGCTCCCACCGCCCCAACCACAACTGCAACAGCGGCCAGAGGAGCCAGAGAACCTGTTCCCCTGGTGCACCTGGTGCGGAAAGGTGGATCACCGCTGGAGGGACTGCTCCGAGGTGCCACCGAGCTGGTGCGGGCGATGTGAGGAAGGGGGACACGACTGGTCGGGATGCCCCTATGCCAGCTCGCCAGTACCTGAGTGGGAGGAGCCTGAGCATCCACAGCCCAAGCGGGAGGATCCTGAGCGTCCACAGCCCAAGCGGGAGGAGCCTGAGCGTCCACAGCCCAAGCGGGAGGAGCCCGAATGTCCTACGCCTGAGTGGGGGGAGCCCGAACGTCCACAGCCCAAAAGGGAGGAGTCGGGCGTCCACAGCCCAAAAGGGAGGAGGTCGGGGATGATGGCTGGAAGGTTTTTTTAAAGAACCTCGCGGCAGAGTTATGCCCTGGCTGTGGGGCTTATGGGCACACGTTAGCCATATGCCCCACCCAGTATTAAGAGGAGGAACTAGCGCCCAGACGGGGGGACCGCGAGCGTCCAGCGCCCAGACGGGGGGACCACGAGCGTCCAGCGCCCAGACGGGGGGACCGCGGGAATCCGAAGCCTGAGAGGCAGCTGTTCCCACCTTCACCAGCAGAGCAAGAATGCCTGCTGGTTTCCCCATCACAACCAGCAGAGGTAGAATGCCTGCTGGTTTCCCCAGCACAACCAGCAGAGGAAGAATGCCTGCTGGTTTCCCCAGCACAACCAGCAGAGGAAGAATGCCTGCTGGTTTCCCCATCACAACCAGCAGAGGAAGAATGCCTGCTGGTTTCCCCAGCACAACCAGCAGAGGAAGACTGCCTGCTGGTTTTCCCTTCCGAGGCAGAGCCGCACCAGTCCTCTGCAAGAGAGGCAGAGCCGCACCAGTCCCCTGCAAGAGAGGCAGAGCAGCATCAGTCCCCTGAAAAAGGGGGAGACTACACGCTGCTCCCACCTCCGTCGCCAGGAGACTACACGCTGCTCCTACCTTCGTCGCCAGGAGACTACACGCTGCTCCCACCTTCACCGGCAGGAGCAGAGCAGCAGGAGCTGCCTCTGCCTCCGCCACCTCCACCGGCAGGAGCAGAGCAGCAGGAGCTGCCTCTGCCTCCGCCATGTCCACCAGCAGAGGGTGAATGCCTGCTGGGTCCCTGTCCACCAGCAGAGGATGAATACCTGCTGGTATCACTTCCCCTACCAGCAGAGGATGAATGCCTGCTGGTATCACTTTCCCCACCATCACGAGGAGAGGAGCGGGAGCTGCCT
Organism: Acipenser ruthenus; assembly: GCF_902713425.1. Lineage (NCBI taxonomy): Eukaryota > Metazoa > Chordata > Actinopteri > Acipenseriformes > Acipenseridae > Acipenser > Acipenser ruthenus. Next base: position 48,886,341 of record NC_081192.1, read on the forward strand.
CTGCCTCCATCACCATCACGAGGAGAGGAGCAGGAGCTGCCTCTCCCTTCACCAGAAGGATCAGGACTAGATGCTGGCGGTCCTCAGCAGCCCTTGCATAGGCTGCTGAGGGAAGCACGGGGAAGAACCGCCCGGCCGCAGAGGTCGTGAAGAGGGTCAACACCCGCACCCCAGTTTGTCCTGACTCCCTGCCTTGCTTCGCCCAAGGATGCCTGCCTTGCTTCGCCCAAGGATGCCTGCCACGCTTCGCCCAAGGATGCCTGCCACGCTTCACCCAAGGATGCTTGCCACGCTTCGCCCAAGGATGCTTGCCACGCTTCGCCCAAGGATGCCTGTCTGGCATCGCCTGGGTCTGTGTTTCACGTGTAATTATTAATGTAGATTTGTATTTAGGCACGAGGAGGGCACAAATCACTTCACGTGCTGGTTAAATGTAATATGTGAGCACGGGGCTGCACAGAATTAATTCACGTGCTGGGATTCAAGTGAATAATTAATTAGTAATTGAATCCCAGCACAACAGTATATATAGATGCACATTTCTTTCACTCGGGGTTGGGTGTTCGGTGAGTGGAGAACGGGAGAGAGGACGAGGAGAAATAAAGTAAAATAACGTAACGTAAAAATAGTGTTTTCACTCACCGTGTTTGTTTGTTTGTCTGTGCATCCACCGTTTGTGTGTTAGTACGTTTTGTTTGTCCTTTTATTTTGGCCTCAAGTGCCGTGTCCTGTTTTTTGTTTCAAACCATTTATTTTCTGTGCTGTTTATTAAATGCTGAGCGAAAGCATTCGCTCAGCTTCACCAAACCACACATCTCTGTCTGTTTATTTCCTGCTTCTGGTCTGACGCCACCCACTCCGGCCGTCTTTGTGACAACGATATTATTATTATTCACTACAACAGTTGTAGGAACTTTTTGTTTTTTTTAGTAACAGTGCAGTATTGGTACAGTTTTTAAATATTTATTTTTACATTTTTTTTGTTACATTTTTAGTGTTCTGTCGACTTGGAAAGGGAGAGCACAAGAAAGCTTTTTTTTTACTGTTGTTTAATCCCACTGGAAATATATAGTATGTGCATGCATATGTAGCATACAGTAGTTCAAAATAACTTCACAGTTAAAATGTAAGGTTGTAGTTAATACATACAACAGTATGTATTAACTACAACCTTACATTTTAACTGTAAAGTTATTTTGAACTACTGTACAGTACTTATTGAAAGTACTCATGACTTCAAGGTAATGTTACATTTTACTCACATAGGGCCTGTTTTTCAGAAGGTGCATTTTTAGAGAGACAACAATAGAGGCTGCAATACATTTGCACTGCCAGCTTTTTTGCCACCTAACTTTTTGTCTTAACTTTATTTTCAACAGGGGCGTGTTCATACTCTACTCGCAAAGACTTTGTGACTTCTTCTTATGACTGATTCAATTGAAACGGCAATAGGTTTTCCGGTTCCTTAACAAGCCAATTAGTCACATTTCAATAGTCTGGACTTCCATTTAACTGGAAAACAACGAGGCAGCACACATGTCGTTGCAAAAATGGGAAAAAAAGGGAAAATAAATTCTTAGCCACTCAAGTTTAGCTTTTGCTCGATGAGGTTTTGCACATAAAACAGTTATTTTCAGCAAACGGTCAGAAGCCACTGCTAAATGTAAAATACGAAAGGATATAACCAAAAAAATAAACACAAGCATAAAAAGGTCAAATAAACAAGTCCAAAAATTATTCTGGGACCTACAAGTGCAGAACAGCAGTTGTGATGCAGAGTTCACACCATAGTTGACTGGCAATGTTGATTCAACACAAGGTTTGCTCATTGAATCAATGTCAAATCAATATTGTCTATATAATTTTCATGTTTTGGGAAGCAATTTCTTGAATCTGGGGATATTGCAACATGTGTGCAATCTATTACACCTAACACGTTTGGGAAGCCAGACAACTGATATAATTTGTGTTTGGTTCTATTTTGTACCACATCCCCAATTGGAAATATAATATACTCCCTTATCCTACAGAAAAGTGCATCTGTGACATCAGTCAGGTGCCTGATCTGTCCCAAGCTGTTGTCTGGATGGCACCCGTTGCATGAAAATGAAGGGCTGCTGTAATCTTTACAGGTAAATGTATGGCGTGACTGCGGGCTGTTTGTGATTCTAAATCAGACTTTAGCAGATCACACAGCTCTGTTATAGTGCCTATATCCAATCTGTACCTACGCATAACTTCTACTGGAGTTAGTATTATTATTTATTTATTTATTTATTAGCAGATGCCCTTATCCAGGGCGACTTACAATTGTTACAAAATATCATAGTACAAAGTATAACATTACAAAATATCACATTACAGAATATCACATTACAGATAAGAGCAGTTATAAAGTACAATAAAATTAGTAGCAAATAAGATCAAATTCAAACAAGAGCAAAATAAAAATACAGTAAATAATTACATTTAAGAGTTCAACTAAGAGCAGTTAACTTATAGTAAAAATGTGCTTATACGAATAAAGTCTAGTTAGAGCATATAGTAAGTACAATAAGTGGATGAGATGATTTCAAATAAGAGCAGTTACAAAAAATGTGAATACAGGTACCTATACGAGTAAGATAAAATACAAGATACAGGAGTAGTTATAATTAAGAGCAGTAGTAGAATATGGCAAGGTATGGAGTAGTTCAGTGCAAGCACAAGCTGATGTAAGTACTGGTACAATTGGGTGCCATATAGTCCAGTATAGTCGAGAGTTATGAGGTTTACAGATGCTGTCTGAACAAGTGTGCCTTGAGCAGGTGCCGGAAGGTGGTAGGGGACTGAGCAGTCCTGAGCTGAGTGGGTAGGTCGTTCTACCACTGAGGGACAAGGGTGAAGAAGGAGTGGGATGTGGAAGAGGGGGAGCGGGGGGGGGGGGAGAGATACGGCTAATCTGCCGATGGTAGAGGAGCGGAGGGGACGAGAGAGGGTGTGTAGGGAAAAATTATAGTCTGCAGATAGGAGGGAGCAGAAAGGTCAATACAGTAATAGGCGAGTACAAGAGTTTTGAATTGGATGCAAGCAGCAATGGGGAGAGAATGGAGCATTGGTGTCGTGTGGGAGAAATGAGAATGGGAAAAGACAAGGTGAGCAGCAGAGTTTTGGATGAGCTGGAGCGGACGGGAAGCAGTATTCAAGGCGGGACAATACCAGGGCCTGAACTAGGAGCTGCGTGGAACGACAGGAGCATGCCAGAGTAGAGATGGGCTGAGAGTAGGAGAGGGAGGAGTCGAGGTTGACAATTAGGTTTTTGGTGGATGAGGAGGGAGAGTGGGTGGTGGATTCAAGAGGAACAGAGATAGAAAGATCAGCGGTGGGGGAGGAAAAGTGGGGAAGTTGAGTTTGAGATGATGCAGATGCATTCAGGAGGAAATGGCCAAGAGGCAGGTAGAGATATGGGAGGAAATGTCGAAGTCAGAGGGGGAAAGGGGGAGAAGATCTGGGCATCATCAGCATAGAAATGATAAAAGAAGCCATGGGAGGAGATAAGGGGACCCAGAGATCGGGTGTAGAGACAAAACAGGAGGGGTCCCAGGACTGATCCTTGGGGGACACCTGTTGAAAGAGAGCAAGGGGCAGAGGGTGAGCTACGCCAGAACACCCGGTACGTGCGATCAGCGAGGTAGGAGGAGAACCAGGCAAGAACAGTGCCAGAGAGTCCCAGGTCAGCGAGGGAGGACAAGAGAATAGAGTGGTCGACTGTGTCAAAAGCTGCAGAGAGGTCGAGGAGAATTAGGACAGAGGAGAGGGAGGCGGCACGGGCAGACAGTAGAGAGTTAGTGACAGAGAGAAGAGCAATTTCAGTGGAGTGTGCCAGGCAAAAACCAGATTGGAGGGGGTCAAGCAGAGAATGTGTTGACAGGAAAGCAGAGAGCTGGCGATGTACAGCTTGCACAAGGGTTTTGAGGAAAGGGAGAAAGGAGACAGGTCAGTAGTACTGGGGGATGAAGCTCCAAGGGAGGGTTTTTTAAAGATGGGGGTGATGCAGGCCTGTTTGAAGGCAGATGGGAAACAGCCAGAGAGTAGAGAGGTGTAGAGAAGAAAGAAAAGGAAAGGAAGTAGAGCAGGGGCAGCAGCCTGGAAGAGGTGAGTGGGGAGGGGGAGGGGGTGGTGGGTTTATGGCTCTGGAGCAGGGAGCAAAGATCGGAGTCTGAGAGTGGCGAGAAAGAGGAGAAGGAGGGTAGATTAGTATGGGGTTGCAGAGGGTGATGGGGAGTGAGTGAGCAGAGGAGAAAGCGGAAGGTGGAAGAGGGGGGAGGGCTAAGGAGGGAGGAGAAGCTAGAGAAAAGTTTACAGTGATTGTTAGTGGAAGACTGAATGATAGAGTGGAAGTAGTAGCATTTTGGCAGAGGGGAGTGTATAAGAGAAGGAAGAGAGGAGCGAGCGAATGAGATCCAAGGCAGCAGGGAGATTGGTTTTCTTCCATTTCTTTTCAGCAGAGCGCAGTTCGGTACAAGTCGAGCGGAGCACAGAGGAGAGTCGGGTGGAGGGGGGAGGAGGTGGGCAGGTCGAGGGGTGAGAGGGCAAAGGGAGTCGAGGCAGGAGGTGAGGGAGAAGAAAAGGGTGGAGGTAGCTGAGTCTACAGAGAGTTAGGAGAAGAAGTCGATAGAGTGCAGGTGCGAGAGAGCAGCAGAGGGGGAGAGTGAACAGAGGTTTCGATGGAAGGTGACAGTGAGGATCGGCATTGTAGGAAGGGATGGGAGCGACAGAGAGGAGATAAAGTAGTGATCAGAGATATCGTGAGTAGTGAAAGTAGCGGGGGGAAAGCAGTCCCTGGTGAAGACGAGGTCCAGTTGATGGCCTGCTGTGAGTGGGGGGGACGGGATGAGGAGAGACAGAAGGTGAAGGAGTGAAGAAGGGGAAGAAATCCAGCAGAGTGTTTAGGGTTGGAGAGGTGGATGTTGAAGTCACCTAATAGAACAACAGGGGTGGATGGAGAGGGGAGGGAGGACAGGAGGAAGTCAAGCTCATCAAGAAAGTGAGTAAGGTGTCCAGGAGGGCGGTAGAGAACAATGAGGACGAGGCAACAAGGAGGTGATTTCAACAGCGTGAAACTCCCCAATGGAAATTTATGATTTCCAGAAATTTCTCGAAAACAAAGTATTTTAGGAAAAATCTTTTGTAGCAAAAGTTTTGCTTTTGTGGATGAGGAAAGAAAGTTACAAGAAATCAATGTCTACAATTATTTATTTCAGCAATTTTTTGGCAAAATTCCATAAATACTAATTCAAAAGTATTCATGACAAGGAAAATGAAATTAATAGCTAGTTGTGGCACCTTTAGCAATAATAATCTCTTTTAAATTATTAGGATATTTGTCAATGAGCTTTTGGCATGATTCTATAGTGATTTTTGACCATTCTTCAATGCCAAATTGTTCCAGTTCATTCAAATTCTGAGGACTTCTCTTGTGCACAGCCTTCTTCAACTCATACCAAAGCTCCTCAATCAGATTTAGATCGGGACTTTGACTAGGCCATTCCAAAACCTTAATTTTATTCCATTCCTTAAACCATTCTGAAGTAGATTTTGATGTGTGCTTTGTATTGTTGTCGTGTTGGAATGTCCAGTTGTGCTTTAAACCAAGTTTTGTAACGGAGGGTTTCAGATGATTGGCCAATATCTTTTGGTATGCTATGGAATCCATTTTACCATGTATTGGAACTAAATTTCCTGTGCCATTAGAGGAAAAGCAGCCCCATAGAAGGATATTACCACCTCCATGCTTGACAGTAGGTATGGTGTTCTTTGTACGCCTCACCAGACTTTCTCCAAACGTAAGGACTGTCAGCGTGACCAAATGGCTCGATTTTTGTTTCATCACTCCACAAAACCTTTGACCAGAATTCATATATTCATAACTTTAAGCGATTGTCCTTGTGACGTTTTCCTAAGAGTGGCTTTTTCCTTGGCCTACAACCATTGAGACTTTTACCATGCAATACTCGACCTATGGTTGAAATGGAAACCCCAGTCCCACTTGCAGCCAATTCACTTTGAATATCTATGGAAATCAATCTTGGATTGTTATTAACCTTCCTCACAATTCTTCTACTTTTTCTTGGTGAAAGAACCTTCTTTCTTCCAGACCGAGGGAACATTGTGACAGTACCATGAGTTTTGTACTTCTTGATAATAGAAACAATAGTTGAAATTGGGATCGTCTTGTTCCTTCTCCAGCTTTATGACAATAAATAATTTTCTACCTAAGGTCTTCAGATAGCTCTTAACTGTTTCCCATATTGGTAATGACAGCAATCATCCTATGCCTAACCCTTTTATACTCTCTAAGAATGTTCACCTACAGTCCAGCATTTTCTAGACTTTTCTAGAATTAGGTTCTGCATTATCATTTTGAAATTTCTAGCACCTTGTAGACAATACTATCATAGGATCAAAGGGTATGAATACTTTTGAATTAGCATTTTTGGAGTTTTGCAAAAGAAATTGCTGAAATAAATAACTGTAGACATCTATAAAAGATTTTTCCTAAAATTCTTTGTTTTCGCGAAATTTCTAGAAATTATACATTTTCATTGCCAGACACATGGCAAATGACATTTAATAGAGAAAAGTGTAAGGTACTGCACGCAGGCAATAAAAATGTGGATTATATATATAAATATCATATGGGAGATACTGAAATTGAAGAAGGAATCTATGAAAAAGACCTAGAAATGTCTTCATCTAGACAATGTGGGGAAGCTATAAAAAAGGCCAACAAGATGCTCGGATATATTGTGAGAAGTGTTGAATTTAAATCAAGGGAAGTAATGTTAAAACTTTACAATGCATTAGTAAGACCTTACCTAGAATATTGTGTTCAGTTCTTGTCACCTCGTTACAAAAAGGATATTGCTGCTCTAGAAAGAGTGCAAAGAAGAGCAACCAGAATCCTGGGTTTAAAAGGCAAGTCATACGCAGACAGGCTAAAAGAATTTAATCTATTCAGTCTTGAACAAAGAAGACTACGCGGTGATCTGATTCAAACATTCAAGATCCTAAAAGGTATAGATAATGTCAACCCATGGGACTTTTTTGACCTGAAAAAAGAAACAAGGGGTCACAAATGGAGATTAGATAAAGGGGCATTCAGAACAGAAAATAGGAGGCACTTTTTTACACAGAGAATTGTGAGGGTCTGGAACCAACTCCCCAGTAATGTTGTTGAAGCTGACACCCTGGGATCCTTCAAGAAGCTGCTTGATGAGATTCTGGGATCAATAAGCTACTAACAACCAAACGAGCAAGATGGGCTGAATGGCCTCCTCTCGTTTGTAAACTTTCTTATGTTCTTATGTAACAAAGATAGGTGTTATAGAAACTTGGTTATCCAAGAGTGATGGAGAGGAATATAATATTAGTGGGTATACACTATGTAGGAAAGACAGGCAGGACAGAAGAGGCAGAGGGGTAAAAGAAGACAAAAATTTGAAGGGCATGTAACAGGGGAGATCTGTACTGACTGTTTGGCGCATACATGGTTCTGCAGGAAGAGGGCAGCAATCCGTAAGATCCGTCTGTCAGTCATGGCAATGACACAGAGAGGTGGGACAAGGGTGTGTGGTCTCTCCCTCTCTCTGAATGGTTGGGAGGTGGGCCTTGGGGGATTTGTGGGCCTATAAAATAACGCTCTGGTCGGCCCCTATAGGATGACAAACGAGCGAGCGGAAGCTCTATTGCCGGACCGAGAACGGCCAGAGAACGAAAACAAAATAAAATAAAATAAAATAAAATAAAATAAATATAGGGGTAGCGGAGAAACCGTGGGCTGGTTCAAATGTATAGACCGTAGTCTGAGGGAACGGTGGAGTGTAGGATGGAGACCCGGACCGTGTGGGTAGCGACGGTCGGGGAAATGCTGCAGAGTGCAGCACCTTTATTTTGTAGTTTTGTTAGTAGTGTTTTGTTTTCCCTTTTTCTTTGTACCTTTTGTTTTCATTATTATTTTGAGCACTTGTATGTGCACTGGACTGTCTACGATATTGGTAACACTGTGGTCCTGATTACTGTTGGCAGTATCAAGGCCACGGACAACAGCGACCTCTGTGGGTAAAAATAAATCAGTGTGCGGCGTTACAAATAAAGTTTTGTCTCCTGTGTGTCAGTGATGTGCCCACCACCCTTCCACAGGGCATAATAATAGGGGCATGCTATAGACCACCAAGTTCAGATACCGAGCAAAATAATCTGCTATACAATAACATTAGAAATGTATGCAGCAAAGGAGAAGCCATATTACTGGGGGATTTCAACTTCCCCCACATAAAATGGGAAAACCCGTGTGGAGCACGACAGCTGAAATTGAAATGGTAGAAATGACAAATGACTGCTTCCTAACGCAATTTGTCAAGGCACCTACTAGAGGGGAGGCATGCCTTTATTTAGTCTTTTCAAATAACGAAGACAAAAAAACTAAAACAGAGGTCAGAGAACCATTGGCAAACTCAGATCCCAACATGGTCTCATTTGAAGTGCTTTTTAAAACCCCAAAAGTAATGACTAAAGCTAAGGTTTACAAAAAGGAAAACTATGAAGGAATGAAACAGAGACTAACAGAAGTAGATAGGAGTAAAATAGAGAAAATATCCACAGAAAAAGGATGGCTATTTTTAAAAAATGTAGTACTAGAGGTGCGCAACAATTACATCCCAAAAGTAGACAAATCAGAATCTAAAATGGCCAAAATAATAGATTGTGGCAAAGTGGTGAGTGAATACAGGTGAGTGCAGTGTAGAGTGGATACAAAACAGACAGACAATGATTTCCAGGTGCAAGGGTGTTTATTGATTTAATTAACAATGTCCAGAGCCTTATGGCAAACACCTGTAAATAATAATGTTGGAGTGATACAGCGGCATGTATCACTCGGTATTTGTAATTCCCCGGGTTTGACTCGTAACCAGAAGTCCAGTTTTACACACCAACACAAAACACAAACACAGTTCTTAGTGATAGTGAAAACGTGCAAGTGGTGTAATACAGTTCTCCGTGAAATGCAGGGGTGAAAGTGATGTCCGGGTTTATACTGGCTTTCACTACAGCTCCGGATCGTGCAACTGGTAGTCTATTAAACACTAACAAACACAAGACAAAACTCACGGTTCACGAAACAGCACACAGACTCCTTGTAGGTTTTCAGCACTAACCATTTACCATGGAACAGATCACGTCAGATATGACCCCTATTTATAACCTCGCTCATGACCCCTAGGTTAACGAGCGCATCCGCTCCTCCAATCCTCAGATGCCACACCGTTTACCGTCTGGGTTATTGAGTTTGGATACCGTAGCTGCGCCACTTTCCTTAATGACCAACTTCCACCTACCCTACAGAATAAATTGTCGTGCCATTTAGTTAAGGGTACTCTGTTCCCGTTACACAGTGCCCTCGCAGTTCGAGAGGGAGATCTAACACCAAGCACCATTCGATCTCTGTCACATACATCAATTTAAAAAAATATTCAGAGAAAAAAGGCATTTAAAAGGGACCAAGAACAAAGTACACAGAAAGAGTACTTGGAACTACAAACACAAATCAAAAAGGAAGTTAGAAAGGCCAAGAGAAAGATAGAAATGAACATTGCCAAAGCGGCTAAAACCAATTGCAAAACGTTTTTCCAGTATTATAACAGCAAAAGAACATTTAAGGAGGAAGTAAAATGTCTAAGAGATACAAATGGCAACATCATAGATGAAGAGACGTTGTTGTAAGTGACTCTGCAACTGATGCATAGTTCACACACCCTAGTCTTGTATCTTGTAAAGCGCTTTGTGATGGTGGTCCACTGTGAAAGGCGCTATATAAAAATATAGATGATTATTATTATTATTATTATTATTATTATTATTATTATTATTACTTTTCACAAGTTTTTACAAAGGAGGATACGAACAACATGCCCCACATATCAATCTGTTTCTATCCAATTTTAAATAACTTTAGCATAACAGAGGCAGAAGAGTTAAAGGGACTAGGAGCTCTTGAAATAAATAAATCCCCAGGTCCGGATTAGATCCTCCCAATAGTACTCAACCAAGATCATGCAACAATTTCTTGAGACAGACTTGTACCGACAGACTGGAGAATTGCAAACGTAATACCGATCCACAAAAAGGGAGACAAAACGAACCAGGTAACTACAGACCAATAAGCCTTACTTCTAGTATATGTAAAGTTATGGAAACTATAATAAGATCCAAAATGGAAAATTACCTATATGGCAATAGTATCCTGGGAGACAGTCAGCATGGTTATAGGAAAGGGCGATCGTGTCAAACTAACCTGCTTGATTTCTTTGAGGATGCAACATCAACAATGGATAAGTGCAAAGCATATGACATTGTTTATTTAGATTTCCAGAAAGCTTTTGACACATTCTTGCATAAAAGATTAATTCTCAAACTGAACGCAGTAGGGATTCAAGGAAATGCATGCACATGGATTAGGGAGTGGTTAACAGGTAGAAAACAGAAAGTACTGATTAGAGGAGAAACCTCAAAATGGAGCGAGGTAACCGGTGGAATACCACAGGGATCAGTATTAGGTCCTCTGCTATTCCTAATCTACATTAATGACTTAGATTCTGGTATAGTAAGCAAACTTGTTAAATTTGCAGACAACACAAAAATAGGAGTGGCAATTCAGAACTGGGCAGACACATGGCAAATGATATTTAATATAGAAAAGTGTAAGGTACTGCATGCAGGCAATAAAAATGTGCATTAGAAATACCATATGGAAGATGTTGAAATTGAAGAAGGAATCTATGAAAAAGATCTAGGATTTTATGTTGACTCAGAAATGTCTTCATCTAGACAATGTGGGGAAGCTATAAAAAAGGGTTGTATGTACTCTTCTTTTTATATATATATATATATTGTAAACGATCCAGTAGACACGTGCTGCTGAACCACTGCTTTCCCGTTCCACCAACTGGCACAGACTCAATACGTTTGCAGGCAAGTAACTTTTATTTACAATATTTACATCAAATAAGCAGTTTCTGTTATAGTTCTCGCCCTGTACGGGCCACTGACTAACTCACTTCTTCAACCCTCTCTAGCTACATCAGGATGTGGAGATAGAAAAGAAGTCCAAGGATCCTCCGGCTGAAGTGAGTCAGTCCGCGGGTAAGAACAGGGTCAGCTCTCTTCCCCAGAGCTGTCCTGAGTCACCGGTAAGTGTAAGTTTACCTGGAGTATTACGGTAATCCAGGTAAGTATAAGACCGACTCCCTCTACTGGAGTAGATCTGCCACACAGGTAACTATCCAACAGACTCCCTCTGCTGGAGTAGTCCTGTAACTCAGGTAAGAACAAGACAGGCTCCCTCTGCTGGAGTAGTCCTGTAACACAGGCAATTACAAGACAAGCTCTCTCTGCTGGAGTTGTCCTGGAACACAGGTAAATACAAGATTGGCTCCCTCTGCTGGAGTTGTCCTGAAACACAGGTAATTACAAGACAAGCTCCCTCTGCTGGAGTACTCCTGTAACACAGGTCAGTATTGGACTGGCTCCCTCTGCTGGGGTAGTTCTGGAACACAGGTAAGTACAAGACAGGCTCCCTCTGCTGGAGTAGTCCTGTAACACAGGTAAGTACAAGACAGGCTCCTTCTGCTGGAGTAGTCCTGTAACACAGGTAAGTATAAGAATGGATCCGTTTTAAAAGTAGACTTCCAGGAACACAATAGAGGTAACCCCAGATGTCCAAAGAAGTGAACAAAGATAAAGCAAGTTATATCCGGGCTGTGGAGAGAGAACTCCTGCAGCCAACTCCCGGTCGTCCACAGAAGTAAATTGTATTCCTTCTAAAAGCCAGTGTCCATTTTCCCTGTATTAATCATATGCAAAGTATCTCGTGTCTGTGTTATGAATAAACAATGTCTTGCACTTCCAGTCTCACAAGTCCGTTCTTTCTGGTTATTATTTACTGTCTCTGCAACACGTAAATAACCAATACCTCTCCGGGTTATAAAGCATTTAGCACAACACACTACGGTTGTGGCGGCACACAACTGCACAGCACAGAATACCACGGGATTAAATTGCTAAGGAGTACAATATCTTCAAGTCGCACCCCGACAACAGAACATAAAAATAAACTTTGACAAACAAAAGGCTACCTCAACAAGAGGAAAAAATTGCACTTTGTAAAAACTAAACGCCGACTATATTTTAACACAAACGAAAGCTTTACCTTGTGATCTCTTTCTTTTTGGTTATTTTTCCAACACACTGGAGTTTGCACGCTCTTTCCTTGCAGGACAACCGGGCCGTGTTCCCCACACTTCTCTCCCACTATGGCTCTGCCCTGCTCCTTTTTAAACCCAGAAACCCCACCCAATTAATTGGCACTCGGATTTCTGGGTTGCGTAGTTTCTTCCTTAGCGCTGCCATTTCTTAAAGGCGACGCTATCCTTTCCTCACAATATATATATATATATATGTGTGTGTGTGTGTTTGTGTCTGTGTGCTCTGAGCACACTCTTAAACTCAGGGGAGTTGTTTAAGGAGGACAGAGATGTTTTAAACTGTAAGTGGTTTTGTTCGTGCTCTGTGCTTGCTATATGTCCAGACAACGTTTTAATAATCAAGAAAATCACACAGACTTATTTAATTATAAGTTTTAATGGATCTGAGCAGTAGTAGTGCTCTTTTGGTTTATTAAATGCTTTATAAAGTGGTTGGTTGCACAGACCACAGTAAATCCCAAGTAATAAGCAATCTGGGCGATCCAGTGCCTTTACAGGTTTAACAGCATCAGTACTTCAATATAGTTGTACAATTATGGTTATTATATGTTTTGCCTTCAGGTTAGCCATACAATAAGCTAGAGCACCCACAGCCACATTCTAAAACACTGAATATACCACTCTCAAAACTAAAACATAATTTCTATACCTTATAGCAATGGATAAAATATAAAGTGAAATATATGCTTACCTTCCAGTATATGGAAGTGTAGTGTAGGATATATGAAAAATAAGAATAGTCTTCAAAATGTAGAGACTTCTGACGTTGACCAAACAGCAATCAGTTTTTCAAATACCCTCAGAGCGTGGACCACGTCACCATGCAAGATCAAGTTCAATGATATCGAATGGGGTCAATTAAATCTGATCATCAGTCTTCCTTGACAGTTGTTATCTTTGAGTTAATGATGTATTCTAGAAGGATCTGTCAACTCTTTTTAAAACTAATTGGAGTTATATAAAAACATTCAAAATTAATTGGATATAACTCCATTCCAAAATATTGGAAAATGATCTCATGGTTCTCATTTTCAACCCCTCCTTTCTCTAAAAGGTTAGGTGAACCAAAGTTCACAGGATCCTTGCTACAATACAATACAAGTGTACAATACAACTTTTTTGTGTGATTCTATTAACCTGTTAACCTGGGTCTACAATATATTCCCTCAGAGCAGCATATCATATCTAAGATTAGATTACTTTCACATACAGATGTGTGTTAACAGGATATTTAATAGGAATTGTAGGGAGTTTTGCCATAGGCCTCTGTTATGAAGTCAATTAAGCTTTCAGTGGAAGGTCCAGTTATTTTCATCTAAACTCAGGCTATTGTTAACATATTTGAATGTAATAGTTTTATAGTAACTGGACTAAGTCTGACCTCTTTCTCTGTTCATACAAAATCCAATTGAAGCAGGTTTTAAGATAACCTACCCTCTTGCCAATTTTAGTGTTGATTAATATGAAATACTACTGTAAGCATTTTCTAATATTCATTATTTTAAACCAAATTTTAGCTTAACTCAGTAAACCGTCCTACGGGTTATGCTCTCATCTCTTCTTGCCAGGTTCTGATTAATTTCTGTGATATATAGAAACATATTTATTTGGATATACAGTGCCTTGCGAAAGTATTCGGCCCCCTTGAACTTTGCGACCTTTTGCCACATTTCAGGCTTCAAACATAAAGATATGAAACTGTAATTTTTTGTGAAGAATCAACAACAAGTGGGACACAATCATGAAGTGGAACGAAATTTATTGGATATTTCAAACTTTTTTAACAAATAAAAAACTGAAAAATTGGGCGTGCAAAATTATTCAGCCCCCTTAAGTTAATACTTTGTAGCGCCACCTTTTGCTGCGATTACAGCTGTAAGTCGATTGGGGTATGTCTCTATCAGTTTTGCACATCGAGAGACTGAAATTTTTGCCCATTCCTCCTTGCAAAACAGCTCGAGCTCAGTGAGGTTGGATGGAGAGCATTTGTGAACAGCAGTTTTCAGTTCTTTCCACAGATTCTCGATTGGATTCAGGTCTGGACTTTGGATTTGACTTGGCCATTCTAACACCTGGATATGTTTATTTGTGAACCATTCCATTGTAGATTTTGCTTTATGTTTTGGATCATTGTCTTGTTGGAAGACAAATCTCCGTCCCAGTCTCAGGTCTTTTGCAGACTCCATCAGGTTTTCTTCCAGAATGGTCCTGTATTTGGCTCCATCCATCTTCCCATCAATTTTAACCATCTTCCCTGTCCCTGCTGAAGAAAAGCAGGCCCAAACCATGATGCTGCCACCACCATGTTTGACAGTGGGGATGGTGTGTTCAGGGTGATGAGCTGTGTTGCTTTTACGCCAAACATAACGTTTTGCATTGTTGCCAAAAAGTTCGATTTTGGTTTCATCTGACCAGAGCACCTTCTTCCACATGTTTGGTGTGTCTCCCAGGTGGCTTGTGGCAAACTGTAAATGACACTTTTTATGGATATCTTTAAGAAATGGCTTTCTTCTTGCCACTCTTCCATAAAGGCCAGATTTGTGCAGTATACGACTGATTGTTGTCCTATGGACAGAGTCTCCCACCTCAGCTGTAGATCTCTGCAGTTCATCCAGAGTGATCATGGGCCTCTTGGCTGCATCTCTGATCAGTCTTCTCCTTGTATGAGCTGAAAGTTTAGAGGGACGGCCAGGTCTTGGTAGATTTGCAGTGGTCTGATACTCCTTCCATTTCAATATTATCGCTTGCACAGTGCTCCTTGGGATGTTTAAAGCTTGGGAAATCTTTTTGTATCCAAATCCGGCTTTAAACTTCTCCACAACAGTATCTCGGACCTGCCTGGTGTGTTCCTTGTTCTTCATGATGCTCTCTGCGCTTTAAACGGACCTCTGAGACTATCACAGTGCAGGTGCATTTATACGGAGACTTGATTACACACAGGTGGATTCTATTTATCATCATTAGTCATTTAGGTCAACATTGGATCATTCAGAGATCCTCACTGAACTTCTGGAGAGAGTTTGCTGCACTGAAAGTAAAGGGGCTGAATAATTTTGCACGCCCAATTTTTCAGTTTTTTATTTGTTAAAAAAGTTTGAAATATCCAATAAATTTCGTTCCACTTCATGATTGTGTCCCACTTGTTGTTGATTCTTCACAAAAAATTACAGTTTCATATCTTTATGTTTGAAGCCTGAAATGTGGCAAAAGGTCGCAAAGTTCAAGGGGGCCGAATACTTTCGCAAGGCACTGTAATCTCCTACCTTCTGTTATCTGAAACGTATTTTGTTCATTAATATTAACGAGATTGATCATTATAGAAAAGACCTTGGCTTTTAAATTGCTGACCACCGAGAAAATCCTGCTTCGTCGGCCAAGACCAATTAGTCCCCTCCAACACTGCTTTTATTACAAGCAGGTAAGGACGAGATCACAAAATTAGTTATTTTCCTTCAATCGGTTCACTGTATATAAAAGTTACAGTTTATACTATTTTATGTTATTGTCTTGCTTTTTCAAACATAATATTCTAATAGCTGTATTATTTCAGTCTTTCTAGAATATTTGCTTTTAACTCAAGGGCTCCTTTTTTTTAGATCATGTCTTACTACTTATTCTAAATAAGATACATGACTGCTAATCTATTTAAACTATATAAGAAATATAGCAGCAGTATTAAGACTTAGGTTGTTGGTTCAAATATTCTGTTTCCACTATTTTAGAATACTTGCTTTAAGATTAAAGACTCTTTAAATCAAACTTACTTCTTTAAATAAGAGACTTGACTATAAGTCTGTTCTTGAACTGGTTAAACTGTATACTGGTTTTCTAAGTCTTTTTAGTTTCCCTATTATAAGACTTCCTTTCTGTATTGCTTTAAAATTCTACACTAGTAAAACATACATATTTAACTATTTAGATTATGTCATTCCTTTTTTTAGCTCAGCACAGCAATTCTCTCCAGAAAGTTGGCTACCTTTTTTTCATCAAACAGGAATGTGCTAACAAGGTCTGGCACTTGATTCTAAGAGTTGCTTTCATCTGATATGAGCCTGGCAAGAGCAGGTCAGCTGGACCTCTCCAGCAGGCTCCTTCACAGAAGCTGCACACAAAAGCTACTTTCAATATTTCCTACTTGGTATACAGATCTATTCAAAAAGAGTACAGACAATATTAATATTATTATTGACAAAGCGTATATCATATTATTTCAATCAATACATGTTAGTTTAAAGCATCCCATTTGTGTCTAACATATCGGCACGTTCCCATCAGGATTCAAACTCTGCACCAGGCTCAGCTCTGACCGGTTCTGCGAACACCACAACAGGCCTTTTCATCCAACGCTTTACATCACAGGTGTGGGCAACCAAGGTCTTGGACCTGGTCATTGGTGATCCACCTCTGCGCTTGTCACATCCACACATTAGAAAAGGATTGTTTTCAACGGCTCTGCTCAGAGTCAGCTCTGTACCATGAACAATGGTTCTGGATCTATAACGGTTTCCTTAATACATTTCATGTTGTTCACAAAAGATAATTTTAGGAGGCACACCCTCCATCTAGAATACAGGGATGGGACAAAATGATCTATTTTTCATATCACTTGGTTTCCAACCTATTTTCTCTTGCACATCATTAGTGGGCAGACTCATTGTAACTGAATCTGGGTCCATTAAAGAACTGCTCACCCTAGGAACTGAGACCTGCCATGCAAAGGGTTCCAATGATTTATAGCACAAAAGGGACACACCAAGGCTACCTGTGACAATATGCAGACAGGCTAAAAGAATTGAATTAAAAAGGGTGTTTACAACAACTTTGTAAATTTAGAATGATATTACAGATGATATTGTGAGTTTTAATAAAAAAAAAAAAAAAAAAAAAAAACATTTATCTTTTGTGCACAGGATAAGGGAATGAATGTTGTTTGTTTGTTTTATAGGTTTTGAATTCATTTAACTGCTTACAAGAACAGGAACTTCAGCGAGAGACCGAGAGTGCTAAAGAAGACAGGAACACAACCAATCAAAATACTGAACTTCAGGAGAGGAGTCCGGACCAATGAAACACTTCTGATTGAACAGGTTGGATTGAAGCCACCAATGTTGTGAATGCAGAAGACATTTCGACAGAAAGACATGATGCATAACCGCTGAGAAACGAAAATAACTGGTAAAAACTGATATGTTAAGAAAAATAACAAAACAATAATGTTGAAAAAGATATTGCAGGAATACATACAACAAAGCAGAAAGCTAGGTAAAGTAATGCATTGTGTTTTAAACCCTACAGTCTGTTCAGTAACACTTTATATGTGTGTGTAGACTTTACATGTGGGCCTTCCTACTATAGATTAAAATACAGGTGAAAACAAAATAAGTTTGACAACTTGTGTCTCTCTGTTACTTATCTACTGTATATGAGAGTTATTATTTAAAAGATAGCTAGTTTCTCAAGGTTTCACCAATTCATGTCTGGTTTTCTCATGATTTAGCCACTTTATTTGATTGATGGATCATGTATTGTAAGGCTGCAATTGAATTGATATTGTATGAGATAATTACACAGTAGATGATT
This sequence comes from Acipenser ruthenus, assembly GCF_902713425.1. NCBI lineage: Eukaryota > Metazoa > Chordata > Actinopteri > Acipenseriformes > Acipenseridae > Acipenser > Acipenser ruthenus. The sequence continues at coordinate 48,904,223 of NC_081192.1, forward strand.
GCTGAGCTTAATTTGTGCTATGGTGTAATTGAATCACGTTTGTTCATGCTCTGATTAGCTAAAACAAATTAAAATGTTGTATAAAATGTGATAATCATTGCGAAATAAAGGGTATTAATATGCATTTTAATAGCGTGGTCAATGCTTGTTTACAAGTAACGGGATACTACAGAAACATATAACCATCCACATTTCAAAAAGACATGGCAAAAAAAAGAAGTTAAGTGAAAAACCTTAATTTAAATTAGCAGGCAGTCAAAAAGGATAGTAATGCACTGGACCAGGGATTTTGAATGGCTGTTGTGAACCTCTAGCTTATCCATCATCGCACCAGCTTACCCTCAATTTGTGCTTTATTGGCCTGTTAGGAAAACACAGCAATAGAGAAGCATTGGTTTTATGCTGTAACACACAAGTTATCTGAGTGGTTACAATCTTTTTTCTACTATTGAAATATGAATGCTTCATTTTTTCAAAGTCTATACTGTCCCGGTATGTGAAATACATGGGGACTTGCCTACTGTATCTTTCAATTATAAGCCCTTTTCTTTAACCACTGAACCACAGCACCTCCTACATGTTTTTGTCATATCTGTATAAATTCCAGTTGAAATCCAGTCAGACATTTAAAAAGAGGTGAAAACTTACAGTATATGAACAGCAAATCTGACTAAACCCATTAAATATCAAAGCAAATGACAAAAAAATATTGTAAAAAGATGGCTCACTGATTCACCCACGAGACATCTCTAATAAAAAGGTAAAGTAACATTAGCACCATAACTGTTAGAGACATAACCTCCTTGAAATTTGTCTTCAGGCATTCACTACAGTTTAAATGTATTTGTATGCCTGTCAGAATGAGTACATGTTTCAAAAGTGTAGTCTACATTGAATATTATAATTAAGGTTATATTTGCAACCATAATGACCTGTGCAGTGCAACTTTATAAATGTGATTAACAAAATAGATGCTATAATTACTACGCTTTCTGCTTGATTAGCTCAAAAAGCCATCAAGTTCCTAATGAGAGTGTGAATCACATTTTTTAAAACAAAGACATCAGTTTTGTTTTTTTTACCTTGAACACTGTGCTATTTCATCCTGTAATATCATTCTTCAACTAAATTTTTGGAACTTGGCAAACACGATAATCAGTTTACTAAATGTGTTAAATTAGAGATGCAATTTGTAAGCAAGCAGTTATAGCACCTACTGTAGAAGGTAAAAGTACACCCACTGTAACAAAGCAGTATTTTAATACTTTAAATGAGCTATGTACATTTCTACAGCAGAGAATATGCTATTATATACATTTTCTATTGTTTTCTTAATGTCCCTTAACTGTCTATGATGTTTGAAATCATTGCAAGCACAGAACACAGCGTGTTGATTCTTCTAAGCATTCCCTTTTCAGGTACATAGCCATTCCAAATGACATGTTATATATTGAACTCTGCAAGGTTATTCAGAGTAAAATTATATTTAAATTTTTATTAAGAGTAAATGTAAATACATTTTCAAAACGTGTATGAAGCGCAGGTTAAAAAAAGGAGAATAATATGACGGGTTGTGCCATGCTGCTTTATTATTATTGGTATTATTTTACTAATACTGTTAATACTGAGCTGATTGTTACTGTTAATACTGTTTCATGTACTTTAAAAGTACCGTAGAATGTTATTATGCTGGTGCAAAACGATTATTCTGACAAAGATTTAACAATGAGCATTAAGAAAAATGTAATAATTATACTACTGTTAGTTTGTACAACTGTAAAATGATGTGCTGTTTTACTGATGTAATTAATTATGTTTTGTGTTGCAAAACTGGCTAGAGCTATATTATTGATAAATCACTTATGGCAGCAAACACAAAACACAGCGTGCTGATTCGTTTAATCATTCCTTTTTCAGGGGTAAACACTCGCATCCAATTCAAAACTCTTGTACTTGCCTATCGCTGTCTTGACCTTTCTGCTCCCTCCTATCTCCAGACTATCATTTCCCCCTACACCCCCTCTCGCCCCACCTGCGCCGTTACTGGCAGATTAGCTGAACCTAAGGTGACCAGATTGTTAAGTCCTGAAACTGGGACTGTATGGAAATATTGTGAATAACTGTGAACGTCCAAGCTAGGGGGAAGATCTCTGTTTTTTCTTTTCACTTTGGCAATGTTTGTGTAATAATAATGTCATATTGAAAGTGAATGCAGAGACTCATGGTGATATTCAGAGTATAATATTTTACTTTCAAAAACTTTTTTTATGAATAAATGATCATATTGTCTTTATAATGTCATTTCTACATAACAAGTAGTATAGTTATTACATTACACAGTAACAATGCTGTAACATGCTGTAAGCTCACAGGCACCACATAAAACGGAAAGGAACCTGTTAAAAATATGTTAATTGCATGATGACATTTCCTGCCTATTCCATTTTTCGGTACCAGTCAATGATCATGAAAAAGCACCTTCTGACAATCTAAATAATAGATAACGACGCCAAGGCTAACTTCTTTGCTGATCTTGGCTTGGCTTTGAGTCAACAGTATAGGCAGAGACATGGATGAGTGTGTAATAAGATTAAATCCTATTCCTGTTCTGATCAAATTAAATGTTGTCACTTCTTTACTTATAAAAGGAATGCTGTTTAATCTTCCTTAATATAAGCGTTAGCCTGTGTAAAATGCGCAGAGAAGTTTTCAGATTGTCAGGAGACACTTTCTCATTATCATTGACTGGTACTGAAAAACTTACCGTTGATTGGTACTGAAAAAACTGCATATACAAGGTAGGAAATATCATCATACAATTAACACATTTTTAATATGTTCCTTTCTGTTTTATGTGATACCTGCCAGCTTAAATCCTGTTAAATGGGAAATTTTGAAATAAAACTATTTGGAGAAACTTAAAGGGATCCTCAGTAATTTGAGCCCTGACATTTGGCTCTTTTGCTGAAGGACTAACATATGTTTTTATCAATGTGTTGTTTTTCTTCTATTAAACTAACAGATGTGATAAAGTAAAATACTTATAAAATACCTTATATAGCTATCACACCTATGCAACAAATAGCATTCATCTTAAATATGAGTACTTCATTGTCTCTACTATTTTTCTTAAACTTTGCAGGATATACTTCTTTTATAATACATTTAACACAGAAATAAAAATAAGGGGTCACCAAATTAAAAAGAGATGTATCCTGCCTCTAAGGCAGCTTATTTACATTTTTTTTTAAAGAATGGTCAAATGAAACTAGGACATGGTTCTTTTTTGTAATTGTTTTAAACTATTTGTATCATATGCAGTAGACCTACTCAGCTATCAGTGTAAATATTTTTTTTTAAGAAAATAAATTGGCACCAGGAGACCTGAAACTATTGTATTTAATTATTGCTAAAAACAACATAACATGCATACTTAAATAAATAAAAAATGTTATAAAACGGGTACAATATTTTTACAATATGAATTTGACAATTATGAAAATAACTAGTTCATAAATTATTTTGTATTAATCACGAACATACATTTCTCAGAGGGCACCTGTGGTGAACTGAAAGTGAATATAGATTTATTTCAATAGAAAATATGTTTCCAAATACTTTTGTCATGTTTTACAGCTCTCCTATTGTTGTGATGGGTTATTTTAATGCACAAAGTGTTCAAACCACGACAAACTTCAGTGCACTGCGTTGTAAACATGGCACGGTGATGTGACATGACAGTGTTGATTTCCGCAATTGTCACCTATTGCTACACATGAAGCAAAGTCGTTTGCACGCAGATTGTTATGGTTAGTGTTGCATTACAGCAGTGGTTCCGAACTGCTATCACTTTGAGAAATGTCGCAATGGTTATCTTAAACAGACAGCAAGGGTTTTACGGCAGTCGTCAATGAGCGAACAGACATGTTGGTCTGAGTGTTAAACACAATGAAAATTCAGTCTTGAATTACTCAATCTTGTCCTGTGTCTTGTCCTGAATTTACCTTGCCCCCGCCCGCTCCGTTTCTGTCGGTCCCTGGCGAGCCGTCTGTCCCGTGGAGCCGCTGGATTGACTCCTTCAACATGTAGTTGCTGGCGCTGGATCTTCACGATGTGGCAGCCCCCAGGAAGCGGGCCATCCTACTGCATTGTTTGGGCACAGAAGGACAGCTCGTCTTCTCTACTCTGCAGCCCACAGATGACAGCTTTGAAGCAGCTACCGCAACACTTGCTGTACACTTCAGCTCAGGTCAGAGTGTCCTCATGCATCGCTTCCAGTTTCGGCAGAGAGCTCAGATACCGGGTGAGTCTGTATTGCAGTTTGTGTCGTTATTGGTGGAGCTCATTAAACACTGTACATTCAGGACTCTGCAAGACAAACTTATTAGAGATCAGCTGATTGAAAAACTGCACACAGCTGAGAGAAAGACTGCTGTTAGAATCGGATGATTTAACATTAGAAAAAGCACTCGCTATTGGGAAACAAGTGGAGGCTGCGCTCACCGGTGCACGTAAATTAACCAGTACGGAGAATGCCCCACTGTCAGACATTCCAGCCCAGGTTCCAGTTCAGAAAGTTCACAACGTGCCTACTGTGAGACGCTGTACAAATTGTGGCTTTACCAAACATGAAACTTGTGTAGCCTCAGGGCAGCACAGGGTCAGCATTGTAGAAAATGCAACCATTTTGCCCACTGGTGCCACTCAGGGCAGGCTCCACAGCCTTCTCCACTTTCTGGCTCAGAACGCCCTGCACCCATTTCTATTAATTCCGTGCTGCAGAAATCAACAGTGTTCAAACAATGTGGGTGCTGCAAACAGGTGATGTCCTGCTTCCACTGCTGGTTGACACAGGCGCTGTAGTATCACTGCTGAACAAGTCCACTTCTGGGAGATTTTTTCTCATGTGCCACTGTAGAAACCCACCGTCTCTCTCTCTGGGTATGGCCACACTCCCATCACTGTTATAGGGACTGTCTGTCTGCCAGTGTGTTACAAGACGTGTGTTGCACTCTCTGCCCTCTTCTACGTCTCAGCTGCTGGTGCCAACCTGATGGGACTAGACTTGTTTCATGCTCTGGATTTTAAGCTCGCTGACTCATCCGGTTTGGATGTTTTTCATGTCTCAGCTACTTGGTCTCATCAATATCCAGCTCTGTGTGAGGGCCTCGGCTGTCTCACTGAATTTGTACACCAGCCTACAGTCGATACAACGGTCTCCCTCCTCATTCAGCCCTTGCGGCATGTCCTGCTCTCCATCCGTGACCAGGTCTCCCAGGAGCTGCAACATCTCTTGGATGCGGACATTATTGATCCCATCAATGCGTCGCCCTGGGTTTCCAATTTAGTGATTGCACACAAGAAGAATGGGGAGCTGCGCTTGTGTTTTGACGTGCGTGCTGTTAACACAAGGCCATTGTGCCAGACAAATACCTGCTGCCGACAGCTGAGGAGCTCACTACCCAGCCCACTACCCACTTCCACGGATCTACAGTCTTCAGCAAACTTGACCTGTGCCAAGGCTATCTGCAGGTGCCCCTGGCACCCACCAGCAGGGACCTCACACCGTTCGTCACCCACATGGGGGTCTTTTGGTGCTCTGTGCCCAGCTGCTTCCAAAAAATTATGAAGCTGCTGTTGGCGCGTATCCCGGGCGTCTCCATCTACCTGGACGACATTGTGGTGCATGGCGCTACCCAGTTTCAACATGACGCCCGGGTTCCAGAGGTTGAGTTTGTGGGGTACAATCTCTCTGGTCAGGGCAACACACCGATCTTGTCTCATGTGAAGGCTATTCTGAACCTTCCTGATCCTCAGTCAGTTTCCCAGCTAGCATCCTTCCTGGGCATGGCCATCTACTATCTCCGTTTCCTTCCACAATATGCCTCCACCACTGCACCACTTTGTCAACTGCTGAAAAAGGACACACCGTGAGCCTGAACTCCGGCCTGTCACCATGCTGTGCTCACCATCTAACGGCAGCTTACATCCCCCCCCCCACCCTGGTGCATTTCAGTCTTTCGGTGTCCACAGTGGTCACCTGCAACGTGTTGTGCATGGCGCTGTCCTGTCCCAGCTGCACAACAGCATGGAATGTCCTGTGGCCTTCGCTTCTCGTGCCCTCACACCTGCGGAACATAAGTATTCAGTGAGGGAGAGGGAGGCTTTGGCATGTGAGAGATGACATCTATATCTGTATGGTCGAGCCTTTACTCTGAAGAGAGATCATCAGGCTCTCACCACATTGCTGGACACACAGGGGGTCAGACACAAACCACTTCGGCTCTTCGGATGGGCCGACCGCCTCAACCAGTACCACTTCAAGCTGGAGTTCACCCCAGGACGCCACAACACCGTGGCTGATCTCTTGTCGCGAGCTGTGGCGTCTCCACCCCCAGTAAGTCATGTCACAGATGGGGATCAGGATTTTGTACAACTGCTGCAAGGCCCACTGAAGACAGTCGTCTCCATGCCAGAGCTGCAGCAAGCATTACAGGACGACAAGCTGTTTGGACTCCTCCGCACTTACATTAGAGAGGGATAGCCACCCAGGGTGGACGGGAAACTGCTCCCATTCTACAGAGTTCGTGACGAACTGTCCTGCTGGGAGGATGTATGCATCGCAATGGGCCATCGCACGCTGATCCTGGAGACACTGAGGCCCAAATTTATAAAGGGGAAAAAAAACGACCGCAAAAAGCCACGTAATGTGTGTGTTCAGTACGGCTGCACTCAGCGTCAAAATAATGACCTATTTTATAAAACTAAATTAGGTGAAACAGGCAATTCCGCAATCAAACAAGTTAAATACCCCTCACCGCAATTAGCGGTGGAGAATTACACACATCTCACAATAAATAGCATGTTTGGGTCACCCCTGTGTAAACTGTCACTCCTATTTTTGCCACTAGTTGGCGTTATTTCCCCGATATAGACGAGACTGGACCAGGAAATACACAGTGAGTTGATTTTTATTTACAAGTTATTTACAATTGTCAGTTAATAGTCCCTAGTCCTGTGCGGACATTAACTAACTCACTTCTTCATCCATCTCTATTCTAGAGCTTTAAACATACGATTCCAGCTTTGTCTCAGCGTTCTTCTGCCGGCTGGGAATGATCACCTCTCAATCCTGTGACTGGGTAGCCCAGGTAGGTTGGGGAACTGTCGCCCCCTTCAGGAACAGTGAAGCACAGGTAAGTTGGGGAATTGGCTCCCCCTCCAGGAACAGTGAAGCACAGGTAAGTCGGGGAAAGGGCTCCCCCTCCAGGAACAGTGAAGGATGACCCTGACCCATAGTCAGCACCTCAGCACAGTCCGGTATCGTTTGACAGAAATATTCCCTCTTCCCAAGTGTCTGGTTGTAAACAATAAAAGATTATAACACACAATGGTCTCCTTTTCCTAAGTGTCCGTTGTAACAAATAAATGGTTATGCCAGACAATGGACTCCTTTCTTGTCTATCTCCAAACCGGGAGTATACTGTCGTTACATACTAAACCTAGCAGTGATTATACCCACCCACTGCGTCACGATAAACAGCACAGTTCTTACACAAACTTTTACTTCTAAACGCACAATGATCGGTCCTGCTCGGACCGCGTGTTGCTCAAACTACTCACTCTAATACTGCTCCTCTCCAGCACCGGTAATCCTTTTACAGGCTTCAATAGCAGCGAGTCTCCCAGCAGAGTCAGGGCTGTCTCTCCACGGCAACACCCCTGGCTCTTCTGTGCACTTCCTTATATACTCCCTGGCCCCGCCCTTTTTGTAATTGTGGTGCTGGGCATTCTGGTACCTGTCCGATTTGCTTAAAGGGCCAGCGCCCTTTTCCATCACATCTGCGTGTGTAGGCTACACTTTCCAAAAGAAAATGAATGGCACACAAAGACCTCAGCCTGGTACTAGCCATGGTGATGAGGATGCTTGGAAGGAAAAACTGAAATTGACTAATATGGAAGTGGAGATTTTGGTACAAGCAGTACTTGTAACACATGATGTGTTACAAGCTCGAATACAACACCAGGACAAAGGAATAAAAAATGTACCACTTCAGAGTTTGTAGTCTAGGTTCCTTATACATTACGACGCATCATATTAGTTCAACTTCTTATTTCGTATAGAATAATTCCAGGCGTATAGACTTTTCAAACTTCAGAAACAACACGTTTTATTTGTTTACATCCATGGCAATCAAACAGGTGGAAAATCCTTCCATTGTACAGCAATATGTTCAACAACAATAACTCCATACAGCTTCATATGAACAGTCTTCGGTTTAACTACGACTTATATCTTCTTAAATTCTTATGCAGTTAAAACTCTCCTATTTCTTATGATGTCTGTATTTCAGACTCTATGTATGATTTTAAAGCATTTACAAAAAAAAATAGAATATCTTACGTTATATTAAAAAAAAAAGATATGTATTGTAATGCATGGGTCACATTGACCCACGTGGCGGTTTAGGTAGAACTGTTTATAACTTTATCATTTTTGCGATTCTGGCTATCAAACGCCGTCTGGATATTTAATTTATACATTTAGGAAAAGTCAAAAACGGACATACACATACAATTTACAATGGAAGAGTAATTAACATTTTAAATCCAAAATGGGCGAAATTGACCCGGATGGCGGTTCTAGTGTTAACTGAATCTGGGTCCACCAAAGAACCGCACACCCTTGCAACCGAGGCCTGCCGTGCAAAAGGATCTAATGACTTATAGCACAAAAGGGACTTGCCAGAACCGTCTGTGACAATTCTATATTCTCTATTTGCAGACTTTATTTTTTGTCTTGTAAGCTATGAAACATGTATTGAAAATTGGATTTTGCAAAACAATACCGTATTATAAACCGCAATTTATAAACTGACTTGATCAGAAGAGTTAAAAAATTAGCTGTTTGCAAAATGTTATTAAATGTTTCTTTGTCCTTGAAAACAATGTCTCCTTCTTGCTGCAGACAAGTCTCCCACATCACCTTGCCTTTTGTATAGCCTACTGTCTCAAATTAACACCTGCTTTTCAGAGTTCTTAAAATAATCAAGCAAATATGAGGCCCACAATTACCGGCAGCTTTAATAAATTAGACAGAATATTTAATAGACCCAATTAGCAAAATTCCCTCCCAATTTTAGCGGTTTTGTTCAGTAATGCCCCAGAATTACATATGCATATACAGAATTACATATGCATCAAGGGCTAAAGCGCACAGAGACATTGCCCCCGCAAATCACGTATAAATTGCGTGTTTATACCATTGCGTGTGTTTTATAAATCCCATCCAAGAATTCAGAACCCTTAGCGCCTGTTTTACGGTCGTAAAACATGAGCAATTCTTTTATAAATCTGGGCCTGAGAGCCCGGGGGCTACGCATGGCACACAAAGGACACTTGGGCATTGTAAAGCTCAAACAATGCTGTATGGATACCGTTTGGTGGCCTAACCTTGACCAGGATGTGGAGCTATTAGTGAAGGACTGCACAGCGTGCCTCCTTAGCGGTAAGGCCAGTGGGAGCATCTGCAGGTCGACATCCTGTGGAGAATTACATGGAGCTCCTGCTCATGCTCATTACCTGTTGGTGATTTACGATCTCCACTCCATGGTTATCGCAAACAGACAACAAGGGTTTTAGGGCAGTCCTCAATGAGCAAACAGACATGTTGGTCTGAGTGTTGAACACAATAAAAATTCAGTCTTGAATTACTCAATCTTGTCCTGTGAGTATATTACACAGATATACAAATATCATGGATGAAGAGAATAATTCCAGCACAATACAATGGTACCTGTATGAGCCATTATTGTTAGACTACAGTAGCGTAACCTCTTCACGCAGCAAGAGTGATGATTCAGAAGAGGATAGCCGCCAGTTTTTTTTTAGCAGCAGTCAGTGGATAAACCTGCCCACAATTCTCTGTGACTGCAAATATATGAATGTTGACTGTTCAGTAATTCTCCAAATGTGCATGGCGCTGTACAGCCACTTTTACTGGTACTGGTCGTTCAACCTTCTTTAGTCACATCTAGTGTACTGTAATAAGTTAGATATGGTAGTAACACAGCAGCCTGCATGAAAATATAATATTCTGTTACCAGTGCAAAGGTGCTGTGGGGAAAATACACAGGACGAAATGAGCGTCCTTAGCTGTACCCCCACCAACTCATCCCCCGCTCCACCGCTTCCAGAGCCTGCCCCTTCTCCCTTGCCCCTTAGTAGTGGAACGACCTACCCACAGATATCAGGACTGCTCAGTCCCTGACCACCTTCCAGTGCCTCCTCAAGACACACTTGCTCAGACAGCATCTGTAAACCTCACAACTCTCGACTATACTGGACTATATGGCACCCAATTGTCCCAGTACTTGCATCAGCTTGTACTTGCAATGAACTGCTCCATACCTTGCCGTATTCTACTACTACTCTTAATTATAACTACTTCCTGTAGCTTGTATTTGACTTACTCTTATAGGTATCCGTATTCACGTTGTTTGAAATCATTCTCATCCATTCATTTATCATACTTACTACGTGCTCATACTGGACTTCACTCATTTAAGCAAAGATTTTTAATATAAATTAACTTAGTCACTCTTACATGTAATTACTGTATTCTCTAGTTTGTTGCTTTTATTTGAATTAAATCTTTTTGCTACTGATTTTATCTGTAATATGATACTCTGTAATGTGATATTCTGTAATGTGATATTCTGAAATGTGATACTTTGTACTGTGATATTTTGTAACAATTGTAAGTTGCCCTGGATAAGGGTGTCTGCTAAGAAATAAACAAATAATAAAAATAATAATAATTTCAGCAACATGCTTTCTGAAGGTCACAGAGGTATTTTATTATCAACATTCTTTTACAATGGGATGTTTGGTTCCTCCTTTAGCCAGGAATGACTTCATCTTCCTATAAACTCTTATCTCACTTGCTTGTGTGTGCGCCAGTCAGAAAGGTGCAGCAAAGATAACACATTATGAATATTTTAAATGTCAGTATTGTCCTGTATAGGTGCCATGTTCTATTAGTCAGTGTAAGACATACAATTCATTAGCTGTTCTGATTTCAAATTCAAATGCAATAAAAATGAACTGGATTACATCGAGTCAATGGCTCGGTTTACATGCAAAAATAAAAAAATAAGTCTCACCTTTTTGTCATGCTATTTGATAGTACCTTCCGGTAGTACCACTAATTATCTCGTGAACATACGGTATGGCTTTTGAACTTGTTGACTGCTTTGTAACATGAGAAGACGATTTACCCAGTATTTTTAGCCGTATCATGTTTTGGCATTTGCTATAGCGTAAGGAATGTGCGCAATATGTGCATGATAAGTCACATTCTCACAGCAATATAGAGAGAATTTGCAGTTTCTTAACTGCATGTAAACCAAGCCAGTGTGAGTTTTTATTAAACAAGGGGTAAAGAAGGTTGGTATGTATCACCCGAATCATCAGTTTAAAATAAACAAAAATAATAAATGAGGGAAATTTGAAACAAACTGAACAATAAATTGAAAGATTGACCTAATTTTCTTCTCAGCCATTTTCCTATATATAGTTGTCAATTACCCAATCCACAGTCCTTAAATAATTCTCGAACAACAGAGAAATCCTTGTTAAACTCCTTAGACTAGGAGCTCAAAAGCTGATCTACAGGTTAGTTGCCTGACTTGGACAAGTGTAGTCCAACATGCAACTATTTCTTAAAGCAGCTCTGTCAAAGGAATATTTGAATATATTGTAGCAATCTTGGCTAACGCAGGCAGGCGCATCACACAGGGCGAGGCAATCCTCATAGAGCAGGCGTGAACCCGGGACCTCTCGCACTAAAGCATAGCGCAGATACCGTTGTACAAAAGAGCCGTCTCCTTTGCAAGGAGCGAATATCGGGCTTATGTCTTTTCAAATTACGTCACCTACCACCCCTGCTGCTGCCTTCCCCCATGCACGCTACAATATGTTGACAAGTTCTTAAACTTGAATATCTGCTTTAACAATATAGACAACAGAAAACATCAGCTATGAAGGCTTCATTTCTTCAACATGCACTTAAGGTCATAACAGTATTTTAATATACTATTTTGTCATAAAAGAAATTCTTATTCAATACTTGTCTTCTGCCTCTTAAATGGATTTTTGGTTCTGTATTCACCATTATTCCTACATCCAGCTGATCACATGCAAAACAATGAGGCCAGGATCCCTGCAGAGAAGGCGGACAGATGAACCAATCAAAATGCTGAACTTGCCAGTGGAAATCAAGAGTAGGAACAAATGAAATGTTGCTTAATAAACAGGTATTGACCTTATTGTAGGATGGACAGTTTATTTAGACATCAACAGAGGATGCTGTGACTGTCCCAAGAAGGCTTCACAGGAACAAAAAAGAGTTCTACATTATTCCCAGATGAGTTATGACCAATTTGTGTACAATAAAATATAAAAACAATCATGATTATACTGAAAAAGATATAGCAGGAATACATACAATACAGAAGGCAGTAAGAGAAAGTTTTATTATAAACTTCAGCCAGTTCAGTAACAAATTCATTCACTTATGGTATTAACCTCTAAAGTAAACCAGACGTTTGCTGTGTTTTTTTTTCCTTTACCATTCCTATTTAAAGATGATACATGCAGATCTTTTTTTCTGAAAGTCTTTTCATACAGTAGTTAATTTTTTAATGAGCACTTTGCAAAAACTGTGGGAAGATTGCACAGCTAATGCTATTACGTGCAGTAATTCGTGTTTTAATAAAAAGTACTCTCTTCATAAAATGGAATCTGAATATTTGTATTCTGAAAAAAAGTACATTCTCAAGTCTCAAGTTGTAAAAAAATTGAAAAAAAAGTATGGTATTTTTTGTCATTATTTACAATTTGAGGAGAGGGCTTTATCTTCCATATGTGACGATGCTGAGCAGTCTAGAAACAAGCATTTCTAATTTTACTTCAAGTAAGAAGCCCTAAAACAAATGAGTTGTTTTATTAATATGAAATTCATGTGAGGGTTGGGTGCCTGGGGGAAAAGTGAACAACTCGAATATATTGCAATCAATTAGAATTACAATTAAGGCATTAAGTGACCAGAAATTACATTATTCAATTTTACGCAGAACAGATAAAATGTTGTTTGATCATTTTAAACCATAGTACTTCAAATTTAGCCTGAAGTGCAAGGCATAGTCTTTATTATTAAAGAAAGCAATGGAATGGACTTACACACTGAGTTCAATTAGCAGGTACAAACCAACCACATCAGCAGTATGTCAGTTGTGCACTCAAATTGGAAATCTTATCCATGAAGAAGAGAAACGTTGTATCCATTAAGCATTTGTAAGCTTAGCCATCAGAAGAAAAGGAATCAGTACCCTTAAAGAGACCCAGGCTTTGCTCCATGAAGTTAGCAAACATATTATTTTATACCCCAGAACTAAATCCCATAAACATCTGTTACATTAGCTTTGATTCCACACTTGCCAGATTTAACGCTATTTTTAGAATGCTTATCCTGGAGAGCAGGTATGCATTAACTGCTTTTTATCCATATTGAAGCTACCTTATATCAGTGAGCTCATGGGAAGTTTTTTGTTTTACAATACCTGCAATCACCTGAAGATTGTGTCAGACAGTGTCATAAAATACTATCAAATAGTCCATGGACAGCAGAAGTGGTATTGATGAATAAGACAGAGGCTTAAAATTCTGGGTGGATTGCTATAGACTAAATTATTATTATTATTATTTGTTTATTTAGCAGACGCCTTTATCCAAGGCGACTTACAGAGACTAGAGTGTGTGAACTATGCATCAGCTGCAGAGTCACTTACAACTACGTCTCACCCGAAAGACAGAGCACAAGGAGGTTAAGTGACTTGCTCAGGGTCACACAATGAGTCAGTGGCTGAGGTGGGATTTGAACCGCGGACCTCCTGGTTACAAGCCCTTTTCTTTAACCACTGGACCACACAGCCTCCTATACCCTACACCCTTTGGAGGAGTGATGACACATCCCTTAAACTGGCTCTCAACCTTCCATCTGTCCAAGGGCGACTGGCAGGTGTAAATAGCACAAAGACTGCTTTTACTACAGTACATTCACTGCTATTCATTTTACAGTATGTAATTCACTTGGAACTTACACCATGACCTGTTGAAATTACTCATGACTGACCTTCAATGGACCACCAGTCTCGTCTATCTGGATGACATCATTGTGTTTGGCAGTATGTTCTAAGAACATCTGGCTCAGTTAGATGAAGTTATGAAGACGTTATTTAGATACCATACTGAAGCTAAAACTAAGCAAGTGGGCACTGTTGGAACATAAGGCAAATTATTGAATTGCCACTAATATAAGAATATACATTTTGAGGGTCCTCATAATCCTATAATAAGTACACAGTAAGCAATAGGTGGCTAGGAGTGCATAATAAAAAAAAGTTTGGTGAATATTGGTGTCAAAATCAAGAGTTATTGTCTTCACATGTAATATTTGAACGTCTATAGGAGGCTTGGAGTGTATTTTTTTTTTTTATAAAAATGAACACTGTTCATTCATGGCCTAAACCCTGAAAGTCTTCTGATGCCAGTATCTTATTATATACAGTTTGTGATAATACTTGTAATATTTAAGACATTTCCTTTACAAAATAAACACAAAGATTTGAAGCATTAAATACAGAGCACATTCCTCCAGTTTGTATGTATAACATTGAAAAAAGGCATTTCTTATTCTGAACACATATTTCTCAAACAGTGGTATCAAACTGAGATTTTCTCTAAACACTCAGTAAGTTTAATGTTGATACTGATGGATTCAATGTAACTTAGCATCATTTGTTGCTAGCAGCATGGAAAAGCCCAAGTTACAATAGATTAGGAAGAGGTTTTGGTGGGAATCGTATGACATGTTTCTTAAACAAACTTGTTTTGCCCAGGTCACCTCAGTGCTTAGGGCAAACTCCAAAAATGTTCATGGTAGCTTGTTGCTAGAACTTGCTTTCCAAGCCAAAGTAGCATTCAAAGTAGCAGCTGGTGCAGAAGGACAGCACTGTTGGAGTCTTTGTGCATAAACAGAAGCAGCTAATGATGGACAAAAATCTATAAGAATTCCAGTGAGAAATGAGCACACAGGGTTTATTCTTTCCTCCTTCCAAATCAGAATCATTTATTCAAGGAGGCATGTTGCATGCTGTTTAATGTCACTGAACAGCAAGGTTTCCCCTACTTTACTAATGAAGCCTTAGCTACAGATCAGTAAACTTTGTTTTCTGTTCACTTGCCCTGGTTTCCATAGACACAGACTTCTGTATGGATTCGTCAGCAGTCTGCAAACCTAATGACATATGTGCTATGACGTAAAATGAGGAACACCAGATTCTCCCACATCTAATTCATACAAATCAATACTTTCAGCCCGCTAGATCATGACTGATTACTAGGTCAAGGAATACACCACCAAGACCATTTAATGCTGCCTGAGCTGGGATGTTTATCACAGTAGAAGAGAACCTCATATAGAAGATTGTGTTGTGAGCTATAAATCAATGCACACGCAGGATTGCTTGGATAACAATGATCATTGCAGCTCTTAATATGCATTAGTGAAGTATGTTAAGTGTAAACTGCATTCATTAATATCTACTGTAATTTTTTTAGATGAAAAAAGCATTTGTAATGCAATAAGTAAGACTTAGTGTTCTGAATTGTATCTCGCTAGATGCATACCATTACAGTTAGAATATTAAATATGGTGCTGTACAATGCCAGCTGAGTGGCATTGTACAATAACCTTGAGTGGGTGAAAATTAGCAATCTATACTATATTTTTTATAATGTATAATTAAATAAGAACAATTCTACAATATAGCTGTTTTTAATGTGTCAACATTTTTATCTGATACACGCCATCTATGATAATTGTTTTACTCTTCTCTGAAAACTTGCCTTTGTATAGTTTACGAATGTATAGTTGATAAAAAACAAATAGCTATTGTGATTTATGTAAGCTAAATGATTGTTTTGGTTACAAGTACAGAATATTAAAATGAGTATATATTTTAAGATAATGTAGATCTACTTGGGAGCATCCATAACTATAAAACAATCAACAGTGCTGAATTTAGAAATACTAAAATAAACTTACATAACAAATACAATAAAATACAATAGGTTATATAGCAGAATTATCACAAAGCACTGAACAATTAAAAATAAGCCAAATCAAAAAGGTACGTTTCTAACCTACTTTTAAAAATCAAAAGCGAGTCAGCCAAGCGAATACTCTCAGGGAGCGAATTCCAGAGTCTGGGAGTGTGATCAACTAGTCTTTTCAATGTTTTTTTTTTTTTTTAAAAGTAAGGACATAGAAACATGCTGGTGAAAATAATGTTCAGCCGCAGACAAACGTATTGGCACCCTACACTTAATATAATGCAAGAAAACATGTTAAATACAAGCATTTAGTGAGCATTAGCCACTACTTAATATGATTAACTGCTGAGTAGAGGAAATATGATTTTATTTGCAACTAATGCATATTTTACATTTTGCATGATTCTATTGAACTTACATCCCATGGTTTTGGCATGAAGGCACACATTAGCTTCATGTTATAGGCTCAGTAATTACAGCATGGGCCTGCTGCATTGTAGGTCGCAAGCATTAGCATTGCCCTCACCAGATGCCAATCCCCTGGCCTCAGCCTGGTTATAATTTATATTTCAGAGACTAATTAAAGAATCAAAGGACTTTGTAGGAGCCTGATTCTACTCAAAATCCACTGATGTATGGATCTTAGCATTTCAGGATTGTAAATTATGCCCCAAATTACAGCACTATGCCAGTGATGTCTATTCTGTTGTAATGGCTGTTATCAATAAACCTTCTACAAAACCTTCACATTTAGCTGCTCTAATTACCAGTAGTTTTATTTTGAACTAGTTGCAGTAAATTCAAGGCTGATTATTCCAAACCTCAAAGAACAGTTTGAAAATGTTACTGCCATCAACAAATCAACATGTTGTTCTTAAAAACTGGAATTAATATATGTTATATATCATTTTATATTATCATGACTTTTGCATTGCCCTTTCGATATCCAGTAGCACTCAATTTCAATTGTTTAGGATGGTTGTAAATTTTACTTATACTTAAACAATATAAAGCTTTTTATTGTTATCATTTTACACAGATTTATGCATATATTGTGAGGAAGCTGTCTTTTTGGTGTATGGTTATTTGCTCTTGTTAGAAAGGATCTCAGTTAAATAGCACATACCCTATGTTGAGTGGGGCAGCATGAGAGTTGACAGTTCTACAATGTAAATAACTTTGTGTAATAATAATAATAATAATAATAATAATTAGTCAGGCGATATAAAAGAAAGGGATTATTGTTCAAATAACATTCATCTTTAATACTTTTCCATCACATTCCTTTACAGAGACTTTAATGTTAAGTGCTAACAAATATCTGCAAAAAAATACAGTAAACAAAAACGATCTTAAAAGGGTATCATACAGAATATCTTACAGCAATAATCATATTTACATTACAAAGTACAGTACATAAATACAATTCATGGTCTCAAAGTACTTTATACATATATATATATATATATATATATAGCTGGCTCTTTGAGCTATATATATATATATATATATATATATATATATATATATATATATATATATATATATATATATATGTAGCTTTCGAGTTAAGGTGGTAGAAAGAATATATATATATATATATATATATATATATATATATATATATATATATATATATATTATTGCATCATACTACAATCACCTAAATGGGAGTGCCTAATAAGCAGCATTTCATTTACAATAGTCAGTGCAATTAAGTTTACTTGCTGACTACTCATGGTCATTTGACATAAAAATACAGAAAATCGCAATGTTTACATATTGTCTAATAAAATGATAATACTGCTGTAAACAGCTAAGTATA
Source organism: Acipenser ruthenus (assembly GCF_902713425.1). Lineage (NCBI taxonomy): Eukaryota > Metazoa > Chordata > Actinopteri > Acipenseriformes > Acipenseridae > Acipenser > Acipenser ruthenus. The sequence continues at coordinate 48,922,224 of NC_081192.1, forward strand.
AACGCATTACATTCAGTTTAAAAGACAATTGTATAGATGCATGTTTACATTTGACATGCCCTTACCCTAACCCTGTTAAATCTGTGCCACAGTAAATTCTATTCAATACTCTTTAATGCCTCTGTAATAGTCTGCTCTGTAAGTCTGTTTCAGTGTTTTATGCCAATGCAAAGAGCAAAAAGGCAGCAGTGTGGAGTAGTGGTTAGGGCTTTGGACTCCTGACCGGAGGGTCGTGGGTTCAATCCCCAGTGGGGGACACTGCTGTTGTACCCTTGAGCAAGGTACTTTACCTAGATTGCTCCAGTAAAAACCCAGCTGTATAAATGGGTAATTGTATGTAACAATTGTAAGTCGCCCTGGATAAGGGCGTCTGCTAAGAAATGTAATAATAAAAAAGAAACATACATTTACTGAAATGCTTTTCTGAAATCCAAATGTATATCCTGCCTTTATAGCAACTATTTCAGTTTTATACACAAGGAAATCTATCTGGGGGAAAAAAATGTGTGCGTACTGTTTTTTTGTTTTTTTTGCACGAATACAATTAATGCCAGTTTTAGTCAGTAAGTCAATTTAGAGACTTCTGTCATTTTCTTATACAGCTATGGCCAAAAGTTTTGAATTACCTAGAATTTTAGGATTAGGACATCGTTTTTAAAAAAAAAAAAAAAAAAGCTATATGAACATAATTTAGATTAAATTTTGAAATGTCACATTTTTCAATTTTATCAGTTTTTTAATTATACGGTATTTAATTCAATATGTTACCTATTCAGCAGGCATAATTCGACTTTATGAAGCAAAATTAGTTCATTCTATAAGGTGATGCAAACCTTTTGGCCTTAGCTGTATATTCCTAAGAGGTGTGTATACTCAAGTGCTGGGTCGAGAGTGGGGCTGCAAATCCTGTCCTGGGAAAAGAGGATGAAGGTAAGGGTGTAGATAGAGGGCAGAAGCAGCAGTAGCAGCTGCCATAGATGGACTAGGAGCTAGTAAGGTGGGAAGAAGGGAGCTGTGTGACATTGGATGAAGGGCCGGATGGGCTGGGTGGAAGGAGGATGCTGGAACAAAATGCAAGGGGTGGCCTGCCAGCAGAGCAGCTGGGTGGGCAGAAAACATTGCTGGAGCAAATGGGGAAAGAGAAATGGGAGTGAAGTGTGACTGAGGGAAAGGGTGAATGTGTGCCAAGGGCTGTAGGTTGCCATGGGGGTGCAGGGCAGATGTAAAGGCTGCCACTGCATGTTGCTGAATGAGCGCCTGGCGGATGCTTGTAATGGGGTTGGGTTGCTGAAGAGGGATTGGTGGAAAGGCTGGCGCAGGGCTGAAAGTGGGTACCTCAGCAGGAGATGGTAGTACCTTTACGCGCTTCCCCAGCAGCTGCTGTTGCATATGCTGCTGAGCCTGGAGCTGCAGCAATCTGTACTTGTCGATTTCGTCCGGTGCGAAGGTTATGGGTTGTTCAGTCAGAGGCGGCAAAACACATTTTGAGCTCTCAAACTGAGGCTCAGTTTCTTCCACGTTCTGCATTTTAGTCTTTAAAGGATACTGTGTGGCGCCTTCTCTTGAAGCAAAGTGTATTCCGGTATTTGGTAACTGAGTTTTCTCCTCCTCAGTGGAATTAACAGAAAAGGAACATGCCTCAGGTAGTCCCTGAAGACCTGGGTAGTAGTTCTGTACACTGAGTTCCTTTCCTTTAGTGTGTAGCAGTTGCCCTTCAATCAGCACTACCTCTGGGCTCTGAAGATTGCACTCTCTGACTTCCCCTTCAGGAAGACGAGTCTCAGACTGTTTAGAACCAATAAGAGCTCCAATCTCATTGTTTTTAAGAGCCTCCTCTTTATCTCTGCTTTTATTTCTATTGTGCTCCTGTTTCTTGGAATTTCTTTTGGCAGCAGGCAATTTTCCAATTAAGGGTAATGCTGGTGCATTGGTGAGTAGTAATGGGGTACTGGACCCAAAGCAAACCTGGGATTGATCCTTCAGTTTTACACTGCTTATATTCAATATCTTTGATGGATGTGTCTTTTCTTCATAAGATTTCTTGGGCTGGAATTTATCAAGAAGATTTTTATCTGCATTAATTTTATCAGCTGGAAACCTTTTCTTATGACAATTAATTGCATACTTTCTGCTGCTGCTTTGTGCAGGATTCCCTGTTTCAGTTTGGTGTTGTCTTCCGGTGTCCTTAACTGTCTCTCTGTTCTTAGCTAATGTTTTTTTTTTAGAGCAATACAACCTGTCTCTTGAAAATGACCTAGACCTCCTCTGACTTAACTTCCTGTCACTGTTGGTGCATGAATGTCTAGATTTAGATCCAGTTGTATCGGAACGATGGCTTCTTCTACTAGAACTTGAACTTAGATGGGAACATCTTTTCCAGTCACTACTTTGACCAGAAGTGCTACTATATGAACTTCTACTTCGGCTCTTTGTCCCATGCTCCCTGGTTCTTTTCCTTTTCCTGCTTCTGCTGTGTCTGAAGTACTCATCATCATCATTGGTCTCCTCAGATGAGGAATAGTTTTTCATTTTATGCCAATGGGTATTCTTGTAATCTTGATGGGACTTTCTGGCAGAACAATGATGTGAGTTTCTGCTTGTGCTATCATCACTGGATCTACAACTGGAGTAAGTTCTGCTACAGCTGGATGTGATACCATATGTTCTGGAACTAGAACCTCTTTCTGATGACTCAAAAGAGGATGAACACCTCCAACCCTGAGAAAATCCTTCCTCGCTATCAGTATCAATTTCCAAATAACTGCTATAGGAACTTGACTTATCACTAACAGACTTTCTGTAGATCTCCTTTTTAGAATCTCCAATATTAGACATGGAGTCCAAAAAATTATTCTTTGACTTGACCTGTCCGCCAGTTTCAGGTGCTTCTTCATAAAAGTTTTGGCCCATATCCTCTGAAGGGGAAAATGGATTGTTCTTATTTTTTTTACTTTGCTCTGCCACATCACTTTCATTTGAGCATTCATCATTTAGAGATCTCTTCCGTTTCTTAAAGCCAAACCTTTTTGCATTCACACTTTCATTCTGTGTCGCATCACGTTGTTTATACTCTAATCCTCTTCCATCTTTAGATTTGATATTGTGCTTACAGCTACTTCTTGCTTTGTTAACAGCTTCTAATTTTAGTTTCAGGGTTTGGCGTGCTTTGGAATGTTTCACCTTCTTTGGTTTGAAAAAAGCTGACTGATTTGTTTCCTGATTGTGAGTTTGCCACTCAACAATAGTTCCTTTGCTTTTTTCATCCACCATGTCTACGTTACAGTAATCTATCTCTACTGACAGTGTGCCATCTTGTATAATGTGTTTTTTTCTGGAGTGTTTAAAATCAAAATATAGAGGGTTGCAACTATATGAAATGCAGGGTTCAGTCTTAGTATGCAGTAACAGTTCAGAAGGCCATTTCAGCATCATCGATCCATCTTTGTTTAGAACATCAAGAAATGGCCCTACTGTTTTAGTCAGTCCATCCGAGTCCCCGTAGGCCTGTTTTGAAGCACACTCATCATCTGCTACACGTATATCGCCCAAGGATTCATCAGGTTTCATCTTGTCTGAATCAATGATCATTAATGTGTCTGGCTCAGTATTAAGGAACTCCTCAATGAGAACCTTTCTTTGTTGATAGCTTGAGTCTCCCTCAGCATGTGTGTCTTTACTGCTGTGATCTCTTGCTGCAAAACAGTTGGATGCATTAGATTCATTATTGTCTAAATCTGCCTTAGGACCGTGGCTTAAGTCAGTGTTTTCAAAAGATCCAGTGAAGACTATTAAGGGAAAATCTTCCTTGTCAGTTATGTTATGTGCGCTAGGACTTTGGTGGAATTCAGGGTCTTTCCCTTGTTTATTTTGTGTTTTGTTGTCCATCTGTTGTTCTTTTAGTTCTTTCTCGTCTGCAGGATGTCCTGGTGAAGGTATTTGAGCTCGAAATGTTTCAGCTGTTTGCTTTCCTTTCTGACTTTGTAGCTCTTCTCTATCATTGGCCTCCTCTGTGGTGTCACTAAAAACTGATGCAGATGACTCCAGCTTTAGCTGGGCCTTTTTAGAGAAGCAAAATGAGACCCCTGCCCTTTGGTTGTTGTAATCTTCAGCTAATTGTATACCAATCTTTCCAATTGATTTGTGCAATCGTTCCTTGGTGACAGGAAGTTCCTGTGGGTCCTGTGGATCTCCAATTAGTATGTAGCGATTCCCATTCCCAACATCCTTCTCTGTGAATGTTCTCTCTTGCTGCTGGTCTTCTGCGGCAACTGTGGTGGCTCTAAACATTGGACCACTTCCAGGACCACTGCAAAAAAGGAGTAAAACAGCATTAGGGCATTATCACTTGGGCACATGTCTGTACAGTATGAACTTTGCATTGATTTCTACAGTTGTTTCGACAATACACAATGTGTTGTGTAGATATACTTTGAACATATATTTTCATGCGTTTGGTAGTAAAAAAAAAAAAAAAGCCACAAAAAGAAAAATGCACTTTTCCTGAAAGAAATTGCTTTAAGGGAGAGAATAAAATCAGGGCCCTAATTATCACACATCTAGGAATTATGCTCATAATATTATTAACATCTTTATTAGTAGTTCAAAAGGAAGGGGAATAGGTAACCCACTGTGACTGCTTTTCTGTATATGGTTTGTACATTCAGGTATTGGTTAAGAGAGATTATAGATTGGAAAGCTCAAACATAGTTTTAGACAAAAGCAGATTACTCAAACGTTTTATATAGATTTGGTCACAATATTTCTGTACTTGAAAAGTGCCATTCTTGTGTAAATGCCAATCCTAAAATTGGTCATCACTAAAAAAAAAAAGAAAAAAAAGAAACCATGACTGAGATACAATATAAACTGCATTTTTGGTATAAACATATGTGGCGCCACGTCTTTTGTTATTGTTTTTTATATTTATATTTAAAAACCCCGTGAGGATGTATGACTGATCAGCTACTGATTATTTAACTAGCTGACAGTCATGCATCCTTACCAAACGCGTGCAGACTGTGGCCGAGGGGTAATACGATAATTATTAATTATCTTATAATTAAATAAACAGCTAGTTAACCCCTCGGCCAGAGTATAAGAACCTGCAGCTGTCCGTACTGCAGGGTGGAGTGTACAGAGGAGAGTACGGGGAGCGGAGAGAGAGAGAGCGTGAGGAGAAATAACGGCATTTAAAAAAAACGACTGCTAAACAGTATTTGTTTATTCGTTTGGCCCTTGTGACTTTTTATTTTGTGTTTTGTTGTTTGTTTATTTAGTCATTAAAAACGCTGAGTGCAATAGCATTCAGCTTCACCCACCCATCCACTGTTTTGGTTTCAGTTACTTCCTGGTCAGTGACGTCACCACACCGCACCACTGCAAGCCATCCTGCCACATATGGTGTCCTGCGTGGGACAAACAATGCCTCCAAGAGCCGGACCAGGAAAGAAAAGTGCGTTTTTTTTTTGTTTGTTCGTTTTTTTTTTCTCTCAAATTAAATAATGGGAAGAAGGAGGAAACAGCAGCAGCAAGTGCAGCAACAAGTACAACAGCGTGGGGCGGGTCGCAAATCCTGCCGGGTCTCTGCTGTGCTGGACGTCTGCCTCACCTGTCTGAGGGGTAAGGAATGGTGTTTCACCGTTGGTGAGGTCGGGCATGTAGCACCCGACCAACCCCCTCCATGGCAGTTGAGGGAGGAGCCTGAACACCCTGCGCCCATGTGGGAGGAGGATGGCCCAGAGCAAGAACCGGAGGATGAGGGGTCGGTCCGACCACAGCCCAAGAGGGGGGAGGCCCAAGGCTCCACTAGCAGGGGAAGAATACCTGCTGGTTTCACCTCCACCACCACCATCCGAGGGAAAGGAGCAGGAGCTGCCTCTGCATCCTCTGAGGCGGACTGGTCCACTCTCCTCGGAGGGGATCTGGGACTGGCTGGCGGAACCTGAGAGGGATATCGTGGACGCCCTCCCTGCTGTGATCAACCTCCTGTGGGCGAGAGATGGGGAGCGCTGGGAGGCCTGCTTCGCACCGCCCAAGGATGCCTGCTACACACCGCCCAAGGATGCCTGCTTCGCATCGCCCGGGCTGCCTGTTGCTCCGCATCGCCCGGGGCTGCCTGTTGCTCCGCATCACCCGAGGCTGCCTGTTGCTCCGCATCGCCCAGGGCTGCCTGTTGCTCCGCATCGCCCGGGGCTGCCTGTTGCTCCGCATCGCCCGGGGCTGCCTGTTGCTCCGCATCGCCTGGGGCTGCCTGTTGCTCCGCATCGCCTGGAGAGCCACCAGTTACAGGGTACGAGGGAGAAGTGGAGCTCCCGCTGCTGCCTCCATGGCCAGGGGCTCCCCTCCCGAGTTCGCCTCCCGAGGGTCCGCTGCTGCTGCCGTCGCCTCCCGAGGGTCCCCTGCTGCTGCCGTCGCCTCCCGAGGGTCCGCTGCTGCTGCCGTCGCCTCCCGAGGGTCCGCTGCTGCTGCCGTCGCCTCCCGAGGGTCCGCTGCTGCTGCCGTCGCCTCCCGAGGGTCCGCTGCGGCTGCCGTCGCCTCCCGAGGGTACGCTGCTGCTGCCGTCGCCTCCCGAGGGTCCGCTGCGGCTGCCGTCGCCTCCCGAGGGTCCGCTGCTGCTGCCGTCGCCTCCCGAGGGTCCGCTGCTGCTGCCGTCACCTCCCGAGGGTCCGCTGCGGCTGCCGTCGCCTCCCGAGGGTCCGCTGCTGCTGCCGTTACCTGCCGAGGGTCCTGTTTTGCCTGGCGTCGCTGCCAGTCCTGCCATGCGGCAGGAAATACTGTGGCTGGAGCCCCATGAAGGGGAGCTGCCGGCCACGGAGAAGGGGCGGGGAGGTCAGAAGACCAGCTCCCCCAGCCGCACTTTCACGGCAGGAGAACGGGTGGCCGGAGCCCCACGGAGGGGAGCTGCCGGCCATGAAGAAGGGGGGGCAAGTCTGGAGACCACCCCCAAAATTTTTTTGGCCAGAGGAGCCAGCCTGTGTGCGGGCCATCGGAACGCTACGGCTGTTTGGGTGGGAGGAGGACATCCCACCGTGGCCGCCACCTTTGGCCCATTGCTGCCGCTGTTCCTGCGCCGGGACTGCTAGCCGGGACTTTGGGGACTAAGGGGGGAGGTGGCCGAAAAGGCCATGTGTGCTGCGCACAAGGGGGGGCATGTGTGGCGGAGTGTCCCGCCCCTATGTATTTATTTATTATTATTTGTATTTGTTTGCGGCGCGGATAAATGCGCTGCGTCTTTTGTTATTGTTTTTTATATTTATGTTTAAAAACCCCTGTGAGGATGCATGACTGATCAGCTACTGATTATTTAACTAGCTGACAGTCATGCATCCTTACCAAATGCGTGCAGACTGTGGCCGAGGGGTAATAAGATAATTAACAGCTAGTTAACCCCTCGGCCAGAGTATAAGAACCTGCAGCTGTCCGTACTGCAGGGTGGAGTGTACAGAGGAGTGGAGAGAGAGAGAGCGTGAGGAGAAATAACGGCATTTAAAAAAAAACGACTGCTAAACAGTGTTTGTTTATTCGTTTGGCCCTTGTGCCTTTTTGTTTTGTGTTTTGTTGTTTGTTTAAATCTTTTGTTTTGTTTATTTATTCATTAAAAACGCTGAGTGCAGTAGCATTCAGCTTCACCCGCCCATCCACTGTTTTGGTTTCAGTTACTTCCTGGTCCGTGACGTCACCACACCTCACCACTGCAAGCCATCCTGCCACAACATATTTGATTTTACTTACTATTTTGAAGAGTGTCAGTTATATTGAACAGTTTTAAATATGGTCTATGGTTATGTAGGGGCTGTTTTATGAGCACCAAACACAGTTAGCTTTAGACAGAAACTGGATTGTAATTGGATAAGTCATGTAGGCCCAGAGCAGCAACCTTAGATGTGCTATGGCCCATTGGGGCTTGTCAGAATGGTGCAGCTGTGCTCAGACCAACTGAAATGTTTATGGGGATGCAAGGAAAAAGAGTTGCCTTGAGTTGTCTGATAGTTATAAATAGGCTGAACAAGGCCACACAATTTGATTGCTACACACACTTAAAACTCCACGAATGAGCACCATGAGTATATGCTCAATAATTGGACTGTTTTTAAACAAATAAATAAATACCCATAGATTTGTTGTGTAGCAGTTCATGGTAAATAATATTGATGGAAGCATATGTTACTATGTTATCAGGATAAACAATAAAAACCTAAAAATGCAAGTGGAGAAAAAGAAAGTTTGAATGTACAAACTGCATTACACTGGTGCTTTGTCAGGTTACAATGTTTAATCATATGTAGCCATGAACATGTAATTTTAGTAACATTTCACCCCAAAACCTGTTTTTTAAAGAAAAACAATGATAAAATACTGATTTCTCAAGTTAATAAGATCAATACACATTTATTGAAGATTTAAGGTATGACAAGGGGTGGGTTAACATGTGATAACCGCACACTTAGGGTGTTATATTAACCCCTTGGTGTGCAGTTATCTCATGTTAACCCACTCCCTGGAGTGCCTTAATGCTATTATAAATTGAATTTAAAACTACTATATTTATTTACTTTTAAATTAACACCGCAAATTAAAATAAAATATGTTCAAGAACAGTAAATATCACTATGCACAAAAAAAATAGTTCCAGTGTAATATAAACAATTTATTTAAACATGTTTATTTTTTTATATATTAACATACGTTTAATTGTAAATATATCATGTATTTATTAAAATGCATCATAATAAAGAAAAAAAAACTACTAATTAAAGACTGGGTTTAAGATGTTTTCTTTGCTACAAATCAAGGACATTTTCAATGATGGACTTGCTATAAATGTACACTCCGTATTATTTTTATGCTCTGTTAAATGAGTGAAAATAACAAAAGCACAATGATAAACTAAGTGACTGCAAGAAGCAATTAACGTTATTTGTCATGTCTGTTTGAAATAAAAATTAAGCAAAACAGAATCAGACTCAAGATATGAAAGTAAAAACAAGTGACACAGTTCTGTAAGTAACAGCTTTTTTAAAAAGTTTAATTAGGAAAAATAATTGGTTGAAAATAAGTTTAATGGGATGTCATGTGATCAAAAACAAAACCTGAAAACTTCAAGTCCTATATATGAAAAACTTTTAAACAAACATGTGTTACATTAATATTATAATGAACTGGAACATGATCCTGATATGAATACTGTTTACATACGTTGTAGAACATTCTACTCGTGTTCACTAATAAAAGCAATAACCTTGTGTTTTGTGATATCATAAAGTGGTAGTTGTTAGTTGAAGGAAGTAAGACACACTAAGGTCTTCTCAATTTGACCTAAAGATGTAAATACCACCATAGACCAGGTAGGACTTATTAAGTGTTTCTAAGTACACTCTAATACCAGGTTATTGTGTTGGAGACACTTTAAAAAAAACTGTTGAGCTGTCACTACAACACCCCAAAGTGGTTTGCTTTGTTGAGTCGTGGATGTAAAATTGTTTGATGATAACTTTGTTTATTTATTTAAAACATTGTAAATACCTAGCAGTATTACTGGTTTGTCTCATTTGATATTTGTGGTATTGTCAGTTACAGCGCTCTAATGTTTCTAGAATAAAATTACAACCCTTTATACAAACACAAACACACACACACACGTATCAGGTTATTTAATCCTGTATTTCATTCCCTCATGCAAGCTGATTCACTTACTGGAGTCAAAGATTAACAAAAATAGAAATAAAATATAGTTGATATGTTTTAATGTTAATAAAATGGCAAAGCTATGGAGTGCCCAATTCAAGGGTAACAATGAGATATATTGTATGCAGTATAGTATAGTATGTAGATTATTTAAGAATTTCAGTATTTAGAAGTGCATACTCTAAGACTTGCACTTTACTGGATCACACATTTTCAATTCAATATATTACTATTATTATTAGTTTGGGTTTGAGTTTAGCACAATGGTTTTCAGAGCCACTCACAGATCTGCAAATGCACCTGAACGCTCCCTGTCTCACAGTGGTGGGGCTCTATTACCTACAGCCAACTATGCTGAATTATGATATTGTGACATTGACTAATGTCCACTGGGGGTTAGGCTTAGACTATAAAGCTAATTGACCTTATGACCTAAACTGGATCCAGGCCCCCAAGCATCCGGAGAGGAAAGGCATAAGTATTGGGAAACAGCCAGCTCTACCGCATAGTTGCTGCATGATCCTGCATCTCAAAACCTGGATAAATGAAATATAAAATAGAAATGTAACACAGTGATTGTGTTCTCATTTTGAGTACTAACCATTCAGACTGCTTCCGCAGCTCAGCCAGCTGATGGAGGCGCTTAAGTGCTTTTTCCTGTTTCTTTTCATCTTTCCAGGACTTGGAAGCAACATTGCGAGCAAATTCCCTTTGCTTTAATTCTTTCAGCCTCTGTTAAAAAAAAAAACACCATAAAAAAACAAATCAAGGTATGTCATTGAAATATAACCAAGACCTAAATGCAATTATCAGTTTCAAAGCCCTACTTTAAGAAATGCCATTTTGAGTAATCTTGAAGTTCATTAAGTGTGTTTTTATGAAGTTTAAAGGTTTAGTGTCCCTTTTTCTTGTCCAATCAATTTACATTATAACACAATACTGTGTATTCTTTTTATGCAGGGATTAGCTTATGAAGGTAAATCCATATTACTTTCCTTTTAATTTTGGATTAAAGTGTATTGTTTCAGTTGCATGAAATGGAACAAGGTAATTACCAGTCGAGTCTTCTTATTTAATGAAGACATCCTAATGTTTCAGATATGTTTAATGAATTACATTTTTGCTGTTTTTTTTCTGAATAATGCATTATATTTAGGGCTTGCTCTTTTCAGTTTTAACCGATAATGACCTAAAAAAAATACATTGTAGGTTTGAAAACCTAAACTATTGTTTTGTGTTATTACAAAATTTCACTGAAGAAACCATAAAATAAAAGACAGAAACTGTGTTCAAGTACTGCAAAGTTGTAATTCCTATTGTTTCTGAAAAAACTTCCAGAATTTCAGAGAACTTAAGCAGTGCAACTCATATAAAATGAAAACCATCATAACTGCAGTGGTAACAAGAATAAAGAAAAAGTAAGAGGAAGAGGAAAACCTTGCCCATGAATTTGTTTGAGCCATGGCGCAATCCGGTACTACTTCAAATCAAGCACACGTATCTATCGGTGATCTTCTCATAAACAAGCACCTGCTGCAAAAACTATGCCACATTCTCATCAGCTTTACAATACATATTTACCCGAAGCATTTGAAAATTATTTGTAATATAGATTACCAAAATGGCGGACGGCAGTTCAAAACTGACTATTACTCTTGATAAAAACACAGATATTCATGGCTTACTTTCTAAGATGAACATAATGAAAACAGGATTGTAATGGCTAATCTTGAAGTTGAGCAAGCGTGCAATTCTGTTTCTTTAGCAGCACTGCTTGGAACAATTCTGTACAAATTTGTCCTGGGCCGATGTGATGTGCTTTTGTTCAGATTCTGTAAATGACATGGTTAAGCTGCATCGTGACCTGTAAGCCACTTATCCCGTCTTTAAAGGAATACATTTACAGCACCCCTGTCACTTGTTAGATACAGTGATAAAAGCTGGACTCAATTCAGATTTCTTTAAAGATCTGATTGATTTTGTAATTTATGCCGGTGCTTTATACAAGTATGCATGAGACATCAAGCAAGCTTACTTTTCAACCTATCAGGAAATGGGCTTCACACCAAAAGTGATCCCCTCCGTCACCATGTTCCATTGGTTCTCTTTCACTGAAGCCACAGAGAGCTTACTGTAATACTGGAGACCACTGACTAAGTTTCTGCTGAGCAATGCAGCTATTGGAGTCAAATGTAAAAAACCTTCTGAGGAAAAGAGATGTTGTTTTGGGTTTTTTGCCAGCTGAAGTTCATAACAGAAAATGTCACCCCTCTGATTAATCAGACTAGAATTTAGAAAGTGAAGCGACTCATGTTTACCAAGTTTATGCCATTCTCAGTGTCAGAATTAAAAGCCTGCTTCAACAAAAATGGGCAGACGGCTTTTCTAAGTATGTGCTCTGCTAAACTGACAACTATTTGGTGTATGTGGGTTGAAACCATCTTTACAAAGTTCTTCCAGTTCTGTTTACCAAGTGACAGCCCACAACAAAGCGCTTAGATGCCACTTTGTAAAATCAAGACTCATTTTGGTTTCATGACCAGTATGTAAAGAGCAATTTTCGAAAAGTTTTGATGTTTTAAAAATAATTTTTTTACAGTTTTTCACCTGAGGGTGATCAAGCGCCACTGTACAGTTGAGGAGTACATGCTGGCATATTGGAGAGGGCAGCGTTGGCAGTGGACAGAAATAGCCAGCAGTGTTTTGATTTAGGCCTATGTAATAAAAATGTTTGAGCTGTGTTTATTTTCTATCCCTGGAAGTAACTGATTTTGATAAACAATAACAAAAACCGGAAAAACACTCCCTACCACATATAAAATAAAATACAAAGAATTCAAGCCCTAATTATATTACTTTAAGGGACAGTGAAATGTAAAGTGTTTTATATTGTATCCAATAAAAGCAAGAGGTAGAGCATCCATAAACAACGTTACAATTGTAGATCTACAGTGCTTGTATAATAATTGTTTAATATGTAAAACAAAATACAAAAAATACACATTTTTGAAAGCACATGAACACGAAGTATAAAATGCACATCTATATTGTGTACTCCACAGAAACTCATGATTGTCCACTTGTTATTATGTCATAAAGGGGGTGAAGAAAATGTGTTTGCCAAACATTTCCATAACTGACATCTGCCATCGCTAAGCTGTCACTGCATACACCTCAGTAGTACACAGATATATGAAGCCTACACGCTAGCTTCTACTACCTGTCAAGGAAACAAACAAAAAGCAAGGAGTGAAAAGCAAAGCCAGTTCAATACTTTTACAGTCGGTATGACAGTTAACAAAGCAAACACACTGGCACTAAAAACAGAATACCCAACTGTGGATGATACTTTTCTTAAGACTAATGATGCGGGCGTCAAGGAAGTGGGAGGGGTAGACACACAGAAATACAACTATAGACTAGTTTAATGGAACTCACTCTTCAGACTGTGCTCCACAAATTAGAAGCATGTTTCCCAGCTGAAAATGATACATCACACGCACACAAAAAACACAAAGAACAGTACAGAGCATCACACATATTTTACATATTTTATCATATCCTATCTGGATTATTTCAGTCAGTTAGGAAGAAAAGTGAACTATCGAAAGGTAGGTACACCCTTGTATAGATAGTGGGTTATGTCTGTAAAGCAGTAGAATAACACTGAAGGACATTGTCCTTGGAAATACTGTATATTACTTTCTCAACAACCAAATAGATTGTAAAACAATGGATATGTGCTGCATTTGTCTGAAAAGCAAGTAACAGAGAACATTTTCAAAAATACTTTTTACCTACAGCTAATGATGAAAACCAATTGTAGTGTAACCAGTTTTATGTATCAGGCTGGAACATTGTACCATCGTTTCCATATGTCTTAGCATCTCTGGGAATTAAGACACCCATATCTGTGTCAATACTTTCTTCTTTATGATTCCCCATGCAGGATTTAACTGCATCCCTTTCTCTATTATAGCTAAAGCCTGAGAGAATCTATGGCTGCTGTATTTAAGCTGAACAACAAACAAGATGGTCTGCTTCTTCCGTGTAAATTTCTGATTTGAGAAAAAAAAAAAAAATTATAAAGAACAGCTTGAAATCATTTTCAGTATCATAGTCTCAATCTGAGAAATTACAGGTGTTCCATTTCAATGTATGGGGATGCCTTGTGATTCAGAGACAGTGGCTGATTAATTTATTACGAGTCTGGTACATAAAATGAACATGTGTTTTTGTAACTTAGTTGGTACTTAGTAACTAAAATGTATTTTGATATAATGTTAACTGTCAACTGTTACAAGCTTAGTCACATCAGGTTTCCATTTAAACACAAAAGTGTAATTGTTTGAGTAAATATACTTACCTGTACTTTTAAACAATATGAATATTACCTTAAACTACACTTCTAAATCTCTACTAATCTTTAGAGGGGAAAATCAGAATGCTACAATACATTTTGTCTAGTCTGATTGTAAACAAGCATCCTATAGGCTCAGCTTCCAAGTGACTGTTAATGTACGTGAGACTCTTTTTCTTCACTGCATGACAAGATGCTGTTTTTTCGTTAGTCAAATCTTGGTAATAGAATAATTTGAGGATATACAGACCCGAACAACAATTAAAATGTACAACATTTTGCATATTGGTAATTGTATTATTGTCATTTCATAAAGCTTTGCATTTAAAGATGCATTAAGTGTTTTAATACCTTACTTAAAACTACTGTTATAACCATTACTGTAAACATTCCTGTAAGAACAAATTGAGTTGATTCTAGTAAATGGAACTCTAAATGAATCCTGTTGGTCATAAAAAATAATAGTTGAAGGTGGTTTGAAGCATGTTTCCCTTCTCTGCTCCTTTGCCGAACATTAGAAATCAAAATGACCTGCCTGTTCAGATTATAACTCACACAATCACTGTTTACTTCAGTTAAAGAAGCTGGCAGTCATTTTGAACCCCCAATCTGTAGAACAATGATGCACGTAGGCAGCAAAAGCTATTTTGTGAAATTTGAACTGACATTTGTACCTAACCATGAGCTCCTGCATTTCCACCAAGATTAGCAGATGTGTTTGTTCCAAATTACTTTATAACTGTCTCAGACATACAAAAAGGTTTTGCATATCCCATTTAAGTAACAAATTACCACACACTACCAGCAAAAGAAAAAAAAGAAAAAATCTGTAAAACAAATGTAATACAAAACATGTTTTGTTGAAATAGATAAGTACAAGTTTTTTTTTTTAAACAGCACAGAGTGTACTATGCTCCTTTACCATGCAGCCTGCAAGATAAAATTAAATTATAAATAGAGGGAAACCCCAAGATAGGTATACAAACATTTCAGCAAAAAGATATGGATGATATACTGCAAGGGTCAGCTATAAAAGTAGGGCACAGTTTGACTTATGATTAATGTAAGGTATCCAGGAGGTAATTAAAAGTAATATTATCTTCCTCAGTGCAGGTATGTTTTAAATAGGGCACCATCCGGTAAAGCATATGCAGAAGTGGAAGTGTCTGACACTGTCAGTTTAATACATGAACAGTTGAATAACTTGTGTAGTTGCTTCGTTAGTGTTTGAATGAACAAAATGAAATGGGTTCGGGTTCCTTCAAAATAGTATAAGCTTCACCTAGGTGAGGGCAAGTTTGGCTGGGGGCCATTGCCCAGACCCCAAACCACTGGCACTGGCGAGTGCAGAGACAGGGGTGCACTGTCCTGGCACCCCGTGGTGTGTTCCCCGCTGATCTGAGGGACAACCATGTCCATCCCAGGATGATAAGGAGCCAGGCGGTCCTGGTAGAGGAGCACCACCTGGCCCCTTGTCCGCTGCCTCACCTGGTACTTCAAGCAGAAGAGTTGTTCCTTCCACTGGAGGCAGTACACCTAGATTGGCTCACCAGCCTGGAAACCTAAAACCTAAAACCATAAACCCGCTTCTTCTGCTAGCCAGCAAAGGACAAGTGCTCCCAGGCAAAGGGTTGCACAGTGTCCAATCGGTCCGGAAGCTGACGGAGGTATTCCGGTCTAGCCGGCTCGGGGGGGGTGGGGGGGGTGGGTGGGGATGGTTGATGGTCAGAGGCTTACAGAACACTAAGCCTGGTCCCAATCACGCTGGTGTTGCGAGTTCTAATTGGCGAGCTGGGTGGCGAGGGTTCTGTTGAACCGCTCCACCAGGCCGTTACTCTGCGGGTGGAGCAGTGTGGTATGGGTCTTGCGGCTGCCCAGCCGGCGGCACATATCCCTGAACACCTGAGCTTCAAAGTCCCGCTCCTGGTCACTGTATAGCTCCTCTGGGCCCCATAACCTACTGAACATGCAATCCAGCAGCACCTCTGTGAAGTAGTCCATGGCGACAGGAGAGGTTCAGGGGACCTTTTTGGGCGGTGTGTTGGTTGCAACGGCAAACGTAGGTCTCCGCATCCGGCGGCACCACCCCCAGTAGAACCGCTCCCAGACCCTGCCCAGAAACTTGGCGACACCTGTGGTGTGTACAGTCTCCCTAAGAGCTTGGGGAACCACCAGCTTCCATTGCTTTCACACCCGGGGATAGGGCCAAAACAGCGTTCCTTGCTGGGCGCTGCCATGCCGATACCAAGCGGAGCAGCAGCAGAACTTACCTGCTCACCAGGGGACCGTTGTGCCTCCCGCTCCTCCAGTCAAGTGCAGTGCTTGCAGCTTCCTTCTGAGCAGGGGCGGCGAGACAAAGAGTCAGCATTACTGTGCAGACGGCCAGCTCGGTGCTGAATGAAGTAGTCGTAACCCTGCAGCGCTTCTATCCAGTGAGCCACCTGTCCTTCAGGCTCATGGAAGTTCAGCAGCCACTGCAGGGAGGCGTAATCCAGACGCAACTATTTTACATACCGCTGCCAGTCCTGAGACGACACATCACACAGCCTCCAGCAGGCGGCGGAGTGTGCAGTTGGCCATGCTCGTAACAGTATATTTAAGCTTGTCTCTATGTGTGGGGAACCACGACTACAGCAGTGAACCCAGAGGTTTCTGGCTCTGGCAAGGGATACAGACCACAAATTGTATTCCTGGGCATTCTGACATGTAGGAAAAAGCTAACGTCATCACTGTTTAATACAGTGATGTGTGTATCTGAGCCACCCACACTGTTAAATAATGAGATAACAATGCATACATTCTATACACATGAATTTGAGCTTCTCATCTGTAATAGTAGTAATACAAAAGTTTATGAGTGAAAGTGATTGTAATGAATGTGACTATATGGTACAACAAAATAACTATATTTCTACTTGAATTTTGTATTTCTATAGGGGGACCTCCCCAAAAAAAAATATTTATTTGACATTTTATCACAAAAGAAGAAAGCTTTTTTTCTGAGGGTTACAGTTGACTTATGCCAAATATGCTCACTTGTGACTATTTATTTATTTAGCTTAAAATAATGTTTAAATAACTGACATGTCAGACCACACTTATTCAATTCTATTATCTCATTGTCATAGAAAATAACCTTGGTGGCCCATCTCCCCATTTTGTAATATCAGAGTGAGATTAAATACATGTAAAATCAAGAGCTGCGGTATTCGTGTTTAATCTTTTGAGCAGATGGTGTCTACCACATGAGAAAATGAGGGGACTCTGGGATTAATTGAAGGCACAGAGACAGACTTCATTGCTGGGAAAGCCTTGTATTATCATTTCTCTGAAATCTCATATGTACAGTAACTATATAAATTACATTCTGCTTAGGTTAACACTTACTGGGCTAGATTCACTTTGCATTTACTCCAGTGCATAGCTGTTCTGTACATAGGGGTTCTTGAAGTAAACACTTTGTATCTTTTATTTAAAGTTTTTCAACATCATCGGTTTTTAAAAAAAATTATTTCCCTAACATTGCCATTTAATAAAACAAAAGCATGCTTCATGATTTTTCATAGTGGTTGGAAAATAGTGAGAGAAGACGGCTCAACTCTATACTCTTTCTTTTTCTTGTTTTGCAATTTGAATAATACACACGTTTTTACAGGTGTAAAGTATCTAATAGAAACACATGTATATAATTAGCATAGCAAGAAAGTGAGCTTCATGTGGAGTGTTTCAGATTGAATGATTTGTAAACATAAAGTGAAGTTAAAAGGACTGTGTTTTTGATAAATTCAAAGGCTATATACAATATGGCAGTTGAAATGTTACTTTCTTGTGGAACTTTATTGAGATAATCATACAATACAGCTTGTAAAGACACTGTCTAAAAGCAAATGGTCTGTATCATTAAAATAATTTGATGCTGAAATGATTAATGTTCACTGGACACCACCTATATTGAAACTGTATTGACAGAATCATAGAATACAACTGTGTATCCACTATAAAGACCAATGTATCATTGATATGGTCAGAGGTAAAAGGAACGCCACAGTCAAAGGGTTAATTTTCACTGGCTGATATTAGTAATGGAACTTAAGCAAGGAAATCAAACAGTACAGCTGCATACCAAACATACGGGCAATAACTGAAAGAGTACTGTCTCTTTGCAGTTGTAGCTTCAAAAGTCACATGACCTGAGTATGGCAGCAGGATTAGGTCATAGGTCAATCTCATGGTCAACAGCACATTTAGCATGCAGTGTTCATATAATCCTGCAAATAATAAGTCACTTAAATGGTTTAGTATATATATTGCCTACACTGTGGCAGTGGCAGCTTTGATTATAAAGTGGCAGGAAAGGGTTTTCTTATACAACACCCACAACTGAACATGACCTAAACAAAAAACAAGTAGTCTTCAGTGCTTGTTTATTGGTTAAAGGCTAAAATCAGAAACCCTAAGTATAGATTATTTTGGTTATCTGATGTCTTAAAGGTCTTTGATATTATTCTTCAAACATGAAACCCACTCATTTGAAACCGTGGTCTTATACAGTACACTTCAAAGTGAAATAATGAATGAATCACTTGCACTACTTTAAGATATATTTAGTGTATTTTACAGTATGTCAGTTGTACCACAAAGGTAAACTAATCAAGAAAATCAGGACTGTGAAAATATATGTGAAGTGATGTTTTACTGCACACATGAATGGAGGGAGCTTGATGAGACAGGAATAAATGAGAAGCACAACGTTTCAGCATAGACTGATCTCTGACAACAGATTTTCTATGGGACTTGACTCATTGTGGTCCATTTATATGATCTAAACAGTGACGGATCATAACACCAGATGACCCCCTGTATTTTTATTGTGTTGTAAAATTAATAAGTGGGGCACCCCTGGGGGAACCATCACTATTTAGATTCTTATAATAACTCCATTGCCTTTTACCTAGAGTAATGATTTCTCCAGAATACTGTCTATTCATTTACCCAACAGAGGTGAACTTAAATAAAAAAAACTTCACACTAAAGGAGTATATATTTTCAAAAGCTTCAATACAAAATTCTTACAAAAAGTGCAGATTTGACCTAAAAATACATTAAAAACTATCTGCAGATAATACAATAAACCAAATATATTCCTTTTAAGAACACATCGGTTAAACTTTTGTTTCAACCAAGCAATAAAGGCTTTCCTTTGCTATAGCATATGGAAAGGCAGAGCTTTCTAAATGTTGACATGACTGAAGAACTGACAGTTTTAGGTTTGCACTTCTCTCTCTCTCGAAGATCCAGTTAATTTACATTATTCATGACGAGAACTTCTACATACCTGTTGCGATTTAAATAAAAAGTGTCCACACATTGTATAATATTATATTAGTTTTTTTTATTTTCTATTGCCATTGAAATAAATACTTTCAGCTGGTTTCACAAAACCTTGGTTAGCACTAATCCTGAACTACCTAATGTTATTTTAGGTAAGGTAGTCCTAGATTAATGCTAATTGGGGTCTGTGAAACCAGCTCTAAATGTAAGAACTAGCAATTAACAAAAACAACATATACTGTAATTAGTATAATTGGCGTACCATATAGTTTGTCTTAAAATGCTATTAAAATTAGTACATTTTTCATGTCAATTAAGAGTGTTCTGGTTCTAATTCGGAACATTTGCTGTAATTAATGAACAATTAACACATTTAATGAAGACAGTTTATAGTGACAAATACCTCTGGAGAAGAGTAAATAAACTAATAACAAAATTTCTAGCAGACACTTTTATATACCAATATTTGATAACACAAGACATAAAACCATACTATTTGTATGTGTTAGTAAATTAATCCTGAAGTTTAGAATGGTTTACAATTTGTAAACTTGCCTGGATTAAATGGAAATTAGGGCAATGCCAAAGGAGGTCTGAAAAATAAATGTCAAAAGGGAGTGTGACAGGGTGGCTGTGCGGTGACGTCAGGTCAGAAGCAGGAAGGAAACTGACACCAGGGAAGTACTGCAGTTTCAAAACAAAATACGCTGCGGCGCCGTTTATTTAAATACAAAAATAAAATAAAAGGTTTAACCCTTTGCAGTCAATTTATTAAGTGCGCGTCAGGTCCAATTTATTTTCACAGGCGCAATTCATTTTAGACGCGCTGTTTAAAAGTATTTTTTTTACACAGTCAAACGGGTTTAAAAGGCCCTGCATATCAACAAAGCACTCACTAGGCATCTCCAGCCCCGCCCCACCCTTTCGTTCGCTATAGCTTTCACATATGCTAAGAAATAAATAATAATAATAATAATAGTCATACATACCGATCAATCATCTCCTGATCACTCGTTTTATCACCAAACGCCTCAATAATGCGATCCAAGTCATTATTTTATTACTATAACATCTGAAAAAAGCTCTGCAAATGTCCGTGATATTCTCTGAGCGCTGATGCAGTCACAGCCAGCTTGTTTCCTTATGGCCTCCATTATCAGATGCCAGGGGCAAGTATGACTATTCATGAGATATGACCTTTTTTTTTCGGCTTGTCTCAGCTCCTGTCGGTCCCACTCAGCCATTGAATGGTTTTCTCGGCTTTTTCCGGAGAAAAAACGACTAAAAACGTGCTTTTTGCGTCTTTTTGATGATGTCGGACAGGGTCCGACATTGGACCTGATAGGAATAATTGCAATGTCGGACCAGGTCCAACATAGGACCGCAAAGAGTTAAACAAAAACACTGTGCTCACAGAGCGAAAATAAATATTTTAAATAAAACAAATCACAAACACAAAATAAACAAAACCCAGGTCAGGCTGAGCAATAGCCTTCACTGATCCTGTAGGTTTAATTTTAAGTAAGTTTCATTTCTCTGTTTCTCTCTCGCTCCTCTCACTCTCTCCGCTCTCGCTCCTAACACACCCACCCGGAACATGGAGAGCTGCAGGTTTATATACAGGTGACCATCTCCCGATTTCGCAACAAATGAATCACTTAATTAACTCGGGAGATGGCCACCTTCTGCACAAGGTTTTTTTTAATTATTCCTGGCAGAGGACGAGTACCCACTCTCGCCTCTGCCAGAACACACTTTAAATAAAACAATAACAAACAAAACGCACGGCTACACCGTCATATTTAAAATACAATAATATAATGGCACTTTGCCATCATATATATATACACAGTAATAAATCATAACAATAATAATACAAAACAAATTCAAAATAACACAGGGGCGGAGGGGGAAACCTCGTTCTAAAAATAAATAAACAGAACCCTGTACAGGGCTCCTTGCCCTGTTACACATCTCCCCCTCCCCCTTGTGCAACGCACACTTGGCCCCAACGGCCACCTCCTCCCCTCAGTCTCAAAGTCCCGGAAGAGGGGAAGCAAGGAATTTCTGGGGGCGGCCATGGTGGAATGTCCACCGCCCCCCACTTCTTCGTGGCTAACAGCTCCCTCTTCCTGGGCTTCAGCCACACTAACTCCTGGCGCGAAAGTGCGGCTGGGGGAGCTGGTCTCCTGACCTCCCCCCCCTTCTTCGTGGCTGGCAGCGTGGGGCTCTGGCCACAGTGTTTCCTGCTGCATGGCAGGACTGGTAGCGACCCCAGGCGAAGCAGGACCCTCGGCGACCCCAGGCGAAGCAGGACCCTCGGCGACCCCAGGCGAAGCAGTACAGGCAGCAACTCTAGGAGAAGCAGAGCCGACGATGACCCCAGGCGACGGCAGCAGCGGCGGACCTTCGGGAAGCGATGGCAGCCGCGGCGGACCGTCGGGAGGCAATGGCAGGAGCGGCGGACCCTCGGGAGGTGACGGCAGCACTGGTGGACCCTCGGGAGGCGACGGCAGCAGCGGCAGCCCCAGGCGATGCGGAGCAGCAGGCAGCCCCAGGCGATGCGGAGCAACAGGCAGCCCCAGGCAATGCGGAGCAGCAGGCAGCCCCAGGCGATGCAGAGCAGCAGGCAACCCCAGGTGATGTGGACCAGCAGGCAACCCCAGGCGATCCAGATGTGGCATCCCTGAGCGGTGCAAGGCAGGCATCCCTGGGCGGTGCGAGGCAGGCATCCCTGGGCGGTGCGAGGCAGGCATCCCTGGGCGGTGCGAGGCAGGCATCCCTGGGCGGTGCGAGGCAGGCATCCCTGGGCGGTGCGAGGCAGGCATCCCTGGGCGGTGCGAGGTAGGCATCCCCGGGCGATCCAGATGTGGCATCCCTGAGCGGTGCAAGGCAGGCATCCCTGGGCGGTGCGAGGCAGGCATCCCTGGGCGGTGCGAGGCAGGCATCCCTGGGCGGTGCGAGGCAGGCATCCCTGGGCGGTGCGAGGCAGGCATCCCTGGGCGGTGCGAGGCAGGCATCCCTGGGCGGTGCGAGGTAGGCATCCCCGGGCGATGGTGGCCTGGCATCCCCGGGCGATGGCGGACTGGCATCCCCGGGCGATGGCGGACTGGCATCCCCGGGTGATGGCGGACTGGCATTCCTGGGCGATGGACTGGCATCCCTGGGCGATGGCGGACTGGCATCCCCGGGCGATGGCGGACTGGCATCCCCAGGCGATGCACGACAGGGCAGCGGCGGTCCCTCCGAATGCGACGGCGGCAGTGGACCCTCGGGAGGCGATTGCAGGAGGGGAGCCAGGACCAGCAGTGGTGGTGGGGTTGGCCCTCTTCTCAGCCGCGGTGACCTGGCGGTTTTCCCCCTTGCTCAGCTCAGCAACCTATGCAAGGGCGGCTGTGGACCGCCAGCCTCCTGTCTCGGTCCATCCGGTCTTGAAGGGAGAGGCAGCTCCTGCTGCTCTGCTCCTGGCGAAGGCAGCAGGGGCTCCTCCCTTTCTAGCTGCGAAGACGGCAGGGGCTCCTCCCTTTCTAGCTGCGAAGGCGGCAGTGGCTCCTCCCTTTCTGGCTGCGAAGGCGGCCGGGGCTCCTCCCCTTCTGGCTGCGAAGGTGGCAGGGGCTCCTCCCCTTCTGGCTGCAGCAGGGGAACCAGCAGGCATGCTCCCTCTGCTGGTGGCAGCCATGGAGGCGGAACCAGCAGGTACTCTCCCTCTGCTGGTGGAGGTGGGAGCCGCAAGTCGTCCTCCCACGACGGTGGAGGTGGAACCAGCAGGTACTCTCCCTCTGCTGGCGGAGGTGGGAGAGACACGTAGTCCTCTCATGGAGGTGGAGGCGGAACCAGCAGGGCTGTGGACGTTCGGACTCCTCCCACTCAGGTGCAGGACGTTCAGGCTCCTCCCACTCAGGCGCAGGACGTTCAGGTTCCTCCTTCTCAGGCACAGGACATGTCCGGGTCTGGTCCACTGCCCAGAACCACTCTGCAGCGTCCCCCACCCTGGTTCCATGCCTCTTCATACTGGGGGTCCCCGTAAGGGCAGTCCTCCCGGACGTGCCCAAACTCGCCACAGCCCCTTCCATCCTCCACTGTCTCTGTTCGGCTGCCCAGTCCGGGGGCCCAAACTGAGTTGGCACCCGGGACCACCACCTCTTGCTCTGCTGCTGCTTCTCCTGGCAGCTCTTTCTCCTTTTGCCTCCCATCCTCTCTTCTCACTCTCCTTTTCACTCCACACGTAATAATCCAATAAATGAAAAAAAT
This sequence comes from Acipenser ruthenus, assembly GCF_902713425.1. Lineage (NCBI taxonomy): Eukaryota > Metazoa > Chordata > Actinopteri > Acipenseriformes > Acipenseridae > Acipenser > Acipenser ruthenus. The sequence continues at coordinate 48,945,850 of NC_081192.1, forward strand.
AAAAAAACTGCAGTACCCTCTTCTGACCTGAGTCCAGGAGGCGCTGGGTATCCCACGCTGCACACCACGTGTGACAGGATGGCTGTGCGGTGACGTCAGGTCAGAAGCAGGAAGGAAACTGACACCAGGGAAGTACTGCAGTTACAAAACAAAAGATGCGGCGGCTCCGTTTATTTAAATACAAAAATAAATAAAAGGTTTAAACAAACACACTGTGCTCACAGAGCAAAAATAAATATTTTAAATAAAACAAATCACAAACACAAAATAAACAAAACCCAGGTCAGGCTGAGCAATAGCCTTCACTGATCCTGTAGGTTTAATTTTAATTAAGTTTAATTTCTCTGTTTTTCTCTGTTTTTCTCTCGCTCCTCTCGCTCTCTCCACTCTCGCTTCTAACACACCCACCCGGAACATGGAGAGCTGCAGGTTTATATACAGGTGACCATCTCCTGATTTCGCAACAAATGAATCACTTAATGATTCAAAGATGGCCACCTTCTGCACAAGGTTTTTAATTATTCCTGGCAGAGAACGAGTACCCACTCTCGCTTCTGCCAGAACACATTTTAAATAAAACAATAACAAACAAAACGCATGGCTACGCCGTCATATTTAAAATACAATAAATAAATACAAAAACAATACCGACGGCGCTTCGCCATCATATAAATACAATAATAAATCATAACAATAATAATAATACAAAACAAATTCAAAATAACACAGGGGCGGAGGGGGAAACCCCGTTCTAAAAATAAATAAACAGAACCCTGTACAGGGCTCCTCACCCTGTTACAGGGAGTAAGACCACTTATTACACAGGAATTTGGTTTTCATCTGTCCGGGCTATTGCCTTGCTATTGTGGATGGTCAACAAGACCCAACCCCACCCCCCCTCCAACTTGATCTGGGAATTCTAGGTATGCCATGGGGTTGCTTTAGCAAATTAAATATACAATTCGGGCCACCAGTCTGATTTGAGACTAAATTTACTGATAATGATCCTGTTCTTTTAAAAAAAAAAATCCTGTTTAATAGAAAAACTGCCACAGTAAACAAACAAACAAACAAATAAATAAATAAATAAATAGAATGGGGTCACAAATCCGTAGAATGAAATTGTAAGTATAAATCAGCCTGGATTGATTCAGCACTGATTAAATCTGAGGATGAAAGGAGCGCTGTTCACTACACTGGATATTCTTCATTGTTTATTTGCAAGCTTTACTGGAGCGGAGTGTTATGGGAGGAAAAAAAGGCATGTCTAAAATATACCAATCCAGATTTCATTATCTAACGCTTTGATAAAGCAGTCAGACATACCAGGTTAATAAAGCTGAAGGAATGTCTTTGAAGGTGCTTTTCAATGTCTGCATATTCAACAAAAACAAAAGGCTTTTTCTCTTTCAAAAACAGGACAATACATAAAATACAAATACCTTCACATTGACATATTTGACATCTGGCCACTGTGCGTAGAACCGGGGTCAGTGTTCAATTATATTCCTGTTGGGACAGGGACTAGCTTTGGGATTTTAAGATCCCAACAAGAAAAGGAGTTGTGTCAGCAGGACCTCTCTAGTATAACAAGAGCCACGCATGCCGTTTTCACAGCACCTTTTTATTTTACAGTTGTGTTTGGCAGCGTTTTCTTTTACACCACCATGTATCATCACCTGGCTGATAGCATTGTTGGTACCTGCCTGTGGCATTTTCTGTCTGCTGCAACAACAAAAAAAAATCCTGGGCGTCTGTGTGGCATCTCAATGTCAGTTCCTGTGTCATCACTAATTACTAGGACCATACAGCTTTAAGCTGTTCCTCAAGTGTGGGAGAAGTATCACAGTTGATTGACAGACAAAATGCACTGTTATTAATAATAGCATGAAGCAATATCATGCAAAAACAAAAAGCCCCCAGCGGGACTCCAAATGTGTATATGATATCTATAATGGATCTAGAATGGATAAACAACTGAGCAATGACAGACATATGATTAAGACACCAAGTACACTGGACAACTTTCTTATAACTATAAAAATCTAACTACCACAATACCTTTCAATTCTGATATATATGGGCAGCTGCTTGTCCCTTCTAACATTGCAGATAGACTCTTTTCCTTGTTCATAATGCATACCCTGAATACTGACTCCTGAATAAAGCCAAGTGAAAATGGGAATGTGATACAGTAAGCCTTCTGGGTGAGAATGAGCTGTTAAACAAAATGTTTAAATAACAATTTCACCAGAGATAGCAGCCCTAACATATAGCAATTGCCATTTAGCAGCTGCTAGGCTTCTTTGTTTTCCAATCCCGCTCTCTTCTTTGCACATAAATTGCGGGATGTCAATTATGCGGATGAACTCCCCCACTTACCTGCTTGTGAGCATGGTCATAGGAATTTATGTGATTGTCAAACTCCTGGTGTTTGTGGTACTGCTTGTCACATAATTCACAGTAGAAATTAGCCTTCAGATCCTCCAGAGCGTTCGCTATGGCTTTCTCCTTTTCAGCATAATCCTGAAGGGAGGGAAAAAAAATAATATTGATAAATTGAATTTTAATTGATGGGCCATATATAAAAGTAACATATCCCTTATTTGTGAAAACTCCTTATTTGCTATATTGACACATTTCAGACTCATGGAAAACATCCAGCTACTGTCATTTTTGTAATTTCACCTATCGTATAGTAAACATATATGTGGCTTATCCCATAAAAACTACAGGAACAAAGTTGGTGGATGTAGTGTTGTTAACCCATGAACCCTTTGCGGCCCAGTAAAGGGTTAAAACTCTTGTACAAATTCCTCCTGACAAATGGAAATTTAATTTGAGCAAGAACAGCTGGGGAAGTTTTTGAAATGAGTTAAGCCCAAGAATTACCAAAAGAGAATATTTATCCAGGCTGTAGGTGTAATTCTCTCGCAAGTTCTAAAGTATGTACTAATAGACATGAGCCTGCTAAAGGGATTAGGGTAACCCAGCACAAGCTCTAGGTGAGTAGTGCAAAACGCAGGTGAGTAGTGCACTGTATATCTAAAAAAACTAGACACATTTTAAGCATATTTTAATAGCTTATTGAAACAATTACCTGGTTGAAACTTGATCACTGACGCTAGGGTGTTTTATAGACACAAACACACTTGTTTATGTATACAGCACAGCTGGAAATGTAAACAGTTCAAAACCAAGACAAATTAAAAGTTGCTTTGTTTCTGTTCCTGAAACCACGTGCACTGATTTTAGCATGGTTTGTTATGAATAAATAAAATTAAATCATAGACGGTAAATTAGTAGAATGGATCCAACTGTGCTACCAGCTAAGCACTAATAGCCGCTGTGCTGACACTGCTTTAAATGTGAAATCAACAGAACTAAAGTGCAAGAATAACTGCTGGACAGCAACACAGTCTACTTCTCTCAGCTTTATAGGATAGCCTTTTCTTTTCACTTCAAGCAGATGAACTTGGGAATTTCAAACAGGTATTCACAGTATAAAGATGTATCACATCTGTATACTCCACTCCACTAGTACTTTACCCAGGGCTCTTCAACTAGTTTTTTTTTAAGGGGACCAGATTGGAAAAAAGTTAGGAGTCGGTGGGCTAGTATTTTACTCTGCACATTTTTAATCAATATAATAAATATTATATAACGTAATGTTTGTATATTGAACACGACTTTAATAATAGAACAGTGTGAACATTTAACGGAGTATCATTACAAATATTTTAAAATGTATGTGACATATTAATAGTATACTGTCATACTATAATATATACTATTATATACCGTAATATACAGTCTGAGAGCGAGAACTGTGCAAATGTGGTTGTAAGTAAGGTAACGATGTGCACACAAAAAACTTTTATCACACAATTTGTGAGTGTGCCACTTAAAGCAAATAAACTTGTTTATATTCCACCTCTGACACAAAAATGAAAACTTGAATATGTTAAAAACAAACAGATTAGTCCCATGGAAATGGATAACAGTAGCATGTGGGAAATCGATGTAATCATGTTTCTCCATTTTGATTAATTTCACAAATAATGGCATTTGATGTTTCTGACCAAACTGTTAATCTTCTTTGTATGGTATACTTTTTAATGAGTCCCAAAAAACAACCGATGAGTGCAAGATCGCACAAGAGTTGCACAAGCATGTTGGTAAGAAGAGATCAGCGCCTCTACTTTTGAGCGTCTAACTGCTGATCCCTCTGGATACGTACAGTACACCCTCGCTATAACGCCATTGATTACAACGAACCTTCGGCTATAACGACCCTGGCCGCTGGACCCCAAATAATAATAATAAAAAAGATAATATAAACACACGCTATCAACATACCGGTCTGTACGCACAGGATGCCACCTCCACAGTGAAGTCAACTTTTAATAACTGTCTTAATAAAAAGCATGTGTTGTAACTATACCTCCGAAATGAAAATCATTTTTTGTTGCTACAAAGCTGGAAACTATATTGATAGTTTGAAAAATGGAGTAACGCAGGCATATCTCCGTCGTGAATATAGGTTGTGAAAAAGCACTCTTTTTCTTGGCTTGTTCAGCAACCATGCAGGAAAGCAAAACTGATTAAAGAAACAACAACAACAACAACAACAATAGCAACACTTGATCTGATGAACTTTTCATGTTGGGTTAATTTGGAATAAAAGCTCAGTTTGGGATTCTTGCATGTCGGATTAAGATTTGGTGCACTTTGAGACAATGTCAGATTGATTTTGAATAAAGGTTCAGCTTCAATTCAGGATTTTTGGTTTTTGTACTGCATTTTAATTATTTAATGATTAAGACAGAATATTGCATGCATGAGACGAACAGGTACATATAATTCTACTTTTATTCACAATCTCATCTCATTAACTTACTCCAACAGTTTGTCGTTGATTGTCCTTTTGCTATAACGAACCCCTCGATATAACGAACAAAAGCCTTGGACCCCAGCAGGTTTGTTATAGCTCTGTGTTTGGTTTCAAAATGCCTTTTCACATTGTATTCCTTAACTACTGACACACATTCATTGCACAAGAAACACACTGGCTTTGCATTCAGTACAGCTGGTAAAATAAAGTATTTCTTACTCCACTCATTGTTGAATCTACGATTTTCACCATCGTTTTCTCTTTTTACCAGCTAGAGTAGAGAGAGCCATGTTTATATCACTTTAAAAATAATACAGAAAAAAATGGCTTGCGTGAGTCGTGCTGAGTGGCAGTGACTGAAAGGGGTGGTGTGATGCGCATGCTGCTTTGATCGATACAAAAATAAGATTAATAAGAAATTGATTTATGATGTTACTGTTTTTATAATTTTTGCTGACTGTTGGTGGGCCATGTGGTTGTCCCTTGCGGGCTGTGCGTTGCCCCCGGGCCGCCAGTTGAAGAGCCCTGCTTTACAGTATACAGTGTCATATTAAAATAAAAACATAATGCTTGTTTTCATTGTTATACTGATGATATCCAGTTAATTAAGGGCCCTCCTTCAGAGTAATTTTCCATATCTTACTGTTTCCAGGATATTCAACTGTGGAAGCTGTAGCATCAGAGTGGATCATAATATCATTCTGTGTATGAAATTAACAGAAATTGAGTATATAGAGGGGGGTCCTAAGCCATTCTCTGTGTCTACTTGGTTTCTGGTCACAAACTCCCTGTGACAGAAATACAATGATTCTTGGTTGTAAATCACCCTCCCAATCTGTGAGGGCGCTAAGCAGCGAGAACAGAGTTCCTTGGACTGGCTGGCCTGACAGTTCTTTCCCAGGGTTCAAGGGAAGTCGGCCAGCCAGGAAGGGGGCGAGACTCTGTTGCAATAACGCATTGACCCGGAAGGGAAACGACGTAGCATCCGCAGATTGGAGAGTGGTTGCACTTGTTTACCACGGGGTCATGTGTGACAGCATAAAAGGGGACGGAGAATCGTAATCTGTTCCTTCGCCTTGGTTTTTGCATATTAAACTGAGAAGGACTGTGAGAGACCTGTGCGAGAAAGCAGTATCGTGAGTGTTTTTTGTTTGTTTGTCTGTGTGTAATCGTCTTGTTTGTTACACCACAATAGACGGCAAACACTATTCCGGAGCTGTCGCCGAGGACCAGCACTAAAGCCGGAACAGCACTGCACTACTGTCACAACTATAACCTGTATCACCCCCCACAAGCACTACTACACTCACCCAGGACTGGTGACCGTGTGTGTATAATTGTGGAGTGGATACGTGTTGGTATTATTATTATTGTTTAGGTCTGCAAACCTGTTATTGTTTATTATTGTTGTTATCGGTCACCAGACCTGGATACAAAACAAAATAATAAAGCACTATTTTTCAAACTGGATTAAACCCCTCTGTCTGTTTCATTACCGCACTGTATCACCCCTGCACCTGCATCCATTCAGCCAATTTGCCACACTCCCCCACTGACAAAGAATGTTTTTAAAAAAGAGTCATAAACTAACTGCTGGACAAGTGTGTGATCTTCCCCCATCACTGAATGAATCATTTGGCACCAGCAGTATCTTGCACTAGGTAAGCCAGTTTTGGGTGCTTTGACACCTCGGACAGAAAACAGTCCATCTTATAAATCCAGCTGACAGGGGGCGAAACAGCAGACCAATTGAGAACAAGGGGCCGTCACTGAACAAGAACAACCAATGAGAAACACCCCATGTGGACTCGGGCACAGCCCAAAATAAACAAACCAATCACAGAATTGCTCAAATTCACGGAATGCAAGGAAGAACCAATTTTCTGAAGAAAGGCTCGAATCATCTTTTGAAGAGAGCCGTAGCTCTTTGCCCTACGAGAGACTGAAACAGTAAACGGGACACTGCCTTGATCTGAAAGCGGGTCTTGGTTTCCACGTCGCTCCACAAAACGGACGGAAGCATAGTCAGCAGCTGGGCCTAAGGTCATGTACTAGTTGTACAGAAGAATTGCAACGAGAACACTTCTACGAACTACATAACTTTTCAATTGCAATGCATTATCTGACTTGAGAAATGAACTGTAGCAACTGCTATCAAGTTAGTGGATAAACTGTTCTAGGAATAGAATATGACTTCCTGCTTGCTGAGTGTGTAAGAAATATATTTTGTTTGTTGAAATGTGCAACTCAAAGGAGTTGCCTCGTAAATGCCGAGAATTTGATCATTGCCCCATTTTTGAGTTAATTTAAATATATAATCAATTGAGGTTGATAACATATTATTAGTTTGGTAGATCACGTCTAAACTAAATAAATTAACAGTGAAACTAATTTGCTAAATTAGGTACTGGAATGTTGGATTATGTTCTTAATGGGAAATTGAATTAATTCTTGTGCATTTTGATATGAAACATGATTGATTACAATGAGAAATGAGTATTGAAAATACTAATGCAAAGTAGACACTTTGTGTGATCAGCCGTAATTAATATTAGTATATTTACCATGTATGCTAATAATTTTATGGTCGTTGTAAATGATTGACTATGAAATCAATTAACTGTATACTATTCACGCATATCTCTAACCAATAGCCTTTCCTTTCTGTAATATTAGATTAGTTGTGCACCCCTTTTTATTCTTAAATAAACTATTGTTTTATATTTCTGACACGTTGTGTGAATGTCGGTTATTGTCGAGGGAATCCGAGTTCTACATGATCCAGAACTTAAAAATGGTATGTCTCATTTCTTTCATTTTGACTTACCTGAGTGGGCGACTAGAGACTAATTTATATTTAAATAAATGCTATACATAATTCATTACAATGCCATTGATTTCTATGGTTCTGGTATCCTTTTAGCACAGATGTCTTTGAATTATATTTCATGACACAACATAGAACATGAAACGTTAGGTTACTTACCGTAACCCTGGTTCCCTGAAAGAGAAGACGACCACCAACATTAAGTATGGGATATTCCCTGCCCTAGAGGTAGGTAATACTGAGCTCTCTATATCAGAGCTGCCGAAGGCCCCTTCCTGTGATGACGCACTCGGTCCCGCCTACCGAGGGTACAAAACCGTCACTCACCGGAAGATCTCCCTCTTTTTCCGCCGAGCCTGTGAGGGCGACCAACATTAAGTATGGGATAATGTATACCAGAGCCGTCATGAGGGAGAAGGAACGGCAGCATATGAGGGACGCACAAGCACTGTCTAACCCAGAGGTTAGCGGTGTGAACTTACACCCTCAAGGACCCTTGTGCCCACAGACGGCACAGCAGGATCTACCACATTAATGCGGTAGAATCTGGTGAAAGTGTGCGGCGTAGCCCAGCTAGCCGCAGTACAAATCTTGGACATTGAAGCGCCCTTAAAAAGGGCCCACGATGTAGCCAACCCTCTAGTCAAATGCGCAGCTACTCTACCAGGTGGGGGTAACCCAGCACCATCATATTCAGTCGACACCGTGTCTGCAATCCAGTGTGACAGACCCTGCTTAGAGGGGCTGTCCTAGGGTCTGTGTCCTAGCACGTAACATCTCAATGCCCGCACTGGGCAGAGAAAATTAAATCTCTCATCCTCTGTTGAAGCAACGGAGGTGGATGAAAAGACTCCAGTTCCACAGACTGGTTAATGTGGAAAGCTGTAATCACCTTGGGGAGGAAAGCGGGGTTGGTGCGCAGCGACACTCCGCTTCCATCCTCCCACATGCGCATGCAGGAGCTGTGCACAGACAGCACCTGCAGCTCAATGATCCGCTTTACGGAGGTGATAACTAAGAGGAAGGCTGTCTTCATCTCAAAGGCCCCTACAGGCCTTCATGAGAGCCTCTAGCACAATATTAAGGCTCCATTTGGGGAGAACAATCCTCCTAGGAGGGCGTAATCACCGTGCGCCTTTAAGGAAATGGGTAGCCAAAAATGCGCACCCGGAGACATAGAATTTATGGGGGCATGGCAAGCAGAGATAGCCGCTGAATACACCTGCAAGGTGGCAGGTGACAGGTGACCGTCCAGCACCAAGCAGTTCCTACAGAAACTGCAATATGACTGGCCTAGGGCAAGTGATGGGGTCATGGTTTCTAGCCAGTCACCAAGTTTGAAAATACTTCCATTTATATATCGGGTGCCAAAGAGAGCCGTTCACCTGACTGAGGAGATCCAATGAAGTGGAATCTCCCAGGGCTGGCTATGCAACAGCTGGCACAGGGTCGAAAACCACATTCTCTTGGCCACCTGGAGAACTGACGCTTTCTCTAACCCGACTTTTCCTAGAAAAGCCGGGAGCAGCAGTACAGGCGGGAAAGCGTACAAAAAACGCTTTGGACCGTGGGCTGCTCTCAGTTCCCACGCATTATGTCCCGCGATCCGACCAGGGTCCGCGAACTCCTCCACCTGCCCAGACCGGCCCCCCCAACAGAGTTGGGTGCGTCTGTCATCACCAATTGACAGTTGTGTATCACTCCTATGCTTGCGCCTTCGCTCAGAAGAGAGGCTTGCTTCCACCAGCGTAGGGCTTCCCAGCCTAGGCGAGACACGATCAGCTGACGGTGTCTGTCGCGCTTGGGGTGCAGCCTAAGGCACTGAGCCACACTTGGGCACTTGTGGAGTAACCCTGGATGGGTGGGTGATGAAGCCGAGGCCATCAGACCCAGTAGTTTTTAACACAACACCAATTATACTGTGAACCCTTGCTGAACAGGGCCAGACAGTTGCTAATGGCAGCCACTCTGTCGTCCGACAGGTAGGCTTGCACTGTGTGGGCCACTGCTCCTTCCTGAGACTGGGCAGATCAACCAGTAGTTCAGCTAATTCATCACCCTGATCACTTGCAGCCGCAGATTCAACTCAACCGCGGGACACAGCAAAGCTGGGTTCCCGTGGAAGAATAAGCTTATTATTTATTTCTAACTGCCGGGCAGTAAGAAACAAATGCGCACACACACCACAGAAGCTGTGTGGGTACAAATATCAGTCACCACGGCAATGCGGTAACTGATTTTGTTTTGTTTTTCCAGCCCACCGAGTATGCGGGCTGAAGCATTATTTATTTATTTATTTATTTTTCTAAACTGCAAGGCAGTAAAGAAAAAACACGTAACACACACACAACAGCAAGGTTGTGAGGGTAAAATAGCGGTCACCACGGCAGCGCGTGTGACTACTTTTAAACAGCGCACCTAGTAGGCGGGCTTAGACAAGCCAGCAGAAGCCGCTCAACAGCAGGGCCAGCAGCGCTGGGTCCTGGTGGAAATAACGCTGTATTATTTTTTATTTCTAAACTGCAAGGTAGTAAAGAAACGAAAATACACACCCTCCACGCAAGATGTGTGGGTAAAAATAACAGTTACCACGGCAACGCGGGTAACTGATTTTGTTTTGTTTTTACCAGCCCACCGAGTAGGCGGGCTGAAACAAGCCGGCGTAAGCATCTCGACAGTGGGGCTCAGCTTAGCTGGGTCCCGATGGAGGAATCGCGCTTGTATCGTTTTTTATTATTTTTAACAACGCAAGGCAGTGAAATAAAACCACACATACACGCACACAACAGCAAGTTGTGAGGGTAATAAATCAGACACCATGGCAACTCGGGTGAACTGAATATTTTAAGCGCACCGAGAGGGTGGGCTGAGGCAGTCGAGCAGAGTCAATTCCACAGCGGGGCACGGCAGAGCCGGGGCCCGGTGGAGGAACACGTGTCTCTTTTTCTTTTAAACTGCAACATTATTATTATTTTATTCCTTAGCAGACACCCTTATCCAGGGCGACTTAATAGCAGAGGAAAGCAGAAAACAGCGAACACTGTAAGGCTTTCAGCAGACTGCAATTGCAAAGCGATGTAGGCTGTTAAGCAGAAAAAAGAGTAAACACATGGTAGTAACTGGACAGGGGTGTCTAGCCTGGACTACATGCAGTCACACGACCGGGGCAGCGCGTAGTCTACCGCGGAGTGGAGCACCTTCTACAGGCAGAAGGCAACGAGGCACCTCGTGCATCGAGCACCCGAGGCCTGATGTACTAAGCACCTGCCTACCGAGCACCGTACGTCCTGTGGGTATGATGCGTCGCAGGCCGTAAAGGGAAGGACCCCGATATGGTGCTGACTCTGTGCATTAGCACTGAGGCACTGCTCGCACTGCGTTGAACACTGGTAAGTGTTAACGGAGTGTGTCCACTCACTAACGTTACAGCAAGGTATGCTGAGCCCAGTGCGCACCGAGTATCCTGTTTTCACAGATACTGTGCAGCACCGTGAGCTAAGTGCCAGATTGAGCAGTGCTTACGCAATAACCCGTGCGTCCCAAGTGCACTGTGTACTGCATTCGAGATGCTAGGCAGAGAGTCATGAGACAGGAAGCCTGGCTTGTGCATAGCACTAAGCACTGCTTTCACTGCGTTTGACCCACAGGTACTAACACAGTGTAAATTTTGCTAGCGCCACAGCTAAGGCTATTAACACCGCTTACCCCGCGCAGGGTACCGTGGGCACAAGTGCACCGTGTACTACGCAGCGTATGGGCACTAGTGTACAACCAACTACGCCTGCACCGTGTAATATGTACACCGTGTGCAGCGCTTGAGCTGAGCACACTGGTATTATGCAGCACCACGAGCTATGCGCTAGTAGAGCAGTACTTACGCAACGTGCACCGCACTGCTTGCCTCGAGCTTTCCAAATGCCTTGCGCAATGGGTACCGTACACTGCGTGAACTGCGTACCGTGCGCACTGAGCATAACTGCACTTTAGAACGAGCGCAACGTGCACAGCACTGCTTGCCTCGAACGTTCTAGATGCCTCGCGCAGCGGGAACGTAAATTGCGTACCCTGCGCTATGTGTATAACTTTTTGGAAGGAGCAACGAGCACCTGCGCGTTATGTGCGCTGTGAATACACTATGTAACACAATTTTTGTTCCTGGGTAGTAAGTGTTATTTCCTAATTGCTTATGCCTCAAAAGTGTAGAAAATGGCTATTATTCCCCACAAACTTTGCTTTTGTGACCAGGAGTGATATTTTGAAATGTACCTATTTCCAATGAGAAAACGGACGAATTTGTGTCTTTTCGTTCACATAAAGTCAGAAAAAAACAACATATGAATCCAAATTAACATGTATTTATACTAAAGTAATACAAAAATGACTACAAAAGATTTAGAAGTGAGTAGTTTTTCGAGATTTACGATTATACTGTAAATCACTTTCACGAATCAGTCCCCAAATGTAGTCTCCCATCATGTTCTCGTTATACTGTCCTTCATTGACAGCTCATCCAGGAGCCTCAAAGCCGTGCTGCTCCATAATGGTAACAAGTACCCGTCTCTTCCCCTGGCTCACTCGGTGCACCTCAAAGAGGATTACAACAGCATCAAGACCTTGCTGGACGCCTTGAAGTATGATGAGTACGGCTGGGACCCCCGGAAGGTGCTGATGCCACCACTGCACATCAAATTGGGCCTTATGAAACAATTTGTCAGAGCTCCAGATAAGGAGTCAGCAGCCTTCAAGTACCTTCAAGACTTCTTCCCTAAGATGTCTGAGGCAAAGGTCAAAGCCGGTGACTTCGTCGGACCACAGATAAAGAAGATCCTGGAGTGCAATGAATTCCCCAAGAAGCTCACTAGTAAGGAGAAAGCGGCTTGGAACAGCTTTGTCGCAGTGGTTCGGGGCTTCCTGGGCAATCACAAGACCAAAAACTATGTGGAGCTTGAGACTCTGGTGAAGAACTACGACACAATGGGCTGTAGGATGTCCCTCAAAGTCCATATCCTTGATGCTCATCTTGATAAATTCAAGGAGAACATGGGAGCGTACTCGGAGGAGCAAGGCGAGCGCTTCCACCAGGATATACTGGACTTTGAATGCCGCTACCAAGGACAGTATAACGAGAACATGATGGGAGACTACATTTGGGGGCTGATTCGTGAAAGTGATTTATAGTATAATCGTAAATCTCGAAAAACTACTCACTTCTAAATCTTTTGTAGTCATTTTTGTATTACTTTAGTATAAATACATGTTAATTTGGATTCATATGTTGTTTTTTTCTGACTTTATGTGAATGAAAAGACACAAATTTGCCCATTTTTCTCATTGGAAATAGGTAAATTTCAAAATATCACTGTCCTGGTCACAAAAGCAAAGTTTGTGGGGAATAATAGCCATTTTCTATACTTTTGAGGCACAAGCAATTAGGAAATAACACTTAATACCCAGGAACCAAAAAAAAAAAAAAATTGTTACACAGTGTATCGTTCTGCGTACACTGCGTACTGGGAACCAAGTATCGTGTGCGTTATGCTCCTACGCTGGCGTCGGATAATACGCAGCCTGTGCCAAGAGAAATCAGGCTATGTGTGCGCCGCGGTACCGCAGCACCGGAGAGGACGCTACGCAAAGTGCATACCAAGACCGCGTGGTCAAAACAAACACCTGGTCAGCGAGGAGCGTGTACCGGGGGGACAGAGGCCGAAGCCGCGGTGGGTGAAGTTTTTTGTCAAGCAATTACAGTTTAAGAAGGAAGGAAAGAGAGAGAGAGAGTACACCCGAACGCACATGAACTGATTCACCGCAGCTGTCAGGCACCGAGGAAGGGAGCGCGGCTGGATCACTCGACAGCGGGGATATGGCCAGGCCTGGCCCCGTGGAGGATACTTGTGTAACTCTCTTTAGGAAAAGACAACTCACTCGCGGATGGCTGCACAGACAGCCGCTCACATACGACAGACAGTAAAAAGAGAGCGGCCCACCAAAGAGAGAAAGATGAAAGACTCAGTATTTTTCAAGGGTCATTGATTCCAGGAAAGCAGCAAGCCAGCTTTCAGCACGAATGCTAGGAACTACAACCGACCTGAATTGACTCGAGTGCTCTTCATATCAACACGTTCAGTTCTAGACACAGACGTCTTACCTTACCATCTTGAGAAGGAAAAAGAGGGAGATCTTCCGGTGAGTGACGGTTTTGTACCCTCGGTAGGCGGGACCGAGTGCGTCATCACAGGAAGGGGCCTTCGGCAGCTCTGATATAGAGAGCTCAGTATTACCTACCTCTAGGGCAGGGAATATCCCATACATGTTTGGTGGTCGTCTTCGACTTGAAAGGGAACCAGCCGTCAGTCACCATGGTGTTTTTTTGACCAGCAACACCTTAATAATGATCTACAAACCTGAGCAGTTTGTAAAACATCTTATATTCATTTTAGAAACACTGGTTCATGGTTTTATTATTTCTCTTATTTATATGTGAGTCAAACTGCCTTATCAAAACCAAAGTTTGCTACTTTATGAATTTGGCTACTCTGATAGAAACTTCTTGCTAAGATTTTTAAAACATACCAAATAATAACAAGGAGAATTAGAGATGAAAGTGTAGACTTATAAATATAGACTTGAAACATAATTTTACTTAAAGCAATTTGATCAGTTTTCTGCGCAGTATAAATTAATATTGCATTATTTTGTATTTTATCTTGATATGTAAATCAACATGATTTTTAAAAAAAACTACATCATGTGATATAGAAAGACCACTAAGAGAAAAAGTGCATAATATAGCATGTTGTTGTGTACTGACAATATTGAAATACAATGCAATTTAACCTCTGCTACCAAAAGTATACAGTATGGTTCATCTTTGTTTCAGATATCTGACAGGTTGAGCCCTGAACTAGTTTATATATATATACCATATATATATATATATACAGTATATTCAGTAACAAAAACTTTGTTAAAATAACATTAAGGCTGCAGTTCAAAATCACAAATGTTGGGAAGTGGGACGTTAAGGCACACAACCTTATGACTATGACATCAGCAATGACTAATCACATGACAGATGCTCCATCAAGACTGCCCGGAAGGACATTATGTAGGTGTGCTTATTGGTATGCAGAATATTGTGCCGTCAGCTGTTCTTAGGAACAATAACAAGACAAAGAAACACAGTTTGGTCCTCATTCTAGAAAAAAAAAACAAAAAAAAACATTCCTTTTACTGTGTAAGATACATATTCAAATGAATTTGGTAAATCAGTGGTCTTGAATAGATGTGGCAATGCCATATTGCACAGTGGCAAGTGTGCCAACTTTTGCATTGGAAGTAACATTAGTAATTATGCAACACCTATATCATGTCACTACTGATGTCATGTATGACATCATATCCGATGCGATGCGTAGGCATAAAAGTGGTGAGTTACAGTTGCGTGTAACCTTTACATCCCATTTCCTTTTTGTGATTTTGAACTGCAACCTTAACGTTATTTTAATGTTTTTGTTCCTGAGTTATATATATATTTTTTTTTTTACCTGAATCTACTACAGTCCTACACAAGTGGAAGGAAATATGTTGTACAGCAACCCATGAAGTGGAGACCACACAAAAAAAAAGCAACCAGCCTGGCATAATGCAGGTGAAACAGGACTGTTCTAAGAGATCTAAGTAAAACACTGCATCCCAACACATTTTTTTGTTTTTCACCCAGGGTCAGGGACAGAAAAACTGTGAGCTCAGCTACTGAAATGTGTCAACTAGCTTATTACAGTCTTTATGAAAAAAACTGTCCCTATGCAGATGACTTTATCATACACTACAGCAATCCAGTAATGACCAGCTTTGTTTTTGTATGCAAAATGTTCTAACTTCAAAAAACATGCTAGTTATCTTCTATTAGTGAAACATATATAATACTCCATACAGCATACCGCATATACTAAATTTCTAGCTAAATTTCAGTATGTTAGGCTACTTTTTTAATGTTATTGGTTATCATGCTGTTTGTTGTGTTCATAAAGTTTATTCAAAATGCTGTCAGGTGATCTGTTGCTGGTGATCGCTTAAATAAAGTCTGCATCCATAGAGTAGCCTAGTTTGCTATATTATTTACTAAATTTAAGTGATTCTATAAATCTACTGTTAAATTCCAAGAAAAATCTGACTGTGATTCTGCATCTATGAAAATGTCTAGCCTAAGTCCTAAGTATTTATTTATTTATTTATTTTTTAATGAGGAAATTGATAATAAGTACAGATAAAAATACGCTGGGTCCGCTAAAGAGCATGACTGTACAGTACAGTGTTTCAAATGGTTTTGTATATTTGGCATTTCCGTGTTTTTGTTTTATGATGGCTAACCAAGATTTTTTTTTAATTCTATACGTTCCATGTTATTTACGTTATAAATAAACAAAAATGATTTATTTGGCGCAGGACTGATCCTGGGGCAGTGGTCCCCCACATTGCACCTGCACTGTTCCCAATAGAACACTTGGCAAAGGTGTTGGAGGGTTTTAGTGACCCTGAAATGCCCCACCCCAGGGGCACCGTGGTGCGCTTTCAGCACCTCTTTCCGGAGTGACATGGGGATGACGATCTGCCACCGCTCGTCCCCGGTAGCTGGCTCCAGCCACAGCAGCACTCCCTCATGGATGGCCAGGCCCGGCCACTGAAACCACAAGCTCTTAATATTGGTGGATTGAGCCACCACTTCTTCCCAGCCGGGTCTCCGACTATCAGTCACCCACTGTCTGGCCGCATGGAGCTCCGGTTCCCGTTCCTGGTGAGCCTGCCAGTCTCGTCCATGCCCCGGGAGCAAGGCCGGCACTTGGTTGACCCTGCTTCCGCCAGATCCACCTCCCTCTCTTCCCTCCGGGTGCAATACTGGTAGTCGTCCGCCGTGCAAGGCCTCCTGGACAGCCCATCTGCATTTTGGTGGGCCGCTCCCGCTCTGTGCTGGATTTTATACTGGTAGGGCTGGAGTTGCCACCTGCCCTTCGGGCTCTCGAAAGGACTGCACAGGTAGTGCTTAAAGTGTTTCGTCGCCTCCACCATGGCTAGCAGCTCCCTGCGGGTGACACAATAGTTGCGCTTAGGTTTGCTGAGTGTTTGACTAAAGTAAGCGACAACTCTCTCTCCTTCTGGAGTATCCTGGACCAACACGCCTCCGATCCCCCTGTCACTGGCGTCCGTATCGAGGACGTAGGGTCATCGAGGGTCGGGGGCAGTTAGTACCGGAGCCTTGCACAAGGCTCTTTTTAGCATGTCGAAGGCCTCCTGTTGTTCGGGAGTAGCAACGGTGGTAAAGCCAGTGACGAAACAGCGATAGTATGAGGCAAGGCCCAGAAAGGCTCTCAACTGCTGCAGGTTAGCAGGGCACGGCCAGTCCTTCACCGCCGCGACCTTATCCTCAGTGGTAATGCCGCTTTCCTCACCTGGACACCTCCTGCCGCAGCAGCTTTTCGGGGAGTTTGAGTCCCGCTGATCAGACCCTGGTCAGTACCTCCCTCAGTGTAGACAGGGCCTCATCAAAGACCTTCCAATACTCAAGGAGGTCATCCAGATAGACCAGACATTGGGTCGGAGGTACATCTAGACAATGTGGGGAAGCTATAAAAAAGGCCAACAAGATGCTCGGATATATTGTGAAAAGTGTTGAATTTAAATCAAGGGAAGTAATGTTAAAACATTACAATGCATTAGTAAGACCTCATCTAGAATATTGTGTTCAGTTCTGGTCACTTTGTTACAAAAAGGATATTGCTGCTCTAGAAAGAGTGCAAAGAAGAGTGACCAGAATTATCCTGGGTTTAAAAGGCATGTCGTATGCAGTCAGGATCAAAGAATTGAATCTGTTCAGTCTTGAACAAAGAAGACTATGCGGTGATCTGATTCAAGCATTCAAAATTGTAAAAGGTATTGACAATGTCGACCCAGAGGACTTTTTCGACCTGAAAAAAGAAACAAGAACCAGGGGTCACAAATGGAGATTAGATAAAGGGGGATTCAGAACAGAAAATAGGAGGCACTTTTTTACACAGAGAATTGTGAGGGTCTGGAACCAACTCCCCAGTAATGTTGTTGAAGCCGACACCCTGGGATCCTTCAAGAAGCTGTTTGATGAGATTCTGGGATCAATAAGCTACTAACAACCAAATGAGCAAGATGGACCGAATGGCCTCCTCTCGTTTGTAAACTTTCTTATGTTCTTACTCCTGCCAACACCCTCTACATCAGCCATTCAAAAGTCACCAGAGCATTGCAGAGGCAGAACGGCATGGCACGGAACTGCCATAACCCTTGCCCCACGGAGAACGCAGTTTTGGGCCTGGCTTCAGCGGTCAGAGCTACCTGGCAATAGCTGCTTTTCAAGTCCAGGGATGAAAACCACTTTGACCCTGCGATCAGGTCAAGTGATTCAACAATCACCTCATTCAGCCGGTGGTAGTCCACACAGAACCTCCATGTGCCGCCCTTCTTAGGAACCAGGACCACGGGTGACACCCAAGGACTGTCGGACGGCTCGATGATACCAGAAGCCCTCATTTCCTCCAGCAGCCTGGTGAGCTTGCAGCATCTGACGGGGGCATTGTTTGATTGGGCGGGCATTCCCAGTGTCAATATAGTATTGGACAAAATGGGTTCTTCCAACACCCTCGGGTGCAGTGGCGAAGCTGTGGCGGAACTCGTGCAGCATGACCCAGAGCCTTTGCCGTTGCTCGGCTTGCAGGCCCTCTCTGTCCACACTTTGCGTGCAGCGGCAATGACGGTTTCCTCAGCTTCCGGGTCGTTCAGAGGGGAGCTGGCTGTTGAGGGGACCTGGGTTCGGTGTGCCACCATGCCTGAGCCTCTCTTTAGTGGTTTGCAGACTTGTAGGTGCACTGGTGGCCCATCACGGAACTGCACAATGCCCGCTTGTAGGTCAAGTAGCCCCCCTGCGAACTGGAGGAAGCCCTAGAATAATAATAATAATAATAATTGTTTATTTAGCAGACACCTTTATCCAAGGCGACTTACAGAGACTAGGGTGTGTGAACTATGCATCAGCTGCAGAGTCACTTACAATTACGTCTCACCCGAAAGACGGAGCACAAGGAAGTTAAGTGACTTGCTCAGGGTCACACAATGAGTCAGTGGTTGAGGTGGGATTTGAACCAGGGACCTCCTAGTTACAAGCCCTTTTCTTTAACCACTGGACCACACAGCCTCCTTGAATGCAGGACTCTTGGATTTCCGCCACCCACACCACATGGAAGAAGGTGCGGCTGGCTATATCAATCCGCATGTGACCCTGACCCCTCATGGCGGTTTCTTCACAGGTCACTGTGGTCAGCGGCGCTATTGCTGGTTCCAAAGGCGTGCCCTCCGGCAACAGGTCAGGGAGCAAGAGTGTAAGGGTGAAACTCGGTATCCAGCAGGGCGTGGCGGTTGCTTGAAGGGGGTTGAAGGCATTGCTCTCCCAGGACCACTTCCACCAGTTTAGCCAGGGAGAGCACAGAGTCCAGCGTCCTGTTGGAGTGGTGAGGCGAACATGGTGGCGCAGGGCATCAAGGGCGAGGCCGCGGAGGAAAGCCTCACTCGCCAGGTCTTCCTTTGCGGCAGCGGTGAAACCGTTGTACTCCTTTTGGGCTAGGTAGCGGATATTGGCGGAAAATTGGCCCAGTGGTTCTCCGGGACAGCGGAGGTGGGTGGCCAATCGTTGCCGCAAAATGAGTGCGGGTTCAGTGGTAGTCAAGAGCCAGGCTGACAGCCTTGTAGTCCAACAGTTCACTGTGATTTACATCAAGCAGGGTTTTTTTAAGTGCTTCTCCTTCTAAAGCTGCAGTTAATTGAACCGCTTTCTGTTCCTCACTCCATGCATTAGACCGGGCTACCATCTCAAATTTTGACGGGTAGGCCTCCCAGGACACTTTCCCATCGAAGCACTCTGCTTTTAGTTATTTCGGGGCAATTCAAACTCCTTTGTAGTCAACCACTTAATCAGTTGGTTAACCCTTTGCGGTCCATTTATTCAGCGAGTGTCAGGCGAGTCAGGTCCAATTTATTTTCAGACACGCAGTTTATTTTAGACACGCTGTTTAAAAGTATTTTTTTTCACAGTAAAACAGGTTTAAAAGGCACTGCATATCAACAGGACACTCAATACTGCATCTCCAGCCCCGTCCCACCACTTGTTCGCTGTATTTTTCACATAACTCTTCAAAGTCGTGCATACTGATAAATCATCTCCTGATCACTCGTTTTATCACCAAACTCCTCAATAATGCGATCCAAGTCATTATTTTATTACTATAACATCTCAAAAAGCTCTGCAAATGTAATATTCTTTGAGTGCTGGATGAAGAGCTATCTTGTTTGTTTATGTCTGTGTTATCTCTGTGGTGCCGAGGCTAAGTGTATTGCTCAGATCCGGCCCTTTCTCTCGGCTCCTCTCGGCACCTATTGGTCTCACTCGGCCATTGAATGGTTTTCTTGGCCGGAGAAAAAATGACTAGAGACCTGTTTTTTACATCTTTTTGATGATGTTGGACAGGGTCCGACATTGGACAGGAAAGGGAAAATTGCAATGTCGGACCAGGTCCGACATAGGACCACAAAGGGTTAATTGCATTTCAATAGTCCATTTATTATTTTCTGCTTCTATTTTAAAGTTCCCCCAATCCAGCTCACTGGCATCTCCTCTCCCTGCGTAGGCCGCATTGTTTTTGTTTACAATCTGTCCAAGATGGCTGTTCTTCCGCTCCTCACTAGCTTCCGCCTCCTGGTGCTGCGACATGACGTGCGTCGGATCCTCCTCCACGTCCGGAGCCCCAGACTCTCCTAAGATGGCATGTCCTCCCCTCCACAGATCCAACACGTGTTGTATCAAGTCTTTTTTTCCTAACTCACATGTTCTTTTCTCTTCTTTCCTCTGTAGTTCGTCCAAAGCTCTCCCCACACTCTCTCCTTCAGGGCGATTCTTCCCTGCCCCCAGCAGCTCCTTTCCTCTTATCGTAAAACTCCATTTTTTTTTTTTGGTGACGTGAATTCAATTCCACTTCTCACGTGGCGTTTTCGGTTGCTATTGACTTAAACTTAAAATAATCCACACTTTGCAGGCACCAGGATTTAGTGTATCACTGAATCAGGTTATTTCCTCACGCTAACAGACTAAGGACTCTGTTGGCCAAGCCCACGCCAAAAGAAAATAATAAAACTTATCTCTAACCTGTCACTCTTTCCTCTCATAGAGCCCCAGTCGTTTTTATAACAAGCCATACAGTGTTTTTCCCCATAAGCTAGCACACTGTTAGTTTATCTGGTTCATCAGAGCACAACACAGTTTCCGGCAGACACATACACACTCATGCTCCTAACTAAGATCCCCAAACGATCTCCCCCTCCCCACATACACACTTTTACAACCCCCCTCCCCAATTCACCTAATGGCGTGGGCGGTCTCACAATACACAAGAATGACACACAAATGAACAGACACACAACTGTTTACAGTCCCTGCAGGGCAGCGATACTGCAGTCCAAAAGTTCGATACTGCAGTCCAAAAGATTGCTAAAATACATTCCTAAAATAAGGTTTTCTGCTTTCCCATTTGCAACAATAGAACTGTTCTTAAAATTAACATTTGTCAGGTTTCAAGATATTATGCTATAAATGTTTTGATTCATAATGACCTTATAAATAAACTGTTTTCTTTCTGTTTCAAATTGGTCTGGCTTCTATCTTGCTGTCACTTATTTTGAAGACACACTTAGGGGATAGTGCTGTTTTACTAGCCTGCGTGAGATAAATTAATATCAATGTTAGTGCATGCAGGTAATGCGTTCTGTTTAATTAGAATAATGTGTTCCAATTCTTGAACAGACTCTTAAAATGTAAAACATCCAATATATATGTTTTTTTCTTACAAGAGCTTTTACCATTTTAATTATGTGTATTCTTTGCTAAACTTCTGTAAGGAATAAAACCCTGCTACCTCTCTTTCCATGACAGAACACTCCAAGGTAAAATATAATGACTTATACAGAATGATAAATGGATTGGTAAGTGGGGCCTGGGGTGTAAAATAACTCTTTTGATATAATTTTCTTATCTTTCAACCAATTTCCGCATCTTTCAACACATTTACTTTTCTCCTAAAAACTAGATTGTGCAAGAATGTTGTTTTTGGCTTAATGAATTCCCTCCTGTACTACTTTTGCACTTCATTTTTTGTTGTTCTGTTATTTGTTTTTTTTTTCTCTGTGATTTGAACACTACCTAAAAAAATGAAACTAGCAAACATTAAATATATAAAACAAAACAAAACAAAAAAACATTAACATACCAAAAGCGCTGATAAGGCAATTGCCAGGTAAATCTTTTTTGTGTTCTTCAACAAATTGTGACAGCTGTTAAGATGCATTTTGTCCCCCTTAACAGCATGTACCCCCATTTAGACCCCCCCATTTAGACTATCATTCGTCCAGTGACTACTTAGGTTATAACATTGTTTATTGATGTTGGTTTGGGAATCATGGCTTCTAATGATGCTCCTGACTGAAGTCCAGACTGTCAGAGCTGTTCCAATGATGGAATTTGGGAATTAACAAAGATGTGTAGATGTTTGACACCTTCTGTTGTTGTGGACATGTTATCAAACCATAGATTTGTATGCCAATCGTCAAACAAGGTCATCGGTGGTCAACCACATCTCTGCCGCTAGAGGGAGACTACCTGCTGCTCCCACCTCCGCCACTAGAGGGAGACAACATGCCGCTCCCACCTCCATCACTAGAGGGAGACAACATGCCGCTCCCACCTCCGTCACTAGAGGGAGACAACATGCCGCTCCCACCTCCGTCACTAGAGGGAGACAACATACCGCTTCCACCTCCGCCGCTAGAAAGAGACAACATGCCGCTCCCACCTCCCCCGCTAGAGGGAGACAACATGCCGCTCACATCTCCATCACTAGAGGGAGACAACATGCCGCTCCTACCTCCTCCGCTAGAGGGAGACAACATGCCGCTCCCGCATCCACCACTAGAGGGAGACAACATGCCGCTCCCACCTCCCCCACTAGAGGGAGACAACATGCCGCTCCCGCATCCACCACTAGAGGGAGACAACATGCCGCTCCCACCTCCGTCGCTAGAGGGAGACAACATGCCGCTCACACCTCCATCACTAGAGGGAGACAACATGCCGCTCCCGCATCCACCACTAGAGGGAGACAACATGCCGCTCCCACCTCCGTCGCTAGAGGGAGACAACATGCCGCTCCCACCTCCCCCACTAGAGGGAGACAACATGCCGCTCCCACCTCCCCCGCTAGAGGGAGACTATCCCAGGCCTGGGGTCAGGGAGGGTGCAAGGGGTGCAACCGCACCCAGGCCCAGCCTGTGATCCTAAAGGCATAATTTCATGAGACCGAACAAAACTGAACAATCTGATTTGGCGAAACCATTCCACCTTCAAACAGCCCCGTCTGCACATGGTGAAACATGGTGGAGCCCCACAGGTACAGCTATGGCCAAAAGTTTCCTTTCAATTCGAAGATGACCACCAAAACATTACGTATGGGATATGCCTGCCTATTGGTAGGTATTCACTGAGCTCTCTATACCAGAGCTGCCAATAGGCCCCATCCTGGATGACATCCTCGGTCCCGCCTACCAAGGGGTTAAAACCGTCATTCCACGGAAGCCATTTCTCTTTTTGTCCCTCAAGATGGTAAGGTAAGACCTCTGTTGAACTGAGTGTTCCTCAGGCTGTTCCAGAGCCCCTCGCAGGGCATCCCCTGCACGCAGGCTCCGGTGGCGACCCCTCATAGCCGCTCCCCATCTCTGCAAGCGAGACGGGTTAAGCGTGCAAGCCAGGGACATAGTGGACCTCAAGGCTCAGATGGCCCAGGTCCTGGAGCTCCTGTCGAGGCAGCAGGCACCTGCGGCTCCGGCTGCAGCCCCGGCGCCGCCGTCGCCCAAAGTACCGTACTCTCCCTCCCCCAGGGGAGGGCAGGGTGAATGGGAAGAGTCATCCCAGCTGACAGGAGGACTTACTTTCTATAGCAGCCTCCTGGGGTGAGACCTCCTTCCCCACTGAGATGGAGGTAGGAGGGGAGCCCGAGCTCTCTGCTGAGGTGGAACCTAGCTCCAAGGTGGCCTTGGAAGCTAGTGTGCCACCGCTAAAGCTCCACGTCGGCACTGATGGGACACGCTGCAACGTTCTTGCAGGTCCCCTGAACGGCAGCAGCCGAACCACGCCGGTCGATGTTCCGGATGCAGGCTGTGGCTTCTCACCTGCAGTCTTTCCCAGCCTTCCCAGGCTTCATGAAGGAGGTACGTTCCTACCGGGATTATCCGGTCTCTGCGCCAAGTGTTAAGAAGTGGAAAGTGTACGGCACCACCAAGAGCCTGCCTAGATCAGGCCGTCCCTCCAAACTGGATGACCGAGCAAGAAGGAGACTGATCAGAGAGGCTACCAAGAGGCCAATGGCAACTTTGCAAGAGCTACAGGCTTTTATGGCCAAGACTGGTCAAAGTGTGCATGTGACAACAATATCCCAAGCACTCCACAAATCTGGCCTGTATGTTAGGGTGGCAAGAAGGAAGCCATTACTCAAGAAAGCCCACCTTGAATCCTGTTTGAAGTATGCAAAAAAACACTCAGGAGATTATTATTATTTATTTCTTAGCAGACGCCCTTATCCAGGGCGACTTACAATTGTTACAAGATATCACATTATTTTTTACATTCAATTACATTATTTTTTACACATTATTTTTACATACAATTACCCATTTATACAGCTGGGTTTTTACTGGAGCAATCTGGGTAAAGTACCTTGCTCAAGGGTACAGCAGCAGTGTCCTCCACGGGGATTGAACCCACGACCCTCCGGTCAAGAGTCCAGAGCCCTAACCACTACTCCACACTGCCGCCCTATTCTGTAGCCATGTGGCAAAAAGTTTTGTGGTCTGACGAAACTAACTTTTTGGCCTAAATGCAAGCGTTATGTTTGGCGCAAACCCAACACAGCGCATCACCGAAAGAACACCATCCCTACTGTGAAGCATGGTGGTGGCAGAATCATGTTATGGGGATGTTTCTCATCGACAGGGACTAGGGCACTTGTCAGGGCAAAAGGGAAAATGAATTGAGCAAAGTACAGAGAAGTCCTTGAGGAAAACCTGCTGCCCTCTGCAAGAAAGCTGAAACTGGGACAGAAGTTCACCTTTCAGCATGACAACGACCCAAAGCACACAGCCAAAGCTACACTGGAGTGGCTAAGGAAAAAAAGGTAAAAATCCTTGAGTGGCACAGTCAGAGTCCTGACCTAAATCCAATTGAAAATTTATGGCATGACTTGAAGATTGCTGTCCATCAACGCTCTCCAAGGAACTTGAGAGAGCTTAAACAGTTTTGTAAAGAAGAATGGTCAACTACTGCCAAATGTAGGTGTGCAAAGTTGGTAGAGACCTATCCCAACAGACTCACAGCTGTAATTGCTGCCAAAGGTGCTTTCACCAAGTATTAACTCAGTGGGGTGGAGACTTATCCAATTATGATCTTTCAGTTTTGTATTTTTAATATATAATTTTTTTCTCAATAAAAAAAGCCTCATTTAAATGCATGAAACTCTGAGGCACTGACACAACAAAATGTGAAAAAAGTTCAAGGGGGTGTAGACTTTCTATAGGCACTGTATGTAATGCAGCTAACTGGGCTATGTCGCATACATTTTCTAGGTTCTATTGCATTAACGTGGTAGATCCTTCCTTGCCTTCATTAGGTATGAGGGTCCTTGAGGTTGCACGCTCGCACCGCTAACCTTGGGTTTGATGGTTCTCACGGGTCCCTCATATGCTGACGTTCCTTCTCCCTCGCGACGGCTCTGGTATACATTTCCCATACGTAATGTTTTGGTGGTCGTCTTCGAATTGAAAGGGAACGTTAGGTTACTTACCATAACCCTGGTTCCCTGAAAGAGAAGACGACCACCAACTGTGAGGTGGCATCAGTCGCCCTCATGGATTCGATGCAAAAAGAGAAATGGCTTATCGGCAACTGTGGTATAGAGCTCAGTGCATACCTACTAATAGGCAGGCATATTCCATATGTAATGTTTTGGTGGTCGTCTTCTCTTTCAGGGAACCAGGGTTACGGTAAGTAACATAACATTTTGCATCACCTACATTTTATTTTTGTTGAATTGAGTCAATAAAACAAAACTAGATTAACATCATTTAGGTGTTTTATATATCATGTAATCAAATAAACTAAAGAACGATATCACAAAAGTATACTGGAAGGCAGTATAATAGTAGTACAGTATTTCATGTTGGATTTTGAAATGTCTTTTTTTTTTAATTGTCCGTTTTTCATTAAGTATGGAAAACTACAAAGCGGTATGTAATTCAATATGTTAACGTAACATTATTCAGCAGGCTTCATTCGACTATGAAGGAAAATTGTTTAATTATATTGCAGATGCAAAAGTTTTTGCCATAGCTGTACTGCTAATTCACTATATTATATAGGTAAATTACACAACTCTACATACAATACTGGCAAAATAAAATAAACAGCCTTGATTTACAATGGTCTGTACTGTCTGTATAGTGAGATATATATTTGACTGATAATAGTAATGTTATAGTTTATTACATATGATACAACTACTGCTTTGAACTTTCTGTCTGAAAAAAACTATTACAATGCACAAACAGCATCCCCAAATCGCTAAATGAACTAAATGATTTAGCGAAAAGGTTAAAACCTGTTCCATTTCCACATCGATCAAGCTGACCGTGTTCGAGTCTGTCCGCCTCACGAAATTCTGCCTTAACTAATGGATGGTAAAAAAAATGACATGCTTTTGGGATATTACTGTATGTTAAGTGTGTTCATAGAATGATGTTTTCGCTTATGAGTTGTAACAAATGTATTTGTACTATGGGCTATGGGTGTTTTTTTTTATAGAAACATTTTCATACTAACTTTTGTTTTGTACTTGATAACATTAATTTAAAAACCCAGTTGAAGCCTATGATTAATGTGTTTTCTGATTAATTTGAAGCTATTAATATGTTTTGATATTAACTAAATCGAGTTATTAATCAAATTGATTAATCTTGTTACATAATTAATTTATTAAAATGTTTGGATCTACTGTTACTTGATTGATTACTGTCTTGTTCACAGTCATCTCCAATGAGAGAGGGAGGAGCTCCGCTTTCTCCAGCGCGAGAGGGAGGAGCCCCGCTGTCTCTGGAATGAGAGGGAGGATCCCCGCTGTCTCCAGCGCGAGAGGGAGAAGCCCCGCTGTCTCTGGAATGAGAAGGAGAAGCCCCGCTGTCTCCAGCACGAGAGGGAGAAGCCGTGCTGTCTCTGGAATGAGAGGGAGAAGCCCCGCTGTCTCCAGCACGACAGGGAAAAGCCCCGCTGTCTCCAGCGCGAGAAGGAGAAGCCCCGCTGTCTCCAGCATGAGAGGGAGAATCCCTCTGTCTCCAGCGCGAGAAGGAGAAGCCCCGCTGTCTCCAGCGTGAGAGGGAGAAGCCCCGCTGTCTCCAGCGCGAGAGGGAGAAGACGCGCTGTCTCTGGAATGAGAGGGAGAAGCCCCGCTGTCTCCAGCATGAAAGGGAGAAGCCCTCTGTCTCCAGCACGACAGGGAAAAGCCCCGCTGCTCCAGCGCAAGAAGGAGAAGCCCCACTGTCTCCAGCATGAGAGGGAGAATCCCTCTGTCTCCAGCGTGAGAGGGAGAAGCCCCGCTGTCTCCAGCGCGAGAGGGAGAAGCCCCGCTGTCTCCAGCACGAGCGGGAGAAACCGCTGTCTCCAGTGTGAGAGGGAGAAACCCCTGCTGTCTCCAGCATGAGAGGGAGAAGCCCCGCTGTCTCCAGCGCGAGAGGGAGAAGCCCCGCTGTCTCCAGCGCGAGAGGGAGAAGCCCCGCTGTCTCCAGCATGAGAGGGAGAAGCCCCGCTGTCTCTAGCGCGAGAGGGAGAAGCCCCGCTGTCTCCAGCGCGAGAGGGAGAAGCCCCGCTGTCTCCAAAGCTAGAGAGAGAAGCGCGGTGGCCAGTGGAGTCTACAGGACAATAGCCGGGTCACCTCCCGAGGGTCCACCGCTGCCGTCGCTTCCCGAGAGTCCACCTCTTCCGTCATCGCCCGGGGGTGCCTGCTCGTCATCACATGGGGCTACAGAGAAAGGGGAGAGGTCAGGAGACCACCTCCACCAGCAGCAGTTTCACTTCTGGAGTGCCCAGTGCTGCTGCTACTGCCGGAGTGTCCTACACTGTTTTGTGTGTTTTGGTGGTGGTTGGCAGGGATGGGGTTAATTCCTGTCCCTGCCAAAAACATGTGAGAATGTGGCTGCTCCCAAATAGAATAATTAGTGATAATTGGGAGCCCAGAGCTCCATTAGAGAGACGACCAGGGAGCTGGAAACAAGGAGGTTTTGCTGCCAGAGAGAGAGAGAGAGAGAGAGAGAGAGAGAGACACTCCTGTATTTTATGTAAAACCTCACCATGATAGTGACTGACTTGGTTGAGGGACTGAGCTGATAAACAAGTGTAAAAAACAGTCATAAGACTGACAACCATTTGCCTCCATGAAGACTTGTAGTGTGCTGAGGCTCAAGTTTTAAATATATATATATATATATATAACCAACTGTCTCTGTCGATTCACGCCAACCAGCCGGGAATGGTCAAGCAAACTTATTTCCTTATGGTTCGGGACTGTAGAGCCAAAACTTGGTCATACAGTCCAAAATTAATTTCAATATTCACCACTTGACGAAGACTCTTGTAGTCGAAATGCGTCGTGGACATGGATGTAGCAGTTTTTATATATTTTTTAAATGTTTGTTTAATAAAAATGAAATTAATTTTGGAATTTTGAAAAAGGAATGGGTGCCAAAGCAAACTGTGGAATAGTAGGCCATAAATATAAATGCTGAAACGTTGAATGACTGTCATTGCACATATATGTTTAATAATAAATGAGAGAATAATAATTCCTCATCTGTATTCAATTCATTAAACATGTACAAATCCCTTCTACTGTGGTTACAGCAGTTTTCAACAGTGGCAGGCAAATACACTTTATATATATATATATATATATATATATATAAAAAACACTATTTCTGCCTTCCACTAAAATAAATAAACAAGGGAAAGTGCTGCTAATTCTATTACGAAGTCTAACTGGGAATACATTACCATGATGATAATGAGCATTACTAGTGGTGCCATAGAGACCCAAGGCTTCCCTGAGACAACAATTCATGTGGCTGATTACAGTTTGATGCTGTTTCATGATTCCTCCAGGCGCAGCAATTAATCCTGTGAACTCATCACAGCTGTATTTATTTACAGAAAGGCCTTGCAATAAATGGCAGAATACAGGCAGCTCTATATCCTAGCAAGAGGATGCAGACTTTCCTTAACCTGTCTGATGGAGCGTTTGTGGCTCCACTATCAATTACGGTCAATAAAGTGAGTCGTCTTTAACCCAAAGTACAATTTTACAGGCTCTGAACCTTATAAATGTAATTTTATAGCTCTGAAGTGAAAATAATGCCTTTAGTGAAACCTCCATTCCTGTTAAGAGTTGGGTTTATGAAATCAAATATGTTATTAAATGCTTGCAAAAGAAACCAGATTATGTTTTCTTTTTAAGGATGGATACAGTGCTATCATTAATTTTACTGATATTTCCTTCATTTGTATAGCATAATTTTAACATCGGTGTGGTCATCCTTTAGTTCCTTAGACTTAATGAAGCATTTTACCAAATCCCTCATTTTTGGAATATAAATGAGACCACTCAGAAACAACCTGTGATGCTCTGTGCACTTTCCACTGATAAAGCTTTTAAGCCTTTATTGTGTAATACTTTAAACTAGACTAATGCTCTCACCCAGGCATCTTGGAAAAATGATGTTCTAATAAAAAGTGTGTCTGCTGTTCCCTTTCAATTCGAAGATGACCCCCCATATTCTTTTGGGATATGCCTGCCACAGGTCAGGTATTCACTGAGCATTTTATATGAGAGCTGCCAATAGGCCACTCTTGGTCCTGCCTTCCTAGGGAACAAATAGTCACTCCATGGAACTCACTTCCTCTTTTACTTCTCACCGCAGTAAGGTAAGGTACTAACCTGTCCAGTTGCTGTGATTGAGTTTGTATGAAAAAGCTCCCACTCGAGTTTTACTGGAGTTCCCTGGAATCAGTAAACTCAGCTTCTGTGAATTGAGCTATAATCGCTGCTCAACTACGCTTCTTTAATTTTTTCCTCAGGGCCTCAGAGCCACGGTGCACGTGGTGCCCTCAGTGCTTCGGTGCTTCGGCACCTTTCGGAACCTCAGAGCCTCGGTGCACTCGTTGCCTCAGAGCTTTGCTGCACTCAGTGACCTTGGTGCTCTTGCACCCTCGGTGCCTGAGTGCTCCAGTGTTTGGAAGCCCTCGGTGCCCTCGCTCCACTGATTAACGCCCCCCGGTGCTTCGCACCCTCGGGCCTCAAGGCCTCAAACCCCCAATACTTTCAGTACCGTTGGTGCTTCAGCGTGCTATTCAGGCACCCTCTGTGCTTCGACACCCTTGGGACCTCAGAGCCTCGATGCCCTTGGTGCCTCGACACGGCATTAGACACACTTGGTGATTGGTGCCCTCAGTGCTTCAGAGCCCCTGGTACCTCAAAGCCCCAGTGCCTCCATTTCTGGATGCCCTCAGTGCATGGGCAACCGATATTCTCACTCTACTGTGCCATACTGACACTGCGTGCAGGTAGTGTGACTATGATAGCGAACATGCCAAAGTTCCATGCCTACACATCGTGTGGCAGGAAACTTCCTCCAGAGGACAGGCATCGCCTCAGTGTCCGGTGCCTGGGCATGCAGCATGCCTCCTCTTCCTTGGGAGATGCTTCCTTTTTTCAAGATCTGTGCAGATTTTGCCAGCTTTACCAGTGCAGCTTCTCCAGCTAGCTCGACTGAACCATCAGCAACGCTGGGAGCCCTGGTCTCCCCCATCCTCCAGTTATCCCAGAACCCCTCGCAGAGCATTCCCTGTGCTCGGGCTTCGACGCCTCATGCCCGCAGCCGCTCTAGATCACATGTGTGGAGCACTAAGCTGGCGAAACAACCAAAGCAGGCACAGAATATATCTGATTTAAAAGGGCCAAATGGCGCAAGTCCTGGAGTATTTGGCCAGACAGCGGGCCCAACCCCCTGCTCCGGCCCCGGCTCCACCGCTAATACCTGCCCCAGAACTGACCCCGCCTTTACCAGCGGTCACCCTGGATGTTTAAGAACCAGACCTGGCTGTGGCCAAGGAAGACCAGGACGCAATATCAATCACGGCCTCCTGGGGTGGTAGCTCCTTCCCTCAGGATGAGGAGGGAGGGGATACCCAAGAGCAAACCTTCGAGATGATCAATGCAGGGTAACAGCGGCCCATTTAAAAAAGGCCCATGCCCAAGTCATGCACCTGGCCAACATGGCAGGCATCCTTAAGGCTTACCTGCATGGCATATTACAGTCGGCGCCTCTCCCTGAACTGGTTTCTTCGGAGCTGCGCCTAGTATCAGACACACTGCTTCAAATTACCGGCTTCCAAGGACATGCCCTGGGTTGGAGCCTGGCAAGCCTGGTAGTGGCTCGCAGGCAGCTTTGGCTATCTCAAGCAAGGGTCCCTGATGCGGACAAATTGGCCTTTCTGGATGCGCCAGTATCTCCCGGCCATACCTTTGGACCAGCCGTGGAGGAGATACTACAACGCTCCCACTGAGAACGTGAGGTGTATCGGCAGGTAGTCTCGATGCTCCTTTTCCTGTGCTTTGGTGCTAAAAGCTAGTTTTCAGCATTGGAGGTAAAATACCAAAAATGGACGACAAAGCAAAAAAGTATATTTTGGCTAAGGGTCGTGTCAAGACATTGCCCAAAGAAACTTTACATGCAGATGGAGGCAAAATGTTTTGCATCTTGTAATGTGACTGGAGAAAATACGATCGATCACTATTTAGCTTCAGAATCACACATCAAGCGAAAGGCTACTATAGAGGCTGCTAAACAGAACGTAAAACAAATAAGTGCTTTCAGAAAACAAACTTGAACGTCAGAGCAGACAAAAAGTATTCCTGTCAGTTGTATACAAGTTAAATCACTACTGCAGGTACGATTCATCACAGGCACCTCACTTCAAACAGCCTGCTGCTTACCTTAACACAGTTAGAATTGTAGACCCGAATAGGCACGTTTTCTTTCTTTTAACAATGTTTCTTTAGTACAATATATAGGCAAGTCTTCACAACACAGACAGAGAATGTCGGCAGCAACAGCTGGAGGATGTTGCATGCTTGTCTTTAACAAATGACAGCACTCTGTTTCAGTAAGGAAGCAAGTATCACTATTTTTAGGCTTCTATAGTGCTCTAAAATATGATCTACTTCAGTTTATTTAATGTTTAAACAGGTCCGCGAAATCCTAATTTTATTCCATAACCTACTCTGGAAAAATATGTAAATTCTCAGCGACTTAAGTAGACCCGTAGTCATAATATAGCTAAAAAATAATGGTATTTTCTAATTTCTAGATTAAGTACTGTAAATGGAAAACTGCTGTTAAAAACTAACGAAATAAAATGCTATTAACAATGGTGCAAATGCACCAACTGAAAATGCTATGTAAAATAATTCCAATAAGTCTCCAATAAGTATGCCGAAACAAGTCCAAATTAAGAGTCCAAAATTGTTATGCTTCTGAAAAACAAAACTAAGGTTCCAAACAAAATAAAAAAGCAATTATCAACAAAAGTCATTGTGGCAGGATGGCTGCAGTGGTCACACCCGGAAAAAGACGCAAATGCACAGCAGCTGTGGGTTAAAACCGAGACCTGAAAGTGCTTGGTTTCTTTATTAAATAATAATTCAAAATAAAAGAGTTGAACAAAACACGCAAAACAAACGGGCAGAAGGGCCAAACAAACCAGACAGACAAACAAGTAAGTGTCGTGCTGGCTAATCCAGCACGTTTTAGCAATTGTTATTGTCTCCTCTCTATCTCCCCGTACCTCCTGTCTGTACACCCAACCCCGACTGAGTGACAATGTGCATCTTTTATGCAGTTGTACCGAGACTCGATTGCTAATCAATCATTCAATTAGAATCTCGGTACAACTGCACATGGATTAATTACGTGTCCTTCCCCGTGCTCACATAGTATTACATTTAATCAGCACGTGAAGTGATGTGCAACCCTCATGGCTAAATACAAATATACATTTTATCACTCGTGCTAAGCATACCCATTTATATCCCGTGTACCAATGACTATACACCAACATTTAACACACTACATGTAACATATAAACAAACAATACACACAAGGCGGGGTCACACTGCCACAGTCATGCATTTCTTCAAACAGATGCAGACGTGTAGAGAGTAAACATATATATTTATTTTTATTAAACTCGAATTTTATCGTTGAATACGAGCAGGGACAACGTAAAACGCAATGTGTGTCTTGTGCGTTATCAAATCTAGCCAGAATAAGCACAGTATTTTGAAGTGAATATTTTCAAAAGCTAATTTTTTGAAAGTAGAAAGGGGATATTTATATCAGGCAGTCAAAAATGACTTTTAGCAACAACAAAAAAGTGCAGTAGTCTGTTGGTGTTAATCAGCTGTAAGACAATTAAAGCTTCTTGATGTGCACTCGCTGGATGATATGAACACACTCAACAGGTCTGGAGTAGGGAATCCAATTCTAGACACTTCTCAATCCCAGGAATTAGGGATTGATTTTTAATATTTTTTTCTCAGGATTCAATTTTTGTAATAATAATAATACTAATAATAATAATAATAATAATAATAATAATAATAATATTGTGCTTTTGCTTTTAGTAATAATTACTGGTGTGGAGGCGTAGGGTAATGTACTCACACGACAAAGGAGTTCTTCAACAAATTCATTAATAAAGAAAAAACACATACAAGTATTGCAAGTAAAGTTCAAGACTCTTGTACTCCATTTCAAGACACTTGTACTAGCCTACAGATGCCTTGACCAGACTGCACCCAGCTACCTCCAGACCCTCATCTCTCCCTACACCCCCCCTCGACCTCTCCGCTCCTCCTGCACTAGAAGACTGGCTCTACCTCCTTTACGCTCCCCTGCCTCCAGAGCCTGCTCCTTCTCCATCCTCGCCCCGCAGTGGTGGAATGACCTTCTGTGATAGAGTCCTGGTATACTTGCCTCAGGTAGCCGAGGAGAACACAGACGAGACTGAGATAGAGATTGACGTTGATACGCCGACACAGACGCACAGGATTTAATCAATAAACATAAACAAAAAGTAAACAATAATGTCATGTGACGCTACCAGCGATGGTAGCGCACTGTGGATGATACATGACTGTACAAACACTCAAAATAAAACACAATACAACAAACTATAAATCAAAGGTGCCGTGAAAACGGCAGGCCTTGCAGCAGCCCCGATCACAGCGATCGCTATGTTTTTATACTAACGCTCTGCCGAGACACGCCCACCTGCCTGCTGGAACAGCTCATTGCTTTCAGCTGCTGCTCCACACAGACAGGTAATCATCCACGGCAGAACGCAACATCAATTAAACAGTTAATTAAATGAATTTACAACAAATAATGCAAAAATGTACAATAAAACTACATATTTCCCCATGTGTAGGGCTTCCGCCCTGCCACACCTTCCTACAGATGTCAGGACTGCCCAGTCCATGACCACCTTCCGGCGACTCCTCAAGGCTCACCTCTTCACACAGCACCTGTAGAACTCCTCTTTTTTTCCCCCTGGACACTTATCACTCTTCCTTAAACGTGCTTTACTTGCTATTATCTGCCCCCTATATTACTGCATTTAATTCTGTACTTTAGAGTACTGTAATCTGTCAAGCTTTATTTAATCTGTAGTATTTTGTATTTAATTATATCCTGATATAACTATCACTGACACTGTTATCTGTTCCGTTATTGAATCGTATTTTGTCATACTTGTACTTGCTAGAACCAAAGTCATTGTATTTATCTTGCTCTTAATTGTATTATTACTTGTACTGTGATTCTTGAAATGTATTTTTGTTTACAACTGCATCTGCTAAGAAATAAATAATAATAATAATAAAGTAAAGATAACAGTCGTGTCGCTCCAGCTCCAGCGCAGAACAAGTGAGTGATTTTACTGTCGAAGTAGGGCGGACCAGCTGCCTGCTCAACTCAATAATACGGTTATTTAAAAATGTAAAGGTAGATAAAACACTGAACTGATTAAACTACTAACACTGGAAATTTAAACTCCAGAGAGTAAACTTGCCTAGTAAATACTACACATCTTGAAAAGAAGCAACATCATACAATGACAAACTGAGTTGTTTTTTTTTAAGCCCACAGACTGCAGTCACCACCGCCTTGCTATTTAACTATATAAGTTAGCCATATGTGCGCTCAACGCTCACTCACTGTCAGCAGCCAGCTGTATTCATAGAGTTAATCTCGCCTTAATCAGAAAGGAAACGTACACCAGTACGGCTGTAGTTTTATTTTAAAGGAGATTCAACATTGTTGATTTGATTTCTAAGTCACAAAGTACTACAATGTGGTAAAAATGCATTGTCGGCCATTATAGGATTGTATACCCCTTGACGAGAACTTTTGTACCTCCAGGGCGAAAACCACTGTTATAGGCTATTCAACAGTCTAGGGAAGTTTAATGTCTACAGTACCAACATCTCTTTTCAAAATACCATCTTTCTGATTTAGGCATTTATCACATTGTTTCTTGAGGGTTCTGTTGGGAAAGAAAAGCCTTCAACAAGCCCTCAGTGTGAGACAAGTTATGTCCATTTGGGCAAGACATGTGCAAAACATGAATTTGGTTGATTTGCTTTGGAGTTTTAGGGCAATATAAAAGAGCCTTCATCCCAAAACGCTGCAAAGCAAACTCCATCTAGTCCTCAGCTTCAGCATAATATTTCAAATTTGTTTGCCACCACAGAAAATCAGGTTATTTCATGTCTATGACATTTAGCTAGCTTTACTAGTGGCCACATGCTAGCTTTAATATTCATACCCATTTCTGGTACTTTGCTTAGAAACCTACAGTAGTACAAGCAGTGCTCAGTAACCTCAAGCTATGAAGCTACGTTACAGTTTTTTTCCCTATTCATTTCAAATGTGACCCGATGTCTACTAGCCTCATGACTGTTGGGTTCATTTTCGCATATCCAATAAATAATGCACCCAGTTGGTCAACAAGTTGCACGTTTAGCGACGTTTTCAATTTCTTTGTCAAGTTTCTGGGTCAAGTAACACTTGAGGGAGCTGACATATTGGAGCCTTTCAGGCAGCAACGTGACATCAAGTCATTGATTTCCCTGATAAGCCAAAAGTTGCACGCATGGGCTTATGGGATACAGCGGTAAAAACCCATAGTGTGCGACATGGGTAGTGCAAAGCTTTCAGGTGCTTGATTAATAAGTGTAAAAACAAGACAAACAATTTATTTTGTGTGCCAAAGCTTATTAATTCAAAACGGGTGATCATAGCAAAAAAATGGCTACATATTGAGAACGGGGCATGCACTGAAAACCTTTCTATTCGGTCGAAATTCTTTAGTGTGTGAGGACCACTTTGAACTTGAATGCTACGAAAGGAACATGCCGGAAGAGCTTCTGGGGTATGAATGCAAGACGAGGCTAAAACCTGATACGATGCCAACAATATTTGCCCACAACAAGCCAGCATCATCGTAACAGCATGACAAAATCATCAAAAGGTTGGTCATTGTATAATACGATTGTATTTATTAACAATAAGAAAATACCCAATATCATAGTGGGCAAAATAAATGATGAGACTGAAGGTCTATGTCACCAGAAGCCAGAGATACTAGTATTACAGGCTTTTTATTGCACAGTTTGATGAATACTTTGTTATCATTTGTAGCTGTTTACAAAAGCTTGAAAAAGTAGAACACTTGTATGAATTATAGAAAAAAGAGATAAGTATTTTTCTTTCTTTTTATTATCGTTTTCCAGTTTGGAGATTTGTTACACTTTAGGTTTTCACTTTGCCCTGCCCCACTGATTACAGGCTCCTCTGCCCTGCCACATTGACATTTGCAATTTTAAAAGCTAGTTTCTTAAAAATATGTGTACCTTTTAGATGTTGCAGTAACACTGAATTTAATGACAGCTGTATAATTTCATGATTCATCCCTGTTATTCATTTTTTCCTTCCAAAATCCATGCCACATCTAATAAAAAAATCTATAGACTGCACTTTTAGCTCATGGAAAGATAATCTCTAGAGTTCAATGAGCTCTGTGGTATATTTTATAGTGGATGTTTTTCTTTTCTTCAATTGAAAAAATCCATAATGTAATTCTAGCAAATGCTGTCACAAGTACTAAAGATCTGCTAAAAGCATACCAGTAATGCTTAAAATTGAAAATGTGCTTGTGTTACACATGCATAATGAATCAACATGCTCCAGTGATCTTAACAAAGATTAAGATCTTTTCTGGAGCAGTTATGGGGAAATCTAGTATGTTCTGTCCAGTAGAAAATATTCTTGTGAGATTAACTATATTACAAACAGTCACAAGAGTAGTGTAGAGCTAATAAAGAAGAATGCAAACATGATATTATCAGTGTAACAGGGCGAGGTGCCCTGTACATTGTTTTGTTTATTTATTTTTAGAACGGGGTCCCCCTCCGCCCGTGTTATTTTGTCTTTGTTTATTATGATTTAGTCTTGTATTCATATGACGGTGAAACGCCGCAGGGTTTGTTATTGTTTTGTATTTTGACGGCGTAGCCGATTATTTTGTAGCGTGGATGGGTAGCCCCATCCACAGCACTTTAATAAACTCGTGCAGATTGTGGCCGAGGGGTAATAGGATAATTACTAGCCAGTTAGACCCCTCGGCCACGGTATATAAGCCTGCAGCTCTCGGCACTCAGGGTGGGTGTACGAGAGGAGCATAGAGAGCGAGGAGAGAGAGAAAGAGAAAAACTAAAACTTAAAAATAACATAGGAACAGTGAAGGCAATCTGCCCAGCCTGACCTGTGTTTTATTTATTTTGTGTTCGAGAGCACAGTGTTTTTTGTTCAAGCCTTTTATTTATTTTTGTTATTTGTTTTGCTTAATAAAAACGCCAGCCTTAAACTGCAGTACTTGCCTGGTGTCAGTTTACCTTCCTGCTTCTGCCTGACGTCAGACCACTCGTCCTGCCTGTCACAATCAGGTATACATATTTTCACTTGATGACACATCCATAAATATTTAACAGATTGTAACTTTACCATAGAATTAAATTGAATTGGGGCTCCAGTAAAAGCACTCCACCAGGAGTACAGGATGCACCCTGTAGTTTGGAGATCGCCAGATCAAATCCAAGCTATGCCACTGCTGACCATGGATGGGAGTTCCCAGGGGGCAGTGCACAATTGGCTGCCTGGGTGGGGTAGGGGTTAGGTCGGCTGGGGAGTCCTTGGCTCACTGCACACTAGCGACCCCTGTATGCAATTCAAAACTGCGTGGTCCTCCGACACTGTAAGTTCTGGATATGGCTGCACGGCGGGCTTGCAGAGGGCTTGTCTTCGTCTCTCCCGAGTTAGTCTGGGGGTTGCAGCAGTGAGCCAGGATGAATAATAATTGAACATTCCAAAATTGGGAGAAAAATGAATAAAAATAATTGTTAAATAATAATAATAATAATAATAATAATAATAATAATAATAATAATTTGAGTTTTGACTGAAACAACTTGAATGCATAATTTTCTTCTTTGCATAGGTCAAGCTTTCCAATAATTGAAAGTTTTTTATTTTATTTTGTGTTTTATGAATATGCATGACAAGCCCCATATAATGGCAATGCATAAATGAATAAATTATTTTGAAATAAGAACTAGTAATAAAAACCTTAGGTGAGAACTCTACATGCTAAGCAACACAACAGCATTTAGACCGACAGCAGATTTAATTGCCAAGGTTATAAAGTGTTCTGTGTGACAATGTCATATACACATTTAGAGTACAAACATAAATATTCATATGGTTGGAGTTATGCCCCCTGTACATCTTGCATATTTGCTCTAACTGGTCTGTAAAGCGAATATTATAATTATACGGAGCTTGTCATCATAATCCTACAGCTGTTACCATCCCTCTGAACCTGTGCCGGAGCAGACTGGTAGGACAGACGAACCGATCAAAATGCTGAGCTTTTGGAGAGGAGTCGGGAACCAATGAAATGTTTCTGATTGAGCAGGTTGGATTTTAACAGCCAATGTTAAAATCCAGAAGACATTTTGAAGGGACGACCCAGTGCATAATTGATGTGAAATGAAAATAACTGGTCAAAAAACAAAAAAACATGAAAACAACTGCAATCATGTTGAAAAAGATATTGCTGGAATACGTACAACAGAGCAGGAAACTAGGAAAAGTAATGTGTTGTGTTTTAAACCCTGCAGCTTGTTTAGTATGACTTCTCATATACTTTTTTTTCTAAATTGTGTATAGTTTCTTTAGTACAGTTTAGACAGTGTATTTTCCCACTATGATGTGTTTGGCCCTGTCCATACTACATAACTGATCTCGGGAACCGTACTCAAAAACCTTTTAATTAATCCAGCTCGAAGTGTCCACACTAAAGACCCGTTTCATGTTTAGTTGGGCTTAACGTGTACAAACACTATTAAAATAGTTTGGTTACAGTTCTTAGCAGGGCAATGGACTGTGGGACTTTATATGACATTATCTCACCATGCACTGGAGCCCATGCCCACGGAAGACATCGTGCTTCTTAGCATGAACTTTATGGCTTTGTTTCTCAAAAACACAAGGTACATTTAATCATAATGCGTGCGTTTTTGCTTTGAACTCTGAAGTTCTCTTTGACCGATTTCATCGCTGATATCAATGTGCCTTGATTTCAGCATCTGATCACATCGCTCCATGATCCACCATTTTACAACAAGCCTCAGAAATTGTACACTGTGCAGCAGTTTTGATAGTTGTTCTCAGCTCCTTCGGGCACCTGTTCCGAGTCCTGTATTTGTAATGTCCACACGCCAAAACATATCGCAAAGCATTCTGGGATACTGGAGGATACGCAAAAAATGCAGTTTGGTATTACAGCATCCACACTTCTGACAAACTGCACTACCTGATGAGACTACCCCCTGAGGTGGTCTTGAGTCCGGTTCTCGAGTACGGTATGGTATGCTGCGTAATGTAGACGCTAACCATATTTAGCACTTTTAAGCCTGTTTAAAGGCACAGTGTGGACAGGGCCTCAGTTGCTATAGGTGCCTTAGTCTTAGTATGTGTACAGCAACTTGTGTCATTTTTATTTCACAGTAATCTTTTCTCTGATCTGGGACTAGATACAATTATAAAATATGACCAGCTGTGGTTGTACTTTCCTGCTCTTGTGGACTGCTGTCTATTAGAAGAAATTAATTTCCCTCAGGCCAAGAGTTGCCAATAAGCAACATGATGTGGATTTACCCAGGGGGTAAAATGTTATTGCTCTTATCAGGGAACACACCCATCGGGTCAAATTATCCTACCCTGCTCTCTTATTATTTTAATATTTTATATGGAAATGGAAACAGAAGCATACTGTGTCATGTTCCCATGATACCAATGCTACAATTGTGTGTTGTAACATCACAAAATATACAAAACATATAAGAAATAAAGTGTTGGCCTGATGATAAACAGTGGATATCTCTTGAAAAATCTTTACAGACATTTTTTCTGCCATAGTTGGGGAGTGGCAATACCAAATGAATCCATAGGGCTAACCTTTGTTTTTACATCTGCTTCATATTTAATAATATTTTTTGTCTGCTATTATCATTATTACGGATCATCCTTTTACTGCATTGAAAATCTTTTGCTGGATCCTGATAGCATTGCGGCCGGACACACGGTCTGATTATGGCTAGATCATTGGAGAGATTTTGAACTACAAAACATGACATAATAAACGTAGGTACTGTACCAGATGGCATTGTCTTTGAGATATCTACACATTTAAAATCTATCAAAAGTATCAATTACAAGCAAAGAACCTAAATATCATCAACATGAATGTAACAATGCAAAAAGTCACATACAATAGTGGTATAGCTTTTGTCTGTTTTCCAAAAACAAAACAACATTAACAGGGATGTTTTTTAGGACCTGGGCAATTTGTATGAGAACAAGAGAGCAGTCACACAAGTCAAAATTGTAGGGCGTGATCCTTCTTAAAGCAAGCATTTGCTGTGACAATATTAGTTTAAAACACCTCGGGTAGTTTTGAGGCACTTTCTGACAGCTTGACAGAAAATCAAAAGCTCCTTGCTCTAAGCAGCCAACACTCTCATTAATTTGCACCCATTTCTGATAAGCTGCAAGCATCATTAGCATAAGTGAATGAAGTAGTCGAGCCTTGCAGAACTGCCCATTGTGGACTGGACAAGTCTACTGGGAATGTTTACCCTACTGATTCAGAAAGAAACTTCCTGATTCCCATCATTAATCTCAGTCCCTTGATATAGCAGGCAGAACGTGGCAACATATTTGTGTCTGGGAAGTTTTGTGGAAGGATGCTGTACAAGTACCATTGACACAATATCAAAAATTGATTCACTTCTATTTTGAAGATATTTTCATTTGAATAATGGTTTTCTGTGAGTGACAGATTTTACACAATTTAGTCTCAGATTTAGTTTTGTATTTATTTAATGGAAAGACCATGTTTTTTCATAACCGAAATACACTTCTACACGCTTATCCTTAAAAATACAGATTCTTTACATCTCACCTCTTAATAAACACAAGCCAACATACTGTATTTTTACTATTGTGTAAAGAAAAACAATGTCTACAGACATTGTCAGCCTTGCTGCGTTCCCTCTAGGCTAATATATTCCCTTGCATTATAGTTGTAATACAGCACTGACAGTAAGTAAAAACATGTTCAGATTTTAAAGAAAGGAATTGTATGTTTATAACTGTGCATATATATTTTTTTCCTTTCTAGTTTGTTTTTCACAAGGATTTCCGGAATTACTATTTTTATTTGGAAACTGTGACAGCACAGATGGATTAAGCTAGCAGTTTTCAACCTTTTTCTAAAGCTGTACCCCTTCTGTCTGGAGGTTTCAGCTCAAGTACCCCTTTACAATGTGCATGTACCACCACAGTTGCAACAAAAGGCAGAATAATCTGATTAACAAATGTATTTTTTCCAGTTTATTTAGTATACAATTTATGTTCCAACAGTTTGGGACTGACAACTGCTGGTTTAGGACAGCATACCAAACAGTAATTCTTATAAATATAACTTATAATTGGAAGTCTTTGGGTGCACAGATAAATAATCCAAAATAGACTGTAAATATTTATAACATTACTTCCTATCTCAGCATGATTATGTGTGCTATTTAAAATGTTTACAATATCAAAAACATTCATCTACAGATAAAACTATTACAAGTATTTTTTTTCAGAGACTTGGTATAACTTTCTGTTGCTTTGCACTCTCTGTAGACTCTTTTGAGTTTTCTTCCTTGTTTATTTATTTATTTATTTATTTTTAAAAAAAGAATGTGTCCATTTTTGAAAAACAACACACAAGATAATCTGGATTTACTCTATCAAACACCAAAAACAAGCTGCCATTATGTTATTTAAATAAACGAAACAACAACCGTCAAAGTATGAGTATTGACATTTTCTATT
This sequence comes from Acipenser ruthenus, assembly GCF_902713425.1. Classification (NCBI taxonomy): domain Eukaryota; kingdom Metazoa; phylum Chordata; class Actinopteri; order Acipenseriformes; family Acipenseridae; genus Acipenser; species Acipenser ruthenus. The sequence continues at coordinate 48,988,353 of NC_081192.1, forward strand.
GACCGATTAATCATCTAATCTATTAATTGATTAATCACGAAATGTTTACTAGTCATATGAAATTGTATTGAAAGCTAATTACAAGTAATACCAGTGGCGTAACTTTGGTTTCAAAAGTGGGGGGTCAGTTTCTACATATAGTAATAAAATAAAAAAAAAAACATTAAGTTCATTCTGATTGTCACAGCCACTCTACGATAATAAGATCACAATAAGATGCCAATATTTTCAAATAGAAAATATTGTTATAATATTGAGAACATAGACATCGGAAATGGTATCACAATTGAAAAATTTCACATTGAACAGGAAAAAAAAAAAAAAAAAAAAAAAAAACCATGTAGAAACAATTCTTTACCACCGGACTCTGTTTTCTCCTCTCTGCTTGAGATCACCCATAATGCATTGCCTCAGTTGATTGGCGTTTCCGCTGGGTCCTAGTGGTTATACAAAACATTTCTGAGAAATAAGTTTTAGTATTGCTGCAATGTGAGGGGGGCATTGCAATGTGAGGGGGGCATTTCCCCAACATTGGAAAAGTGAGGGGGCAATGTCCTGTGAACATTATACCTATGAGTAATACAAAGTATGTACTGCACATGTTTCATAATGCCAGCTAATGTTTAATATACATATACATTACTGACATATAATTTGACAGTTTGAAAATATTTGCTTACATGTAATTGAAAGCTAGCCAGAGTCAGTCATTTAAAACATTAACTTAATTTTTAATTGCTGTTTTTGGTATACCGTAAACTGTTAATTTTCAGATGGTATAATTCTCGTCTGTCAGACAAAAAGGTACCGGCACAAATTAACCCCTACCCCTTCTTCATTCAAGTGGTGTTCATAGCAGCTCTTTTGTAACAGTGTTGGAAGCGATTGATTACTTAAACACACTGGAAACTCATAAAAGGAAATGGCTATTGATAGAAAGGACATTTCCTTGCCATTTCATAGGCATTGACTGAAGCTTGCCCTTGACCTCCACAGGAGAGCTTGAGCTTTCCTATGCTTTTGAAATTAAAGGTATAGAAATTTAAAAAAAGTACCGTACATTATGCAGTATGAAGTTAGTTGCCATACCATGTACACTGCAATTTGGGTAAAAACCTTTTTAAAACTTCTTCTGTCTGGTGTTTTCAGCCCAAGAACCCCTCGACAATTTTGTTCTACTGAATGGTGCCACAGTTACAACAAAATGTAGAATAAACTGATTAACAAATTCAGTTTTTCCTGTTTATCCTTTATATAATGTATGTCACAAAAGTTTGGGACTGACACACTGCTGGTTTAGGACAGAATACCAAACGGTAAGCCTAATTCTTAAAACTTTTAATTACAGGTCTTTGGATGCACAGAATCAAAAGACAGTACAGTACAGTGTTTAGGGAATCTCTTCGGAAACACAAGTATTCACATAAATAAACAATACAAAACAATCTGCACAGGGGCGGAGGGGGAGACCCCGATCTAAAAATAAATAAACAATGTACAGGGCTGCTCGCCCTGTTACAAGCACTGAAAACTAATTCAACCTCACGATATTGCTGTTACTGAAATGCAGCCGTGCCAAAACCTTTAATCTCAAAAAGAGTTGAGGTTCTGTACTGTACAGTATATCACATTGATGCTCCGTCCACTGTTTTGTCACAAGGACATATGTTGATATCAATCTTATTTAATCAATTGGATTGTATCAAGTTAGGACTTTGACAATGCATATTTTCAATTCCAATAGTGTACAGTTTCATAGGGAGAGAGGTATATGGAGTATCAACATGTCTCAGTAATCCAGTTACTGATTTAGACTGAATTGGCTCAAGATCTTATTAGTCACACATAGGTTCAATGCTGCTGTATACAGAGCATCAGCAGTCTGATCAACAGAACTATTTCCAGCTGGGAAACTGCCAACAACTATAATGCTGCAAGACTTGGAGATCAACAAGCTGCTCTCCATTTGAAAAGGACTATTTGTTTATTGCGAGCCTACGCAACATTGCGTACTTCAAGCAAAGTACCATCTTCTTTCATTGGGACTTCAGATCCAAAGAGCTGCAGTGTTCATCAACACAGATTGACTTCTTTATATGGAAATCGATAAATATTCAACATATCTAATATTAAATACTTTATGACTCGAGAAAGTAACTGAAGCAAATGCTATCAAGTTAAGTTGATCAACTGTTCTAGGAACAGAAGATTACTTCCTGTTTAGGAGTGTGTAAGAAATGTATTTTGTTTGTTGAAATGTGCAACTCAAAGGAGTTGCCTCGTAAATGCACAGAATGTGAACATTGCCCCATTTCTGAGTTAATTTTATGGCACTGAGAGACATAAATCTATCAATAATTCTGGAAAATACCGACAACAAACCGAAGTTGGCGTGATGTCACTAGGGGAACATATACCAGGAACAGAGGAGAGATATACATGGCTTCAGACTGTGAAAGCGACCATTACGAATTTCTCTGACATTTTGAGTAGTCTGTATTACAATAAGGTCAGCGGGAGTGTGATGTGTAATGAAAGAAATTGTGGGGAGGAAGAATAAGTTGTTTGAGGCTCGATTCCAAACTGTTTTGAACCTCCAGCAGGTGAAAATAACCACGCTGGCATCAGGAATGTGAGCGACATGCCCCCTTGTCTGCAGGTCGGCAATTCTGAATGCTTTTCTAACTGGACTACAAATCTCTTCATTGTCTGTTCATTGCGCACTGCATCACTCCTGCACCTGTACACAATCAACCACTTTGCAACACCTCGTGTTAGACATGGGATATGGAGGCGCTGGACAGCAGATGGGAGACAGAGGAGAGAAGGAGGGAAGAGCGCTTCACTGCACTCATTGAACAGGTAGGGCTGGCACTTTCCACAGCACCAGCCCCTACAGGAACACCAACGATATCAGCACCGAAGGCTCGGGTGATAAAGATGTTGGCGGAGGATGACCCAGAGGCATACCTGGTAGCGTTTGAGTGGCTGGCCACCACCAGGTCATGGCCACGGAAGTTCTGGGAGAGCCAGCTGAGACCCTGCCTGATCGGTGAGGCTCAGGCAGCATACCAGGCTATGAGCGACCTCAACACCACCAGTTATGACCTGGTCAAGCTGGCGCCATAACCCCAACACCCAGGAGGACGCCGTGAAACTGGCCAAGGATTCGAGGACTCCCTAGTCTCCGCCCGGACAGTGATACTGTCGGTTCCCACCCTTTGGAGCAGTCGAGCCCCTCCTCTCTCTCCTCCTCCACCACCACCACCACCACCATCAGTCCCAGGACCCAGACCTCCTTGACGTCGACCCCAATGGGCCCCCTTGCCTCCCCTTCATGGAGACCAAGGTTGGCCCCCAGCTGTGGTAGAGGTGCTGCCCCTGCCCTGTTGCCATACCAGCAACAGGACAGTGGACACAGGGTGTGAGCAGACCTTGATTAGAACAGCTCTCTTGGGCAGAGTGTTGTTGCGGCCACAAGGTCAGGTGGCCATGTCCTGTATCCATGGAGACACGGCGGCATACCCCATACTAAAAGTGTACTTATCAGTACTACCAATAAAACGTAACACAATTATTGTTTCACCCCGTGTTGTCGGACCGAGGTCATGAGGCTGGCGTATGATATCCCTTTTGTGGAGCACCTCGGAGCTGACAAGACAAGAGAATGGATATTGACTTGATTCTATTGGGTAGTAGTGTGGAGTAGTGGTTAGGGCTCTGGACTCTTGACCGGAGGGTTGTGGGTTCAATCCCCAGTGGAGGACACTGCTGTTGTACCCTTGAGCAAGGTACTTTACCTAGATTGCTCCAGTAAAAACCCAACTGTATAAATGGGTAATTGTATGTAAAAATTATGTGATATCTGTATAATGTGAAATAATGTATAATGTGATATCTTGTAACAATTGTAAGTCGCCCTGGATAAGGGCGTCTGCTAAGAAATAAATAATAATAATAATAGGACTTCATACTGATGTGTCGAAATATGTAGCCACATACCCAGACTGCCAGCGAGTAGCGCCGGGTCAAGTGCGCCCCGCCCCTTTGGTTCCACTGCCGATCATTTCCACCCCCTTTGAACGCATTGCAATGGACATAGTGGGCCCTCTGCTACCTTCTGACTCCGAGAATATGCATATATTAGTAGTGGTAGTTTATGCAACGTGATACCCGGAGGCAGTTTCATTGCGGTCCACTAGCGCTGCTGCAATAGCCACAGAGTTAGTGCAGATTATGGCTAGAGTAGCGATCCCCAAGGAGATTTTGACTGATCATGGAACCAATTTTTTGTCTAACACGTTACAGCAGGTATATAAAATATAAAAAATACGTCCCATCACGACATCTGTTTATCATTATCAGAGGATGTGTGGTCCAGTGGTTAAAGAAAAGAGCTTGTAACCAGGAGGTCCCTCGTTCAAATCCCACCTCAGCCACTGACTCATTCTGTGACCCTGAGCAAGTCACTTAACCTCCTTGTGCTCCGTTAGGTGAGACGTAATTTTAAGTGACTCTGCAGCTGATGCATAGTTCACACACCCTAGTCTCTGTAAGTCGCCTTGAATAAAGACGTCTGCTAAAAAAAAAAAAAAATCCAGAGACGGAGGGTTTGGTGGAACAATTTAATCAGAACTTGAAGCAGATGCTGAGATGTTTTGTAACACAAGAACAAAAATATTGGGCATAGCTTCTTCCCTACCTCCTTTTTGCAGTGAGAGGGATGCCGCAGAGTTCGACAGGGTTCTCCCCCTTCAAGCTCTTGTACGGCCGACAGCCTCGCGGCATTCTTGATCTGTTGAGACAGGGGTGGGAGGAGCACAAAGGCTCGTCCAAAAATGTAGTGAAGCATGTGTTCCTACTGAGAGATCGCCTGGATTTGGTCAGTCATTTGGCCCGGGACAACCTCAAATTGGCTCAGCACCAGCAACAGCAGCATTACAATAAAAATTTAAGAATTCGAACCTTTCGACCAGGAGACAAGGTAATGCTGCTGCTTCCCTCCTCAGAATCAAAATTATGTGCTAAATGGCAGGGGCCATATGAAGTGATTCGGACTATAGGAAATGTGAATTATGAAATTAGACAACCTGATCACCAAATTGAACGTGAAATTTATCATGTAAATTTATTAAAGCCCTGGCAGGCAAGGGAGGTCTTATTTATAGCCCCTGTCCAGAGACTGCTAGCACTAAAATAATTTCAATGGGGGAACAATTGGTTCCAGATCAGCAATGGGAGCTGTGTCAGCTTATTGAGGAGATTTTTTTTCTGACGTGCCCGGCAGGACTAACTTGGTTGAATATGACATTGTCTTTCCCTCAAGTGTCACAGTACGAGACAGGACATGTTCGAACTTGGGGTGATTGAACCTTCCAGGAGCGAGTGGTGCAGTCCAACTGTCATAGTGGCCAAGAAAGACCAATCGCTTCTGTGCGGACTTCCGCAAGGTAAACACTATTGCCAAGTTCAGCTGAACTTCTAGATAGACTGGGAAAGGCAAGGTTTATCTCGACTAGACCTGACAAATGGATACTGTCCAGATCCCCTTAACCCCCAGTTCTAGAGAGAAAACTGCATTTTCAACACCAGAAGGGCTGTCCCACTTTAAAACCATGCTGTTTGGGCTACATGGTGCGCCTGCTGCCTTTCAGAGACTGATGGACCAGGTTTTATGCCCACATCATGAATATGCAGCAGTGTATATTGATGATGTGGTGATTTACAGCTCCACCTGGCGAGAGCATTTGGCTAGGGTTACAACCGTCCTTCAGTCTCTAAGGGTTTAACTTGACAGCTTTAACTTTAGAAAATGTGCGTTTGCCAAGACAGAAACTCAATATTTGGGATTTTTAATGGGAAATGGAAGGGTGAGACCCATTGTCACCAAAGTCCAGGCTATGGTCGATGCGGCAATCCCCAGAACCAAGGCTCAGGTGAGGTCAGTACTGGGATTAGCCAGTTATTACCGCTGCTTTATCCCAGAGTATGCCACAGTGGTTAACCCTTTAGTAGACCTCACCAAAAAGAGTGCACCAAATTTAATGAAGTGGTCAGCTGAGTGTCAGGGGGCGTTTGATACTATTAAGCATAAACTTTGCCAGGCCCCCATCCTTATCACACTTGATTTCACCAAGAGATTCATCCTCTACACCTATCCGTCTGATGTGGGTTTGGGTGCTGTCTTGTCCCAGAAGTTAGACGGAGTAGAACACAGTATCTCAGTAAAAAGATGCTACTTTGGGAGCGCAACTACTCCATAGTTGAAAAGGAGTGTTTGACAATTAAATGGGCTACTCACTCTTTACGAAATTACCTGCTGGGACATTCATTTGATCTTGTCACAGACCACGCCCCACAAGTGGTTAAGCAAAATGAAGGATAGCTATGCCCGGATAACTCAGTGGTATCTGGCGTTGCAACCCTTCATGTACCACATAGTACACCGTGCGGGGAAAGACCATAAAATGCTTGTTATTTTTCCCGGGAGGGGGGGTAATGGGAAAGAGATTCAGCCGAGTGTTCCTTCGGCTCCACTCTGGGCGGTGGGATATGTGACAGAAATACAATGATTCTTGGTTGTAAATCTCCCTCCTGACCTGTGAGGGCACTAAGCAGCGAGAACAGAATTCCCTGGCCTGACAGTTCTTTCTCAGGGTTCAAGGGAAGTCAGCCAGCTAGAAAGGGGGCGGGACTCCGTTGCAATAATGCATTGACCTGGAAGGGATACGAAGTGGCAGCTGCAGATTGGAGAGGCGGTTGCACTCATTTTCAAAGGGGTCATGTGTGACAGCATAAAAGGGGACGGAGAATCGCAATCTGTTCCTTCGCTTTGGTTACAAGAAATAACCCGGAAGGACCCGTGCAGTATTGTGAAAATGTATCGTGAGTGTTTGTTTTGTCTTGTCTATAATTGTTGTGTGTTGTATATTAATAGACGGCTAACACGTTTCGGAGCTGACGCCAAGGGCCAGCACAAAACCCGGAACAGCACTGCACTATTGTCACACAATAAACTGTATCACCCACCATGAGCACTACAGCACGCACCCAGGACTGGTGACCATGTTTCTACACTGTGGGAGGGATACTTGTATTCATTATTTGGGTCTGCAAACCCGTTTTTATTTACCCCGTGCACTACTCATTGCTGTGTATTGTCGGGGATTATTATGTGGCCACCAGACCTGGATTGTATAAATAAAAGTACTTTTCTAACTGGATTACAAATCTCTGTCTGTTCATTGAGCGCTGCATCACTCCTGCACCTGTACACAATCAACCACTTTGCCACAGTTGGTTATTGTCTCAGGGAATCGGAACTTAAATATGGTATGTCTCAGTTTTTAACATTTGGACGTTCTTAAACAGGACGCATAGAGACTAATTTCAAGACCTCTTCAAACAGCACCTGTAGAATTCCTCTGTTTGTATCCTGGGACACTATCACCCTTCATTTAAATGTGCTTTATTTTGCTCTTATCTGCCCCCTATTTTACTGCATTTAATCCTGTACTTCAGAATACTGTAATCTGCCAAGTGTTTAACCTGTAGTATTTTGTATTTAATCATATCCTGATGTAACTATCACTATTTAATCATATCCTGATGTAACTATCACTATTATCTGCTGTATTATTGAATTGTTTTTTGTCACACTTGTACTTTGCTTGAACAAAAGTTATTGTATTTCTTGCTCTTATTGTATTACTTGTATTGTAACACTTGAAATGTATTTGCTTGTAAGTCGCCCTGGATAAGGGCGTCTGATAAGAAATAAAGAATAATAATAATAATAATAATAATAATAATAATAATAATAAATGAAATTTATAATTAAAGTTCGGGAGGAGGGTCAGACACCAATCTCCGCATCACCAAATTGAATCATTCAATTTACACATTAGCTAATTTAAATTGTTAGCACTATAAATACCCTCTTCACTTATCTCTCAGTTGCGTTTTGATTTCATCGTACATGCACGCATCATGGGCTGCATTCTGGATTATTCCGTTTCGACGTATGATGATCTGTTTGCTGTTTCCCCGGAGCCGAGATCCACGCAACCAGTTCAACCAGCCCTTCCCGGGCCAACTCCACCACAACTTCGGTCGGCGGTATTACCACTCCAAACTTCTCTGCCCAGATGTCTGCTTCTCCTGTCTGCTGTGGCTCCCGCCTGGCCACTCGTTCCTCCGCAACTCCTTACATCAGAGACTGGACGATCTCCCGGCTCCAGCTTTATCTTCGTAGCAACAACATCCCATTCAAATCTACAGCACGTAAGGAGAATTAGTTTACTTTATTTCATCCTTCCCGTCGCAGGCGCTATGACGTCAGCACTGATCGTTGCTTTACCCAGTGTTGCCAAGTATCACGACAAAACAAGCCCAACCCATGTCAGTATGGGTGTTTTTACAAATTCCAACCCACGACTCAAGAAGCTAGCCCAATTTCCGCGTATTATAAGCGGACTTGAAACACCTCGCCCGCACCGACTGCATCTCCACGAAGCGCTTCTACTACCGGAAAAATCCGAAAGCAGGACCATCGCACCTGTCAATCAAAGGCTCATTTAGCAGTTCCTGAGCATTCTGGCTCCAACTATAACCTTTCAGGTTACCTCCCCTCACTGCAGGCGTCCAGCAGGCCCCTGCAGTGACCTCTTTGGCCACTATGGGCGTCCAGCAGGCCCTCATAGTGATCCTTTCTATGTGAAATGCTTTTCTTTCTGCGCTTCAGCAGTTTTGAGCATTTGTTTCCAGAGATTTGTTTTTACAGTTAGGAGCGGCTGCTCCCGCGATCTGTCCTGGGGTTTTGACACCCTCCACTGTTGTATAATATGCATCTGTAACCTTTCTGGTTACACCCCCTCATCACTGCAGGCGTCCAGCAGGCCCCTGCAGTGATCTCTTTGGCCACTATGGGCGTCCAGCAGGCCCCCATAGTGCTCCCTTCACCTCCAAATATAACCTTTCTGGTTCCCTTCCCTCACTGCAGGCGTCCAGCAGGCCCCTGCAACGACCTCTTTGGCCACTATGGGCGTCCAGCAGGCCCCCATAGTGCTCCCTTCACCTCCAACTATAACCTTTCTGGTTCCCTTCCCTCACTGCAGGCGTCCAGCAGGCCCCTGCAGTGATCTCTTTGGCCACTATGGGCGTCCAGCAGGCCACCATAGTGCTCCCTTCATCTCTAACTATAACCTTTCTGGTTCCCTTCCCTCACTGCAGGCGTCCAGCAGGCCCCTGCAGTGACATCTTTGGCCACTATGGGCGTCCAGCAGGCCCTCATAGTGATTCTTTCTCTGTGAAATGCTTTTCTTTTTGCTCATCGGCAGTTTTGAGCATTTGTATCCAGAGATTGTTTTGCCAGATTTGTAATAACTTCATTGAAGGAACCTGTGCTATTCCGCCTGTAACTTCCTTCATTTCCGCTCACCGTAACTCCACCACACCCAGCATCAACAGTCCCTCATGAAGATTGCTCCCTGCAATATGCAAATCGACCACGCCATATTCTTAATCAAAATTGCTGGGAAAAACGCATGACTGGCTAAAGCCAATATATCAAACACATTTAAAATCATGCCCATTGAGCCTGTCCTCAGGGGATTGTATTTTTTATATTTCCACTTTTCTGTCCGGTCCGGTCCCCCCCCCCCTACTAAACGCAATCTTCTGTCCCTCCTAGGCCATTTAAACTACATGGGAGCATGGGAAGATTTGCAAACAAGAGGAGGCCATTCAGCCCATCTTGCTCGTTTGGTTGTTAGTAGCTTATTGATCTCGGAGTATCATCAAGAAGCTTCTTGAAGGATCCCAGGGTGTTGGCTTCAACAACATTACTGGGGAGTTGGTTCCATACCCTCACAATTCTCTGTGTAAAAAAAAAAAAAAAAAAAAAAAAAAAAAAGTGCCTCCTATTTTCTGTTCTGAATGCCCCTTTGTCTAATTTCCATTTGTGACCCCTGGTCCTGGTTCAAAAAGTCTCCTGGGTTGACTTTGTCAATACCTTTTAGGATTTTGAATGCTTGAATCAGATCACCGCGTAGTCTTTGTTCAAGTCTGAATAGCTTCATTTCTTTTGGCCTGTCTGCATACGACATGCCTTTTAAATCCGGGACAATTCTGGTCGCTGTTCTTTGCACTTTTTCTGGAGCAGCAATATCCTTTTTTTTTTTTAATGAAGTGTCCAGAACTGAACACAATATTCTAGGTGAGGTCTTACTAATGCTTTGTACATTTTTAACATTACTTCCCTTGATTTTAAATTCAAAACTTTTCACAATATATCCGAGCATCTTGTTGGCCTTTTACAGCTTCCCCACATTGTCTAGGTGAAGACATATCTGAGTCAACATAAACTCCTAGGTCTTTTTCAAAGATTCCTTCAATTTCAGTATCTTCCATATGATATTTATAACGCACATTTTTCTTGCCTGTGTGCAGTACTTTACACTTCTCGATTAAATGTCATTTGCCATGTGTCTGCCCAGTTCTGAATGCTGTCTAGATCATTTTGAATGACCTTCGCTGCTGCAACAGTGTTTGCCACTCCTCCTATTTTTGTGTCGTGTGCAAATTTATCAAGTCTGCTTACTATGCCATAATCTAAATCATTATGTAGATTAGGAATAGCAGAGGACCTAATACTGATCCCTGTAGTACACCACTGGTTACCTTGCTCCATTTTGATGTCTCCTCTTATCAGTAATTACAGTTGGGAGCGGCTGCTCCCGCGTTCCCCACCCTCCATCACTGCAGGCCCCTGCAGTGACCTCGCTGGCCACTATGGGCGTCCAGCAGGCCCCCATAGTGCTCCCTTCACCTCCAAATATAACCTTTCAGGTTACCTCTCCTCACTGCAGGCCCCTGCAGTGACCTCGCTGGCCACTATGGGCGTCCAGCAGGCCCCCATAGTGCTCCCTTCTCTGTCAAATGGTTTTCTACCAGCTGTGAGCTTCAACAGGGCCCCACAGCCCCTTCTATTCCTTACCTCCGCGGTCTTCCAAATGTAACCTTTAGGTTACCCTCCCCTCACTGCAGGCATTCAGCAGGCCCCTGCAGTGACCTCCCTGGCCGCCATGGGTGTCCAGCATGACCCCATAGTGGTCTCTTCTCTGTGAGATGCTTTTCTTCTTTCAGCTTATCTGCAGTTTATTCAAACACTTTCAAAACCGTTCCCATTTTTTTGAATATCAGTCAGGGCCGCAATACTGCATACTCTGGAGGCCTTCTGTTTTCTACATGTTAACTACTCCCTAATCCACGTGCATGCATTTCATCGAATCCCTACTGCGTTCAATATGAGAAATTAATCTTTTATGTGGGACTTTGTCAAAAGCTTTCTGGAAATTTAAATAAACCATGTCATATGCTTTGCAATTTGCACGCAATGAGGATAAATCCTCGAGGCAGAGCTTTTATCTCCTACCTTCTCTCTTTTTGATCCTTTCTGTCGATTCCCTCAATGATGTCATACTCATGGTTTGGTTCCTTTTTTTCGCAAGGAACTCCGCCTGTGGGAGCTCCTACTAAAAGAAAGGAATGGCAGTACTTTCTTTTACGACAACTGTCTCCTGCTGCACAAAGACATTCAGCCGTTCAAAGATGCAGCTCCCTCTCTTGGCTTTGGAGGATTCTACAAGGGAAAATGGTTTGGTTTTCTGCTCCATGGCCCAACGAATTCAGCATTATTCCTATAACCGATCACTCCTCGTCATTGCGCAAAATGTGTCCATTTGCTGTAGCCACACTCCTTTTGGGGGTCTTCCTGGGCTCAAAATCCATTCTTCTCCACTTACATAATTCACCTACAGTCTAAATCTTTAACAAGATCGTTCATTCTCCCACCATATAATGAGAATATTCAGAAGGATTACCTGTTTATCTGTTACTCATCAGTTCATTTTCAGAGCTCAACACATTCTCGGCCACATGAATATAATCGATTCTCTTTCTTGTTTCCAAACGCAGAGATTCAGAGCATTGGCTTCTGAAGATGACCTCCTGCAAACTCAGATTCCTCATTTTTCAGACCTGACATTCATGTGAGCCACCTGCTACATTCCCTGATTTCTGCAGGCTCAAGAAACAACTCTTCTCAGCATCACTCCCCGCTCACTGCAAATGTACTGGTCATCCTGGAATTGCTTTAAAATTTCACTTTGCATTCAACATTCCTTTCCATCATTTTCAGTGCCCGTAGCGTCATCCTATTTTATGTCCCTTAAGAACAGAGCTATAAGATTTGAATTTCCGGCATCAAGTTTTTCTACAAACTCAACTCAATTTCGGTGTCCCAGCTCTACACTCTGCAATTCACAAATTTCACTAATCCTGAAAGGGCTTCAACTATCAGAATCTCTTTCTCCTCCTGCTTGCCTACCTATTGCCATCAACGTACTCTCTTGGTGCCTCTCATCTGCTCCAGCTACTCCTGCCTGTTTTAGATAAAACCTTACAGCTCTTTCTCTTAGCCTTCTTGGGTTCCCATAGGTGCTGGGAGTCTACATCGCTCTCAAATTCAACCCCCAGATTCACCCCTTAATCTCTGACCTAGCAATCCCCTCATCTGATACCCTTTCCTTCCTGCTCAAAAGAAGTAAAACAGACCAGGAAGATTAGAGAAAGCTTTTCAATTTGTTTATAAATTAAACTCCCATGTTGGCCCATATGACCCCTTTCTCTCTTGTCCATCTCCATCTTTCTCAGGGCGCATCACCCTCAGGCCCGCTGTTTATTAACGAAAACTGAACAATCGTCACCCAACATTTGTTCTTTCACCTTTTCACCTTTTCAGCAGTTTTCCGGTCCTTCCTTCAGAATCGTAGCAGCTTTTTTCCACTGAGTTCCAGACTCTCTTATCAAACGGTTAGGTTGTTGATCCTCCAGTGCTTACCAAGTTTACATTATAACAAATATTATGGAGCCTAAAAAATGCTTTTACAGAAATGTGCTCTTAAGTGTTAGTAGCCTGCCTGGAGGAAGGGCAATCGAATCAGCCATGGATTCCCAGAGGTTTATTTCCCAAAAATGGGTTTTGTTTTCCTCTCCTGCATGCTGATGATCATTTGTTAAAGGTTGGCTAAACCTTCAAGTGGGCTATATTCAATTCTAATTGTGGCATTGAGACCGGCTTGTTCTTTTTGGGGGTCTCAGCCTCGTCCAGTTGGCCAGGCAGCGAACCCTCAAACCAAGTTAGGTTTGATGCCAAATGAATGTGTATATACAGCATACTTTTCTGTTAAATCGCATACTCCGCATTCTCTACAATAAATATTTGTACTAAAACATTTTGTGATTGGTGTTTGTCCCGAACTACTGAAATGAAATTTATAATTAAAGTTCGGGAGGAGGGTCAGACACCAATCTCCGCATCACCAAATTGAATCATTCAATTTACACATTAGCTAATTTAAATTGTTAGCACTATAAATACCCTCTTCACTTATCTCTCAGTTGCGTTTTGATTTCATCGTAACCCACCACCTCCCCATCTCCACCTTTCTTAATAACAGTTTTTATGTTTTATCAAATGGGGGTCTCAGCCTCGTCCAGTTGGCCAGGCAGCGAACCCTCAAACCAAGTTAGGTTTGATGCCAAATGAATGTGTATATACAGCATACTTTTCTGTTAAATCGCATACTCCGCATTCTCTACAATAAATATTTGTACTAAAACATTTTGTGATTGGTGTTTGTCCCGAACTACTGAATTTATATTTAAATAAATGGTATACCTAATTCACTACACTGAAGAGCTTAAATATTACAGGAGAAAAACATATCCTTTATATATCTTTTGATTATGTTTTTCTTTTAGCAAGAGGTTTAAAGAGCTTATTTTTATTTTATAACGTTTATTTTTTAACTTATTTTTCAGAGATAGGGAGATTTGCTTTTGGAACATATTTAGAATAATAATTTGCTACATTTCAAACTATTGCATTTTACATATACAGTAGAACCTCAAAGTCACGAACAGCTTGGGAATGGAGTTTTTCAGTGGTTTTAATAAATGTGTACACCTGCTATTTATATGGCCAATAATACAAGGATACAGCACAGTAATGCAATACTCATATTGTTAAGGTTTTAAAATCATACTATAAGTGGGAAAATGCTACATTTAACTTACTATTCAAATGTTAACTCTAACAAAAACAGATTTAAACATCCAGGAAAAACTAAGTTAACGTAGTGCATGCTTTTATTTTATTTTAAACAAAATGCATTTGTGCAGCTTGTTTAGTCAGTCAAACTACTTTGGCTTGCTTTGCTTAAAACTGAAATGTTCCTAGTAAAATGCCCATAGTTGCTTTGACATCTGCCTCACCTCTGTCTAGATACATTGTTGGTACAGTAATTTTGCCTTCTCTAAAACCAACATGCCACTTATGGAGTGCTTTATCAAAATCATCATCATCAGCAGCTTTGCATATGTTGGTTTGTACTACTCTGCAGCCTTTTGCCTCCAATGCAGATTATTGGATTTTTTTGTGACCTTATTTCAATATTGGGCAGCAGTGTGGAGTGGTGGTTAGGGCTCTGGACTCTTGACCAGGGGGTTGTGGGTTCATTCCCAGGTGGGGGACATTGCTGCTGTACCCTTGAGCAAGGTACTTTACCTAGATTGCTCCAGTAAAAACCCAACTGTATACATGGGTAATTTTATGTAAAAATAATGTGATATCTTGTAACAATTGTAAGTCGCCCTGGATAAGGGCGTCTGCTAAGAAAATAAATAAATAAATAAATAAATAAATAAATAATAATAATAATAATAATAATAATAATAATAATAATATTGCTGACAATTCCCAATACGGTATTCCCATTGCTGGGGATACAGTATTGCCATTGCTGAGGATGATACAGTCAAGTTTTTTAAAATATTTGTAATGGCTTCTTTCAATTGAAAGTGTAGAATGTTTGTGTTTTCCAGTTATTCATCATTTCAGTAGGTTAACCTTGCACTGGATTCTGGTTATATTGTAGGCATGGTTGCTTGCCCATTCTAATTCCAGCTAAAAGTGGGGTGTTCGGTTGACCGGACAGTTGTAAGTTTGCTGTTCGTAACTCTGAGGTTTATTGTAATATAAAACCATCACACATTATCCTCTTGTAAAAAAAGCTGATCAAATCCTGTTACAAAAACGTATAACAGACCTGATATTGGTCTAATACCGTAAATAGTCAAGAGAGCAGTGCCTTCATGCAATCGGCATGTTGGAGGCTGGACTAGGGCAGCGTACTGTGGCTCGCCGTCTTGAGTGCCCACAGCCAGCAATTTCAAACCTGGCGAGACGGTATAACCAGACAATCTCTGTCAATGACAGGCCATGAACTGGGAGACCAAGAGTCACAACACCTGCCCAAGATCAACAGATCATTTTGCAGCATCTTCGTGATGTCATTTGTTAATCAGCACACATCTAGTTCATTTTATCCAAATATAAGTGATAAGTTTCTTTTGATGCTCACTATATATATATACACGTCCATAAATGTAACATAATTAAAAATTAAGTTGTTTGAACGTATGTGACTTGAATAAACTGCAGCATCTCTTTTGATTACTTTGCAGAATTCCATCCGGTAGAATAATGGGCTCCAGGGCTTACAGTTAGGAGCTATAATTAAGCTTCCATGCCTCCATCAAACCCATGAGTCATTTCATAATTACTCTAAAGGAATATATATACACAGTAGATGCCGCTTATTAACAGCAAAAAGTTGTCATTAACCAAAAGTTGCCAATAAGCGAAAAAAAAAAAAAAACGTTTTCAAGTGTATTTATATACTGTAGTTGTACAAATATGGCATATTAAATATGTGTTTTAAATGTTACAGTGTTAAAAAAATTAACATGAGATGTTCACTCAAGGATATTTCATCACTTGTTGTCGACACTGCTTGCTGGCGCATGTGTATTTAGAAGCAGGATGTGCAGTTGAAAGTAAATGTCATAATTTTAAATGAAGTGCTTGTTTGTTTCGTGGAGACAATGGCATTGAGCAAACCCTCCACGAGTAATAAACGAAAGTATGAGACTTTAAACCAGACTGGGAGAAAGAGTTTGCTTTCACTGAAAACAGTGGTAAACCTCTGTGTCTCATCTGCAGCAAATCGTACACCCTGTAGCCTGTACAAGACGAGCAAACTCAGACGTCACGAAAACACATTTTCATCTGAATATCCTCCTGGATCAGGCTTAAGGCAGATGCTGCTTTCGGTGTTCAGTCAAGAAGCTGATTTGAACGACTCAGGCGAGTTTTGTATGACAAACATGGAATGTTGCTCATGGCAAAGTAAACAAGGAAGTAAACAAAGGCAAGGAATGGCGGTGAAACTGAACGCAAAGGCGGTCAGTGTTTTATTAAATAATAACAAAACAAACAAAAGAGTTAAACAAACAACAAAACAAAAAGGCGCGTAGGCCAAACAAACAAGTATTGTGCTGGTTTTTAGCCAGCACGTCTAGCAATTGTTTTGGTTTTGTTTTGTTTTAATTCTCTCACAGCCTTATGTCTCTTCTATGACACACTCTGTCTTGCGCAAATAGCTGCCGGCTTTTATATTCTGGCCGAGGGGTTAACTAGCTGTTAATTAATTAATACCCCTCGGCCATAGTCTGCACGAGTTTAGTAAGGATGCGTGACTGTCAGCTAGTTAAATAAGCAGTAGCTGATCAGTCACGCATCCTCACAAGGTTTTTAAAATCCAAAAACAATAACAGATAATGGTGGCGGCTTTTATCCACGCTGCAAACAATAATACAAATAATAATAAAACAGTGCACATATACATAGGGATGGGACACTCCACCACACTACTGTAAAGCACAACAATGCTAGTATTTAAAATGTCCTGCTTGCACACATTTCATGTTTTACAGTACGTGTCTTGCAGCTCTCGACCATATGGAAATTTTGGTATGCGGCACGTAGGATCAGGAATATATATATACTCATGAGAATACTTGAGAATAAAAAATACATGACGTTTACTCAACTGTGTAATCTAAAAGTACATAACAATAAGCATTGCAATATATGGAACTGAGGCATTTCTAAATGTATATTTCACTTTAGTAACTGCAAATTGCTTCACTTCCATTCAGAGTTTTTTTTTATTCACATTTTAAGGAAAATAATGGCATTAATGATTTGCTGAACCAAAATCAATGTTTGTTAAGTTATAATCCTGTTTTTCATACAAGTCAAGTCTGATATATTTGACTGCTGAATGGCACAACAAGTTATACATTGCATTTCAGAGAAAACAATGAGCTTTAAACATATAAATTGAATTTAAAGTCAGTCTGTAGTCATGATCCAATAAAATGTGTCTACTACTTTAGATAACAAAATTGATTTTATCAGCCAAAACCATGAATACCCTATAATTACAAACATCTGCTGTGGCAGTGATTTATTTTTTATTATTATTTTTTATCTAAAATTATAGAAACTGCTACGTATTAACAGTGGTCACTTTAATATGCAGTATATTCAGTATAGTGTTATTGAATGCTTAAACATGCTTCATCAGGATTTCCAAGTTTAAACATATATAATAGTTTGTTTGATCCAATTGAGTTCATAATTCTAACTAAAACATGAACTTCTGAAAGCGAAGCTGAAGTACCGGTAAATGACATTGTATAACTATATATTTATTTAGACATAAAAATGGCTTTTAGTTACAAAGTGGAAGCAGTAATGGAAAATAAGCTGAAAATGATCCATAAGACATGGCAATCCTTTTTTCTCTTTATCTCTTATACAATGTTTCATAACCTTTTAGAATTTATTCAGTAAATCACCTACAATTTATAACACAGAACATTTAACCACAAAGTTCATCAATAAACAGTTCATGTAATTTGCAAATAATTTGACGATACCTGTATCATCTGTTGGGAATGACTGCAGGCCTGTAGCCTATAACCCGATCACATCTACAGCTGAAGGACAGAACAGAAGCTGGTTACAGAACTGCACTGACTGCCTAGCCAACGGTCTGCTGTGTTTTCTAGGTGGATTATTTCCTAGAAGATTATAGGAAAGAGCTTTGCTAGTGCAGAGCAGAAAAGGAAATAAAAAAAAAAAAACTGTACATTCTGCTTCAGTGTACCATGTACAACCAGGAAACCTGATTGGCAAAGTAATCATCTTTAAAGAAGGTATGTCAGAGTACATCAATTTAACTCTTATATTTTATATCCTCACCTACATGGTATAAAGATAACACATTAAAAGCAAATAAGAATACCAACGAGAGGGCCATCAGGATGATAAAGCTATTCTAATGAAATGCAGACAAAGATTAAAAAGAATTAAAAGTGACAAGTAAAATCCACTAAAGGACAGCCTTCAGCTACTGTAATCAAAGGATTATTACTTACCTAGTCGATTAACAGCTGTCTGCCTATTTTTCGATTGAGTGCTGCTTGAGTGACTATGCCAAGTGTCAGTTTTGTTTCATGTCTTAGGTGAGTCTGTTTTAGTACAGTAAAACATTTTTTCAGAACAAATCTATTTAAGTGATAGTGCCCATCGATGGGCTCTACCATGTGCTAGTGGACCACAATGGGATTTATGCTTCCTGATCAGGGCCGGATTAACCTATACGCAAATTACACAATAGCGTAGGGCCCTCAGCAGAATTGGGGCCCCCGCAAGGTCCCTCTTTGTTTGGTACTTTTTACAAAAACTGCATGCGGGTGGACAGGCCCACACACATAGGAAGAGAAGTGCACAGAAACTTGCTTTTTTTTTTAGATCTCCATTTGTTCTGATATATTGCTCCCAGTAAATCACTGACACAGACCACTGTAAGCTATACTGAAACTTCTAGGGCCAGTTGTACAAAATGCTTTTAAGACAACTTAATGGACTTAGACTTAAAATTTAAGCCCAAAATAAATAAGACCCGTTGCACAAAAAGTCTTAATTTGAGCCTGCTCTTAAATCTAAGTCATTTTTTTAAGCCTCCCCCTCGCCAGGCTTAAATGTTGCTATAGAAGCCAACATGGCAGCACCACTGATAGCTTTTGCTGAATTTTTAAATTAAATGACATTTCATAGGGAAGGAGTATTTAAGGACAGACACAATCCCATGGAGAATTTAAATAGCATTTCAGTTTTTGACTGTGTTTCCACAACAAGGATGTATTAACTTTAGTGGAAATGTTAAAAGACGACTTGGAGCCTGCAACTAACAGAAGCCGCAGCATCCCCACAGTCATTCAAGTTTGTGTGGCAATTCGTTTCTATGCCACTGGAAGTTTTTAAAATGTTGGAGACTTCACAGGGATTCACAAATCGTCAGCCGGCAGGATTACAAAGCCACAGTGGTAGTATCAGATTAATTTAACCCTATTCATGAATGTTTTCTGCACAAACAACCACCCTTGTCCCAGAGACATACACTATTGTAAACAAGTCAAACTTTGATATATGTATAATGACTTAGTTTTAACTGTTAAAGTAATCTGTATGTTTTTTGTCAGTTTCGTTGCCAAGCTGAGGTCAGCAACACAAACGTTAAAAAAATGCACAGCAGCTTTTCGCAAAATATAAACAAACTAAACATTTCAGTAAAAAACTGGGCTGTGAAAGTTATCTTTTTTTTAATGAACTTCATTCCCAACTTGTCAGTACTCATAACAGCCACATACACGTACGTTGCTGTTACACAAAATCATAACTGAATGCAAATTTTCAAGCACTGTATAACTCACATTGATGGATAGAATCAGGTCAGTACATGTGAATAACCCCCCAGCAGGAAAACTTTCCTAAAATCTCTAACAAAGACAATTAAAAGTTACAAGAGCTTGGGGATCTGCTACTGGAGCTCGAGATGGCCAAAGCGGATCCACACGTACCAGGCCTAAATTATTTAGACACAGCTCGTGGAGTAAACCCCATTGAGGAGAAACTGCCACACACCAAGAGAAATGGATCTTGCAAGGCTCAAGATACAGAGGAGAATCAAGTCACCTTTCTCTTTTTCTCATTCTTTTCAAAGTTTATCCATGGTCTAGCTAAGACTAGAAACGATCCTAGCTTCACATTTGGGATATCAGGCACGTCCAGTTCAAATCCTTCAAAGATTGATAAACCAGCTGTGAGATACGGTAGCACAAGAACACCTATCTCCGTGCACAAGACAGAAGTGTCTTCTTCAACGTCCGCCCTGTCACGAGTGACCCTAAAACCCATCTTCCCTTGTACAATCTAGTTAAGAGATTTAAGATTTAGTTAAATATTTAGTTAAACGTTAAATCTTGTTAAGAGATTTAAGATTTAGTTAAATATTTAAGTTCACAAAATCCAGATTTATTTGCGAACAGCTAAATCTTGATTCTCAAAATAAATATTTAACAACAAAATATATATTTATTTTTAAAATAAAGATTTAGCATTTAAATGTTGAAAAGTTGCTAAATATTTCAAGATTTATAAATTATATCTGAATGTACACATTTTTTAAAAAAAATTTTTTTATTTATTTTTACAACATTTATAAATCTGGGGAAAAAATGCAAGATTTAAGTTAAATCTGGAAAAAAATGTTAAAATAGTAATGCTTTTTTTTACACATGGCACCCCATAAACTGACACTGTTAGAATATTTAAATAATTGTACTGTGTTTTAAAGAATATAAAACCAACATAAATATTGCAGCAAATTATGAACAGGTTACACAGACTTGAATTAAGAAAACTGAACAAATGTTAATATTAGAAAAAGGCTTGTCAGTGTGCCTTTGTTATTAGAGTGCACATACACTCTTGGAAGCTGGTCAGACTCAAAAATAGGGCCTCCCCTATCTTTAAATTAATAATGACTATTGCGCGTGGAAGCCTGTGTTAACCTTGGCAGAAGCAGGCATCTCATTTATTTAACTTGAAGATGAAGTCATAGTTTTTAAAGAATTAAATACAGAGCCTAAGTACTGCCATATAGCAAAATAAAAACGTAACCCTTTCTAGACAGAACAATGTTTAAAACTAAAAAAGCGATGTTATACCTATTTGATTTTATTGCAACTAAGCACAAAGGTTTTAAAAAGTATTTTGATCTAATAAGGAACATAATGAAATAAACTCACTGAAGAGAAATAATATGTTTGAAGTAAATAAAAGCAGAATATTTGAACTAACAAGTGTTTTTGCCTGTCTGGGGCTTTAGTGTAATAAACATAGCAATAACAACAGACGTCTTAATAATGCTGCTATATTTCTCAATATTAACAAGCCTATAGTTTAATGGATTCACAGTCATGTGTCTTATTTGGAGAAAGAAGTAAGCTTGATCTGAAAGCAGTCTCTAAGCTAAACACACGTATTTCAATCTAGTATAAGTGTAAAGGTTTTACTGCAGTAATAAACAGAGGTATTTATTTACAGAGAAACTGTAGAGTTTAAAAGTGAAATAATTAAAAGTTTGCCTGAGACACACAGTATAACTCTGGAAGGACATTAAACCTTCAAAAGATAAGGCTTAGTCTTTGGCACCTCAAAGCAGGATTCGGTGTTGGCTCTTAAAAGCAGCATTTGTATTTGCTATGTATCAACCTTGAATGATAACACCATGTAACAAATTTTTTATTTTTTTTGGTTCCTGGGTAGTAAGTGTTATTTCCTAATTGCTTATGCCTCAAAAGTATAGAAAATGGCTATTATTTCCCACAAACTTTGCTTTTGTGACCAGGACAGTGATATTTTGAAATTTACCTATTTCCAATGAGAAAACGGGCGAATTTGTGTCTTTTCGTTCACATAAAGTTAGAAAAAAACAACATATGAATCCAAATTAACATGTATTTATACTAAAGTAATACAAAAATGACTACACAAGATTTAGAAGTGAGTAGTTTTTCGAGATTTACGATTATACTGTAAATCACTTTCATGAATCAGCCCCCAAATGTAGTCTCCCATCATGTTCTCGTTATACTGTCCTTGGTAGCGGCGTTCAAAGTCCAGTATATCCTGGTGGAAGCGCTCGCCTTGCTCCTCCGAGTACGCTCCCATGTTCTCCTTGAATTTATCAAGATGAGCATCAAGGATATGGACTTTGAGGGACATCCTACAGCCCATTGTGCCATAGTTCTTCACCAGAGTCTCAACCAGCTCCACATAGTTTTCGGCCTTGTGATTGCCCAGGAAGCCCCGAACCACTGCGACAAAGCTGTTCCAAGCCGCTTTCTCCTTACTAGTGAGCTTCTTGGGGAATTCATTGCACTCCAGGATCTTCTTTATCTGTGGTCCGATGAAGACACCGGCTTTGACCTTTGCCTCAGACAGCTTAGGGAAGAAGTCTTGAAGGTACTTGAAGGCTGCCGACTCCTTATCTAGAGCTCTGACAAATTGTTTCATAAGGCCCAATTTGATGTGCAGTGGTGGCATCAGCACCTTCCGGGGGTCCCAGCCGTACTCATCATACTTCAAGGCGTCCAGCAAGGTCTTGATGCTGTTGTAATCCTCTTTGAGGTGCACCGAGTGAGCCAGGGGAAGAGACGGGTACTTGTTACCATTAGGGAGCAGCACGGCTTTGAGGCTCCTGGATGAGCTGTCAATGAAGGACAGTATAACGAGAACATGATGGGAGACTACATTTGGGGGCTGATTCGTGAAAGTGATTTACAGTATAATCGTAAATCTCGAAAAACTACTCACTTCTAAATCTTTTGTAGTCATTTTTGTATTACTTTAGTATAAATATATGTTAATTTGGATCCATATGTTGTTTTTTTCTGACTTTATGTGAACGAAAAGACACAAATTCGCCCGTTTTCTCATTGGAAGGTAAATTTCAAAATATCTCTGTCCTGGTCACAAAAGCAAAGTTTGTGGGGAATAATAGCCATTTTCTATACTTTTGAGGCATAAGCAATTAGGAAATAACACTTACTACCCAGGAACAAAAATTGTGTTACATAGTGTAACCAACGGAAGGTACTTAAAGAAAGACAGGAGTATGTACCTCATTATATTAAGAAAATAATGAGAGCTTAGTTATAAAAATTAGGATGTAAGCTTTTTTATTATCTGAAAAGATACCAGTTCAAGGCTCTCAAATCTGGCCAAAAGATGACTTAATGCAGTGAATTTGGAAAAGCGTTTACAGTAGAGTTTCATATTAATTAAAAAGCTAGCCTTGGCAAGTAAAGAGGGTGTCTGAAACCTGCTTGTGCAGGAGATTTTTTAGAAACAGAGAGAGGTCAGGCTTAGTCCAAGCATGGTACAGTTAATATGAGACTATTATATTTAACACGTTCATTATAGCCTGAATTTAAATGAAAATAGCTGGACTGGCCACTGTATGCTTTGTGGTTGTATTCAAAGGCTTGTGATAAACCCCTACAGTTTGTGTCCAATATTTTGTTAACACACATTTGTATATGAAGTTAAACTGGCCCATTGACAACACACTGAAAAGGTAACATACTGTAATATGCTGCTAAGAGGGACATATATTTTAGACCCATATTCATATAATCAAATAGAGCTGGTGTTACATATTAAAAACATCATATATACACATATACTTGCATTGTATTTCGTAGCAAGGACCCTGTGGACTGCAGTTCACCTATTTTTTAGGGAAAGGAGGAGTGGAAGATAGTGAACCCTGAGCTCACATTCAGTTAATGTTGAAAAGGGAGTCACTGATATTTTTTAGATATATTGTTCAATTAAAGATAGGAGCTGTCAAAACAGAGCAAATAATTAGATTTAATTGGGTCTTCTGATGCATTAAATGGAGAAAAAAACTCTATAAAAGTGGAGGTAAAACCCCAGTCAAGTATCACTCAACCTGGTACTACAAGCTGACTTGATCCCATCTCTGAAGATCTATGAAAAGCTGATTGCTGTTTGGTTGTATTCAGAAATTTCTGCCTTTTGAAGACGGTTCTTATTTTTGCATATATTCTACACTACACTTCCATATACTGGAAGGTAAGCAT
This sequence comes from Acipenser ruthenus, assembly GCF_902713425.1. Taxonomy (NCBI): domain Eukaryota; kingdom Metazoa; phylum Chordata; class Actinopteri; order Acipenseriformes; family Acipenseridae; genus Acipenser; species Acipenser ruthenus. Next base: position 49,012,341 of record NC_081192.1, read on the forward strand.
GGCTAGCCTAAGGGCTAAGCATATGATAACCATATTTGTATTACTGTATTGAAGTATTAAACCTGTGAAGGCACTGGATCACTCAGATTGCCAATTGCTTGGGATTTGTTGTGGCCTGCAAACACTCAATCGATTTTCAGCATTTAATAAACAGAAACAGAAATGGGTCTGTGTGATTTTCTTGATTATTAAAAGCAGAGGGCATGATACAAAAGGTGTTACAGAAACCTAGTGTTACAATATTATGTTATCAGGGGTTGTGTAGGCTCAGTAATTCAAGTTTAAAGTTGCAGAACGTACCGGTACATTCGTACTCCCTGGGGACCAGGGAGCAGCGAACATACTGGTATGTTCATACTACTCAACAGGCTGGCTTTATTTCATGTATAAATGTGCTTCAACAAAATGACAATGGACAAAGACTGTCCGAAATTTGCCATGAGCCATTGTTTAAAACCAAGTCTTACAGTCACATGTCCACTTATTTTAATTTAAATCCAGGCTATAATGAACATGGTTAAATGTACAAATCTCATCATAATGAGATGCTAGTTCATTATTATTCAGCTTTACAATTTTTAAACTTGGCTTCTCTCTCTCTCTACCTAAATAATCCCCTGCTTCAACAGACCTTGGACAATTTATAGATAAAGACTCTGAGGGGCCCTTGTCTGCAGCTGGAGTTACTTTTTAATTAATAAGCAACTCTACTGTAAGCACTTTCCCAAAGTCATTGTAGTAGATCATACTTCTGCTAGATTCATGAGACGCTCGGACCGGTATGTCTACAGATAAGATGAGCTTACATCCTAATTTCAAGCAACTAAGCTCTCATTAATTTTATAGTTAGGTAATGAGAATAAGACCATTAACTTTGTTTTCTTGTACCATAAAGTACCTTCAGTTAGTAAATATAAAAGGTTATACACAGCGAAGGAACCTTGAATTGGAAACAGCCAACCAGTAAATCCCTGCATAGACGTAATTATTAACACTGTATTCTAGAGATTTATTGTGAACTTGTGCTAGTACTGTGGCCTTGCATTACAAACAGCAATGAGAGTGGCCTCTCCAGCCTTCGCTGGTTCATCTCAGTGTATTGTAATATGCATATGTAAATTAGTACCTTTTTTAGTTGAGAAAGGTACACTGACTGTGCGTTGTTTGAATATGTTTAAACCTTTGTATTCTCAGGTATTCAAGACTTAAGGAATATGGTCTTTGTTTCCTTTTAGTTTCACACCATTACTATCAACCCATAATACACATTGTTACATTTTCAGAGTCCAGAAGTTCATCCTGTCTTTGTGTCAATTGTTGGAACAGTATTTAGCTCTCTGTGTAGTCGTGCAGTATTACGTGCAATGAGGACAGAATAATTATAGCAAGTCCAAATTAAAAAGCTGATACTTGTGCACACTGATTTAAAATCTGATTCACTGCGTTCCACTAGAGTGGAAGCTGATTGGCTAATGGTACTGAATCATTTCCTAATGACTGCTTTAATGATTGTCTTCTGTGCATGTTTTGTATCAGTGTCATAAAAGGACTCCTTATTAACTGTAACTATAATGAAATTATAGATGCCACTGAATGCATTTGAGGAGGTGGATAATTATTGGGCAATTAAATGATCAACTGAATTCATTAGCACAATTCAATTCCAGAGATATTAATAAAATGTTTTCAATATTGCAGCTTATTACAAGAAGAAAGAGATTCGCTTCTTTGTTATTGATATTAATTTTAAATGTTCTAGACCAGAAGTGCCTAGAAGCACATTATATTGGATGTAGTGCTTTTGGGATTTAAATAAAACTGTTATTGTTATACACATTGTTTGTAACTAGTTTGTAAAATCAATTTTACTACAAAACCACTGAAATCAACTCTTTCAATTTTTGCAAACTGACGGCTAAATTCAACCTCACTGACAACTTATTACATTTAAAGGATAAGGCAAAAAGCACACAAATACAGTTAAGAAGAAGATTGTTTATGGTGTTTCTTTGAGATTTTATTCCCTAGAGGTTACATGTATTTTCTGAGGAAATGAGTGTTATATTAACTGCTGATATTATTAGAAGCATCACAAATGCTTTAATAAGGCAGAAGCCTTGTCGGCAATATTTGAAACACACTTAAACTAGGGGAAAAACTAGCTCACAAATCTGTTATGCTGGTTCAATTTTTAATCAATACTCTCACAACCACTACAATGGTAATTTAATTTACTCACCCCCTATGCATGGCTTATAAGCATTAACTTTTTTTGTATCTTATATTGTGACAAAACAGGCAGTTAAATAAAACATGAATAATAATAATAATAATAATAATAATAATAATAATAACAGAACTTGGCAATTATGTGTTAATGATTAGGAAATGTTTTATTCATTTTAATATATGACACTGATAACATTTAAATATAAATGAAACTTGTATAAATGTGCACTTACTGTGCTCATTCCTGGAAGAGCAGCAGAATTCAGATAATGCAGTAATAACATTCAATGCTGCTAATGTATTTTGCAGCACTTAAAACTCCACCACCATTGGTGCCAGGAACAAACAGTTCGGTGCTTTTACTGATTTTTTTCCCTCTGACATTCTGGGTCATCAGAAGAAAGATTTTCACTCTTTTTCAAGGCTGCAACCAAACTTATCTGCTTCTGTTTGTTCATTACTACCACTAAATTATTATCATTTATTTCTTAGCAGACACCCTTATCCATGGCGACTTATAATTGTTACACGATATCACATTATTTTTACATATTATTTTTACATACAATCACCCATTTATACAGTTGGGTTTTTACTGGAGCAATCTAGGTAAAGTACCTTGCTCAAAGGTACAGCAGCAGTGTCCCCCACCTGGGATTGAACCCACGACCCCCCGGTCAAGAGTCCAGAGCCCTAACCACTACTCTACACTGCTGCCCTTATAAACAGTACAATCCTATAAGCTTAAAAAGTCTGTTTCGCGTCAACCGATCGCACGTGATTATATGCAAGTCTGTAGTAATGGCTTTCTGCATGAGGTATTAATTATGTTATTAATTATAAGGTTTGCATAATGTGTCTGTGAGTGTCTTTTATAGTTAAGTTGTTTTTAATCACTATGTTTAAATTGTGTGTGAATGTGTTGTTTATAGTCGTTTTAATGTGCTTACTAATTCAGTTGCTTTAATATGCTTTTATATTAAGATTCTATACAGTATTGTGTAAGTTTTGAGTTCTTTCATTTCCCAGCAGCAAAACCAGCTACGTGCAGTTTTGCATAGCCTAACACGACTCAAAGTCACAGATGGGTGTCTGAGCTAAATGCCAAAAGGCAGGAGACTAGCAGAGATAGTGTGAGACAGGGGAAGGTGCATTAAAAGACAAAATGGATGCGCCCTGCTCAATGTAGCACTGGCAGACCATAAGGTCAGAGGGCACCACCCCTTTCCCAGAGGAAGTATGTGGTAGGTTCGCTGTGTGTAATGAGAGAGCGACTACCTCAATTACATTATCATGGTTTAAGAACACTTTATATTATTAAATGTATCCTTGTATTGTTTATTTTCTTATGTTTGTACATCTAAATGTATGTGAGCAATACCACCCAACAGGGTATGGAGTAGTAATAAAAAGACCATACGCCCTGGGTGCTCTGTGAAGCATGAGGTGAAGCGGAGTGCCTTCACCCACCCAGGAAGTTGTCATGTGTGACCCTAAAATCCCTTCCTCCCTTGTACAAGGTGCAAGCACCTTTTTTGAGTGAAAGCTGTATGTGGCAGAGATGCATGGCTGTTTGATAGAACCACCTTAGTTTGTTTGAAGTTTCGCCACTGATGTTGGAGATGAAAATGTAGAGATGCGAGCCCGGCTAACAAGATTTATGCTTTTTGCAGTTATCAGGTTTTCAACCCTTTGCGGTCCGTTTATTCAGCGCATCTCAGGCGTGTCAGGTCAAATTTATTTTCAAGACTGTCATCGCTGCTGGAAGTGGGACGATCTTTGGGATACAAATTGAACATTTGTGAAACTGCAACAATGTTAAAATATCATAATAACTGTACTGTGTTTTAAAGAATAAAATGCCAGCAGATAAATTATTGCAGAAAAGGGAGAGAAGGCATTGACCTAATGTTAGAAAAAAGCATGTCTGTGTGCCAGTGCTTATTAGTTTTTGGAAACTGGCCAGACTTAAGACATGGGCTCTTATCTGAGCGCTACCAGTGCCAAGGCCTATAACCTTGGGAGGAAACACAGAAATGAGGACCTCATTTAATTCAGTGAAAGTTCTTATCAGATTGCAAAGAAAAAGCAACCTTTGGACAGGATTACATTTGAAACTAAAAAAGAAGTGTTACACTGTGACAGAGAAAGAATTAATCTTGGTTATAAATCTCCCCCCAGACCTGTGAGGGCGCTGTATAAAGGGAACAGGATGCGCCAGACTAAATGGTCTGACAATTCATTCCAAGGGAAAGGTGGAAGTTGGCCATCTAGAAAGGGAGCGGAGATATGGTACACCAAGTCATCGCCACAGAAGGGAAGCAATGTGGCAACGGCTGATTGGAGGAGAAACGTTTGCACTCGCTAACCAAGGGGGCGTGACTAGGGGATCTGTTCCTTTGTTATGGTTAAGAGAGAACCACTGAAAGGAGAACGATAGGTTGCGGATGCAACCCCGGTTCCCTGAAAGAGAAAATAACCATCAAGGTATGGGATACTGCCGTCAGGCAGTAGGGATTGGCTGAGCTTTATAGCAAAGCTGCCGATAGGCCTCCGCGTGAGCTGTCGTGTAAGCCCGCCCCCCTGGGAGCTTACTACATGCAGCGCGCGGAGACTCTCTTCCTCTTTTGCTCTTCAGGCCGTGAAGGCTTCCGGAGCGACCTCGCGGCTTGATGGTTATTTTCTCCTTCAGGGAACCGGGGTTGCATCCGCAACCTATCGTTCCCTTTCAAGTCGAAAATAATCATCAAGGTATGGGAACAGTGTACCCAAGCCGTCGCGAGGGAGGATTCTCGGCAGTAGGACAGACTTACGTCATAACGCAGCTGCATAGGCAGTACATCTACGCATATGCGGAGCTGCGCCTCAGCGTCTATGCTCGCAATGACACCTGCCCTAAGGTGGAATAGTCAACACCATCTTATCAACCACTCTATATGTCCGCATCCTGAGGCGTCATAGAGTGTAGCACAGATGCTCCAAATAGTGGAGCAGAGGAATCCAGCACGTTCAACCGGTAAAACCTCACGAAAGTATGCAGTGTAGCCCAACTGGCTGCTGCGCAAATGTCAGACACCGGCACTCATCTAAAGAGGGCCCAGGATGTCGCCATACCCCTAGTGGGATGCGCCTTCAACTGCCCTGGTGGCGGAAGGCCTGCAGATTCATAAGCTAATTTAATAGCATCCACTATCCAATGGGAAAGGCGTTGTTTAGACAACGGCTGACCCAAAGTTCTAGAACCATGGCATGTGAACAATTGTTCCGTTTGCCTCACAGTCATTGTACGGTCAATATAACACCTCAATGCCCGCACGGGGCAGAGCATGTGTAACCGTTCTTCCTCTGGGGAAGAAAAAGGAGGAGGATGGAACGCCATCAACACGACTGGTTGGTTTATATGAAACGGGGATATGACCTTGGGTAGAAAGGCCGGATTTGGACGTATGGAGACCTTAGAACCGTCTCCTGCGAAACGAGTACATGACGAATGCACTGAAAGCGCATGTAACTTGCTCACGCATTTGGCTGATACCACAGACAGCAAAAACGCAGTTTTTATAGACACGAGCTTCATATCCACTCTGTGGAGAGGCTCGAACGGTGCCTTGGTAAGGGCTTCTAGCACCACGTCAAGGCTCCAGGACGGTAAACTGGTCGTTCTCGGAGGCCGCAAACGTCTTGTGCCCTTCAGGAACTGCGATGCCAGAAAATGGCAACCTAGTAGAGGGTGCTCTGGCGCTCTGAATGGTCGAAATCACCGCTGTAGAAAGCCCTAGGGCTGACAGGCGCTCCCGCTCAGGGGCCAAGCCCATAGCTGCATGAGCTTGGGGTTCGGGTGCCATAGCCCTCCTTGGGCTTGGAACAACAGGTCTGCTCACAGAGGGAGCTCCCTCGGGCGACCGTGCAACAACTGCACCAGACTCGGGAACCATATTCTCCGAGGCCACCGAGGAGCGATCAGAATCACTGTCGCTTGCTCTACCCTGACCTTCTCCAAGAAGGCGGGAAGCATCGGGATCAGTGGAAATGCATATAGGAGCCCTGGCTGCCATTCGTGAGCCAGTGCATCGACTCCTAGGGGGCTGTCGAGGTCCTTCACCGAGAACCATAAGGGGCAGTGCGTGGTCTCTCGCGAAGCGATCTACTTGCGCTGTGCCGAACCATTCCCAGATGCGCTCTACCACCTGAGGGTGAAGACGCCATTCGCCTGCAAGCGGGCCTCCTCTGGATAGGAGATCCGCTGCGTAATTGACTCTGCCCGGTAGGTGAACCACACGCAGAGAGGTTAAACGCGGTTGTGCCCATAGCAACATCTGTGCTACCATCCGGTGAAGACCGGGGGACCGCAAGCTGCCCTGGCGGTTGATGTACGACACAACTGTGGTGTTGTCTGACCGCACTAACACATGCTTGCCTAGAAACACTGGCAAGAAGTGCAGAAGGGCGAGGTCCACCGCTCTGAGTTCCAGAGCATTGATGTGGGCTGACCTCCAGGGTCCTTACCACACTCCGCGAGTCCCCGACCCGTTCCAGACTGCTCCCCAACCCTGGTTGGAAGCATCGGTCGTAATAACCTCCCTTTGGAAGATGGGACCCAAGCATACGCCCTGGCGGATGTTCGACGGAACTTTCCACCAGCGCAGTGCTTCCCAGCAGGTTCGGGATACCCTCAACCTGCGGTGTTTGTCTCTACGCGGATGCAACGCGAAGGCATTGAACCAGGCCTGCAGAGGTCTCTGGTGTAGTAAGCCCAAAGGAAGGGCTTGCGAGGCGGCAGCCATCAACCCCAGCATGCGCTGACACAGCTCCATGCTGACTGTTTCTCTCAACCTGAATAGGGAGAGACACCGCTCCAGCGAGGCAACTCTTTGTGTCGACAGGGTCGCTTCCATGGACACTGAGTCCAGATGCAGACCCAAGAATTCAGTCTGTTGGCTCGGCACGAGGCAGCTCTTTTCTGAATTGACCTTCAGACCTAGCCGCTGAAGATGGTCTGTAACCATCACTGTGTGTTGTGCTGACTGCGCAGACGAGCCAGTCGTCCACATAGTTCAGCAGTCGGACACCTTGAGCCTGCAAGGGAGCTAAAATGGCATCCATACATTTTGAAAAGGTTCGAGGAGCTAGTGACAGGCCGAATGGGAGGACACAAAACTCGTACACCCTGCTCTGGAATGCGAAACGCAGATACTTCCTGTGACCCGGGCAGATGGGAACGTGAAAGTACGCATCTGTCATGGCCACGGTGGTGAACCAGTCGCCGTGTCGGACTGACTGGATGATGTGCCTGTGCGTAAGCATCCTGAACGATAACCGCCGTAGGTATTTGTTCAGTACTCGCAGATCTAAAATAGGGCGGAACCCGCCGTCCTTTTTGGGCACTAGGAAGTATTTGGAATAGAACCCCTGGTCGATCAGAGCAGGGTCTACTTGTTGAATGGCATGCTTCCTGAGCAATGCCTGTATTTCCACATTCAGAGCTGAGGACTGAACCGGGTCCTTCACTGCAGTTACAACCACCCCCCTGAAGGGGGAGGCTTTAACTGGAACTGAAGGGTGTACCCAGTGGATATAGTTTTGCGCACCCAGATGTCGTTGGTGCATTGTTGCCAGAACTGGAGCTGTGGAACAGTGTAAGGGTGGGTTAACAGCTGCCTAGATGCCTCAGGGCTGCTTTGGCTGTGCTCGCTCACGAGGGGCCTGGCCAGAGCCACGAGGGCATGACCTGCCACCTCCTCTAGGGCGCCATTCTACCCGCCGCGGTCTTGCAAACCCAGGTTGGCCGCGCGCTGATGGACCTACGGAGGAGGTCCTACTACCCCGTGGTTGCGCCTGCTGCTGTGGCGGTGTGTTACGCCATGGCTGTTCCTGAGGCCGCTTTGGCTGGGACTGTTTATTTGGCCACATCTTAGCCATTTGCAGCGACACCTCCCGCGCCTTGACGGAACGTTGCAACATCTCCTCCACCGCCGGACCAAATGTGTGTCCGGGTGTAATCGGAGCATCCAGCAAAGGGGCCTTGTCAGGCTCCTGCACTCTCGCCTGCGAGAGCCAGAGCTGTCTTCTGGCCACCACCATAGATGCGATGCTCCTGCGTTGAGCTGGGCTAGCTTCACCAGCAACTGACTGAGTGTGCCTAGCTTGCTTCTGAGGGCCGCAGAAGGGCACTCAGGTAGGTCTCGAAGGAGTGCCGCCTGGTAAACCATCAGTAGCCTGGCTATATTAGACAGTCTGACTGCCTCCATGCCCGCAGAGTACCCTTTTTTCAGGTGTATCTCTGTGGTCCTGCACTGCTTATTGGGGCAAGCTGAGTCTTTAGTAAGCCCAGATAGTGTCGGCATCTTCACTAACGCGGCGAACACAGCGTCCACCGGTGGAAAGGACGCTAAACCGCCCTCACTAGCCCCCTGCATAGTAAAGGCCGAAGCCTTGCGAGACGTCGCAGGAGCAGAGGCCGGAGCCCCCCAAGTAGACTGCACCTCTTTAACAAAGTCCGGGAATGCCGGAAGCATCCTGGACTGATGGGACTGGGCTGAAGGCGACTCAAACAGAGATAACCGGGGAAGCTCTGTCCCAGGCCAATCGATGCCCAAATGGCGGGTTGCTCCGTCCACCACAGACCACATAGGGTCGTCAGTATCCATCACCTCGGACTCAGCGACCTGATCCGAGTGCTGGGAGGCTATTTCAGCCTCTATACTGTCCCCTTCCAGGATGTCAGATGCATCCCTGGAAATGGCATCGATATCCCAGTCCTTTTGAGGTTGCAGTGGAAGGGAAACGGCCAATGGAGGTTGTAAAGGAGCCACTGGCTGGTTGGCGAGGGGCCCAGTGAGTTTTTCTGGGGCTCGAGGCACTGCATTAGCTAGGGACATGAGAAGAGACTGCTGTCCCATCATAAGCTCCATGAACTGAGACATCTTGGAGGTTAGCTTTACCACTCCCGACCTGTCTCTGCATCGCCTATCGCGACGAGGGGAACGAGAGCATCCTCTACGTCGAGGCGATCTGGAGGGCGATCTAGCCTCCCGACGAGGGCATACCCTAGAAGGGGAGGAGCTGCGAGCCCTAGCGCGTCTGGTGGGGGACCTCTGACCAGCTGTAATCTGGGAGGCCTGGCTCGTGGAGAGCTGCAGTCGCCCTGGCGGCATCGCCAAAGACGACGGCGGGGCTGAAACGGTGTGGGAAGATCCCGAGGAGGGAGAGTGCCCACCCACTGATTTCTTAACCCTTTGCCGAAGGGCGCGTAGCTGAAAACCAGCACAAAGGTGGCAAAAAGCCCTATCCACCAGAGCGGATGCAGCGTGTTCTGGCCCAAGACATGCCACGCACTCATCGTGTGGGTCACTGGCAGGCAGCTTAGCCTGACAAGACGTGCAACGATGGAAGCCCGACATCTCTGTCGAGCACGGCACAACAAACATCGAAGGTGTGTCGAGCACCGAGCGTCGAGAGCCGAAGCGCCGAGCGTCTAGCGTCGAAGTGCCGAGTGTCGAGCGTCTAGCGTCGAAGCGCCGAGCGTCGAGCGTGTAGCGTCGAAGCGCCGATGCGTCGAGCGTGTGGCGTCAAAGTGCCGAGCGTTGATTGTGTAGCGTCGAAGCGCCGAGCACCGAGCGTCGAAGCGCCGAGCGTCGAGGTGCATGCGTCGAGCGTTGAAGCATCAAGCGTCAAGCACCGACGCACCGAGCGTCGAGCACCGAGTCCCAAGCACGGAAGCTCTGCACCAAACGCCGAAGCTCTGCACCAAGCGCCGAAGCACTGACACCACGCAGAGCGAGTACCGAGCGTCGAGACGCTAGCACGAGACGCCTAAGCGTCAGCTGACCCGCAGAGCGGAGACGCTAGTGCTGGTACAGTTTCTTATTTGGTGAAATACTTACCTTGGTGCTTAAGGGAGTATTGTGCTTTGTGGTTGTCTTCTTAATGGTGAAAAGGGATTTTTTTTTTGGGACGCTGCAGCAAGTGCTTAGTGTACTGTATGAGTGACTGCAGGGCAAACCATACAGCTACCACGCGGTGGGGAACACACAGCAGTGGAAGATTTATAGAGGGCTGCAGAGCAGACTCCACATACACACGCGGTCTAGCCAGGCAAGACCGAGGCTGCAATACACGCGTGGCCAAGGCCAACGACGCACGTCCAAATAAATATATATATATAACAAATATATAATATATACAAAACCCAAAAAACACACAATTAAATATTAGGTTAATATACTAATAAAGAGAAGACGAAGACCACGAGGTTAAACAAAAAAAACGCGATGCCGAAGCAAAGCGTGAAAGGATATATAAAGTAATATATAAAATATATATACACAATTATATAACCAAATTTACCAACAATAAATGCAACTGAAATAAACTCGGAGACGGGGCAAAAACCAGCTTCTCAAGCCTAAGCTCAATGAGTACAGACAGTTACAAGCTCTAGTACCTACCGCTACCGATGCTGAAGACAAAAGAGGAAGAGTCTCCGCGCGCTGCGTGTAGTAAGCTCCCAGGGGGGCGAGTTTACACGGCAGCTTTGCTATAAAGCCCAGCCAATCCCTACTGCCTGACGGCAATATCCCATACCTTGATGGTTATTTTTGACTTGAAAGGGAACTATAATTGTACCGTACATAATTGTATTGTTTTGTCATGTCTAATTATATGCTTGTTTGTTTATTATACGGCTAACACATACCGGGAGCTGTCCCTTAAGGCCAGCACCAACCCGGACAACACTTCACAACTGTACACAAATAAAATGTACTTCAACACTTGAATGTTAGCACTCTCTATGGACTTGTGATTGTGTGTGTGTCTTTGTGTGTGTTAAACTGTTATTATTATTTCGGGACTATAAACCCTTTGTTTGGAACAGTGCAATACACAGTGCTGTGTATTTCCTGGGATTATTATTTGCGGTCGCCAGACCGTGATTATAAAAATAAATGTGTTTGGATCATGAACTTTGTCGTCTGTCTTCTGTTTCTTAATCACATCACCTCTACACATGCACACTGCAAACCATTTTGCCACATGCACCTATTTAAGTTTTACTGTAATAGAAAACAAGTATTAACAGAAAAACTGTAAAGGAAGAAAACAAGCATCTAATTTAATTGGCTTGAGAGTGTGTTCAGAGTCAATTTTCTTATTTAGAAAAAGAGGTAAGCTTGATTTGGAAGCAGTCTTTAAGCTAAACACAGGTATTCTAATCTAATTGAAACAGAATATAAGTGTAAAGTTTTTATTGTAATAGAAAACAGAAGTATTATAACAAAATGACTGTTAAGCCTAAAGATTAGACAATTTAATATAAACTGTAATCTAATTAAAACCCATTAGTAGATGCATGAAGCTACAATGGAAGGTACTTTATGGTACAAGAAAACAAAGTCTTATTATCATTACCTATCTATAAAATGTATGAGAGCGTAGTTGTAAAATTAGGATGTAAGCTTGTCTTATCTGTAGAGATACCGATCCGAGTGTCTTTTGAATCTAGCAGAAGTATGACTTCATACAATGAATTTGGGAAAGTGCTTACAGTAGAGTTGCTTATTAATTAGAGTGGCTCTGGTTAGAAAGTGGGCCTCTTCGAGTCTTTATCTATAAATTGTCCAAGTTCTGTTGAAGCGGGGGATATTTTATCTATAGAGATATCAAGTTTATTAAATACACACTGAAAAGTATGTTTTTACTGGTAAGAAGGAAATATATTTTAGACCAAGGTTGTAATAATTAAACAGAGCTGGTGTTATATATTAAAAACATCTCTCTATATATATACTTGTACGGTATCTTAAGTAATAAGAACTATGTGGTACTGGAAAATATGTTATCAGTTTGAAGATTACCTAATATTTTTTAGAGATTAGAGAGGTAGAAAAAATGAAATCATATCCAATTAATTTTAAAAGGAGTTGCTGGGACTTTTTAAATATATTATTCACTTAAAGATAAGAGCTTCCAAAATAGACCAAATGTTTAGAATTAATTAAGTCTTCTGACGCACGAAGCAGAGGAAAAGTTCTATAAAAGTCGAGGTAATACTACAGTAAAGTATCATTCAGCTTGGTAACACAAGCTGTTTGGTCCATTCCGCTAAGAGCTGAAAAAGCTGGTTGCTGTTTGGTCATATTCAGAAGTCTCTTCCTTCGAAGACAGCTCTTATTCTTACTTATAATCTACACAAAACTTCCATATATTGGGAGGTAAGCATAATCTTGAATTGATATCTCTATATTGAAGCATATAGGGATAGGAATTATATTTTAGCTTTAGAGGGTGACATATTAGATGCTTTAGGATTTTTAACGGTGGGTGTTTATTAGTGTTTCGCATGTCTAGCCCAAGGGTAAAATATGTTATAACCACAATTGTTTGACTTTTAACGTTGTTAAGTTTGTACAGGCACTGGACCACCCAGATTGCCTATCAGCTGGGATCATGACGTGGTCTGTAACCACTCAATCCATTTTTAAGCATTTAATAAACCGAAGGAGTACTAATAATGCCCTGAGTCATTGAAACTTCAAATTGAATGAGTCTGTGTGATTATTCTTGATTAAAGTTGTCTAAAGGCATCACACTGTAAGCCAGTACAAAAACTATGCACTTTAGGGTTTGAACCATCTATATACCTCCCTGTTAGCCTCCCCTGGGTTCTCTGATCAAGAGCCAAAGTAGTGCTCGAAGTGACAAAGTGCAGTCCTTTTATAACTACTGCACACCCTGTCATGTGTTATTGCACTTATACAATTACTTTGTTCATTTTATAAAAAGAAAACTCAGTCAACACAAAAACAACGGTTTACTGTACTTTAAAACACACTGATGTCTGCAATTACTGTACTGTGATCTACTATGATATACTTCTCAAACTGACTTTATAATCTGAGCCTACTTCTTTTTTGTTTTGTTTTGTTATTTCATTCACGATTTCTTCATTGTTAAGGTTCAAAGCAACCACACTCTACCTTAAAGTTTTAAGAATGTGACAAGGCAAAAAATAAGTTCTGCAAACAATTAGTTTGCCCAAGACATCTTATAAATTCCGTTAAACAAACTGCTGCCTTTTTTCTTTTTTTTGTTCCTATGAAACCAACAGTACAGAAAAACAGACTTGAAATAAATTCAACAAAGGAATGATGAAACTTGAGACATACTGTAGTGTGATCATATATTCTATTTATAATAAAATTCCAATAACCATATTACACTTAGGTTTGATTGAAGAATAACTTAGTACTTCTGCACACATCATTCATTTTACCTGTATGTATCTGTGACTGGATACACGGGTGACGTAAGACCACAAACGAGGCAGGACACAGCTGTTCAGTGCAAAGGCGCTGCGGCGCCTTTTAAGAATACACAGAAAATAAAACAGTTGAACAAAACAGCACACAGCACTTTGCGCCAAAATAAATAGACAAACAAAACGGACAAACACTAAACAGTGGACGAACAAACAAGTATTGTGCGGCCCTCCAGCACGTATTAGCAATTGTTATATTAGTGATAATTATCTCTCCCAACTCATGTCCTCCCCTGCGAAACACCCAACATCAAGTGAGTGTTTCGTGCCTCTACATATACAGCTGTGCCGAGATCCAAGTACTAATTAATCATTCACTTGAATCTCGGCACGTGAACTAATTTGTGCAATCCCGTGCTCACACACTATACACATTTTAATTAGCACGTGCCATCCTTGTGTCTAAATAAAAATTTACATTTTATAACACTCGTGCTACATAACCCCACCAATACACCACATGCAACATATACGCATAAAATACACACAGGGGTGGGACACACTGCCACAGTATCAAACATTAATCAAATGGCATCAAATAAGATTAGAGTACTATCAAAATAACGATTGTCTAATTTGTATAAACAAGTAAAACATAATCTCAAACAAACAGTTTTTTCCTGTGCAAAAGTTTAAGTATATTCAGAAGTAGCACATGTGGTGCTAAATTAATTCTGAATTACAAAAAATGTGTTAATCCTAATCAGATCAGGCATTTAGTATCTTCCAACTCTCCATATTAAACTAACATTTTCGTTTCATTTTTCACCACCTTTCAATGCTGTTAAATCAGATAATGTATTAAACTAATCATTATGCAAAACAGTACAAAACACACAAAGAACATATTTTACTGAACTACAGTAAGTTAATAAATGTTTTATTTCGAGTAAATAAATGAGAATCTAGTCTGAAGTGTTTCTCAGTGTCTTCAGTGACAAATTAGAACCACTGCTAGGCATGATCTGCTAAAGGCTATACAGTATCTACTGTGAGCAAGTTCAGACATTTACATATTTTGGTTTAATCTTTACAAAAGACAAGTTAGAAATGGTTTAAAAGGCACAGCTGTGGTTCCATTTTCTGCAAATCCAGCCCTGACAACCTTCTCCAGTCTATTACTGAATTCAGACTTTAAAACAAATTAGCGCTTTCCATGTGCAAGGAGGATCTGATTAAGTCCTCTTGCACTGTTGGCATCTCAGTCCATTGAATTGAATGACAAGAAAGGGATGTACGCAAACCTCAAACCCTACGGTTCAAAGATGAACGTTTTACCATTCTACTAAAAAGCAGGCTTTGTAGTGACGAGGTAAGAATGGGTGTTATATTGATGTCAGTATTATTAATTAAACAACCGCCAGGAAAGTTATCACTCAGTTTACTTATTGATTAAAAATCTATACTCATTTCTAACAGTGGAGAGATGTGTGTGTATTCGTTGCTTGATTGACAGGCAGGACATCGAGACTGAGTTATTAGACTAGTTGACACTCCCCGCAGACGCGCAGGTTACAGTCCTGCGCAGGTCTGATTTTTACAACCCGCTTCCGACACAGACCCACTACTTCAGGACCCGACCCGAACCAGCAACCCACTGCAACACCGTCTTCCTACCCACGACCCGACCCGACCCACTTTAATAAGACCTGCAACCCGATCTGAACCTGCAAGTGTTTGTCCTTTACCTACTGCCTGTGCTGACTGACTCTCTTACGCTCTCATTCACACACAGATATCTCTACCATTCTCCACGGATTGAGTTTATACAATAGGCTATACAGCGTGGTAGCTTTTTCTAGTGGTATGAATATATTTTAACATTAACTCTCTCTATTTACTTTAATATAAAATGCCTGTCTATTCCTTACGTGCTACCAGTTGAAAGGGAGCTACACGTTTTGTGTGTTGTGGCTGTCTTTCACAAAAACATACTTACAGGTTTTACAAGCAACGAATCAAGTCACATGTTCATTATTTTCATTCGCTATGATTCCAAAAGAATTCCACACTTGTGATTTACCTCTCGCACTATTATCCACTGCACTATAAGCCCTGCACTTTTGTTTCACATCGTTCACAAACATTTTTAATATCACCAAGCAGATGTGATAAAAAGATCTTGCAACGTAGCAAACAAGCGAGAACAACACTACTTAGTTAGGTGACTCCTCCCTAATTGCCTCCTGCTTTAGTGCAGGAAATACTGGCACATTTACCTTCTAATACGTTATTTGAGAAAGGGTTACAGACAAGTACGCTGAAAAGGACAGAAAACATATTAGGCGATTCAAATTCAGACCTGAATTTTTTTTTTTTGGACCTGCACCTGAACCGCAAAACGCGAAAAAGTTCATGGAGGACATATGTATCAATTTACAAAAAGCTCAAATAAAACACAGCGACCCAGTCAAACACACGGTGGCCAGAGAATTTCAGTGTAGAGTTCTTGGTCCGGGTAGCATGGTTGACCTTCAGTCTTTTGGCATATGGCAGTGAGTTTTTTATTTTATTTTCCAGTACAAGAGGGGAGGTGATTATTACTAAACACGTAAAACATATCTTAAATTTTTAGACCCGGGAACTGTAGTTTCCCAGTGGTATAGTGGTTAGCCCTCAGGCGATCTCTAGCCTCCTATCAGATGCGCTTGAAGTTCGGCTCTTAATTATTTTGCAGGAAGTATTTCAGGACAATTTTTGTTTCTAGTTAAAGAGTGAACATGGCTTTCAGACAGCTATATTTGCAAATGCTAGCAGAGCAACAGAAAAAGAGGAAATATTGTGCGGGCAGACTATACAGACAACTTATAACATTCCTTGACTTGTCTACTGAATAAGTCCTTAGTCGATTTGTACTTTGATTAAACATAATAACATTTTGGTTTATTTCCAACTCAAACATTTAATTTATTAAACACATCTCAGGCGCGTCAGGTCCAATTTATTTTCACACACACAGTTTATTTACACGCACTGTTTAAAAGTATTTTTTCAGAGTAAACAGGTTTAAAAAGCACTGCGTATCAACAGGACACTCAGTACTGCATCTCCAGCCCCGCCCCACCCATTGTTCGCTGTGTTTTTCACATACCTCTTCATAGTCATGCATACTGATAAATCATCTCCTCATCACTCGTTTTATCACCAAACTCCTCAATAATGCAATCCATTATTTTATTACTATAATAAAAGAGTTAAACAATACTAATTACCAGTGCTTAATCTGGAAAGAAAGACAATAATACTGTTCTTAAGAAGTGCACGAAAGCATAGCGCCGATAACGCTGTACAAAGGAGCGGGCTCTTTTGTACAGCGGTATCGGCGCTATGCTTTAGTGCGAGAGGTCCCGGGTTCGTGCCCGCCCTCCGCCTGTGTGTGGATTGCCTCTCCCTGTGTGATGCGCCTGCCTGCATTAACCGAGATCGCTACATTGGTATCAGAAGTGGACGCAGGTACCCCGGCATGCACTCGTCGGACTGTAGCCTGGTAAGCAAGTCCGGGGCGGACTTGAGGCTGTCAAGGGAGAGTGTAGCGTGCATGGGGGCAGGCAGCAGCAGGGCTGGTAGGAGACGTAATCACACACGAAGACATGAGCCCGATATGTGCTCCTTGCAAAGGAGCCGGCTCTTTTGTACAGCGGTATCGGCGCTATGCTTTAATGCGAGAGGTCCCGGGTTCACGCCCACCCTCCACCTGTGTGTGGATTGCCTTGCCCTGTGTGTTGCGCCTGCCTGCGTTAGCCGAGGTTCACTACAATATATATGTATATTGTGAAAGAATCGCCCTCACCGCGGTTCGTTGCCCCTTTAAAACACTGACCCAACACACACAAATTGATTTTTTAAAGCGCGGTTATGCTATTTTTAATGGAAACACACAAAAACAAAAATAAACACCTAGCTCTTCTTTGAGCAATAACTAAAACAAAACAGGAACCTAAACTAAAAGACAGGACAGCTAAGCTGTTTACCTGTAACAAAAAAAACAGCACACACAAAAAAGGCTTCACACTACCTTTTCTTTTAATTACCGCTGTACCCACACACCAGCACAGTCGGGCTTCTACCCTCTTCAGCAGCCACCCTGAGCAGACTAACTGCTCCCCTTATAAACCCTGCACCTGGCTCTAATTTTCAATCATAGCCAGGTGCAGGTGATAATAAAAGAAAAGATGGCCAGTTACACACAGAAAGGTGTAGACCAAGTGGTCATGTACGATACTGCTGTAACTGATACTGTATTCTTTATTTTAACCTTGCAAGTATGTTTTAAATAACCTCTGGATTATTTATTATTTTTTGACACTGTTTTCACATTTTGGATATTCCACTGGGATTTATTTACAATATACAGTGTCTATAGAAAGTCTAAGCTCCCTTTCAAAATTTTCACCTTTTGTTGCCTTATAGCCTGGAATTAAAATGCATTAAAATATTTTTTTTCATTTATCTACACATCCTACCCCACAACTTCCAAGTGAAAAAAATAATCTAGAAATTTGTAGAAAATTTATTTAAAAAAAAACTGAAATAGCTTGGTTGGGTAAGTGTCCACCCCCCTTGTAATAGCAATCCTAAATTAGCTCAGGTGTAACCAATCGGCTTCAAAATCACACACCAAGTTAAGTGGCCTCCACCTGTGTTAAATTGTAGTGAGTCACATGATAAATTCAGGATAAATTCAGCAGTTCCTATAGGTTCCCTCTGCTGGGTAGTGCATTTCAAAGCAAAGACTGAAGCATGAGCACCAAGGCGCTTTCAAAAGAACTCTGGGACAAAGTTGTTGAAGGCACAGATCAGGGGATGTGTATAAAAAATATCAAAGACCTTGAATATCCCTTGGAGCACGGTCAAGATGATTATTAAGAAGTGGAAGATGTATGGCACCACCAAGACCCTGCCTAGATCAGGCCGTCCCTCCAAACTGGATGACTGAGCAAGAAGGAGACTGATCAGAGAGGCTACCAAGAGGCCAATGGCAACTTTGCAAGAGCTACAGGCTTTTATGGCCAAGACTGGTCAAAGTGTGCATGTGACAGCAATATCCCAAGCACTTCACAAATCTGGCCTGTATGTTAGGGTGGCAAGAAGGAAGCCATTACTTAAGAAAGCCCACCTTGAATCCCGTTTGAAGTATGAAAAAAACACTCAAGAGATTCTGTAGCCATGTGGCAAAAAGTTTTGTGGTCTGACGAAACTAAAATGATGAAACTAACTTTTTGGCCTAAATGCACAGCATTATGTTTGGCGCAAACCCAAAACAGCGCATCACCCAAAGAACACCATCCCTACTGTGAAGCATGGTGGTGGCAGCATCATTTTATGGGGATGTTTCTCATCGGCAGGGACTGGGGCACTTGTCAGGATAGTAGGGAAAATGAATGGAGCAAAGTACAGAGAAGTCCTTGAGGAAAACCTGTTGCCCTCTGCAAGAAAGCTGAAACTGGGATGGAAGTTCACCTTTCAGCATGACAACGACCCAAAGCACACAGCCAAAGCTACACTGGAGTGGCTAAGGAACAAAAAGGTAAATGTCCTTGAGTGGCCCAGTCAGAGATCCGACCTAAATCCAATCGAACATTTGTGGCATGACTTGAAGATTGCTGTCCATCAACGCTCCCCAAGGATCTTGACAGAGCTTGAACAGTTTTGTAAAGAAAAATAGTTAAATATTGCCAAATCTAGGTGTGCAAAGTTGGTAGAGACCTATCCCAACAGACTCACAGCTGTAATTGCTGCCAAAGGTGCTTCCACCAGGGGGGTGGAGACTTATCCAATTATGATCTTTAAGTTTTGTATTTTTAATATATAATTTTTTTCTCAATAAAAACTTTTTTCCCTTTAACAGTGTGGAGTATGGTGTGTAGATAAGTGGAAAAAAATCCTCACTTAAAAATAAGATGCAGAGTCCAATAGTACATAATAGGAAGGGCAGTTTTAAAAACAGTTCAGCATTACATTATTATTATTAAATAATAATAATATTAAAAATAATAATAATAATAATAATAATAATTTAAATGCATGAAACTCGGAGGCACTGACACAACAAAATGTGAAAAAAGTTCAAGGGGGTGTAGATTTTCTATAGGCACTGTATGTTTGCACTTTATGGATTATACCGGAGGTATGTAATGCTGAACTGTTTTTAAAACTGCCCTTCCTATTTATGTACTATTGGACTCTGCATCTTATTTTTAAGTAAAACTCTTGAAATGAAACTCTGCTTATGACTGAATTACTACTGCTCTACACACAACACTGCCATAGGAAGTGACTTGAACCTGTTCAAATATAGTCATAGTCTGCTGGATAACGCCGTTTGGCTCTGCGACAATGCACTATTATTCTATGTTTTGTTATGGTTTGGCATTTAAATGGTTTAAAATGAAATAAAAAGTGGAAAGGCATTCATGACTCCGGAAGACTGACATTGATAAAATAAATAAATAAATAAAAAACGACACACGCACCCCAATGTCTGCGCTGTAGTAATATCTAGTTATATCTAACATTATCAGCGCTGTGAAAGCAACAGAACCCGCAGTTTGTGGAGATTGCAAAAAATAAATAAATAAATACATACATTCATCTGTTTAGGCTAGTTAGTTGTTAGCTTGGTTGGTTTTTATTCTCTATTAATTAAATTCTATTCATTGAAAAAAGGAAAGAGAGAACCAGACTATTATTATTGTTTTTATATATATTTTTAATAAGGAAAGTTAGCAGGCAATGTTCCTGTGTGGGGGTATGGGTACAGGCAGGCATGAACGCATTTAATTTCAACATTAAAGGCCATTGCACACTGGATCCGATAACGCATCCGAATTTAACCTGCATCTACACAGAAAAAAATGATCATGTGCATTCCCTATTGCACCTTGCACACGGAGTCCGTGATTGTCGTACGACGGTGATGCGTCAATTTTGGAATCGAATCAAATTTGATTTGATCCGATTTGACGTACGTTAAAAATGACATTGACCAATGAAAACGACTGGGAAGACATGTGGATCCTTGCAGTACCCTAAACAAAATGGAAAATCCAATTGTGTGTGCCGCCAAACAAAAATTACTTTATGATAAATCCAACAATGATTACAAAGACTTTGTAAAAAAAGAACACATATGGACAGACATTGTCGTGGACTTGGGCATGAATGATATGTACTATAAAACATGAAAACGTGGATTTTGTGCAGTATAGATTATTACAAGCATATACTTTTTATTTCAGTTGTAGTTGAGGAAGTAAAGAAACAATGGCTTAACCTAGAGAAACATATCTGAGAAAGAAGCGTGACAGGGCAAGAGCAGTCAGGGCTTAACAGTCAGAAAAGAGGGGCAGTACATGAAGGTGATGGAAAGTATTTTTGGTAGTTCATTGCTAGCTTCCCAACTTCACATCGTCACATGCATTTAAAGTATGTAATAGTATGTGAGCACGGGATTGCACAAATTAATTCACGTGCTGGGATTCAAGTGAATAATTAATTAGTAATTGAATCCCGGCACAACAGTATATATAGATACACGTTTCACTCACTTGGGGTTGTGTGTTCGATGAGTGGAGAACGGGTGTGGAGAGAGAAGGAGAAAATAAAACGTAAGAGAAAATAACAAATGTTAGTTGTGCGTTCTGTTTTGTTCAAACCTTTTATTTTCTGTGTGTGTAATAAAACACTGAGCACCGTAGTGTCTCAGTTTCACCCACCAGTACTGCCTGTCTGTGTGTTTCTTTCTGGCCTGACTTCACCCCTACAGTCAGCCTGTTCACACGTGGTGTCAGAACCGGGACAACAGCGCCTCCAAGACTCAAGCCAGAAAGAGTACTGCAGGGTCTCCAGCGCAAGAGGGAGACGCCCCGCTGTCTCCAGCACCCAGAAGGGGGGAGCCCGAGCTTCCAGTTCCCAGAAGGGGGGAGCCCGTGCATCCAGTGCCCAGAAGGGGGAGCCCGTGCATCCAGCGCCCAGAAGGAAGGAGCCATTACTGCCATCTCCAGGGCCAGAAGGGGAGAAGTGGCAGGCTCACCCCACTGAATTTTTTTTTTTGGGGGGGGGAGAAGGGCAGGATGCTGGTGTCCCCCAGCAGCCTCTGTTTATGCTGCTGAAGGGAGCATGGTGCACACCAGCCCAGACGCCACAGCCTCCATCTGAGTGGCCAGCATCAGCCCCAGGAGCCCGGCAGCCTTTCCACCACTTCCACCGCCAGGAGCAGAGCAGCAAGAGCTGCCTCTGCCTCCACCGCCAGAGGGAGACAGACTACTGCTCCCACCTCCACCGCCAAGGGAGGAAGCAGCCTTTTTGCTGCTGGAGTGTGCCACCCTGCTGTCTACGGACAGCATTACCACCGACAGCATTTCCGCTACCAGTGGTTCAGCGGGAGGAAGAACTCGCCCCGCTGTCAGCATGTCTGCTGACGGCATTGCCAGTAGCAGCCTGACTTCTGGCAACATTGCCCTTCCATTAACCCCTTGAAGTCTGTGTTCTTTCTGGCCTGATGTCACCCCTATAGTCAGCCTGTTCACAATTGTGTAACAACATTATTGTAGTCTAGTAGAAACGTAATAATTAGCAAACGTTTTCCATCAGCGTTGGCTGATCATTAAGTTTATACTACATTTAACATTTTTTGTGTTCAAAGTTATGTAAGAATAAAAAGAACTGTATTTTTTTAATTAAAATACTGAAACTAGGTATATTTACTACAAAGCCTCTACTGAACATCAGCGCTCTGAAGTACGATATTAACTTATCTGTGTGCAATGGATTGACAGACGACTTCTTTGGATGAACAGATCCAGTGTGCAAAGGCCTTAACCCTAAATAAAATGTTGTTCCTGTTACGAAGTAGTATAATTGGAAGCAGTGGTATTTAAAAATAACAGAAGCCAATTTTCACTTTAGTGAAGTAGGCTACAATATTTGTTTTCATTAAATAACCTGTTTATTGAAATTAATGTTCAGCTTTCATATTGAAGCTTTTTGTGCACTACTCATTCAATCAAACCAAGTAGTGGCAGTATTTTGCCTAACTCTGATAGCTACTAGAATACAAATAACGGGCAGAAATCCCACAATAGGGGGACATTTGAGCCTCAGTTTTTCTCCATGTTATTGACAGTGTGTAGAAAATATGTAGTTATTAAAAGGCCTGTCATGGGCTTAATAAATTATGAAAGGAGCTTTGTCTCTGCATAGATAAGCACCACTGTAATCATGCTTTTGTCTTTTGATGTAGGTGGACAAATTACACATCCAAGACAGCAAAGCTGGAAATGTCACTGAATCTAAATGAGATTAAAAAACAAAAAAGTTACTGAATTTGAATGGCAAAATAAGAATGGCTTATATCTTCTAAAGATGTTAAATTATGTATATTGCACTGTAACACAATTAGCGTGGTTTTGAAAGCTATTATTACAACCACGGTTTAGCAAGAGGTGCCACACAGACTACTGAACGTCACTGATAACTTCTTTAACTACAATGCATACATTGTTCCACATACATTGTCTCTGTGTCTTGACATCATAATCTATGGTTAAATATATCAAACACAGATGATATATCTGGTGTTCTGTAAGAAAGAAAGTACTGTATGGCAAATTACAAAGTAAACTGTAGGTTCCCAGGATTAAAATTCATTCTTGCATTTATTTTTTAGTGTCCCTATTTCTGCCGGGGGTATTTTAATAGTAACTATTTATTTTCCACTTTGTCCTTCATTAAAATCTTCTTATTGAGTGTCTGGTCATGTAGCTTCTATATATATATATATATATATATATATATATATATATATATATATGAGACAAACCATAAAACTATAACCTGCTGGGATAAGCCACAGCTGGGGTTTTTAGGGCATATTACAGTACCAGGGTCTACCTGGATTGCAATATCATCATATAAGTGGTCGATGCAGTGCAGGGTGATTTCCCAGTTCTGTAAAATGAGGTATAGGTTTATCAAACCAACTGCTTGGTTTTATATACAGTAGTTAAGTGTATTGAATACTTTTCAAACCATTGCTGTGATCGAATGGGTTTAAAATAACTTATGTTGTTCTTCATTTAAAACAAAGGGAATGTTTTTTTCCTTTGGAAAACACACAAAACCTTACACTCCCTAGGGCACTTAACAGTTTAAGTGCTAGCTTTAGCCTGAGTTTAGTTATTCTTCTCTTTTTGGGATGCTAGTATGCAGTTAAAGCTTAATTGAGTGTTAAATTGTTCAAGTAGGCTATGGCTTTGATAGATTTATAGTCGTGATCTCTATCTAAATAACAGATCAAGAAGTAAGACATGCCTCTTTCTTCTAAATCTTGCTTCTGTTCTAACCTTTTAAAAGAATGTTACTGGCCAAGGCAGCAGCAGAGGATAAATGTCACTAATCTCGCACACATTTAATTAGCCTCTGACTGGTTTTCTTTACCTTTTACAGGGTTTTGAAATGTTGTTTTGTTTAAGACAATGGCTTGGTATTATTAAAACTAAAATAGATTTTAGATTAATATAGATTTATTCCTGTGATTAACTTTAAACATTCATTGTGAAGGAAAATGTTTGTCCTACGTGCTATGGGCTTCCCAACCTGCAATAAAATGCAAATAATGCTTCTGAATAATCCCATATAAAGACACAAAACTGTAAAGCATGTAACTCAACATAAGTGTGATGATATGATTCTATGAACAATTTTGCCTATATATATAGTGACCGGGCTCGTGCACGCTGAGTAACCAGACCAGGTAGTTCAAACAAAAGTCATGGATTATTATGGGGTTTTCACATGTAGTTTCAACAACTCTTCAGTGCAAATGAAATGAGATTCGAGAACAAAAAAAATACAGTTCACCCTAGCAATCCAGGAAAGCGTCAAACAAAAGTCCAGGCTGTTTAGCAGCCGTCAAATTGCTATAAAACAAGATTGCCACGTACAGTTCCAGGATAAGGAATACAGAATAAATAAACAGAATTTGACACGATGGTGTCAAACCACAGGTAGAGAGAAGGCTATAGATCCACACAGCCTCCCAGTAGAATTAACGCCCACTGGACAGGGCAGCAATCAACTTCAGCCAGGCCTTCAGGTCAGAGAAGCAACTTCAGTGAATGGAGTGGTGCTCTTTTATAAGGAGCTAACCAACCAGGTAATTGGTTTCTACAGGCTACAGGTGCCGGACCAATCTGGCCTAATTAGGCTCAACTAGTTTCAAACATTAACCCCTAACTAGCGGCACATGCAGCCTGTTGCCCAATTAGTTCCTTGATGTCATGGCAGGCTGGTTCCATGGCCACCACAGGTGATCACTTGAGGCTATTGCGGGTTTAATCCCACCCCACTATGAGTGCCTCCTGGTGGTGACCATGGGAGCTTGCTCACAATATATTTACTATAACTAGGCCTATTGTATGAAATTTGGTTGTTGCAAGAGTACTTCACCAAAAATCTTTAGCTAAAGTTTAGCATTTTAATAATTTTATAATTTTATACAAAAATACACACTTAAAAGGGTTTAGCAACAGCAAAATAAAATTGGATAAATACCTGGAGAAGTGGTTGAAATAAGATGATTACTATTTATTCATTGGTACTAATACTGTACAGTAGTTTGAAGTTCCCATAAGGTCCAATTTCTCTGTAATGAAGGGGTAATCCCATTTGGAGAAGTGACTGTTATTCAGTGGTGGACATTTCAATCTGTCAGCCAAGCCAGGACAGAACACTACCATTGCTAGATTGCCAGTGAAGGATTATTATGTACCACCCAGCAATAAATACAAGTTTAAAATGTTAATATACTTTGTACATTTTAATTAGCCACCAATGTCAGGGTGGTCAATTTCTTACATTTTTAAAAAAATATATAAAACATATTCTCCTACCACATAAAGTTAAAATAAACAATTTTTAAAAAGAAATACAAATTATGACGGGGTACAATCCTTCATGTTTGTTCACACATTTTTTTAAATGATGATTAAAAAAACAGCAGAGCAGCTCTGCTCATCTTTGAATGACACACTTTAGTTTGTTTTTTCATGTTTTCCTTGTAATATTATGGAGCAAAAAATATTTGTATTTAATCAGGCCACGGAGATTCAGTATATTTGATTGGATTCTCCAAGGTAGTTTCAAAACGCAAAGACCTTGTCTCATTTTATTCTTCTGATAGTAATCCAGCTAGAGTTCTAGACAGTGAAATCAAGAGAAATAGCACACATAGTGAACAGAAGCAGGGGAGCTTTGATCCCAAAATAACAGCTGCCTTTAGATCATGTTAACAGGAAAGCGACTATCTTAGTTTATTAGGTTAACAATAAGACTACAAATTAAGAAAAAAAGTTTTACCTTATTTTAATCTGGAACCCTTGATCAAGTAACACATCAAATAAATAGAAAAAAAACAAGAATAATGTTGCTGTCAGTGGCAATACAGTAACCACAATAGCAACTATCTCCGGTTTGAATGACGAGTTAGCCAACTGAATGCAGTCTGATTACTTTCAGCAACATTATGTAAGCAGATAACAGTAACAACACAGGACGGTGCTCTCTTCCCACCGCGACATCGTCCATCACTGGCATAAGTTAGAAGGCTACCAGACCACAAATGGAATTCTGAGCAAACCGCATTACTTGTGGAATATTAAGAAAGGCATTTGTATTCATTAGCAACAAAAACTAGTGCTGCATAAAATCATGAAAAAAACAAAGAGAAACACTTTATATATATATTTAACATATCCATTTTCTAAGAGCAACAGAAACCAAAGAAGGTGGCTCTGACAGGGCTTCAGTTTCTACTGCTTAAATAATTAATGGTTCTAAACTCTCAGTCAACCATATCAGTGAAAGTGTGTTGACTCCTAATGAGAGAATATTTACCAAAGTGCTTATTGCCATAATAGGATTTAAATCATGTTTGAATCATATTACATCCAGATATTAGCGATTCAAATCTGGTTCAGGTTTTTGTCACCTTTATTGAAAAACAAAAACACTGGAAACTGGTATAATTAAGTTATTAATGTTGAACAGTGTGTAAAGCTGGTGTTTTTCTCTCATAAATATTTCATCCTTTCAATATAAGGCTACCAGAGGATGCATCTGTATAGTAAATACACCTAGACCCAAGGAAAGCTTATTACAGGTTTAGGTCAAATCCCAAATACTGGCAATGATTTTGATGTTCGGGTTCTAGCGCACCCTTATGTTTGTTTCTTACGGAATACTCATTTTTGTACAGATATTTACCGACTTCAGAGAAAATTAACATATAGACTGCAGATGCACTGGAGATAATGTAACAATGCTTTTTTTGTCTATTTTTGCTGCGACTGAGTTTGTTAACAAGATGGAAAGGATTGATTAGTCTTATCCTAGGGGCAGTTGTTAATTTAAATGTCTCTATTTAAATCCAATAGAGAGAGGACACAGGCGCGGTTTGACTGCCGCTTTTGGTACAGGTGCAATCAATTGCGATGTGATGTGCTTTCCTATTATCAAACAGAGGTACATTTACCATTAATTATACATATTTTATTTGCAAACCATTAATTATAGATATTGTTTTTGCAAACTTAACCTGGAAACAATCTATTTCTCTAAACAGAAAAAAGAAATCACGACGAACAAGACAAAAATCCACCGCAAAGTTCCACAAGTAAAAAAAATGTACAAAACCCAATGTATTACATGTGATTAATATTCACATACTATGTTCTTAATGGTGGAACAATATGATAAATTCATTTTAAAAAGATGAAAAAGACTGAAAATAGCATAACGTACCAGATTTCAATGGGCACTTCCGTGCTTTCTAAGCGGAAGTTGTTTAGGCATGCGTGAGCAAGTGCAGTGCGCTGGGTACCACTTTTTATCTGCATACCTGAAAATAACACTACACCAGCACAGGGGATGTGGACATGGATTTGTCTACAAACCTACTTAAAGCTAACAATATTAACACTGTTTGGTCTGTCATCAGATTTCTGCTCAATGCCGTGATGTGGATTTTAGTTCTCTGCGCAGCTTTCAAAAGCACGATTTTATGAAATCATGGATCGCATCGTCATTGAAACCTGTTAAACTCTCTCTTTAATACTCAATCTCTAACTAAGGCTCCGATTCTTGATTATATATTCAACGAGAAACTTCACTTTTCATGTTTAACAGAAACGTAGCATCAACAACGAGTGATCCAGGTTATGGCTTTGTGGACTTCTGGTCGCAGTGGTGGTGTAGCTGTTTTTCATCTTTAGATATTGCATTGAGGTTAGTACTTGTTCCAGATTTTAGCTTGTTTGAGTGTCTGGCTTTTAAATTAAGATCTCCTCAGCCTGTAGTTGTAATTTTAGTCTACCGCCCTCCTAGACCCAATACTTTAGTTGAAGTATCTGACCTTCTGACATCTCTGTGTCCGACTTTCAATAGAATTCTACCCTTTTGGTGATTATAATATTCATGTGGACACTATGAACTGTTCATTTGACTTTGACTTTGCTGACTTTGTGAGTTTATTGGATTGTTTTGGCCTTGTTCAGCTTGTCAGTGTTCCTTCATATAGTCATGGTCACATTCTTGTCAGTTTCTGACCTCCATTACCCTTGTCTAATACCAAGCATGTCATGAAATTTCGTAATTTAAAATCACTAAATACAGTTCTGTTTTCTAAGGCAGTTGCCAATGCTTCCCCAACTGAATTCCAGACGTGTTCCTTGGATGACATTGTCAAGTTTTACAGTCATACTCTTGGCGACATCTTGGACCTTTTTGCTCCCGAAAAAACATGCTTTGTATAGTTTTCTTGCTCTTCTCCCTGGTATACTGATGAGTTACGCTCAATGAAAGCAGCAGGACACGAATGTGAGCATTTATGGAAGAAGACTGGTCTTACTGTTCATTTGCAGGCTTTTAAGCAACATCAACTAGCTTATGGCGCTACTTTGAAGTCAGCTAGACCCTTATTTCTTTCTAACCTCATTGAAGGAGGCCGTGGTAACCCTAGGCTGCTCTTTTCTACTATCCATCATATGTTAGAGCCAGTGGGTAATGTCTCTTTGCCGGCAACTAATGATCAGTACAATAGTTTCCTGGATTTCTTTCAAAAGAAAATTGACAATATTAGATCTCAAATCGTGTCTTCAGCCACTATTGCTGCTTTAATTATTGCTCCTCCTGTTTTCACTGGGACTGTTTTAACTGATTTTAGGTCTGCAAAAATTAGTTGCCAAATAAAAACCTACCACCTGCTCTTTAGACCCTATTCCCACTTCCTTATTTAAATCTTGTTTCTCAACCGTGTGTCCCTTTATTATTAGCATTATTAATAAATCACTGTCTCTTTTTATTAGCATTATTAATGAATCACTGAGATCTTGAATTGTTCCTTCACACCCTAAACTTGCTGCTATTACTCCTTGATTAAAAAAAAACTAATTTGGACTGTGATGTGCAACTACCGGCCAATTTTAAATGTACCTTTTCTGGCAAAAATTTCTAGAACGGGTGGTAGCGTCTCAACTTCAATCACATCTAATGTTTAATGAGCTTTTCCCGGTTTTAGACCTTTACACAGCACGGAAACATGCTTAGTTAAACTGGTAAATGACTTATTGATGAGTGCAGATTCAGGCTCTCCTATTCTTGTTCTTTTGGACCTTAGTGCAGCCTTTGACACTGTTAATCATGATGTTATTTTACATCGTTTGGAGAAATATATTGGTGTTTTTGACACTGCTCTTCAGTGGTTCAAGTCCTATCTGCTAAACAGAAGACAATTTGTTACCATAGGTGGCTGTAGGTCTGATGTTGGCTCAGTTACTTCTTCTGGGCTCTGTCCTGGGACCTTTTTTATTCAGTATCAAAATGCTCCCTCTCGGTCAAATAATTCGTTGTCATGACATTCGTTTTCATTGCTATGCTGACGACACGCAAATCTACTTGCAGACCAAACCTGATACTGCTTTGGCTGTTTCTGTACTTAGTAACTGCCTGACTGAAATTAAAACTTGGATGCAGCAGAATATTCTGCAATTAAATCTTAGCAAGACAGAGATCATGCTATTGGGTTCTCCTGCTGTGTAAAGCTGCGTAAAGTTGGTAGTTTTAGTTTAGTCATTGATGGGCTTGAGATTAGTCCTACGTCTGAAGTAAAAAAAAAAAATCTAGGTGTTAAATTTGACTCTACGTTGTCTTTTGAGGCCCACATTAGAAATATCTGTAGAATATCTTTTTTTCATTTACGAAATATCGCTCGCCTTAGATCATCGACTACTGTAATGCCTTGTTTGTGGGTGTTTCCACTAATGTTCTTAATAGCTAAAAATGATCTCCTTTCCATGCCAAGAACAAAATTATGAACTATGGGAAATCGTGCCTTTTGCTCTTTTGCGTCTCTGGAACTCCCTTCCAAGGTCTATCAGAGACTCAGAGTCTGTGTCTATATGTTTAAATCTCACCTCAAGACTCAGTTTTATTCATTGGCTTACTGCACTGTATAGTTTTTATTGTATTGTTTATGTATATTTATGTATTTTATGTCTTTTTAAATGTAAAGCACTTTGGGATTTATTTTATTGAAAGGTGCTATACAAAATAATAATTATTATTATTATTGTTATGAAAATCTAATTATAAATAACAAAACCCCCAATTTCAGTGATAAAACACAGATTTATTTTTTAATATCTGTTGTTGCAGGGAAAAATAAATTGCAGTTAACACCGGTGTAATGTTATTAACACCGGTGTAATGTTATTAACACCGGTGTAATGTTATTTTCAGGTAAGCAGTAAAAAGTAAACAACTTCTGCTAAGAAAGCACGGAAGTGCCCATTCAAATGTGGTACGTTATGCTATTTTCAGTCTTTTACATATTTTTTAATTGAATTCATCATATTTTTCCACTGTATGCAAATATTTATCATATGCAATACATTGGGTCGTCTACATTTTTTTACTTCTGCAACTTTGCGGTGGACTTCTCATTTTGTCTTGTTCGTCGTTGTGGAAGGGTGGTGGGGAATTCACCTACACACATGAGACAGAACTGTAGTTGAAACGCCGCTCCAGCGTACTGATTTATTTTGGCCTGCAGAGGGCGCTGTTGTCCGTGGCCTGAATACCGGCAACGGTAGTCAGGACCACAGTTACCAACACTGGTATACAGTCCGGCTGATGCCGGTGCTCAAAATAATAATGAAAACAAAATGCAAAATGAAAAGGGAAAATAAAACACAGTAATAAAACTACAAAATAAAGGTGCTACTTACGCCGTGCCCCCAGCAGTGCCCCCACTGCCACTAAGCCAGTCAGTTTGGGATCTCCGTACTACGCTGTTATGCACTATAAACTGCGGTGGCCAAGGTTCCCCTATCACTACACACGTCCACTCGGGTACGTAATATATTTTAATAAATGGTTTATTTATTGCTGGCTGTCTTCCTCAGCCATGCTTGCCTGTTTTGGTTGCTCGCTCCAACCACAGGCGTTCTTGCCTGGTCTATGTTTACACTGGCCTTCTCAGCCAGCGTCTCTGTGTATTCCCAATCACGGCCCCCTGAATGCAGGAGGCTGTGTGGTTAAAGAAAAGGGCTTGTAACCAGGAGGTCCCCGGTTCAAATCCCACCTCAGTCACTTAACCTCCTTGTGTTCCATCTTTCAGGTGAGACGTAATTGTAAGTGACTGCAGCTGATGCATAGTTCACACACCCTAGTCTCTGTCAGTCGCCTTGGATAAAGGCGTCTGCTAAATAAACAAATAATAATAATAATAACCAAGTGCAGTACTTATGGGCTGAGCAATCCCCCAAGGCCCGCCTCTCAGCCACTCAGAGAGAGGGAAAGCCAACACACCCTCTTCCACACCTCTCCGTGTCACTGCCATAACTGACCCTCTTGCTGCAGTACCACACATGCGCCAGATAATCAGCACAGATCACCCCCTCCCCCCTGTTACAGTTGTGAATTTTTTTTTCTTTTTACAGAAATTGATTTTCTGTTTCCAGTTTAAGTTTGCAAAAAAAAAAAAAGTATAATTAATGGTAAATGGTAAATAGTAAACCTCTGTTTACAGTATCTGTAAACCTCACTATTTTTGACTATACTGGACTATATGGCACCGAATTGTACCAGTACTTGCAACATTTGTACTTTCACTGAACTGCTCCATACTTTGCCGTATTCCACTGCTGCTCTTAATTATAACTATTTTTTTTAGAACTATTCACGTTTTTTGTAATTGCTATTATTTGAAATTGTTCTCATCTCTTAATGGAATTTACTCTTATAAGCAAATATTTTTACTATAAGTTTAACTGCTCTTTGTCGAATTTGCTCTTAAGTGTAATTATTTACTGTATTCTTTATTTTGCTCTTAGTTGAATTTGATCTTTTGTTCTACTGATTTTACTGTACTTTATAACTGCTCTTATCTGTAATGTGATATTTTGTAATGTGATACTTTGTATTGTAACCAGATGTTTAAAGACACTGAATAAGACACACTGTCAGACATTTGCTTTAACACATTGCAGAGGCAAAACACAACTGTGACCAGGCTTTAATCCAATGACGTGACATTAAAATGGTCCCGACTCATGGTAAAAGTAGGTTTTTGGTATTTCTGACCCTTCTTTCACAGTTGTCTTTCACCTGAACCCTGTCTTAGGATGCTGCATACCTTTTCAAGCTCTAGTGTACCTGTTGTTATAATAAATACATATATACAAACAAGCTGTTTTGTACACAGCAATTTAAATATGTATCTATATAAATAAAATTACTTATTTTAGTGGCCACTCCAAAACAATTGTTTTCATGTGATTATTTTGTACAGGTCCTGTTCATTGTTTGAAAGGACTGGGACATCAGTAACGTTCTAACCTTTTCCGAGCTAATGCCTTTGAGGAATCCCAATGGCTCAGCTAACATCTATCTTCTGCAAACTTTTGTCAAGAAACAATAGAGCACTAAAATCTAGGGCAATCATTCTTTTAGATCACAAGCTATACAAACAAGCACAACTCTCGCAGCTCCCAGCCTTTGTCCAGATAGAGGATGACCAAATTAGACCCCCAACATACAATGTACATATATATTTGAGCAAAGACAATGCATTGTTAATGTGGTGTGTATCTATATATATACACTGTATATATATCAAAACAGGTTGCTTACCCACAAAGACTTCATTGTTCGGACTCCCCCAGGGAAGCAAGAAAGTGAGCACTCAAAAGGCAACCTTCCAATAAATAACTTTTATTTTGTATAATCCACATTATTCAGACAGGATGGTATTGTCCTCGGACAGCAACGCTGACGTTGCGACGTGTGTATGTATTTAAAGTTCTACATTTTTACAACTTTTTGGTTGTCTTCTGCAAAATATAGCACATATGCATCATTACAACAGCTAATTGGAACTGGACAAATTTAACTTATATTGAGTTTATAAAAATGATGATGATTTTAACTGGGTTCAGTGTAATTTGTTCCCCTGGCAGGCAAAAAAAATAAGTTAGAGTGAGCATTTTCCAGGGGAAGGTGTAAATAAAGTGTGGACTTTATTGTTAAAAAGAAGTCTAAAAAGGCAACACATCATGACAAAGAGCTATCAATCACAGTCAATAAGACAGTGCTAGCAGCTAAAGACCCAAATACGCAATCAATTTTAATTTAATGCATAAAAATGCGCATAGCAATTTTGTTGCACAGCTTGTCTGCCTCCCCTAAAACTTCCACTAACAACTACATCTCCCAGAATACAATGTTTTCAGTTACTAAACTGTGCACAATAAAGACCTGTCCAACAAAACATTATCCAATCTCTAGCTAGCCCTGTTGTCTTTGCAGCCAATCACAGTAAGAATAAGAAAAATTTGAAACTACACAGGTTGAAGCTAAACGCCCCGGGCCCAAACAATCCAGCTACAAATCCAACTGGAACCATCGTCAGAGGCAACCGCTAAAAAAAAGATACTGTTTTATAATGTATTAATGCATTTCCTTATTTTATGTATCTGTATGGCTTTATATTTAAGTTTTAATATGTTCACTGAGTTTAAGAATTTAATGTTACAACAGAAGTTCTGTTTCTGTGCTTATCTTCATATATATATTCTGTTTCTGTGCTTATCTTCAAAGTCGTATTGGCTGTGGTCAATAACGTGAATAAGAATTGCTGTTGTCTCTGATTTTATTTTAATAGTAAGTTTTTGTACAGTAGTTCAAAGTAACATTGCAGTTAAAATGGAAGGCTCTTTTCTAAAGCCTGCCCCGTTACCATTAAAGAATGTACAGTTTTTACCAAGATTACTCATGACTTCAAGGCAATGTTGCATTTTACCCCCTCAAAATACATTGTACTCTGTGCTAAAATTATGGGGTAAATTACTCCCAGACCCAAACTGACTTCAAAACATCACACAAACTGTCAGTTAATGAAAATGATGACCAGATTTAAAAATATTACTGATGAAAACAGAGACGTGTTCGCTGAAAATCAGGAAAATGCTACCACAAGAAAAAATATAAAATGATATAAATTTACTAAAACTTTTAGTAAAAACGTAACTGGAAGAAAATTGAGAAAACAGGAAAATTCATCAAGCACCAGTACAACAACTTAACAACATTATGGTATACTGGGAAGCAAAGACAGGTGTTTAACGTGACACAAATATGAAAGTTCAATTTACTACAGTAACCAAACAGACTTCACAAAAACATAAGAAAGTTTAGGGCATTTATCTTGCACAAGAGTTTATTCCTTATATTATCATTATTATTGATGTTTTATTTTTTGAACTCCTGTTTTGTCACATGTAACAAAAAAAAGTTTATGTTTATACGGCATGCTTAGGGGATGAGTAATGATTAGTTGTAGTGATTGTGAGAGTAAAATACAGTGGAATGTCACATATCCGACCGTCACATAACCACCCTGATCAATTAACTGCCTCGCTAAATAAATAAATAAATATTAAAATGAGGCTACAAGAGTAATGGTATTGGCAGCAAGTGCAGCGTCCGCGATGGAAACAGAAAGAAAGCGTTATAGCAATAAGCCTTTTGGTGCATGCCCCTTTAAGAGAGACGGGCTGTGTGCGTGTGTCAGTCAGCTGTGTGTAGCAGTGACGTTTCAATACACCAGTTGAGAAAGTGCAGTGCTTACAAAGGTACCACGAAATGTTCCTGTCAGGACAACTAAGGAAGTCAGCACCTCCAGTCACTTTAGATGTGTAATGACTGCCGTATAGGATACTGACCTTAGCCCTTTGTGGTCCATTGTCGGACCTGGTCCGACATTGCAATTATTCCTATCAGGTCCATTGTCGGACCCTGTCCGACATCATCATAGAAACACAAAAAACGGGTTTTAGTAATTTTTTCTCCGGAAAAAGTCGAGAAAACCATTCAATGGCCGAGTGGGAACGACAGGAGCCGAGACAAGTCGGGAAAAAAAAAAAAAAAAAGGCATATCTCATGAATAGTCGTACATGACCCTGGTATCAGATAACGGGGCGGTCATAACTAAACAAGCTGGCTGATAGTGAGTCAGCTCACAGAGAACACGGACATTTGCAGAGCTTTTTTGAGATGTTATAGGTGAAAGCTATAGCGAACGA
Organism: Acipenser ruthenus; assembly: GCF_902713425.1. Lineage (NCBI taxonomy): Eukaryota > Metazoa > Chordata > Actinopteri > Acipenseriformes > Acipenseridae > Acipenser > Acipenser ruthenus. Next base: position 49,047,525 of record NC_081192.1, read on the forward strand.
AAAGGGTGGGGCGGGGCTGGAGATGCCTAGTGAGTGCTTTGTTGATATGCAGGGCCATTTAAACCCGTTTGACTGTGAAAAAATACTTTTAAACAGCGCGTCTAAAATTAACTGCCCGTGTGAAAATAAATTAGACCTGGCGTGCCTGATGCGCATTTAATAAATGGACCGCAAAGGGTTAAGGTTAGGGTTTCAGTGTAGGAGAGGATTATTCATTGTTTTATTAATAATAATATGATAGCCAATCAGAGTGCAGTGTCCTGCCAGGACCATTTTGTGGTAAGCACTGCTGAGAAAGCTTTGTGGTTTACTCTTTTTTTGTGCAATGTGTTTATATGATGGAGCGCATGGTTGCAGATATTGGCAGCATGTTGTTGTAGCTTTTAAATGCATTTGAATTAGATAAAGCAAGCTTCATAAAAGCAATGCTTACCGGCCATTTGTTTAAAATAGCTGAAGCAATATTTAAACCGAGCTTCTTATTGGCTGTTGGCAATATCAAGAAAGAGCGCAAAGTACCAGGACAGAGATATTAAGAAAGCAGAACCAGGGAGGCAGGGACTTCTTGGTTAAGAAAGAAGCCATCAGTTGAAGATTACTGTACATTTACCAATTAGTTTGTATTTTTTTAAAAAGCTTTGCATGGAGATGGCTTGTAATAAACTGCATAGCAACACTGTGTACTGTAGCCTAATTGGTCTTATTTACATTTGCTTACTTTTAAAGCAAATAATTTACTGTTTAAAGTAGTTTGAGTGTTGTTTTTGTTCACTAACCTATTTATGCATGGGTAAATGTCATTTTTCTATAGATGTTCGCAAATCTGACTTTTTCACATATCCGCCTATACAATGTTGTACTGTAATTAAAAATAAAACCAGCATAAAAGATTTGTGAGTTAGTTTTTCCCCTAGTTTAAGTCTGTATTTCAAATGGATTTATTTGTAGCTTTTATTGTTGTTGTGGACTATTTGGCTGTCACTGTAGCTGCTGTTCTGTCTCGATGGCAGCGCACTTGGTTTAACCATGTTTAGAAAGGGAAACTCAGGAAAGAACACAAATACAGCATCCTATTTGGCTGAAACGCTTTACAGCATGGTGATGCAGAGTCGTTATCGGCATGACATGGGATGTTGGTGTGATTCAGTTGTGCGTACCGTGTGAAAGATTTCTGGGGGCGCGCCTGCACTCGATCCAGATATGACCTGGGTATGTGGTTTCACACTACGCGGGATTGTACCCAAAGTAGCTACAGCGACAGTGTGAAAGGGGCTATAGAAGCTAATTGTAAACCATTTTTCCCACCTACACTATACCCGATTGGTGGGGCTAGACATTTTCAGTCTGAGCCTAATTGGGAGGATGGTCATTTTATCATCCCTAACCACAGCAAAAAAAATAAAATAATAATCTGTTTGATGTTACAGGCTTTCTTCTTCATGATTCTACACCCTCCCTTGTTCATAGAAAACCTGGGGCCAAACAGAGCCTTCACAACACATTTCCAAAACAACAGCTGTTTTTACAGTAGTACAGAGGCGAGGAGGCACAGAATGTCAAAACTGGCCTGCTTTGAAGGATATTCTAACAGTAGAAGTCATTGGATGAAGCTGTCTGATAAAAAGAAACAATAACAGCAAAATACAATTGTTTTTTAGGGGCTGACTTTCTGTCAAATTAGCCAGAATATCTACAGAGCAACAGCAAACAATCAAGATTACTAGTGGTTAAACAGCACCTGATTTATTTCACCATGTACTTTGCCCACATCATCACAATTCTTGTGGGCGGCACAGCTCTGCACTGCTCCTTGACTGTTGCTAAATAAATCAACATGCAAGGCTGCTTACATTAAAAGCCACAGATGATTATAATAATGAGAGGAAATGCCCCAAGGTGGTCTGTCATTAGTGTTACCAAAGTGAGACCCTGGTAATTAACATCTCATGAATGAAATCATTTTGATGGCACCGCAGAGAACAGGTAATTAGCATGAAACATGAGTTTGCAATGTGATTGGTTCAGTGACCCATGAAAGAAGTGACAGAAAGTATGTGCTCAGCAGTTCTACTACAACTGGCATTCAGAACTGGATCTGGTTTCTATCTTGAGAACTCCATCTAAACCTGTCAGTTTCAGATCAGGTTCACGTGTGTCAATTTGTAAACACTGTTGAAAGACCATGCAGTTTAAGATGGAAGTCACTTTTAAATAATAAATATATACCTTTTCATTTTTGATAAAATCTCCAAAAAGAAGTGTAAGAAATGCAAAATGCTGTGATGAGCAGTATGTGAGTGATGTGAGTTGTTTACTTATTTCCTTCACACAGTGGTTTATTGTTTTTACTTAACATGAAAAAATAAACACAAGACATATGATTAGTCTCAATTTGATAACTTAAGATGTAAACTGGCTACTTCAAGATGCAGCAAACACATAAAGACGAATCAATATCAAGCAGACAGTCCTAACTGCAGTGGTGCCCGCAATCCAACAAACATACACTCAGTAGCCACAAACCTCATTTTTCACTTACAGTACTGTATCTTTAGAACCTTTTATAACTTGATGTTAATAATGACAGTTGTACAGAAAGCATCTTGACTTGGGGAAAGTGTACTGTAATAGGACAAATATTATTGCTGTAAAGCCATAACCTTTACAAAATATTCTGTAGAATTTTACATAACATGACGATAAATTGGTAAGAAAAGAAAAAAAATGTTTTAATGGGTAGCAGAAATTTGTTTCCAGGAGATTTTCACAAATTTGTCCCACATGTTCCCTCATGTAATGCGTAACTCACAGCACTGCTCAAGCTTGATGCAAAAGACTATGAAACATATTACATAAGAATAAAAAAATGAATACAGATGGAGACCAAATCTATTAACAATAGTAATTAAAATGCAATTAAAGTGGATATTTAACCAAAGACAACACAATGAACAGTGTAATGACTCAATGCGATATGGCAGAAGTTGACACTGAGTTGTATCCGTACTGTAGTTAATGAGGATGACTTTATCCAGAATTCTCTTATTAATTTTTCCTACACATAAAAACTGCACACTTAGCCAAAGGTAAGATGCATTATACATTTTATGATAATACCCATCTACCCTTCAGTGAAGTATGTAACTATTATGCAAAAAGCTTAAAGTCTACCGTGCGTTAGGAATAAGCTATTATTCAGCCCAGCTGTGATACAAAATTGCAGTACAGATGTTTGTCTTTGTTAATGTAACTTTATACAAATGTACAGTATGTATTCCCTTAGTGACACTGTTTATGCATTGTTTAGATTTCATAAAAATGGGAGGATGATGTCTAAGCCTCAAAACAATACATTTTAAATGTCTCCCATTCACCACTGCATCATTTTGCTCCCTATGCTTTTTGTGTGCCTGTATCCCACACACACACCACAAGAAAGGGTATTAACCACTACGCAAAAGAGCTTGGCTATATGTATTCGTGGTTATAGTGCTTGTAACCTCCTCAGTGACAGGTGTCAAAAGCTGTAACAGCAGGACATCACACAACACTGCCTGTCACTATAAGAATTTTCTTACCAGGCACAATGCTTTCAAAATTCCATCCACACGCTCTACATATACACATCAATGAGATGAAAAATCAGAATTACTTGAAACCCAGTAGTGCAAATCTGCACTGTACGTGTGTTTAAATGTGTGTACTTTTACCTACACAATATGTAGCGTTTGTTTACAGTATAAAACCCCTCTAATATGAAAAGGTCCATTTGCATATTGACTGGAAGTGTTCCGATTCCATTTTTTTTCATTATTTTCAAAATTTGAAAGAAAAAGTGTCTTGCCCAACCTATTAATTAAGAGTCTGCAATTCTCAGAGCATGTTTAATTTCTCATTTTAATAGTACATGCAACCAGATAATTGAAATGTTGTTTCCTTTTCATTTCCCAAACCATCCTGTATATGAATAATCTTGAAGGTATTTATGCACAGCAAAGCTTTTTCCAAAAAGAGGTGCCGACCATAAGGCACTTTATTTATTAATGTCTCTGCAGAGTTAAATCATAGTTAACAGCAATGACATATAAACCATGTACACTGCTCAAAGATGCTCGTAGAGACGAGGTCGCTCGCTCACTCAAAAATCTCTTCTTCTTTTAGACTTGACCGCTCATTATATGCAGATTCCTCTTACATTTTGTTTTAAAAACCTTTTATTACTTATTAAAACAAAACATGAAACAAACACAAGGTGTTTCGACACACAGTGTGTCTTCATCAGGTGTTGCAGCAATTGTCAATTAGAAAACAGAGCTGTGACAGGATTGACCGAGGTTTGAGACTGGATTCAAAACAGAAAAACAGCACACACAAAAACACTCTTGCTTCTCCTTCTAGAACTCTCTTCCTTAGCCAGGGCCTCTCCCCTTGCTTTTATCCCCTGTGGCTGGAGCCCAATTAATCAATAATTGCTGATTATTCAATTAGGGCTCCAGCCACATTCTCACATGTTTTCCTGGCAGGGAGGAATTTTAACCCCCTCCCTGCCAGTCCCAACCACGTTAATAAAGACGGGGCAGTCCCCCGTCACATATCCCCCCCCTTGTGCCAAGCACAACATGGCCTAAATGGCCACCTCCCCCCTCAGTCTCAGTCCCGGAAGAGGGGGAAGCACAGTGTCCATGGGGGTGGCCATGGTGGGACGTCCGGCACCACCCAATTCTTCATGGCCGGCAGCTCCCTCTTCCGGGGCTCCGGCCACACACTATCCTGCCGCGAAAGTGCCGCTGGGGGAGCTGGTCTCCTGACCTCCCTCCCCCTCTTCATGGCCGGCAACTCCCCTCCGTGGGGCTCCAGCCATAGTGTAGCGACCCCAGGCGAAGCAGGATCCCTAGCAACCCCAGGCGAAGCAGGATCCCCGAAGACCCCAGGCGACAGCAGCAGCAGCGGACCCTTGGGAGGCGACGGCAGCAGCAGCGGACCCTCGGGAGGCGACGGCAGCAGCAGCGGACCCTCGGGAGGCGACGGCAGCAGCAGCGGACCCTCGGGAGGCGACGGCAGCAGCAGCGGACCCTCGGGAGGCGGAGACGGGAACGGCGGCCCGGCTCCCTCTGGTGGCGGAGGCGGGAACGGCGGCCCAGCTCCCTCTGGTGGCGGAGGCGGGAACGGCGGCCCGGCTCCCTCTGGTGGCGGAGGCGGGAACGGCGGCCCGGCTCCCTCTGCTGGCGGAGGCGGGAACAACAGCTCGTCTCCCTCTGCTGGCGGAGGCGGGAACAACAGCTCGTCTCCCTCTGCTGGTGGAGGCGGGAACAGCAACTCATCTCCCTCTGCTGGCGGAGGCGGGAACAGCAACATGTCTCCCTCTGCTGGTGGTGGAGGGAGAGACAGCTCCGGCTGTTCCCCCTCTGCTGGCGGTGGAGGTGGGAACAGCCTGTATTCTTCCCCTGCGGGTCCCTTCAGCCCTAGGCCTGTGGGCTTCACTTTCTCGGGCCGTGGACGCACCGACTCCTCCCGCTCGGGCCGTGGACGCACTGACTCCTCCAGCTCGGGCTCCTCCCCCTTGGGCTGTGGACGTTCGAGCTCCTCCCTCTCGGGCTGTGGACGTTCGGGCTCCTCCCTCTCGGGCTGTGGACGTTCGGGCTCCTCCCTCTCGGGCTGTGGACGTTCGGGCTCCTCCCTCTCGGGCTGTGGACATTCAGGCTCCCCCTCTCTGGACGACGGCAGCGGCTCCCCCTCTCTGGGCGATGGCAGCGGCTCCCCTTCTGGCTCTCGGGACGGCGGCTCCTCCCCTTCTGGCTCTCAGGACGGCGGCTCCTCCCCTTCTGGCTCTCAGGACGGCGGCTCCTCCCCTTCTGGCTCTCAGGACGGCGGCTCCTCCCCTTCTGGCTCTCGGGATGGCGGCTCCTCCCCTTCTGGCTCTCGGGACGACGGCTCACCCCTCTCTGGCTCTCGGGACGACGGCTCACCCCTCTCTGGCTCTTGGGACGGCGGCTGCTCCCCTTTTGGCTCTCGGGATGGCGGCTGCTCCCTCTCTGGCTCTCGGGACAGCAGCTCAACCTCCTCTCCAGACTCCTCCACGTCTGGCTCCCAGTTGAGCTCTCGACACGCGTCCTCTTCATGCCCGTACTGGCAGCAGTGAGCGCACCACTCCTCTACTTCACTGACGGGAGCCCCTCCCCTGTCTACCTCCAGGTAATCCAGCACCATGCTGGCGATATCCTGGAGGGAAACCGGGTGGTGCCGTCTCTCCCACTCTTCCCACCTCTCCCCGTCTCAACGCCACAGCGTGCGGATGGCTATGGGAAGGTCGTGGGGGAGGTCTGCTTCGGGGTGCACCAGCCACTCCCAGATCTCCCATGATGGTGGTGAAGGCGGTGATGTTGGAAGTGGTGGGGTGGCTGCCGAGGACGGGGTTTGCAGCTGCTCCTGGTCCGGGTTGTGGTGGCATCCTGCCCAGCTGTGGCCATCCGCCTCACAGTGCCCACACCAGTCAGCTGGTGGCCCATCTGGACAGGACCTCCACCGATTATCCTCCTTCCCGCACCAGGAACACCACGGGAAGAGGCTCGCTGGGTCCTCCCACAAGGTTTGGGGTGGTGGTGGCAGCTGCTGTTGTTGCTGCTTCTGTCGCTGCCTTTGTCTGCTCTTCTTGCCCATTTTCTCTCTTTTTTTTCCAAAAAAAACCTCCCAAAATTCAAGGAAAAAAAAAAAATTACTGCTCTGAGTCTCCAGGTGGCGCTATCCCGTTTCTGACACCAAATGTGACAGGATTGACCGAGGTTTGAGACAGTATAAAGTTCAAAAATAAAGCTTTTTAATAAACAAAAATACAAAATAAACCGGCACAATGGCCAAACAAAAGGTTTTAAACATAAAATAAACACAAAGCAAAACTTACAAAAATAAAGGTTTCCAGGCTGGGCGTTGCCTTCACTGGATTCAAAACAGAAAAACAGCACACACAAAAACACTCTTGCTTCTCCTTCTAGAACTCTCTTCCTTAGCCAGGGCCTCTCCCCTTGTTTTTATCCCCTGTGGCTGGACCCCAATTAATCAATAATTGCTGATTATTCAATTAGGGCTCCAGCCACATTCTCACATGTTTTCCTGGCAGGGAGGAATTTTAACCCCCTCCCTGCCAGTCCCAACCACGTTAATAAAGATGGGGCAGTCCCCCGTCACAAGAGCTTTATCATATATAAAGGACACCAATCAATCCAACAGTTAATCATTAATTGGATGATAGCATAGACATTATTTAAAGTTACAGGTGACAATTTTCACCTATCATAGCATTCATTAATTCTAAATGGTTTTAGAATCTATTGGTAGTCCATACATAGTGTAATTATACAATAAATAAACTCAAACCCCAATATATTAAAACACTTTAAAATACAGCCTTATATTCTGCTATATGTTCCAGAGCATATTACATAGCTAACTTAAACAGTTATTCAATACTAAAGATTGTAAGACATTGGAAAGCAATTCCCAACCCTGGACTGACAAGTTGGCATACATATTGAAATACTAATCTTGCATTGTAACCCTGTACAGCACTGCCTTGTAACACCTGTAAGTCACCTTGGATAAAGGCGTCTGCCAAATAAATAAATAAATAATAAAAATTATATTATATATATATATATATATATATATATATATATATATATATATATATATATATATATATATACATACACCAAGCATCAAAAGAAACATCACTATTATAACACGTTTATTTTCGAAGAAAAGGTATATAAATCATGGACAGTGACGAAATGTTTTTTTTTTTTTTTAATCCCTCGATCATTCATCCTTGACCATGACACACTTGAGTGACTGACTGAAGCATAATTAGTGAGACAGTTGATTGGATACTGGATATGGAGTGATTTCAGCTGTTGAATTGCAAGCTTGAATGAAAGCAATAAAGAAAATCACAGAAAAAAAAGAAAAACAATATGCCATGTCTGTCAAGAGAGCAGCGCCTTTGTGCAATTGGCATGTTGGAGGCTGGACTGGGGCAGCGTACTGTGGCTCGCCGTCTTGGGTGCTCACAGCCAGGAATTTCAAGCCTGGAGAGACGGTATAACCAGACACACTCTGTCAATGACAGGCCACGAACTGGGAGACTAAGAGTCACAACACCTGCCCAAGATCGACAGATCATTTTGCAGCATCTTCGTGTTGTTAATCAGCACAATAAAAAGTCACTGCTCCTGCTCTAAAACAGTTGTCATTTTTCGATCACATCTAGTGAAATTTATCCAAATATAAGTGATAAGTTTTGATGTTCAGTATATGTTACACTCATAGTCAGGATTCTGTCAAAATAACCATTTCGCAATTTGAGCACTGACAAATTATCAAAGAATGAAATGAAAGGTTATTTCGGTCTCTGAGCAAGGGAGTTCAGTGAAATTCTAAATGCCACAGGAGCAAGCCTTGCAAAAAAAAAAAAAAAGAAAATTAATTAAATTGATAAATTAATAAATAAAAACATTTAAAGAAGGCTTTGTTTTTGTCAAAAAGCAATCTCCATCATTATTCTACAGGCGAACCACTGTCTGGTGCTGATCGGGCCTGCAAAACCTGTTTTCTAAAATGTGGTAGTTCGATTTATGATAATATTTAACATTTAATAAGCATACTTTTCTTTCTTATAATATGAATAAAACAATCCATTTTTAATTGTGTTATTTTTTTTCCCTCTAAAACTATTTTCTAAATAACAAGACGAGAACATTCTGAACGTTATTTCAAACTCGCTTGAAGTTTAATGTTTGGGGTCACTATCCTCCTAAATTGCTTAACACGACCCCCTTGCAAATGAGGCCACGCTCTCAATGGGTTAACTTCCTGCATAAATAATAAATAAATACATAAATAATGAATCAATGACATGTATCTTATAAATATAATTTACTGCTTTTATTTTCATTCAATAAAAAAAAAATATATATATATATATATATATATATATATATATATATATATATATATATATATATATATATATATATATATATATTAAAACGTTTGTATTTCACTTGATGCCCATTTTTAACAACCCGCAATTAATTGCTAATCGCAGATTGAGCAACATCTTTAAAATCTGTTTGCTCAAAGCACATTTCGCAATTTGAGTATATAACTTTACTCAGAGACCGAAGAAGCGGTCGCTTCTTTTGAGTTTCGCTCTTTGCTTGTTTGATATTTTCCATTTCGCAATTTGAGCAAAATACTTTGCTCAAACACCGAAATAACCTGACTATGAGTGTAATTATATATATATATAACGGCTAAGCCGTTTCCCCACAACACAAAACACACAGGATTTCTACCCTTGCCGGCTGCTTGGAAGCAGAGCACACCTTCCTGCCTCCTTCTATACAGCAGACCCGAGCAGAATGACTGCACCTCTTATATACCCTGCACCTGGTCCTAATTTAACAATAATTACCAGGTGCAGGGGATAATTAACAATTAACACAAATGTGCATTCGCACATGTTTTCTTCCCATGCAGGGAGGATTAACCCCCTCCCTGCTGTGTTACAATATATATATATATATATATAAAGTAAAAGGTGAGTGAAAGCAATAAATTAAAAAAAACAAATGGGTTGTAGGGAGATATGCAAATAAAGCATTACAAGAGCCAATCAAATCGCGTGAAAGTTGCCTAACGGCTTCTAAATTCACATCGTTTTAAAAGTCAAAATACAGTAGCTGCATACATGTTTTGCCCTTTTTGGGGCTCATCAGTACAGTACAATTGTATTTTGACTTCAAAAAGGCTCAAGAGAGAAAGTAAAAACAAGTAGCTTTCGAGTTAAGGTGAGTGAAAGCAATAAATTCAAAAACAAATATATATATATATATATATATATATATATATATATATATATATATATATATATATATATATATATATATAGTGCCTTGCAAAAGTTCTGTTTGATATTTTATTTTAAAACACTGAAACTCAAAATCAATTATTGTAAGGTGACATTGGTTTTATGTTGGGAAATATTTTTAAGAAAAATAAAAAACTGAAATATCTTGCTTGCATAAGTATTCAAGTATATTTCCCAACATAAAACCAATGTCACCTTACAATAATTGATTTTGAGTTTCAGTGTTTTAAAATAAAATATCAAACAGAATGAAATTTCAATGTACCATTTGTAATTCAGTAATATGAGCGAATTGGTCAGGGGTCTGAATACTTTTGCAAGGCACTGTATATGTGTGTGTATATATATATCATTAGGACTGTCAATTAATCGCAATTAACTCCTGCGATTAGCGCATTCATGTTTTGGGAGATATACAACGCACTTTAATTGCACTCCTGTCTTGTCCCTCTTAGCATACTGGATAATTTCCTGCAGCACCATTTTAATACACTTGAATGCATACCAGGATTGAATGAGTGTAGTCATCGTCTGAATATAAAATTAGTCACAGAACCGCATTATGTAGCAAAGCACTCAAACTGAAGGACTTGTGAATGGGACTTTTATTTTTTTCTGACAGTTCATTGGATAGAAATAGGGTTACTTGTATCTACTGTCAGTTACAGTATCACATAAGTGCATCTAGTCTGTTGTACCCCCTGCGTGCTAACATGCTTTCACATTTCAAAATACACTTTCTAGTAGTTTTTCTGCTACAGACAACAACAATACAACAACAAATGAAACCTGTCAGTTTCGACAGAGTACTCTTTTAGAAATTCAGGATCGCTGCAAACCCATGAATCAAGCTAAGTACGATACTACAGCGTGCTGTTGGTTAGCTACCGACTGAAGACCGGTTAACATTGTAGCTTTGTTTTATTTCAATAACCACATTTATTTTAAACAATATTATTTACAATTATGCAGGATATAACTGTTACTGTTGAATATTTTGTTTTATTTAGGCAATTTCAAGTTTTTAATAAAAGAGAATTTAAAATTATTATTATTATTATTATTATTATTATTATTATTATTATTAATAATTTTGTGAAAAACATCAGTTTGTGAGTAAAGGAAACTGATTGTTGTAAATGCAGTAAGAGGAGTAATAAACTGACTCCACTGTGATTTAGTATTTGGTTCAAACAATTTGACAACAAATGCTGGATATTAAATAAATCTAAAACTATAAAGAGAATCCAGAAATAGGAAATAGAAAAAAAAAATTTATGCTGGGTTGTTTTTTGAACAACAACAACAACAACAACAACAACAACAACAACAACAACAACAATAATAATAATAATAATAATAATAATAATAATAATAATAGCATCAGTAATAAAACAAACTTAAATGTGATCGATGCAGTAATTGTATTAATTAAATCGGTGATTAAAACCAAGATTAACGGAGGTTTCACGCGGTGGGAGCCAGGGCTGCGAGAGGAAGGGAGTGTTTTTTGCAGTTTAGTACTGGAGGCTCAGCCTCTAGACAGGGGAGAGAGAAAAGGACAGGCTGGACTCCAACCGAGAGAGTCTTCCCTATGGAGTCGAGGCTAGCCTTGATGGCCTCCGGGCCCCTGAAAACACAGAGTCCTTTGACTTCCGGGAGAGTTGTTATAGGCGTTGCTTCGTGACTGGGTCCCAGTTACCGACCAGGTTCGACCCTCAGAGGACGGAACGGCTCATATGAAGCATTAACGTAAGGAAGAAAAGAGAATCTGAAAGAACATAAATAATTGTTAGTTACAGGACTCGAGCACTAAGAGTATGAGGGCCACGTCCCAGGAGGATAAAGGAGGAAGTAAGACAGAGCCTTCTTTCTTGAGGCAAGATATAGCGCATGAGCTGCGAAAGAATAGTATGACCGGTGGTCCCCTCTGACCACACGAAGAACCTGTGGAGTTACTGGAACTCTAGGTCGGGGAAGTGAGACTCACTATCCCCCCAAAAGATGGACCACCGGCTCCCCACTGAACCTGCACCTGTGAAGACAAACAATGACCATGTACCAATTTATAACATTATTATTATTATTATTATTATTATTATTATTTATTTCTTAGCAGACGCCCTTATCCAGGGCGACTTACAATCGTAAGCAAATACATTAAACATAAAAGCAAGAAGAGACAAACAATGAAAAAATAATAAAAAATAGATGGTTAGTGGAACATCCGCTCGGCAGAGAAGGAAAAAACCCTTTCATTAGGGGAAAACCTCTGGAGGTCTTGGAGGAGAGGGCGCCCCCACTCCGGGCATGCTAGCTATAGACTGGTGTGTTGCAGTGATATCGGATTGCAGCAATCGTTTGTATCCTGAAGGAATGTGTGGTGTAGAATTGAGGAGAAGACCTGCTTTGGTGACGAGAGCAGAGAGGTGGGAAGAGCGGAGAGGTGGGAAGAGTCCAGGGTGATTCCGAGGAATTCTAGTCAGGTTGCTAGGCCAATGGTTTTATCTTCAGAGAGTGGGATGCCTACTGAAGAAAACAGGGATCGCCAATTGGAGATCGCTTGAGCGGAGGGGGGGCCCAAAGGGGGGGATATAAGGAGAAAGTTGTCTTCCCAGCAGATCCCAAACAGGTGGCGGAGGAGTTTGCTGAAAAGTGCAAAGATCTGAGGAAGTATATGATGGACTACTGTCAGTAGTGTGCAGTGGTCTGCTAAAGAGAGCAGAGATCTGCTGAAGTGGTGATCTGTAACAGTGTGCGGTGGACTGCCGTCAGTAGTGTGCAGTGGCCTGCTGTAAATTGCAGAGATCTGCTGAAGTGGTGGTAATCGCTAAAGGGAGTGAAATGAATGTCATTGTGAGATATGAGTAGCTGCATGAAGCACCTCCGTGGGATTGCAGGAGGTTGTTGCCCAATTGTCTGCCACCCAGAATTTTGATAGGGCGTTGATATTGGTCTTTAAGGGTTAAGACAATTTAGATGGAGCTGAAGATGAGGCTGCTTTCAGCAGAGATATAGAATGCATTGCTCTGAGGTCGCTGCAAAATCTATTGCTTTGATCAGCAGCAGTCTATGAGTGTATTGTGCATTTGACTGAAATGGCAGCTCACATCAAATTAAATATTCACCTTCCAAAGGGAGAGGGTGTGACACTGAAGTGGATGCTGGGGCCAAGGCTGCCTGAGCGGTGGCGAGCAAGGGAGCCGATGACACGGAAGATACAGTGAAGGTGGGGGCGGAGACTGGCACATGCGAGGCGGAAGGAGGGGCTGCAATAGTGCTGGATGGGATTGTCCAAATTTAAGCGATTGTCCATGCCATCTAATTGTGTATTATTTGCGGACAGCACGTTTGCAAATTGCTGAATGAATTGCTTCATATTTACATATATACATATACAGTATATATATATAATCTTCAGCTGAAGGTAACTGCTGGGCTTCAGCTATACTTGCAGGCGGCTCTGGGGTGGTGATGTAGCCACTTGGATCTGGTGCTGCTGAGTAAGCAGGGGCGGGGCGGCGAGTGGAGCTGAGACAGACTCATAGAAAAGTTTAAATAATGCATCCGCTCGCTTCAGATGGGATTTGTAATGCCTTGTCAAATAAAGTTGAATAGTCTGGCGACGGGCCAGTCTTTGAAGAAAAGCATGGTAGGGAAGGAATCTTGTTGGCGTTTCCTTTTGGAACGGCGAGTCTGGGAAGTCCCTGGGTCAGGGTCTGAAACAAAGGAAGGAGATGCCCCAGGAGGGATCGGAATGTTCCATGGATTCTCGGGGACAGAAGAGGAAGAGGTAGGTAGATCCATGCTTGGTGTCGGGTCCATTCTTAGTTCTTTAACCCTTTGCGGTCCATTGTCGGACTGGGTCCGACATTGCAATTATTCTTCACAGGTCCTTTGTCGGACTGGGTCCGACATCATTATAGCAACGCAATAAACGGGTGTTTAGTCGTTTTTTCGCCGGAAAAAGCCAAGAAAACCATTCAATTGCCGAGTGGGAGCGACAGGAGCTGAGACAAGTCGAAAAAAAATAAAAAATAAAAAAGGCGTATCTCATGAATAGTCATACATGGTAGCAGGTATCAGATAACGGGGGCGGTCTGAAGTAAACAAGTTGGCTGACTGAATCAGCGCACAGAAAACACGGACATTTGCAGAGCTTTTTTGAGAGTATATAGTAATAAAATAATGACTTGGATCGCATTATTGAGGAGTTTGGTGATAAAACGAGTGATCCGGAGATGATCGATCGGTATGTACGACTATTATTATTATTATTATTTATTTCTTACATAGGTGAACGCTATAGCAAACGAAAGGGTGGGGTGGCGCTGGAGATGCCTAGTGAGTGCTTTGTTGACATGCAGGGCCATTTAAACCCGTTTGACTGTGAAAAAAAATACTTTTAAACAGCGCGTCTAAAATTAATTAGACCTGGCGTGCCTGACGCGCAATTAATAAATGGACCGCAAAGGGTTAATCAAGTCTGGAAGTTGTGCTGTGATATTTTCAAAGCCGAGTCAGGTAGTCGTGCTGCAAGGTCAAAGTCAAATTGGGAAGTCTTACGAAAGAAAGTTCAGAGCCGGATCGGGTAGTCAAAGGTTCAGGAGTCGAAAATGGAATCAGGGAAGTCAGACAGTCAAGGTTCATTCACAATAATCAGTTTGGTTATTGTTTAAATCTCAAGGTTAATCACTTGACAGTCCTAATATATATACCAACCAACCCAGGCCGTCCTATTGTATCAGCATGTTCCTGCCCCACTGAAATAATTTCCAAGTTCCTTGATGATGTCTTCAGACCCATTGTGGAATCTCTACCTTCATACGTTAAAGAATCTAACCATTTTTTGCAAATAATAGATCATTTTTCTTTAAATGGTAACAGTGAAAATATAACTTTCTTCTTAATGGATGTCAAAAGCCTCTACACAGTTATCCCCAACAGTGACGGTTTAAAAGCACTAAAATACTTCCTTGATAAACGGACAGTAAAAGAACCTGCAACCGATATTCTTTTGCAACTAGCCCAACTCGTCCTTTCTTTGAATTGTTTCTCCTTTAATGGAGACTTTTATAAACAAGTTAGAGGTGTCAGTATGGGAACAAAAATGGGGCCCTCTTATGCTTGTCTTTTTATGGGATGGATTAAAAATAAAGTTTTTCAACAGTACAAGGAACATACACCAATGTTAGATACATCTTAGATACATTGACGACATATTTGGCATCTCAGATAACACTAATGAAGATTTAATGGATTTCATACATTTTATTGACCAGTCACATCCAGCTCTAATGTATACATGGAACATTTCTAAACAAATTTCTTTCTTCGACATTACCATCTCGGTTTCTAATTGTACCATCAATACTACAATGTTCTACAATGAAACAGACTCTCATTCATATCTAAGATACGACTCCTCACATCCCAAAGCTTGTCGCAACTCCATTCCATACTCCCAATTACTAAGACAGAGGTGCATTTTCCATCACTGGAACATCTGAGAAGTATACGAATTAACACCTCTACCTTTCCTGTCGCCAGACATTTTAACAGAAATGACCACACTATAGAAGACATCACAATATGTGGGATGGTTCAATGCTATGGAACTAATGCTGTCAGGAAAAAATCTCTATTAATTCTAATTAACATTATTTTATATAAACTTATATTTATATTATTATGCAATGCTGGCTCTGAGGATCAGCCTTGATTTGACCTCCCTACCGCATTGAAGCTGACACCCTGGGATCCTTCAAGAAGCTGCTTGATGAGATTCTGGGATCAATAAGCTACTAACAACCAAACGAGCAAGATGGGCCGAATGGCCCCCTCTTGTTTGTAAACTTTCTTATGTTCTTATCAGCATGCACAACATCTGAATTAATTTTGTTTATTTATTTATTTAAATGTTATATATTTATTGGAGTTAATTAGTTCATTCTTTTCTGTTGAGTCCCACTGGCATATCATGTTCAGTCTATTTATCCATTTACTCTCTTTTATTCTTCTATGTCGCATTGTCTAATTTTAGCTGTTCTAATACTACAAACCTTACATCATTTATGTCATGTTCTTGACTGGTGAAGTGCTGTACTATTGGTTTTTTCATTTTTTTTATTCCTAATTAATGAAAGGTGGTTCTGAATTATTTTATATAAAGTTGTTCCAGTCTCTCCAACATATTTTATTTCATCACATTTTTCACAGGCTATTCCATAAACAACATTGCTAGTTTTACAGTAGGTATTAGTTTTTAGTGGATATGTGTTGTTCTTATGTTTTTACTTTTGTCCATGTATTTACACACTTTACATTTTCTAGTGCAAGAATTTGTAGAACCTATTTTGTCAATTATTCTTTTATGTTTACTGTGAACTAAAATATCACTAAATTAGCTTTTCTTTTGAATGCTACAACTGGACCCTTAAGAAATACTTTTTTCAATTTTTTTAATTATGTAGAATCCGCAAGTGTTTCCAAACTATCTTAGAAATATAAAGTTTAGAGTAAGTCATTACTAATGGGACTCTTTTGACCTTTGTATCTGTATTTTTATAATCTAGTAGATCATCTCTTTTTAGTTTATCCACTTTTCTTAACTCTGTCTCTATAATTCTTTCTTTGTTTCCTCTTATTTTAAGATTTGTTTTTAATACATTTCTTTGTTTTACATAGTCAATTTCTTTTGAGCATATTCTTTGTGTTCTTATTCCTAGACCCTTTGGGATTGCTCTTTCAGTGTGTATTGGATGTGCAGAGGACATGTGTACATATTGGTGCATGTCAGTAGGTTTATAGAAGAGGTCAGTCTCAGTTGAACCTTCTTCAAGTTTTACTATGGTATCTAAAAATTATATTTATTATCTTGTCCATCGAAGGTCCACCTTAATATAACTGTGTATTTCATTTGCCATTTTATGAAACTGGAAAAGAGATTCTTCTCCATGTGTCCAAAACCCCCAAATATAATCTACAAACCGAATGTATTCTAAAGGTTCTCTTTCCGATTTTCTAAGTAATTGTTCTTCCCATTTCCCCATGTATGTACTGGCAAAATGCATTCCTAATTTAGATCCTATTGCTGTACCATTGTTTTGTTTGTAATTCTTATCAACAAATGTAAAATAACTGTTTTCTAAAACTATGTTGATCATGTTCAGCACTTCTGCTGTTGGTATTGATTTATCTAGTCTATTATCTAGTGCTTTTTGACAAGCTTCTAAAGTTTCTTTATGTGGGACACTTGGATACAAGGATTTTACATCCATGCAAAATAAAATTCTATTCTCTGGAAGGTTGTGCTTTAGTGATTCAAGTCCTTTTAAAAATGGTGTTGTATCCTTAACATAGCTTGGTAATTTCTCAACGTGTGACCTAAGTTGTTTTTCTGCTATTTCAGCAATTATGTGTGTTGGATTATCAATCGTGCTGACTATCATTCGCATAGGGTGATTTTCTTTGTGCATTTTGGGTTTTCCTCTTGCTAGGCCTTGCATTATGTGGCTGCATGTATTTTTTACTTACTCTTTGAAGGCAGCAGATATTAATACTGCAAATTAAAATAATACCTAACATGCACAAACCTGCTCTTTTTAGACATTATTCCACTATATGTTTATCAAATGTAATGATGTTAATAAATATTTCAAAAAATCATCATGACTACTGCAGAATGTGTGTGTGTGTGTGTGTGTGTGTGTGTGTGTGTGTGTGTCTGTGTGTGTGTATGTGCGTGTGTGTGTGCGTGTGTGTGTTGTCTGTGTGAATGAATTGAGATTTACTGAGATGCATACTGTACCTTGTTAGGAATTCACCAGCATTAAATAATTTTAACTTACACCTTAAATTGCAACAAAACATGTATTGCATTCAATAAATATACCTGAATAATTTGTTGTCACCATATTGCTTTTCTGTCAGAAACTGCCACTCAAGCTGAATACAAATTCCATAACTGCCACATCTCTTACAACTTGTCAAGGAGTAATACAAGTTAAATTAATTTTCATAGTCATCAAATGACATAAAGGCAACAATGACTTCATGCAATAAATATATGTAGATAAATGATTAAAGCACTTTCTGAGGTGTTGATATTTTAACATCTTAGGTCTGCAGCAATTTTCTGTGCTATTATCCCTAGGCTCAGGCACTGCTGTTTATTATGGGGGCTCAGACATTACTCTTGTCAGTCCATTCACCTATGATGGCGATGCTGATTTGACAGCTGCATGCAGGCAAAATGAAAAGCCCATTACAGTTTTGATTGTTACTGTGCTGAGAGGGCATTTGTTCCTTGGTAGTCCAAGACAATATTACTGCAGCACATGCCACGTTAACTATCATTAGTGTTAAAAGGCACTTGTCCATTCCATTTGGTAAGAGGCAGTTACAGGATACCATCTATTCAGGTATATTTATTGAATGCAATACATGTTTTGTTGCAATTTAAGGTGTACGTTTAAATTATTTAATGCTGGTGAATTCCTACCAAGGTACAGTATGCATCTCAGTAAATCTCAATTCATTCACACAAACAACACACACACATTCTGCAGTAGTCGGTGAAGATTTTGTTGCTACCAGTGTTATTTTTAGTTTTTTTTTTTTTTTTTTAGTTATAGTTAGTTATGGTTATTAGTTTAATTTTAGTTATAGTTAGTATTACAGTTAACTAAATATAATTTTAGTTAATATTAAGTTATTATTACAGTTAACAGAGTTGTGATGACCTTGAAATCTGTTGAGGTAAAAATAACTTGGGTAATGCCAGGCTCTACACCTCTTCACAGTACACTCCTTAGGATAGCCAACCACAAACATGTATTGATCAGAGATTACCATTTACTAGCCAAGTCTTGCTGTACAGCCCTCCACACACTTTAATACTAGTCAAATAGATTATGTGTGCTTGTGGCAGGCTGGCTCGCAGTGGTGAGGTGTGATGACGTCACGGACCAGGAAGTACAGAAACCAAAACAATGGATGGGCGGGTGAAGCTGAATGCTAAGGCACTCAGCGTGTTTAATAAATCAAATAAACAAAACAAAAAGATTTAAACAATCAACAAAACACAAACAAAAAGGCACAAGGGCCAAACGAATAAACCAATACTGTTTAGCAGTCGTTTTTAAATGTTGTTATTTTCTCGCTCGCTCTCTCCGCTCCCCGTACTCTCCTCTGTACACTCCACCCTCGCAGAACGGACAGCTGCAGGTTCTTATACTCTGGCCGAGGGGTTAACTAGTTGTTAATTATCTTATTACCCCTCGGCCAGAGTCTGCACGCATTTGGTAAGGATGCATGACTGTCAGCTAGTTACATAATCAGGAGCTGATCAGTCATGCATCCCCTAATAATAGGGGCGGGACACTCCGCCACAGTGCTGGAAACAAATAGTAAAAAGCAGGCTGTTTATTTCAGCTTGATTTTTACTTAACAATTTACAAAAGCTATATTTAGTTTTCTACATTAAACTAACTTGAGGAAGAATAATTAAACCATTTAATTTGCAGTAGTAAATGTTTAAGTAGAACCTCAATGTCTGATGAAAACAAGGTATATAGAAGGGTCAAATATATAAGCAACTTACCTGAATCAATGGTACCCATGAAAAAGAAAAAACTGAATAAAAATAAAACATTTGCCTTTTTCTGTACAATACAAAATGTCCCTGACTCACAGGCTTTCCAAGAGATCTGGAGAAAACATACTGCAGGGCCATATTTATAAAGCATTTACCTTTTTTTTCCTTATTGGAAAACAACACAAAGAAGTTGTAGTGTCAGATAAATCTTTCATGTGCTAATTTAACAGTCCCTACCGGCGATTCAAATGCTTATTTTTAATTTTGGATGAGAATGCTTTATGAATACGGACCATATTGAAACAAAAACATATTAATGTACATTTTCTATAGGCTTACATTACCATTCTATATTCAGATAACATTTTCATTCCATACATGTAATATCGCACTTGTTTTGTTTGCTTAGCTTTGACGAAAGAATTTATCAAGTTTTTCCATCTTTATTTTTTCAGTCAAACAGAGGATGGGTGAAATCGACCTTTATGCTTTAAAAAAACAGACTTTTTATGCCATTGAGAAACGTCTCATTTAGCAAAACCCCTTTATCATATTCAACATGCAACAAAACCATGGTTACCAACATTCTAATTGAAATAACGTTTGGTCACAGTGGAGCTATACATATAGATAAAGATCCTACACACATTTAAAAATGGTCTCAAATAAATCACAGCATATAAAAGTGTATTACACAGACTTTTATAGCATAAATTTACAGGTAAAGATAATATGCACAGAACAAATTTAACTTGCACTTATTATTCGGAGCTGAGGTCAGCCCCTCTCCTGCTTCAGCACAGCTGGACTCAGAGTCACTGGAAGGCAAGGCAGACGGGCCTGCTTCGTCCTGCCGCGGAGACTTCGGCCGTCGGCCAGGGTATTGTGCACAATATTCATTAAGCAGGGGCATAACTGGGAATAGATTTTTACTGAGGCAAAAATCTCATTTTGGTTCACTGCTACTGAAGTTAATGCTGAGAGTGGTGACACTGATGCTGCAACTGGAACTGGTAAGACTAGTGCTGCTACTGCTGGAACTGGTGCTGACACTGTTGGGACTGGTGCTGCTACTGCTGGGACTGGTAAGACTGGTGCTGTCACTGCTGGGACTGGTGCTGTTACTGCTGGGACTGGTAAGACTGGTGCAAGGCCATTCAGTCTAGTTTTACCCATACTGCTGCGAGACCAATCAAACATATCGAAAGGATGCACTCAGTTAAACTCTTTCTCGTCATGAACAGGGACCTTAGGAATTCGTTTGCTGCGGAAAACATGGATTGTCTATGCTGTAGGAGAATTTTTAGTTTTACACTTTGGGTGGGGCAAAAAACATGCAAGGCGTTTTGTTTGTTTGTTTGATAATCAAACCAATACACTTATCATAGATAATCAACACAGACAATGTTGCTTTAAATTTATGTACATATACTTTAAACTGCTTCTGGTGTAGGTCAAGGTTGAACGAGGCACTCTGTCACATTCATGCTGGAACATAGAGTTTACTTCAGTATCCATTGCATTGTTACCACTAAACAAGCTGTTTAAAGATGCCGAACACGATTTATAAAAAAAATCACCGGTATTAAAACAGTACTTCCTTCGATTTTTTTCTTTAACAAACCATTAGGAAAATAACTTTTTTTTAAAAAAACTGCTGTTGCCAAACAGTGAATTTATAAATAGAATTACCTCCAATTCTTCTAGCCCATGGCATCAAATACAATACATGAAAAGTACTACAGCTATGAATCGTTATATCGGGGGAGGGGGAAGGCGTTGCCACTGTGCAAGAAAAACACAGATTTATGAAAATGTATTGCAGCTAAACATCACATTGCACAGGACTGTCAGCAGAAAAACAGTATTAATATAAGAAATACAATCACTAAACATTCGTACCCAGAGTTGGCTTCTTCTGAAAGAAATGCTTTACAGATTGGTTTCTTCGTTTCATCTTTGAGTATATACAGTACCGAATCATCCACTAAATAATATACGGGACTAACCGCTTCTCCAGGGGCTGGTTGCACTAATGACAACAAAAAATGGGATTGCCGATTTCACTGGAGTCGGATTACAATCAGATGTTGGATCCAATTCTGGAGCTACACACACTGTGTAACTGGGAAAACTGACCAAACAGAACGAGAAGCTAACATGTCTGTTTGGCACGAAGTTTCAATACCCAGGCTGTCAAATTTATATACAGCCTAAGATCACAATAGGTTTGCACAGAGTCAAGTGACTTCCACATAGCAACTGGTAGCCACTGAAAATAAACCGTTGTCAAGCTGTGTAACTTACGACCGGTGGAAATGGCTAATTATGTTGACAACCTATGTGACCAAAAAAAAAATAATAGATACAATAGATGTAGGTTTAAAGCAATGCCCATACAACCTGTCGGCAATTTCTGGGTCATAATCATAATAATAATAATAATAATAATAATAATAATAATAATAATAATAATAATAATAATAAAGACTAGGACTTAAGAAAGCCCCAAAACAACTATAACGAAATGTTTTTGGTTTTATTTTTTAGTTAATTATAGTTACTATTAACGGATATGATTTATGTTCATTAATAGACATTTTCGTTATCATTACAGTTAACTAAAAAAAAAAACACTGGTTGCTACAACTGTTTAAATAATGTACCTGTAATTTGTATTTTTACTGTTAACATTCTGACAACTTATAACTATAAAATCTGTTTCAAAATGGCCACTATAGTGCACTGATAGTGTAGGGATTATTGCCCATATTGTCAAACAGGTAACACAGCAATAACAATCCATGATGTGGTATGGAACAGAAAAGCCAGAGCACTTGTTGTTATGTGTTTTTAATCGCTCTTCCTGCAGTGATTTAGAGAACAAATCTCAAACCTCAGTGCACTAGAGCAGCCATTGTGAAAAGAGCTTTGAAACAGACTTTAAAGTTATAAGTGTAAAAAGTTGTCAAGATGTTAACAATGAAAAGAGAAATGACATATACGTTATTTAAACATTTGTAGCAACATGTGGGGACGTATAACGCTATATGTTTCGGAACCCCGCTACTTACTCTTTAAGATCAAATATAGTGCATTATACACATAGTTATATCCTAAATCCCCAAAAATAAGAAGATAATAAATAAGTTTTTTGAAAAAGAGGATTGAAGAGTAAAACATCCATATTTAAGCATTAATGGTTGCTGAACCTTTATCATCTTTTTTTATAATAATATTGGTGGTATGCATAAATCATTTAAAACTGTGTTAAGTTTGCACCCTTTATTGTAAAACTAAAAACAAACTGCTAATGCTACAGAACTAGCAAGAAACAACTTAAGTATATGAAGGGGCTCTTACAAATTATCCAGTTCTTTATTTGAAGCTTTTTAAGATAAATGTGTGGGTTTCTTTATATAACTGGTGGTAACAGTGGGCAGCAGTGTGGAGTAGTGGTTAGAGCTCTGGACTCTTGACCGGAGGGTTGTGGGTTCAATCCCAGGTGGGGAATAATGCTGCTGTACCCTTGAGCAAGGTACTTTACCTAGATTGCTCCAGTAAAAACCCAACTGTATAAATGGGGAATTGTATGTAAAAATAATGTGATATCTTGTAACAATTGTAAGTCGCCCTGGATAAGGGTGCCTGCTAAGAAATTAATAATAATAATAACAGTGATAAATGTGTTGGTTTCTTTATGTAACTGGGGGTAACAGTGATAGATGCTTTGTGAATGTAGCACTGTGTCTCTATTGTAGTATAATAAAATATTTAAAAATAGGTTCACATTAAATTAAATGCATTTTATCAACAGTAACAAATCCAAGGTTGACACTACGAATCAGGCCAACTAAAGTAAATAATGCAAGAAACTAAGCTCCCAAATGATTACGGTGTCTATATAGATCTATGAATCTAAATATTGCCTCTCTCTCTTTTTTTTTAAACCACTTAATGTTAATACAGACAATAAAAATACAGAGAAATTAGGTCTACAAAAAACAGATATATGCATTTTTTGGTGGCTGTATTAAAACAATGTAAAAAATAAACACAGAATAAGAACACCTGTTTGAATTCCCAGTTCATTTCTCTGTGCTTTGTCTAAGGTAATAAAAAGGATATATATATATATATATATATATATATATATATATATATATATATATATATATATATATATATATACATTATTATTAACTGCTTACTCCTTTACATGGTCACGGTGAGCTGGAGCCTAACCCAGCATACACATGGCGCAAGGCGAGACTACACCCTGGATGGGATGCCAGTCCATCGCAGGGCACCACACACACTCACTCACACAGAGGGCAATTTAGAGTGACTGTGGGAGAAAACCAGAGTACCCGGGGAAAACCCACACGAACACGGGGAGAACATGCAAACTCCACACAGACAGTACCCTAGGCTGGATTCAAACCCAGGACCTTGGTGCTGTGAGGCAGCAGGGCTTAACCACTACGCCACCGTGCCGCCCCTGAGATTATATATATATATTTATTTATTTATTTTTTTTAATTTATTTTTTTATTTTTTTTAATATGACTGTTAAAATTCTACCAATGCTATTTTTGGAGAATATTGTAGACAGTGTAACGGTATAATATAATTAGGGATTCTGTTTTTCAGTTTTTATTAATTGTATTTTTTGGTGCTTATTTTTAGCTATTTTCTAGTTTTATGTTAATGCTTTTTTTTTTTTTTTCGGGGCTTTCGTTTTTGATATACTGTATGAAATTAGTGTTTCGGTTACTTTCCAAAATATTTGAGCGTTTTTTTTTCTGTCAAAATATGTATAGTACCTAGACAGTACTTGCACACTTAGGTTGTACCTTCTTTCCTTTGCTGTCTTCCACAACGAAATCTCTGTGGTCACGGGCACATTCTTATGGGGTTTTTGTGTGTAGGCATTTTTTTTACATTTTGCCACAATTCTGTTTTATATCCTCCATATCTTAACTGTAATACAGATTTAAATCCCGCTAACAAGCCTCCATTCCTGATTGTAATCTCATTTTAAATCTCACAAGTGGAGTCTCCAATAGAAATGTAGGAATGTGCTGTCACTCAGTAGTTGGGGCAGGTTTAAAGTATTCAGAATGAATCAATGATAGCTACCAGTCAGGAAGGTGGAACATTGCCCAGCAGCACTGGGAAATGTATTTATTATTATTTTTGTAGTAGATTTTATTTTTTAATGGGAAAAGGGTAAAGTCAACATGAATTGATTAACCATTTTCACAGTTTTTCCAGTGTTTTCCGGTGTTTATTGGTTATCCACCGATTTCATTTTTTTTGTATCGGGGGTGTTTTATCAGGTTTTATCGGTTAAAACGGAAAATCAGAAGCCCTCAATATAATTGAATTAATACAATCCTACAATATTAGCAATGTATAACAAACTATTTTCCTTGCCGTTCCATTCAGAACTGGTCTTGTATAAATTTCACCAGTGCATTATGTAGGACATATTATGTTTCTAAACATAACCTAATGTAATTGCTTTGACATTAAAATGGAACCTATTAAGTGTTGTAGGGGAACAAATATTTCTTTCATAACCACTTGTGAACAGGAGAGAATGAATTTGTGCTGTAAATCTACCTCCCGACCAGGAAGGGCGCTAAGTAAGGTTGGTGGTATGCCTTCACAGGGATGGGACTCGATGGTAGGATGGAACCGGAAGTTGGACATCTTGGTGAAGGACCTAGCTGTAAGACTGCTAAACAATTTTACTGAGATCAGCTGTGGCATGCACAGCAAATGGATAAAGCGTTGTGTCGTGCTGATCGTGGGGAGGAGTTTGGCAGCTGCATGAGTACGGCCCCCTTGCGCTGAAATATAATCAAGCTGAGTTTTTTTTTTTTTTTTTTTTTTATAGACAGAGAATACTCGGGAACAAAGTAAACTAAGCCAACGGAACACCCTGGATATCACCCCAAGCAGCAACACCACTAAAGGCTTCACTGGACACTATTTTCACTGGGAGCACTTGCCGTTTTTCTTGGAACTGTGGATTACTGTGTCTGTGTGTGAGTGTGTGTATGTGTTGTTGTATATAGCCCTCTGTCTGGACTTCCTGTCATTACTACACCACTCACATCCTGACACCACCATAGACCATCAGCCCATTGTTTCTATCAAAGTGAGGATATGAAAGCTAAGGCAGGTGTATCATTTGTTGAAGTGTAGTAGCAGCTATCTAACTCTTTTGAAAGATAAGTGTTCACAGTCCTGTTTTGGCAGAAGCCTTGACAGAAGGGCCATTCTCAGGTAGCTAATCACCAGTGACAGCCTTGTTGCGTTATTACCTCCTGTGACCTGATTATCTTTGATTTGCTGATTTGTGAAGAATTGTTTTGTTAATTCTTTCATTTAACATCCAACTGTTTCCAAGCAATTTGAACTGGGAAATGATTTTGCAGACCTAGTGATAGAAGTAGAGTGTTGCCTTGTGGGTAGAAAAGCAGGGGGTATTGTTGTTGTTGTTTTTAACTCATGTTAAAAATCCCACATGTGACCTGACCCTTCAAATCCTTTTACTCAGCCACTGTAAGAGACAGCCCTGCTAAAACAAGGTCCTATTTGTGTATTCCCAGCTTTGGACCATGCCAGGAGCCGTGAATGCAAGTGTTTTGCAATGTTACTGGTGCCCTACCTCGGTGGAGTAAACAAACATTTTCTGACAAAATCTTAACAAAAGAAGAGAAATGGCGACATCAAAGGCACAAGGACCTATTTTCCGATAAATATATATATTCGTTTTTCGTGTTTGTGGATCAGATGCACGTCACATGTCAGCTGTTAGGGTTAGGTTGCTATGGTTGCCACCTTGCAGGGCTTGAAGCCACAGTGAATAGCTCCATCTTGCACCACATGATAAGAGTCCCTGGCATGAATAATTTCAATGCGTTTTTTTTTCTTTTTGATTTTATTTTTTGTGCAGTTTTTTTTTTTGGTTGCTTGTGGTACCATGTGTATATATGGCCATAATTCCTTTATTTATCATGAAATTTGTTTAAAAAAAATAAAATAAATCAGGCTCCCTACATGTTGAAGTTTCATTGTACACTGTCAAATTTGAGCTGGCCATGCTAAAATACATTTTATAAACAATAAATAATGTTTTTTTTTCTAAAAAGTGTCTCTCTTTTTCTGTGTTTTTTGTTATCTGTACTAAACAGGGTGCGTCTCAGACTATTTCACTTTTTTTATGGAAGCTTAGTGTATGCACATTCATTTCATGCATGCCATGTATCTGTAACCTTTATAGCTTGGACCCCACTTAAATCCATGCTCAGTCAATGATGTATTGTGATGCCATGGAGAAAGTGTTTTTCTCCCTCATAAAAGGCTAATTTGGTATATTGTGGTAAGTGCATTGTCAAGTGTAGCCATAATAAACCATGTCCAAGGATTGTAAATCATATGAATATCAAATATCATTCTGTACCATTTGCCACAGTCAACTTCTAAAAGCTCTAAGCTGATGTAGCAATTTTTGCTAACAGTATATCAGTAAGATTCTCAATTATATATTTAATCCACTTCACGAGTAGTCTGTGAAATGTAGTGTTTATATGAAAAAAGTGTTTATATCAAACTTTTAAAAGCGACATTAAAGCACACATGGTTTAACTTAGGCAGACATTTACAGGGCTTTCCCTATTTACTCAGCTAATTTATGAACCCTTCTAATTTTACGAAAGGATGCAACAAGAAAATAACTTTTGAATTGGCGTGGAAATATAGAGTAGCTGCTAAAAATGCGGTGTATGTAAAGAATGATGTTCACCTGGCGTTCCTCCCACACCCGCTATCAAATTTGCACTTTGCCATCATTAATCTATTAAAATGATATTGAAATACGTTCAAATGAAGAAAAGATCATGGAATTGGGTGGGATCTGGATACTAAATGGGTGCAAACATTATAATATAATGTAAGTATTTTGCCTTGCACTTAGGCAATTGCTGACCCTCCAAAAACTTTACACCTGTTCTTACAAGGTGCAAGCCATTGTAGAAGCAAGTAATTAAGAGCTGTATAAAAGCACACACCTGCAGAGACCTGTCATTGGCTTCAGGATGGCTGCTGTGGTACACTTCCTGATGCAGAGACACTCGGCTCTTGAGGAGAGGTATGAACACATTCGGAGGAGAAGGGCAAGACTTTGTTTGGGATGCCAGAGGGTGCGGTGCTAAAGCATTATCCTGTCACTCCATAAGTCATCCTAGATCTAGTAGCTGAACTGAGGGATGAGGTAGACCCCAGCGTCAATCTAGGGACCACTATCCACTGCACATGTGAAAGTGCTGTGTACTCTGCACTACTTACCCTCTGGTTCCTTTCAAACCACAGTTTGAATGTCTGGAGAGATAGCCCAATCCCCCTTTTCCAGAGTGCTAGGCAAATCTCTGGATGTCATGCTGAAAAGGGCAGGCCAATATAATTTCCTAAGGATACTAGCATAACTGATGTTGTCTGAGGCTTTCCCACACAACTCTGTTTCATGCTGAATAATCTCAGCCGTAAGGACTCTCAGCTCCTTCTCAGAAAATGTTTATTTTCTTTTCTGTGTGCCAAGAGGACTTTGCTGCCCTTACTCTGACATTATATATTTTTTGGTTTGTATTTTCATGCTCCACAAATGTCATACAGCGCCTACTACTCTCTGCACTCCTAACTCCATCACCTCTGGGCTGCAAATGCGGTCGCTAAAGAGTTAAATAATGTCAGGTGTGTTTTTACTATCAGAGAAAACTGTGCAAATAAAGTTTTGGAGTAAATAGCTTTAAGAATCTAGCCCCATATTTAATATTCATTCACTTATGTCACAAACTAGCAAGGACCTTCATATGGCCAGGAGAAGGTTTAGCAGTTGCTAAAATCCTCTTTGATTAACAATATTCTACAGACAAATTTCAGCACTAAATCAATCATAATCTTCACCGCATTCAGAAATCATTTTCCATCCACTGCTAGACCTGGCTTTGAAATTCAATCTTTTCTTTTTGAATTTGTTTCTTTTTTATGAATAGATTTGTGATAAATTGGTTCTCATGAAAGTTTTTCAATTGAGAGAAATAGTCCTTGGTTATTGTGAACAGGCTGACTGGTGGTGACGTCAGACCCAGAAGAACACACAGTACTGAAGGTGAAATGTGAATGAAATGCGCTGATGCACCGGTTTATTGTAAAACAGAACAAAACACTGAACAAAACAAACAGCGCGGTGACCAAAACAAATAGACAGACAAACAGTGGACGAACCCCAAAACAAGTATCATGCAAGTCCTCCTGCACAAGTAGCATTTATTTAGCTTTTTTAGTTTTTGATTATTTTCTCCTTCTCTCTCCCGTTCTCAACTCCCGAACACACAACCCTGAGTGAGTGCTTCGTGCATCTATATATACAATTGTGCCGGGATTCAATTACTAATTAATTATTTATTTGAATCGCAGCACGTGAACTAATCTGTGCACTCCCCGTGCTCACATATTAATACACATTTTATCTGCATGTGAAGTGATTGTGCAATCCTCTTGCCTAAATACAACTATATAATTTAAATCACTCGTGCTACATAGCCCCATTATATCCCGTGCACCAATACATATGCACCAACATTAACACACCACATGTAGTACAACGCACAAAATACGCACAGGGGTGGGGACACCCCGCCACAGTTATACACAAAAAATAATAGTAGAAATGTGACGACACAACATTGCACTGTGAGCAAACCACCCTGTATTCAACTTGTATATAATTTCCTTTTTGAGTATTTAACTAACTGACTGTTCTATGGACTCACAATCATCAAATTTATAGATACATTTGATACTCCAGAGAATAAGCATTATTTTGTCCACCCCCAACACTCGTGATGCAAGAAATGTAAATGTGTTTTTTCTTACATCCATTAGGGGCAGTGTTGCATGGGAACATATTCATGATTCCACTCCGATGTACTGTGCACCAACTGAGCCTTATACAAACCCAGCCCTCTTGTCTATGAAAGGCTAGTCTATAACCCAAGTGTGCCTCCAAAGACCTAGTCTGCATTTTTCTGTATCCTATATCTTTCTTACATTTCCTGAATTTCCCTATTTCATGCACTCTTTTAGTAGCCACTCTGTGCTTCAGATTGATCCGTCTGTTGCTTGTTTTCTCATGCAAGGTTTCTGACCCTTTTCCATTTACCTCTTAGTCTTTTCAATCACATCACGTATTGTGTCTTTCCCCCACATCCACAGGTTAGTTATTTTGTCTCAATAGGTACAGAATACATCTTTCTATACTTATTTGTTCGGCTGGCAGTCTTTCCATGCAGTTCTCAGAACCATAGGTCAATGTTGAAGCCTTTTAATTGGGACTCAAAAAAAACTGACTTACCATGCAGTGCGTACAGATTGGGGAGTTGCATCTTGACTTACATTTTTCCCAGCCAGGAATATAACCATCAAAAACAATACAGTAACACTAAGGGATTTATATATATGGTATGTCAGTCTAAATATTTCTGTATGATCTTTCATTCTTTTTTCTTTAAATGAAGTCTGTCTTGCATTAGCAACACTTAAAAACACATGCCTGTTGATGCTTTGATCTAATGATACATTTTTAAAGAGAAGTGCACATGCATGAACATGGAAACTCAATGGGCTTCATATCCTTTCACTAGTTCAAAATGTGAAAGGATGTATTGCAAAGGTCATCAGTGGCTTACCTAGTAAAGGGACTGTCACAAGCAGTGCTGGTATATCCATGCAATCAGGAGTTTGCTGGTTTGAATCCTGGTCTTTCAGAGTTTCCTATCTACTTACTTAAATACCTAATTGGGCAGTACCAAATCCCAAACTTCATTTCAGTGTACAAAATGTGTTCCATTGCATTTTAAATTCTTTTTAGAAGAATGTCAAAATGTTACATTCAAAATAAAATTCAGACAAACCACAGAGACAGATCACCTAGCAACCTCCAGGATACACAAAGCATTTGTGATAGGCGTCAAAAGTACTGAATGATAGCCCGTATGGTTCCTGAGTTAGAAACCCCATGAGAATGTATTATTCATTTAAAACATGATGCTTGTCTCAGGTTCTTTTTTTTCTGCAGCAAAAAAAAAAAAAAAAAGTTGTACATAATTTTTCAGCACAGTGTTCAAAGCCTTATCAGAACTTTCTGGCTTAATAGCAAAAGATAAGAGGCATTGGACCAAATACAATACCTGACAAGCTACCATGTTTACCACTGCCAGGAAATTCTAAAAAAAGGTTCTCTTTCCTCCCTGTACAATAGGTATATTTCCAGCGTTGCACTTCAACATCCATTTATTTCGAGTTAGTGTCCAGGACTGTTTCTATGTTTAAATATTTATTGCAAGCTTCATGTGACAGAGCGAGAGGATAATTGTTGCATTTATCTCATCCTGGAGACAGAAGTGTAATGCACTTTAGCTCCCAAGACTATTAGGGTTATACAGGAATGAAGTGTCCTGCCCTCTAGCCCAGACCACAAAATAATCAATGTATGACTTCATGTCACAAGCTATCATAAAATATTGGAAAAGATTACTCTTCTTATCTCGGCTGACCGAAAATTACTTTTAAGAAGCAGAGAATGCCTTCAGTGACCCAGTAAAAACAGCAAGAGATAAAGCTGATTGTTCAGGTTAAGCCTGCTGTTTGCACAGATAGCCTGGGGCAGTGTCGGCACTTTATCAGTTTCTATGGGCTCAATATGTCATTTACTTGTATCTAATTTTTCTTCATAGTGCTATCTGGATTTATTTGACTGTGTTACAAAACAAGTCATTTTATGACTTGAGTAAATATACAAATGAATCTAACAAATACCTTTCTTTCTCTCGCTGTGAAACAATGTGTAGCCAGGACTTTAATTTTCTTTAGTAATTTCTCTTCATGAAACATATTTTTAAGGTCAATTTGCTACACAATACACAGTTTTGACACTTCCCTTTTCATAGAGTAAGCTGTTTAAGTAGGTTAGTTATTATTATTAAACTGTTCCTGTTTTTCATTGTATTTGTAGTTTGGGGATGTGACAGAAAGACAATGATTCTTGGTGGTAAATCTCCCTCCCGACCTGTGAGGGTGCTAAGTAACGGGAACAGAGTACCCTGGACTGTTTGGCCTGAAAATGTATTCCTCAGGTTGAAAGGAAGTCGGTCAACTAGAAAGGGGGCAGAGCTTCGGTGAACTAATGCATCGACATGGAAGGGAAATGATGTGGCAGCCGCAGATT
The DNA here is from genome assembly GCF_902713425.1 of Acipenser ruthenus. Classification (NCBI taxonomy): domain Eukaryota; kingdom Metazoa; phylum Chordata; class Actinopteri; order Acipenseriformes; family Acipenseridae; genus Acipenser; species Acipenser ruthenus. Next base: position 49,079,346 of record NC_081192.1, read on the forward strand.
GGAGGAGCGGCTACAATTGTTTACCAAGGGGTCACGAAGGGGACAAAGCGACGTAATCGGTTCCTTCAGTTATGGTTATCGAACGACCCGGAAGGACCAGTGTTATGAAATATATCGTGTTTTGTTTGTTTTGTCTTGTTTAAAAATACTGTTTGTTATTGTTTAGACAGCTAACACGATCCAGAGCTGTCGCCAAAGGCCAGCACTAAACCCGGACAACATCACTGCACTTTGTTTCATTAAGGACTGTATATTCACTACAAGCACTCACTGTGGATTTGTGTTTGTGTTACATGTGGGTGAATAAGAATGGGACTGTTTATTATTTTTAGAACCAACCGTGGGTTTAAAACTGAGCAATACACACCGCTGTATTGCCTGTTAACATTGTTTATTATTTACTGTTGTTACGCCATCAGGCAATTGGATTACAAACCATTGAACAACGTTGCACCTGGATTATAATCGTGTCTTTTTATTGATCACCTGCACCTGCACACTGTTAACCACTTTGCCACAGGGGACTTTTACAATACATTTGTATTCAGTAGCATCCCTTCTGCTATAAATATATAATAGATCCCTCTTTTTATCCCTTGACTAAAGAAGCCCATATGATCCCCCTTTCTCCCTCGCTAACTTTTACAGCTGTTAGTCATGGTGCATAATTGCCAAGATAATGTGCATCTTCAGTGCATGTCATAAACTTCATATCATCTACCTAGGCTTTCATTAACAGAACAGAAACTGCACACTGTAGCATTTTTTAATGTTGCAGGAGTCTGTCTCAAAGGAGTTGTTTATATAGGAAAATGAGTTTTAGGAAGATTCAAATACAAATTGCTCCTCATTTGCTTTATTGTGTTTATTGTTTCCTTAAGGCTTTTTCCTCAGAAAAAAAAAAGTTAATTGAATTGGGCTCTTTACCATCTGAGAAAGGAAAAATGATGTGTGCCTTTAGTTAACGGTGCTTTTACTTACTATGTTATTATATTGTTACTAAATTAACTTTTAAAAGGTTTTACCAAAACCATATATTTATATATAATCTATTTAAATAGTTCTAACAATTTGGAAAATAGTAGGGGTGTGACAATACTTAAATGGTTTATGTCGGCAGGTATGACATAAACCATTTATTAGTGTGTTGATTTCAAAACAAGAACTGTTGACCTTCTATCACCCTTACAACTGAGTTCCAATCAATGGCAATTAACTTCCGCATCGTGTTTAAAAGCCGATTGGAGGCAAATTTTCCTCTCATCCAGAGCGCTGCGAGTTTTAGTCGTACTACCGTACAGAGGCTGTAACCTGACAATGAAAATATGTTACAAAACTAGCAAATGCAACTGATTCGTCCTGTAAATGTGTCCGTTCCTAAAACGCAACTCAAAAGCTACCGCTGTGGAAACTGGAATATGTGTTTCTTTGTCGAGTGTAATCGGAGATAACATCTTACCCACAATCCACTGCAGGAATGACGCATTTCTAAGGAAAGGGAAATAAGAATGATTTAATATCAAAAAGTATAAAAAAGATAAGACCAAAAATTACTTAAAATATAAATTAGTTTTAGTTACTGTAAAACCCCTTTTGTTAGCGTGCCTTTTATTTATTTTATTTTAATTTCGCGAGGTACGAGAATTCGTGAAATGAATGGCTGCCCAAACAGTAACACTAATAGTACATTACTGCAATGCACTATGTAAAAAACTGAAGTAATTTGATCCACGGTCACCCGATGCTAGCCTCGATTTTCACCTGACATCAAATATTGCCTTGATAACTGACATTTATAGCTCACAATATACTGTACTGTATTACAGTACTTGAGTAATGTAATTTATTTTATTTTTTACCAGTACCTGTTTGGTTAAATCTCTTGGACTGAGAGACTGAGGCCTTGTACACACACACACTGCTTTTAGCGCAACAACTGTATTTACAAACGGCACTCGCTGTGGTTGTTTGTTGTACACACATGCCTTTCATTACTGAAGTGCGTGCACTCCCTGTTTAAACTGACCACTGAACTCGGACCACCATTACATGACATTCGATAGGTTTGTGTGGTGGCAGCATGGAAGCAGTGTTTTTGTTTATGCTTTTGGAAGAAAGTACAGTACGTAATCGATCGAGAGCTCGTCAAGCGTAGCTATGCTCTTTACTGCAAAACCAGTGGGGTCAATTGCAACGAACTTGCATAGTTAGTACGGAGCTGCGTACTAAGTTGCATACTAGCTAGTACGGTACTATCTCGGGATCATCCCCAGCTGCGTATTAAGTTAGTACCAATTGCATCGAAAAAACAAGCGGATCAAAGTTGGAGACTAGCTGATCCCCAGCTTTAGTACGGTACTAACGATCAAGCATTGCTGTTGTTGTACCAAACAGGAACTGAAGGGGGCTCTAAATCATTCTTTCATTCATTCATTATCAGAACCGCTTCATCCTTTTACAGGGAGCCAGACACGGCGCAAGGCGGGATGGCTCTGAATCAGAACATTTGAAATATTTGTAACAGTAATGTATGTATTTTATGATATTATGAGCTAATAATCATTTTTACAATGTTCCAAATAGGCCGACATTTATACGTATATATTAATTTGTCTCTAACATATATTTATATATGTGCACGTAATATTTTTTTATTTTTTTATTTAAGATATAGGCTATATGCATGGTAAAATACTCCATGTCAGGGCACACGGACTGCCTCTAAAATACTCAACCAAGTGCAATGCCATGAAATAAACTAGCAATGCTGGTTTAATTTTGGTTTAATTCTGTTTTTGATTACAACATTAACTTTATACATGATACAGACAGTTGCAGCTCGTGCGGTGTGGCCCAGGCTATTTTAAAGGGGGTAAAGGATAACCGTGGTCAACACACACAGGCTGTTTCGACACCGTTCTCATTGAACCACAACAAGTAAAAAACAGGGAAGGGGTGGTATTCCGAAGAAGTATCATAGATAATCACTTCTAAAAACACCCTGAGAAGAGCTCTGTTTATTTTATTTTTCAATGTGCCCCCAGGTCCTACTACGGAAAATAACACTTAACTCACATTCTACCTCCTCAATATGCCTGCTCGCCCCTAAGAACCACCAGTGTCGAGTCCCCTCAAATTAAAGGGAATGAAAAGACTTGCTGCCCCCCCCATCCCCCCCCACCAAAAAAAAAAAAGTCTCTCAAATGTGAAACCTACTATCGCATACTACAGGCTCTACATGCATGACTGTAATGCTGCCAACACCTTCCTTCATTATTAGTAGTTAACAGTATTGTAGTCGTAATGTAATTTTATTTTACTATTACAATAACCGTACAGGCAGCAGATGCTTCAAATATAGTGACGACATATATATGTGTATATTATATGCGCATATTATTATTTCAGCAAAAATAAACTGCCAGTACATTCTGGGACTTTCACATGTCTTCCACTATTCCACTTAGTACGATACTAAAATTCTTAGTCCATATCAAGAGATGGACTAAGTTAGTCCCGTACTTAGTATCCTCTAGAGGGCAGCAGCAGTTATTTTTGGGTTTGTTGCAATTGAGACCTTTTTTAGTACGCAGCTGGGGACTAACTTCAGCTGCCAAGTTCGTTGCAATTGGTATTTAACTTGCGTACTTGTTTAGTATGGAGCTGCGTACTAACCACGGGATTATCCCCAGTTAGTGCGCTGCTTTCAGTTCATTGCAATTGACCCGCGGAGACGCCGTAGATCAAAACATTTAGGTGATCTTCAGACCAGAAGGCTGGTGTGAACGACTGAAGTGCTCTCGAAATGACTCGATTAAAAATGTACGCATGTCTAAGGAGTCGTATATTCGTCTTTGTCATTTACTGAGACATTTCCTGGAGTGCCAAAACACACAGATGAGACGTTCAGTATCGGTGGAAAAACGAGTTGCGGTCGCACTGTGGCGCTTGGGGAGAAGAATTGTTCCATATTCTTTTATTTAAGTTGCAAAACCAAAATATTTTGGTTTTTTTTTCATACAACTGTATATATAACTGTACTTTGATTAAATAAAAAAGTATATTATATGTATGCATGTGATAGAGAGAGAAAGGATCGATGCTGTAAATCTCCCTCCCGATTAGAAAGGGCGCTGTGTAAGGGGGAAGGTAAGCTGCCTCCTAGATCTGCCACCGGAAGGTGACTATATTAGGAGGGGCGCGTAGCTGCAAGTACTCAGGACGATTCCATTGCAGTCAGCTGCGGGACAGCCCTCTATTGGAGAAACCATGGCGACGTGTTGACTGCAGGGAGGAGTTTGCTGGGTAAAAAGGGGAAGCAGCTATGTCAATTCCTCCTCTTGTGCTGAGAAACTGAGCCACCAGCCGGAGCGTTGTGTTTTTTGGATTACGTGTTGTTTGTTGTGTGTTTTCAGAGGCGGAGTAGGAGCGCGGGACTGCAGCCACGGAGCCAGTTCCAGATCACAGAGAACTACCTTCCCTTCACCAACATCAGCACACCCCATGTTGATTACAGAGCACTCTCATACACAGGACACTCGGGATTTCATTGTGGACACTTTCTGTTTGTTTTTGTATTTTTCAGCTTTGTTCCCCCCAATACCCTCGCTGGTAAAGGGGAGGTTTATTTTAATAAACACAGACATTTTTTGGGAGAAATACTGTTTCAGGACTGTTATTTATTCACACACCACTCGCATCCGTCACAATGCACTATTTACTATTGTTATGAATTTACTATTCATCAATATTACAAAATCAAATTGGCTTATCAGGCACCTATATATTTATTTTAGCCATGTTTATCACACGGAAATGTCTGATAAACGAACACATCATTACTTGCGCAGAAATCCACCGAGCATCTAATACGGTTGTTTTAGTGCAGTTTTATTACACACACACACACACACACACACACACACACACACACACACACACACACACACACACACACACACACACACACACACACACACACACACAGTTGCTGCACATTAAGTAACCAAACTGAATTAATAACAGAAATCGCTACTTGTTCTGAACAGGATTAACTAGTGCGGTTGTCGCTGCCTTATGTAACCGAACTGTGTGTGTACTTAAACCGTATTAAGAGCAAAAGGTGCAACCGCATTTAGGCTGTGTGTGTACAAGGCCTGAGAGACTCCCAGGCTGCCCAGGCAATTTCTGATGTTTTTGCCACACACATATCCGGATCCTTTCTGATATGACTGACTGAAGCTAGTAACATTCTACCAGTTTTTGTTCCAGCACCATGTACTGGAGAATTGCAGCCCTTGATGTCAGTGTAAACTAACATTTCAAAACCAAATTAAAGTCACAGTTCAGTGAATGGTATTCTAGTATGGTCAAATCTGGATTAGACGAAGGCGAGGATATTAATTACATTAACGTGGACTTGAGAACATCGAATGTGAAACCAATTCACGCCAAGTGGCTCATGAAGACTGATCTCTCCGTGGAAACAAATGTTATGGTACGTAGCTTCAGAGAAGTTGCAGTTGTGTTAGTTATTTCATTTGTACTAGTTAATTAATACCTAACAAGTTCACATTTCTTAAAGATAAAAAGAAGAGTATTGGTGCCTGAGAAGTCCTTCTTTAATTAATAAAATGTGTTTTTGTGTTTGTCTTGCAACTAAATTGACACACTTAAGCCATGTACAGACTATACATGCAGCATTTATCATTAGTCGTATTCTTATGTTTTTTGCCTTTAGTGATTTTCATTTAAATTGTATGGTAATAAAACCCTAAAAAACTGTAGCTTGTGATGTGGGTAAAATCATACAGGCCTACCTTGAAGCCATACAATCTATATGTGCGCCTATCTGCATCCATACTTAAATCTTTCTTTGTCTAGCAATTTCATTATGTATAATAATATCATCTACATACTTGTCAACATTAAGTTTTAAAAATATGGGAGCTTTATGTAAACTAAAATCTTTAGTGTCCTGAATCGAAGTGAATACCTACATAAGACAAAGGCATACTATTACACTTTATTACTTGGTAGAATGATAGACTAAATTCAATAAGTCCATCATTAAAAAAAAGACAAAATACACAACAATGTGGCATTGTAATGTTATTCATTACACTGCACATATGTGGATCAATAATACATCAGTAACATTTTATTGTCAACTACCTTCTATTTTAAATGAACACTAGTACTGTATATAAACACTAATATCAATCAATCTGAATTTCTAAAGCAATGTTGATGCTGAATATGTAATAGAAATGCCTTTCACTATTTGCTTGACTTTTAGACTTTCCTGCAGAATACGTTCCAGCAGAGGGAGGTACTCTCTAGGAGTGGTTGCAAAAATGGGCCAGTGGGCCAGTGAGCGGTTGGATGGAATAGCAAGAAGCCGACCCAAAGCGCGCCAAGCCCAGCTGAGTGAAGGGGAATCCGAAAGCAGTGCGCCTACACTGCCCTGTCCTCGAAGTCGTCTCCCTCGTCCAGGCGCTTACCACCAGTGGCCACCAGCACTCCAGCTCACGGATCCGGCTCTGCTGGAACTGCGGCCAGCTTGGTCACCTGCAGGCGGAGTGCCCAGCAGCAGCTTCCCCACCATGGGTCCCCGGGGGCTGCGGACCAGGCTACAGTGCACCCTAGAAGCAGCTTACAGTGGGCCTGCATGCCATACCCAGTGGTTGTAGGGGACTTCGAGTATCTCTTTGAGTATCTCTTCGAGGATGAAGAGAGCTAATGGGGGGCTATGTAACGGCGTGTTCAGGCAAGACGTTGATCCTCCAATCCTCCAAGCTGCAACAGCAACAAATAGGGGACGTGACGCCAGACTGTGTGCGTGTGTGTGTTGTATCGTTTTTTGGTTGTTTTCTGTCTGTGTTTTTATCGGTTATCTTCAGGGCCTTATTTGAATAAATGTATCCAAATGTTTATTATTGTTAAGTTGGCTTGTCTCCAACCAGGTCCGCCTGGACTGTATTTAGGTAGTGCGTCGACCTGGTTGGGAGTCAGTCGTCGGTTCCAGAGAAAGGGAGTGTATTAAAGAGCCTGTTTTGTTAACCTGTGTTCCTGACTAGCGTCTTCATTACAACACTTTGCAACGAGTCTGGGAACATGTCTACTGATTTGCTGAACTAGTCACATGTAATGGTCACTGCATATGTAACTTTCTTGATCTCTGTTTTTCCCTTGGCAACAAAAGATGTTTTTAATTGAAGCTCTGGTTTTCTGCGCATCGCTGGCTTTTTGTGTTTTTGTGATCTCTCGCGCTTACCACAAACATCATTCTTGTTCCCATTTCCCACCGTTAACATAGTTTACAGAAAATATGCCTTTTTCCAACATTGCTTCCGATTATGTGAGAATATGTTGTTGTCCAAGAAGCTTGAAATTTGAGAGGTCTTATTGAACGCGAAACCATCGTAGGATGTATGTGAGCTTGCCTCACGATCTGAATGCATGCCTGCTAGGTACAGATGGGGATTGCAGTAACCACAGACCATATTTTTGCAAAAATTAAGGGTTTGCTGACATAAAGGAGTTTAGTAGTTTTGGGCTAAATACTGGAGAAGATCCACCCCAGCAGTTGTACGGTAGAAGTGTCCAAAAAAACAGGAGAGTCCCAGCAAATAAGGGAGAGTTGACATGTCTGTATCTATAGTTCGCATATACTGTATCTATAATTCATGGTCAATATCACTGCTTTCATACGATAACTCATTAATCACCAACTCATAAGCCTCCCAACAGTACAACCAAGCTAGTTGAAACCACATACATTCTTTAAAGAGAACACTTAAAAGACAAATCAAGTTCAAAGCTGGTTATATCTCTTGACTTTTAAACTAACATTCATGCTCAGGCTGAGTTAAGGAAGGACAGGAGGGATGCTTGCAGTGAAGCAATCTAAAACATTTCAAGATGATCTGCTCAGGATAGTTAATCTCAGATACAATGGAGTCATGAGTTACCACAGTAAGCAACGGAACCCTGTCACAATTAGACTCCATTTCCTGCATATTTAACTCCAAAGCATAGGTATACGAAATGCATAATAACCTATGAAATACACACAATGTCTAGTACTTCAATTGTTTTATATATTAGGACAATTATAAAAGGTTTAGATTTATAGAAAAAAGACCAAGGCTTAAACAGTGACAGGCTAACTCAAAACTTATCATCAAGTCATCCCCCAAAACTCTCCTCTGAGATATTTCAACAACTTTGTGTGCAGCACTGGAGGTCCTGCCTTTTACTTGACTTTATTACCTGTGGTCTTGCACAGCTGTTCCCATCCCATCACTGCAAGGCTTTCTTTTGTCTCCACTGAGCGCTATTTATAATGGAAAGATTATCTAATATACTCTCTTTACCTTTTGTGCATCCCTGTAGAAATCCTCTCTTTATTAGACTTTATTATACGCCTTCTGTGTGCAACAGTCAAACTTGCTATTAATGCAAAGATCTCTGTGCTGTATTCTGTGCTTAACAGCCCTATGGTACTGTGTGTTATTTATTTTTTACACAAAGAAGCGAAATAATCCCTTGGCTGTGGTAATACCTGATATCTGATTTGGGGAGTTGATTGCGGGCTTTCTACCTGTCAGGACAGATGAAGGAAAATTCTGCAAGAAGTTCCTCTGATTTAAAGGGAAACTAACCTTGCTGAGCAAAAGATATCCACAGTAAAGGTCTCCCGCTGGTTTTATGTGATAGGCGTCTGTCTTTTTAATGTAGAGTTGTTTACAACAAGGACCAAGGTATGTGTATGTGGCTAAAACCGTGGCAGGGATAGACAAGCAGTGGGTGGACTTACAGCTACTGCCTTACAGCTTTCTTAGCTGGTGCATAGATTAGGCAGTGAGCATCCTGTAGTGTTAAAGTATATAAAATAAGTAAAATCATTTGGAAACCATATTTGCAGGTCAGCAAAATATTTTCCAGTGTGATGAAATAAATTAGCTATTTGACTTGAAGAAATGGTGGCTGGCTAATCTGACTAGCTGAAAAAATACAACCTTAACTGAATATTTTACTTTTTTAAACCTAGATGTGACAAAGCAACAAAAATAAACAGAGCAACACATATGAATGTATTATGAATTATTGTAATTATTTGTAATTGTGTCTGCATACTTACTAGCAAGGTGCGAATCACTGATCTAAGGTTTTGGCTCCACTGGTTATTATTGTATTGCACACAAAAACATTATTATATTTGTTTTCATCAGTATGCTGAAAGAAAGTCTACTATACTGTATATTTGAAAGTGCACATCAAAATAACCTGAACTGGGTGCAATTACAGTATGAAAAAAAATTACAAGCAACATCAAATGGTATTGTCTGTTATCAATACATCTTTAGCCACGAATCCATTAAATCTCAAAAATGCATATTAATCAATACTATATATACTGTACATCATTATCAACTTTTTGTCTGATCTGTATTTTTTCCCCCTCTTCTGAGACCATAATTCTTTAAACAATAACTATAACACAAAATTATATTGTCACTATATTTTATAAAACTTTGCAACTACATGGTATAATGCAGCGGTTTTCAAACTGGTGTACGCAAGCTCTCGTCACGTTGTCGTACTTTAGGACTTAGCAATCAAATCAACAATGTTGAATCTCCTTTCAAATAAAGCCACAGCTGTACTGGTGTACGTTTCCTTTCTGTTGGGAGAGGTTAACTCTATAAACACCCAGCGGCTGCTGACAGTGAGTGAGCGCTGAGTGCACACATTTACATATTTAAATAGCAGAGAGTTGGCTACTGCAGTCTGTGGACAAAAACAAACAAACAAAAAAAAACCGTCAAAGATTGTGCTTGTATGATGTTGCTTCTTTTAAAAATATGTAGTATTTACATGTAAGTTTACTTTCTGGAGTTTAAATGTTCAGTGTTAGTAGTTTAATCAGTTCCGTGTTTTATCTATGTTTACGTTTTTAAATAACAGCATTATTGAGTTGAACAGGCAGCTGGGCCGCCCTACATTAGACAGTGAAATCACTCACTTGTTCTGCGCTGGAGCTGGAGCGACACAGCTGTTATCTTTACTTGCAATGCTTGTATGTGTTTTTTCATTATTAATTAATTTGTTGAATAACTCCTTTGTCGTGCAAGTGCATTACCTCACACGCCTCCACACCAGTAATTATTAATAAAAGCAAAAACACAATATTATTATTATTACAAAAATTGAATCGTGGGATTTAAAAAAAAATCAATCCTTCTAACTTCTTAAAAAATGTTTTCTTTCTACACCTGCATTTGTTGAGAATTGCTTTTTGATTTTGTTTTAAATTGGAACCTTATAGTTTTGTTTTTCAGAAGTATAACCTGTTTTTGGACTTTTACATAGCATTTTTAGTTGGTGCACCGTGGTTAACTAATTGTATTTTATTGTGTTTGTTTCTTAACATAAGTTTTCCATTTACAGTACTTAATCTAGTAATTAGAAAATACCATATTTTGTCCTGTTTACATAGGTACTGTATATTATGACCCTATCTCAGATGGGGTTATGCGGTAGACTAGATTATTTGGAAAGGGGTACTGGGCCTAAAAAGTTTGAAAATCACTGGTACAATGAAAATAACAAACAAGTTACAACTTTGCAAAATCTTTGAATTTAGTAAACCATATATATACCTGCAGTAATATCTGTTGCTATAAACAGGACCACATAAACGCTGTATGTCCCCAGAATTTACCTCTCTGCTCACTTGCAGGGTGAAAAAGCTGGTGAATGTATTCCTTTTTTGTCAAGTATGGTTTTTTTTGCCAGGAAAATCGTCTTTCGGTGTGAATTGAAGGTCCAGTTACACACAACAAAAGGTCAACCAATAGAATGTCAGCAGAAGCTTGGAAGAGGCAGTTGCCCTAGCAACCAGTAGCAGCACTTAGTCAGGGTCAGTTTAAATGTTTGTGGAGTTGAAAAAAATCTGGTGGCGGTTGGCCATTTTAAAGTCATTTTAATTGTTTTTCCCCTATATTATGTTTGCTTGATGCTCTAATATTGAGTTAGTATCTTTTTTCTCTAAATCTCAGGTCATTTTGATTAGGATATAGTTTCAAAACAAACAAACAAACAAAACAGCAATGCAATAGTCCTACAATAAAATGTACCACACCCCATATTTTATTTTGGAGACAAAACATAATGAATGAATGATTTTACATTTTTTTAAGCACGTTTGTTTAAATATGTCATATTTTATATAACAAATACCGTAATCACAATTATACAATAAGCCTGATAGATAATTGGAAACTCAAACAAGCAATCTTATTGGCCACTGAAGAGGCCTTTAATTCTCTAGAAACGCCCTGCACAGCACAAAACATTTAGCTTACATCACAATTAGCGTGAGTTTGTGAAACATTGTCTTCTAACTGTTACGAAAGACAGGTAAAACTGTTTAAAATTGTATTTATTTCAAAGTATTTTACAGATAGACGACACAAGGCATTTCCAAGGGAATTAATGACCATCTGGGTTTAATAGCCACCAACTCACCCAACCGGTCATTAATCAACAGGAAATGCTCCTTACCTTGGTCGCCATTGCTTAAACAACACTAGAATCCTTTAGAATGATTTGTACATATAGAGCATGATGCTGTGTAAGTAAATGCATGTTTGCAAAAACCTGTTATGATCCTTGGGAGAGTTTGGAAGGTGTCATACTCAGAATAGAGCAATTTTAACACCCTTATAGTCAATGATGCACATTTTAAAACTTGTTTTATTTTTTTCTGGCAGCAGTGGAGAAGGCAAAAGCGCAGTTTTAATTCCCTGAGACAGTGGTGGGATGTGGGGAAGGTGCAGATTCGCCAGTTCTGTCAGCAGGACATTGAGTGTCACTAGGAGCATTAATGAGTCAATGAGAGCTTTGGAGACAGACATCCTAGACCTTCAGCAGGCTCTGGAGTCCACACCAAATAGCAGACTTGTTGAGGACCTCAAAGGAAAAAAAGCGTCACTCATTGACCTGCTGGATACAAAAGCACAGGGGGTGCTAAGGAGATTGAGGTTCCAGAGTGTATCACAGGTGGACGCCCCGACCTGCTACTTCTTCAGTCTGGAGAAGAAACAGGGCCAGAGCAAACTGATCCACTGCCTGCACACAGAGGATGAGAGAGAGATGCAGGAGCCTGGGGAGATCCGCAGGAGGGCCGTGCAGTTCTACACACAGCTCTTCTCCAGTGAGGCAGGAGGAGGAGACACAGCCCACACACACCAGTTCCATCAAGGTCTGCCACAGGTCCCTGAAGAGGAGAGGGAGGGGCTGGAGAGAGCACTTACGCTGCAGGAGCTCTCCACCACCCCCAGTGGACTGAGCAATGGCAAAGCCCCTGGCATTGATGGCCTCCCCACTGAGTTCTATAAAGTGTTCTGGGATGATCTGGGGGAGGACCTGCTGGCGGCTTATAAAAAAAGTCTGGCACAGGGAGAGCTGCCTCTCAGCTGCAGAAGGGCAGCCTAAAAAGGGGGACCTGTGTGAAATAAAGAACTTGAGACCTGTCGCCTTGTTGTGTGTAGATTACAAGTTGTTCTCAAAAGCTCTGGCCAATAGCCTGAGGGAGGTCCTGGGGTCAGTGGTACACTCGGACCAGACGTACTTTGTGTCCGGCAGGTCAACCTTTGAAAATATATTTTGAATTTGTGATATTTTGGCAGTCTCAAAGTTATTTGGCTTGAATACTGGTTTGATTTCACTGGATCAGGAAAAGGCTTTTGACTGGGTTAAACACCAGTATTTGTGGAGGACCATGGAGTCCTTCGGGTACAGCTCTGTCTTTGTGGCTATGACTCAGATGCTCTACAGTGACATTTACAGTGTGCTAAAGATCAACGACGGGCTGAGTGCTCCTTTCACAATACAGAGGGGTGTCAGACAAGGCTGCTCTTTGTCAGGCAATAGCTGTACTCCCTGGCCATTGAACCCCTGCTCCATGAACTGCGCCGTGTGATCAGTGGACTGTCCATACTGCACTGCCCCGATCACCCTGTCAGAGTGTCAGCGTACACTGACGACCTTGTGGTAATGGTGAGAGGGGAGCAGGATGTCAGGGCACCGCAAACAACCCTTGTAGACTTTGAGGCAATGTCCTCAGCCAAGGTGAACTGGAATAAGAGCTGTGCCCTGTTGCTGGGGCAGTGGCGGGGCTGCAGACCACCATCCCTGCCAATAAGGATTAATTGGAGCAGGGGAGGTTTCACATACCTGGGGGTACATCTGGGGGATGAAACCAGTGAGAAGAGGAACTGGGAGGGGGTACAAGAGGGAGTAAAAGGGCGGCTGGGTAGGTGGTGCTGGCTGCTTCCACAGCTATCTTATAGAGGAAGAGCTCTGATCATGAACAACCTGGTGGCATCCACACTGTGGCACTGGCTGGTGTGTTTGGAACTACCGCAGGGGCTGCTGGGAGAGGTGCAAAAGGCCATCCTGGATTTCTTCTGGGATGGGCTGCACTGGCTGAGGAGAGGGGTGTCCAACGGTTGGTTTATGGATTTGACACCCTGCTTTGGAGATCACTGGCCTGTGCCCTGCTGCGGAGAGCAGGGGCGCTACAGCTGGATGTAAATCTGTTGTTAATGGATACCAGCAGGGTGGGCCTGTCATCGCTACCCCCTTTTTATAGCAGCATGCTGAGGGTCGAGAGAGGGGAGGAGCTTCTCATCCTGCACTGGCTCCTGGAGGAGCCAATCGTATACAACCCTCTCCTAGTCACTCCAATTGGCGATGCCTCTGCCTTCAGTCACTGGCTGATCAGAGCTCTTCTCTCAAAGCTACGCCACCTGCTGGACCTGCAGCAGGGCTGCTGGCTAAGCACAGAGAGGCTGAGTGTAGAGCTGGGGATGCACTCCCTGCGCTGCGTGGAGAAGTATCTGAGCCAGCTCAAATCTATCTTGTCCCCAGAGTTTTTCCAGGAACACCCCCTCCCTGATACACCGCCCCCCTTCCCAAGCCTGTGAGTGCTTCTTGCTTTTAAAGAAGACGCTGGCCCTCCAGTGGCGCTACTGAAAGCTGATAAACTGAGTGGGAGGCTTCTAGCTAACATGGAGGGAAAAGCCCTGTACAGAGTCTGTGTGCAGGTGCAGCACCAAACTCACTACACTCACTGACACACCCTGGAAGGCTAGGCTGGGAGAAGAAGAGAAAATAGTGCCTACCTGGAACAGCTTGTATAACCCCCCCCCTTCAATAAAAGAGCTGGCGATCTGCAGTGGAGGGTGTTGCATACTATTGTAGATGTTAATTATTTTATTAGTATTATTAACCCCAGTGTGCCTGATTCCTGTCCGTTCTGCGCTCAGAGAGAGACCGTATTTCATTGTTTCAGTACATGCTCCCATTTAGCAGCCATGTTTAGTCTTTTGGCTAGTCTTTTTACTGGTATTAATCAGATTTTTAATACCACAGTTTTTATTTTCGGTACCAGTTTGAGCGCTGGCTACCACCACGTCATGGCCCAAGGAATTCTGGGCAAGCCAGCTGGGACCCTGTCTGATCGGGGAGGCTCAGGCAGCATACCAGGCTATGACAGACACCGAAGCCATCCATTTGTTTGTTTTGTCATGTCTAAAAACTGTTTGTGTGTTGTTATTAGACGGCTAACACGGTCCGGAACTTTCGCTAAAGGCCAGCACCAAACCCGGACAACATTGCACTTGTGTCACAATTAACTGTATTTGCACCACGAGCACAACAGTACTCACTGTGGACTTGTGATTGTGTTTGTGTTACATGTGGGTGTTTAAATATCGGGACTATTATTTCGGGGACAATTATTTTATTTTGTTGTCTGTCATTGTCTTGAGCACTGCATCACCCCTACACCTGCGCACTGCAACCACTTTGCCACACATCAGCTTATAGTCAGATAATTTTGTGTATGTATTTTTATACAATCTGATTGTTATCAGAACACTGAGTGGGACATTATCAAGGATTTAATCATTCCATTTGTATGGGCCTCTTGGGGCATACCTACCTACTAGCATATGCAGTCAGCTGTTATCAACCAGTCTGTATATTGCATAATTGAATGCACTTAGTAACAGAAAAAATACTTAACGTGAACTGTAATTCACCACACCACCTTATTCCTCCCACTTCTATTTACACAATCCACACGTGGAATTTAATTATCAGAGTCAATAGAAATCTCCCCTTAATAATAATAATAATAATAATAATAATAATAATAATAATAATAATAATAATAACTAATTTTGATGCTTATAGGATTTATATTGAATTAGATGTGATTCCTAAATAAAGTGACTAGACGTCCTGTTATGGACAGAACAGTCCCACTTTTGGAACACTAGTCCCAGTGTCCACATCTTGAGATAACTCGTGATCACGAGATAACAGGATCTACCTTTGATATCACCGTGTAACAATTATTTTTTTTTGGTTCCTGGGTAGTAAGTGTTATTTCCTAATTGCTTATGCCTCAAAAGTATAGAAAATGGCTATTATTCCCCACAAACTTTACTTTTGTGACCAGGACAGTGATATTTTGAAATTTACCTATTTTCAAGAACATTCCAGATAGATTCAGGCCTGAGTAAACTTGGAGTAACTTCTAGAACTTTCTAGAACTTTCCAGTAATATAAATAGTAGTATAAATTCAGGGGCCTTAAGCCCACCAGTTCAGTTTAGTTCCAGCTGCCTAAGTGGATACATATCTGCATTCAATTACTAATTAATTATTCATTTGAATCCCAGCACGTGAATTAATTACGTGCAACCCCGTGTGCGCATATTACTTACTTTAAATGCACGTGCAGTGATGTGCAATCCTGTGCCTAAATACAACTATACAATTTAAATACCACGTGAAACACAGACCCGTTTATATCCCGTGCACCAATCTCTATACACCAACATTAACACACGCAACATACAACACAGAAATGCACACAGGGGCGGAGCACATTGCCACAATATTATATTTCTGCTTAATTCTGCAAACCATTTCTGACTCTTGTCCCTGACAAGTATATACATTATGCAGTAGATATTTTGACTAACATTTTAAATGTGTTATTTCCTGTTGATAGCACTATTATTAAAAAAAATAAATAAATAATAAAATCTGTCCAGAGTGGGTTCCCAAGTGTTGGATAGATAGATAAATCATAGTGTTAACTCCCAAAATCATATCATTTTCTTACTCTGTTGAATAGTTTTTCCAACTCTAAAGTAACCCGGCCCATAAATTGTGTCGTTTTCCAGTTACTACCCATAGGACCTGGAAACAATGTCTAAATTTAAACCAACAAGCAGAATTGAAATAAAAATGAAACTTCCAACAGGTAACTGATTGCAGTATTTGTACAATTAGTTTGTGTTTTGCATTAGGTTCCTTTCCTATAATGATAAAGATCCAGATGCAGTCACTACTCTTTTGTATGACTGCAGATAGTGGTTGTTTTTTTCTTTTTCCATAAGAATACCCTCATACTTGAACAATGCACAGCCATTAAATATCCCATTCTACCATTTACAGCCCCTTCAGTCACTCCTTCTACTAATAGATTTTCAATTGCTAAGCAACCAGTGTGTGCTAGACTGGATGGAGGAAAATCACGAGCCAGTCCTTAATGGTCGCTAATATAGATTTCCTATAGAGAACATTTTGCTCAGCCAACCCAAGAATGTACTTACATGTGTGTGTATAGATAGATAGATAGATAGATAGATAGATAGATAGATATAGCTGACATATAGTACAGGGCCATGTTTTCAAACTGTTTAGTCATTAATTACTGGTATGTACTAATTTTTCAAAGGTGAACATTTCACAAATGTTACAAAATGAGAAACAAACAGATGTAAATTGTATCACATTGCTCACTATTGCTGCCTGCTGTTTTGTACTTGACTTGTTCCTTCAATATCTTTTTTTTAACATTATGAAATGTAGTTTTTGTTCAATCATATATCTTTGGTTACAAATACAGCTTTTAAGTTTGTTTTTTTTTAACCAATAAAAACTGATATAACACCCCCTGATACAAAGAAAATGAAAATTGTTATATAGCCAATAAACACCGGAAAAACAAAGACATGGTTACTCAATTCATGTTGACCACCACTTTCCCAGTTAAAAAAAAAAAAAGAAAAAAACTAATACAAAAAAAACCCTACTTTTCCCAATGCAGTTGGGCAATGTCAATCCTTCCTGACTTGCATTTATCATTGATTCGTTCTGAATACTTTAACCCCACCCCAAATACTGAGTGGCAGCAAATTCCTATCTTACTATTGGAGCCTCCACTTGCAAGATTTAAAATGAGAGTACAATTAAAGTCTTGTTCGCGAGATTTAAAGCTATATTACAGTTATAGGGAGAATTTAAACAAAAATTGCAGATTGTGGCAAAATGTAAAACCATGCCTAGAACACAAAAAACCCAGAAGAATGTGCCCGTGACCATAAGGATTGTGTACTGTGGAGTTACAATGCATACTGTGACAGAAAAAAATAATAGCCGAAAACAATAATTTCATACCACACATAAAAGGCGAAAGCCTCCCCCCCCCCCCCCCCAAAAAAAAAACGATTTACATAAAACTCAAATAGCTAAAAATAAGCACCGAAAAATGAAATTAATAAAAACCAAAAAACAGAAGCCCTAGTTATAAATCAGGTTTGGACAGTTATTTTAATTTGATATCACGTTATGCATCGTTTCTATGAGTAAAACATTCACGTCAATGTTACTGCCTTCTGTGCACCCAATTTGTCTAATATGAAACAAGTCAATGGTTTCTAATTACTTCTGTTGTAACTGCATTTTGATTGGTTCATTTGTCCACCATCTTTGCCATGGTTAATTTAGATTGCTGTATATTATTTAGTTGTTTGGTTATAGTTTTGTAAAATTTGCAAGTGTTTTATATATACATACTGCAGATATTTCATAAACTGATGACATAATTTAATACAGAAACTATATTAATAGAAAGGTAAACAAATATTTATAAATTAAGACATTAATATTTTCCACTACTATAAAATGTTGTTTCAAACATTAATATTCAATGTAATCCGGGAATCATGTTCCACTGGAGTTACCTCATTTACTGGTCCTCTTAAATGCCCCCATACTTTTTGTGTGATAACATGGGCAGCAGAATTCAGAAAAAGCTGCAACTTTGCCAGAGATACAGTATCTTTACTGAATATTTGATATACACATTATATAATTATCTTGTGGTAGTCTTACACCAATATGCATTCAACCAAGAAATCTCTAAATGGTTTCAGATGCAGTTGTTTCAAAAACGTTGCAATGTCTCTGTGGGTTTTTGCAGTTAAACAATTACATTTTTTTTGTAAATTTTGCAAAGACATCTACTTTAAATTACAATGAACTACACAGTATGCATGATGTAGTTACAATTCAGGCTAAAGTCTTTTTTTATTCTGCCGCATGTACAGCAGTCAAAGCAAAGCACAATACTGTCTGAGTGAAGGTAAGGTGAAGGTAAGGTTATTTAATCCCACAGTCACTATCACTCAAAGTACTGTTTCTTTAAAATGTAGAAATACTAAGAAACTAGTAAACAGTCTTTGAAAAACTTTTTTGATGAGAAGCCTTTAATTTATTTTGTATGTTGTACTTTTGTATTACAGATTATAACAGATCTTCTCAGTCAATTGGGTTCAGCGAAGAACGCTGGTTATTCCACATTAGAAAATGATTCAGTACCATCAGCCAGTCAGTTTCCAGCTCTAGCAGCCTTCTAATAGACACACAATGCCCACTGGAACATCACAGCATCAACTGTGTATCAAACTTAAAATCAATGCGCACAAGTGCTGGCTTTTTCATTTTGACTTGCTGTATTTAAAGCTCACTTCACATCTATCGGACAGCAAATACTAAACAAAGAAACAATTGGCCCAGTTTATTTTATTATCCACCAAATCCAGCCAATCAATACTTTGCAATCGACGAAAGCAACCAGTTCTGTACCTGCAACTGGCGAATCAGCCAATCACAGCCTGTCAGCTTGATTGGAGCTCAACATCTTTCACCAACAAACTGAGACATGGACAGTTCAGTAATATTGCTCCATTTAGATATCTGGCACTGTGCAGATAAACCTGAAGCAGCTCTGACAAAAATTGCGTATGTGATTCTTGAACATTTTAAGTGGATTCCCACAGAAACTTAAAATCTTAAAACATTCACTGTACCAGACAAAAAAGTATCCAGTACAAAAAACACTATAGAAAATCAATATATGGTCACAAATGTGTATTCTCTGCACTGTTGCAGCTGCCTGTTGTCACGTTGCTGAATACACTACTGCTTATTTCTGCAAAAGAATGTGTACATTTTTGTATGCACTCCTTTAGTTTGCTGGGTTATACTTTGTTACATTTTATACTCAATTAAAATATCAACTAGCAGATCTTGGTCTAGATTTTGTGTTAATTTGGAATAATATTTACTGGATTTGTATACTTGGTCCACCACTGCAAACTTCTTGCCCAGTCAAACTTACCACACATTTTCCAAGAGGAAAAATGCAACCCTATAAAGCTATCAAACAAGAAATAAACGCTCACTACTTAAGTAACGTGTTACTGTAATATTACTTGTTAATAACGAGGTAATAATAACGCGTTCGATTTTTAATGGGAGTAATATTACAGTTCATTTTCTGCAAAAAAGAAACTAGTTAGTCTTGTTACATTTTCTCTGTTGTACACTTACACTGGTGGTCTTTTCTTTTCTAAGCCCGCACCAGACTGCTCTAATGTCGGTGCCTCAAAATTATTGAGTCAGGAAATATACAGTATATTGAAAATGAAATGTATTTATACTACAAACATTTTAAAAACCTATTTGACACAGTTAATAAATTAATTACTTTTTTATAGTTAAAAAATAAACATTCATAACTGTTTCGCAGAACAAGTCAAGAGAAAGAAATATAACGCGTAATATAACAAACTACTGTTTTTATTAAGTAATAAGGACATTATGGGGGGATTTTCAAACATCAGTGTTATTGAATCAAACTTGCGGTATAGTAACGACAGCTTTAGTAGCAAGTGATTTTCAAACTGAATTTGTTAATAAAAATCTATCCAATAATGCTTTGAAATTGAGTTGATGAGGACGTTAATGAACGCATTTCTCGTTAAAAAGCTTAATTGTCGCAGGTCACTTACATCACTTCCTGTCTCAATGACTAGATAAGGGAAACTTGTTAATCAAAATGCATGTTAACAAGATCAAGAAAAATGAATGGAAGCATAATTTGCTGTTATGGAAACTAATAGCATAAAGGGAGATAGCTCTCCCACCAGTGAGCAGCAGCCAGTTGGTCAGCTGTCATAGTGCTCCCTCACTATAACGCGGGCAAGGGGTGGGGGGCGCTGCGGGACACATAACACACATCTGAGTAAAATACAAAATAAAATAACTCCCCCTCTATAATGCATACATAGTGAAGTAAAAATTCCCACTCATGGATCATTTTAATTAGCAGTTTTTAAACTATAAATAACCTGGCTAAATGGTGATCAGGAGTTCAGTTCGAAGTGACAGACAAGCAAACCAAGTGTGAGAAGGAGAGCGGGTCGGGAGAGGGGAAGAGGGAATGGGCTCGCCCCAGGTTCGGCTGCCGGAACGGGGCTGAAGCAAAGCTGAAGCGTCTCGACTCTGGAGAAAGCTGCAGCTCCTCTCGCAGCAAAAAAGTAAATACATTAGGATAGATAACCATGTAATAGGTCTAATATTTATTTAGTTATAAAACAAATACTGAATAAGATGTCTGTGTTATAAAGTGCCAACAGAAGTTAGACTGAGAAGTTTTTATAGTTAGGGCTTCTGTTTTTCGGGTTTTATTAATTGTATTTTTCGGTGCTTATTTTAGTTTTATGTTAATCTTTTTTTCTGGGCTTTCGTTTTTGATATACTGTATGAAATTAGTGTTTTCGGCTTCTTTCCAAAATGCTTGAGCATTTTTTCCCTGTCAAAATATGTATAGTAGTAACTCGACAGTACTTGCACACTTAAGTTGTAACTTCTTTCCTTTGAACTCCCTATGGTCACGAGTACATTCTGGAGTTTTTGTGTGTAGGCATTTTTGTACATTAAGCCACAATTCTGTGTTAAATCCTCTGTATCTTACCTATAATACAGCTTGAAATCCCGCTAACAAGCCTCCATCCTGATTGTAATCTGGTTTTAAATCTCACAAGCCAATAGAGTCTCCAACAGAAATGTAGGAATGTGCTGTCATTCAGTAGTTGGGGTGGGTTTAAAGTATTGACAACAAATCAATGACAGATGCAAGTCAGGAAGGTGGGCCATTGCCCAGCAGCACTGGGAAATGTATTTATTATTTTTCTAGTAGGATTTATATTTTAATGTGAATAGGGTAAAGTCAACGTGAATTGATTAACCATTTCCACAGTTTTTCCAGTGTTCTCTGATGTTTATTGACTATCCACCGATTCATTTTTTTTTTTTGTAAATCGGGGGTGTTTTATCGGCTAAAACCAAAAATCAGAAGCCCTATTTGTAGTTTACAACAACAGTACTGTATTTACTGTAGAAATATTGCATGAATCGCTAGTATAGAGAAGTGGGGGGACATGCTGCAGGAGCATTATAACAAAGAGCCTTATAGTAGGGAGCACTGTAATGTCCGTATCCAGAGTTCAGATAGGCTACAGTTGCATTGATAATTTCTTGTTACTAACATTACACTGGGTGTAAATAACGGTATATCATTTTAGCAATACAACAAATGTTCCATAAGGTTAAAACAAGTGAATAAATCTCATTCATAAGCACAAGAACAAAAAAGGCTAAAATTTTCACAAATATTAAATTATAGGTAGTCTTACAATACTGACCTAACAACATGCGAACTGGTGTATTGGGTCCCTGAAATGATTAAACACAACGGATTGTATCACAATGCAAATCATGACCAGAGCCAGGGAAATTTGCACATATGTTCCAGATGTTATAGGATGCATCACAAATCACCTGAAATATTTAGTGAATGTTGGAACCCTTCCTGTTCACATACACATGGTGCTGCAGTGATTTGAGTGCAATGTCGATGGCTCCCATTACTCTGGGAAATCCAGCAATGTCATAAAACTCTTAATATTTTGTAGTTGCTCCTGATTAAGTGGGATACTGATATAATCGTTAATCTTCTTTATCAAGCCACCCCTGACCCTTTGAAATGACCCAGATACATCAAAGGACAATGCTGCAGACACCTTCATATGCAGGGGGATAGCACTGATCCTTTTCATAGGTCGACAAAATGCCCCATCCAGAAGTAATCAAGTTTTTAAGATCAGGGGTGCCTAATCCTGGCCCTGGAGGGCCGATGTCCCTCCTGGCTTTTGTTGCAACTGGACAGGAATTAACCCCATCCCTGCCAACCACCACCAAAACACCACTGAGCGTGATTCCTTTAAGAGGAACTATCAATTTAAGGAATATTAATAGAATATTATATTGCTCTCAGTAAAGAAAGCAAATTAAATAAAAAGCTTTTCTCTTTTCTCTACTGTACTTTGATATTGACTGCTGTATGAATGCACACTAACAACAGTGTTTTGTTCCATTTTGACAAACCCTCCATGGGTGAAATTCTTATAAAAATCCTGTAAATAAATTAGCGAGACATGTCATGGATCATTTCGCTTTTACTATTTTGTCATTCTCCATGTACGGTAGCCTTAAATTTGATTTAATTAACTTTACAGAGCATTTACAAGTAGTAATAAAGATGACAGGGATGCAGCGGAGGGCATACTGACATCTCAGAGTAATAGAACAATTTAGCTGAAAAATGTGCAATTCTGCTTATGCAGCTGCTTGAAAGCAACTCTGCCCACAGCACCTGCAAATAATAGAATTAGATTAAGGTCCCAGCAGCAAATGAATGGGGGAAAACATCTCATTAATGTTTAATGGCATGTCTGAAAACATTCAAACATGTCCTCAGTGAACTGCTTGCATTTGATAAAATGACATGACCAGGGCCTGACTGGCAGTGTTCCATCCTGGAAGTAGCATGTAAGTGACTTTTGCACATCAGTGAGTTACTGTTACACAGGTAGGTCAGAGCTGTCAACAAATGAGTTAAATGTTACTGTTCTTTGTGCTGTACATATAGCAATGCAAGATACATTATTTAGTGATAGAAGTCTATGACCTGCATGTTTAAAGAGGGACCTCTTGTGAGGAGCAGGAGTAGCTCGGACGCTCCAGGGGAGCTGCGCTGTCAGTCAGTTGCTTGAACAGGGGGGCACTGCTGTGGTTGGTTGACTGAATCCCTGATTGGCTGAGGGGCTGGTCCTGAGCAGCGTCCGACCAAATAAAAAGACGCTGTGCTACACGCCCGGGTTGTTTGAGGCTACAGCTGAAATGGTGTAGGATTACTCTGGCAGAGAGAGAAACACAAAGCCGGTTAAACAGCACTCAAAGAGGCAGCCCATTATGCTCAGGATAGCAAGCCAAAACAAGTAAGGAAAATACCCTCATATTGCAACCGTAGTCGCTGTGTGCTAAAGCGGCACTCGTCCGTGCCATAGAGAAGGGTTTTTTAGGGGGGATCAAGAGTGATCCCCATACAGTACAATGAGGGATGTGTCATGCTGTTCTTCATCAGTGGGAACCTCCTTCTAGTGGACGTAGTGCTCAGCCACCTTTTATTTTATAGCTTTGTTTTTCCCCACTCCTGTTTGTGTATGTGACCTGGGCCCTACCGTTTCTGGTATGATGTGACAGGCTAGCTGCAGGGAGGACTTCAGGTCAGAAAGAAACACACATACAGACGGTACTGGGCTTAAAACTGAGACGCAATGGCTGCGCTCAGTGCGTTTAATAAACAAACAAAAGGTTTTAAACAGAAAACAGAAAAACAGGACACGGCACTTGAACGGATGAACACTAAACAAAACAGTGGATGGACAGACAAACGAAACACGGTGTGTCAAACAACTATCAATTATTATTTTACTTTATTTTCGTTAATTTTACCTCCTTCTCCACACCCGTTCTCCACTCACCGAACACACAACCCCGTGTGAGTGAAACGTGCATCTATATATACTGTTGTGCCGGGATTCAATTACTAATTAATTATTCACTTGAATCCCAGCACGTGAATTAATTATGTGCAACCTCGTGCTCACATATTAAATACTTTAAATGCACATGAAGTGAAGTGCAATCCTATGCCTAAATTCAATTATACATTTTAAATACGCGTGCTCATTACCCACATTATATCCCGTGTACCAACTACAATACACCAACATTTACACACCACATGCAATATACAATACAGAAATGCACACAGGGGCGGGGCACATTGCCACATATGGTCACATGGTTTGCCCTGCTTTATTTCACTCCACCCTAGGTACTACCATTATCAGTACCCTAGTGGTGACACCTAAACAGCGTTTCAAAGAAAATCTTCTCTGTCCGGCTCTTCAATACAGTGAATACCCACACCTGTCAAAACCATCTGTGACAATGAGCTTTACATTTTTGTTTCCTGTAAGAGACAAGAAAAATGGCATCAAATAATAAATAAGTCTATAGTAAATAAGGTACATATACAAATTCTACACACCAAAATGCATTTGTGAGGTGTATGAATGGGTGATGATTTGGCAGATTTAAAGAACAACGCCTGTTTTTTTGTTTTTTGTTGTTTATTTATTTTTTTCACAGGTTTCAATGCATTTACTAAATGCTTCTTGATCCTCTGCAGGGCATGAAAACATAATCTGATGATTTTAGATACACTGTGCAGTTGAGTGGTGTTCCCCACTTCTAAAATTTAGTGAGACTTGCACATGAAAGAAGGGAGATTTTATTATTTTAATAAAATATCTTCGGACTTTGCATTACAAAAAGAAAAATCATTTAGCTGTTTTGCTCAGTGCTGACTCTGTTACAGAAAGTTTTATATATCGTATAGGTATCACAATGAGTAAACAATATCAATGAATGCTATGGTAAACCCTCCAAAATATACAAATACAGTGTCAATATCCATTCTTTTGAAAAGGACAGTTGGAGGAATCAGGAAGACAGAGCTCTCCCGGTGTTCTTACAGTTTGGAAGTAAGAATCTTTGCATACACGCACTACAAAATCATTTTAGGACAGGTCATGTTGGGCTTGTAAACACAAAATATGAATCGAAAGGTATACCAATCTAAATGAGTAGTACAAAGTAATCAGTTTTAATAGAGGTTGTCTGGAGATCTTAAAGTTGTACTATTGTTTAGACTTTAGATTTGCCCCAGTGGAAATATCTGATCCTTGAATAGGATTTATGGTATTCAGAGCAACAACACTATTACAACATTGCTCCTCAGAAAAATGAGGAGCACACACATGTCAGAAAAGTTTTACTTATAAAGGACTTACACTAATGGTTTCAATTACTTTTAACATATTTTAAAAAAAATTCCTTCGGCCTGAGATGAACATCCATTTGTAAATAACTATTTTTCAATTTTCAAATCTTATTCACCCCCAGTTTTTTTTTCTCATCGATTATTTAGAAGTTATTAATATCAGTCCTAACATCAAGATCTGTTTTTTTTAAAGGAATATTAAATAATGTTCAGCAGTAGCTGAACATTAAAATGCCACTGAACTCCCAATATTAAATTTAAATTGAATCAAGTTGACATTAACTGACTTTTACAGCCTACATCAAATCCAATATATTTCAGCATTAAGTAGATCTACTTGAAAAAGAGCATCCATTTGACATGGTTTTTACTTATATTTTCCTGTTTTTGATTTGTCAATAGAATTAAAAGAGCACTGCATATTTAATTAAACAAGTGGAAGAGAACCCTCCTTCAACTAAAGATTATGATATTCTTTTTTTTATCATAGTAGGCCTACTTGAAAACATTTACATGTACAGTAGCATGAATGATGTTCAACTTATAATACATTTCCAGTGGTTTAACCCAAAAGACTTGTTGGGACTTGACCAGTCGGAGTTTATGGAGGGAGAGGTGAGTTATGATCTTTGTCATCGAAAGAGTAGCCAGGGTAAGACCAATGGGGCTATGTGTGATTTGCACTAAACAAGTAACTTGTGTTATTCTTTGGTCACACATGCACATGTTGTACATGTCCCTTCAAATCTTGCCAACATCAAAATGCAGTTAAAAGGTTACAGTACCTGAAATACATTAACTGAAGCAGCAACATTGAGTTGGAGAACCAGTTCTTCTGTAATGATATATTCATTTTCACGAGAAGGAAAGTCATACCAGATAGCTTTTTGAGAAGCATGCTGATCAGTCAGCAGTACAACAACTGTATCCCATACCCTAGTGTTCACAGTAGGAACATTTTCCAATTGCCTACTCCGTGAAAGGCTTCTCAACTTGACAATTTGAAAAAGGTTTCCTTTAAAACATTAGATAATAAAAGCAGAACAGCACGAATCACAGAAAGGAATTTAATTTGGAAAATGATCTCTTTAGCATTCAGAGAATCTAATTTGTTTTGTGTTCAAATTCCTGGGCTACAATACAGGATTATAGCAGGTATGTGTGAAACTGAGGTCGATTTTGATTCAGAAAGAGGTTTATAATAAGGGACAGTCGAGAGCTATTTCTAAGCAACCACATGAGCAGGGAATGATCCTGCAATTTTCCACTGAGATATAGTTTTTCATTGCACAGCAGTCAGCTGGATGGTAATGCAAACAAGATTTCCATTCCTAGCTCTGTTTTTCAATACAAGATACAGCTACAAAAATAATTTGGTTAACCATGTATACACTAATACAAAGAGAAAAAAGGAGACGAGCTGAGATTTAAAGAAAGCTATTAATATTGCACAGGAAAAAAATCTAAAATGAAAGTATTATGGGTAATACATTCATAAGACTTCCTTACAATGTTTATATATATATATATATATATATATATATATATATATATATATATATATATATATATATATATATATAGTGACCATAGACGTGGGCTGGTCACGAATGGTAAATATGTGGGTCCTAGCATATTATGGTATACAGGACCGGGGCACTGGAAAGTGCCGGATTGAGCAGGGAAAGACTACATCTCCCAAGAGACAATGCGGGAGTTGTAGTTAATAGGGCCTACAAAAATGGCAACCACCAAAGAAACTACAAGGGCCAGGAGTACAAGGGTTTAATTGAAATGTAAACCAGCACAGCTGCAGGTGTTTAAGATGTGTTAGTTTTGTAAGTGGCTGGACTGGTTGACAATAAAAGGAAATTATCTCCTTTGTTCAGGGTTGAGCTGGGGGAGGCTTATGGGGGTTGCAGTTAGACTTTGTGGAGAAAGGAGAAGTTAAGGAAAAGACAAAAAGAAACAAGGTGGAACAAGTTTAAAACTGGTAAGTAGCTTGGCGACTCAGTGGATAAGATAGATAAAGGGGGGGAGAGTGAAGTCACATCTCCAAACGGAGATAGATATTGTTTAGTTTTGTTTTGTTTGGTACAAATAAATATACAGGCACCGTACTGTTTTATTTCATTTCTGTGGTCCTGTGATTCTATCTTACACCAAAGAAGACAGTGAAGGTCCTGCAAGTGGCAGACTTACCCTGGTGTGTCACAATATATATATATATATATATATATATATATATATATATATATATATAATCCAGTTGTATTCAGAAGAAAATATGCTAATGTATTCCCTGGTCCACTAATTTTTTTTTTTAAATGTCTTAAGTATTGGGTACTCCCCCTCATAAACACATGGCATGGGTGTCCAGGAAAAACAGATTAAGATATTTTTAGCTTCAAGCACAAATTCAAATTCATTGTCTGTGCTGTTTTACCCTCGAAATGTTCTCAGCACTGTAAATGATATGCACAGAAAGGAGCTTTATAGACAAAAAAGTGGAGCAAGGGGAATTATGTTGTGTAACAAACTGCCAGACTATACCAGTTATTTTTTTTTGCCCTGTAGAATCATATATTCATCCACAGATGGAAAGTGTATAATTTATGAATGGTAATAAAAGTAAAGATGTATTGATATACTGTACTGTAGATTTATACTTGGAGGTAGTACCTAGTCCACAACTTCTGCATGAATCTTATCTTTAATCAATGAAGTGTCTTTATGGCCCCTTACTATTGCAAAAAGCTATGCTGCTATATATATATTTTTTGTTAAGTACCCTTTAGGTGTAGTTCCAGTAAATACTCAAACAAAAAAGGCTTCCTAAAGAGTCCATTAAGCACCACCTGAAGTAATTATTGAGACATAAATAATGGCAACCTTTTTTCTACATTTGTGTGGATTTACACGAAGCAATAACAAATCATGAGAAAACGACCTCACCACCATTGAGAATAAATCTCAGGAATAATGTAAAAGTCCTGCAAACTGCTGCAGTATCATTACAGTAACAGTAGAGAGAGAGAGAGAGAGAGAGAGAGAGAGAGAGAGAGAGAGTGGTGTAAGTCAAGCTTCTCTTGCTGCACAGCACCAACACTTTAAAGTATTTACCCAGGATTCACAACCAGATATGGTGGGGGAGATTATAACTTGTTTATGGCAACACCTTGGATGAGCTGAGATTCTAGGATACAGTATTTTCCTCCACTTGGCTATATTACCACTGCTGCCTTCTTTCAGGCATATATAGTTGCAGACAAAAGTATTGGCACCCTACACAACATAAGATAATTCAAGAAAACATATTAAATACAAGCAATTAGTGAACATTAGCCACTAATTCATAAGACAAAGACCAAAATACACAATTTCTGGCAGTAAACCGTCTTCAGAAAGGATGGGTCATGAAGTGCCACTTATCCCACCACTGACCCCTTTTTGCTCAGTGCACATGACTCAGATTCAGATTTTATAGTGACAGGCAGAGACAGGGATGTGAACTCAGGAGTCTGAATGATACCCCAGCGCATTAGGTTGTATGAGCAATCGCACTGTCTCCCTGTAATGCATTTACACTATAGAAGCCCAACTCAAAAAGAAATTGAATCTTTAATGAGGCTCTATGTATTCCCAGTTAGGTTTTTGCTATGTTCAGAATATAAAACAAAAATTATAATTATACTTTCATTATCATACTCAGGGGGGTCATTTAATGAGCAAGCAATAACTCTGGAAAATACAGCTTTTTTTATAAAAAGAAACGTTCAGTTTTATTAAGGTCTACAGTGGTGACCTGATTTAGAAACGTGAATCCATGCAGGTTTATACTCTACACAGAAGATGGCAAATAGTTACTAGTCAACACCATGAAGCCAATATCCCAGAAGATGTGCAAAAACTATTGTAAAAAGCTTGAGTCTCTCTCACCTAATATTTTTAAAGTTATCTTAGTCTTTTCATTAATTATCAATAGGATTAAAGTATTATCATTTTATACTAGTCACATACATTTTTCTAATTTAATCGGCTTTACATTTTAAAGTACAGAAGAGAACTGTTTGAACACTTTTACCCCTAAATTATATCCATTTGACATAAATTATTCTTGTAATTAGCTGGTAATAAATGCCTTATTAATTATTTAGATCTCTCCCATTAACCTTTGAGTTGGCTAATAGAAATCAGCAATGCTGGACTATTTTAACAATGCAGTTCCACTTGTTTTTTGCAAGAATAGCCCCACTTGTAATTCTGTGACAAGGTTATAATATACCACAACAGTTGGGAATGCATCTGTTACACTAATCAGTATTCTACCTTTTTGACATGTGAGGTCCTTACTGTCAAATATTGAAAGTTGTTAAAAGTTTAATAAATCTTGCATTCACAAAAAGGTAGAAAGAAACTCAAATACATATAGCCAGCTGGGCATCAAAAGAAAAGGAGGCCATTGACTGAAATCCTAGTTTTTAACATTAGAATTGTATTCTCACTAAAACCATTATGATATTGGGATAGTACTGTACAGATTTGCACAACCACTCAGCTGTGCATTGAATAATGCTAATGTTATCAGGTTGCTTCAAAAACAAATCTGCATCGGCTGTACCTGTTATTCAGCAGATGCTGCAGTGCAAAACCTCTAGCCATCGCTGTGCATTGAAGCATAAACTAGGATCTAGATCTTGTTAGTAGAAGATCATTTCATTGGCTTTTAATCATCTGCAAATGCACTGTAAAGAAAATGCCTGATTAGTTGTGTTGCCTCATCAAACCACTGAAATGCAATTATTCCTGATCTCTTCTGAGTATTCTGTTCTCATGAACTTAAAAAAAGAAGGATATGGAGGAGTTTCCCATTCCTTTATGCTCCACATTGATCAAACTAGTCAAGGAATTAAGCAAAGGCTAAATGGAAATGTCCTTTACTGTACAGTTAACTACTTGTATTATCTCACATATGAGATGGCTTCTTATGAAGTAAGGTCACCAAAAGCTATTCAAGGTCAGGATAGAAAGGAATATATTCCTAGATATTTGAAAGCCCAAGACATAAACAGAAAATATGATGTTAGGTGTGTTGGGCACTTCCCATTAAGGAATCAGAATTTGTACAGGATGTACTCTCAATCTTAGCACTGTTTGCTATTGTAATTCGCTCTGTGTTGGGAGGGAACTATCCAGTGCATTGCAATGAAAAGCAATACATACAGTATGTAATGGATCTCCTCCTAGTGGCTGGTGTGCTCATAATATTGATGTCAGCATGACACATATAAATCTTTCGACTACAGAGCGTGTCTTTAGTTGAATGGTAAGACGTTCATCTTTGAACCGATTCGTGTCCAGCCATTGCCTTTCCATTGAGTTCGATGGGCAAATTACATGTACACTAAAATCTCCTGTGTAAAATACAGCATCTCTGATTACACAATAATCAAAAGCAACAGCATATAATATATCAATGTTATTCATTTTCACTTCATGTAAAATGAAAAAGGGGTAATGGGAATCCAAGACACATTAGTTCACAGGTCCTACATTTCAGAGGTTTTTTTCATCACCTTTCTTCTACTGAAGTGGTTAAACTGTCTACACACAAGCCAATTTGTGATTTCTTTTGATAGGACCAGAATCTTAGTTTTTTAAGTATCTGCACAACCATAATATTAAAATACTTGAAAGAATACTTGAATACATTTCTGCATCTTTTAAAATTTATGAACGATTATTACTGATTATTAATAAAATCTGAAATGCCCAACTCTCAAGCCAATGGCCTCTATTGTCAGCATTAACCTTGCAGGAGCACTACATTGGTCTGCATAGGATCTGCTGGGGCTCACTGGAAACCCTGCTACTTACCTACACGCACGCACACACACACGCACACACACACACACACACACACACACACACAAAACACTCAAGATTCAAAGTCAAAAGTCAAAGTCAATGCTTTGTGAAAAAACAGTCCTTTTTTATGTCCCTTCTATGTACAAACTTCTTGAGTCCTGAAAAACAAACCTCAGGAGTCAAATGCTGTTCAAGTTAGTCATGCTGAACTTTTGACACATTAAAGTGCTGTCAATGAAAATGAATCTCAGGAACAAAATGACCTTGTCCCTCAAATGGATCAACATCCTATCTGTGATGACAGAGTCATTGAATGGTCTTCTTGAGATGCTATTTTAAAAGGCTGTGAATACAGCGTTCAGGCGAGGCAAAACAGAAATATAGCAAATGACTCCATATATTGAGAGGGGATGCTGTTATAGTTCATGCCCTTGTTCGTTTTCTTTTAAGTGTTCGCTTCTTTTTTGCCAAGAATATTTAACCTACCTATTTCAAAATCTATGTTTCCCCAGAATGCATTACAACTTATTGGTAACCTTTATAATTGTGATAGTGGTTATTTACAGCTCCACCTGGAGAGAGCATTTGGCTAGGATCACGGCTGTCCTTCAGTCTCTAAGGGTAGCCCGGCTGACAGCCAACTTGAGAAAATGTGTGTTTGCCAAAACAGAGACGCAATATTTGGAATTCATAATGGGGAATGGACGGGTGAAACCCATTGTCACCAAAGTCCAGGTTTTGTTGGATGCGGCAATCCCCAAAACCAAAGCTCAGGTGAGGTCTCTACTGGGGTTAGCCGGTTATTACCGTAGATTCATCCCCGAGGATGCCACAGTAGTCAATCTCTTAGTTGACCTCACCAAAAAGTGTGCACCAAATTCAACTAAGTGGTCAGAAGAATGTCAGGGGGCATTTGATACTATTAAGCAGAGACTCTGCCAGGCCCCCACTCTCATCACACCAGATTTCACCAAGAGATTCATCCTCCACACTGATGCATCAGATGTTGGTTTGGGTGCAGTTTTGTCCCAAAAGGTAGAGTAGAACACCCAATACTGTACCTCAGCAAAAAGATGCTCCACCGGGAGCACAACTACTCTGTGGTCGAAAAGGAGTTTTTGGCCATTAAATGGGCTACTCACTCTTTACGATACTACATGCTGGGACATTCATTCGATCTTGTCACAGACCACTCCCTACAAGTGGTTAAGCAGAATGAAGGACAGCTATGCCCGGATAACTCAGTGGTATCTGGCATTGTAGCCCTTCATGTACCACATGGTACACCGTGCAGGGAAAGAACACCAAAATGCGGATTATTTTTCCCGGGAGGGGGGAGTAATGGGAAAGGTAGATTCAGCCGAGTGTTCCTTCAGCTCCACTCTGAGCGGTGGGATATGTGACAGAAACAGAATGATTCTTGGTGATAAACCTCCCTCCTGGCCTGTGAGGGTGTTGTGTAAAGTAACTGCCTGGATGCCCTGGACTGGATGGCTAGACAATTCATTCCCAGGGTTAGACAGAAGTCGGCCATCTGGAAAGGGGGAAGAGCTACGGTACACTAAATCATCAATCTGGAAGGGAAACGATGTGGCAGCCGTGGATTGGAGGAGAGGTTGCACTCGTTAACCAAGGGGTCAAAAGAGGACGTAGCGAAGTGATCTGTTCCTTTGTATGGTTAAAAATTGAACCGGAAGGATAACGTGTATTGTAATTGTGAGTGTTTTGTTTGTTTTGTCGTGTCTAAGGAACCACTTTGTTTGTTGTTATTAGACGGCTGAACACGATCCGGAGTTGTCGCCAAAGGCCAGCACTTACCCGGACATCACTGCACCAATTGTTCACGAATAAACTGTATTTATACCACAAGCACTATATCACTCACTGTGGACTTGTGTTTGTGTTTTGTGTTACGTGTGGGTGTTTAAGATTGGGACTATTATTATGGGATCAACCCGTGGATTAAAACAGAGCAATACACACCACTGTATTGCTTGTTATCATTATTATTTACTGTCTTTGTGTCATCAGACTATTGGAATGTCTGTCTGTTTATTGATCACCGCTGCATTCCTGCACCTGCACACTGTTAACCACTTTGCCAGACTGCTACAATATAAGTAGAATAGAAGGGTTTCTCAATGGAACGTTTGAATACTGCATGTTTAAAGAGAGCATGGTTGTCTATTCAACGATACCAATTAAGCAAGGAATTATTCTGTATCTCTTCATCTGTCCCAATGTTGCTAGAAAAATGTAGTAAGGGATACTTTTTTGTAGAAAGTGATGTGCAAGATACGCATTTCAGGCAACTTTGTTGCAAGCAACTGTATCAAGGACTTGATTTTGTAGAAGCAACATTACACCATAGACTAAATCAGCCAATGAAAGTGATGTAAAAAGGAAGTGACTAGCTTCTTAGCTGGTGAGAAAAAAAATGGTGGAGAAAATGAATGCAAAGCTGGTTTGGGATATTGTGAGTGAGACTCGCCTTATCAATTTTTTTCAGGGTGACTCATTTAAAAAAATGTATTAAATCTATATGTTACATGACGTTCCATAGATGGCACAGTTGATTCTATGGTAGTTTTTTTTTTTTTTATCCTACTCGGTGCTTTGCCTGCTTGCCTGTGCCTAACCATGCTTTTAGAACATTACATTTACTAACATTATTCAATGTGCTCCAGTTGTACACACAACAGTTTTCCAGCACCTCCTCCCAACCTTTTTATGTTCAAACAGAGCCTTGAAATTCCCAAAGGCTCTAACCTATATACATATCCTACCCCAATGAATTCCTCAAAACCAAACATCCCAAGGTGGACCTGAATTTCTTAAATACACCTAGTCCTACAGTACTAACAACTGTCTTTGTATATAAGTAGACCTGAACAAAATGTGAGATAGTGTAATCCTGGGGGAATGGGACTACATCTCCAAGAGAGGAACAGCCTTAGTTTGATTAATTGTTTAATTTAATTTGTTAATTGTTTTATTTGTGATTATCCCCTGCACCTGGTGATTATTGTATATTAGAGCCAGGTGCAGGGTATAAAAGGAAAGCAGCCAGGCTGTTCTGGGCTGCTGTGTGAGTGTGTGCAGGCGTACCAAGAGAGAAATGTAGTGTGCTGTATAACTTTGTGTTTGTTTTGTTTTCTTTGGCAACAGGTAAACAGCTTAGCTGACCTGTTTATAGTTTAGGCTCCTGTTTGGTGTTTTAGTTTAGTGCTCAAGCAAAGAGCTAGGTGTATTATTAAAAAAGATTGCGCAAGAGCGCTTTTAAAAACCTCAATTTCTGTGTCCTGAGTCTATATTTAAAGGAGCAACGAACCCAAGTGGTAGCAGTTTTGTTACAAAAAATATTTCATGTACAAAGATCCAAGTTAGAATAAAGGTTTAAGCAAAATTAAGATGTGGTATCTACAAAAGGGGTAGGGAAATAAAATGGGACTAAATTAGCTCCCTCATTTTTTTAACAACAGGAACTACTGGGAACAAAAGGGGAGGAGGGCAAGTTAGCCCCATTATTTTGTATAACTTGGCCCCTTTTGTAGGAGGCAGTCAACAATTGAGATAGTTGTGGCGATACCTTAGTATTCCCATAGCTTGGTCCTATACAGAGAGCAGTTGGTCCGCTCATTATTCTAACTTTGCAGCAGCAGCTACTGTGAATTTCAATCTGAAACAAACACATTGAAAATGTGAAAAAATGACAAGTTATCAAAAGTGACCAGCCATTTAAAGTGGAGATATCAAAAACACAAGCCAAGTTTCAAGAAACCATTGTGGCAACTTTGCCCAGTACAAAGCAAATAGGCACAACTGTAAAACCGATGGGGGCTAAGGTTGCCCCAATTGGTTCTTCTAACTTAAATTGTGTTTTTAATGCAAGTTCGATCCGCTTTTATTGTGCCTGAAAAACACAAGCCAAGTTGTGTTTCTGTCATCAGTTCTACACGATTTAGTTGAGAAAACAAGCAGTATTTTGAAAGATGAAGTCAGCCAGCTAAGAATTCTCAGGACTTTATTATAATTTTAACATTTTTGAGAGCTCTTTGGAGATTTTTTTTCGAGTCATCTCATCATTCTGAGAGTCTGATCTTGATCTCTGAAAAATGTATGTTTCCTGTCAGGTAACGCTCATTGTGGTCCTTATTGGCACAAGGAAGTACGGTTCCTCTCGTTACTGGTTGATGAGAGTAACGCTATTTGTGGTCCCCACTGGACAAAAAGGAATGACTTCTGAGGATAGCCTATATATTTGGCAAAAATAAGACATAAATAAATACATTAATTTGACAAACTGAAGGTTATAGTTTCAAATCCCATGCTTGCCAGCCTTTTTTATATTTATATTATAAAAAATATATTTTTTGCAAGCAAATGTTCCATTTTAAAACAGAAATAAAGTGTATATTTCCATGTTGACTAAACAAGTTAATTGTCATTAAACTCAGATGTCCTGTAATATACATATGTGTGGATAAAAGTGCCTGAGGTCTGCAAAAATCTGCAAAAAAAAAACATTGGGAGAAGAAGAAGGACATTTTTACCTTACTTTGGCGAATTATTTCTCTTCCGATATGACAGGTTGTAACAGGGGAGATCTGGACTGACTGTCTGGCACATTCGTATTACTGCAGGTAGAGGGCAGCAGTCTCGTGGGATCCGCCTGTCGGCCATGGCGATGACACGGAGAGGTGGGGAAGAGTGTGTGTGTGCTTTCCCTCTCTCTGAGTGGCTGAGGGGCGGGCCTTGGGAGACTGCTCGGCTCATAAGAACTGGCTTGGTTGTGCGCTCGGGTGGCCGTGATGGGGGAAATACAGTGTCGCTGGCAGAAGAGGCCAGCATGAAACAAGGAGCAGGCGAGCCCGGCTGAGGGGGCAGCCTTTCATAAAGAACCAAAAAAAAAAAAAAGGGGAGGTAAGGGGAACCCTGGCCAACCCCAGCGTATAGGCACAGCTGAATGTAGGACGGAGACCCGTGCTGACCGGCTTAGCGGCAGTGGGGGCACTGCATAAGCAGCACTTTTGTTTGTAGTTTTATTACTGTGTTTTATTTTCCCTTTTTCTTTCGCCTTCTGTTTTCATTATTATTTTTGAGCACTTGAAGGTGCATGGATTGGGATACCTGTGTTGGTAACCCTGTGGTCCTGGTTTACTGTCGGCAATATCCAGACCATGGACAACAGCGCCCTCTGCGTGCTAAACTAAATAAAAAAATAAATAAGTAAAATAAATAAATCTGGGCACCTGTGCGGTGTTTGCAAATAAAATCTTCTGTCTCCCGTGTCAGTGAATACCCCCACCCTTCCACACAGGTATTGACATTTTTTTCTACAATTCACCTGAGAATGTTGGGAACTGCAAATTGAAAATGAAATGGTGTTTTTGGCTGATTTACTTTTGCTGCACCAATACCCTGAAAACACGTAAACTGTCCTTGCTGTATAGATAATTTGGTGTGAGCAGTTTATTTAAAAAGTTCCTATAGAAACTTGTAGACAGACTTTGCCTTTTCATGGGCAATTCTGATATACTTAGGATTACATTTGGCATATTACATTAGTTATACTACATAATACATCATAGAAGGGCATCTTCATTGGCATTTAGCTGTCTTAAAGAAATTATTTTTAGAAACCATCGCCTCATCCTCCTATCTTACACAATTGTTCTTGGTTCAGAGCCCCTGAACTTCAATGGCTTGGTCTCAAAGTACAGCAGATACCTTGCCTTGATATCCTCAGATGGCAGCTTCCTCTTCATCCCTTTTGTTCCTTGAAGTCTATAGGCAAGGTGTCTTCTGAAGAGTTTGTCTCCCAATATGAAAAAGTATTGATTAACTATCTCTTTATATATATATAAATATATACAGACGTGCTCAAATTTGTTGGTACCCCTCCACAAAAAACGAAGAATGCACAATTTTCTCTGAAATAACTTGAAACTGACAAAAGTATTTGGCATCCACCATTGTTTATTCCATATTTAATAGAAATCAGACTTTGCTTTTGATTTTTTATTCAACATAATATTGTAAATAATAAAACAAATGAAAATGGCATGGACAAAAATGATGGGACCGCTAACCTAATATTTTGTTGCACAACCTTTAGAGGCAATCACTGCAATCAAATGTTTTCTGTAGCTCTCAATGAGACTTCTGCACCTGTTAACAGGTAGTTTGGCCCACTCTTCCTGAGCAAACTGCTCCAGCTGTCTCAGGTTTGATGGGTGCCTTCTCCAGACTGCAAGTTTCAGCTCTTTCCATAGATGTTCGATAGGATTCAGATCAGGACTCATAGAAGGCCACTTCAGAATAGTCCAATGTTTTGTTCTTATCCATTCTTGGGTGTTTTTAGCTGTGTGTTTTGGGTCATTATCCTGTTGCAGGACCCATGACCTGTGACTTAGACAGAGCTTTCTGACACTGGGCAGTACGTTTCGCTCCAGAATGCCTTGATAGTCTTGAAGATTTCATTGTGCCCTGCACAAATTCCAGGCACCCTGTGCCAGGTGCAGCAAAGCAGCCCCAAAACATAACCGAGCCTCCGCCATGTTTCACTGTAGGTATGGTGTTCTTTTCTTTGAAAGCTTCATTTTTTTGTCTGTGAACATAGAGCTGATGTGACTTGCCAAAAAGCTCCAGTTTTGACTCATCTGTCCAAAGGACATTCTCCCAGAAGGATTGTGGCTTGTCAATATGCATTTTAGCAAATTCCAGTCTGGCTTTTTTATGTTTTTCTGTCAAAAGTGGAGTCCTCCTGGGTCTTCTTCCATGGAGCCCACTTTCTCTCAAAAAGCGACGGATGGTGCGATCAGAAACTGACGTACCTTCACCTTGGAGTTCAGCTTGTATCTCTTTGGCAGTTATCCTTGGTTCTTTTTCTACCATTCGCACTATCCTTCTGTTCAATCTGGGGTCTATTTTCCTCTTGCGGCCGCGCCCAGGGAGGTTGGCTACAGTTCCATGGACCTTAAACTTCTTAATAATATTTGCAACTGTTGTCACAAGAACATCAAGCTGCTTGGAGCTGGTCTTGTAGCCTTTACCTTTACCATGCTTGTCTATTATTTTCTTTCTGATCTCCTCAGACAACTCTCTCCTTTGCTTTCTCTGGTCCATGTTCAGTGTGGTGCACACAATGATACCAAAACAGCACAGTGACTACAGGTCTTTTCAGATTCAGTAACAAAACCAAAGCAAAGGAACAGATTGCGTCTCTCCGTCACACATGACCCCTTGGTAAACGAGTGCAGCCGCCCCTCCAATCTGCGACTGCCACGCCGCTTCCCTTCCAGGTCAATGTGTTAATGAAACAGAGTTCCGCCCCCTTTCTAGCTGGCCGACTGGGAAAGAACTGTCAGGCCGGCCCATCCAGGGAACTCTGTTCTCGCTGCTTAGCGCCCTCACAGGTCGGGAGGGAGATTTACTACCAAGAATCATTGTATTTCTGTCACAAGAAAGTACAGATATAATGTAAGAACCATCATCACCACAGATACACTTGAAAAAGTTTCAGGAGGCACCAGTTGTGTATGTGGACCTGAAAATACAATGTAGCAGTGTTTTGACCAGGTTTAATGGTTATATCCCATCTATTAGTTTGTACCTCTAGCCTGTAGTATGCATATTTAGCTAAATCAATCTGTACAAAGTACATTTTGAGTACATAGAAGTGGCAATTTTAAAATATTAAGCATTAGGCTCAAGTGCTGGCCCTCTAGAAGTTGATGAAAAGTCTTGTATGTTTAAAGAACTGTAGAGTGAGAATATGTTACAAATGCAATCCATTAAAACAACTCTCTTTTATTTTCAAACCATAAGAATTGTATAATTTAACTTTTTTTTATTCCAGCTCATCGTTTTTTACTTTACAACATGAAAATCTTTAAATGCTAATTATTTCAGCCAGTGTAATCTAAACTAAGTTGCATTAATATAATATATTTCTATATGTGGTATTGGACTGCATTAATTGATGGTGGCAATACCAAGTTCCATATTACATTCATAGGCTGGTACAACTGCAATGCAGGCTTCTCCACAATCAATGCCTGAGAAGTCTATATCCATTTCACACTTTATAAATCAGTGAAGCTCTTGAATTTGTCTACATGGGTCTTGCACAATTGTCTGATTGTTTTTTGTTTGTTTTTTTTTCCCCCAGGATGTGTTTCTTCAATAACGATGACCATTCTAAAAGACTGCATTTAAAACTTAAGTGGGCGCATGTAGAGCAGGCAACTTCCATCCAATCTTACAGAGAAACCCTGGGAATATAAACAGCTGCTACTCCCCATTCTGGACAAGATGTTGCATCTCAGTTTTTTATCGTTTTTTTGTCCTTTCAAAGATAACACAATAAGAATAGAAATTGGTGACTGTACAATGCAGAAAGAAGATCCCTCCTGCCATAGCATTTATACATTAAAACGCTGTTTCTTCATTTTTTTAAAAAATCATCTTGGCCTTAGCACAAATAGGGCTCTATAACCATTGCTCTGATTTCTTCAGGAGATTGTGGTGGAATTCTGCAGTCCAGAAAAGCCCATTCCCAGCTAAAAGGTCCCTAATATAACATTCAAATTATAATTTGCAAAAAAGTCATCGATATGAAAAGGTACAATGAAAATCATTTCAGTGACAGTATCCAACAAATTACCAGAAACAACAATCATCGTTATCAAAGGGTTTGTTTGCTTGGGTTTTATTTTTGGTTATTCTTGAAAGCATAATTAAAATGTAATCTTAGTGTAGTTGAGCATGTAGTATCAGCTGCAGATGCAATGAGCATCAATTAGCAAGCTGAACAATATGGCCAAGTCTACACTACAATAGTCGACCAAGGCAAAGATATTTTCTTACTATGATCAGTTAGTTATACTCTCAGTAAGAGGGGTTGGCTTTAAAGGTTGTACTCTAGTAGACTTTTAAGACCATTCTAAATGCAACATCATTTCAAAAGCACAGATAATTTAGAGATAGCAAATGCTGATAATAATGGTCTCTCTTGTTGGCACTAGTTCAAAGGTTTGTTTTTTGGGGTTGTTTTTTTTTTGTCCCCTGAGGCATAACAGTCATGATTTCATTAACTTATTAGAATTCAAAATGTATTTTTTTAAGACATGAATAAGGTCAATGTTTTAAAAAAAAAAACATAATTTAATACTTGAAAACGGCAATTTATTCACATATTAGATACATAACAATCTGACCAGAGCTAACTACTGCAACTCCCTCCTGGCCGGTCTCCCTGCATCTGCCACCCATCCACTCCAGCTCATCCAGAACTCCGCTGCTTGCCTGGTGCTACTCCCACGCTACTCCACTGCTCCGCTCACTCCACTGGCTCCCGATCACCGGTCGCATCCAGTTCAAGACTCTTGTACTCGCCTACCGATGCCTTGACCAGACTGCACCAATCTCTCCCTACACCCCCACCCGACCTCTCGACTCTGCCTGCACTAGAAGACTGGCTGTACCTCCTCTACGCTCCCCTGCCTCCAGAACCTGCTCCTTCTCCACCCTCGCCCCACAGTCCCTGACCACCTTCCGGCTCCTCCTCAAGAAACACCTCTTCAGACAACACCTGTAAAACTCAACTCTTCCC
The DNA here is from genome assembly GCF_902713425.1 of Acipenser ruthenus. Lineage (NCBI taxonomy): Eukaryota > Metazoa > Chordata > Actinopteri > Acipenseriformes > Acipenseridae > Acipenser > Acipenser ruthenus. The sequence continues at coordinate 49,120,300 of NC_081192.1, forward strand.
TTCTGGACAATATAGTACTCTGCCTTTAATGCACTTATCTGCTCCCTATTCTACTGTATTTAATCCTGCACTTAACCCAATTTGTAGTATTTTGTATTTCACTTGCATATATAACAATAATGAGTACTCGTAAAAGGAACATTTATATTTTGAAACTGTAATTTGTTTTATGTTCTTGATGATTCATGGTCTTTCAATAAGTCACCATGAAGATCAAGAACAAAACTCTGAACAGCATGTTTTCAAGTCATGGAATCTAGAAGCTATGCTGGATTTTATATTAAGCCTGTTTTTGTCTATCAATGTTCTATAACAAGTGCTACTATTGATAACCATTAATATCAAGATCGCAGATGAGAAACATAAACCTGAAGTGGTTTTGATACTTATTTAGAAAAGTATGAGAAATAGTTTCCAAAGAGAGGTTTAGAGCAGAGGATCAAAATAAACATTCTGCTCTCAAGAAAAAGGAGGAAGCCAAACTGAGTTTAACTTGGTGACTATAAAAAAGATATCACCTAGATAGTGTTATCATGTTGTATCCACCTACATCACCTATAACTAAATATTCTTAAACTTCCAGACTGTAGAATAGTCCAGTGATCAGTGTCCACTATATGTGATCTAAAAATACTGTATAGCTGACTTTCAAACAAAGAGAATGTTATTTTATTTTACATCCTCCAAAAGGGGCTGGGAGGGGTCTCGAGGGATGTTTAATTCTAACTGTCTCTTTCACTAAATGTCAGCAGCCACAGATGTCTCTCTTGGTGGCCTCTTTCCCTGCCATTCCTGTACACCCTGATGGTCAATGTCTTGCAGCAGCCTACCAACACGACTGTCCTTGCAGTCCTTGCCAGATGCAATTGGGTAGACAGGCCCTGAAAAAGTGGCCAGGCAGTGTATAAAATATATTTCTAGCAAGGTAATATCTGGTATTTGTTTAATTCTTCTTAACAGGAAACCTATTGGCTATTGTAAGATATTTCAGATACAAATAAACTGTACCTGCACAGGCAGTAATCTGACTGCAGTTTGACTGTTTGGAATAAAACACAACATCTGACACGTTATTATTGTAGGTTTCCCTGATAATGTTCAATAAACTAGTAATAAACTGAACAGTTTTTTTTTTTTTTTTTTTTTTTACTTTTTAAACCTTCAGCTTAATGTAAATGAAGTAGAGGGGAAACACATTAAATGTAGGAGATTATTGAGTATGTATGTTGCACTCTAAATTTCATATGATAACCATCGGTTTATGGCTGCTGGGAAATGGTCCCAGTGGAGATGCTTAAAGACAATTCCAGCAAGGCCCAGCAGTCTGGAGACCTAATTGTGACTGAAGATCCCAGATGAAGCATAGAGCTCGCAAGATGAGCTTTGCAAGTAGAACATGCAGACTGACAAAAAAGCAATAGGCCTTTAACAAAACATTCTATTTTGGTGGTATTCTCAGAACATTTACAAAGGAATGCTAGAACTGTTGAGGACCCTTAAGGTAAAAAAAAGAGAAACAGTTTAGTCTTATGATCCAATAAATACTAGAAATGCATTGTCTAGTCCTAAAAGCAATACAACACTGTGGCAAAGTGCCCCCCTGTGTATGTTATATGTTACGTGTTGTGTGTAAATGTTGGTGTATAGGCATTGATACACGGAATATAAGCGGGTCTGTGTTTCACGTGTGTGTAAATTGTATATTTGTATTTAGGCACGGGGATGGCACATCACATCACGTGCAAGTAAAAAGTAATAATATGTGAGCACGGGGAATTGCACTTTAATTAATTCACGTGCAGTTGTACCGAGATTCCAATTGAATGATTGACTAGCAATCGAGTCTCGGTACAACTGCATAAAAGCTGCATGTTTTCACTCACTGGGGGTTGGGTGTTCGGTGAGTGGAAAACGGGTGTGGAGAAGAGTAAAATAAAATAAAGTAAAGTAAATTGATAGTGGTTTCACTCACCGTGTTTGTGTGTCTGTCCGTGTCCGTTTGTCTGTATAGTCTGTTTTGTTTATCTGTTTTATTTTGGCCTAAAGTGCCGTGTCCGGTGTTTTTGTTACAACCGTTTATTTTCTGTCTGTTTATTCATTAAATGCTGAGCGAAAGCATTCGCTCAGCTCCACCAAACTCCACCTCTCTCTGTCGTTTGTGTTCCTGTTTCTGCCGTGACGTCACCGCCCAGTCAACCTGTCACAAACACACACACACACACACACACACAAACACACGTTTGCATTCCTATATTTGTGGGGACTTCTCATTGACTCTCACTATATTTGTATTTTCTATTTCTAACTCCAGTCAGACAAAACTCCACATGGAGTGAAAGTCGACAACAAACTAAATATTTTGGCACATTTTTTTTAAAGGCATATTTAGGTCTTAAAAACTTGTTTTAAAAAGTGAGGACGTCCCTACAACGTCATTTTTTCAGGAGTGACTATCTTTTTGGGGACATTTTCTCAATTGTTTTCCGCACATTGATAGTAATATCTGTCCACACACACACATAACTGGTACACTGGTAGTTCTGGTATTCAACAAATAATAAATACTGGCAGTTCAAATTACATAGCTTTAGAAGTGACATATAAATGTGAGTACTTCAATAACAGTGCTTTGTTGTAAGGCTAGAATGTCAGGAGGACTGATGATGTCAGCCTAATAAAGGAAAAGGTGACACTCCTCACACTTCACAATGTAGCCTGCTTGCCTTCTCTATGTGCATCAGTAAATATGCACACCCACATCTAATACTCTTCAAGTCTGTGTGAAGTGAATATCATTACAGGTAATGCATGGCTATTGACGTGAACATAATGAAGCTGCTCTGCAAAGCTTCATGGGTAATGCACTGTTAATAGAACATAGTATTGGTATTGATCAGAACAACCCTTTAACTAAACTGACCAGGCTGACACAAAGATCTCTTGGTGTCAAGTATCTCTTTGTGTCATCCCCCGTCATCCCCCCCCCCCCCCCCCCCCCCCCCATCAAGGGGACTGTCTGCATTAAGCTGGGATTGTGATGGCAACACCCAGGTGAATTTACCTGAGATTTATATAGGAAGTGATCTAATGAGAAAGCATTCAATAATCCTAAAGAGAGAGCAATCATTCAATAATCCCTCCCCCCCGAATATCAGCCTAAGCTTCTAATATATTTTATACCATGCCAATTACCTGGTAAATGAACAGGTACATTCTACAGTGATAATGAAAACTGCTTGACTGTTTAAATACTGGTTACTAATGGATGCAGCTTGCACTAATACAATATTTATTAGCACTATGACATAAATAAATCTGAGCACAATACAGTCCCTCTGTACTTTATCTCAGTATTCAAGTTTTTGAGGAAAAGTGCATTTTCCTTTCCCAGTTGACAGTAATTTTAGAAATAAGCTGTGAAATGTTTCAAGGCATTTATTGACCACATTTTTTATGTTTAGCAATAAAGTCTGACAACCAGTTTCAAAGGGACCAATATGTGGCCAATATTTCATTGCAATGTAATCAAAAAGGATATGTGATTTAACTTTTTAATGTATTAAGAGCACTGTGTGTGTTTCCACACCAGCCATAAAGTAGCTTATTTGTATAAACTTGCTTTTCAGATCTCACAGTATTATTGAACCTGCTTACTGTGATAAATAAAATACATGTCACATAGTTATCCTTAAATCAATCAAATGAATCCAGATTCCAGCTACATCAAAAATACATTTTATATTTTCTTATCTGGTACCAAAGGCTTATGCTGTTTTGAGAATCAGTAAAAGATTAAACTTGTTAAGAAAACATGTATCAGACTGAATGATCTATTTATATATTTTTTCAAAACTCATAAGAACCTGCCTGCTGGAAGAAAGGAATAAATTGATTTCTGTGCCCCTTTTACAATAGTATTAGTAAGAACACAGAATCTTTATCAGTTAAAGGCAACTATCAGAACTCAGCATGCTGGATTCAAATGACAAAGAGTCATGTGCCAAAGGTTTTTCAGCTATCAAATACAGTTGATGATACAACTGCCAAAACCAGATAGTTATTTATATTTGCTATGTGAGGTTCCACCCAAAGCCAACTCGTTGGTGGTAAGAGCCCTCTGCTGGTGGGTAACGACGTCTTGGGGGGGGGGAGACAGGTTATGTTCTCTTATGTGATTGTCAAGTCCTTTTCCCTGAAACATCATGCTGTTATACAGTATGAAAATGCCAATATTGAAACACACACACACACACACACACACACGCACGCACGCACACACACACACACATATGCACACACGCACACACACACACACATACGCACACACATACACACACACACACATATATACATATATATACAGTAAATAGTAAATATCTAAAACAAAATAAAAAATCCATATGAAGTACCTTTATTGTGCTTCTGCAATTACATTTAATTTTTGCAGCCTAGTTTTAGCCCTGCAGTCTATTGCATGCTATTCGGGAAGAAGCAACATGCTATAACCACTCCTGTCAAATTCCCAGCACAAACTGCCGATCAATTCTGCAAATTGAACATGATAGTAAATTATTTATAATTACTGGAATTTGTGAGATGTTAAAGAGTTCTATACACACAGAGGTCAAGAGGTTGGAGACATGAGGTTACAGATGCTTCTTGAGGAAGTCTACTCTTTCTGCAATGTTTTGTTCCATGGGAAATACGGTTAGTGGTAATCTTTGAAAACATTTTCTGGTTACTTTTATACCACAGCCAAAGCTACATACAGAATGAACAATGCCAGTGTATAACTTCTTTGTGGATTCGGATTTATGCACCCTTCTAAGTTCATTCTGATGTGCAGTATAAAAAACAGCTTACAATTTGGGAGAGCTACAAATGTCTGAAAGCAAAATCCACCATAAACTCAAGCAAAGACCATTTAATACAATGTTATCAATAAAATGCCATACAAATTTAATTTCAAATAATTATGTTCAATTAACATTACAAAGGTGCCCAATTTGTATCAGTCTTGCTTATTTAGCCATGAAATTCCATAAAGGTGTTTAAACATTCACCAGTGTTACCAATGGTGAAAGCACACACACAAATTCTTATTGCATTTCATATTCAATGAATAGACAGCATTTCAAATGTGGAATCATGCAGCCATGGATATTAATAATAAAGTCCAGACTATGCACCTTAGAGACATGCTGTTGACAATGCTTACCAGCTTAATAAAGACATTTAGAGTTTGATGGTACTGCAAATGATCAGACTAATCAAATACAAACCCATGTGCTTAATTATTTTGTCCTGTTGAAATGTTAATGTCAGCACCTCCTTTAATGGCCTTAATTTTTTTTTTGTAAGAATAGCAAACTGTGACATATGGAAAGGGCACTGTGCAACTGATAAAAAAAGACATATTTTTGGTAACCTATATTTCTATGACTGTCCCTAACGTTTTTAATTTGTTCACATTTAATTGGTTTGTACTGTCAGCGGCTATTCTACACATACTGTACTGGCACTGTATTTTTGAAAGCAATAACCTCTTCTGAGAGAAAACGTGTTTCGTGATTAACTGCAAAAATGCCAAATCTACAATGAGAGACCTACAAAGTAAATATATTTAAGTTCATACCATACCGGTAACTCAACATTTCTGTTATTAAACTAGGTATTATTCTGTTCAAGTTTCAAAAGGAGATGTTTCGGCTGTCAATAAATGTAGCCTATAGAAAATTCTTACATGCAGAAACAATAACTGGGGCCAGACTTTAGAATTCGACCCGTGTTGTTTTTTACAGAAAATAACAATCTATCAAGTCTGTACTTTATTCTCGTTCTTTTTTCAAAATCTTCAGAGATATATTCTTATATTCTTAATAGAAAGAGTGGAATGCAGGGTACTAATGGCAAAACGTACTGTACTTTCATTCAGAAATGGTCCAAAAAATGTTTGAAAATGCGGTGCTGCCACGTTCATTGTTGTGACAGTCAAGTGTAACTGCTTGTAACTTTTATACAACGTACTGTGCAGTACTATTTTCTTTGATTTACATTATTTATAGAACAATACTTCTAAATCACTGTAACACTAAAAGAAATACCCTAATGCAGAATACATATGAAATAACTTTCAGAACAACATTACAGTGTTTCGCTCTGCAGAGGAAAAGGATAGTGTGTCCATGCAGTAAACGTGGGGAAAGCGGTAAAAGAAGAATTACATTACCGGTAATTCACTGCCGGTAGTCTTGCAGAGGGGCCCCCTGAAAACTCCCTTAATGCTTCGGAAATGCCCATTGCTGAGATGCGTGGAGCTGATGACAAGGTAATAGCACGCCATACGGTCCAGTGTCTCCCATATGTAGAGATTCGGCGAGAACAAGGGTTACTCACCAGCCAGGGGGGAATCAGCAGCAGCTGTACACAGCAGAGCGAGCATGAATCCTCCTCATAGAGAACACCTGGCTTTTTACTCCTTTATATTTCACCGAAGACCGCTACTGAGTCTGCTTGTCCACTAACACCGTTCAACAATACGGTCCTTGCAAAGCTCTGCATCTGCCAGAATACTGTCCATCATGTTACAAATGAATATGCTAATCCTGTATTTTTCCTCCAGAAACCACTTTCTTAGCATCCATACACTACTGACGCTCGCGCAATCGAATCTCAGCAGCACTGCGCGCAGTCAGGGAATAGGCAAAAAATTAAATAACCGTGCAGACAGTGGCACTTGACTTTATAATTCACTTCTTACACTCAACTGTCTATCACCCTGCATGCACCACGGACTCGGCTGTGGTGGCAATATATTAAGATATTTAATGAAATATATTAAATGTCCTGGATTGCCAAGTAGGTGCAACAATGGTAACTGTTTTGTAGGCACAACTAACTGCCCCAGAGGCACCTACTGGCAAAGATCACAAACGGACTATACTTGGACAAATTAAATTACGACTTGGTTTTAGGCATGGTTCCTTCGCTTTGGCATGGATTACAATCCATACTTCTCATGTTGGATTTTTAGATAGTGTATAGTCGTGCTCTCTCTCTCTCTCTCTCTCTCTCTCTCTCTCTCTCTCTCTCTCTCTCTCTCTCTCTCTCTCTCTCTCTCTCTCTCTCTCTTATCTCCCCAGTTGGCTTGTGAGAGCTATCAATCCCGTTCCAAAATAGGGAATAAAATGTAGGATATAGAAAACAATCACTTTATCATCTCACTGCCATTCTCCTCGGAATCGTGCGTTTAACAGAATTAGCTCATTCGCTGTAAAGAGAACCACTAGAGCAGGCTTATGTCCCGCGCTGGAACTAAAAGTAGCTAAAAATAATAATAATTTATAAAAAAAAAAAAAAAAAAAAGCGCTGCTGTTTTACCTGACCTCGCTGCTGCTCAGCAGATGCTACTATATACTATATATAAACGATTTGAGTGCCAATGAATAATTATTATTATTATTATTTTCACAGTTCACAGTCTACCTCTGTAAAGCGCTTTGTGGTGGTGGTCCACTATGAAAGGAGCAATATAAAAATAAAGATATTATTATATTATATTTGTTATAAAGTAAAGAAGTGATTGATTGACTTTTTCAGTAATGAACAATAAAGAACAAATACCAAATTATTCATTTACTGACAGCATAACAATATATTAATATGTCTAAATGATGTTTACATATATGAAATTCACATTATGGGCTGCCTCTAACTTTTTGTCTATTGGATGTATGTATTACTAGGCTGCCATCACTAATTTGTCAAGTTGGGTTCTGTCCATGGTGCTAAACTCTTGGGTGGGCCTGCACACTGCTGTGAGTTAGTAACCCTGTGTGGTTGTGCTCTGTCCATAGTGCTGAAATCCATGAACATGTGTAGCATTACCTCAAGCCTCCAGTTTGATGATTAAAGTGTAGAAAAGTGCAGACATTAAGAAGCCAAAAACACGACCCATTTTGTTTTTATTCAAATAAGTATTTTAAGGTATTGTTATTTCATATCAGTGTGGGATAGGTTTATGTGTGAAATATACAATATTTTCTTTTTTTTTTTTTTAAATTAGTCTCTCAGTTAATATTAGATCAACTTGCCAGTAATTCCAAAATTCCTGGCCCTCCAACTGTTAATGTTCCTATTATTTAACAATAAAATATGAAGGTATTATCCCTTTAGAGTGTCTTTTAATGGTGATCTAAATTGCCATTCTTTTTCTGTTCAGAAGTCTATATATACAGTATACACTGATGATCAAAAGTCTTAGACATGTTGCATTTTTGTACTCTGATGCATTATGAGCATCACCAATTTACTCAAAGCCTGCACTAGTGTTTTCTACTATTATAACAACCTTGACTTGCATAAAGAAGGAAAAACATTGAGTGAAATAGCTTGCATCACTTGATTTTCAAGGTGTGGTATCCAAAGCATAATCAACAAGTACAGAGAAACATCATCTGTAATTGACAAACCTAGGACTGGAAGACCCAAAAAGCTGTCTAACAAGGATGAGCAATACTTGAAGATAATATCCTTAAGGAATTTATACATATATATAAGGGGTTTTAATCTTTACATTTTCTACTGATCGATTAATCGCACTTGATTGCTCGTCATACGAAATTGTATTGAAAGGCAATTACAACAATGCAATTGTAACTTAATTATCAACCATAACACAAACTGTGTTTTAATGATTACATTTTTTAATTTAGTTTTTATATGTAACTTACACTATTTACAACAAATGTTTCATAATGCCGGATAATGTTTAATATACATATATTTACTTACATTTACTTACAGAATTTGACAGTTTGAAAATATTTGCTTACATGTAATTGGAAGTCAGCTAAAGTAAGACATTTAAAATATTAACTTAGATTTCAAATGCTGTTTATTGCTTTTTTATGGGTTGAGAGGGCTCCCATCTGGCTCTTATTAATTTGAACACTTCATTGGAAGGGGAGAGAGGAATAACTAAAAAATGGAGTGTTTTCTTTTTAATCAATGGTGCTGAGGATGGGTTAAAAAGTGTATAAGAACATAAGAAAGTTTACAAAAAAGAGGAGGCCATTCGGCCCATCTTGCTCGTTTGGTTGTTAGTAGCTTATTGTTCCCAGAATCTCATCAAGTAGCTTCTTAAAGGATTCCAGGGTGCCAGCTTCAACAGCATTACTGGGGAGTTGGTTCCAGACTCCCACAATTTTCTGTGTAAAAATGTGCCTTCTATTTTCTATTCTATATGCTCCTTTATCTAATCTCCATTTGTGATCCCTAGTCCTTGTTTCTTTTTTCGGGTCGGAAAAAGTCCCTTGGGTCGACATTGTCAATACCTTTTAAAATTTTGAATGCTTGAATCAGATATGCCGCATAGTTTTCTTTGTTCAAGACTGAATAGATTAAATTCTTTTAGCCTGTATTCTTTTATGACATGCCTTTTAAACTGATAATTCTGGTCACTCTTCTTTGCACTCTTTCTGCAGCAGCAATATCCTTTTGTAGCGAGGTGACCAGAACTGAACACAATATTCTAGATGAGATCTTACTAATGCATTGTAAAGTTTTAACATTACTTCCCTTGATTTAAATTCAACACTTTTCATTATATACGTTACAGTATGGAGGCTCTGAAGTGCAAAACACAAATACATATCAAAAAGCACATCTACAAATTGAAAAACAGAAATACAAATCGAAAAACAAATGCAAGTTGAAAAACACAAATAAAAATCGAGAAAACAAATACAAATAAAAATCACAAATACAAATCAAAAAACAAATGTGAATTGAAAAACAAAAACACAAATCAAAAACCCAAACGCAAAAAACTGAAAACACAAAAAAACAAAAGCATGAACCACAAATACAAAAAGCCCACAACACAACGGAAGTAATTTCACAACAGAAACACATCACGATGGAGGCCACTCCCCCAGATAACTCAGCTCTCTCCATCTGTGTCTGGAGAAGCTGCAGCTGTTTAGAAAGCACAAGTTGGGTCTTTAGTAACGTAGCTGGCCATGGTATATTTTTGTCAGTGTTATCATTGGTATCTCAACGGTAAGTTAGGCGCTTGTATAGCACAGAGTTCAGTTCCGGTCATAGACACCGTTACAATGGGTGTCTATGACAGCTTTTTAGTGTGCAGAGACTTTACTTTTGCTGTGAGGTAAGGTTTTGTTTCAGAAATAACAATTATATATATATATATATATGTCACAAGGCAAAGCCTAGTTCAACCAACCGGGGCGTGGTGATATTAGAGAATATCTAGAGCTTCTGATTTTTGGTTTTAACTGATAAAACCTGGTAAAACACTCCCGATACAAAAAAAATGAAACTCGGTGGATAACCAATAAACACCGGAAAACACCGGAAAAACTGTGGAAATAGTTAAACAATTCACGTTGACTTTACCCTTTTCCCATTAAAAAATAAAACTTACTACAAAAATAATAATAAATACATTTCCCAGTGCTGCTGGGCAATGTCCTGCCTTCCTGACTTTTATCTATCATTGATTCGTTCTCAATACTTTAAACCCGCCCCAAATATTTCTACTGGAGACTCAGTTTGTGAAATTTAAAACGAGATTACAATCAGGAATGGAGGCGTGTTAGCGGGATTTAAAGCTGTATTACAGTTAAGATACAGAGAATTTAAAACAGAATTGAGGGGAAATGTAAAAAATGCCTACACACAAAAAACCCCAGAATGTGCCCGTGACCATAGGGATTTCGTTGTGGAAGACAGCAAAGGAAAGAAGGTACAACCCAAGTGTGCAAGTACTGTCGAGTTACTACTATACGTATTTTGACAGAGAAAAAAACGCTCAAGCATTTTGGAAAGTAACCGAAAACACTAATTTCATACAGTATATCAAAAACTAAAAAAAAAAAAAAAAAAAAAAAAAAAAAACGATTGACATAAAACTCGAAACAGCTAAAAATAAGCACCGATAAATACAATTAATAAAATAAGAACAGAAGCTCTAAGTGTATCACATATAAGCACCTCAGGGGAATGACTGTAAGAGCTGCAAATCAGGGTTCATGCTTCTGCAGAACTGTAAACCACCCTCCCTTTAGGCTTTGCATTATCAAGTTTATGCAGAGGTATATTTTCTGCACAAAAGGCTTCTAATTTGAAGTTTGTTTTTCCTTAAAGCTGCTCCCTCCACTTTCATGAAATTGTTTGGGATATTGCTTATATGGAGCGGTGGCATGACCACCAGAGGCAGCTGAAAGCTGGAAGGGCTCCGTGGTGCCTTGCATGTTAGAGCATGGGCACCTCCCGGACATGTGCGGAGTGAAGACCCCCTTATTGAAGGCCTTCCATCAGGATGAAGTGGAGACCACAGAGGAGTGGATCCACTTGAAGGCCTTACCATCGCCACAGACAAACCAGGACACCTGCTTGTCACAGGATGACACGAGTGGAAGGGCTGTCAGGCGGCAAGGTAGGGAGACTCGGAGACAGACGGCAAGTGAAAGCGCTACGGCATATATTTATTTACAAAACAATCACATCAAAATAAACAGTTTAAACAAAAACAGATCTCGCACACTCTTTAACAAAGAAAAATCACTACACACATGATCAGAGATCTACCCTCTCAAGAATCATAACACCAACTAAACCTGTGCTCTCAGTGCTCCCTTATACACACACACACCTGTGCAGCAATTTACACCCACTTAATCAATTAAACCCTCCACCACATTCTCACATGTTTTTAAAGTGCTAGTGAATTAACCTTTTAATTACCCACCACCACTACAAAACACACATATACACATACTATAAACATAGGGCAGTACCTGCCACATTCTTCCCCCCTTATGTGCATAGCACATACAGGCCCTCAACGGGCCACCTCCCTCCCCCCCATTCCACAAGATTTGGGAGGGAGGGTGGGAGGAAATGTTGGGAACCACTGTCAAAAACACAGACGGGCAGGGCCAGTCCTCCCCCCTTGTGCACCCTGCCGCCTGGAGTCCGCTGGCCCCAACACTCGCCAGCACTCCTTCACCTCCATGGGGCATTTGTAAGGGGGCATCTGTTTAACCCCCATGACTACCCCTGGGCTTCTGTAAGGGGGCACCCGTTTAACCCCCGTGGTGACCCCTGGGCTTATGTAAGGGGGTGCCCGTTTAATCCCCGGCCTACCCCATAAACCCAGTGTCCTTATTGTCCCTTCTCGGGTCTCTCCCGGATACCCGTCAGCTGGCCCAGGCAGGTTGGCCGCCTCTAGCAGCACAGGCACTAGCTTGGGTCCCTCCGCTGGCGCTGGAACAACTGGCACTGGCGCTGGACCCTCCGGAACCACTGGCGCTGGCGCTGGAGCCTCCTGACCCACTGGCCCTGGAGCCTCTGCAACCACTGGCGCTGGCGCTGGAGCCTCCGGAACCACTGGCGCAGGCGCTGGAGCCTCCGGAACCCACTGCTCCCACCGCTACCACCAGAGGAAGACTACCTGCTGCTCCCGTCTCTACCACCAGAGGAGCTGAAGCTACCTCCCGAGGGTCAGCTCCTGCCGTCACCTCCCGAGGGAACGCTCCTGCCCTGTCCTGCACTGCAGGACTACAACGCCTGGGGATGCCAGCCCTGCAACACCCGGGGATGCCAAGCCTGCAGTGCCTGGGGATGCCAAGCCTGCAACACTCGGGGATGTCAAGCCTGCAGTGCCTGGGGATGTCAAGCCTGCAACGCCTGGGGATGTCAAGCCTGCAACACCCGGGGATGCCAAGCCTGCAACGCCTGGGGATGTCAAGCCTGCAACGCCTGGGGATACCAAGCCTGCAACGCCCGGGGATGTCAAGCCCGCAGTGCCTGGGGATGCCAAGCCTACAACGCCTGGGGGTGCCAAGCCTGCAATGCCCGGGGATGCCAAACCTGCAGTGCCCGGGGTTGCCTGTCCCACACTGCACAGGGGTGCCCGTTAGTCATTGTCCGGGGTTGCCTGTCCCTCACTGCCTGGGGATGCCTGTTTATCACTGCCTCGGGGTGCCTGTCTGTTACCACCCAGGGGTCTTTCAGTGCTGGAGGAACCTGCACTTTGTCACCACCCGTGGGTCGTTCAGTGCTGGAGGAGCCAGCCTTTCCACTGTCAGCACTTCCGCTGACAGCCAGGGCTGAATTAACCTATTACTGGGCCCTAGGCAAGCATACACTTGCTGGCACCCTACCCCTGAACAAACAGCCACACACACATCTACATACAAACATACATATACACATACACACACCTCTATATACATTTTAGACTTTATAACTAGCCCACCCTTTTACAGTTTTAAGTTATTATGAATCTGACAGAAAATTAAACTGTAGGAGATGTGCTAAATACATTTCAGATGTTAAATCCTGTAGCACAGCCTGACAATGGCTTTTCCTGATTTACTGAATAAAAAGGCAATAGTTCAAACAAACAAGGAACACCATATGAAGTTGAAAAAGGTAATATATAGAAGGGTGCTCAAACTTTTGTTCACTAATGGTAGCTCCACAACAGTCCATGAGAAAAACAAACATACCTGTACATTGTTGTTTTGTCAAATACGTTACAGTTTACTGCATGTATTATTTGTTTATTTAGCGGACGCCTTTATCCAAGGCGACTTACAAAAACTAGGGCATGTGAACTATGCATCAGCTGCAGAGTCACTTACAATTACGTCTCACCCAAAAGACGGAGCACAAGGAGGTTAAGTGACTTGCTCAGGGTCACACAATGAGTCAGGGGCTGAGGTGGGATTTGAACCCGGGGACCTCCTGGTTACAAGCCCTTTTCTTTAACCACTGGACCACACTGCCTCCTATGTAAAATCATGTAAAATCGTCATTAATATTTCCTTGTTTTTTTTTGTTGATCGTGTGGGTTTTGACTCTTCATTAAAGAAAATGCCCTTTCTCTAGAGCAGAGAAATCGCCAATGTTTTGGCATGCAAGTAATTTCAGGTGTTACATATGGTTGCTTTCTGTACCCTATAGAATTCTGTACCCGTGATGATTCCACGCTGACACAGCTGCATTTTTTCAAAATTGCTGGATGTGAACGCTTGATGTTCTGAACAGTACTAAGATGAAAATGTGTCTTTAAAGAAAAAAAAGTTTTATAAGTTTTGTAACAGGGGAGATCTGTGCTGACTATCTGGTGCATGCGTGGTTCTGCAGGAAGAGGGCAACAGTCTTGCAAGATCCGCCTGTCAGTCATGTCGATGACATGGAGAGGTGGGGAAGAGGGTGTGTTGGCTTTCCCCCTCTCTGAGTGGCTGCGAGGCGGGCCTTGGGGGATTGCTCGGCCTATAAGAACTGCGCTTGGTTGTGAATTCGGGTGGCAGGAGAGAGGATTTTTTGGTGATAAAACGAGTGATCAGGAGATGATTGATCGGTATGTACGACTATTATTATTATTATTATTATTTATTTCTTAGCATATGTGAAAGCTATAGCGAACAAAAGGCTGGGGCGGGGCTGGAGATGCCTAGTGAGTGCGTTGTTGATATGCAGGGCCTTTTAAACCCGTTTGACTGTGGGGAAAAAAATACTTTTAAACAGCGCATCTAAAATTAATTGCGCGTGTGAAAATAAATTGGACCTGATGCACACTTAATTAATGGACTGCAAAGGGTTAAAAGAAACTAAAAAGTAAAATAAATAATTATGTACCCGAGGGGATATGTGTAGTTGTACGGGGAACTCTGGCCAACCCAGTGTATAGGAATTATCTGAGCGTAGGTCAGAGGCCCGTACTGACCGGCTTAGTGGCACTTTTGTTTTATTTATTACTGTGTTTTATTTTCCCTTTTTCTTTTGCCTTTTGTTTTCATTACCATTTTTTAGCACTTGTATGTGCACTGGACTGTATGCCAGCATTGGTAAACTTGTGGTCCTGTTTACTGTTGCCAGTATTCAGGCCACGGACAACAGCGCCCTCTACAGGTAAAAATAAATCAGTGCGCCTGAGCGGTGTTACAAATAAAACTTCTGTCTCCCGTGTGTGTCAGTGAATTGCCCACCACCCTGCCACAAGGTTACTTTAATCAAGGGTTTCATGTATTAAGCAAGGCAGGAGGCTGAACATACTGTATATCTAGAAAATCAGTGGTGTTAAATGTGCTATTTTATTTTGCCACATAATTAATTTAGTCTTTGCAATATTTGTTGCAAGCTGCAGCAGATCTCAATGACAGTACTTGAGAACACAGCGGGGCTTGGGCACAGAAATATCGCGCGTGCACGTCCAGCAATCTTTGAAAAACTGCATCTGCATAGGCTTCGAATCATGTGGGGATACAGAATCCTATGAAGTACAGAAATCTGCATAACACCTGTCAGGACAATTTGATTTTGAGATACATGCCTTGGTTCAAATGTCATTGAGTTAAGTTTTTTTTCCATTTTAGGTGCAAATCTGTACATGTAATAAACCCCCCCCCCCCCCCACCCTTGAAAGCCAACCACCCTCCCTCAAGTCCCCTATTGTCCTCCTTCTCCCATCCTTAACCCTTTGCAGTCCATTTATTAATCGCACGTCAGGTCTAATTAATTTTCACACACGCAGTTAATTTTAGACGCGCTGTTTAAAAGTATTTTTTTCCACAGTCAGACGGGTTTAAATGGCCCTGCATAGCACTCACTAGGCATCTCCAGCCCCGCCCCACCCTTTCGTTCGCTATCGCTTTCACCTATGTAAGAAATAAATAATAATAATAATAATAATAGTCATACATACCGATGGATCATCTCCTGATCACTCGTTTTATCACCAAACTCCTCAATAATGCGATCCAAGTCATTATTTTATTACTATAACATCTCAAAAAAGCTCTGCAAATGTCTGTGTTCTCTGTGCGCTGATTCAGTCAGCCAACTTGTTTACATACGACCGCCCCGGTATCTGATACCAGATACCATGTATGACTATAGATACGCCTTTTTTCAGGATCAGGCGATCTGTTGGCTGCAGCCCCAGGCAGAGGTGCGAGCCCAGACGATTGTGGAGCGACGTCTGTGCTACCAGGGGGAGCGGAACAGGAGACCAGGCAACCACCTGTGCCTGGTGGTGCCGCGACCTGGGAGTCAGGCCCAGCGACCAGAGGTCCAGACATGCAGCCTGGGCGTCTGGGAGCCCAGGCCGAGGGATCCAACCCCCAGGCTCTGGGCTGTGGCACAGGGGCGGTAGTCAGGGCTGTGGTGGAGGTGGTCTTCTCACCTCCGCCTCCTTCTTTGTGGCCGGAAACTCCCCCTTCTTAAGCTCCAGCAACAGGTAATCCAGCAGCGAAAGTGCTGCTGGGGGAGGTGGTCCTGACCCCCCCCCCCCCGATCTTCGTAGCCGGCTACTCCCTCCTCTGGGGCTCCGGCCACAGTATGTCTGGCAGCGAAACTGCTGCCTGTGGAAACCAATCCCTGGGTGGTGTCGTGCAGGCATTCCCGGGTGGTGACGTGCAGTCATCCCCAGGAGATGGCGAGCAGGCGACCCCAGGCAACTGCGCAGGTGACCCCAGGCGACGGCAAGCAGGCGAACCCAGGCGAAGCAGAGCTGGTGACGCCAGACGAAGCAGAGCTGGCGACCCCAGGTGATGTAGAGCAGATGCCTCTGAGCGGAGCGGGTGTGGCATCCCTGAACAGAGCAGGCGTGGCATTCCTGAGCGGATCGGCTCCAGCATCCCCAGGCGATGGCGAACTGGCATCTCCAGGCGATGGCGAACTGGCATCCCCAGGCGATGGAGAACTGGCATCCCCAGGCAATGCCCGAAGCAGTCCCTCCGGAGGTGACGGCAGCAGCGGACCCTCGGGAGGCGACGGCAGCAGCGGACCCTCGGGAGGCGACGGCAGGATGGGAGCGGGAGCTCAACTTCTCCCCCTGGTGATGGAGGTGAGAGCAGCATGCAGTCCTCCTGTGCTGAAGACAGCTGCAGGGCTTCTCCATCTTGTGGGAGGGGGCAGTTGAGTGGAAAATGCCCCCGCTCCCCGCAGAGGTAGCACCAGTAGATCACCTCCATGTTGCGTCACAGCTGCCCTCCTCCTGTTGCTGTGACCCTGTTTCCACAATCCTGCCACAGGGGAGTTTGGTCAGGCGAGACATGCCCAACCTCGCCACAGAGGAAGCACCACTCCTCTCCTTCCAGGCAGGTGAGGCAGACATCCACCGGGGCAGAGACGCGGTGGGGCTTGCAACCAGCCCCGCGCTGCTGTTGCTGTCCTCTTTCTTCCCATTATGTCCACGAAAACAAAACAAAACAAAAATAAGGCACCCGCAGTACCTCCTCTGGCCTGGGTCCTGGAGGCACAGTTTATCCCACGAAGACACCACAGAGTGACAGGGTGGTAACGTCAGGCCAGAGACAGGCACTACACACAGGCCGTACTCGGGTGCAAAGTGCACTTCAGCGCCGTTTTTATTAAAATAATAAATCAAATATTCAAACATAAACACTGCTTACAGAGTGAAATTAATGTTTTAAACAAAACAACTCTCGAACACAAAAACACACTGAACAATACCTAAGGTCAGGTGAGCAGTTGCCTTCACTGATTCTTACTTCTTTTTACTTTCAGTTTCAGACTCGTTCTCCTCTCTCTTGTTCTCTCCTCTTGAACACCCTCCTTGAACAGGGAGAGCTGCAGGCTTTTATACTGGTGACCATCTCCCATTTAGCAACAAATTACTCAATTAATTAATTAACTCGGGAGATGGTCACCTTCACAGGGTTTTGTGGATGGGGCTTCCCCATCTCTGCTGCCAAACAATAAACAAACACACAGCTTTTCGCCGTCATATTTCTAAATAAATCAATCATAATAACACAAAACAAAACAAATACACTTTACAGCAGGCACATGACTAGTTTGCCTAGGTGTTAACCCTGCTGACATCATTGCCCCTGCCAGCATTGCCACTAGCAGCATTTCCACTGCCAGAATTGCCCAGGCTGGAGGAGCCTTACTAATGTCAGCATTGTCGCTGACAGCATTGCTGGTGTTAATGAAGGAGGGCCTCACACCATGGCCATCATGGGCCCATTAGTAGCTCCAGTCAGGACCCGGACCAAGACCTTTGACCCCTGTGCGTATTTTGTTTGTTTTATATTTGTGTTGTGTTATTCTTATTTAAATGCATGTATTTGTGTATGGGTGTTTGAGGTGGGCAGGGAAGGGTTAATTGCCAAAGCAGTTCACATGCAGACTGTTTCTGGGCCCTATTGAATGATTAATAGGCAATCGAGCCCAGGCACAGCTGCATAAAAGAGGCAAGGATCGCTTGCTCTGGGTTAAGTGTTCAGAAGAGGAACAAGAGAGCGATATATAAAAATGATATACATGAGTACAACAGTGCCTCACCTCCCAGTCCTGTGTGTGTCCATTTACTGGTCTGACATCACCACGAAGGCATCCAATTAACAAGAAAAATGAATCTCAGCTGTAAACTGGCCACACTGTAACAGGTTTAGTGCTCAATTTATTTAAATGTTTCAAAGAAATGCACTGCTGCAAGACAGATATGGTTATTTAAGTCTCAAGTCATACCATATTCCTTTCAAAATCAAACTCTTTTGTTTTAATAGAAACAGGAAAGCAGTTCTCTCCTTCCTACTTATGATACATTTAATCTGCTGGCTCAAACAGGTCCCATAAACTGATTTAAACTAAAGTGATTGCCTGGTCCAAATGTTCTACTTCTTACGTGTGTTTTGTAAGTGTCAGTGCATTCTTTCTTGAAAATTATTTTAATTACTTTAAAAATGTAACTATAGAGACCAATACCTCTTTGACAGATTTGTTTATTTTACTTCTTTAAAATGTGCCACAACAGTCCTTACCTTTTGAATCAATTTAGGCTGTTACACAATTTATCTTTTCATCTCCAAACGTCTTCATTAATGGTTCACACAAACCTTAATGTTTCATGCCACCAATATAAATGTATTTCAGCAAACTGCGACACTGAATTTGTAAAAATCAAAGTAATCAGTATTTGAAATATTGCCGTGTGATGGAGGTAGTGGTACAGCAGGCTAATTCATTAGCTTCTGTGTATTTAGATTTATTAAGTGCATGCTGTTTTAAACCTCCTCAAATACTTTTTTTTTCTAAATCACTTTCCAGCCTTGCTCTTCGGCTGCTGTTTTCTGTTCCTTATGTTACCAGGACAGCAAATCCAGAGCTCACCATGAAAATCTGTAGTCCATATCACAAATACCAGGCTTCTCTTTCTCATGGGGGCGTACATTGCTGAGTAAAACACATCTCTCCCAATAAAATATCTTTAGGAAAATAAACCTGCAGGGTCTGTAAAACATTAATCTTGGTTGTTTTGCTTTTCTGATGAACCTTATAAAAACCTTCCAATTAACATTACCATAGAAAAAGTACGGGTATTTTACGCATTTATATTAAATTTAGCTTGAAGCTCCTCTTCCTCATAGCAACCATCAAAATTTGCAAATATTTTACTACTGAGGGAAAAATATGCTTATATCCCACTTGCAGTGATTTCATATTATTAACAATGCTCAGGCATGGTCCTAACTACATTCAAATCCAACTTTATTTTTTCTGTACTATCCAAATACTCCAAATACCGAACAAACTCTAGTTGGATCAGTAGGATATGCTTGATCAAACTTTGCTTTTTAAAAGATTAATACAAAAAAAACTGCTGGGGAAAAAATATCTATTTATGTTCCAATTTTCTTTCTATCCCAGTAGAGTATTTTCATTTATAAAAAAATCTGTATATTTATACATCCAGTGACTGATAACACAACATTCTCTAGTTGGTAATGGTAAAATACCTAGGTCTATCAAAGGTCTTCTTCTGTACTGACATCTCTCTTCTGTACTGACCAGCGGTGGCTGATGGCCAAAAACAATGGGGGAGGCAAAAAAAAAGGCAGAAGGCTGGAGGTTCTCTTAAACCCCCAGCAGCAATAGAATCATATTATTGTATTCTAACCAATAACGCTTTTCATAACATCTTAACATTTTACCCCAATTTGGCTGTTAAATGCATTTTGACCTGCAGCTCATTCTCTGTCACTCAGGAACAAGCGCTAGATTTTATTTTATTGAAACTACACTTTAGTATATGAGCTTTTACATACCAAGATCGAGAACAACATAATTGTCAGGATGTAGGCACAGAAACTTTGAAAAGCCGCAACTTACTCTTAAGGGTTGTAGCTTTTCTTTTTTCTTTTCATTGTAAAAGACAGGTTTCTTTAGGCTACTGATAGTTGATGCTCATTTGAAAAGTGCCGTGTCTGCTCAAATTACTTAAGTCGCAAGAATTATGACGCTATAGATTTTCACCTCCCTGAAGGAACTGGAGGCGGTAAAGATTGAGATATGATAACTTTCTGTATAATTTACCTTCAAAACTATTTCATCACCTTGCACTCTTCATGTCAAATGCATGCTTTATTGTCCTACCCATGGTGGACCTATAATGATTTAGTAACATGACGGAAAACAGCTAATGTTAATGTTACCGATACCATCCATTTCCACCAGAACATTTCATTTTTGGAGAAATACTTTGGATAAAAGCCAGGAACATTTTATTAACACAAACAACAGCGTGATCAGTTATTTCAACACTTTATAACAGCTACCAGAATCTGTTTCTACGTCTACCTGGCAATTTTCTTGTCTTTTAGAAACAATGTGTAGTTAAAGTGTTCATCAAGTGATAGGGAAGACATCAGCTAGATTGTAAAATTGTAATGCGAGAGGGATTAGAATTGCCCAAGGTTGTAAGGTCATGAATGGCAGAAGCATGGGCTCATTTGCATCTAGAGCAGTTTAGTTACCCTGTAATTTAAACATGACTGTCTGTCTTAAAGCCAAATTCTAAGTTTGATAAAAAAAATAAAAAAAACCTATTTGAAGTT
The DNA here is from genome assembly GCF_902713425.1 of Acipenser ruthenus. Classification (NCBI taxonomy): domain Eukaryota; kingdom Metazoa; phylum Chordata; class Actinopteri; order Acipenseriformes; family Acipenseridae; genus Acipenser; species Acipenser ruthenus. The sequence continues at coordinate 49,141,200 of NC_081192.1, forward strand.
CAGTATACCCCTCAGTCAAAGTCATGACGCTGAATTATTTAATATTGTTGTATTATCAGCAAAAAGATGAGTAGTACTGGTTTTACAAAAGAGTGGCAGAACATTCACAAGGAAAAAAATGAAACAAGACTGAATTGATTTTCTGTACACCTTGTCAGTTTAACGAGAGGAATGTATCCGTTACTTTAAATACTCAATCGTTTGATATGTACATTAATGCACACTGCACATTAACACAAACAGGAGACTGTAGTTTCTTTCAGACAGCATTATTAAAGAGAGGAATGCTTGCAGTTAATGTTCCATTGCAGGTGATAAATGTTTATTAAGGTCATCCCTGAGTATTGTATTAGGTCAATCCATACACTTTATATTCTTCATTATAATCTGTTTCCAACAAAATTAATAGAAAAAAGACAGATAATAAATACACCTTTTAAAGTAAGTGGTGTAACTAACTTAAATACACAGAGCTGTTAAAAGTGTGCAAATACTTTTATCCATATAGGGCAAAAACAGTTGTTTCAGAAACATGTCTTTCTCCATTGCTTTTATAATACTGTCTATCCAAAATGTAAATTTGTTCTCAATCGACTTGCCTGGTTAAATAAAGTGGTTGATTTATGCTTGGGTTTACTATATATATATATATATATATATATATATATATATATATATATATATATATATATATATATATATAATGGTAGGCCGGTAGTTAACATTTCAAGCTTTTCACAAGTGTAACAAGGCATCATATTGTACTGTACAGAGTAAGTAAATAAATAATAAAAACCATGTCAATCAGTGATAGAAGGTGAACGAGTTTTAAAACCTACATGTACACTTATGCTGAGAGACTGTGCACCAGAGCAGCTATAAATAATGGCGAAACATTTCAAATAGGCTTAAAATGATTATTTACATTACATTAGGCTTACAAAAATCGAAAACACTCACCCATATAACCACAAAAGCCAGAAGAACTTCCAAAGAAATCATTTTTGTTTGTTTCTAAAAAAACTAATAGCTATGCACTTTGATGCTAAATAACATGGAATGTATAGAATTAAAAAAATATATATCTCTATTAGACATAAAACAAAAACACAGACAAGCCAAATATACAAAACCATTTGAAACACTGTACTGCACAGTCATGCTCATTAGCACAATACTGTAGTCAGGACCCAGCGTATTTTTTATCTGTACTTATTATCAATTGCCTCATTTAAAAAAAAATTTTTTAAAAAATACTTAGGACTTAGGCTAGACATTTTCAGAGATGCAGAATCATGGTCAAATTGTTCTTGCAGTTTAACAGTAGATTTATAGAATCACTTACATTTAGTAAACATAGCAAACTAGGTTACTCCATGGTTTCATTCACAAGTTGTAAAAATAAAACAAATGAATGCATACTTTATTTAAGCGATCACGAAGAATAGATCACCTGACAGGATTTTGAAATATAAACACAACAAACAGCATGATTACCAAAAACATTTTTTTTTAAAGTAGCCTAACATACTGAAATTTAGCTAGGTGTATAATATGCACTCAAACCCTATTTAAAAAAAACAAAGTTACCGGATAACAAACCCTTCACAAAACAGGGTACGAACAGCTGCATGTCAACAGAATATTTAAATTAAATACGGTGCTGTATGAAGTTGCTATTTACGCCACAACTGGAAGTAGACTACAGGGTCCACTTGGATTAAACCAAAAGAACCTGAACAGACCACAGATGTTTTCTGAGAACCGCATTACTCATGGAATACTGAGGTAAATGCTTAGCAACACAAAGTTCTTCATAAAATCAGGATAAAAACTATTTATTTTACTTTTTTTAATGGATCCATATTTTAATAGCGCTTGTGGCAAAGTGGCTGATTGCGTACAGGTGCAGGAGTGATGCAGTGTGTAATGAACAAACAGAGAACTGTAATACAGTTGGAAACAGGTTTTATTGATGATAATCCTGGTCTGGTGAACAAACAATAACTCCAGGCAATACACAACAATGTGTAATGCACTGGAAGTAAATAAACGGGTTATAGTCTCAAATAATAAACACATATATCTTTCCCACAATGTACAAAACACAGTCACCAGTCCTGAGTGCGTGCTGTAGTGCTCGTGGTGGGTGATACAAGTTTATTCGTGACAAAAGTGAAGTGCTGTTCCGGGTTTTGTGCTGGCACTTGGCGACAGCTCCGGAACGTGATAGCCGTCTAATAATTACAAACAAACAATTATAGACAAACAAAACAAAACACAGTACTTTTCTCACTGGGTCTCTCACATGTCCTTACAGTTTAAATATTCAAACCAAACGAAGGAACGATTGCGATTCTCTGCCCCCTTTTATGCCGTCACACATGACCCCTTGGTAAACAAGTGCAACCGCCTCTCCAATCTGCGGCTGCACGTCGTTTCCCTTCCGGGTCAATGCATTCTTGCAACGGAGTCTCGCCTTCAGCCAGACTGTCCGACTTCCCCAGTCTGAGTCCAAAGAACTCTGTTCTCGCTGCTTAGCGCCCTCACAGGTTGGGAGGGAGATTTACAACCAAGAATCATTGTATTTCTGTCACATGCTTCTTTGGGTTCAAATGCTTAAATAAGTTTAACATTTGCACTCAATTGTAATATTCATACTATAGTCTCATGTTCATGATACTGTATATGCGGTATGCTGTATGGTGTATTATATATGTTTCAATAATAGATGATAACTAGCATGTTTTTGCACTTAGAACATTTTCCATACAAAAACATGTGCATAGGGACAGATTTTTTCATAAAGACTGTAATAAGCCAGTTGACACATTTCAGTAGCTGATCTCACATTTTTATGTCCCTGACCTTTGGTGAAAAACAAAAAAATGTGTTGGGATGCAGTGTTTTACTTAGATATCTTAGAACAGTCCTGTTTCACCTGCATTATACCAAGCTGATTGCCTTTTTTGTGTGGTCTCCACTTGGGTTGGGTTGCTGTACAACATATTTCCTTCCACGTGTGTAGGACTTTAGAAATTGATACTGTAGTAGATTGAGGTAAAAAAAACAAAAAAAACAATGGAAATTCAGTTTTTGATCCGTCACATCAGATATGATGTCATAAATGACATCAGTAATGACATCAGCAGTGACCAATCACATGACAAATGCTCCACCAAGACTGCCCAGAAGGACATTACCTGGGGGTGTTTGTTGGTCTGCAGAATATTGTGCCATCAGCTGTTCTTAAGAACTCATATGACAATAACGAGACAAAACAGCAGAGTTTGGTCCTCATTCTCCATGGCACTGTTCTAGAAAAAAAAATCGGCAATGGCATCAACAATGACATGAATGTTGGCTGGGACTCTCACTGCTATTACACACCTTTTACACTGGCACCAGCAACACTTGGCTCTGGTATGAATTCAGCAACAGCCATCCTGGAAGCAATGGCAGATTCACCGCTTGAAGGTTTTGCATCTAGCTCACTCTGTCTGTATCTCTCATTCTCTCGCACTCTCTCTCACGCTATCTCACTGTTCTCAATCCTCTCTCTCTCGCACATGTGCAATACAGGGTCGGTGGCGCTGTCTTCCTGTACTAAAAAAATTACTGCACTTAATCCAATAAGAGAACGCTTTCAAGCACCACGTGTCTTATGCAATTTCAATGGGAAGAGACCGAGATAGGCAAAGCCCATGGAGGAAGTGCCACCATTAGAATTGCACCTGCAGAGGGTGATATACTGCTTGGAATCTCTATTTTTGTACTGTTAACACATGCACACACATACACACAGAGACTTATACTATATGTTCAGTGGTCAATTATATATATATATATATATATATATATATATATATATATATATATATATATACAGTACTGTGCAAAAGTTTTAGGCAGGTGTGAAAAAATGCTGTAAAGTAAGAATGCTTTCAAAAATAGACATGTTAATAGTTTATATTTATCAGTTAACAAAATGCAAAGTGAGTGAACAGAAGAAAAATCTTCATCAAAACAATATTTGGTGTGACCACCCTTTGCCTTCAAAACAGCATCAGTTCTTCTAGGTACACTTGCACACAGTTTTTGAAGGAACTCGGCAGGTAGGTTGGCCCAAACATCTTGGAGAACTAACCACAGTTCTTCTGTGGATTTAGGCAGCCTCAGTTGCTTCTCTCTCTTCATGTAATCCCAGACAGACTCGATGATGTTGAGATCAGGGCTCTGTGGGGGCCATACCATCACTTCCAGGACTCCTTGTTCTTCTTTACGCTGAAGATGGTTCTTAATGACTTTCGCTGTATGTTTGGGGTCGTTGTCATGCTGCAGAATAAATTTGGGGCCAATCAGATGCCTCCCTGATGGTATTGCATGATGGATAAGTATCTGCCTGTACTTCTCAGCATTGAGGAGACCATTAATTCTGACCAAATCCCCAACTCCATTTGCAGAAATGCAGCCCCAAACTTGCAAGGAACCTCCACCATGCTTCACTGTTGCCTGCAGACACTCATTCGTGTACTGCTCTCCAGCCCTTCGGCGAACAAACTGCCTTCTGCTACAGCCAAATATTTCAAATTTTGACTCATCAGTCCAGAGCACCTGCTGCCATTCTTCTGCACCCCAGTTCCTGTGTTTTCGTGCATAGTTGAGTCGCTTGGCCTTGTTTCCACGTCGGAGGTATGGCTTTTTGGCCGCAAGTCTTCCATGAAGGCCACTTCTGACCAGACTTCTCCGGACAGTAGATGGGTGTACCAGGGTCCCACTGTTTTCTGCCAATTCTGAGCTGATGGCACTGCTGGACATCTTCCGATTGTGAAGGGAAGTAAGCATGATGTGTCTTTCATCTGCTGCAGTAAGTTTCCTTGGCCGACCACTGCGTCTACGGTCCTCAACGTTGCCCGTTTCTTTGTGCTTCTTCATAAGAGCTTCGACAGCACATCTGGAAACCCCTGTCTGCCTTGAAATTTCTGCCTGGGAGAGACCTTGCTGATGCAGTATAACTACCTTGTGTCTTGTTGCTGTGCTCAGTCTTGCCATGGTGTATGACTTTTGACAGTAAACTGTCTTCAGCAACCTCACCTTGTTAACTGAGTTTGGCTGTTCCTCACCCAGTTTTATTCCTCCTACACAGCTGTTTCTGTTTCAGTTAATGATTGTGTTTCAACCTACATATTGAATTGATGATCATTAGCACCTGTTTGGTATAATTGTTTAATCATACACCTGACTATGTGCCTACAAAATTCCTGACTTTGTGCAAGTGTACCTAGAAGAATTGATGCTGTTTTGAAGGCAAAGGGTGGTCACACCAAATATGGATTTGATTTAGATTTTTCTTCTGTTCACTCATTTTGCATTTAGTTAATTGATAAATATAATCTATTAACATGTCTATTTTTGAAAGCATTCTTACTTTACAGCATTTTTTCACACCTGCCTAAAACTTTTGCACAGTACTGTATATATATATATACAGTGGCTCTCAAAAGTATTCACCCCCCTTGGACTTTTCCACATTTTATTGTGTTACAACATGGAATCAAAATTGATTTAATTAGGATTTTTTGCCACTGATCTACACAAAAAAGTCCATAAAGTCAAAGTGAAAAATAAAATCTGCAAATTGTTCTAAATTAATTACAAATACGAAACAGAAAATAATTGATTGCATAAGTATTCACACCCTTGAGTCGATATTTGGTAGAGGCATCTTTGGCAGCAATTACAGCCATGAGTCTATTTGGATAAGTCTCTACCAGCTTTGCACATCTGGACACTGCAATTTTTGCCCATTCTTCTTTTCAAAATTGCTCAAGCTCCGTCAAGTTGGATGGGGACCTTTGGTGAACAGCAATTTTCAACTCTTTCCACATATTCTCAATTGGATTGAGGTCCGGGCTTTGACTGGGCCACTCCAGGACATTGACCTTTTTGTTTTTAAGCCACTCCAGTGTGGTTTTGGCTGTATGTTTGGGGTCATTGTCCTGCTGGAAGATGAATCTTCTCCCAGGTCCCAGGTCTCTTGCAGACTTCAGCAGGTTTTCCTCCAGGATTTCTCTGTACTTTGCTGCATCCATTTTGCCCTCTATCTTCACAAGCTTTCCAGGCCCTGACGCAGAGAAGCATCCCCATAGCATGATGCTGCCACCACCATGCTTCATGGTAGGGATGGTGTTCTCAGGATGATGTGCGGTGTTAGGCTTGTGCCAAACATAGCGCTTAGTGTTGAGGCTAAAAAGCTAAATTTTGGTCTCATCAGACCATAGAATCTTCTTCCACTTGGTCTCAGAGTCTCCCACATGCCTTCTGGCAAACTCTAGCCGAGATTTGATGTGAGTTTTTTTCAACAATGGCTTTCTTTTTGCCACTCTCTAAGGTCAGTTTTGTGAAGCACCCGGGCTATTGTTGCCGTATGCACAGTGTCTCCCAGCTCAGCCTTGGAAGACTGTAACTCCTTTAGAGTTGCCATATGCCTCTTGGAGGCCTCCCTGACTAGTGCCCTTCTCACCCGAATACTCAGTTTTTGAGGATGGCCTGTTCTAGACAGATTCACAGTTGTGCCATATTCTCTCCATTTCTTAATAATGGACTTTACTGTGCTCCGGGGGATATTCAATGCCTTGGAAATGTTCTTATATCCTACCCCTGATTGGTGCTTTTGAAGAACCTTATTCCAGATTTGCTTTGAATGTTCCTTCGTCTTCATGATGTAGTTTTTGTTAGGAAATGTACTAACCAACTGTGGGACCTCCCAGAGACAGGTGTATTTAACCTGAAATCATGTGAAACACCTTAATTGCACACAGGTGGACTCCATCCAACTCATTATGTGACTTCTAAAGAAAATTGGTTGCACCAGAGCTTATTTAGGTGTGTCATAGCAAAGGGGGTAAATACTTATGCAATCAATTATTTTCTGTTTTATATTTGTAATTAATTTAGAACAATTTATATATTTTATTTTTCACTTTGACATTATGGACTTTTTTGATCAGTGGCAAAATTAAATCCTTATTAAATCAATTTTGATTCCATGTTGTAACACAATAAAATGTGGAAAAGTCCAAGGGGGGTGAATACTTTTGAGAGTCACTGTGTATGTGTATGTATATATATATATATATATATATATATATATATATATATATATATATATATATATATATATATATATATATTTATTTAAAAATGGGGAGGTGCTGCCTCCTGAGCCTCCCCTGAGAAACCTCCTCTGCTGGGATCCGTCAAGAAGCAGCTTCATGAGATTCTGGGATCAATAAGCTACTAACAACCAAACAAGCAAGATGGGCAGAATGGCCTCCTCTCGTTTGTAAACTTTCTTATGTTCTTATGTAAAAGCCATTGTATAGCACTGTGTAAGTACAGTAAACATTTGTATATAGTTAATTTATGAGTGTATATAGTTTGTGAAAAATTAAAGTATGCCTATGTATAGTTCATTTAAAAAGTATGTACTCTTCATCTAATTATTGTTTTTATAATAACAATTCAAGCACTTTAAAATAAAGACAATTTATAGTCATGTTCAAACAATTTGTGATTGTATTTTTCTTAACAAACACACAATAAATAGCTATAAACAGCACATATAAAATACAGAACAGACCAGTGTATCCTTGGTGTTTAGTGTACATGTCCAAACTAAAATACTCAAGAAGAGCTTCACGCACATCAGTACGATTCATTCCCCCCTCTTTCTGGTAATATACGTACTGCTTGTGCAAATTCCAGTGTAACCGCCCTTTCATCATTGAAATACTCCCTGTGTTTTTCACAAAGATTGTGGAGCATGCAACATGTCAAAACCATTTTCTTAACCAGATTCACATTACAGTCATTTCTGGAGGAGATATGCAGGGTCGCCAATGACGTAGTAGCCCAAGTCACATCCCACAATGGTCCTTGTGGTGTTTTGGAAAAGGTTTCCACTGGATGCTAATGTCCATACTGTAGAATGTTTCAGCACTCTCGCATCATGCACGCTGCCTGGATACCTCACACACAAGTCCCAAAACAATCCCTTGCAATCCCTTGCACAGCTTGCAATATTATTGAGTGCTAACCTTTGCGATTAAAATAGTCACAGTGGTGCTCTTCTGGAGAATGTCTTAACAGACCTAAACATTATAAACCATTTGTTATGTTCTGACCAGTAATCCACCTTAACTAAAATCCCCAAAATAAAGCAGAACATTTATAGTAATTGTCAAAATGTAACAAGTAACAATAACAAAATGTTTACTTATTACTTTATTAGAATGTTTACTGTAGCAGTGTAGTATTTAATGGTAAGTATTTAACTTGACTGTTGCATCTGTAACCTTATTGCTTTTGCCTTTATACATTTAAGTTTCTTTTTTCAGTGTATACTGTCATTGAAGTTGTCTTTTCACAGATTAACAACGGTAAAACAGATTTGTACTGTATTTTTTGTCAATTTCACTAAATGTGAATCTCCATACATTAACAGTTTGTAATTATTTGACGAGCGAGTCAATGTTTTGATTTAACTTGGGCACTTCTGTTAAGTATTAAACAGAAATAATGAAACTCCTTTAACTTACGTTAGATAAGTTAGGGGCAGCAGTGTGGAGTAGTGGTTAGGGCTCTGGACTCTTGACTGGAGGGTTGTGGGTTCAATCCCCAGTGGGGGACACTGCTGCTGTACCCTTCAGCAAGGTACTTTACCTAGATTGCTCCAGTAAAAACCCAACTGTATAAATGGGTAATTGTATGTAAAAAAAAAAATGTAATTGTATGTAAAAATAATGTGATATCTTGTAACAATTGTAAGTCGCCCTGGATAAGGGCGTCTGCTAAGAAATAAATAATAATAATAATAATAATAAGACATATGGCTTTAATGTCACTTTATAAATAAGTTAATCATAAATAAAATAACACTAGACAACTAAGGACCATCTTTGTATAGAGCTATAATAATCAACATATTCAAGCATGACTTCATGGTTATTTTTTATTATCATTATTAGTAATTTTAGGCTAGAAAGTTCATACTGCATGCAAATGTTTGAATGACGAAGTATGAGGAAAAAAAAAAAATACCTTTTTTGCCATACGCCTCGTCTCTATTCTCTGCGACTCAGCACGTTCATTATGTGTAACGTCATTCGGTCAGCTCGGCTCGGCTCTTCAGTGTAAAAGCAACTCAAGGTATCCAAGCCGTACCAGGCTGGCTGGGCTCGTCACCGGCTTGGCTCGGGTGTGCCAGTGTAAAAGGGGCATATTTTTGTTAAAAGGACTTTATCCTAATGGAGTCTTTGAACCTTGTACTCATCTCTTAGCAGTGATTTTGAAACAACAGAAGAAAATGATTCAGTAGTTCCAGATCACTCAAGCATGATTTGGTCTAAAAGCTCAGAAAGTACTTACCACAAAGAAATTGTAATCATTTGCACAGTAATAGATTGCCTTCAGTCTTAACAGCACTTTCTATTTGAACATTTTCCACATTATTGTCACAAGGTAAAATACATATACAAAATTCTAATGTTGCAGTTAGAAAATTAACTAATTTTGAGCATCTCTATTACACACAATAGCAGAATCAGGAAATGCCTAGGGTCTTATTATGAAGCAAGTACAAATGAAGACATTTCATTAAGGAATAAACTTAGTTACAGGTAATTGGACTTCTAAAAAATGTGAAGAAAGTCAGGGGTAGAAAATTGTCTTTTATATGTTTTACATTACCATAAGCAAGCTCTGTAGTCAAGAGGCAAGTATGTGTCTTATACTGATGTCAGGATTATTACCTCATTAGCGGATAGGAGGAGATTATTACCATCTCCATATCTGCTGTTTCTAATACAGTGTGATACTTTTGGTCAGTTTTGAATGGATGTTTTCATTGAGCTTGGTATATGACTTTCAAGAGTCAAATTGACTATAGGTCAGAACAAAAAATGACTTGTAATTGTTAAGAATGTTCTTGGGGTTTTGCATAAGATTAAGAATACTAATTAATTTGCAAGTCATTTGTAATACCTCATTCAAATCTAATGTTGTTGTTTTTTTTATCTCTGACTAAATGACTCCTCCTACTATCACTGATTGTTTGTCTTTTTGACTATATGGGCCCTATTTAGCAACGTTCGCAAACCCCTAAGGCAATCTCAAACCACTTTTGCGGACAGTTAGCACATCAGAATCAGGCGCACGTGTGGGCAAACAGACTTTGTCCACTTATGTGATTTAGCAACAGTGTTTCAGTGCCCACTCGGCAAGTCAGCTTAGTGCTGGACATGGGCTGAACTTTAATCGGAACCAACTCCCCAGTAATGTTGTTGAAGCTGACACCCTGGGATCCTTCAAGAAGCTGCTTGATGAGATTCTGGGATCAATAAGCTACTAACAACCAAACGAGCAAGATGGGCTGAATGGCCTCCTCTCGTTTGTAAACTTTCTTATGTTCTTTAGGGGAGTGTTCTCATTTACATACAAATGTAGCAATTTAGCAAACCATCAACAGTGTTAGCGTTTGTGTTTAAGTTGACATGTGAAAACCAGGTCTAAACTGGGCGCAAATTACATGGTTGACTGGATTAATGTGATCCTTTGTAATGTCATGCTTTGTACTGTGATTTTGTAACAATTATAAGTCGTCCTGGATAAGAGCATCTGCTAAGAAATAAATAATAATAATAATAATAATAATAATAATAATAATAATAATAATAATAATAATAACTAGATGGTAACTTTACAAGTAAAGTTGTGGGGCTTGTTTTATTGGGAAAGTGATCAAAGTAGCTGATTTTTGTCAAAAGTCACATTGTTTACTAATTGTCTCATGCTTAGAATGTGCTAGAATTTGAAATTTCTCAAAGTTCTATGACAGTTAATTCAACAGTGGGAAGTAGCCTACTGAAAGAAGTTGATGCGGTTACTAAAACAGATTTCATTTGCTCTAAGTAGTTGTCTAACTTGTTGGGAAAGTGGTCAAAATGGCAGTTGTTTATAAAAAGTTAGAGAAAATTGAGTTGGTGCGGTTACTAAAACAGCTATACCTCTTTGATTGGTAGACGCCATTCCTGTTTTGATTTCATATTTGAATAGCTAAGAAGTAGAGGAAGATTTCATTTGCTCTAAGTAGTTGTCTAACTTGTTGGGAAAGTGGTCAAAATGGCAGTTGTTTACAAAAAGTTAGAGAAAATTTAGTTGATGCGGTTACTAAAACAGCTGTACCTCTTGATTGGTAAAAGTTATTTATGTTTTGATTTTAGATTTGAATAGCAGAGGTGTAGAGGAAGATTCCATACGCTCTAACTTTTTGTCTTACTTGTTGGGAAAGTGGTCAAAGTAGCTGATTTGTGTCAAAAGTTACATCGTTTACATTAAATAGAATGTTGGAAGTCTGGGAGTTTTTAAACAATGGGGAGCTTTAGAATGTTGAAAAAAGTCCCATTAAAGTGAATGAAGATGGACAAAAAAAGGACAAAAAGTTTAATAGTTTAAAAAGTATAAAAGATATCAAAAAGTTGTATACAAGCACACTATTCCAGACCGGTCTACACGTTTTAAAGTTTGAACAGCGTTTGTAGCTTAAACGGTGTAAGGAATAGCGTGCAGAAGAAGAAGAAGAAGAAGAAGAAGAAGAAGAAGAAGAAGAAGAAGAAGAAGTATGTCGAAGTTTTAAAGTGGGGACTCTTGCTTCGCAAGCCCCACTAATAATAATTTCTACGTGGCCAGACAAAGAGAGTAGGAGGAGACGTCCCCAAATATTTAGAAGTCACCTGTCTTTTCTGAGCCTGTCTGACACACAATGTATGCAGTAATTTCGCCTCAACAGACAAACAATCACTGACATCTGCCAACTGCTTCAGGCTGACCTGGAAGGAGACATGTGGAGAGCACAATGTTTGCTTCTAGTGCACCAACATCAGAATAGGCACCTCTATGTAAATCGTAATGGGACCTATTCTGTCAATGTGCAAGTAGTGTGTGATCTGTGATGCCAACAACAACATCACAAATGTGTATGCAAACTATCGTTGCTCTGCTCATGAATTGTTTGTCTCACTAATTCTCAGGTGGCAGCTGCGTTTCAGTGGGATGACAGTCTGAGAGCCTGGTTGATAGGGGACAATAGATATCTACTGAAGCGGTGGCTGCTGACACCGCTGCTCAACCCCACGACCCCTGCTGAACAGAGGTATAACCGTACCTTTAAATGTGCTCGTACTGTAATTGAACAAACAGTTGGAATTCTCAAAATGTGATTCCAATGTCTCTGGGGGAACACTACAGTACACTCCTCAGAAGGTTAGCAATATCATCCTGGCTTGTTGTGTTTTACATAGCTCTCTGTAATGGATGTTGAACTTATAGAGGAAAGATTACAGGGTATGAGGGAAGCAGATGCTGAACTTGAAACCCCAGAGTTGGTATGCAGCTATGCATCTATGCATGTAGACCAATAAAAAAATGCTGACTTAGTTATTGTTGTATAAGATGCAAATGCGTACCGTCAGTATATTTTTTAACAGGAAAGCACTTATAATAAAGGCAGTGACGGTGCTCATGCAGGTGAGCTATACATGCCTAACTTAAGGAAAACTGATTCTAAATCAACAGGACTAAAACATATTTTCATTTGAAAATAAGAACATTATTAGGGATTTGAAACAAAAATAATATTTACTACATTACTGCATGTCCCAAGAATACTTATACCACTTTTATTCTGAACTGCACTTTGCTGCAGTAAAGCTACTTAGATTTGTCTATTCCTATGGTATGGATATGTAGAGTTTTTAGGTTGGAATATAAAAAATATAATACATGGTTGCACTGTTTCTACAGCACAAGTGCTGTAATTTCTCCCTATTTATAGGAATGAAATATTTTAGCAATCTAAATGTAAATGCTGCATGAATTTATAGTTATGTTTCTTCATAATTACAATAAGTGTAATTTATTAGTATTGCAAGCAATATTTTTTGTTTCTACAGTAGGTGAAATGCATGCAGATTTTAATTAAAAGCGGTTCCTATATCTTACCAATTCTATTATTCTTGAAATGGTCACAAAATTAAAAAGAATATCTGAAATATGAGCACAAATGTAATGAGATCAATAAATGTCAAATAGGGAAAGTAATCACAACTCCAGAGACTCACTGACCTTTCTAAAGATTCTAAAACTAATAGTCTGTCTGGGAAAAAGGAATTCACAAATAAAAGGCTGCATCTGTCAAGCAATACACTGGATGTGCCCCATAGACTAGCAGAACCCTACATGTTACATGGTATTTCTGAAGAAACGGTGTGTTATACAGTAACTTTACTAAGATGCTCTCTTTCTCTAACATCTATGATTGATTATTGCAATGCTCTTATCTGTGGTAAGTTGTGTTATATCTCGATAGCAGCTTGTGCAAAATGCTGTTGCCAGAGTTTTAACAAGAAAAAAGACTCATGAACACATTACCCTAGTTGCTCTCTTAGATCACAGGAACCAGGTTTGCTCAGTATTCAGTAGATACAGAGAAAAATTTGTATGGGAGGCGCCATCTCTTGCTGGTTGTAAAATAAGATTAAAAATATGTTTTTATAATTTAGCATATGTATTTTAAAGGGACATTTATTATTTTTACTATTTCTTTTTTATAAACGATGTGCATCGTTTAATATTAAAAATCCACTTGCATTATTATGTATGTAATTTGAAGAGGTATTTTGTCATCTTATCTTACTATTTCTCAAAATAGATTTGTATATTATAATTTTGTGGTTATTTTTATCTATAATGCTCTTCGAGGTGATTTATCGTGAAAGGCACTATATAAGAAATACAAATTGATTGATTGGTTGATTAATACTTGATTGTCTAAACAGATAAACCAAGGGGCCATATTTTTGGTGTTGAGTAATTAACATGTTTTATTCCATTTAATCAATACTTAGAAACTTCAAATTTCTTAAAGGTAATTACTTGGAAAATAAGACACACCCCTAGTTACAACCACACCCATTTTATTTAACTGATCAACCTCTATTCAGATATTAATTGTTTAATAGATTTAACCTGATGTGGAATGGCCCTCAAGGACCAGAGTTGTGGACCCCTGATTTATTCTAATCCAGTATATTGTTCCAACCAGGCTTTTGATTACTTAATATAGCAGCTACAGTAGTTTCAATTAAACAATTAAATACCTGGTTGAGATAATGCTCTGTACTGCTTAATTCAATAATTAAGGACATTTTTTACACTTTTCTTTAAAATCGAAGTGATTTATCATTTTTTATTTTTCAAAACTGAGATTTGGTAAGCCTTTTCACATTCAATTAATAGGCATTTTCTTTTGGTAAAAAAAAAAGAAATAAAAAATAATCATTTAAATGACGTTTTCTCAGCAGAAACGAAAAAAAAAGGTAAATAGTTGTGGGTATGTGTACTTAGCTTAGAACAACATAGCCTATGTGATGCAGCAAACACTTCACTGACACAGTTTCTTGAGTACAAACCCAGACGCTCTCTCCGGCGTGGGAATTTTATTGATTCACAAAAAAATAATAATTCCAAACACCAAGAAAATAAATAAACTCTGTGCCGCGCACGGCGTAGTAAAGTTTGTATTGGAATTAGTCCAAGCCTCGTGTTGTGTCCGCTCAGTGTGGATGCTGCAATACCAGGCTGTTCAGTAGCATCCTGTTTAAAAACACAAGCAGTTAGTCTCACACACACACGCACAGCCTCTGAATCCTGTTAGAGCAGGCCGACCTGAATGAATGCCCTGCCTCTCCTAAAAGCACCCAGCCACGCCCCTGCAATCAAGACGTGCGCACATCCCCTCCAATCGGCGCACGTAACACAGCTGATTGCTGTCCTGTATTCGGTCGAGACCGTCATCTTCCGGAAACAAAGCCACATCCGTGTTAAATGAGAATCTCTCCCGAGCACAACCATCTCCCTGCAGCACCGTCACAGATCGGGAGGGAGATTTATTACAAGGATACATTACCAACCTGTCACATATCCCACCCCTCAGAGTGGAGCTGAAGGAACACTCGAAAATCACTAACCCCTCCGATTGACCACCCTCCCTGGAAGAAAAATCCGCATTTTGATGATCCTTTCCCGCACGATACTTCACTATGAAGTCAAAAGGTTTGCAGCGCCAGATACCACCGAGTTATCCGGGCGTTCGTGTCCCTCATTGTGTTTAACCATTTTAAAGGGGCATGATCTGTGACAAGCTGAAATGAACATCCCAGAAGATAGTATCTCAATGACTGCGTGGCCCATTTAATGGCCAAGCATTCTTTTTCGATGACGGAGTAGTTGCGCTCCCTAGGAACCATTTTTTTTACTAATAAACAATACTGGATGTTCTACTCCGTCGATCTCCAGGGACAATACAGCCCCTAGACCAGCGTCTGAGGCGTCAGTCTGGAGAATGAATTCCCTTCAAAAATCTGGTGTTATCAAAGCTGGAGCTTGAGAGAGCCTCTGCTTTATCAAGTCAAACGACCCCTGACACTCACCTGACCACTTAACTAAATTTGGAGCACTCTTGTTGGTCAGTTCAATCAATGGGTTGACTATGGTGGAAAACTCGGGGATAAAACGGCGATAATAGCCTGCCAACCCCAAGAGTGACCTGACCTGAGATTTGGTTTTAGGAATCGGTGTATCCACCAAGGCCTGGACTTTGGAAGCCACCGGTTTCACTTGACCATTACCCTTCGCTTAATCTAGATATTGGGTCTCACGTTTGGCAAATGCACACATACCCAAGTTGGCTGTCAGCCCCGCCTCTCTCAGAGACTGAAGAACAGCTGCCAGTCTATCAAGATGTTCTTCCCAGGTAGAGCTAAAAATAACCACATCATCAATATACGCTGCCGCATACTGTTGGTGTGGTTGCAAAACCTTGTCTATCAGTCTCTGAAAAGTGGCTGGGGCTCCATGCAGTCCAGACGGCATGGTCTGTAAATGGAACAAGCCCTCAGGGGTAGAAAATGCAGTTTTTTCTTTAGAACTGGGCGTTAACGGAATCTGCCAATACCCCTTCGTCAGGTCCAGAGTGGAGAGAAACCTCGCCTTACTCAGCCGGTCCAGGAGTTCATCCACCCGGGGCATCGGGTATGCATTGGACTTGGAAATCGAATTCACCCTCCTAAAATCAACACAGAATCGTGTGGTGCCATCTTTATTGAGCACCATTATGATTGGACTGCACCACTCGCTCCGAGAAGGCTGAATGACCCCAAGCTCTAGCATATCCCTTACCTCTCGGCTGACTGCACCCCTTCGACTCTCTGGAATCTGGTAAGGCCTCTCTCGCACCCGAACTTCCGGCAGAGTGATAATAGCATGCTCAATCACGTCAGTCCAAACGGGCAAATTAGAAAAGACATCACAGAACACCCCAATCAACTCACTCAGCTCTAGTTTCTGACTGGGAAGTAACTGGTCCCCCATCAAAATCTCTACCTCACTAGATGGCCTTGTACTAGGACCAAAATGCTCCTCAACATTATCACCAGTGATAAACAGGGCCTCTCTATCTTTCCATGGTTTTAATAATTTTACATAATAAATTTGGAGTTGTTGTCTGCGGTCAGGCTGCCGAATTTCATAATTCACTGTCCCTATAGCCCGTACCACCTCATAGGGACCCTGCCATTTAGCAAAGAGTTTAGACTCCGAGGAGGGAAGGAGCAACAATAATTTGTCACCAGGCCAAAAAGTCAGAATTCTTGCTTTTTTATTGTATTGTTGCCCTTGCCCATGTTGAGCGGATCTTAAATTTTCCTGTGCCAATCGACTGACCAATTCCAGACGATCACGAAGTAGTAGTACATGTTTCACTACATTTTTAGAACTACTAGTCTGGTATTCCCACCCCTCTTTCACAAGATCAAGAATGCCCCAGGGTTGTCTCCCGTACAGAAGCTCAAATGGAGAAAACCCAGTTGAACTCTGCAGCACCACTCGCACTGCAAAAAGGAGGTAGGGAAGCAACTATGCCCAATGTTTCTTCTCCTGATCAACAAAGCGCTTAAACATTTGCTTAAGGGTCTGATTAAATCTCTCCACCAGGCCATCCATCTGCGGATGATGCACAGATGTTCTCATAGATTTAATTTTCAATAATTTGTACATCTGTTTCAAGACATCTGACATAAAGTTAGTTCCCTGATCAGTCAGAATTTCCCTAGGAAGTCCTACTCTCGACACTATTTGAACTAACTCCTTTGCAACCGCATTGGCAGTAGTGGACCTCAATGGTACTGCCTCTGGATATCGTGTAGCATAGTCCACCACTACTAAATGTGTGCATATCCAGAGTCAGCAGGGTTGACTGGGCCCACCATGTCCATTCCTATGCGCTAGAAGGGAGAACTAACCAGGGGCAATGGGACCAGCGGAGCCGGGCGAATTCGCCCCGGCACTACTCTTTGACACTTGGGACACCCCGCTACATATCTCTTCACCAGTATGGATTCCCGGCCAAAAAAATCGAGCCAATATCTGTTCCAAAGTCTTCTCGGACCCCAAGTGGCCAGAAAAGGGAATGTCATGAGCCAACCGCATGACCTCTGGCCGAAAAGACTTTGGAACCAACAACTGATTTACAGGCTGTCCTGTCCCCGCAGCTCGGGATACTCTATATAGTAAATGCCCAACAACAGCAAAGTGAGGATATACGAGCATCCGACTGTCTTCAACATCCTTCCTCTCAATAACCCGAATCTGCGCCTGAACGTTCACCAGAGTTGGATCATTAAGCTGCTCCCACTCTAGATCAACGTTTCAGTACCAGATCTCCGGTACATTGAGGGGGACTACAGTAACTTCATCTCTAGAGGACTCAGTAACTCGACTCTGCTGGTTACATTGAACTCCCACTCCCTTCATATTGCTTTTCCTTGATAAAGCAGGTTCACCAACCAAGCCCCATCCCTGTCTTATTAATGCTGCCTCTAGTTTATCGGCCCTTTGCTCTTTCTTAGTTTTTCGTGGCCGAAGACTAGCATTAAATAAATCAGCATGCAATGGAAAAACTTGGCCAATAGAGTTTCCCGTTGCCACGGGCCCTTTTACAGTCACCGGCTGTGTCGGTCTGGTCATTATTGTAGCAAACAACGGCCAGTCCCGACCCAAAATAACTGGATATGGCAACTTATCAGCGACGGCCACAGTTACGCAACGCGTCTGACCTTTTATGGTCATACTAATTTTTATTATTATTATTATTTGTTTATTTAGCAGACGCCTTTATCCAAGGCGACTTACAGAGACTACGGTGTGTGAACTATGCATCAGCTGCAGAGTCACTTACAATTACGTCTCACCCAAAAGACGGAGCACAAGGAGGTTAAGTGACTTGCTCAGGGTCACACAATGAGTCAGTGGCTGAGGTGGGATTTGAACCGGGGACCTCCTGGTTACAAGCCCTTTTCTTTAACCACTGGACCACACAGCCTCCTAGGTTGTGGTAGGTTTTGGTTTCCCCATGAATACAGGAAGTGGCCAAACCCCCCCCCCCCAAACAGAGCTTTCTGAATCATAGTCTGTCCACACCCTGAATCGACTAATGCGTGGGTATTCACTTTACCGATCTTAACATTAATAACACAGGGTCCCTCCCAATCCCGCACCTGATACTCACCTGCTTCCGCTGTTGACACTCGAGCTGTCACGTCACATTCCATTGCCGACAGGCAGTACCGGGCAATGTGTCCAGGTTCCTGGCAGCGGTAGCATATCGGAGGTGACAAAGCCAGCTGTACTTTGTCCCGCTGGCCTGAAGACAGCCTCGCTTTCCACTTTGGAGGCGGGGTGCTCTGTGGGTCATACTGGATGCTGGTGGATGCAGTCTTCATTGCAGGAGCCCTCTTGGATTCCCCCTGGGTCTTAGGAATGCTGGGGACAGGTATCGTTTCTGAGACAGGGTCGGCAGTAAAATCCGGAGGAGTCGGTGTGGTGCAAGCCAGCGAGTCTTCATAAGCCTCTGCCAGGTTAATGGCATGATCCAGGGTAGTTGGGTTGTGACGGGAGACCCAAGCCTGAGTCTCTGTTCCGATGCAATTATTAAATTGCTCAATGGCAACCATTTGAGCCATGTTCTGAATGGTTTGACCTTCTGGAATTAACCACTTAGTCATGTGGTCCCAGTTGTTGCCCCACCACCCTGGGCCGTACACCAACCGGCCGTTTGTATTCCCGAAATCAACGTTGATGTGTTTCCTTTGTTATGTTCAATCTTTGTAAAATAGCTACTTTTACTTGATCGTAATCCACAGCTGCATCATTAGACATAGCCCGATAGGCTGCCTGGGCCTCCCCTGTTAGACAAGGAGCCAAGTGTGCAGCCCACCAGTCACGTGGCCACTTCGCCACTAGGGCGACCCTTTCAAAAGTCACTAAAATGCTTCTGGATCATCTTCTTTTGACATTTTCTGTAACTTTATTTTAGGTGGAACCACCTGGGCTGTACCTGCCGCTCCTGACTCCGTTCTGTTACCTGTTCCCTGCACAGCAGCCGTCATTGTCTGCACCAGTGACTCCATATGTCTGGCCACTTCCTGCTGCCGCTGCGCGTCTCGCTCCTCCCGGCGCCGTTCTTCCCCAACCCGGCGCCTGTCCATGGCCTCCGGCACTTGTGCCAACAAACTTGGGTCCATTTTCTTGTTCTGACACCAAATGTGATGCAGCAAACACTTCACTGACACAGTTTCTTGAGTACGCTGTCTCCGGCATGGGGATTTTATTGATTCACAAAAAAAGAATAATTCCAAACACCAAGAAAAAAATAAATTCCGTGCCGCACACGGCGTAGTAAAGATTGTATTGGAATTAGTCCAAGCCCCGTGTTGTGTCCGCTAAATGTGGATGCTGCAATACCAGTCTGTTCAGTAGCGTCCTGTTTAAAAACACAAGCAGTTAGTCCCACACACACGCACAGCCTCTGAATCTTGTCAGAGCAGACCGACCTTCGGTCGAGACCGTCATCTTCCGGAAACAAAGCCACGTCCGTGTTAGATGACAATCACTCCCGAGCACAGCCATCTCCCTGCAGCACCGTCACAGATCGGGAGGGAGATTTATTACAAGGATACATTACCAACCTGTCACAGCCTACAAACCAGCAAATGAACCTCTGGGTGAAGTGTATTGCTTATCCAGTGACAAAGTCTGTTTAGAATAGCCTACCTTTAAATTATATAAAAGTGTCATTTATATTTAGCCTATCTTACTGTACATGTGTGTGTGTGTGTATATATATATATATATATATATATATATATATATATATATATATATATATATATATATATAACTTCAGCCTCCCACATATATATATATATAACTTCAGCCTCCCACATATTGTGTCTGTTAGTTGGGACCTTACTTTGCTTCTCAACACAATCTCCTTCTTTGTCTGTAGCCTTTACAAAGTTTTCAATACATGCTAGAAATCATTATCTAGCTGCATGCCAAATCCATAGCTGATGAATCATATTGCTGGAGGTGCAACATGTCCTTCTAGGATTCTGTGGTTCTGGGGATTTCTTTTTACACATTGGTCTCACATTGAGAAGGGGACTAGTTTCATTGCAAACAAGAGGATTCCAAACCCTAAGCACAATTCCATCTCTTTACAGCATGGGCAGTGCTCACATTCAAGAGGTCCTCTCCAGCATTTCAAATTGAGGGTCATCGCTCCTTAATCTTAGTCTTAATTGGTTTTACACATAATCACATTGGAATCTATAATTGTTATTCTTTTCATAATCAGTCCCTAGAAGCTACTCTGCTATCTGTTCCCACAACCCATGTGCAAAGGAAGGCAGATTTGAAATGGGTGTTTTTCATTTCTTAATTTCTTAATAATACTGTCTGGGTATTTTTTCCAAGTTCAGATCTAAAAAGACATGACAACAGAGTGATGTTTTCTTTATTCCTAATGGAATCAAATAATGATTGTGAAAACAGTGCTGTAAATGCTACACAAATGCTACATAACAATGTTAACAAGAAATGTTGAAAACTTTTAAAGAAATCAATGAGACAGATAAAAGCATGGCAATTCAACTTAAGTCTGTGGTTTACCAGATAGATGCAGGAAAACTAGAGACAATATAAAATGGAAAAACCTTACATGATGAGCCTAGGCACATATAAAAAGCATTTTCCAGAATACAGTATGTCAGAAACATACTCCAATTAACCTTCAAAGTGATATGCCAAGATGGAGAAAAGGCACATTTTTTATGTGCAATATGGCAAAATAATTTAGCTATATCACAGTTAAAATATCATTTGTGCATATAGAAAATCAAAGCAGAAAAGGGAAAAAGTCTCAGTGGACCAAATAACTGTTTGTTGTACCCAACATTTTTTACCCTTACATTCTGAATCATAAAATGTATTTTGATATAAAGTCACCAAATTATTCACTTCTTCAGTTTGTTCTCTTTTAAGTGACCAACCTGCTATTTATAGCTCACACTTTTAGATTTCCAATTAAATCAAAGTTTCCAAAACCAGATATTGTTGTTAGTTAACAATTCAGTCAATAAAAAAATGTATAGCACAGCTAGCAGCACTTAAAATAAACAAATCCTCAGGGCCCGATGGAATCTGTCCTGGAGTCCTTAGGGAAAATAGAGAACAGATTTTTAAACCAATATATTATATATTCAATAAATTGATAAATAATGGAGCCATCCCACAGGACTGGAACACTGGCAATGTTGTTCCTATATTTAAAAAGGGAGACAAATGTGACCCTGGGAACTACAGACCTATAGGTTTAACATCAATCATATGTTAAATAATGGAAACTACAATAAGGACCAAAATGGAGGAATATTTATATAGTAACAATATTATAGGTGACAGTCAACATGGCTTTAGGAAGGGTAGATCTGGTTGAACTAATTTACTAGATTTCTTTCAGGAGGTGACTACTAGAGTGGACAAGGACAGTGTGTATGACATCATCTACTTAGATTTTCAAGAAGCACTTAACAAAGTATTGCACGAAAGGCTATATCTAAAGATTAAATCAGTAGGAACAAATGGTAAAGTAGCAGCATGGATTCATAACTGGTTACATGATAGGAAGCAGAGAGTTATAATCAGAAGACAGGCATCAAACTGGAGTAACGTAACAAGTGAGGTACCACAGGGATCAGCATTGAGACCATTGCTGTTCTTAATCTATATAAATGACTTGGACCAAGACATAATCAGTTAACTAAGCAAATCTGCAGACAGCCCAAAACTGGAAGGGGTAGCCAACTCCCAACTTTAATAATACAAAAAGATTTAGACAAGATTCAAGCTTGGGCTGACACATGGCAGATTAAATTTAATGTGAATAAATGCAAAGTCTTACGCATAGGGTGTAAAAACATTAGCGTTAAGTACAGCACGAATAGTAACAAAATAGAGGAGGCTATGTGTGAAAAGGACATGGGGGTAGTAGTGGATGAATCTCTTAAGCCAACTAGACAGTGTGGAGAAGCAATAAGAAAGGCAAATAGAATGTTAGGTTATATAGCCAAGACTGTTGAATTCAAATCTAGAGAAGTTATATTAAAATTATACAATGCACTGGTACGACCACACCTAGAATATTGTGTACAGTTCTGATCCGCATATCATAAGAAAGACATTGAGGCATTGGAAAGAGTACAGAGGAGAGCAACATGATTAATTCCAGGACTGAAGGGTATGTCATATGAGGATAGACTGAAAGAGCCGAATCTGTATAACCTAGAAAGGAGAGCCAGAGGTGATTTAATAGAGGTATTTAAAATTTTCAAGGGGTTTAACAAAGTAACTGCTGAGAATTATTTTTCACAGGTCACAGTCAACAGAGCCAGGGGTCACAGGTGGAAGCTGAAGAAGGGCATATTCAGAACCCAGGGGAGAGGGAGCTTTTTCACAGAAAGGGTGGTGAACCATTGGAACAGGCTGCTGGACAGAGTTGCTGAAGCAGAGACTATCGGCTCCTTCAAGAATAGAGCAGTCAGCTGCGAATTTCTCAGAAGGTAAACAAATTACAGTACAAGCAAAAGGTGAGGTTGTTGTTTTAACTTGAGGAGATATTATAGCCTTTTACAGCAAAATCCATATGTATTAAAATATGCACCCAAAAGAAAATAATAACATTTTAATAACGATGTCTTCCCCAGGTGATTGTTAATGGATAGATCTACTGGACAGCTCTAAATTAAAATTCTATGTAAATCTACAAATTGATCAAAGTCTTTTCTGGAATTGTGGCCAAGCTGTCATAACTTCACACATCCACCGTGGTAAAAATGACAATATTACATTTGCATGCTCCCACCCAGGACTTGTCTACTGCTTTGAGTGGAGTTATATTTCTAAGACCTCTTCTAGTTCTGCGGTGTTAAAAGAGCTAAATTGTTGCTACAGTACCACTGTTATAAGTCTGGATCTCATTCCATTTTTTTTTTGTTTTGTTTTTTTAATTAGTAGAATTTGTTTGTGTCTTGTTTTATTTTTATTTAACTTTATTTTGAGCGAGAGTGAAAAAAATATGAACAAATGATGCTGACAAGTGTATTCACATAAGTACATGTATTTAACAAGGATGTTTTTTTTTTGTTTTGTTTTCAATACCAGTGCAGCATCTTATTTCTCAGGTAACACTTGGGCGATGGCTGCTGGGAAGTGCTGGCATAGACTGTGCTCACTATACATGTCAGTGACTGGTAAGTTTGTCTGGATGCCATTTTGACACTAATTATGAAAAATCAATTTGCAAATTCCAAAAATATGTGTTAAAGTTTAAATCATTACAAACATGTTAATAATAAAGTAGATTAGACCCTAACTGTTTGGATTTTAAATTAATCTTCAATCAATCAATTTTGAAAATAAAATAAGTCACATACTGTGTAATTGTTTAAATGTAACCATCACTAACCATTTAAAACTGTAATTGGATTTTTTTTTATATTGTTGCTACTCACCCCAATTTAAAATATACGTGTTTATTAAACTAGCAATGCATTAAACATAAGTCCTTCTATTAGTGTCATCTAGTAAAAGTACTGTAACTCAAGTGATATTCTTATTTAATGACATAGAGCGTTATTCGAAAATTTATGACATGCAAGTGTCAGGACAAATTTTGCCCTGCTTCCTTCAAGTATCACATAATTGGTTAACTTGCTCGCATTTTAAATTCAAGAGCAACTTCTAAACAACAGAATTCCAAACAAAGCGTACACGTGATTGTCATCAACAGCAGTTAGGTGTAAAAGGTGATGGTTATTCAGTATGCAATTTAAGACCTGTTAAGAGGCCTTCCTTTGTTTGATAGAACACATTTCTGTTCAGCACGTGTCTGATATTTTCATTTTTTTGTTAAAAGACTATTTGCTGTTAGCAGTAATTTTTAAAAGATGTATGAGTATTTCTTACAACTCTGAAAAACAAGCGTGTTAATAAAAGTAGATAGAATTCTTATTTCACCTCAGGCTTGCTGGAAATAAACAATACTGACTTGAAATAAAGGTTAGCTAATATGTCTATCCAAACATCTGAAACATTCATCCTTGTAAATCACTGTTGTAAGTATAAATGTTCGATAATGATGGAAGTGCAAAGCCAGTGAAGTGTAACAGGAAAATTCTAACCAGGCCTCCTTTCTATCGCTTGCTCCATTGTAAGGCATGACTAACTGCCTTGATTAACTGCAGTTATAAAGCTCTGTGTTTACATGGGTCTCCAGGATCTCTACCACCAACCTAGTGTAATCCCCAAAAATCCATAAGCACTTTTCTCTAGCTACTTGATTTAGATCATTTGTTCTTCTTGTCCTCAGTGGGTTGAATTCAGCATCATTGCATAAGGCTTTTCTGGGCTTTACAGAGTCCGGTCAAATAAGAGAAAAGATTTCAGCTAAAGAAGTTAATTCTGTCATGGCACTAAAAAACTTTGCTATTGCACAACTTCAGATTGTATTAAAGTCTCTCATTAAAGTGTTGATGAAGGCAAGGAAAGAAGAATCCCCAGGTTATAACTTTGAGTAGTGTTTTATTGGTACACCTGTTGCACTTACTAAAAAAACAAAGTATAAAGCAAAGGTCCTACAAAATGCACTTCAACATCCATTCAGGTTCTTATTCATAGCAAACACACACTATATGTCCAAACACAGTGTTATAATATAATATTTACATATTTATTTAAGTTTTGTATCCGTGCAAGCAAAAAGGAAAACATGTATTTAGTGTATAGCTTTAGTAAAAAAGCATTATATACATGATGTTCAACAATGTATTTATTTTTAAATGCGTGCTTGTGTGCGATGTAAATAAAGATGTAGGGGGAATTACATATTTATTTCATATTGCATATATTAATGTGTACGTCAAAATAAATGGCCAAGTATTTAATGGAGGATCCTTCTAGAAGTAATTCTTTACAATGGCATCCCTCAATGGCAATCCACCAAGACGATCCTCCAGGCCCCAGAGCTGAAGATTAATTTGCCTTTCCATCTAGCCTTTCCGTCTGGTACCCATGACAGTTCACAGAAAAATGTACGTACAGGTGTAAGAAAGAGGTGCCTGTATCGCACTACACCAGCAGGAGAAGGCGACAGTCAATATAAATCTTTAGTTCAAAAAGAAACTGAAAGGGCACAAGTTGAAATACGTCTGGCAGAGGGGAACATTCGACTCACAAAACTGAGACAAGTTGAGGCAAAACTTCATATGGGCCTCCTTAAAGCTCGTCTGAGCAATGCTGGACTCCCGACCGACGCATATCCGTTTTTTCAAAACTTTTATTTTTTATTCAATTTAGATTTAGTCATTTAATTTTTGTTAAGCAGGTATAAATAACATTATAAAGTGATTTGTGTGATTGTGTGAACTATAGTAGCGTGCACAGGAGAAGGCAGCAGCAGGGCTGGTAGGTGACGTAATCACACACAAAGACATAAGCCCGATATACGCTCCTTGCAAAGGACCGGCTCTTCTGTACAGCGGTATCGGCACTATGCTTTAGTGCGAGAGGACTCGGGTTCGCGCCCGCCTTCCGCCTGTGTGTGGATTGCCTCGCCCTGTGTGATGCGCCTGCCTGCGTTAACCGAGATCACTACACTATTAAGATCTAGCCTACTTAAAAAAAAATGATTTTCATAATTGTGAATATTTGTTATCTAGATAAATATAATCCAGCAGTGACATTTTCAGAAAAAACGGATCAAAATGATCCAGATAAAAGTAATCTCGATCACAAAATATAGGATTACATAATCCGGATCGCTCTTATCCCAATTAACATTTTTGAAAAACCGGCCCCTGGGTTTTATATGAGCACATTCTATTTTTGAGGCAGGTCTCCCAGGTGATGACGTTTTTGAAATCTTTATAATAGGTATAGTCCCGTACAAAGAATGACATGACAGCAACCGTGTTACAATAGTAATGTAAAGCTTTGTAACCCAAACCCACAATTCTGGGTTTGAATCGTGCCTACTGTATATCTCTCTTTTTTATTAATGATTTTTAAGAACTATGGATGGCCATGGATGAATCTGAATCGTGTATAATGCAATGTATGCTTTTTTAACCGTGTCTAACAAGATTTATTTATTACCAAACTGTTGTATGGTTTTTATCCAAATTACAGATTTATAACAAAACAAAAACAACAAAGAAATGTGTGTTTCAATCAGTCAATCAATTAATCATTTTTTTTAACAGGTACATCAAATGAGAACATTTGCATTTGTGTACATTAAAAAATATATAATTCAAGAGAATGCAAATCAGATTTAAAGATAAAAAGAGAGAGAGGGAGAGATGGTTTACAAAGCATTGCAACAGTGCCAAGGTCATTGTATTTTCATGGTGAACGTAATCCTAACTCTTATAACGATTTCAAAGACAACATCATGATAAGTACAGCAAGAGCTGCCTCGGAGGAAGGCTGCTCCATATGTGATGTCATTAGTCTGTGTGTGATGTCATTAGTCTGTTTGCACTTTTATCATATCTGCCCCAGAGGCAAAACCATCTTTGAGACAAATCTGCCTCAGAGACAAAACTGACTCACAAAAAAAATGTAGGTGCTTTATTTAATCTCAAGCCATTTCAAGGTCAATTAACAAGCACATTTCTGTGGTTGAGAAAAAAATAAAAATAAAAGAAAGAACAGATATTTCACCCAGTCTGGGATGCCAATACACTTTTCAATAATATTAAGAGGTTTAGTATACAAGGGTGTGATTTGGGCTAAATAAGAAAAAAAAAATACTGTCTCTAATCATATGTCTCTGTGTCAAAAAATTATCTACAGCAGTTATGTCCAAATAATGGACAATGCATCATCCCTTGCAAATATTCAATGTATAAAAGTCATTAATGTTTGACAAAGTGACACTTATAACTCAGTGAATGAATGGTGATTTATTACAATATATATTCATAACAATAATAATAATAATAATAATAATAATAATAATAATAATAATAATAATAACTAGAGTTGCTAGCAACTATAAAGGCTTCCAAGCAGTTATCGTGAAATTTAAGCGCCTTGGTTATTATAGATGAAACGTTATCATCACAACTGTGCTAATTGTGTCAATTTTGGCACAAATATGAGAAGACTTTTAAAAATTGCCCGAAATTTTCATTAAATCCAATATGACTGCGAGACCATGTGACCAAAGGCCGCCATATTGACCATGGCACAACATCCCATAGTCCTCTACATCAGTGTCAAATTTCGTGCGTTTTGGTGCAGCTGATAAGAAGTTCTAGGCAATTTTGTAGCCAGTTGCGTATGTTGATGATGTTATGCATCATGTTTGACCTTTAGGAGAGGTCAGAGGTTGCGGGTGATAAAAATTATTCATAGATCAGATATGACTTCCTATACATGTTCCATTATAACTATGACCCTGTCGGCACGCCCTAGGAGTTAAAATTTAAATGTAAATTCCAATATGGCCGCCGCGCCGTGTGAGCAATCTGTTTCAAACTTCAGCAGTTATTACTTTCCAATGGTCTGTGCAATTGTTTTGACATTGAAGAGCATAAGTGCAATGGTGTTCTTGTTGTGGGTTGCAAAAGTTTTTTTTACAATTATCAATACGGCCGCCAAACCATGTGACCAAAATGTGACATTTTCATATCACCAGTACTTCACATGAGTCTCTATGGTCATATAAAGTTTCATGACTGTAGTGTATTGCACCTTGGATTTATGCACGAATGTATGAAAATAGAGCCGTCGTGAAACGGTTATTTGCGCGCGCGGCCATGTTTTGTAACGAAAAAGTGTGGATTTTACAAACGGTAGAAAGGACCTGGTCATGAACATGCGTGCCAATTTAGGTGTCGATTGACGTTGCGGTTTAAGACAAGAAGATTGTTGAATATTTGGCGCCAATCCAGCATAGTGGGCAAAGTAATTGTTCAATCGACCTCGAGTGAACATATGTTTTTTATAGGCCATTGCTGCACTATCTGCTGCCATTGTCATAGTTCCACCTTAAATTGTTTTTAACGGCAAGAGTTT
The DNA here is from genome assembly GCF_902713425.1 of Acipenser ruthenus. Classification (NCBI taxonomy): domain Eukaryota; kingdom Metazoa; phylum Chordata; class Actinopteri; order Acipenseriformes; family Acipenseridae; genus Acipenser; species Acipenser ruthenus. The sequence continues at coordinate 49,169,796 of NC_081192.1, forward strand.
TGAAAAAATGAGATGCAATATGGCGGTCGAACCATGTGACTTTTTCATTCAGGGACGCCAGTCTGGTTGTCCAGCCATAGGCATCTACTTACGTATGCGTTTTCATAACTGTGCGATGATGTTTGGGAAGAAAAATAATAATAATAACAATAATAATAATAAAAATAACAATAACAATAGGCTTCCCAGCCTTTGGCTTGGAAGCCTAATAATAATAGGTCTTAATCTTGACATTTGTGAAAGACAACTACAAGTAATCACTTTTAGTGACATAATCTGACATTTTCTTTTGACTGTACTGCCTGTTTGCGTTTCCTTCAGCCAAATGCCATGTCTAAAAGAAACAGATTAAAAATACATCAAAGCGTATATATTATTGTAAATATAATAATTAAACCAGCAATGTCATATTTTGTGTGTCCTGCAAAACAGATGTCATGTTACAACATTGAGTCTGACCATTCAGCACCCCTGCTCTGTCATGACAGTGAGTGACAGACAGCAGCATGAGAAACTTGAATTTGATGTTACATGTAGACCTGGCTTACCTGACTTGTAAATGGTATGTTTCAGGATGCTGGGAGTCTGGCGTCTTCACATGAAAATATGTCTTTTTTTTATTTATGGTGAATGTCCCTTTTTTATTTCAATTTTTATTTAGTGTGTCCAATTATTTTCCCCCAAAAATGTTCTCCCAATTTGGAATGCCCAATCGCTTTTCTCTTCACCGCAGCAATTGCCCACATGGCTCAGGAGACCCGAAGGTTCAGTGGGCATCCTCCGATCCCACATCCAAGCCAGCTTAATTTTTAACCCAGGAACTCTAGAGCAAATATTAGCGAGCTACCGACCTCTGAAGGACAAAGGCCAGCCCTGCAGGTGTCCTCCTCTGAGCTCACTGGGCACATGTTTCATGTTTTGTACATAGATTAATGTTTTCTAATGCCCATCACTCTAAATAAATGTGTGTTGTTGTTTTTTTTTTTTTAGATACAATAATGTATTAATTAAACAATGTAAAACAAATGTGATAGAAAAAAAATGCAAGGCATCTCACAAGTAGAATGGTACCCCCATAATGTTCTCCTCTTTATAGGAAAGCAGTACAGCTGGGGATGGGGAGTTTCTTGCGAGATAACCTCACTCAAACTACTTGCTCACTAAATATCTTGGTATCCCTGATTAGATAACTGTCTCTTTAAAATATGCCAAGGGTTTTACTGAGCAATCCGTCTCAGAAGTTCAGAGGTATCCTAAATACAGTATGATTAATTTACACCCAATGCTGTATGATATTCAGTGTAGTGCTGTCCTTAGAAGGGTAAAATGAAGTGAAATGTCATAGCCAGTCATTCTGCTTTGGCAGAAAGTGAATCATATTTGGGGTACCACTGCATATGTGTAGTGTGAGTGAGGTTATCCGGCAAAAAAATCCCCATCCCTAGTTTTACTGCTTTCCTAGAAAAAGGAGAACATCTTGGGCTTGCAATATACTTGTAAAATGAATTGGTCATTAAAGCCTTTTGCATATTTTTTAACAGGCGATATCAAGGTATTTAGTAAGGGGTCTGAGTGAGCAGAAATGGTCAATCAAATCTCTACCCCTAATCTGCTGCAAATCATTTGTTTCCATAATTTTCCTGGAAAACAAGTTGTCCCATTTTCTAGACATACTGTACATTGACCCCAATACTTTTATTTTAATGAAAAAGTAATGTACAACATGCATGTATGAAAGTACAAGCTCTTTAAACAATTATAAACACTAGAAGGATACCACCAGTGCCACAATTATTTTTTTCTTAATTTTAAACCAGTTGTATCAATATTCTAATAACAGTCTTAGACCATGAAGTGCAAAATATCATTTAAGTACAATAACACCACCCAGTACCAAATTGTTTTTCATATATATTTCCATGTTGAATAAACTCCATTCTTTAAAAATACAGATAGTCTACCTGGGAGTGTTTTGGCTCACATAACATCATGTTCACAAGAATTGTCATCATCAAACAGTGAACATTTTCAAAAGAAATCTGATAGGGCATCTTTCCAAATTAGGATAACTTATGGGATGATGTTTGCATATGTTTAAACAAGCCCCTGCAGCTCTGGCAGGGAACAGGATTAACAAAGAGAAGATGTCAGGATCTGCCTTTGATTTATTATAATGTGTTGTTATTATTTTACAAGCGCACTGTGCAGATTCTTTGATTTCCTTACAGATTGCTGTTTCAGGGATGTGTGCACATCTATTCACAGTGGCACCCCCAACCACCCACAGCACATTCCAATTATACATACCAGCCATTACTGTTTCTTCTTTTTTCTTTCCACTTGATATACAGTACACGACACAGTCAGTGCAAGCAAAAGACAGTTAACCCCCTGCCAAACACATTTACTGTATCTTTCCAGATTTTCTTTTTACTACCACTGTAGTTGATCTCTTTTTAATTTTTGTAACCCATTACTCTTAAAAGAAATAACCACCATTGTCTATCTGACTCGCCCTGACTTTCAGTATCAACTTTTCTTAGTTGGAGATATTTATACAGGATTTTTACATGCTTGAAGATAGGGTGTGTCTGGTGCATTTTACAACTGTGCCACCAGAAAGCAGTAGGACAAGATAGGGTATAGCCCAAGATAAGATCAAAACAGAGTAATTGTTATCAGAGGTGATGGCCTAGGCATGGGGTGTAATGTTGTTCAGAAGCTTGAGGGTTAACTGTTACCCTTAGCTGATATAATCACTGTCTGCTATAGGCTGAAAGGCATTTCATATTCAGTTAAATATATATTGTCAGAATTCAATCATTTTCCTCTTCAGTCCCTCCTTTTTGGAATGCTGATAGTTCTTAATCCGGAAATCCAAACCACGAGGTTGCCAGCACGTGGTTTGTTTTAGCGGGGTCGTCTTTACCACGACCCTTAAACCCATTCCTCCTTTTGTTCTGATCCTTGTTCTCCTCGTTTCAGAGGAGTGATAGTTCTCGTGTCCTACTACAGTCAGGTTGTGGACCATTGCAGCTACTGATACAATCAATGCTACCACGGCACAGACAGAGGATATTTATCCTGTCATATTCCACCAGTCTGGCCAGTCAGTCCCGATATTGCCCCCTAGGCCACACAAAGATCCCCATCCACAAGTTTGCGCATTTGCCAAGATAATCTTGCCTTGGTTACCGGCCAGCGATGCTTGACACCCTTGTTCCGACCTTATTCAGTTCCTCCTGTATGTGGTGCAAAGCTGTCATTAATTGTGTGTGGTGCACTGTCTCTAGCCAGGCAAGATCCTGGCTGATGAGGGTACTCACATTCATGCCGAGGGTAGGGTGGATTGTTAGATGATGAGGGTACTCACATTCATGCCGGGGGTAGGGTGGGTTGTTAGATGATGAGGGTACTCACATTCATGCCGGGGGTAGGGTGGGTTGTTAGATGATGAGGGTACTCACATTCATGCCGGAGGTAGGGTGGATTGTTAGATGATGAGAGTACTCATATTCATGCTGGGGGTAGGGTGGATTGTTAGATGATGATGGTACTCATATTCATGTGGGGGTAGGGTGGATTGTTAGATGATGAGGGTACTCATATTCATGTGGGGGTAGGGTGGATTGTTAGATGATGAGAGTACTCATATTCATGTGGGGGTAGGGTGGATTGTTAGATGATGAGGGTACTCACATTCATGCAGTGCGTGAATGAAACAGACAGAGATGATTATAATCCAGTTTGGAAAGGATTTTATTATTTTCTTTTCCAGGTCTGGCGACCAAACAATAATCCCCCGGCAATACACACCAATGTGTACTGCAAGGGGTGAATAATAGGACTGCAGTCCCAAATAATAAACAATAATATCCACCCCACAATAATCCAAACATGGTCACCAGTCCTGGGTGCATGCAGTAGTGCTTGTGGTGGGTGAAACAAGTTTATTTCGTAACAGTGGTGAAGTGTTGTTCCGGCTTTGTGCTGGCCCAAGGCGACAGCTCCGGAAATGCGTTAGCTGTCTGGTGATTCACAAACAAGACAATTACTAACAGACAGAACAAACAAACAAAATACTCACGAAACTGCTCTCTGGGGTCTCTCACAGTCCTTCTTGGTTAAAATATAAAACCAACACGAAGGAACAGATTGCGATTCTCCATCCCCTTTTATGCTGTCACACATGACCCGTTGTTAAAATAGTGCAACCGCCTCTCCAATCTGCGGCTGCCACATCATTTCCCTTCCAGGTTAATGCGTTCTTGCAACGGAGTCTCGCCTTCATTCCAGACTGGCCAACTTCCCGACCCTGGGAAAGAATTGTCAGACCAGCCCGTCCAAAGAACTCTGTTCTTGCTGCTTAGCGCCCTCACAGGTCGGGAGGGAGAATTACAACCAATAATTATTGTATTTCTGTCACAAACACATACTCAACATCATTTTACAAGTTTCTGTCCTATTACCAACTGTCCTGCTACCTGCAGAGGTAGCCACACACCAAGTACCGTTCTTGTTTGTGCACCCTTCTCATATCCGTTAGTAACAAATATTTTAGCAGTAAGCATATTTTTAGAGTTAGTACTAACTAAGTGATCACACAAAATATTTACACCAAATTCAATACATTTTGCATTTCGCAAATATACAGTGTTACCACGTGTGGTGTTCCCCACCCATGCTACATCTGGAACAGCCACTCGTTTTCCCATAAAAACTCCAACACTTTCGACCCTAATGGCCTTGCCTGCAGGCTCTTTCCCCACCATGTATGGCACAGTTATTGTAAAACATAGTCCTTCACATTATTCAGTATTAGTTACAATGTTATCCTACAGAGCAGCTACTACTGGGTGTCTGCCTTTCTCTAGTTGTTGTAATACATAATTTTTCCAGAGGGGGAGAGCCATCCTCTGTCTAAGTCTCTAATAGCAAGCATTATATCATGTGTTAAAGCAAAACCTAACATAAAACTATTCTTCCCTTGCAGATTGACTAACATCATGTTAAACTGCTATCATTACCCTCCTAACAATATTTACAGTCATTTGTGTCTCTTGACCCACCATTTCAGATGCAGAGGCCAGTTTCTGGATCGCGACAGCGGTCGAGGTAAACTGGCTCCTGTCTTGTGACTCTTGCACAGCTCCATTAATGGAGTTGAACACCGAATTAATTGCTCCAAACCAACCTGCTACATCATCAAGGAGCCCTTGTTTGGTCCGCGAACCTGCGTTGGCCCTGTAATAATTCTCTTCCCTTTTCAGTGTGTGAGGCAGGGCAGTAGAGAGCCCTGCGCATTATTAAAAAGGGGGCAGGGCAAAGCCCTGCTATAAAATGTTTTTATAAGTGGAGGACGAGCGAGGTGACGTCTGCCACGTTATTGTTTTGATTTAGTAATTATTTTTAGAACGGGGTACCCCTCCGCCCCTGTACAGTTTATTGTTTTGTATTTGTATTGTTATGGTTTATTTATAAATGACGGCGGAGCCATGTTTTGTTATTGTTTTGTTTTTATTTTAAACGTGTTCTGGCAGAGGCGAGGTTGGTCACTCGTCCTCTGCCAGGAGTAATTAAAAACCTTGTGCAGAAGGTGGCCATCTCCCGAATTAATTAAGTGATTCATTTGTTGCTAAATCGGGAGATGGTCACCTGCATATAAACCTGCAGCGCTCTCGGTTCCGGGTGGGTGTTCGGAGGAGTGAAAGAGAACGGGAGAGGAGAGTAAAAATAACAGAAAGAAAAATGAAACTTACAGGGACCGTGAAGGCTACTGCCCAGCCAGACCTTAAAGGATCTGTTGTGTTCATGATTTGTTTTATTTATACCTTTTTTGTGCTCTGTGAGCAAGTGTTTTTGTCTTTGAACATTTATTTTACTTTTGTTAAAATAAACGGCGCACGGCACGTTTGTTTTGCAACTGCAGTTTTTTTTAGTTTGTTTTCTTTCCTGCTTCTGGCCTGACGTCACCACTCGTCATCCTGTCACAGTGTGTTTTTAATGTTTTTTTGCAATTTTTTGGAATTTGGTGCACCGGGCATAGTATTGTCTAGCTATGCTATCCAGGTCCACTTTTACCAGTGTTTTATGCCATGTTATCCCTGTGTATAATGTTTTAGTGAGCACCCCTGGAACTAGCCCATCTCGGGGGCCTGGCCATACGTCAAAGCATTCAGTTTTGGGCAAATTAATTTTGGGTCCTAAGTATATGTCGCCTCCTCCTCCGTGGCGTGTTAATTCAAACAAAATACACTCTGTCTCATTCAAGGGTGAGCTAGACAAACATATTTAGTTATTTTTTTGCCATAATCTATAGTTATTTATTTGTGTAATGTCTCCCTTTAGAATAGCCCCCCAGCTCCCATACCAACATCCATACTACCATTCACCCTGTATAGTTCCTTCATATGGTAATAAGTGGATAGTCCACCCCTCATTATGGTATTGGTAGTAACAGTCATCTTTCATCATGTTTGGTCCCTTAGGGCGCTGATCATATGTTATGGACAAAGCTAAGTTGTACCTAGCATCACCTAATTTTTCTGCCCTGCATGTGCTGGGCCCTATCTGCTCCACAGGCCAATCTATTCCACTAACATTTCCTGGCTGTCTAATGAGCCACCTACAGTAGTTCCAATCTATGGAATCATTGTTCCCAGGGCATTCATTATTCCATGTTTGTCGTCCTGCGAAGGGGCCCGGGGTCTCAATCCTGCGATACCTGCAACAAGAAGAGTTAGTGCTGCTGCTTTCCTTAGATTCTGTGGAGACAAAACACAGTTAGTTATCTAATGCTTGTGTGAACTCAGCAAAGGTGAGTTCAGTTGTGTCTACTGATTTACGTGGTTTAGTCTGAGACAAGTGAACCCATTTGACTCTGTGTAGTAACTTTACTGCCACGCTTGTGAGTGTTGTCATGAGTACATCATGTGGTCCGTGCCACTGTGCTGTCATCCCTCCTGCTCAAAGGTATAGCATAACCATTTCATTTTTTATTTCTCCTCAATCTTGTTTGTGCAATGCCCACACCCCAGGCACCGACTTACAAATTTGACCCCACCCATCATCGGGTCATTCCCAATTATACAGCTTAATAGGGCTAACACGAGTAGACTGTTTTGCCCCCGAGGCGAGCAAGGTCACCTGGCCCCCTTCAGTGCATCTCATTTCTCCTTTTTTTACAATCTGCTATAGCCCCTATTTGTCCTAGCACGTCATTGCCTAGGATTGATCCTTCACTTGGGTTGCATACATAAAACTCTGTAACTATATGCATGCATCCGATGTCCAGTAATCTCGGTTCAGATTTAACCCTTTGCTGCTGACGTGCTGTAATTTCGATACTGTAGTATCGATGATGAAACATGTCATATCTCAGCTGTCCAATCCGCAATCATGTTTTTTTTTTTTTTAATTGGGTCATAGCCATGACTACGGTGAATGTCACCCTGTAATTGGTTTAGATCTGGGGTGGGAGGAACATATATCTTTTAAAACACAAGGATGAGCTATACAAGCTGCCATTACAGCCGAGTTCAATGTGGAATGGTGTTGACACTTACCCATTTCAAACGTCTATATTTCCCGTTCTATATGTTAAAAAGTGCGGATCTACAACTCATCTGAAAGATAAGAACTGGGAATTACTTGTCGTCTTTTTATTTTTTTAGTTGTTATTAAAAAAAAAAACCCATTATATCCACTTTTTTAAAAATACTTTTGGAATGTCCATTTTTATTGGTAGTATAGGTTTTTTGTCTTTTTTTTCAAAACCTTGTGTAGCTATTTCAATTCTGATTTCTGATTTGAAATCCTTGTTTTTAATTTAAAATTGCATAGCTCCTATATACTCTATTTTTTTCTATATTGCTTGGAAATTTGCATGTTTTAGAAATATTATTTATACATTTTTCAATATTTTTTTTAGAGGCATGGCTTATATAAAAAAAATATAATACATCCCACAACAAAACATATTGTATCATTGGAAAGGTCTACTTAATGCCTTTTTTGTTTATATATTGGGTTTTAATGTCTGACTTACGGTTATCAAACTACAAGCACTAACACAGAAAGCTGTCATATTCATGCCTAATTATGGTCATTCTGTGTAGGCAGCATAGGGTTAAAAGCGTGTTTTGTACCACCACCCACACCTTCAATAATTACATAATCCCTGGTAACAAGAATAGACAGGTTAGTTATCAAGACGCCAGCTCCAGTATCTTCCAGCATCTCTCTACCTGACCTGCACTCACTCTGTCTGTGTCCCTGCTTGCCACACCCATGGCGATTGCCTGCAAAGCGCACAGCAGACACAGAGGCTTTATTCTTTTCCTCCCCCTTTTTCTTATTCAGCCTGTTTTCTGTGTTCCCTGCCCAATTCATAATATCGTCATGTCATCCCTGGATTAACTCCAACCTCTAATGCCTTTTGCAAATGTGTTCCGAGACCGCTCAAAACTGTCTGCACAAATACCTGGTCCTCCTGTTTTGGCCCTGGAGTCTGGAATAATCCCTGTATGCTTCCCACTTATGTATCCCCATAGTCCGGCGTTGTTTGGCCAACGTGCCCTTTTGTTTTGTGGTGTTTTGTGTTTGTTTAAATCTTTTGTTTTTGATTTATTATTTAATAAAAGAAGCTGAACGCCATAGCGTTTCAGCTCTCACCCGCTACTTCCTGAGTCTGTGTTTCTGGTCTGACGTAATCACTGAAGCCATCCTGTTCACATTCCTATTTGATCAAGGCCGTTAACCTAAAGTTAATGCTGCGCGCCTGTGGTAATCACCCTACTGTGAAACCCTTTTCCTGGATTTACAGGCCGAAACTACGCATTTGTAAACACAACCAATGTATTTTGTGATTAGTGAATTACCCTAACCAGCCGGTCAAACTACTACCGAACCCCAAAGAGTCCAAACCTATGCACTGTGAGGGAAAATATCCCTGATAATACCTTTATCCTGGTCTCAAAACAAGTTTATGCAGTTCTTTTAATCCTAATACACATATGGCATTTAAGTCAATCTCAGTCTGTTAACACTAGCACCACCATAGCCGCTTTTTGAAAAGCTTTTGCAATTCAAATTTAAATATCTCTGCGTATGTGAATATCTCGTGCATGTCTGTTCTTAAGTGTCACTAAATATTTGAATTAAATACCCATGTGGTGTTTCAGCTGCAGAATCGTAAAAATGAATAAGTTATAAGCACTTGCTTCTTCAACCGCCAGACCTGCAGTTTATGCGGCATATTGAAATCAATACAATATAGCCAACAATTTAGTCTGGGCTTTGTAATAAAATCAACGTCATTGTGAAATAACATATTATAATCCTGTTGAGGGCTTGAAACACTAATGAAAGTCATTCTACACATCCTATATTATTATTATTTACACTACATTTCTCAGGCAGAACGACTGTGCCACCCTGAGTGTGACGGTGCAAAAAAATAAAAAATTTGCGTATTCTAAGCTCTCTGCACAGATCAGTGACCATCGGAACTGATGCTAAACGAAAGCCAGAGACTGTTGCATTTTACAACGCAATACGGTGTGTATATACTGGATCAAATGGCACGGCTGTATTCTGTCAAAGGTGGTACTCGCAGGCAGCCATCAACGCTTTGGTTTTGTACAAGGAGTGCACAGGGACATCATTTTGAAGCTAGCCCTGGAGCTACGGCAGAAACACTTTGATGAGACACGAAAGTCGGCTGGCAAATGCCCCTCAACCTTCAGCCAGCGCTGCGCCCACTGGCACAAGGAATAAAAGACAATGCCAGGTTGTTAAATGCAATAAAAACAGAACTTTTGATGTCTGCGCCCATTATGAAAAGGCAAGTCTGTGGCAAATGCACTTGTACAGTTGAAAAGGTGTTTTCTGCATAGATTGTATTTAGAAAGCTGTAATAGAACTCTGAACAGACAGACAGCCTTTGAACTCTGTTTCACTCAAAGCGCTTTCACTTTGCATAAGTTATGTTATATTTCTGTTTTATGCTATTTTTATAACTAGTTATTTATGTTTTATAATTTTATATGTGCATACAGCTTTCTACACCTGTTTACACAGAAATGTATTTTATTACAGTTTTTCATGTTTATGTATATGTGCTCTTTTTGAAAAAAAAAAAAAAAAGTTTAATTTTCAATGTAAATACGGTGTTTCTGTTCTGAAAATGTTATGTATGATGTTGTGAACAGGCTGGCTGTAGGGTGACATCAGACCAGAAAGAATCACACAAGCTGCGCTCAGTACGTTTATTAAACAAACAAAAATAAGGTTGAACAAAACAGAACACGGCACTTTGGGCCAAAATAAATAGACAAACAAAACGACAAAACAGTAAACAGTGGACAAACAGACAAACAAACACGGTGAGTCAAAACAACTTATATTTACTTTACGCTACGCACTCTACCTCTCAAAGAAGCGCCGTTGGACTTCTTACCTCTCTCGGGTAACGTTTGCATATAATACCACTGTGCATCAGTCCACAGGGAGAAGCCCATAGCACCTGATGTTTGGATGTGAGCCTCAGTTACCCGTGGATTTTCTGTTGGGACCAAACCATGGAGACCCAGTGGAAGGGGGTATAGAAGAGTGGATCCAGGAACAAACTGGTATAAACTGAGGGGTGGTGTAGTCTTAGACCCATAGGGGGTGCTACAATCTGGCGCAGTCAGCAGGATCAAGCCAATAATTTTTGTTGTGATTATAAAAGCAATGAAAATAGTAACTTTGGGAAATGGTCTATGACAGAAAGTAATATTTTGCAGAGAAAAGAAAGAACAGCGATTGATAATGAAGAGGACTGCAGTGGTGGAGTTCTGGGAAGCTAATATGTGAAAACCCAAGATCTTGGAGAAGATTGTGATTTGAGATCTTATTTTAGTTGTGGGTATAATAGATTAATTTGGGGAGTCTCATTGAGAGTTTTCTCATGCTTTAATGGCATTAATGGATAGGGTGGTTCAGCATAATCCTAATGCCATGCCTAATTCCCCGGGAGTGTTAAGGGACCATATTTGTGAAAATGTAAGAGATCACATGCTCCGACGGGAACTTAAAGTTGGTGTGTGATAATGCAGAGCTCTTCCTGCTCAACCCATGCAAAGAAGCAATTCGCTGGATCGAGGAGGGACAGCCAGTTCGAGAGAAACCTGTGAAAGGTACTGTGTGAAGCCTGTTTTTGAATAGTGTTGTGTAATACTGTGTGTGTTTTGTTTGTTTTTCAGCCAGTAAACAGCCTAGCTGTCCGGTAATTAGTTTAGGTTCCCGTTTTGTGTTTTAGTTAGTGCGCAAACAAAGAGCTAGGTGTTTATTTTGTTTAATTGTTGTTTATTAAAAAATAGTGCATCAGCGCTTTTGAAAACTCAGTTTCTCTGTGTGCTGGGTCTGTTTTAAACTGAAGCAAATTAAAACTACAGTACCCAACCTTTTCATCACAGAGAGATAATTAACACCAGTAAAGTATGGAAGACAACGACGCCTTGGTTCGGGCACTGGTAACCACAACTGCAGTCCAGCAGGAGCTTACACGGATGCAACAAGAGACCAACCGTCAACATGAAGCACTTCTCCTAGATGCAAGAGAAGATCGACTAGCCATTATGAAGAGCCTAGAACACGGATGCCTCAAAACCTCTACAAAAAGCACTATCCAGTCCACACAGGTCTTGAATAAAATGTCAAATGCCAATGACATAGAAGCATTTCTGCGAACTTTTGAGAGAACTGCAAGTCGGGCTCTTCACACAGCAGCCCTCTAATTTATAATGATAGGCAGGTGCAGGGGATAATTAATAATAAAAACAATTAACTAATATAATTAAACAATAAACAAACAATTAACCCGTCTATTTTTTTGTGCAGGGAGGATTAACCCCCTCCCTGCTGTGTTACTATATATATATATATATATATATATATATATATATATATATATATATATATAGTATTGTTAAAGCTCACTTGAATTGCATTTCAAGCTGATGATTATATTGTTTTTTTATCAGGATAATGGAATAGTATTTTGTTCATAAAATTGTTGTATAACTTTAACAGGTTCAGGACTTTAAATGTATGTTTTTTTATTATTATTTTTTTATAATAATCCTTATTTTCAATCCACAGGTAGAGATGACCATCTGACCATGATGGCCAAGTATTGGAATCAAAGAAAAATGTCCAGGCTTCCAGAAACAGTGTTTAACAGATACCAAAAGGTAAACATTTCATTTAAAAAAAAAAAAAACTTGATTATACTATACATTTATCTAGTCATATTTTCATTCATCCATGTTGTGTGCAGAGATTATTACAGTAGTATTTTCTTCCACAAACCAAACTTTTTACAACTGGTGATTTTATAATGGGTTATGAATTCAGGATACTGTTATCGCCAAAAACAAGCTAACCAGCTACATCTAAAACTGCATCTTAAAATTATTTGAAATGCTGATTGTTATTCTCTGATTATGGATTGTTGTTTTTTAACTTTTTAAATAACTTAATTAAATAACTATATAATTATTTTCAATAAGATGTGGATGTGTGAAGTGTAAAGCATTCAAAGACGTTTGATTTCCATTACACGAGAGTAGATGTTAAAACTTCACGCTGATTTGAACTTGGCTCTCGTCAAGATAAGCACCAACTAAGACGTAGCTTTACAGTAAACTAATGTGATCCATATGTGTCTCCATCCATTTACGTTTCCTTCCATATGATGATGTAGATATCCTTCTGTCTGGTGTTAATGGCTGAAGTGTAATGCTGGCTCCAGGGATCAGCTTATTTTGCCTCCCTGGCGCATCAGCACACACAACGGCTGCGATGCTGGCTCCGGGGATCAACCACAGTGCGGCCTCCCCAGCACATCAGCATGACAACCGTCTGGATTGAGCTCTCTAAATCTGACCTCCTTTTCTTTCCCTCCTCCTCCCCCTCCTCTGATCTCTCTATCTCTGTTCCTCTGGAATCTACCACACTCTCTCCCTCTTCCTCCGCTAAGAACCTTGGAGTCACCCTGGACCCCTGCCTCTCTTATTCCCAGCACATCTCCACTCTGGCACGCACTTGCCGATTCTTCCTGAGCAACATCCGAAGAATCCGACCCTTCCTCACCAACTATGCTACCCAGCTCCTGGTCCAGGCCCTGGTACTCTCCCACCTAGACTACTGCAACTCCCTCCTGGCTGGCCTCCCTGCGTCCGCCACCCGTCCGCTCCAGCTCATCCAGAACTCTGCTGCCCACCTGGTGTTCTCTCTGCCTCGCGTCGCCCACGCTACTCCACTACTCTGCTCGCTCCACTGGCTCCCGATCACCGCTCGCATCCAGTTCAAGACTCTTGTACTAGCCTACAGATGCCTTGACCAGACTGCACCCAGCTACCTCCAGACCCTCATCTCTCCCTACATCCCCACTCGACCTCTCCGCTCCGCCTGCACTAGAAGACTGGCTCTACCTCCGCTACGCTCCCCTGCCTCCAGAGCCCGCTCCTTCTCCACCCTTGCTCCGCAGTGGTGGAATGACCTTCCTACAGATGTCAGGACTGCCCAGTCCCTGACCACATTCCGGCGCCTCCTTAAGACTCACCTCTTCAAACAGCACCTGTAGAACTCCTCTGTTTGTATCCTGGGACACTATCACCCTTCAGTTAAATGTGCTTTATTTTGCTCTTATCTGCCCCCTATTTTACTACATTTAATCCTGTACTTCAGAATACTGTAATCTGCCAAGTGTTTAACCTGTAGTATTTTGTATTTAATCATATCCTGATGTAACTATCACTATTTAATCATATCCTGATGTAACTATCAGTATTATCTGCTGTATTATTGAATTGTGGTTTGTCACACTTGAACAAAAGTTATTGTATTTCTTGCTCTTATTGTATTACTTGTATTGTAACACTTGAAATGTATTTGCTTACGATTGTAAGTCGCCCTGGATAAGGGCGTCTGCTAAGAAATAAATAATAATAATAATAATAATAATAATAATAATAATAATAATAATAATAATAATAATAATATGCACTTGCATCATACAAAAGCCTACTGTTTCGTTGGTGATTTAATGGGTTAATTTGATGTATTTTATAGCCTGTATTTAAATGATTTCAGTGAAGAAAAAGGCTTATAACTGTCATACTGCTGTCTGTCATCTTTGAAGTGAATCTGTTGCTCAGATTAAAGTGTAAAGGTTCGTTACTTAGTATGTACAGCACCTACGTATGTGTATTTTAGTATAATGTGTACTAAATAACAGCGTCTTAGCTAGTGGTACGCATATTAAATAAGACAATTTCATTTTAGTATTTATAGTACTAAATAAGTGGAGAACACATTGGATCATCACCACTGTATTTAGCAGTGCAGAAAAAGCAAAACGCTGTCTCCGCTGGTTTTGCAGAAAAGAGCATAGCTGTGCTTGATGCGCTCTCAATCAATCAACACTGCCTCCATGCTGCCACCACACAAACCTAATGAATGTCATGTAATGGTGGTCCAAGTTCAGTTGTTAAACAGGGAGTCATTCACTTCAGTAATGAAAGGCGTGCGTGTACAGCAAACAACTACAGTGAGTGCAGTTTGTTAATACGGTTGTCGCGCTAACCGCAGTGTGTGTGTGTACGAGGAGTCGCTCAGTTAGTTAACGCACCCTAAGTCACGTGAATGGGACCTGAGGTACTGCGAGTTAATTTGCATAAATACAAAGAATAAACAATCATTTGATGAGTCAAAATATACCTTGACAAAATGTTTTACTGGTACGCAGTATATCGGACAGTACCAGCTTACTTTCCTCTGCTTCAGAGCTCCATAATGATGCGGAAGCACCCAAACATCATGAACATTATTTTTTATGTCTCTGTCCCAGTAAAGGACTATACAGAATTTCTAGCATGCATGTTAAAATTGCAACAAGAACTAAATAATATTGCATAAATATTCTGAAGTAATTGAAAACCATGCTAAATTGCCTAAAGCCTTTCCTCTGTAAGGGTCCCATGCATCTTGATCTAAAAAAGGTATAATTTTGTAATAAATGTGAAAGAAATACTTTATCTAAACAGACCACATACTGTACTGCCAACATTGATGGAGGATAATGTATACCCTACAGTGGCCAAAGTAATTTGAGGGTTGAATAAAATTGCTTTTGTCTTTACACAGAACTCATTTTGCTCAGCTAGATGGAGCACACATTTTAAACAATATTTCATAAATCTCTGTCAAGTACTGTTATGTTTAATTTCCAAATGCTTCAAATATCTAGGTCAGACTTTAGTACTGCTGATTATTTTTCATTTATGAGTTCACATTTTACACTTTTGCAATATTAAAGCATAAACAATTAAATATGGGTTTAGACAGTCTCCATTCTTCAAGAGCTGAAATATAGAGCTATGTATGTAGAGTTTATAAAAAACGGGTCAATAAGAATGCAAAAAAAGAAATGTAGGCGGAAATGTACTGCATATTAAAAGTGCATGTTAAATTATGTATCCAGACTCAACAGGTACATCCAATCATATAGGAGCAGCTACACATAAATTCAATCTATCCTTTTAATCACAATTTAACCCCAAACCTTTAACTTAATTCTAACTTTAAAGTCACTCTCAGATTCAAATATTGTCATTCAGTCCCCCAGGTGGATGGCTGAAATATTATTTCTCTGTATAACAGATGCAAAATGTGGATGATACCAGTTCCATGAAGACATTTTTGCCTCTGGGGCAGATTTGACAAAAGAATATTGATGAAAGACACAGGGATGACCTTCCTCCGAGGGACAGATTTTCAGCTGTCAGTGGGGCACTGGAGCCGGGGAGTCCAGGGGGGTGGCAAAAGAAAAATGTGCACAGCAAAAAAAGGCGCTTGTATAGTACATAATGTTTAGCTGTGGTTATACTCTACGTCCTACAGTACATGAAAGCAAGGCACTAATTCTATAATATATATATATATATTGGTGCACGGGATATTATTTGGGATATTTAGCACAAGTGTTGTTAAAATATATAGTTGTATTTAGGCACAGGGATTGCACGATCACTTCACGTGCAGACAAAGTATCTAATAGTATGTGAGCATGGGGATTGCACAAATTAGTTCACGTGCTGGGATTCAGTAATTGAATCCCGGCACAATTATATATATAGATGCACGAAGCACTCACTCAGGGAGTGGAGAACGGGAGAGAGAAGGAGAAAATAATTAAAAAGTAAAAGCAAAGCAAATGCTACTCACTTAATTTGGGGTTCATCCACCGTTTGTTAGTTTGTCTATTTGTTTTGGCTACCGTGCTGTTTGTTTTGTTCAGTGTTTTGTTTTCTGTTTAAACCTTTTATTTGCAATAAACTGGCGCAAGCAAGTGCCTTCATCATTTCACCTTGCAGTACTGTGTGTTTCTTCCGGGTCTGACATCATCCATCAGCCATCCATGTGACACCATCCCAAAGTCTAATGCTACTACTGA
This sequence comes from Acipenser ruthenus, assembly GCF_902713425.1. NCBI lineage: Eukaryota > Metazoa > Chordata > Actinopteri > Acipenseriformes > Acipenseridae > Acipenser > Acipenser ruthenus. The sequence continues at coordinate 49,186,297 of NC_081192.1, forward strand.
GTGCAGCTTTTTATGCCTTTGATAGCTGAACATATACCTACGATCATTCATGACTAAGGCTATATTTTTTCACAGTTCTCATGGATTTTACAATTTTCATAAAATGTTCCAATTGCCGTGTAATATGTAGTTCCCTGTGAAGAACAGTGTAAATACTAGGTCTGTCAATTAATAGCAGTTAAGTTCTGCAATTAACATATACATTTTTTAGGAGATTATGTTTTTTTAACACACATTAATCACACTCCTGTCTTGTCCCTCTTAGCATACCGGATAATTTCCTGCAGCACCGTTTTAATACACTTGAATGCATACCAGGATTGAATGACTGTATTCATCATTTGAATAGAAAATTAGTCACGGAACCACATTATGTGGCAAAGCACTCAAACTGAAGGACTTGTGAATGGGAAGTTTATTTAAAACTTAAACTGAAGTTTACTTAAAATTAAAACTTTCTGACGGTTCATTGGATAGAAAGAGGGTTCCAGTATCACAAAAGTGCATCTAGTCTGCTGTACCACCTGCGTGCTAAACATGCTGTCACTTCTCAAAATACACTTTCTAGTAGTTCTTCTGCTACAGACAACAGCAATACAACACCAAATGAAACCCATCAGTTTCGATAAAGTACTCTTTTAGAAATTCAGGATTGCTGCAAACCCATGAATCAAGCTAAGTACGATACTGTAACAAACCCCAGCTGAGGACGATTGACTGAGAGGCTGTTATCTGCATGCAGGACACTGCTAATAGGGCGATAATTGCACAGGGGATAACTGAGAACATGTTTCAAGGGTTGAAACTGACAGTGGAGACAGCTGTTGCCTGTTGTTGCTACTTTGCTGTGTGAAAAGGGGGTAGTAGTTTATAATTATGTTTGACTATTTTGGGATGTTATATATTGTTTTAGTTTTATTGAAGTGTTTAAGAACCACTGTATTTTAAAGTGGTGTACAGGGATCCCCTGTGAACCATCTGGAACTGGGGTAAAGTGCATGTTTGTTTATTTTAAAAGTAAAATCTGTTTTAGTAAATTATTGAACCTTTACCTTGGTGTCTCTTTCTTTGATGATTGTGCCATTACTACTATAACCAATGCTGTGGGATAGCTACCGACTGCAGACCTGTTAACATAGTAGCTTTATTTTACTTTAATAACAACATTTATTTTTAAACAATATTATTTACAAGTATGGAGTATATAACTGTTAGTGAATGATTTGTTTTATTTAGGCTATTTCCAGTTATTAATAAATGTATTATTATTATTATTATTATTATTATTATTATTATTATTATTATTATTATTATTATTATTTAAACAGTAAAGAAAAACATCAGTTTATGAATAAAGAAAACTGATTATTGTAAATGCAATAAGGTGAGTAATAAACTGACCCCATTGTGATTTAGCAGTTCGCTCAAATGATCTAACAACAAATGCTGGATTATAAATAAAAATCTAAAACTATAAAGAGAATCCAGAAATAGATAAAACAGGGTTTTTATGCTGGGTTGTTTTTTGGATGATGATAACAATAATAATAATAATAATAATAATAATAATAATAATAATAATAGCATCAGTTATAAAACAAACTTAACTGATATGGATGCAGTAATTGTATAAACTAAATATGCGATTAAAACCAAGATTAACTGAGATACATTTTTTAAATCTCAAGATTAATCGTGATTATTTTTTATAATCACTTGACAGTCCTATTAAATACACCTATTTTTATAACTTAAAATAAATATAGCAAACGTTTCCTTACATAATGGCCCAGATATTCAAAAGGTTTGTGCACCGCGCAGAGGGTTATACAGGTTGTCTGTGATGCAACGGCTCGTATTATCAATTTCCTGGCACAGTTTCTGGGGGGCTCACGATGCGTACATCTGGCATCAGTTCAGACTCTGCAGTGCATTTGAGTCTGGATAAATCCTGCATGCATAGTGCTCTGCTTAAACCATCATTACCCTAAACACACATAATGAACTCACGACAGCGCTCTCTACATACAGGAGACAGTGCATATCCCCTGAGGCCATGGCTCATGACACCTGTCATCAGACCTGTATCTGCTGCAGAGAAGGCATACAACGTGGCTTATATATCCACATGGAATGTCATTGAGCGGTGGTGTTTTGGCCTGCTCAAAATATGTTTCTGATGTTTGGATGATTCTGGAGGAGCTCTACAGTATAGCCCCCAAAAAGTGTGTAGGATGTCCCTAGCCTACTGTGTACTGCACAACATAGCGCTAACCCAAATACCCCCCCACTGCAGCAGATGCAGAAGCCAAGCACAAAAGACAGCATGAGAGGCCTGACAGACGGGACCCACAGCTGGCACGGAAGTCCAGGGAGGCCAGAAGACTGCTGATACAACAGTTCTCTTGAACAGGATGAGTTTTGTGTCGTCCCCCACTCCAACACTATAAAAGTGTTTGGTGGAAAGCAGCAGTGTCACAATTTAATGAAACAACTGAAAAATTGTGAAAAAAAGCATAATACTTTTACATGGATTTTGCAATGCACCCCACTCAAATAATGGACAAAAAAACAGAAGCACCAATGTAAAGTCACTTAATAGGGCGTTGGGTCACTATGGTATCCCACTCTGTGGAGTTCTCGGCTGACCGTTTTTGATGAAACTGGCTGCTCGCGCCCCAGGTTGAAATTTGCAGTCAATTGATCTGCAGTTGCTCGCCTATTTTGCCTTGCACTTCGAATTAATGCACAGATATCATGATCCTGGAGTACGCACTTGCTAATGATGTCTTTCCCTCGGAGTTCCATGCCGACATCACCTTAGACACCGTTGCTCGTGAAACATCAGCAAGTTGATCTGTCTTGGTCACTGAAGCTCCAGCCAAATGCGCCCCAAATATCACCCCTCTTTCAAAGTCACTGAGGTCTCCTCTTGCAGCCATGCTAGCCATAATTATAGGTGACCAGGCCTGTCCAGCATTTTTATACATGACCCTAAGCATGCTGGGATGTGCTTTGCTTAATTAACACATGAGCCACATCTGTGTGGAAGCCCTTGCTTTCAATATACTTGGTGTCCCTCATTTACCCAGGTGTTTCCATTTTTTGTCCACTACCTGTATGTACATGGTTATAAAGAAAATGTATTATAAAATAATGGGCGTGGGGGGCTGTACAAACAGGGGGGAAATACACATCAATAGAAAGACACACAAAAAGGGGCAAAATCAAAACTATAAGTGGGACGGGGAGGATAAATTGTGGGAAGAGGGAGGCAGAATACCCCTTCCTGGTGTGGCTGGCGTTCGGGGGCTTGTTCTTCTGCTTGTGGGCGAAGGGTTTCTGTGACAGTGAGGGCTGCAGTGATGATGTCAGACCAGGAAATGAAAACCAAAAACATACGATGTACGGGTGAAACTGAAGCGCTAGAGTGCTCAGTATTTTATAAATAAACAAAATTAAACAAATAGTTTATACAAAACACAAAATAAAGGGCACACTGGCCAAAGTAAAAATAAACACTAACAAATAATTCTTACTATAAAAAACGAGTACCTTGTTCGCTGGCTGGTAGCATTTGCTCTTACTTCCTTAACTCTCTCTAACACTCTCTGTTTGTCTGAGCCCAGAGTGGGTCTTTTATACTGTGGCTGGAACCTTAATTACCCATTAAACAATTACCTTATTAAGGCTCCGGCCACATTCCCACAGGCTTTATTGGGATGGGGATTTTGCCGGTCTCAAACAATAAACAATAAACAATAATGTCGGACAGCTTTTGTCAGTCTGCAAACACATATACAATAATAATAATCATAATAATAATACTACTAATAATAAATAATATATACATAAATAAATAAATAGGCACAAGGGGTGGGTTCCCCATCACAGGTTCCAATACCCACGATCGGGCAATGCATTGTAGTGTAGGTAGCACTGAATCGATGGCGATCCCTGGCTGAACCATGGATGCGTGGACACCAGCCCCTTTTCTCGCTAATGATGGATGGGCGACCCAGAATAGCCTCCGCTATCCAGCCACCATGTCATGGCATAAGACAGCAATCTCATTTTGCATTGACAGCAATTGAGAATGCAGGCCCTCCATACTGCGCTCTACTCGCTCTCCGATGGGGAGCAGAGCAGCATTAGCCTGGTGCAGCATCTCCCTGTCCTGTGCCCGCTCAGTTGCTGGAGATGGGGATGGTGTGGGGGCTTGGCTGGGGGAACCTCGAGGGACAGAGTGGGGGCTGCTTTGGACCTCAATACTTAAATTACACCAGAGTGGAGTCCTCAGCAGCCCCCTGTGCCCCAGGAGCAACCTCGCTTGACCCCTCTTCCTCTTTAAACGATTTGACCGAATTAGAAGCTTTGTTACATGAAGATCTTGGTACCATTTGAAAGACAATCGGTTTCTCTTTCAGGTGGCATTGTAATATTTTATGAGTAAGGCACACCACACCAAAAATAACTTAGCCCATTAAGAAGGGGGGGCTCTTTATTGCCTACGTTTATCCACTGGACAGCTTTGCTCAATACGCTTCCACGGTTTTCTGAACAAATATTTTTTTCCATCTTCTGATACTATATTGTAGATATTCGCTTAATCTACTAGGATACAATATTGAAGATGCAATACAGAACATCAGTACTGAAACGTGTGATACACCTTGTTCATTAAATGGATCAACCCCATAATGTATTGCATTCCATATCTATCAGAATATACCAATTAGTAAGCAAGGCGATCGGAGGGTCGTGGGTAAATAATAATAATAATAATAATAATAATAATAATAATAATAATAATAACACTGGATGGGATAATCAGTATTTATTTAATCACTGAATATTGATATGTTTTTATATATATTTCTTCTTCACTGCTCCACAGGCATATTGTCATCCAACGATGGCTTCTGAGGGTGGAGAGAAGGAAGAAGAGGTCGAGCGGGGGGATCCTATGCATTTTTGTATCATTTTGCTTTTGAGGGTGAGCATAGTGTGACTTTTAGGGTGCGTTTTCTGTTGTTCTTATACCTTGTTTTGCACTTAACTTTATCAGCTGCTGCAATTATGTGTTTTATGTTTGGTTTTCATGGGAAGCTGCAGTTCGGGGTGCCAATTGTGTGTTTGAATGAGCCCACATTATAGGCTATATTTGTGTAGAGTCTCGTCTGATTAATAGTGGTACATACTGTGAGGACACCGATGATAGCAGCTTGTCTAATGTTAACGGTCCTTCATTGTCGTGTGGTATTCCAATTCTGCATTCTCTCTTAGTTCTTTTGTGCATTTGCTATATTGGTAATGAATGCGCAGCACAAATTTTGCGAGGGAATTGCGCATCGCTTTGTATATCTGGGCCAATATGTTTAATCTTGAAATACCTATTTTTAGACTGTGCAATAAGTAATTTCTACCGTGAAAAAAACACCCTATCCATAACTGAAAAGTATTTATACCACCTCCTCTTCCATCATATTCAGAAACATCTGACTGATTCTATAGATCTTATAAATGTTTTACATAACTTTTGTGTTGCCAGTGACACATGCCATAATTTTTTTGGAACGATCTGAAAATGTATAATCTAGTGTCAATGTTAAATTGTACATAATAAAGGCTTTATGTACAAGTGGCATTGTCAAAGCCTGTATATTACAGTTTACTAATAGGTTATGCTTCTGTCTCTAACCACCAGTTGTGTCTGTGTCTGAACAGCAGAATACTCCAAGTTGAACTCTAGGTTTTCTCAAAACATTTTTGTGCTGTTTTTACTTATAATATTGGGACAAAACTTATTTTGGTTGATGGTTGTTATCTGGGGAAAACATGTACCTCCTCAATGTTGTTTAGAACTACAATGCCGATAAACACGGATTACTGATATGAAGAGATGAATGTATGGACAGAAGAAAAGATGGTGGTGCACATATGGAGAGAACCATGAGACAGATTCTATGCTGCCTCTGCAAGTGACACAGCCATAGAAGACAACCAAATGGTAATTTGTAACTACCGAATTTATTCTGGCTATTAAATACCACAACAAAATGTTTTTGAAATCAACAATTAATGGGCATTTATACATAAAACCACCTGATCATTTTTGCAAAAATTCTTAATGGTTAGTTTTGGTGTTCAAATATTTTTTTTTCTCTCTTAATGGCTGCTATCTTGCTTGAAACTCAGTTGGCTACATCTAATTTTATATAGCAGTTTACTATAAAGCAAGTGGAGCCAACAAATTAAAAAGTCTCAGGATCCAAAGACATGGCAAACTAACACAGGCATGTATTTAGCAAGATATTGAGAGCCTCAGATTTGGAATCAATTACGGTACCAGCCACCCTTCCTGTATTAACATAAAACAATTCACACTTCATAAGCAACAGCAGGTAAAGCAAAAGGAAGTACAGAGGAAGTGGTGATAAACGTAATGCCCACTAGAAGAAAATAATGTGATATGGTAGCAACATGTTTAACATCCAAGTAAAGTGGCCAGGAATAAAGTAGAGGTGAATCAACAGATGATTCTAACAGACTGATTTTTGTAAACAAATGTCCACATCCTAAAGAATTTGCACAGTTCCAATTTGCCAATAGCCAACCACAGGGTTCCTGCAGGTGCAGTGGCTTAGAGTGAGGCTTCTACTGTAACACTCCCCAATGCATTCAACGCACTTTTTGTAATGCATTTGTTGAATTACATGCTCCTATGGGTAATGCACACTGTTTTAGCCACCCCAGTGTACGTTCTGTAAACTACATTCCTCTTCATACTGTACAAAGCAACAAGTCGTATACAGCAGACTACTAACTCAGCGCAATAAAAAGCAGATCAAGTTCAAAGTCTACAACACACTCTGGAGCGCCTTACTTTTCCGATCAATAATGTATTTAGATTGTGTTCGGGGAAATAGATATGAAAATATTTAGCTTAAAATAAGCTCCTCTTTCAAATTAATAATAAGGGCTGGATTTTTTAATTTAATCTGACACCTCCCTTCCTTCTCATCTCTCTACTTGCACGGCTTCTTTACCATAATAAATCTGGGCTTATTGAACTTGGACTTGATTCGGTTCCAGTTCTTCATGTTGTTACATAGACTTGTATATAATAAATGATGACAGGGTAGGACACTGATCATTAAAGATAGAAAATTGTATTCCCATTTTGATTATGAAACAAATAAAATGGCAGCACTGTTTGAACGTGCTTATAGTATGGATTTTTAATTTTATTTAATCCATGACATTTGTTGTGATGGGAGCAGGGAAAGCTGTACAATAAAATGGAAAAAAAAAATCATTGCTGATTCCAAAAAAAAAAAATCAGTTTTCTTAAAACCTCTTGACTATCGATAGTGACAATTACACATGTTCATATTGTAAAAAAAAAAAAAAAACGCTAACTTTACCAGAACTTACATTAAGGGAAGCCTGATTATGGCCTAGAATAACTGCTTTCATGGTTGGGTCCATGGTTATAACCACTGAAAATGCTGTTGCCTATTTTTGTGTTTATGTGCATAGCCCTGCATAACCTTGTAAGTTTTCTTCAAATCACTTATCTGATTATGTGGTCCTATCACGCAAGAGAATCTCAACTGACTGTCTGCTATTTTCTACCATTACATCCTACAGTGCTACAGTGTTGCCGCATTATACAAACCCTTCAGCAGATATAAATTGTTTTTAATCACCTGTATTATTCATTCCATTTCCATACTTCCTTTCTCTGGATCAAATGATAATCTTGTTTGAAGTCTATAAAAAATATTCAGGACTCCCAAGCACGCTCTCTGATCTTCTTTATTATCCACATCCCAAGCCTTGCTTTTCTTAAATCCCCACAACTAATTCAGACGGTACTGATTTGCCTGTACAGCAGCATGCACTATAGAAACTGCAGTATTCTTGCATTTGCATCAGCTGCTGTTTCATGTGAAGAATTTGAGTGACAGTATGTATTATTTAAGCCTTAGACGGTCAATAGTCACTCTCACGGTCAAGAGATATTACAACCTTATAGTGGAAAACTGATCGCTTGGGTTGAAAAAGCCCCTTCCAGTGAGCAATAAAGCCCTCAGCCTGTGGCCCAATGTCCTTCTGGATATTATATTACTACTATAATACTGAACCCCAGTCAATAATAGTATGTACACAACATTGTATTATAAGGAAATATTGAGTTTTTAGAGAATACTGTAGTATTTCTTATATGGGTTTGTGGCAAGCCAAAATATCATTTAGAGAGATCTCAAATTCATTTATAGATATCTCTAAATAATTTAAGATATCTTCAAATATTTTAAGATATCTAAAATACATTTAGAGATATCACAAGATGATTTCCAGATATCTTTAAATGGAGCTTTAAATGAGATATTTAAAATGCATTTTCAGATATCTTTAAATTGTTTTCAGATATATTTAAACCATTTAGAGATCCCTATAAATAACTTCCTGTTCATTTGATATCTCTAAATCACTTTAAGATATATTGAAATAATTTCCTGTTCTTTTAGAGATCTCTGAATCATTTTAAGATATCTTGAAATAAGTTCCTGTTCATTTCGAGATGTCTCTAAATGATTTTGAGATATCTCTAAATGAACAGGAAGTTATTTCAAGATCTCTTAAAATGATTTCGAGATATCTCTAAATGAACGGGAAGTTATTTTGAGATATCTCTAAATGATAGTTTGGCGTACCATGCTAGCAAAACATTATTTAAAGATATCTGTAAATCAATTTGAGATATCTTTATTTCATTTTTAGATATCTCAAAATGAAATTAAGATATCTTCAAAAGGGTTTATTTATAGATATCTCATATTCATTTATATTCATTTAAAGATAACTGCAAATGAATTACAGATATATCTAAATATTTCAAGATATCTTAAAATGCAATTTGAGATATCTCTAAATGATAATTTGGCTTGCCATAATGGGTTTAGCTATGTTAGCTTTGTTCCTTCACAGAATGATGTTGCACATGCTGTTAATGTCAGCTCTACAATGCCCTACCCCTAAGCGTTTACCTGCTCATACTCTACCTGACAGTAAACTGATTTTTCTTTTATTTCAAATAAAGGACAACCTTTAAAAAGCCCACTTGTCATTAATAGCCTCAGATGATCAGTCCTTTGATTTCTTTGTACTTCAATGCTCTGTAATGCCATACTATCTCAATTTCCACACAGTTCTCTGTTGTATACATTAAAGCACTGCACACAAAAATGCAACTTTGTATGAAATATAAACTAGACCATAAAAAGAATAATGATAAGGCTGTATTTTTTTTCGGTTATCACAGTTTTCAGTGAAATTTACCCATTGCAATGTAATTTGTAGTTCCCCGTGAAAATTCATATTTTTGAAAGAATAGTGTAAATATACATATTTTTATCATTCAAAAATAATATTATTATTTGTTTGTTTATTTAGCAGACGCCTTTATCCAAGGCGACTTACAGAGACTAGGGTGTGTGAACTATGCATCAGCTGCAGAGTCACTTACAATTACGTCTCACCCGAAAGACGGAGCACAAGGAGGTTAAGTGACTTGCTGAGGATCACACAATGAGTCAGTGGCTGAGGTGGGATTTGAACCGGGGACCTCCTGGTTACAAGCCCTTTTCTTTAACCATTGGACCACACAGCCTCCTATACAAAGCTTGCGAAGTTTCAGGCAGGAAATCTACAGTACAAGTGCCTTCTGCATTCATTGGTTAATCGACAAACCTATTGCCAGCAAGTTCTAATTAACCTATAAGGTGTATATATACACCAATTTCACATACTCAGTCTTGCCGTGCTTTCAAATTAACCAGCTGTCGTTTGTTTGGTTGCATACCCCCGGCCGGCCGTATCAATGTTGTCCCTTACCGTCACATTATGGATTCAAGAAAACCTTGCACTTGATATACTGAACTTGAGATCTTTCAGAACAGCCTGGATTTCTGTACCTTTTGAAGGGTTTCACACATCTGATTTCTTGTAAATGGGCTGCTTTCGATGTCCTTGATTCTTTTGGTGGTAGTGGATTGTCATCTTCACTGAATTCTGAGGATGAAGTAGTATCATTCTCTTCAGATAGAATGAGTTACTCTGCTAAGCACATCCTAAAAATGCAGGTATTGCTTAATTTCTTTACATGGTACAGCCAATGTCTACCATTGTGAATGGTGTGAAAAGACCTTAACCGAAAACAATAATTTCATAGTATATAAGAAGCAAAAGCACAGAAAAAAAAGATTTGCATAAAACTGTAGCTAAAAACAAGCAGCGAAAAATGAAATTAATAAAAACAGAAAAACAGAAGCCCTAATTATAAGATAAGGCTCAAAAGGTCAAATTCACCCTGAATATATTGGAACATATATTTAAATGTACATCATTATAAACGTAGCTCTTCTTAAATAAATATTTCCCTTTAGTAGTATAAATAGAAAAATAAACATGGATTAAAAGAAAACATGGGGCTAAATATTTTTGTTCTAAATGGAAGAAACAAACAAGGAGCTAAATAGTCAGTAAGATATTGTATAATGTCTGTAGTATGCATTTGCTAATACACATTCACAGGGTTAAAATCCTTTCCAACAATAGCGTGGTACAATAATGTAAAACATGAATAAACACAAAATACAGGCTTCTGGGCTTACTTGCCTTTTTTGTAAAGCAACACTTTTGTGAAAGTAATAACGAGACAGGTTTTTTTTTTTTTTCAGATGTACCCAGGGCTATACTTAAGTTCTGTGCAGTATTGATAAACAATGTGAGCAATTAAATGAGGCATTTATCAAATCCAACACCAATCCATTCTGTAACCTGTAGTATTTATTATGTGTGACAATCTACCGGAAAGATCCCCTGCATGCCTTTAGTACTATTTTTTAGCTGCTTGTCTGCACTAGTGAACCACTTAAAATGACAGATCCCCCTATTGTGGCTGTGCTGAGCAACTCGTAACAAGTATGGCCATTTTTCTGAGTACTGGTAATTTTGTTATTATTGTTAATTGTGACAAAGCGTGCCCTGTATCTGTGACTTTGGTCACTCATCCCAGGATCTTTGACAATGTCTTATTAATTATTTATGTCTTAGCCAACGCCCTTATCCAGGGCAACTTACATTGTTACAAGATATCACATTATTTTTACATACAATTACCCATTTATAAATTACCTTGCTCAAGGGTACAGCAGCAATGTCCCCCACCTGGGACTGAACCCACGACCCTCCGGTCAAGAGTCCAGAGCACTAACCACTACTCCACACTACTGCCCCTATATAAAAACATAACAAGTGTTCTGGCTTTTCTGTTCTGTAACACATCATGGATCGTTATTGCTGTGTTATCTGTTTGACAATGTGGGCAATAATCCTTACATTATCAGTGCACTTGACAGTACATTTTGAAAAGACAGTTGAAACTGACTTTAAAGTTATAAGTGTAAAAAGTTGTTTGGATATTAGCAATGAAAAGAAAAATGACAGGTACCTTATTTAAACAGTTGTAGCAACACGTGGGGATGTGTAATGCTTTATTTCTGAAGTGATGCATCTGATTATTTTCTGCATCTTGTTTTGTTGATGTGTCGTGTTCTGTTTTGTTCAAACCTTTTATTTTCTGTGCGTGTAATAAAACATTGAGCGTTGCAGCGTCTCAGTTTCACCCGCCAGTACTGCCTGTCTGTGTGTTTCTTTCTGCCCTGATGTCACCCCTATAGCCAGCCTGTTCACAGTAATTTATCACAGCAGTTTCGTTTACATTAACTGAATGACCCAGGCGATGAAGTTATGTCACTGCTTTTTGCATCATTCCTTGATCCCCAATTTCGCAATTTGGATTTCCTATCAGAACAAGCCAAAACCACTGTAGTTGAAGCAATGCTTTCCAGACTAGTTAGGCTGACGGACAGCAGTCCCGCTAACGACATGAACTGTGCCACTACAACTACATGTGACTTGCAGTTAAAAAGAAAACAAAGACAGAACAAGCATTTAAATTGTGATTTCGTGGATGGCAGCAACCAGAGACAACCTCCAAGGAAAGCCTAATCAGACAAAAGGTGATGAATATAGCTCTGAAATGCCATTAAATGTTACTGAAGATCCACTGCTGTGGTGGAAAAATAACCAGACATGCTTTCCAAAATGAGCAAGCTTGGCAATGAACATGTTAAGTATCCCAGCAACATCAGTCCCAAGTGAGTGGGTGTTCAGCAAGGGTGGGATCATAGTTAACAAACTCTGTTCTTCTTTGAAACCGGAGAGTGTGGATGCCATCATTTTTCTCAACAAAAACAAAAAGTAAATCATTCTGGAGCACGGACTTTATAAAATAAATTGGGCTTGTGAATAGTTCAATTACTTAGAGTTTAATTGGTGAATGTTCCCTCTGTTGGATTTTGTTGCAAAGGATAGGATTTTTTTCTAACCATTTTCATCATTTAAATCATTTGTGAGAATGAGAAACACGGTGGGTATTGTTTCATTTATATTAGAACATAGGAAATGTCTAAGGTTTATTTTAGATAAACTACAGAAATGGTTAGTTTTGGTGTTTACATCAGATATCTGAAAACTTTCGTTTATTCTCTACAATATTGTATGTTTTCTTTTGTGTTAGTGAATAAAATGATGCATCAATGATTGTCTCTTTAAGAAAACAATGCATGTGAGAATGTGGCTGGAGCCTTAATTCAATGATTAATTAGGCTCCAGCCACATGGTATTTTAGGGGGTGTTTGGGTGAGTGTAAGTGTAATTGTGTATTATTTGGTGGTAGCCAGTGAAGGCGAATGCCCAGTCTTACAGTATTGTTAGTATTATTGTTTTGTTTAAACCTTTTATTTTGGCCCTTGTGCCAGTTACTTTGTTCCTGTGTTTTTATTGATGGTGTTTGTGACTTGTTTTGTTTGACCTTTTTATTTTGCTCTGTGAGCTGTGTTTTTGTTTGTAATTTTTACTTGTGAAAAAATAAACCTTGGCAGTTCTTCAGCTCCGTCTCCTTCCTACCTCCTGACCACTTTGGCTACATACACACACACTGCTGTTGGCTTGTGTGGCGGAGTGTCCCGCCCCTATTTATTATTATTTGTATTTTTGTTTGCGGCGCGGGTAAAAGCGCCGCGTCTTTTATTATTATTTAAAAACCCCGTGAGGATGCATGGCTGATCAGCTACTGATTACTTAAATAGCTGACAGTCATGCATCCTTACCAAACGCGTGCAGACTCTGGCCGGGGGATAATAAGATAATTACCAACTAGTTAATCCCTCGGCCAGAGTATATAAACCTGCAGCTCTCTGCACTTGATGTTGGGGTGTTGGAGTAGAGAGTACGGGGAGCGGAGAGAAGAGAGAAGGAATAATATTTAAAAAACAATTGCTAATACGTGCTGGATAATCCAGCACGGCACTTACTTGTTTGTTTATTTATTCGTTTGGCCCTCGTGCCCTTTTGTTTGTATTTTGTTTAAATATTTTGTTTGTTTGTTATTAAATACGCTGAGTGCTTTTGCACTCAGTTTCACCCGCCCATCCACTGTTTGGAGTCAGTTACTTCCTGGTCCGTGACGTCATCCACCACACCACTGCGAGCCAGACTGTCACATATGGTGTCCTGCGTGGGACAAAACAAACGCCTCCAATAGCCGGACCAGGAAAGAAAAGCTCGTTTTTTGTTCGTTTTTTTTTCAAAAGTGTTTTTGTGTGTTTTTTGGGGGAAAAAAAAAAAAAAAAAATATGGGAAGAAGCGGACGGAGGAAGCAGCAGCTACAGCAGCGTGGGGCCGGTCGCAGGTCCCACTGTAGCTCAACCATGCTGGACGTCTGCCCCACCTGCTTGAAAGGTGAGGAGTGGTGCTTCGCTGTTGGGGAAGTGGGTCACATAGCACCCGACCAACCCCCTCCATGGCAGGAGAAAGAGGAGCCAGAGCGTCCAGTGAGGGAGGACCTGCATCCTCCAAAGAGGACGAATGCACTCTCCTCTGAGGGAGTCTGGGACTGGCTGGTGGAGCCGGGGAGGGATTATGAGGAAGCCCTCCCTGCAGTGATCAACCTCCTGTGGGCAAGAGATGGGGAGCGCTGGGAGGCCTGGGAACAGCAACACCACCCAGCTTCCCTCCCAGACATCGCAGCCATGGTGTTCAACTACCTGGCTGCGGATATGGGAGAGACCCTGCTGCTGCCATCTCCAGCACAAAAGGGAGAGGAGCCATCGCTACCGTCTCCACCAGCAGAGGGAGAGGAGCCATCGCTGCCGTCTCCAGCGCCAGAGGGAGAGGAGCCATCGCTGCCGTCTCCAGCGCCAGAGGGAGAGGAGCCATCGCTGCCGTCTCCACCAGCAGAGGGAGAGGAGCCATCGCTGCCGTCTCCAGCGCCAGAGGGAGAGGAGCCATCGCTGCCGTCTCCAGCGCCAGAGGGAGAGGAGCCATCGCTGCCGTCTCCAGCGCCAGAGGGAGAGGAGCCATCGCTGCCGTCTCCAGCGCCAGAGGGAGAGGAGCCATCGCTGCCGTCTCCAGCGCCAGAGGGAGAGGAGCCATCGCTGCCGTCTCCAGCGCCAGAGGGAGAGGAGCCATCGCTGCCGTCTCCAGCGCCAGAGGGAGAGGAGCCATCGCTGCCGTCTCCAGCGCCAGAGGGAGAGGAGCCATCGCTGCCGTCTCCAGCGCCAGAGGGAGAGGAGCCATCGCTGCCGTCTCCAGCGCCAGAGGGAGAGGAGCCATCGCTGCCGTCTCCAGCGCCAGAGGGAGAGGAGCCATCGCTGCCGTCTCCAGCGCCAGAGGGAGAGGAGCCATCGCTGCCGTCTCCAGCATCAGAGGGAGAGGAGCCATCGCTACCGTCTCCACCAGCAGAGGGAGAATGCCTGCTGGTTTCGCCTCCACAGCCTGGGGAGGAGCCCGAACGTCCTACGCCCGAGTGGGAGGAGCCCGAACGTCCTACGCCCGAGTGGGAGGAGCCCGAACGTCCTACGCCCAAGTGGGAGGAGCCCGAACGTCCTACGCCCAAGTGGGAGGAGCCCGAACGTCCTACGCCCGAGTGGGAGGAGCCCGAACGTCCTACGCCCGAGTGGGAGGAGCCCGAACGTCCTACGCCCGAGTGGGAGGAGCCCGAACGTCCTACGCCCGAGTGGGAGGAGCCTGAACGTCCTACGCCCAAGAGGGGGGAGTCGGTGCGTCCACAGCCCAAGAGGGAGGAGTCGGTGCGTCCACAGCCCAAGAGGGAGGAGTCGGTGCGTCCACAGCCCAAAGAGGGGGGAGTCGGTGCGTCCATAGCCCAAGAGGTGGAAGTCTGCGCTTCCACAGCCTTAGGACCCAAGCTGCAGTCCCAAGAGCCAGAAGGGGAGGAGTTACAGGCTCAACCCCCCGAATTTTTCTGGGGGGGAGAAGGGCAGGATGCTGGTGTTCCCCAGCAGCCTCTATTTATGCTGCTGAAGGGAGCACGGCACACACCAGCCCAGCCGCCACAGCAGAGGGAGCCAGCACCGCCACAGCCTCCCTCTGAGTGGCCAGCATCCGCCCCATCGCCTCTGCCTCCACCACCACCAGGAGCAGAGCAGCAGGAGCTGCCTCTGTCTCCACCACCACCAGGAGCAGAGCAGCAGGAGCTGCTTCTGTCTCCACCATCACCAGGAGCAGAGCAGCAAGAGCTGCCTCTGCCTCCGCCACCTCCACCAGCAGAGGGTGAATGCCTGCTGGTTCCACATCCACCGTCGTGGGAGGACTGCTTGCCCCTCCCACCTCCACCAGCAGAGGGTGAATGCCTGCTGGTTCCGCCTCCACCGTCGTGGGAGGACTGCTTGCCCCTCCCACCTCCACCAGCAGAGGGTGAATGCCTGCTGGTTCTGCCTCAACCGTCGTGGGAGGACTGCTTGCCCCTCCCACCTCCACCAGCAGAGGGTGAATACCTGCTGGTTCCGCCTCAGCCGCCGTGGGAGGACTGCTTGCCACTCCCAGCTCCACCAGCAGAGGGTAAATACCTGCTGGTTCCGTCTCAGCCGCTGTGGGAGGACTGCTTTCCCCTCCCACCATCGCCATTGCCTGGGGATGGCTGTTCTGCATCGCCTGGGGCTGCCTTTTGTTCTCCACAGGACACAGGGTACGAGGGAGAAGTGGAGCTCCCGCTGCCGCCTCCATGGCCAGGGGCTCCCCTCCCGAGTTCGCCTTCCGAGGGTCCGCTGCGGCTGCCGTCGCCTTCCGAGGGTCCGCTGCGGCTGCCGTCGCCTTCCGAGGGTCCGCTGCGGCTGCCGTCGCCTTCCGAGGGTCCGCTGCTGCTGCCGTCGCCTTCCGAGGGTCCGCTGCTGCTGCCGTCGCCTTCCGAGGGTCCGCTGCTGCTGCCGTCGCCTTCCGAGGGTCCGCTGCTGCTGCCGTCGCCTTCCGAGGGTCCGCTGCTGCTGCCGTCGCCTGGGGTCGCCAGGGATCCTGCTTCGCCTGGGGTCGTCGAGGGTCCGGCTTCACCTGGGGTCGCCAGGGATCCTGCTTCGCCTGGGGTCGCTACACGATGGCCGGAGCTCCATGAAAGGGAGCTGCCAGAAATGAAGAAAGGGGGGGAGGTCAGGAGACCAGCTCCCCCAGCCGCACTTTCGCGGCTGGAGATCATGTGGTCGGAGCCCCACGGAGGGGAACTGCCGGCCATGAAGAAGGGGGGAGAGGTCAGGAGACCAGCTCCCCCAGCCGCACTTTCGCGGCAGGATAGAGTGTGGCGGGAGCCCCGGAAGAGGGAGCTGCCGGCCACGAAGAATGGGGGGGTGCCAGAGATTCCACCATGGCCACCCCCCAGAAGTAACGTGCTTCCCCCTCTTCCGGGACTTTAAGACTGAGGGGGGAGGTGGCCGTTGGGGCCATGTGTGCTGCGCACAAGGGGGGGCATGTGTGGCGGAGTGTCCCGCCCCTATTTATTATTATTTGTATTTTTGTTTGCGGCGCGGGTAAAAGCGCCGCGTCTTTTATTATTATTTAAAAACCCCGTGAGGATGCATGGCTGATCAGCTACTGATTACTTAAATAGCTGACAGTCATGCATCCTTACCAAACGCGTGCAGACTCTGGCCGGGGGATAATAAGATAATTACCAACTAGTTAATCCCTCGGCCAGAGTATATAAACCTGCAGCTCTCTGCACTTGATGTTGGGGTGTTGGAGTAGAGAGTACGGGGAGCGGAGAGAAGAGAGAAGGAATAATATTTAAAAAACAATTGCTAATACGTGCTGGATAATCCAGCACGGCACTTACTTGTTTGTTTATTTATTCGTTTGGCCCTCGTGCCCTTTTGTTTGTATTTTGTTTAAATATTTTGTTTGTTTGTTATTAAATACGCTGAGTGCTTTTGCACTCAGTTTCACCCGCCCATCCACTGTTTGGAGTCAGTTACTTCCTGGTCCGTGACGTCATCCACCACACCACTGCGAGCCAGACTGTCACAGCTTGACAACCGTATTTACAAACGGCACTCCCTGCAGTTATTTGTTGTACACACACACCTTGCATTACTGAAGTCATTGACTCCCTTTTTAAACAAACCACTGAACTAGGGCCATCATTACATTGCGATCATGAGGTTTTGTGTGACAACATAGAGGCTGTGTTTTCATTTTTGCTTTTGGAAGAAAGTACTGTACGTAATCGATCGAGAGCTCGTCAAGCACAGCTATGCTCTTTTCTGCAAAACCAGCGGAGACGCCATTTTGCTTTTTCTGCACTGCTAAATACAGTGGCGATAATCTGCAATACCATGACGGTAGATCGAAACATTTGGTAGATCTTCTGACCAGAAGGCCGGTTGGGAACGACTTGAGTGGTTTCCAAATGACTGGATTAAAAATGTACACATGTCTAAGGAGTCATATATGCATCCTTTTTGGGGTTGCCACCAATTCTGGTTTTGCCTGGATTGTTCTCTTTTTGAGGCAGCTGTCCTGTGAAATCTGTAAGACTTCCCGGGACATTAAATGTCAAAGTATATGATTTATTCATTTATTTATTTATTTATATACGAAATGACTCGGGTGTCCCGGTTTTTTGTAAGTCAGAGGTGAGTACCGTCGTCTTTGTCATTTACTGAGACATTTCCTGGAGTGCCAAACACGCAGATGAGACGTTCGGTATCGGTGGAAAAATGAGCGGCAGCCATACTGTGGCGTTTCGGGACACAAATTGTCCCATATTGTTTTATTTAAGTTGTAAAACCAATTTCTTTTTTTTTCTTACAACAAAATATTATAAACTGTACTTTGATTAAATAAAAAAGGGTATTATATGTATGCACTATTTCCTATTGTTATGAATTTATATATATATATAATTTTAGCCATGTTTCTCACACAGAAATGTCTGATAAACAATGACATCATTAGCAGAAATCCACTGAGCACCAACTGCTGTGTTAGTTTGTGTTAGTGCGGTTGTAATACACACACACACAGTTAGTGTGCATTAACTAACCAAACTGAATCAATAACCACACTCGATACCTGTTCCGAACAGGATTATTATTATTATTATTTATTTCTTAGCAGACGCCCTTATCCAGGGCGACTTACAATCGTAAGCAAATACATTTCAAGTGTTACAATACAAGTAATACAATAAGAGCAAGAAATACAATAACTTTTGTTCAAGCAAAGTACAAGTGTGACAAACCACAATTCAATAATACAGCAGATAATAGTGATAGTTACATCAGGATATGATTAAATAGTGATAGTTACATCAGGATGTGATTAAATACAAAGTACTACAGGTTAAACACTTGGCAGATTACAGTATTCTGAAGTACAGGATTAAATGCAGTAAAATAGGGGGCAGATAAGAGCAAAATAAAGCACATTTACATGAAGGGTGATAGTGTCCCAGGATACAAACAGAGGAGTTCTACAGGTGCTCTTTGAAGAGGTGAGTCTTGAGGAGGCGCCGGAATGTGGTCAGGGACTGGGCAGTCCTGACATCTGTAGGAAGGTCATTCCACCACTGCGGAGCAAGGGTGGAGAAGGAGCGGGCTCTGGAGGCAGGGGAGCGTAGCGGAGGTAGAGCTAGTCTTCTAGTGCAGGCGGAGCGGAGAGGTCGAGTGGGGGTGTAGGGAGAGATGAGGGTCTGGAGGTAGCTGGGTGCAGTCTGGTCAAGGCATCTGTAGGCTAGTACAAGAGTCTTGAACTGGATGCGAGCGGTGATCGGGAGCCAGTGGAGCGAGCGGAGTAGTGGAGTAGCATGGGCGAAGCGAGGCAGAGAGAACACCAGGCGGGCAGCAGAGTTCTGGATGAGCTGGAGCGGACGGGTGGCGGACGCAGGGAGGCCAGCCAGGAGGGAGTTGCAGTAGTCTAGGCGGGAGAGTACCAGGGCCTGGACCAGGAGCTGGGTAGCATAGTTGGTGAGGAAGGGTCGGATTCTTCGGATGTTGCTCAGGAAGAATCGGCAAGTGCGTGCCACAGTGGAGATGTGCTGGGAATAAGAGAGGCAGGGGTCCAGGGTGACTCCAAGGTTCTTAGCTGAGGAAGAGGGAGAGAGTGTGGTAGATTCCAGAGGAACAGAGATAGAGAGATCAGAGGAGGGGGAGGAGGAGGGAAAGAAAAGGAGGTCAGATTTAGAGAGGTTGAGTTTGAGGTGATGCAAGTGCATCCAGGAGGAAATAGCAGACAGACAGGTAGAGATACGGGAGGAGATGGTGGAGTCAGAGGTGGGGAAGGAGAGGAAAATCTGAGCATCATCAGCATAGAAATGGTATGAGAAACCATAGGATGCGATGAGGGGACCCAGGGAGCGGGTGTAGAGAGAGAACAGGAGAGGACCCAAGACTGACCCTTGGGGGACTCCAGTTAAGAGGGGGTGAGGTGTGGAGGTTGCTCCACGCCAGGTTACCTGGTAAGTGCGGTTGGAGAGGTAGGAGGAGAACCAGGCCAGAGCAGTGCCAGAGATCCCCAGGTCAGCAAGAGATGATAGTAGAATAGAGTGATCAACAGTGTCAAAGGCAGCAGAGAGGTCGAGGAGAATTAGGACAGAGGAGAGAGAGGCAGCTCGGGCACACTTAAGTGAGTTGGTGACAGACAGGAGGGCGGTTAACTAGATTAACTAGTGCGACTGTCGCTGCCCTTTGTAACCGAACTGTATGTGTATACAAACCGTATTAAGAGCAAAAGGTGAGCTCACAACCACATTTAAACTGTGTGTTTACGTAGCCTTAGACATCCAGCTATCCTGTCACACCCCGTGTCGTGTATGTCTAGCAGCAGTGTAATGGTAGCTAATTGTTGTTAGTTTTCTGTGATTTCAAACAAAAAATGCTTATATATATATATTGTGAAACACTTCACCTTCTCGAGTTCGTTGCCCCTTTAAGAATTGACACAGACACAGAAATAGCGTTCCGCGCTTACGCGCACTTTTAATAAAACAAACAAAAACACACAAAACCAAATAAACACCTAGCTCTTATCGAGCACTAACTACACACGCAGGAACCTAACTAACGCAGGACGGCTAAGCCGTTTCCCTGTCCTCACAAAACAACAGTTTAGTACCGCACTTACTGTTTAACTTTCTTGCTCGTTCTCTCTGACTGCTGGGAAGCAGAGCACCTCGTCTGCCTCCTTCTCCTCAGCAGCCCTGAGCAGACTGACTGCTCTCCTTTTAACTGCCCAATAACGCTCAGGTGCGGACAAGCATTAATAAAACAATTAACAACAAGTGCATTCGCACATCTTTTCTCTCTCGCAGGGAGGTTTTAACCCCCTCCCTGCTGTCTCACTCCACCTGCTTCCTCACAATATATATATATATATATATATATATATATAACACCGCAGGCATTAGGTTTACATTTGCAATAATGTACTGTATATTCAGAGATAAAACTTGACAGTTTTTGTATGTGTGTATATACAGTATATATATATATATATATATATATATATATATATATATATATATATATATATATATATATACACTGTATATATATTTGGTCTTTTTAAAAGCATTTTTTATTATTATTTTTATTTTAGTACATTTTCACATAATAACTGTTCTTTCAGGCCACTGCCAGTCATATAGCTGAAAACACAAGACAGCTGAGCTGCGTTTCCATCGTCAGTTGTTTTATCTACCATTGCAGCTAAGTACTTGGCATCCTGTACTTCTGCTTTTATTCCTTCTAAGTCTTGTCAGAGGTACCCAAGAATACTGTGGCTATTGACAAGTGATAAAGACCGCCCTTAATTTACCAGCCACCTCAATCCACAGCCCTATATGTTTTTTAATCACTCTTTCTCTCCATCCCAGTCAGATGCTGTGTTTAAGACTTGGAGAACGTTAGGAACAACTACTTTAGAATACCTGTATATAGATGGCCACTTTACCTCATTTGACCAGCTGAGGATAAAATATACCTTGCCGGCAACCCATTTTTTTCAGATATTTACAAATAAGGAATTTTGTCCGGGTAAACATCCCCCAATTTGAAACTAAACCAAAAGAACTCGAGGTATATAGACTTTTAGCTCATTACCCGTTTCTATGATTTATCTTCTAAACAAATAGATTGCTCTATAAATGTTTTCAAAAGCGTATGGGAGGAGGAGATTGGACAACAGATATTGGATGAGGTGTGGGAGGAAGGCTTGAGATGAGTACAATCCTGTACTGTTAATGCCAGACATCAATTAACTCAATTCAAAGTGATACACAGGCTTCATTCCTCCAAATCAAAACTACACAAAATATTCCTCTGCTTCGTGCGTCAGAAGACTCAATTAAATCTAAACGTTTGGTCTATGTTGGCAGCTCTTATCTTTAAGTGAATAGTATATTTTAAAAAGTCTTGGTAACTCCTTTAAAATTAATTTAATATGACCTCATGTTTTCTACCTTTTTAAGAAAAAAATCCAGTACCACAAAGTTTACTTGTGACAATAAGTAATTAAATTACTTATTAAAATACTAGTATATATATATATATAGAGAGAGAGATGTTTTTAATATATAACACCAGCTCTGTTTAATTATTCCAGCCTTGGTCTGAAATATATTTCTTTCTCAACAGTAAAACATATTTGTTAGTGTGTATTTAATAAACTTTTTTCTTCTCATTGACAAGTGTATGTTTAATAGACTTGGCTCCTCTCTTCCTAAAAATCCCCTGTTTCAGCTGTCCACTTTCTAACCGGAGTTACTTTAATTAATAAGAGACTTTGAATGTAAGCACTTTAATAAATCCATTGCATGAAGTCATACTTCTCAAGAGACACTCAGACCAGTATCTCTACAGATAAGATGAGCTTACATCCTAATTGTATTACCAAGTTCTCATTAATTGTATAGATGAGGTAATGGACATTTAGACCATTAACTGTTTTCTCTTGCACCATAATGTACCTTTCGTTAGTTAATATAAAAGATACACAGCGAAGGAACCTTGAATCTATGACAGTGTCTAACCAGCAGAATCCCGCTTTAGACACCAACATTCCCTTATTTCCAAGGGCTTTGAATGGGAGGCATGGCCGACCAGCAAACCAACTTTGAATGTCTAATACTGCTTTACTCAGGCAAGCAGAGCCGAGAGGTACCCCACAGTAAATCTACTGATAAGGGCTCGTAGCCTCATGCATGTACCTGTTATTAAATCTGGTCACAGCTTTGAATTAAATTGTCTCACTTTTAAACTTAATAGTTATAAAAATCCTTTGAGGATGCATGACTGATCAGCTACTGATTATTTAACTAGCTGACAGTCATGCATCCTTACCAAACGCGTGCAGACTGTGGCCGAGGGGTAATAAGATAATTAACAGCTAGTTAACCCCTCGGCCAGAGTATAAGAACCTGCAGCTGTCCGTGCTGCAGGGTGGGGTGTACAGAGAGGAGGTACGGGGAGATAGAGAGGAGACAGAAAAAACAATTGCTAAAACGTGCTGGATTAGCCAGCACGACACTTACTTGTTTGTCTGTTTATTCGTTTGGCCCTCGTGCCCTTTTGTTTCTGTTTTGTTGTTTGTTTAAATCTTTCATTTTGTTTTGTTTGTTAATAAATTCAGCTGAGTGCCGTAGCATTCAGCTTCACCCGCCCATCCACTGTTTTGGTTTCTGTACTTCCTGGTCCGTGACGTCATCACACCTCACCACTGCGAGCCATCCTGCCACAGGGTGACAGTCTTTAAAAGCCTGATACCTGCAAAAAACATAAACATTGTTAGCCAGGCTCCCATCTTTACATTCTCATTCCCATCATCACTGGGGAAACTTCAAAGAAATTAAGCTGGTTCTATCAAAGAGCCATGCATCTCCGCCGAATACACCTTTCACTCAAAAAGTTGCTCACACCTTGTACAATAGAGGAAGGGTTTTTAGGGTCACACGTGACACCACCAACACTTTTACAAAGGCTCCTGTGCCATTGACTGCAGGCATAATGATAGCATGTCCATGCTTCATTTAGTGTTGCTATGTAGTATGTACAGTAGTTTCATATGGTGACATACTGGGAGTGGGGAGGGGGGGGGCGGGGGGGGCGGGGGGGGGGGTTGTCACAGCCTGAAACATTTCCAGAAGGGGGGCCCAACAGAAAAGTTTGAGAACTCCTGCTCCAGATAAACAAACCATCTCAACTGATCCAATAAAAAATAAATTCTAATTTTGCAAATATCGCAGCGGGACATCCAAGGATCTGCTCCAATCTTCAGGATACAAATGTTGCTGCAAGACATCTAAAGATCTGCTGCAACCTTAATCTTCCAAACTACCCAACACAAAGGAGTATTGCAGTCTCTCAACACTCTGTGCTCCGGAAGCTTTTCCTGTCTGTCGAGGTGTTTTAGCTGCAGTTTGTGAGCACCTTAAACTTCGGTTTTGGGTGATGTATTCCATGCATTTGGAGCACATAGAGTGTTGTGTGTGTTACGTTTGCCCTTTTCTGCTCCCTCTGGTTGCCTGACAGGTCCTGCTGCAGTTCAGGGGGTGTTTTCTATCTTTCGTAAACAAAGTAAATCTGATACATTTTTCTAAATTCTATTTTTTCTGTCCCCATGCTTCCATGCTGATATATCTGACCTCCAGACCCCAAGATGCACCTTGGGACCGGCTGTTTCTAACTGCGCAAAACCTGGCAGTCTCCAGGTCCTGGTTTCTGCAAGACTCCAAAAAGGCAGCCTTTCTTCCTTGAACTATTCATGCCATTCCTTCAGGACTGGAGCTACAACCACAGCTGCTCAGCGAAATATTCCTGTGCATGTCATAAAAAAGCTTGATTGGAGGCTTATGAGATCTAGGAGGCTGTGTGGTCCAGTGGTTAAAGAAAAGGGCTTGTAACCAGGAGGTCCCTAGTTCAAATCCCACCTCAGCCACTGACTCATTGTGTGACCCTGAGCAAGTCACTTAACCTCCTTGTGCTCCGTCTTTCGGGTGAGACGTTGTTGTCAGTGACTCTGCAGCTGATGCATAGTTCACACACCCTAGTCTCTGTAAGTCGCCTTGGATAAAGGCGTCTGCTAAATAAACAAATAATAATAATAATCTACATAAGGAACAATAGTAAAGACATTCTCGTTGCCCAACAACATCTGGAACCAACAGCCTAAAGAAAGACTTTATTCCAGGATCCAACCCTACCATATCCTTTGCATATATTGAAAGGCAGCTGAAGGTCAAGGGCCTCGAAGATTGTTTCCTTTTTTAGTTTTTTTTTCTTCCCTCTGTTGCCTTCAGTCACACAAAAGTAGATATCACATTATGTGATATAATTCAGTTTTTTTTGGAGGAATGTGGTTCGCAGTGTACAGGTACAAGGAAGAGACAGACAGTGATAATCCAATCAGAAAACTTTTTTTTTTTGTAACCCAGGTCTTGTCACCTTAAACAATAATCCCAGTCAATACACAACACTATGTATTGCACTGGTCTATAAAACGGGTTTGCAGTCCCAATATATAAACACGGTCACTAGTCCTGGGTGAGTACTGTAGTGCTCGTGGTGCAAATTCAATATATCGTGCTACAGGTGCAGTGATGTCCGGGTTGGTGCTGGCCTCTGGCGACAGCTCCGGAACGTGTTAGCAGCCTACTAATAACAACAAGTAACAATTAAAACAAAACACTCACGATACGTTCACTCAAATACTCGTCCTTCTGGGTCGTTCCTTAACCATAAACAAAGGAACAGATCACGTTGCTCTGTCCCCTATTTGTACCGTCACTCGTGACCCCTTGGTTAACCATTATAACCGCTCCTCCAATCCGCGGCTGCCACATTGTTTTCCTTCCGGGTCGATGAATTAGTGTACCAGAGCTCCACCCCTTTTCTAGAAGACCGACTTCCTTTTAACCCAGGGAATGAATTGTCAGGCCATTCAGTCCAGGGTACTCTCTTCCCTTTACTTAGCGCCCTCACAGGTCAGGAGGGAGATTTACCACCAAGAATCATTCTGTTTCTGTCACATATCCTGCCACTCAGAGTGGAGCTGAAGGAACACTTGGCTGAATCTACCTTTCCCATTACATCCCCCTCCCAGAAAAAATAATCCACATTTTGGTGGTCCCTTTTCCCGCACGGTGTACCATGTGGTACATGAAGGGCTGCAATGCCAGATGCCACTGAGTTATCCGAGCTTTGTTGTCCTTCATTGTGCTTAACCACTTGAGTGGGGCGTGGTCTGTGACAAGATCAAATGAATATCCCAGCAGGTAGCATCGTAAAGAGTAAAGACTCCTTTTCGACCATGGAGTACTTTTTGCTGATGTACAGTATCGGGTATTCTACTCCATCTACCTTTTGGAACAAGACCACACCCAAACCAACATCCGATGCATCGGTGTGGTGGATGAATCTCTTGATGAAATCTGGTGTGATGACAGTGGGGGCCTGGCATAGTCTCCGCTTAACAATATCAAACGCCCCCTGACATTCTAGTGACCACTTAATCAAATTTGGTGCACTCTTTCTGGTGAGGTCGACTAAGGGGTTAATCACTGTGGCGTACTCAGGGATAAATCTTCGGTAATATCCAGCTAACCCCAGTAGCGAACCAAAGCCTGGATTTTGGTGACAACAGGTTTCACCCTTCCATTTCCCATTAAAAACCCCGAATATTGCGTCTCTGTTTTGGCAAACACACATTTTCGCAAGTTAGCTGTCAGCCGGGCTACCCTTAGAGACTGAAGGACGGCCATAACCCTTGCCAGATGCTCTCGCCAGGTGGAGCTGTAAATAACCACATCATCAATATACGCAGCCACATATTCCTGATGTGGGCATAAGACCTGGTCTCTGAAAGGCAGCAGGCACACTATGTAGCCCAAACGGCATGGTTTTAAAGTGAAACAGCCCTTCTGGTGTTGAAAATGTGGTTTTCTCCCTAGAACTGCGGGTTAAGGAGATCTGTCAGTATCCCTTTGTCAGGTCCAGAGTAGAGATAAACTTTGCCGTTCCCAGTCTATCTAGAAGTTCGTCGACCCAAGGCATGGGGTGAGCATCGAACTTGGCAATAGCGTTTACCTTCCGGAAATCAACGCAGAAGTGGTTGGTGTCGTCCTTTTTGGCCATTATCACAATTGGACTGCACCACTCACTCCTGGAAGGCTCATTCACCCCAAGTTCAAGCATCGCCCATCAACTTCGTCAACTTTCTGGGATCCGGCAAGGTCTCTCTCGTACTGTGACACCTGAGGGAGAGATAATGTCATATTCAACAAGGTTAGATCTACCAGGGAACTCCTCAATAAGCTTACGCAGCTCTCGTTGCTGATCTGGAAGTAACTGTTCCCCCATCGAAATGACTTTAGTGCTAGGGGTCTCTGGACAGGGGCCTACATCATCCTCTACTTCGCCTGGGGCAATAAATAAGGCCTCCCTTGCCTGCCAGGGCTTTAATAAATTTATATCATAAATTTCCCGTTCATTACGGCGATCGGGTTGTCTGATTTCATAATTCACTTTACCTATAGTCCAAATCACTTTATATGGCCCCTGCCATTTAGCACATAATTTCGATTCTGATGAGGAAAGCAGCAGCATTACTTTGTCTCCTGGTCGAAAAGTCTGAATTCTTGCATTTTTGTTGTAATGTTGCTGTTTCCAGTGCTGAGCCGATTTGACGTTGTCCTGGACCAAACGACCGACCAAATCTAGGCGATCTCTGAGTAGGAGCACATGCTGCACTACATTTTTGGATGAGCCTTTGTGCTCCTCCCACCCCTCTCTTAACAGATCGAGGATGCCGTAAGGCTGTCGGCCGTCCAAAAGCTTGAAGAGGGAGAAAACAGGCGAAAACATTTCAGCTTGCAAGGGGAAAAAATCAACAATCTTTTCCCCTTTTTCTTTTTCTGCCACATTTACGTGTGTGGCTGAGATTGCCATTCATTTTATTAATTCTCTAAATTTTGTCCAGTCTTGGCCCAGAATAACCGGGTGTGGTAGCCTTTCTGCCACCCCTACTACCAGGTGACATTTTATCGGTCCTACCGTTAAGTACACATTTAGTGTGGTGTGTGATGCTGTGTCTCCATGGATACAGGAGATAGCCACCTGACCTTGTGGCTGCCACGACACACCGCCCAAGAGAGCTGTTGTAATTAAAGTCTGCTCACACCCCATGTCCACTAATGCGTGGGTTTTCACTTTCCCTAAAACCACATCAACAGTACAAGGAATCTCCCGACCATTTTCCCCTTGTTTACCTATTTCTGGTGCCCAATTACACACCACCACATCACACTCCATTGCTGTGGGGCATGACCTGGCCTGGTGTCCCGGTTGGTTACACCTAAAACAAGTAGGGGGGGACAGAGGAAACCATGGTTAAGTATCTGTCCCATTGCTGGTATGGACCACCATGAAGGGGAGGCAAGGGGATCCATTGGGGTCGGCGGTGTCGGAGGTCTTGATCCCGGTACCGGTGTGGGTGCTGGTGGTGGTGGGAGAGAGAGAGGAGGTGGTGGTTGGCAGGAGCCGTGAGTATGCCGGTCCGGGCAGAGACCAGGGAGTCTTCGAAGTCCTCAGCTAGTTTCACGGCTTCTTCCAGGGTGTTGGGGTTGTGGCACCGTATCCATGCTTGAGTGGCGTTGATGACCACATGGCAGAACTGCTCCACCACTATCACCTGTTGCTTGAAGGCGACCACGTACGCCTCCGGATCATCCTCTGCCACCATCTTCAATTTCTGTGCCTTTGGGGCCATCATCACGGGTGCTGGGTGTGGCGTTATTGCCAGCCCTACCCTCTCAATGAGCGCGGTGCACACGCTTCTCTCTCCTTCTCTCCTCGGCCTCCTGTCTGCTGTCCAGCGCCTCCAGCTGCTCCGCCAATGCAGTGCGATCCATAATCCTGTGTTCTGACACCACATGTGACAAAGTGGTTTGCAGGGTACAGGTGTCTTAGTGATGCAGTGTGCAAGGAAGAGACAGACAGTGATAATCCAATCAGAAAATGATTTATTTTGTAATCCAGGTCTGGTTACCTTAAACAATAATCCCAGGCAATACACGGTAATGTGTTTTGCACTGTTCTATAAAACCCCAAATAATAGCCCCAAATAATAAACACAGTTATTACCTCCGCAATATACAAACACGGTCATCAGCCCTGGGTGAGTGCTGTAGTGCTCATTGTGCAAATACAATAATACAGGTGCAGTGATGTCCGGGTTAGTGCTGGCTTCTGGCGACAGCTCCGGAATGTGTTAGCCGTCTACTAATAATAACAAGTAACAATTGGAGACAAACAAACAAAACACTCACAATATGAAACACAAATACTGGTCCTTCTGGATCTTTCCTTAACCATAAAGGAACAGATCATGTTGCTCCATTCCCTATTTGTACCGTCACTCATGACTCCTTGGTTAATGGGTCGATGATTTAGTGTACCAGAGCTCCGCCCCCTTTCTAGATGACCGACTTCCTTTTAACCCTGGGAATTAATTGTCAGGCCACCCATAGTACTCTGATCCCTTTACTTAGTGACCTCACAGGTCGGGAGAGAGATTTACCAAAAAGAATCATTTTGTTTCTGTCACAAGGAAGTTAACTATTTTATTTTTTATATTTCACATTCAGCAAAATCTGTGAGGCCATAATTATATATGTTTTTACATATAATTTTATTTTTGGTTTTGGTTTTGGTTTGTTTGTTTTTTTGGTTTGGTTTTGGTTTCTATCTCAGGGTCATGTATTTCATACATTTAAAGCACGTAACATATACTAATTGTATTTTCACTTTTCTGCTCCCTCTAGCTACCTATCGAGGTCCTGCTGCAGTTCAATTGGTGTTTTCTATCTTTCTTAAACAAAATCTGATAAATTAATGGAAGCAGTAACTGTTCACATTGCTCGCACTAATTCTGTTTTCTGTCCCCACACTTCCATATGCTCCTCTGCCTAATATTTTTTGTTCACCAGGATGAACACGTCGCTTAGATTTATTATATTATTGTTTGTATTTTAGCAGGCGGCACCAGGATGCTCTGGAGGTTGAGGCTGTGCTCCAACTATTTTTACTCTACTTCAACCATTGTTTGGGTTCAATGTTTTTGGAAATCTGTAAGATTTTGTATTATAATAAAGGTGGTTATTTAACACAAGATTGTCCTGACTGAATCAAGGTTAATATGTGAAATAATTACATTTTAAAGGGGAATAGAAAATATTTTTCATTACTTGAGTGGCCATACGTGGTACATTAAGTGGCAGTCAAGTGGTTAAAATAAACCCCATTCTTTGATTTCATCAATTCCTGCATTTCCAACTAAAGTCTGACCTCTAATGTTGTCTTGCAAGCAATCATCATATAGCTATAATTCCTTCTCTACAGATTGTGCAATTTTGATTTTCACTATTAAACATAATCACTGTAAATTGATATTGTCAGTAAAAATGTTGAAAGGGTAAAGTCAAAATCCCTATTACGCCTTAGTCAGGATAAGAAGAAGACTACAGCTATGGCCAAAAGTTTTGCATCACTATATGAACTTAATTTAGATTAATTTAGTGTAAACAGCGATTAGCTTTCTATTGTCCTCTAACTAGGGGGCATGTGTGTCAGTTCTGTGGCATTCTGCACATATATTGAGAGCTGTAACCCTGCAATTACTTAGTTTTGAGAGCATAATCTGCAAACACGTGTGGATTCTGCTTCTTCCCCTGGCTGGAATTCGCATTGCTGTTTGAATTGGCGTTGAAATAGGTAAGAGGATTGTAGTTTATTTGTTATAATCGATGCCTGCTTAGGTAAGCAGCCTGCACTTAAATTAAAATTTTAAAAAGTAATTAAGTGATCCAAACTGTGTTGGGGTGTGTTGAATTGTGTGGTTAACCCTTTGCGGTCCATTGTCGGACAGTGCGTCTAAAATTAACTGCGCGTGTGAAAATTAATTAGACCTGACGTGCCTGACGCGCAATTAATAAATGGACCGCAAAGGGTTAATGCAAATTTTGTGTTAAGTATACGGCTCTAGGCCTACAGGATAGTATAAATTGGCAAACAGTGTCTTAGAACGCCAGCCGTTCTAAGTGCCAGCCAGGCTAAGGGCCACAAGTCCAAGGGCAGCCTGAGCTGTGGCAGTCCGAGCGAGGACCTTTTCCAAATCCCTCCCAATGGCTACTAGAGGCCTCATTCCTACCTTGACACCTAATGTCTGGATCCCCTGTACAGAGCGGGCTCACTCGTTCTCCAGTCCCAGAATGAATACTGAAACATATCCAAAGTCTGTCCCTACCTTTCCCTCCCGGATGCGGAGATACTTTGTCATGCATTTGTCTATATGGTGGTCTCCCGGCACACACCATAAACCGACTGCAGCTAGTTCAGAATGTCGCTGCCAGGATCCTTACCAGATGTAAAAAACATGAACACATCACCCCCCGTCTTGCCCAGCTGCACTGTCTACCTATAAAGTTCAGGATTATTTTCAAAACTCTCCTGCTCACCTACAATGCCCTTCATTACACATGTCCCAAGTACCTCCTCAACCTGCTGAACCGCTATGTCCCTGCCCGCAAGCTGAGGTCCTCCGACTCTGGCCTGCTTGTTCTCCCCAAGCAAAGGTGCACCACACTTGGAGATCACTCGTTTAGCTTCATGGCTCCGACTCTTTGGAACTCTCTCCCAGCTTTGGTGCGTGATGCTCTGTGGCGGAGTGTCCCGCCCCTATTTATTATTATTTGTATTTTTGTTTGCGGCGCGGATAAAAGCGCAGCGTCTTTTGTTATTGTTTATAATTTAAAAACCCTGTGAGGATGCGTGACTGATCAGCTACTGATTATTTAACTAGCTGACAGTCACGCATCCTTACCAAACGCGTGCAGACTGTGGCCGAGGGGTAATAAGATAATTAACAGCTAGTTAACCCATCGGCCAGAGTATAAGAACCTGCAGCTGTCCGTGCTGCAGGGTGGGGTGTACAGAGAGGAGGTACGGGGAGATAGAGAGGAGACAGACTTTAAAATAACAATTGCTAAAACGTGCTGGATTAGCCAGCACGACACTTACTTGTTTGTCTGTCTTATTTGTTTGGCCCTCGTGCCCTTTTGTTTTTGTTGTTTTGTTCAAATCATTTGTTTTGTTTATTAATAAAATCAGCTGAACGCCGTTGCATTCAGCTTCACCCGCCCATCCACTGTTTTGGTTTCTGTACTTCCTGGTCCGTGACATCACCACACCTCACCACTGCAAGCCATCCTGCCACATGCTCCCACCGTCGCTCACTTTAAATCACCTCTCAACCCACCTGTTCTCTCTTGCTTTCCATTCTCTTTAAACCTGATTATTCTTTATATTTCGTGTATTATGCTACTATCATGTATTATACATGTTCCACTGTATTAAATGTATTATGCTTTTTTTTACTGTATATCATGTATTATACATTTCTCTGTTTTTAAAGTATTATGGAATTTACTGTTGTTACTGCATCCTGTAAAGCGCTTTGTGATGGTGGTCCACAATGAAAGGCACTATATAAATTAAAGATTGATTGATTCAAAGAAACTACATATGTATATAGTGTAACACAGCAGGGAGGGGGTTAAAGCCTCCCTGAGTGGAAAACATGTGCGGAATGCACATTTGTTTAGTTTAATTGTTTTGGTTTATCGTTGAATTTAATTTGTTAATTGTTTTGTTATTAATTATCCCCTGCACCTGGTAGCTCTTGTTAAATTAAAACCAGGTGCAGGGTATTTAAGAGAGGCAGCTAGTCTGCTCAAGGCTGCTGAGGAGAAGGAGGCAGAAAGGTGTGCTCTGCTTCCTGGCAGTCATGAGTTAAAAAGTAAGTGCTGTATGAAACCAGTGTGTTTTGTAAGGACGGGGAAACAGCGTAGCTGTCCCGTGTTAGTCAGGGTGTTCCTGTGTGTTAGTTAGTGCTCGTACAGAGCTAGGTGTTTATTTTGTGTGTTTTGTTTTGTTTGGTGTTAATTAAAAATTAAGTGCACCAGCACTGTAAAAATCCATTCCAGTGTGTTGGGTGTATTTTTAAAGGGGCAACGAACCCGAGTGGGTGAAGTTCTTTTACAATAGCAAAAGCCTACCAGAAATAGTACATTATTTCATGTTAGATTTTGTAATGTCACATTTTTAAATTTTTATCAGTTTCGCATTAAGTACTGTATATGGAAAACTACAAAGTGGTGTGTAATTAAATTTGAAAATGTAACATTATTCAGCAGGTTTCTTTCTTCAATTCTACAGTTGCATGCCTTGCCAATGTTTTCCAGAGCACGACCACCAGGAAGTGAGATGCATGCTGCGTCTCATTGCCTTGACCAACAAAACAAGAAGACTGCCGAGGCGAACCACTTACTTGCATACAGAGCTATCATATACTTAAAAATGTTGGACAGTAAACATATTTTTCTATCATATTCTTAAAAATGTTGTGGAATAAAATATACATAGACGACACACCATTGGTGCCTACTGTAAAATAATCTGACTGTTAAAATGAAAAAAGGTACCAATGCAGTTTCTACTGTCACAAGCCATAACAATTCATGTTGAAATGATGGAAACTCACTTGATTTCTGAAACTCAGTAATGTCCCACCTGGGTCCAAATAAAAAGGAAATTCGTTCATAATGCAGGAGCTTTTCCAGCTTTTGCTCCTCTTTGGGCCTTTGGGTAATTAAGTACCCACTGGTAGTGAACCTTGAGGTTTGTTGTTAATACCATGACCACATGACCCCTTTCAGCATTCTCCAGGTCTGGGAGTAACCAGTCAGAATTACAGGTAAGCTTGCAATTTGGAGGATGTTTTCCTAGCATGTCAGGATGATGCACACTCGAGGCCGAAAGCAGGTGGTGCTGAATACTCGTTTAATCTCAGGATTCTAAACGATTAGGACAAAGGCTTTTATAGTAGCAGAATTTGTTGTTTCTAAAATAGACCTGCCCCCTAAAAACATGTCATCAGTATTATGTGAATCTCCGGCAAAATGCATAGTAGAGATTTGGTACTGAGATAAATTGGTAAAGTGTTCCCTTTCAATAAATCTGGGTCCCCTGTGCCTTTATAGAGTCACTTGAACCTAGCAGTCCAACATTGCTTCATCAGTGCTGGCTATTTCAGTTAATTAAATAATACATAAGTATCACATCTTTTACAGTTTCCATTTCCTTGCAGTACACTGCAGTTGAGGTTAAGACATCAGCATTTTTCCTGCCTTCCAGAGAAATTCAGCATCTTTATTAATGACATGCCGTCACTTTGCCACATCAGCAATATTTATGTGTGTGCTGATGACACCGATGTTTACACTTGCCGCAAGAGTGTGATAGATATTGAGACTGCTTTATAAGCAGACATTGATAGGTCACAGAAATGGTTAGATTCTAGCCTACAAGTAATTGTTTTCTTTAAAAAGCATCAGTGCTGTTTGGCAGGACAAGGCAAATTATACTCCTCAGCTACACATCACAGTTTGGACTTGTATAATGACAGACCAGGGGTCTTGCTCTATTATTGTGTTAAGCTTACCACACACACACTCATTACCTTATTATCTTATTAACTACTGGTGGAGTTAGAAGTACTCATACATGTCTTGCATCAGTGCCACCTGGAGTTGTTACTGGCAGTGGGCAGTGGGCAGGGGGCATTAACTCTTATTGACAATACCAATATTGCATACATGATAATAATAACACCCTCATATTCTCAATGTATTGTCCAATGTATGGATGTGACCATGAATGGGCAGTAGGCAATTCATTTGGGGTTTTTTGTGCACATCCCATGTCCAAAGTATATCTTCACAATTAAATACAATATGATTTACAGTATAACACACAACGTTTCAGTAAATAAATAATACATTGTATGTACTTGTTGTTTTTGTACTTATTGAGTTTTTCATATATATATTTATGATATAAAAACTGTTATTATCCTTGTTATCAGTCTGTTCACACAGATTTCTTTTTTTATATAATTTAAAAATAAGCATAGCGATAACCATTATTCTTGTGTCTGGAAAATCACAAATAGTCTGCCTTTGAAAACAGGCACTACAAAGGAAGTGTATAAGTATCAATAGCCTGGTTTCTTGTCATTACAATTTAAGCTTGCACTGATGTTTAATACACTGTGCTACAGACTACAAAGCCAGTCTCCCTCGGAACATTAGCACAGAAGTATCATGTAACAAGAAAGCCATCACACTGCAGGCTTACTGTGTAATACAATAAGTGCTGAAACTATGTCAAACACAGGGATGATTTACGTCATACAATCACATATTGATCAATATTTTACCAAAGGTCAGCAACTAAATGTAGCTAACATAGGGGTTTCTTTGCATCTTGTATCTTGTGTAGAAAAATTATGTTCTGTTGCTATCTCTGTAGTTCTTGTTAGAGCATAGTTGTTTTTTTATAACACAGGTAATAACAGATCAAAGAGCATAATCATTTGCAGCAAAAGCCCTTCCAGTTATGATTTACTTTGTTAGTTAAGACCCTATTCACAATACCTAAAAATGGGCATCACAATAACGTTGATCATGCACAGGCCTTTCTGGTCCCGTGAAAATCATGTAATTTTTGTTAATTTTTCATTTTATTTTTCACAAATGTCATGTTATTACGTTTTAGCCAATAAAATTTTTGTTTAATTTTGTTTTATTACAGATATACATTAATAAAATAACTAAAATAGATGTATATAAATAAAAACAAAGTATACATCATGTTTTAACTATATACAGTATATATATATATATGGATGAAGGCTATATTTGCATCCTGATCTTCCCAGGAGTGGCCATCCTGCCAAAATCTCTCCAAGAGCAAGGCGTAAAATGAAGTCACAAAGAACCCTAGAACAACATCTGCAGGCCTCTCTCGCCTCGGCTAAGGTCAGTGTTCATGACTCCACCATCAGAAAGACACTGGGCAAAAATGAGATTCATGGCAGAGTAGCAAGGCGGAAACCATTGCTCACTAAAAAGAACATGAATGCTCGTCTCAAGTTTGCCAAAAAGCACCTGGATGATCCTCAAGGGTTCTGGAACAATGTTCTATGGACAGATGAGTCAAAAGTGGAACTTTTTGGCCGACATGGGCCCCGTTATGTCTGGCCAAAACCAAACATTGCATTCCACAGTAAGAACCTCATATGAACGGTCAAGCATGGTGGTGGTAGTGTCATGGTTTGGGGATGCTTTGCTGCATCAGGACCTGGACACCTTGCCATCATTGAAGGAACCATGAATTCTGCTCTGTATTAGAGAATCCTACAGGAGAATGTCAGGCCATCAGAATGGTTGAAGAACAAGAAATTTAAAGTTTTGGAATGGCCTAGTCCAGACCTAAACCCCATTGAAATGTTGTGGCAGGACCTGAAACGAACAGTTCATGCTCGAAAACCCACAAATGTCACTGAGTTGAAGCAGTTCTGCATGGAGGAGTGGGCCAAAATTCCTCCACCGCACTGTGAGAGACTAATCAATAACTACAGGAAGCGTTTGGTTGCAGTTATTGCTGCCAAAGGTGGCGTAACCAGTTATTGAGTCTAAGGGGGCGATTACTTTTTCACACGGGGGCATTGGGTGTTGCATAACTTTCTTTAATAAATAAATGAAATATGTATCAAATGTTTGTGTTATTTGTTCACTCAGGGTCCCTTTTATCTAATATTAGGTTTTGGTTGAAGATCTGATAACATTCAGTGTCAAAAATATGCAAAAATGCAGAAAAAAAGACAGGGGGCAAATACTTTTTCACGGCACTGCATATATATATATATATATATATATATATATACCGCTCTACTATTGTGAGGCTGTCATAATAATTGCACATACAGCAATCTACCCATTAAAAAAAAGATAGGAATTGTATTTCAATCCCATTGCACTGAAGTAGGGCTCCAGTATCAAGAAGCTTGGGATTTCTCAGTATTTAAACACTAAGCAAAACAGATTCATTCATTCAAATCCATTCAAAACCAAAACAGCATTTGCTCCAGTGCAAAGTTTGCACCACTTGAAATAAAACAAAGAATTAGCATACTAATACAAAATACAAGCAAACAAGCCACATTTTCCTCAAAAGGAATACACAGCTCATGCTTAACGATAGTATATTTTGATTCCAGCCGACAGTTGCAAAATCTGCACATCATTATTTTGTCACCGTCAGCTGCATACATCCCCTCATGCTTAAATTCTTTGCAGCATTGTTTAATTGTTATGCACGGTTTAGGCATTTGAGAAACAAACTCTTCCATCACAATTTTAATTCCGAAACGACTCGCTCCAAATTATACATCTGCGCAAGTGCTAGTCGGACCGCGTCTATGGTAACAGCTGAGCCTTGACAACTACGACTGCAAGTATTAATTTAAAGTATTTTTGTATAAACCTCCCAATTTAAAAATGTTTACTTTATAATTATTTTTCGTTTGACCCTTTGCGGTCCATTTATTCAGCGCCTGTCAGGCACGTCAGGTCCAATTTATTTTCGCACAAGCTGTTTATTTTACACACGCTGTTTAAAAGTAATTTTATTCATAGTAAAACAGGTTTAAAAGGCATTGCATAACAACAGGACACTCAGTACTGCATCTCCAGCCCTGCCCCACTCCTTGTTCACTGTATTTATCACATATCTCTTCATAGTAGTGCATACTGATAAATCATCTCCTGATCACTCGTTTTATCACCAAACTCCTCAATAATGCTATCATTATTTTATTACTATAACATCTCAAAAAGCTTGGCAAATGTCTGCGATATTCTTTGAGCGATGGATGCGGAAGCAGCTATCTTGTTTGTTTACGTACGTGTTATGTCTGTTGTGAAGGGACTATGTGTATTGCTCAGATCCGGCTTCTATCGGCCTCACTCGGCCATTGAAAGCTTTCCTCTGCTTTTTCCGGAGAAAAACGACTAGGGACCTGTGCTTGACGTCTTTTTGATGACGTCGGACTGGGTCCGACATCGGACCAAAAAGGAAAAATTGTAATGTCGGACAGGGTCCGACATAGGACCGCAAAGGGTTAAAGTGTTTTTTTTTAAAGAAAACAATGGTAAAAATTGTTTTCTAAAGCGATAGTGCCTTCTTGATGATGGCTCTACCGTGTGATAGTTGACCTTGACTTTTGTTAGTGCCTTCGGCTTGGGACGCATAACTCCAGTCGCAGTCAGCCATCACACGGTAGAGCCATCATCAACGGGCACTATCACTTAATTTAACCCTAGTCGTTTTTCTCTGGAAAAAGCTGAGAAAACCGTTCAATGGCTGAGTGAGACTGATAGGAGCCGAGAGAAGCCGAAGAAAAGGGGGTGTATCTCAGCAATACACATAGCCCCGGCACCACAGATAACACGGACATAAACAAACAAGATAGCTGCTTATGCATCCAGCGCTCAGAGAATATCACAGACATTTGCAGAGCTTTTTGAGATGTTATAGTAATAAAATAATGACTTGGATCGTATTATTGAGGAGTTTGGTGATAAAACGAGTGATCAGAAGATGATTTATGGGTATGCACGACTATGAAGAGGTATGTGAAAAATACAGCGAACAAGGGGTGGGGCGGGGCTGGAGATACAGTACTGAGTGTCCTGTTGATATGCAGTGCCTTTAAACCTGTTTTACTGTGAAAAAAAATACTTTTAAACAGCGCGTCTAAAATAAACTGTGAGTGTAAAAATAAACTGGACCTGACGTGCCTGAGACCTGAGACACGCTGAATAAATGGACCACAAAGGGTTAAAGAATGATAGTAAAAAAGAAAGTTACCTTTATGGCTTAATACTTTTTTTTTGCTTACCCCCCCTTTACTTTTTATCCTTGATGACACCTATTTTAGTTGCAAGTAAATTAAACTGCAAACATTAATATATAAGCAAACAATAATAAAGGAAAAAGAAATCCTCAATGAACTTACAGCATTATATTTTATTATTCTTATAAGTGGTAAACATTCACATCAGTATAAACTGCAGGAATGTACTGCCTTATTATTTGCAGTTGTTGTACGGAAACTGTAAGACAGTCTCCTGTAGTTAACACAAACATCTTCACTAACTTCACCTGAGTACAGCTCTACAAGCCAATCAGGAAAGTGAGCATTTCAAAATGATGTCCAAATTAAACATTTTGATTTATGAAGGAGAAATAATGTATTCAACAACAAGAAAATGCTGCAACAATTAAAAAAAAAACTGTATGTATGTACCCAGATCGCACTGGATCCCAGATCCGATATCTTTTTGTCTGACAGACGAGAATTAAACAGTTTTCAAATGATTTACCGTTGTTGCAAAAAATAACGGTATATACAAGTAGAGGTCAGCACGGCAGAACCGGGTACCCGCCGTGAAAAATACCCAGGTACCTGGATCTTTTTCGGGTAGTGATTAAAAAAAAATAAAAGCACGTATATTAATGTTTTAAGTGCATGATACATATTTAAATTAAGTGATAGTGCCTGTCGATGATGGCTCTACCGTGTGATGGCTGACTGCGACTGAGGTTATGCATCCCAAGCTGAAGGCGAAGGCACTAACAAAAGTCAAGGTCAACTATCACACGGTAGAGCCATCATCAAGAAGGCACTATCACTTTAGAAAATAATTTTTACCATTGTTTTCTTAAAAAAAAAAACACCTTAACCCTTTGCGGTCCAATGTCGGACCCTGTCCGACATCATCAAAAAGACATAGGATGCTGTGTGGTCCAGTGGTTAAAGAAAAGGGCTTGTAACCAGGAGGTCCCTGGTTCAAATCCCACCTCAGCCACTGACTCATTGTGTGACCCTGAGCATGTCACTTAACCTCCTTGTGCTCCGTCTTTCGGGTGAGACGTAATTGTAAGTGACTCTGCAGCTGATGCATAGTAAGTGACTCTGCAGCTGATGCATAGTTCTCTGTAAGTCGCCTTGGATAAAGGCGTCTGTTAAATAAACAAATAATAACATAAAACTCAGGTCTCTAGTCATTTTTTTCTCCGGAAAACCAAGCAATGGCCGAGTGAGACCGATAGGAGCCGAGAGAAGCCGAAAAAAAGGGGTGTATCAGAGCAATATACATAGCATCGGCACCACAGAGATAAAACGGCCATAAACAAACAAGATACAGCAGAGAAAAAGTTTGTGAACCCCAATGATAATTATGGAAATTCCATAGTTTAACCATGATAGCCTTCTTGAATCAAAACCAGTCTATTCTTAAATATCCAATAGGGTTTGTATTCACCAATTCCATGTCTTTTGAAACAAAATGATGTATGAATTAGACAAACAATGAGTAATTAAGATTCAGGGTATGTGAAAAAGTAAGTGAACCCCTGGTTTTATCAGCTCAATTAAGGGGATAATTAGAATCAGGTGTTTAAATAATTAGGTAGATCTTTAGGGGTGAGTTTTGGAGGCCCCACCCTATATAAAGATCAGAAACTTTGTGAGTTTGGTCTTCACCATACAGGTGTGTGGAAACACGTCATGCCACGATCAAAAGAAATCTCTGAGAACCTCAGAAAAACAGTTATTGATGCTCATCAGTCTAGAAAGGGTTACAAAACCACTTCTAAGGATTTGGGGCTCCACCAATCCACACACTTTCTCTACAAATGGAGAAAGTTCAAGACCACAGTCACTCTACCCAGGAGAGGTCATCCTACCAAAATCTCTCCAAGAACAAACTGGAAAATCATCACGGAAGTTACAAAGAACCCCAGAGTAACATCCAAGGATCTGCAGGCCACTCTCGCCTTGGCTAATGTGAGTGTTCATGACTCAACTATCAGAAAAAGACTGAACAAGAATGGTGTTCTTGGAAGGATAGCTAGGAGGAAACCACTGCTCTCTAAAAAGAACATTGCTGCCCATCTTTAGGTTCGCCAAAGAGCACATAGATGATCCACAAGACTTCAGGAACAATTTTCTCTGGACAGACAAGTCAAAGGTATAACTTTTTGGCCTCAATGAGAAATGTTATGTTTGGCGAAAACCAAACCTTGCGTTCGAACAGAAGAACCTCATCCCAACCGTCAAGCATGGTGGTGGGAGTGTGATGGTTTGGGGCTGCTTTGCTGCCTCAGGACCTGGACAGCTTGCCATCATTGACACAACCATGAATTCTGCATTGTATCAGAAGATTCTATTATTATTATTATTTATTTCTTAGCAGACGCCCTTATCCAGGGCGACTTACAATTGTTACAAGGTATCACATTATTTTTACATACAATTACTCATTTATACAGTTGGGTTTTTACTGGAGCAATCTAGGTAAAGTACCTTGCTCAAGGGCACAGCAACAGTGTCCCCAACCAGGGATTGAACCCACGACCCACCGGTCAAGAGTCCAGAGCCCTAACCGCTACTCCACACTGTTGCCCTAGAGGAGAATGTCAGGCCATCCGTCCGTGAGCTGAAGCTGAACCGAAAGTGGGTCATGCAGCAAGACAATGATCCTAAACATACAAGCAGATCTACAAAAGAATTGCTGCAGAAGAAGAAATTCCACGTTTTAGAATGGCTTAGTCAAAGTTCGGACCTAAACCCCATGTTGTGGCAGGACCTGAAGCGAGCTGTCCATGCAAGGAAGCCCTCAAATGTCACTGAGTTGAAGCAGTTCTGTAAGGAGGAATGGGCCAAAATTCCTCAAAACCGATGAAACGTTTAGTTGAAGTCAGTGCTGCTCAAGTGGGTGCCACCAGTTACTGAATCTAAAGGTTCATATACTTTTTCACACATGGATATTGAATGTTGAATCATTTGTGGATAAATAAATGTTGAAAAAGTATCATTTTTTGTCATGTGTTTAATCAGGTTATCTTTATCTATTATTAGGACTTAGATTAAGATCTAATAACATTTTAGGTTTGAAATATGTGAAATATGTGAAAATCCTAAGGGGTTCACAAACTTTTTCTTGGCAATGTAGCTGCTTCTGCATCCAGCGCTCAAAGAATATCACAGACATTTGCAGAGCTTTCTGCTGAGTAAAGACATTCTAAGAAATAGTCCCGAACATTTTTTAAATAGAAAACAAGGATGACATACTTATAAAGAGAAAAACTATTTGTTTTTAATTAGTAAATCAATCTACCTTGTTACAGTTTTAAACCCCTATTTATAATCTGGACATTGTCTGAGAAACGAACGCAGCAATTATTGAACAGTCTGTGTATGATGGAGTCTGAAAACTGATTGTTATTGGAGTGTCATTTGAGCTGACAGGGAGTGGATTGGCTGGTGCGGTGTTAACAGGAACAGGATTCACTGCTTGATTGGTTGGTTTTGAGTCTTGTTTGGAGGATCCGGCAGAGGATAGTATTGCAGACCAATTGTGTTTTTGCTGAACATTTTCTGTCCAGTAGCTGCGAATTGAACTTTTATTACAGTGCCCTGTTACATTACACACATGATTTTTCTTGTCTCCAGACAAGCGTCAGTTTCAATTTCAATATCAAAATACTTTTCAGCTTACCAATTCTTAAAAACAGATACTGACCATTTGGTTTGTTATATTGTTCTTAGTGCATTTCTTTGCAGTTCTAGGTTTTCAAGCTCATTCTCCGATACGTTTATATGCCTTTCTGTATTATTACTTGTATTAGGGTTTTGTAGCAGTAGCTGGATCAGGTGTTGTAGATGAGGATGGTAAATGTACCCACTCCTGTATTGATATGTGCCCAAATAAATCAAATTGTACATAAATAGAGTTTAGGTAGTTTGTCATGTTGTCAGTTTAGCTGTAAGCAGGAATGTAATTTTTAAAAAGCCAGTGTGGAAGGGTGGGGGTATTCACGGACACGGGAGACAGAAGATGGTACTTGAAAACACCGCACAGGTGCCCAGTTTTAATTATTTTCTTTTTGATTTATTTTAGCCCGCAGAGGGTGCTGTTATCTGTGGCCTGTATACCGGCAACGGTAATCAGGACCACATGGGTTACCAACACAGGTATATGCAGGTTTGTGCAGGCGCACTCACAGGTGCTCAAAAATAATAATGAAAACCAAAGGAGAAATGAAAAGGGAAAATAAAACACAGTAACAAAACTACAAAACAAAAGTGTTGCTTATGCAGTGCCCCCACTGCCGGATCTCCATCCTACGCTTTGCTGTGCACTATACACTGGGGTGGCCAAGGTTCCCCTATCACTACACATGTCCCCTTGGGTACGTAACCATATATTTTAATAATTGGTTTATTTAAGGCTGGCTGTCTACCTCAGCCATGCTTGCCTGATTTTATTCTCTCACTCCTAGCACTGGCATTCCTGCCTGGTGTTTGTTTACACTCGCCTCCTCAGCTAGCGTCACTGGGTTTCCCCGGTCATGGCCACCCGAATGCCCAACCAAGCGCAGTTCTTATGGGCCGAGCAACCCTCCAAGGCCCGCCTCTCAACCACTCAAAGAGAGGGAAAGCCAACACACCTTCCTCCCAACCTCTCCGTGTCATTGCCATGATTGACAGGTGGATCTTACAAGGCTGCTGCCCCCTTCCTGCAGAACCACACATGTGTTAGACAGT
Organism: Acipenser ruthenus; assembly: GCF_902713425.1. Lineage (NCBI taxonomy): Eukaryota > Metazoa > Chordata > Actinopteri > Acipenseriformes > Acipenseridae > Acipenser > Acipenser ruthenus. The sequence goes on from NC_081192.1 coordinate 49,229,281, forward strand.
CACAGATACAGATCTCCTCTGTTACAGCCAGTATACACGCAGATTGATTTGATTCATAGTTGGTGCTGAGATGCACTGAGATGTTCCAGCGGGCATCTACCGTCTATTAGAGCCCGCTAGAACTGGAAGCTGATTGCCTGACGGTACAGAATTGCTTTCTAATACTATATAGTACACGTATATTTAGTCCCTTCAGATCTGTAAACTTGTGTAACCTTTTTCAGTATTGGAAATATCAAAATAATACTAATAATAATAATAATAATAATAATAATAATAATAAATACCTTAATTTCTTATTTCTTGTAAAGACGCCGACATATCTGAATTTTGTTCATCACGGTTTTCTTTTCAAACTTCTCCAATCACATGAAAATAATTTGTTATTTTCCTCATTTTGATTTGACAAGTTGTCAAACTGTCTGGAAATGAGTAGCCATCACACTGATAAATCAGTGAAATTGGCGGGGTATGGGATTTGTAGTTTTTAATGTGTGATTAACAGCGGGCAGTGGATACCAATAAACTACATTTCCAGAGTACATCACGATTGAGCTATGAGAGTTTAGATCTGTGTTTTTTTTTTGTTTTTTTTTATGTCTTATACTGTCAGCTAAAAACAAATTCACGTTTATTTTTTAAAGTCAACCTTTAGGTATTTCTAGTGACACACGTGAGCCTAAATAAAAATGTACGTTCGCACAAGCACATTTTTTGTCACATATGCGACCAAATTAGTCGCACTGTAGAGTCCTGTAAAACATTGATATCCTGTCAGTTAAGAAAAGGCTTAATGCAAAAGCTTGTTTTAACGTTATCTTTATTACGCCAGCCAGAGACCCGCGCTTAAAAATGTATTGTCATATTTTCTACATTTTCTTTAAATTCTCAAATGAATAAATTGAAACCCGGGTAGTAAAAAGAGACCCGGGTAGCATCGGATCATTTAAAACCTGTGTTTTACCTGGGTTTTCGGGTACCCGTGCCGACCTGTAGTATATATATAACATGTACAATAAAAACACTTTTTACTGTTCCATGAATTATATGACAAAAGTGTTCTGTAACAAATATTAAATAATGTACAACTAATGTGGAGTATTTAGTTTATTCCCTATTATAAGTAATATGTAAAAATAAAAATCGACCCAGCTTTAAAAATGGACTACTAATAATATCATGGCATTTTGCAGATGATCATTAATTACTTTTCAAAGAAAGTGCTTACAAGGTACATTCATTTCTTTATCATCCATGAACGTGCAAGCTAAATTATTAAAAATCATCAATATTCCTCACACATCTGATATTCACAGATGGAGAAATCCTTGTTTTAAGCTAATTGACATTTTTAATTACAGGTGAGGTGGTAAATTATTACAATGCAAAGCAGTTGAGAGAGCCAGTCATAATACATTCAATTGAACTGATATGAGCACAGAATTATTTTTTTATGCAATTGCTCTAGCTCTCAGCTTCCCTGCTTTTTTAGCACACCAATGAATACATCTGTAAATTGCAATTAAAATCAAATCGAAGTCTAAAGTAGAAAAAAATGATCATAAAAAAAATCTGTTTTTTTAGTTGCTTCCTTTTTTAATCTTTATTTATTTATTTATTATAAATGTTATACCAGGGTATTTACTTACAGTGGTATCCAAGGAGACAGTTGGAAGTGGAAGTTCACATAGTCACACAGTTTTCATAAAACGTCTTGGCATATTTTGATAGGGATTTTTCAGGAAACCCCCTAGAATATCTAAATCGTTTTCAGAAAACTGAACTCATAGGCAAAGCATCTAAAAAAAACCTGTAATTAAATAAAATAAAAATAAAACAAGCACTGAATAATCACGCAAATAGGTGTAGGGATAATGTAATGGGGATGTGCTTCTACGCGATAAGTGCAAAGGCTTGGGTGCATGACTACTGTGGAAAAGATTTAAAGACAAAGAGTTAACATCTGTCACAAATCAATACAAGGCTTTAATGTGGCCTTTTATCAATGATTAAAAAAATAAATATTGTATCATCTCATCCAAAACCGCCGAACTCCACATCGTCGTTATGTGAACCGAAGATAACCCTAACTCTGAATCATTCAATGCACAGAGTAAATACTTCAAAGCAGTTTTTTCTATTCACGTGAGCAGCAATATTTACCCTCAGGCATTATTTGCGCATGATTATTAAAAACTAATATATTTTCATCCTAACAAAACATTCTTTTTTGTAAGATCACAAAATATACAAACCTAAGTGTTTTTTTTTAGACCTTTATGAGGTATATTTTCAACAATAGAATCTTTTTTATTTTAATTATGTTACCTTAGTTATACACATGGTGAAATACTAAACAACTGTAATGAAAATGTCGACAGGTACCATAATAATTTGTATAAAACTGCCAAAAGTTTCTACATCAAACTATAAATATGTTTTTTGCATATGTTATATTACAACGTGTGAATGGGAGAGAAGGAACCCAAGCTGTAAATCTACCTCCCGACCAGGAAGGTGCTAGGTAATGTTGGTTGTCCTTCTCAAGGGTGGGTCGACTCGATGGTAGAATGGAACCGGAAGTCGGCCATCTTGGGGAAAGGCTGTAGCTGTGGGGACTGCAGAACCACTCTATTGTGATCACTTGTGTTGCAGGCAGCGAATGGAGAGAGCAGGGCACCACACTGGCAGTACAAAGGGGATGCAGCTACGATATTAGTACGACCCCTTAAGCCCGGGACACACCAGCGCTTTGCTTTGCTTTGCCTTGCTTCGCTTCGCCTCGAGTCACTTTTTGATATAATGTGTATATATATCAAGAATTAAAATAAAGAACATTTGTCTTTACTCATTTGTAGACTACCTTATGTGTTTCAACATAGATAATTACATTATTCATTTATGCATGTGTGCATGCTTGTAATTTTTGTATATAGGATGCTTGTGCTTTGTACATATTTTTTGTTATGCTTAGCTACCTAAACATTCTTCCGCTCTGATTCTACTTCTGATTAGGGGGCGGGCTTTTCCTCCATTTTCTACTGTTTAGTGACATCACGCAGCTATTGGTCGAGAGCACACTCGTCAGTGAAGCAGCGCTTCAAAAATTGCTCTTGGAGAAATCTGGACGCGCTGCTCCTGGACGTGAAGCGCCTGTGTGTCTGATCTCATTGAAACACATTATATCAAAAAGTGACTCGAGGCGAAGCGAAGCAAGGCAAAGCGACGCAACAAACTGGTGTGTCCCAGGCTAAAGGGGTCATACTCACGTAGCTGCATCCCCTTTGTACTGCCAGTGTGGTGCCCTGCTCTCTCCATTCGCTGCCGGCAACACAAGTGATCACAATAGAGTGGTTCTACAGTCCCACAGCTGCGGCCTTTCCCCAAGATGGCTGACTTCTGGTTCCGTCTTACCATCAAGTCGACCCATCACCTATAGTAGGCTATAGGCTACACCGCCGATATACATATATATATAGAAATTGATTGTTTGTCTAGCTGCAACAGTATAGTTAACCTACTCCTAGTTATTATTACCTGTGTATTTCTTGCAGTTAGTATCTAGGAGATCCACATTGTGAAACACGTGAACGGCATCTAATCATAAAAATAATAATAATCAATACAATACATCGCATTCGCAGCCACTGTCCAGATGAGAAGAAAAAAAACTAGGAAGCCTAAAAATACTATACTGTACAAGCGAAATGCTACTGTTGAGTAGGTGTGTGTGTATATAAACCTATTTTATTTAAAATTTCGTGTTACCTATTTACAGAGTAGGCTATTAGCTATAGAATGCCTTCAGAAACATTTTGTACTGAAGTACGATAGGCTACATAGACACATTTATTATAATCATTATATACATGTATATAGACGCATTTTAGTTCAAAAGTATTTTTTTTTGATTATTTGTTTTTATTATTAAGGCTGCAAAATGCGTGTTTTAGTATATAAACCCAATTATTTTCAATTGTGTCTTATTTACAGAGTTTCAGTTCTCTATCATACACCGGTATAAACATTCATTTCTGTTTAATTGTTTAGGCTAGTACATCTTTTTTCATCGTTTTTTGCAGTTGCAGTTTATGTATTATGTCCATAGCCTATATATTGATACGTAACAAGTTTAGAGTTAATTTACTAAACAGTTGGCCAGTCTACCAGTTACAATCTAAAGAGAGGTCTCATTTATACACCTCCCCAATCAAAAAATAACATAGATTACAATATTATATTAAAGTACAATAGAAACTATTTATAATATTCTATGTTTATATTTTTCTATTCAATTACAGTCCTTCTCAGTTTATTCTCAGTTTAGTTACACAAACCAAAGCGAAGGAACAGATTGCGATTCTCCATCCCCTTTTATGCTGTCACACATGACCCCTTGGTAAACAAGTGCAACCGCCTTTCCAATCTGTGGCTGCCACGTCGTTTCCCTTCCGGGTCAATGCGTTCTTGCAACAGTCTCGCCTTCATCCAGACTGGCCAACTTCCTGACCCTGGGAAAGAACTGTCAGACCAGCCCGTCCAAAGAACTCTGTTCTCGCTGCTTAGCGCCCTCACAGGTTGGGAGGGAGATTTACAACCAAGAATCATTGGATTTCTATCACAGCCATCCACTTGTTTCCTATCTTTAACTCCTAGCTTGATTACGAAAATGTAGCAGGTGAGACCATGTTACTAATTGTTATTAATAATCTAATTATTGTTGCAGCATTCTTAACAATTTGCACATTTCTATATTTGTGAATTAAGACTGCTGTGGTTGCTTTGGTTTATTTTTTTTGGTCTCCCTGCTGCTACTGTGAACAATAAGAAAGATCTATCTCTCTCTTTCTCTCCCGCTTTGTTTATTTGTGTGCTGGTCTCCCCTGTTTTCAAATGCTTTATCCTTTTTTTGTGTTATTGGTTATTTAGTAGGGTGAACAGTCAGGAAAGGAGACTGATCGATTCGGTTCACCCGAGGTAATGTATGGTTTGTTTTCTTTTGTTTTAAATGATTTTAAACAGTTTACTTGTTTTTAATGTATTATAAAATGAGCGTAGTAGTTTTGTTTTGAGTAAACTGTCTGAATTATGTTTATTTTGTTTGTGGTCACATATATGTTTGTTTCTCTTTTTTATAGGAGACGCGTTGGCTATTGTTTATTTATTTTTCTCTGTAATTTTGCTTTTGTTTGATTTTTGGTCCCTGTGCTTTAGTGTATATTGTTTGCTCTGATTCGCGTGTTTAAACACTATCTTGTGTGTTTTCTTATGCTTGCTACTAAGAAAAAGAAAACGCCCAACTCGATTATATTACCCCCTACTAGTCTTTAATACATTGTATGCTAACAAATCTGAGTGCAACCCTTTGCAGTAAAAACAAAAGCTTCAACGATCTTAGGCTACAATATTGTGTTTGTAAAGAAACTTTAAACTAAAGCTTCAGAAGTCTGTTTTCAAAACATAAACTATAAAGAAAACCAAAAAAGGTCTGCACTCAAAAATTCTAAATTATTTTGTTTATATAAATTAAAAACATTTCAAAAATGTGCAGTTCTCAGTCACAAACACGTTTTGCCTGTGTTTAAATAAAGGAAATAATTTAAATAAAGGAAATAATTTCTAATTTTTGAGTGCTGACCTTTTTTGGTTTTCTTTAAAATAAATATTATTACCTTGCCTATGTGGGGTAAAGTTTAAGCCATATGTACGGTTTCTGTTGCTTTATTCTTTCATTTAATTGGAAGGGACTCAAGCGGGGGTCACAATACTCCTGGTATAATTCAGGCATGGCATAGTCAAATCAATAGCCCTATAGGCTGGGTGCCACACAATCTAAAAATACTTACTAAAATTTCAACCCTTAAGGCCATTGCACACTGGATCCGATAATGCATCTGAATTTAACGTGCGTCTAAACAGAAAAAAATGATCATGTGCATTCCCTGTTGCACCTTTCACACCGAGTCCGTCAATGTTGTACGACAGTGATGCGTCAATTTTGGAATCTAAACAAGTTCGATTTGATATGCTTTCAATGACGTTGACCAATGAAAAACAACTGGGAAGACCTGTGGGTCCTTGCAGTACCCTGAACAAAATGGAAAATCTAATTGTGAGGGCCGCCAAACAAAAATTACTTTATGATAAATCCAACAGATTACAAAGGCTTTGTAAAAAAAAAAAAAAAAAAAAAAACACATATGGAAAGACATTGTTGTGGTCTTGGGCATGAATGATATGTATTATAAAACATGAAAATGTGGATTATGTGCAGTATATGTTATTACAAGCATATACTTTTATTTTTAATTGTAGTCGAATAAAGAAACAATGTCCTAACCTGGAGACATATCGGAGAAAGAAGCGTGACAGGGCAAAAGCGGTCAGGGCCTAACAGTCAGAAAAGAGGGGCAGTGCATGAAAGTGATGGAATTTCTGGCTCCATACACAGAGTAGTAGAAGGTCATTGTTGTGAATTATTTTCAGTAGTTCATTGCTAGCTTCCCAATTTTTAGATATATTTATTACAGGAACAAGTGTTTGAAAAATTAAATATCGGTCATATGGTTTCTGATGCTATGACAACTGTGTTGTGTAATATCATGTTTTTTTTATTTTTATTTTATTATTTTATTATGTATTGCGTAACAACATTATTTTAGATCTAGTAGAAACGTAATAATTAGCAAACGTTTTAACTTCCATCAGTGTTTTGTTGATCATTAAGTTTATACTATATTTAAAACATTTTTGTGTTCAAAGTTATGTACAACAGAATTGTATTTATTTTTTATTAAAATACTGAAACTCGGTATATTTACTACAAAGCCTCTACTGCACACCAGCGCTCTGAAGTACAATATTAACGCATCTAGTGTGTAATGGATTACCGCACAAGTTTTTCTGATGACGCATGCTAAACGACGGAACAGATCCAGTGTGCAATGGCCTTTACTGTGGAAAAGGAAGTATGGTACTGTTGATGAAAAGGCATAAGTGTGCACAACCAGCTTTTCATGGAGCGCAGGGGTAGGATCTATTAATAAAAACTGATGGAGGTGGATTGCATACCTCCAATACACATGTTTTAATAGAAGAATATATCATTTTAACATATTGCATGAAATGTAGTGCTTGCTTCACTGAAAAGAGAGTTGAATATGAATGAGAAAACCTCATGCATGACTAATCCTAGTCCTTGAGAGTCATCAAGCAACTAGGTTTATGATTTAACCCGACCCTGATAATTTAAGATTAAAGATCTATGCTTTTCCTTGGTGTGCACTGATTATTTACAAACAGTCAGTGGCTGTGCACAGCATGTAGCCTTTACATTATTATTATTTCTTAGCAGACACCCTTATCCAGGGCGACTTACAATCGTAAGCAAGATACAGTGCCTTGCGAAAGTATTCGGCCCCCTTGAACTTTGCGACCTTTTGCCACATTTCAGGCTTCAAACATAAAGATATGAAACTGTAATTTTTTGTGAAGAATCAACAACAAGTGGGACACAATCATGAAGTGGAACGAAATTTATTGGATATTTCAAACTTTTTTAACAAATAAAAAACTGAATAATTGGGCGTGCAAAATTATTCAGTGCAGCAAACTCTCTCCAGAAGTTCAGTGAGGATCTCTGAATGATCCAATGTTGACCTAAATGACTAATGATGATAAATAGAATCCACCTGTGTGTAATCAAGTCTCCGTATTATTATTATTATTATTATTTATTTCTTAGCAGACGCCCTTATCCAGGGCGACTTACAATCGTAAGCAAAAACATTTCAAGCGTTACAATACAAGTAATACAATAAGAGCAAGAAATACAATAAAACAAGTAAAGTACAAGTTTGACAAACCACAATTCAATAATACAGCAGGTAATAGTGATAGTTACATCAGGATATGATTAAATAGTGATAGTTACATCAGGATGTGATTAAATACAAAGTACTACAGGTTAAAAACTTGGCAGATTACAGTATTCTGAAGTACAGGATTAAATGCAGTAAAATAGGGGCTGATAAGAGCAAAATAAAGCACATTTACATGAAGGGTGATAGTGTCCCAGGATACAAACAGAGGAGTTCTACAGGTGCTCTTTGAAGAGGTGAGTCTTAAGGAGGCGCCGGAATGTGGTCAGGAACTGGGCAGTCCTGACATCTGTAGGAAGGTCATTCCACCACTGCGGAGCAAGGGTGGAGAAGGAGCGGGCTTTGGAGGCAGGGGAGCGTAGCGGTGGTAGAGCTAGTCTTCTAGTGCAGGCGGAGCGGAGAGGTCGAGTGGGGGTGTAGGGAGAGATGAGGGTCTGGAGGTAGCTGGGTGCAGACTGGTCAAGGCATCTGTAGGCTAGTACAAGAGTCTTGAACTGGATGCGAGCGGTGATCGGGAGCCAGTGGAGCGAGCGGAGTAGTGGAGTAGCGTGGGCGAAGCGAGGCAGAGAGAACACTAGGCGGGCAGCAGAGTTCTGGATGAGCTGGAGCGGACGGGTGGCGGACGCAGGGAGGCCAGCCAGGAGGGAGTTGCAGTAGTCTAGGCGGGAGAGTACCAGGGCCTGGACCAGGAGCTGGGTAGCATAGTTGGTGAGGAAGGGTCGGATTCTTCGGATGTTGCTCAGGAAGAATCGGCAAGTGCGTGCCAGAGTGGAGATGTGCTGGGAATAAGAGAGGCAGGGGTCCAGGGTGACTCCAAGGTTCTTAGCTGAGGAAGAGGGAGAGAGTGTGGTAGATTCCAGAGGAACAGAGATGGAGAGATCAGAGGAGGGGGAGGAGGAGGGAAAGAAAAGGAGGTCAGATTTAGAGAGGTTGAGTTTGAGGTGATGCGAGTGCATCCAGGAGGAAATAGCAGACAGACAGGTAGAGATACGGGAGGACATGGTGGAGTCAGAGGTGGGGAAGGAGAGGAAAATCTGAGCATCATCAGCATAGAAATGGTATGAGAAACCATAGGATGCGATGAGGGGGCCCAGGGAGCGGGTGTAGAGAGAGAACAGGAGAGGACCCAAGACTGACCCTTGGGGAACTCCAGTTAAGAGAGGGTGAGGTGTGGAGGTTGCTCCACGCCAGGTTACCTGGTAAGTGCGGTTGGAGAGGTAGGAGGAGAACCAGGCCAGAGCAGTGCCAGAGATCCCCAGGTCAGCAAGAGATGATAGTAGAATAGAGTGATCAACAGTGTCAAAGGCAGCAGAGAGGTCGAGGAGAATTAGGACAGAGGAGAGAGAGGCAGCTCGGGCACATTTAAGTGAGTTGGTGACAGACAGGAGGGCGGTTTCAGTAGAGTGAGCAGAGCGGAAGCCAGATTGGAGAGGGTCAAGCAGAGAGTGGTTGGACAGGAAAGCAGAGAGCTGGCGGTGTACAGTCCGCTCGAGGGTTTTGGAGAGGAAGGGTAGGAGGGAGACAGGACGGTAGCTCTGGAGGGAGGTGGGGTCGAGGGTAGGTTTTTTGAGGAGGGGAGTGATCGAGGCTTTTTTGAAGGCAGAGGGGAAGATACCAGAAAGTAGAGAGGTGTTGAGGAGGGAGGAGATGAAGGGGAGTAGAGCAGGAGCAGCAGCTTGAAAGAGGTGAGTGGGTAGGGGGTCCAAGGCACACGTGGTGGGTTTGTGACCCTGGAGCAGGGAGGAGAGGTCAGAGTCTGAGAGGGGCAAGAAGGTGGAGAAGGAGGGTGAGTTAGTAGGGGTTGCAGTGGGTGTAGGAGTTGGAGCGGGAGGGGGTGCGGGGGAGGGGGTGCGGGGGAGGGAGAGGTGTTAAAGAGTTTGCGGATATCTGAAATTTTAGAAGAGAAGAAGGAGGCAAAGTCATCAGGGGAGATAGAGGAGGGAGGAGGAGGGGGGGGAGGGTTAAGGAGGGAGGAGAAGGTAGAGAATAGTTTACGTGGGTTGTTAGTGGAGGCTTGGATTACAGATTGGAAATAAGCACATTTAGCAGAGGAGAGAGTAGAGGAGAAGGAGGAGAGGAGAGTGCGGTAAAGGTCTAGGGCAGCAGGGAGTTTGGTTCTCTTCCATTTCTTTTCAGCAGATCGCAGTGTGATTCTTGCCGAGCGGAGCGCAGAGGAGAGCCAGGGATGGGGAGGGGAGGGGCGAGCAGGACGGGAGGTGAGGGGACAGAGGGAGTCGAGGGAGGAGGTGAGTGAGGAGAAGAGGGTGGAGGTAGCAGAGTCTACGGAGAGTTGTGAAAAGGAGTCGATAGGAGGGAGGTGAGAGAGAGCAGTGGAGGCAAGGACAGAGGGGGAGAGAGAGCGGAGGTTACGGCGAGAGGTGACAGTGGGGGTGGGAGGAGCAGGGAGAGGGGGGAGAGACAGAGAAAAAGAGATGAAATAGTGATCAGAGAGGTCCAGGGGGGTGACAGAGAGGGTGGAGGGGCAGCAGGCCCTGGAGAAGGTGAGGTCCAGTTGACGGCCAGCTTTGTGGGTAGGAGGGGACGGAGAGAGACAGAAGTCGAAGGAGTGCAGGAGAGGGAGGAATCCAGCAGAGTGGCTGGGGTTGGAGAGATGGATGTTGAAGTCACCCAACAGGACAGTCGGGGTAGACAGGGAGGGGAGGGAGGAGAGTAGATAGTCGAGTTCATCCAGAAAATGAGTGAGAGGCCCAGGGGGGCGGTACAGAACAATGAGCAGGAGTTGACAGGGAGAGGTTAGTTGGACTGCATGAAATTCAAAGGTACTGACAGAGAGTGAGATGAGATCGGAGGGGACAGAAAAGAGTAAGGAGGGAGAGAGGAGAAGACCCGTCCCACCTCCCCGTCCAGTGAGACGCGGGGTATGGGACAGGACGTAGAGAGAGGACAGGGCAGCAGGAGTAACAGTGTTATCAGGGGACAGCCAGGTTTCAGTGAGAGCAAGGAAATCGAGCGAGAGGTGGGAGGCAAAGGCAGAGATGAAATCAGCTTTGTTAGCAGAAGAGTGACAGTTCCAGAGTGCACCAGAGAGTGTGCGGGAGGGGGGGAGAGGCAGAGAAATGAGGTTAGAGGGGTTAGAGGAGCAGTAGCGGAGGGAGGGCAGAGGACGAGGACGGGAGGACAGAACAAGGATGTGAGAGACAGTCATAGCAGGACAAAAGGCACAGTGGAAGCAGTAGGGTGGAGGGTACAGACCTGACTAGTAGAGAGCTTCTTCTAGAGCCCCGTTAGGTTAGGATCTATTGGAGCAGCGTCTCAGTGCAGGCCTCCCCTCGCTGGACTCCCACAGCTAGACTCCCGGCTCTTTTGTTGAGGCTCTTTGGTTGGCTGGCGCGTCTGGCTGGCGCTAAAATAGGCTGCTTAATATATATTAAAAAAACAACTGCGTGGAAACCAATCAGATAGCAAAACAACTTCTATTCAATTAAACCACTCACCTGGTACTAATCACACACACCAACTCAGCTAATTCAAACACCACCTTACAGAGTTACCAAATGTAGTTAATTAAAGATTACTTGAAGCAGGAGCTAGCCTATCTGCCTCAGTCCCTGGTTCCTGTAGACTGATCACTATTTATATGCACACCCTAGATGGGTTCCACCTCACTTTGCAAGGGGACTGGCACAACTGCTAACTGCTCTATTGACAATACTTTTACACACTTCAAAGGGGATCACACCACTGCAGGAGGCTGTGTGGAGACCAATCCAAATGCAAACCACCCTCCCTGAGAAGTTACAAATTGCAAATCACCTTAATATTCAAAAAATTCCGTATAAATGCACCTGCACTGTGATAGTCTCAGAGGTCCGTTTAAAGCGCAGAGAGCATCATGAAGAACAAGGAACACACCAGGCAGGTCCGAGATACTGTTGTGGAGAAGTTTAAAGCCGGATTTGGATACAAAAAGATTTCCCAAGCTTTAAACATCCCAAGGAGCACTGTGCAAGCGATAATATTGAAATGGAAGGAGTATCAGACCACTGCAAATCTACCAAGACCTGGCCGTCCCTCTAAACTTTCAGCTCATACAAGGAGAAGACTGATCAGAGATGCAGCCAAGAGGCCCATGATCACTCTGGATGAACTGCAGAGATCTACAGCTGAGGTGGGAGACTCTGTCCATAGGACAACAATCAGTCGTATACTGCACAAATCTGGCCTTTATGGAAGAGTGGCAAGAAGAAAGCCATTTCTTAAAGATATCCATAAAAAGTGTCGTTTACAGTTTGCCACAAGCCACCTGGGAGACACACCAAACATGTGGAAGAAGGTGCTCTGGTCAGATGAAACCAAAATCGAACTTTTTGGCAACAATGCAAAACGTTATGTTTGGCGTAAAAGCAACACAGCTCATCACCCTGAACACACCATCCCCACTGTCAAACATGGTGGTGGCAGCATCATGGTTTGGGCCTGCTTTTCTTCAGCAGGGACAGGGAAGATGGTTAAAATTGATGGGAAGATGGATGGAGCCAAATACAGGACCATTCTGGAAGAAAACCTGATGGAGTCTGCAAAAGACCTGAGACTGGGACGGAGATTTGTCTTCCAACAAGACAATGATCCAAAACATAAAGCAAAATCTACAATGGAATGGTTCACAAATAAACATATCCAGGTGTTAGAATGGCCAAGTCAAAGTCCAGACCTGAATCCAATCGAGAATCTGTGGAAAGAACTGAAAACTGCTGTTCACAAATGCTCTCCATCCAACCTCACTGAGCTCGAGCTGTTTTGCAAGGAGGAATGGGCAAAAATGTCAGTCTCTCGATGTGCAAAACTGATAGAGACATACCCCAAGCGACTTACAGCTGTAATCGCAGCAAAAGGTGGCGCTACAAAGTATTAACTTAAGGGGGCTGAATAATTTTGCACGCCCAATTTTTCAGTTTTTTATTTGTCAAAAAAGTTTGAAATATCCAATAAATTTCGTTCCACTTCATGATTGTGTCCCACTTGTTGTTGATTCTTCACAAAAAATTACAGTTTCATATCTTTATGTTTGAAGCCTGAAATGTGGCAAAAGGTCGCAAAGTTCAAGGGGGCCGAATACTTTCGCAAGGCACTGTACATATACAATATGCACTGGTAGGTAAAGCATGCAAAACCCATGTAGCAGGTGAGGTCACTTACTTAATTGCTACCAATAATTTAATTGCCGTAACATTCCTGGCAATCTCCCACACCATATATAACACCTGGTGGTTTCAATCAGCAAAGTAAGGCTGCTGCTGCTGTTGCTGGTAAGACCATGCTCTCTTTTGTTTCTTTGTGTGCTGGTTTCCCCTCATCTAAAATCTTTTATTTGTTTTATGGGTATTTAGTAGGGTGAACAAGTGGGAAGAAGATCGTTTGATTGTTTTGGTTCACCCGAGGTAATGTATGTCTTTGTTTTTTCTGTGTTAGGCAGTTTTGTTGTTTTAATGTGTTAAATTCAGTAATTAAGTAAACTGTCAAATATGTTTTGTGGTCATGCATACTTTTTGTTTCTCTTTTTATAGGAGACGCGTTGGCCACTGTTTTGTTTCTATTAAATATAATTTGTTTTTTTTTCTTGCTTTTTGCTCTTTTGTTATATTTTGCTTGTTTAAATTAATTTAGCTTGATCTGGTGTGTTTACTAAAAGAAACGGAAAGACGACTATACTTTGCTAGTGTTTAAATGTATCAAATGTACCAACAAATCTAAGTGCAATCTATTGTGATAAAGAAACAAACGTTACATATAGTATTAAGTACTAAGGGTAGAAATCTGAACTAAGGCGTGGCGCCGGTATTCAGCCCTTCCTCGCTAGGTCACACTGCCTCCTGGTGTTTTTGCTGAGTTACGATTTGCGCACACTTAAGATTTGTTGGCACTTTGTTATATTTTTTTGATTGTAATTTTTTTGTGTTTGGTTATTTATTTTAAGCACTTATTTGGTATTTGCGGGGTTTTTTTGTGTTGTTTTTTGAGAACCTTTTTGTTTCCAGGCGCAGTGTCATTTGAGAGGGGCTGTTGTCGTGCTTGTCCATTTCATTTTCACCTTTTATGAGACTTCCCTTGCAGCATAGAAATTGTTGTTAGTTAGAAAAGAAGACACTTGTATTGTCAAGCAAATATTTTATTTCTTTTAATTCGTTTCTTTAATAAATGTGCTTTAATAAATGTGCTATGTGGGGCAGGGTTTTAAACTACATGTGCATTGCCATTCCTTTTTATTCTTTCATTCATTTGGAAGGGACTCATGAGAGGGTGTGATAACATTAGACCTGTTAATTCAGAGTCCCCCTTACTCCTGGGATGATTAGGGGGTGACGTAGTGTATTCAATAGGCTAGGTGTTACACCCAGTTTAAATATGTATCAGTTCTCATACACAGATGCCTTCATTCAAAAGGAGACGTCCACTTAGTAGTAGAAAATAACATTTTATTGATTGTGAAGGATATACCTGATGGCCACATGAACAATTGGCAATCAGTTATGCCCAACATGAACATGATAGCCGACAGATACATAATACATTCACATTTATAATTTCGCCCATGGCCTTATCCATTGGAGCTCGATAGCCACCCCTATGCTGGCCGAGGTAAGATAAATGCAATACAGTGATTAAGAATGACTCGGCCAGCGGGCAGAACAAGTGGCACTTGGGGCCACCTTCCCCCAAAATATAAGGCCGCCGCCAATTCTTTGCATAGTTAACCATCACCTGTGTTTTTTGAGGAACGTGGGTAATGTCCATTGATAATGTGTAAAATTAATCATGCACTTGATCAATAGACCAGTCTGATGTGAAGCAAGATAAATTGATTTCTTGTTTGTAATAGTGCATGATAATTATTTTTTGGTCCTGCCTGATTCAAGGAGCTAAGATGCTGCCCAGTACTGACAGCCATGATATGTATTTATGATGGATTTGGATGCCAGCGGCAGGACAAGTGACAATCAGGTCACCTTCCCCCAAAAGAATGAGGCGGCCTAAGCCTCCCCCACCCTGAAGATCTAAACCACTCGGCACTCAGGTAAGGAAAAAAAACCCTACTCACCAGAAATAGGGGGAAACCTTAGGGAATCCATGGCAGAGGGTTACCCTTCCTCCGGGTTGCAAATAATCCATAATTAGCCACATCACATTTTTTGTGCCGATAATAAGTCAGAGACATTCTTTCGAATGTAGAGTTTGTATGCACCAGAAGTCCATCTCCCCATAGCCTTGATTAGGTGTGGAGCAATGTTCCTGGAAGCAGGAGAAGTTGCGGCGCCGATCCTGAACGAATGTCCGGAGTAGTTGTCGGGAGGATGCCCAGTGTGAAGGAGACACCGACAGTGGTCTGTGACAGAGATCGAATGATTCTTGGTGTTAGATCTCCCTCCCGACCCCTGAGGGCGCTGTGTAAAGGGAACTCAGTACCCTGGACTAAATGACAATTTATTCCTTGGGCTAGATGGAAGTCGGCCATCTAGAAAAGGGGCGAAGCTACGGTACCCAAACTAGCTGTCTGTTTGTATCCGCACTGCATTGCATTCACCTGTGTTCACTTACCACTCTGTCACATGGTCACAGAACCAGTTCCTGGACATGACTATCCCTTCCGGGGTGAGAAACAGGGGATCTTGGTTGCTGACCGTCGGACGCAGTGACAGATAGCTGAAAAGAGCAGAAACAGGACAAATAATACAATGTGTTTTTGATAAGTAAACATGCATGCCTTTCTTTTCTCGGTCTGATTTTGAATGTTTTAAAAGTAAAGAGTATGTGACCTGGGATTGACGATGGAGATCTCCTATGCAGAGGTCCGAGGATGGGTCGAATGACTGGTTCCGGCATGTGATTTCGCCACATCGTAAAAAATCCACAGAAGGCCAAGATGAACATTTCTTCCAGAAATCTTTGTATGGAGAAAAGCAACCTGAGCATAGAGTGGTGATCATGGATTCCAGGAGTTCCTTTGTCATAGGCAACTTGGAAGATGAAGGTTTGGAAGCAGTTTGTTGAATCCCACGGAGCAGCATTAGTATCTGAGGAAGATGAGATGGGGGAGGGATAGCGATTCTGAGCAAACGAGAGTTAAACTGTAGTCCTGACAAGTATCGGTGTATGGTGGAAAGGGAGAGATTGCGTTTTAAAAAGCAATAAGTAATGAATTCCATAATGGAAGATTTGGAAGTAAGGCATGAATGTGACAGGGAGCAATATTTGATGTAAGACTGCCACCCTGTGTTTTGTGAGACTGATTGTTTCATGAGATTAACTGCGGATTCAGAGATCTGGATGTTGGGAGATGATTGATTTAATACAATATGAGGTCCTTCAACCCAGGACATGGCTGTGGTACGGGGTCTCCTGAAAAAGGTGCGTGGAATTTCTGAATTTAAAACGAGTGTCAGCGATTATGTTTTTTGAACCCGGGATGTGATTTGCTTGGATTCTAAAGTTTCCCAGCACTGAAACCCAGGTGAGCTTTCTCATGAGCTTCATGATTGTAGGGGAAGAGGATTTGCTCTTATTGATAATAGCTACTATAATAATAGAGAGGTTGTCGCAATTAAATGTTATGACCTTTATTGACCAGGGGCAGCAGTGTGGAGTAGTGGTTAGGGCTCTGGACTCTTGACTGGAGGGTCGTGGGTTCAATCCCAGGTGGGGGGGACACTGCTGCTGTACCCTTGAGCAAGGTACTTTACCTAGATTGCTCCAGTAAAAACCCAACTGTATAAATGGGGAATTGTATGTAAAAATAATGTGATATCTTGTAACAATTGTAAGTCGCCCTGGATAAGGGCGTCTGCTAAGAAATAAATAATAATAATAATAATAATTTATGCCCCCAGATTACGGCTGCAACAATAATAGGATACAATTCAAAAAATGCTGAAGATTGCTCTGTGGAAGGTAAGGACGAGAACGGGGGGGGGGGGGGGCAATTCCCGTAGAACCACTTGGAACCTGAGATATCACGAAGCCCTGAGAGGGGGCAGCATCGGTATAGAGACAGAGAGAGTCTGCAGAAGTAGTTAAGTCATTGTAAAATAAGGAAATGCTGTTCCAGTTGGAGAGGATGTGGAACCATAGGTTGATATCGGCCAGGCACCCCGCATTGATGTTAACATGGTGTTGTAGTTCGAATACGGAAGATGCTAGTTTTAAAAGATAAACAAATGAACGCCCTTGTGGAATGATCCTTGTAGCAAAATTAAGATGACCCAGTAGAGAGAGACATTCGCGTTTAGTACAAGATTTTCTGTCCTGAAAGGATTAAGACGTCTGCAATTCGATGCAATTTGTCTTGGGGGAGACTTGCTTCCATTTCCTTTGAGTCCAGTTCAATCCCGAGGAATACAGGCAGGTGGTAGGTCCGAAGGTTTTCTCCACTGATAGAGGAACTCGGAGTTCAAAAAATGCAGTTCTTAAAATACTAATAGAACGAGCAGGGGGCCGATCCTTAAAGTCCACTAACAGAAAATCATCTAATAGATGGAGCATGAATGACAATTTGAAATTATTTAGTAGAATCCAACACAATGCTTCAGATAGTGAATTGAAGATGTGAGGACTGCTACTACAACCGAACATGAGGCGAACTGAGAAATAGAATTGTTGTTTCCTTTGAACTTTCAGGCCAGTGAAGTGATGACAAAACAGCTCATTGTCTAAGATACCCCAGTTAACTGATATTATCCCTTTACGGTCCATTTATGCAGTGCGTCTCGGGCGCGTCGGGTCCAATTTATTTTCACACACGCAGTTTATTTTAGACGCACTGTTTAAAAGTATTTTTTCATAGTAAAACATGAGGTACAGAGCTGAACCTCTGTACCTCATAGACAAATCGGTCACGAGACTAAGATAAACACCCAATTCCTGACGGTGCACGGGAAATGTGTCACAGAGAATGTCTCTGTACAGACTAAATGCAGTTTAGTAAATTGCAAAAGTACGTTTTTTGAACAACCGGGGATCTTAAAACAATGGATACTTCTACCCCATTCTAACACTCTGTTATCATACACCTGGAGGGAACAGATAAGCAAAGGAACTAGATTTATGTCCCTACCTTCTTGAATTTGTGTACAGTTTGCTGGAGACTAAGGCTGGTCTGGACAGCAGGGAAGCTGGGTTGTGGGAATTGGAGCTAGCTACTGCTGTTGAAAGATTAAAAGAAGGGCCGGAATTGAGTGGGCTTGAACAGGACGCCACAGCGGGAAGCGGAGATGGAGTAATGAGGAAAGCTGATGCAGAAGGACCAAGAGGTACAGGATGGCATTCAAGGTAGGAGAGACGTTATTCCAGCCCGGAGACTGAAGCTTGCATTGTTTGCAGGACTGGGCTGCTTGAACGGTGGAGGCCTCGTCCAATGGAGACGGGACCGGGGATTTGGCGGTTGATGCTTCGGATTGATTTAGCAAGGAAATGAGATCCTCGCGGGAAGCACCAGCACTGTAAGAAATGTTCCTAGAGTACTGAAGCCAAGGAATTTTCCATGACTGATATTTCATTTTTTTAATTGGTGCAGCGCATTGAAGAGACAGCCGAGACGTTTTCTTGAGGTCGAACTGGCGTGGCTGGGCTCTCGGGAGCCAAAATGCGACTTTCAGATCGAGGAGTCGAATCCATAGTGCCAGGTAAGCGTACCAAACAAAGAAACCGCAGAGAGACCTATTTAACTGGTTAAACCGGTAACGTATGAGATTGATGGGTGGAGTCTCCTTTCGGAAAGACAACAAGTTTCCAAATCTGTATTTCAACAAATATATATAAAAAAAGTTGTTTCCAGGTTTCTGTTTGTAAACATAACATCAGATGCTTGGAAGAGGGCAGATTTGATGTCATGACGCAAAGGGGCAGAACTCAAAACCTACTGCTGTTCTGTATCACCAGAGAAAACATGGCATCATTTATTTTCAGGCACTGCTTGTATACAACCCAAGATTAACTCTAGATTGTTGCTCCAAGTGTGTAGCTACTTCAAGAACACACAAAAGTTTCTGTCATAATTAGAGCTGTTTAGAATGTATATATATTTTTTTTTAAACTGTAACCAAAAATATTAATGTTTATTATGGCATTCTACAATAAAACGCGCTGTGCGACATATCATATGTGTTCATTGTCTCAAGACTGTTATATGTTTTTTGTTGTTTTGATTGTAGTGCTGTTGACAGAGAAGCGAGTTTTCTTCCCCTACAATTGCATTATTTTTTAACATACTTAAAGGTCATGTTTTCAAATCTCAGATAAGACATTTGGTAAACCTATTACAAGTATATGTGAATTTTTGTGGGTCTTTACAAATTGTATTCGACTACCATTTTGGGGTTAAAATGTTTCCTTGGATACTGATTGCTACCGCCATGTGTGGTCGTAACATTACCTAAATAATGCATCGGGCTTCTACCATCGTAAACTAGTTTTAGAATATAAAAAATAGATCTGCTAATAAAACCTTCTAAATCTAGGATACTAATCTTAATTGAATGTAATTGTTTTCATTGTGAATTGAATTGACCCTGTGACTGTTTGTTTCTACCTGTCAAGGGTGCCGGTCCTTCTGTTGGGTTGGGTTGGGTTGGGTTGGTAGTAGATATAGTGATACTAAAAGAAACATATAAAACTAATTGACAAACAGTTTAACAAGATAATTCCATAGGTGTCATCTGTTATCCATTTCCATGTACTGTATAGGTCTCAAATGTGCAGTTTTGAAAAACACATATTAGAAACGCATGTTTGTTTTTTGTTTTGTTTTTTTACTATAGTAGACTACAAGCCTTTATATGACCTACCAAGCACCTGCTTCCCTTTCTGACTGAAATGCTTTGCAAACCAGTACCATGCTTTAACCACAAATAGACATATTCTGAGATGAAATTGCCAAGAAAGTGATTCCCTTGAAGTAGGACGAACAGACTGAGAACTTTCTTTACCCTAGTATAGTACCTAATATGATTATTGTAAAATTTAAATGCATGCATTCTTCTAAAACATTTTACATGAGACCAATATAGCGAATGAAAGAGCAAAACAGTTACAATTTATGAAATGATTTAATTAGCTATAGGTTATACCATTGGTATTTGGGAATGAAAGAGCAAAACAGTTAGAATTTATTAAATGATTTAATTAGCTATAGGTTATACCATTGGTCTTTGCAACTGTGTGTTCATGTTATGATGGTGATGGTGGAGGGGGAGTTGGGATTCGATAAAAAGCACCCAGCATTTTCTAGCTTTACCATGCCATGTGGAGAGATTCAATAATTTTAGAAAAACAACACATTCTTATTAATTACTTTAACATCTTTGTTTGATATGTATAATTTGCCATTTATGTTGCTACTTTACATTATTTATTTATCTAATTACAGGAATCAATTTCAGATTAAGAGGCTACAAATGCATTTATGCCATTTGCTGCTGAAACAACAGGTTTACTTTCAACCCCAAGAGAGTCTTACTTCAAATAATCATTTATATAATTAGTCAATGTGGGATTGTTGTCTCTTCCTATATGAAAGGAATATTGCTTTTCATGACATTCTTGTACGAGACAGTTGCAGCATTATGTATACTTTATCACTTGTTTTGTTTTATAAAAAAATTACCCACATATGCAGATGTCATTAGCTCTGGAGAAAAAAAAAAAAGAGCTTTCCTATTGCTACAGTGACCCAGGAGAACAAGAATATGTACTAATCCAACACATCCAAAGGGGACAATTAGGAATAGACACTGAGGTACTCTGCAGCCCTCTTCTCATGCTAGCACATTTCACTTTAAGGCATTGCAGTAGGTGTGGCTGGACATTTTCTGTTTAAAAGTACTCTCATATCACAGTAGTCTATTTATCCATTTTGCAAACAATGTTTTTTTTATACTGCTATTGGGCACAGCCCTGCTTCTCACTTCATTTTTAAACATAACATTAGATCTGAAGATGGGACCAAAGATGATTCACTGTAGCTGCGAAAGGTAGGTAGGTTTAATGATAAAGTGAGCTTGCTATCAGAAATGTGGACAGCAGCAAAATCTTATAAGCCAACACGTGAAGGTGTTTCGGGAATAGAAAGCAACATCATAAAGCTGGCTCTGTAAACATCCGCAAGACATCTGGTCCACTTGAGATTGCAGTCCTAAAGGAATATTTACTGTTGTTCAGGGAACGGGGAAGTACAACAGAACCTGTGCCTATGACCCAGCTCCCAGTGGCTGGTAGTATTGGTTGGGTGGTATCTGTTTAATTAAGTAATTTAGCTTCTGTAAATTCCAAACATTCTGTGGCTTGTCTAGCCAACGTAGTGTCATCAGGAAAATAATAATGTAATAAAAAATGCTCTTGGGGGCGTTGTTAAAGCGCATATTACATTATTAATTAACTATGAGCAGCTATAAAGCTGTGTGTTTGAGGCCTGCTCATCCATTCAGAATCATATCACTCAGAGATATTAGTTAATTAACCATGTGATATGGGCTTCGTTATGCATTATGCTTTTGCAGAATTTCAAATAGCTTTTCAATAATATATTTATGCTCAAAGACATCTTGGAACTCAGTATGTTATTTACTGTAGTTATTCTGGTTGGCTGGGTTTTAGCTTGCACATTGGGATGCTATCTATGTGGAGTTCTAAAGCACAAGGTAGCAACATTAAGTGTGATATTGGCTCAGGTAATCTTGATTTTCTTTCTCAGTAAAATGGAGCATCTTAAACCTCCAACGGCTTTGTGTCTAGAAGGCAACCTAGCAGAAAACTGCCAGATGTGCAATCAACATTTCAAACCGTTCTTACTAATCAGTAAAATGGAGGACACTTTTTGTGACAGATCCATGAGCAGTAAGT
The DNA here is from genome assembly GCF_902713425.1 of Acipenser ruthenus. Classification (NCBI taxonomy): domain Eukaryota; kingdom Metazoa; phylum Chordata; class Actinopteri; order Acipenseriformes; family Acipenseridae; genus Acipenser; species Acipenser ruthenus. The sequence continues at coordinate 49,251,009 of NC_081192.1, forward strand.
ATTGAACTGAGGGGCAACATTAAAACCGGACCAGACAAAATGGAAAAAAGCAATGATATTGATAGCCATGATAGTCAAACCCAAAAATATTTAAATCTTCACTAATTTATATGATTAAAACCTGGCTATAACTCAAGATATGACCTTGGGGGGGAAAAAAGTTCCAAGGTATTTGGCAAATACAGTGGGTAAGAGCTTGAAAATCTTATTTAATACACCTCTTGATGGATAATAATGTAAGAGATTATTTATTGTATCTGGGTTATTCCAGAAACCTTTCCCTTAATGCTAAATGGTCTGGAAGAAACAGACAACAGTACATGACGGTGACAGGGAAGCTACTTTCAGGTAATTATTGTTTACATTAAGTTTTCTTTTAGGAAGAAATATTCTCCTTCCAAATGCAAACGACCTAATTCATATTAAAATACTGAAGGATATTATTATTATTATTATTATTATTATTATTATTATTATTTGTTTATTTAGCAGACGCCTTTATCCAAGGCGACTTACAAAGACTAGGGTGTGTGAACTATGCATCAGCTGCAGAGTCACTTACAACTACATCTCACCCGAAAGACGGAGCACAAGAAGGTTAAGTGACTTGCTCAGGGTCACACAATGAGTCAGTGGCTGAGGTGGGATTTGAACCAGGGACCTCCTTGTTACAAGCCCGTTTCTTTAACCACTGGACCACACAGCCTCTTATGTTTAAATGTTTCTATCTGAGTTCCAATTTGGTCTTGCGTGACTTGTATGTTTTTAGGTTCTGCCGAAATATCGCAAGTGCAGCCTGCCTCATTTGGCCACCAAAAAAATTTAAAAAGCAAGGGAAACAAAGCAAAAACCCAGACATTGCGTTAAACGAATACGAGATATAAAAACAGTTTTTGACTGCATATATATATATATAATAAACCTATTATACATGTACATATATAATAAATCCACGTTTTCCTACAGAACCGTAGCTTCAGCGATTCTGATATATATAGTAGTCTACTAACGAAGCAAAAATCCAACACAGGTTAATAATATAAATATTAGCCTATAAATATTAGTCACAATGTTTAGTACAGTACATTTTCAAAATCCTGGTAGTTAATCTACAATAGGCTGCCCTACTCAACCACACTCCCCACAACATAATATTCTTTTAATAATAATAATAATAATAATAATAATAATAATAATAATAATAATAATAATAATAATAAATACTTGAATCTGAATTCCGCAGGGACAGTGCAAAGCCTTTTTTTTTTTTTTTTTACATTTAATTAAAATAAAAATTCATAATTTAATAAATCAATAGCAAATAACTTCATGGAAAATACATGTTTCCACTGCATCTTTGACAGTAAACTTATCTTCTTTAACCCCATCACTAAGTGAAGCCTGGAGCTGTACAGCTTGCCCATTGTGTGTTTTAAGGGTCAACATTTATGTAATCTCAACAGCTTAGAAACCAAATGTTCCAAAAAAACATGTTTGTTTTGGTATTGTGAAATAGCAGAGGGATAAAAAGTTTCTGTTTTATGTGACAGTAGGACCCATTTCCCATTGTGCAGTATGGATAATACATGCCTTGATTGATTAATGCATGACATGATACATTCATATTTTAAGATCATACATGTATGCTATAATCACACTGTTAAAATGACTGCATGCCAGATTTTTGTAATATCTGTGTTCTAGCAGTTTTGTTTTATATTACTGACAATCTATTATATTATTTTCTGCTTGCCATGGCTGCCACTTTTAAATGTATAAATGCCTCCATTTAGATTACTACTAACAAACGTTTAGAAAATCAATGAAAAGTTTGCATCATTGATCTCTTCCTGATGATGACACTCTGTTCCATTATTAAACAACCAGTATTTTCAACACCTATTACCAGAAGAGACATATTTACAAATTCTGGTCATTTGGATGATATCCCGTAACTCCTGTTCAACTGCACGGTCACCGTGAGTCAATTAAAGTCTGATTTTGCAATACCATGAGGAAGGAAATGTTATGTGCATGAATCCCTTGTTTCTTGCTGATGTAAGTACCAACAAGTCTCTTCAGAGTTGACACTGAGCCCATAAAAAGTGGCACAACCTTGAGACTCATAAGAGATTTACAGACATGCGACATGGAAACATTCTTTGCTGATTGGACAACTGACCTTTCAAAGTTTACCCTTGACACTAACATATAGAAAGAAATTAAAAGTAAATTGATGCTTTATCTTTACCGTCAACCATTTGTATTATGAAGCAACAAAAATATCTGAATAGAATACATTTTTCTGGAGCCTTCCCATCAACTGGTTAACTGGGTCCCTAAGATAAAAAAAGCCTTTAAAATATTTAAGAATATTGCAATTACGTGTGTAACTTACTACTTAAATAGCAGGGTTAAATAGTTTAATTGATAGTCACACTTTAACTAGCATAACGTGCTGTATTTATACCCCAGTGGAAGAAAGGCTCATGTACTACTTGAAAATGTGTTTACCATCATTTAAGAAAGAATTGTATAGCCCGCACCACATTAATTACACACATGATTGAGCAACTTTTTTTGTTACATCCTTGCTACATATACAGCACAATGTGTTACTGTACATTCGATGCTATTCTTACTGCTGTGAATTAAGCCAGTTGTGCAATATACATTGCACATTATATATCTTATGTCTTTCATTATATATTGTGACCAAGCCCTCGGCTCGGGCTCGTTTGCACCCATTAAATTCACTGACCCAGACATGGAACTTCAGTTTTAATGCCGTTGCGCACTTTTATTAAAATCAAAACCAAATAAACAAACACAAAGCCTAACTCCTTCCAGGAGTGCTAGACTAAACTTGTTTGTGTTTTGTTTTTTTTTCTAAACTAAAGGGTTAGGACAGCCAAGCCATTTTCCCAACAAACCTGTTTTCTTTATTTTTTTTCTTAACCAGGCTGGGCAAAAGCCTTCACTGGTTTCTTTCTTAACACACAGCCTTTCTCTCTTACCAGTTCCCTGGTGGTCCTCCCCTAATGGAGCTTCCAGCTGTCTTTTTATTTTACGTGGTTGTTCCCACTTAGCACCAATTATCTTGTTAAAGACCAATCACATTCTCACATGTAACCCCATCCCTGCCAACCACCACAAAAACACACACGTTATTTACAGGTAGGGATCTGCCCTTCCACATATCTTCCCTCTTGTGCACAGCATACCCGGCCATTCCAAGGCCACTTCTCCCCCCATCTTTAAAATTCACGCACCCTCCCTCAAGTCCCACATTGTCCACTTTCACCCATTGTTGTGGGTGGGGTTGAGGGTGGGTCAATCCATCTTACAGCACCTCCTGAAAGGGACCAAGAACCACTGACCGGGGACCCAAACGGGGTGGCAGGTGCGACTGGAGAGCAAGAGACAGTGACCAGGAGGTTACAGCAGCCGGCAGAGGTGAGAGCCCAGGAGCCGGTGCAGCAATGTCTGATCCTCCAGGAGGAATGAAGTAAAAGGCAGTGGGAAGGCCAGTGACGTCTACCGACAATATAGTGACGTCTGAGGTTTCAGGGGGAGCGTAGTAGGCGACCAGGCGAGGAGCTTTGCCTGACGGTGCACCGACCTGGTCTCTAGGTGCAGCGACTGGCAGTCTAGACACCCCAGCAGGGTGTCTAGAAGCAAGGGCAAGGGACCGCACCCACCGTCTGCACACAACCCCAACTCTTGCCTCCAACCTCCAAGCTCTCTGCTCAGGCTCGTTTGCACCCATTAAAATTACTGACCCAGACATGGAACTTCAGTTTTAGTGCCATTGCAAACTTTTATTAAACTCAAAACCAAATAAACAAACAGAAAGCCTAGTGATGGGACAGAAGCCTCAGCTAATTCGACCCCACATTAACCAATTGAAGCAAACAGTGTTACGAAGCAAAGGTTTGTGTGGTTCATTGAAACACTAGGTCATGTGACCCATGAACGGTGCTTAGTAGTAGCTGATAGGAAAGAAACACTTTTTACCCAATACATACTCTTTTTGTTAGCAGTGCCCACAGTGTGGTGTTTCAGTCAAAGATCAAGATGCTGTTTTTTGTTTTATATTTAATAAACATTTATGTATTTTTTCAAATTAACAACAAACAAAAAAGCATTAGTTATGTACAAACAGAGCTCTTTATAAAATTATTGGTAAAAAAAAACCTCTGATCTATTATAAGTGTATAATTGGAGTATACAATTTCTTTAAAAATGGAAACAGCAGGGATTCAAACCCACTATTTTCGAACCTCTCTACTTTATAGCTAGAGATATACTACATGCGCCACCAAAGAATCTGCTTGTAAACATGAATTAAAATAGCCTACTTATCACACTATCTTACACGCTATGGTTGAAGTCAAATTATGCTGTCATTTCAAGCAACAACATCTTGTTTTCGATTGGACAACACTTTTATATTTCTAGTATTATTATTTAATTAGGATTTATTGGTTGATATTTAAAATAAATATTCCAGGCAATTTGAAAAAAGCAATGGATGACTTCTGTCTTTAGAAAAAGCACTGAAATGTTCCTTTGCACTGAAACTATTGTTTAAATTATAGATGCCCATTTAACCGATAAAATAAAAAATGAAATTGTTTGATATTGGATGTCAAAAGTGTATGAAATATCCTATATAACACATTGCCTTCTCTGAGCATTAGTGCAATTGTCCACTTTACTAAATGCCTTCTCTCTGGAGAGAGGGGGGCTGTCTTTACTCTCAATGTATTGAGTTGTGCAGATCTACCAGGAGATGCTTCAGCTCAGTGAATCATTAATGTGAACCATATGATTCAGAGGGTTCAGTGGTTCAGGTGGCTCAGGAGTGCTAGACTAAACTGTTTTTGTGTTTTTTTTTTAAACTAAAGGGTTGGAACGGCTAAGCCACTTTCCCAACAAACCCATTTTTTTTTGTTTTATTCTTAACCATGATGGGCAAAAGCCTTTACTGGTTTTCTTTCTTAACACACAGCCTTTCTCTCTTACCAGTTCCCTGGTGGTCCTCCCCTAATGGTGCTTCCAGCTCCCTTTTTATTTTACGTGGCTGTTCCCACTTAGCACCAATTACCTAGTTAAAGACCAATCACATTCTCACATGTATTTTGGCAGGCTGGGGATTAACCCCATCTCTGCCAACCACCACAAAAACACACACATTATTTACAGGCAGGGATCTGCCCTGCCACAATATCTTATACATCTCATTATATACTGGGGTTGTTACTGCTTTCTTCCAGAATTCTCTTGGGAATTAGAAGAACATCTCAAAGGGTTTGTTCCTGGTTTAATAAATACTTACATAAATAAAATGGGTCGATATACCATCAATCAAAGGGTTACTGTTTTTTATTGGTTTTGTAGGAAATGTGAAGTCTTAGTACATACTGTATGTACTGATTTAAAAAATAGTATAATAGATAAAAAAGAAAACGTCAAATGTTTTGCAATTATTTGCATGCTGCAGAACATTAAGAACATACATACAGTACTGTGAAATCTTTTAAACTTATTGGAATATTTTTACAGGAAGAGCCAGAGCAGTCATCAGTGTCAGGTATACACAGCTTACATGCTTTTGTGTGTTGATTAAGAGGTTTTGCTTTTTAGAAAACCTTAAAGCCTGCTTGCTTTTGAAGTTTTAACAGGCCCCATACATACTCCAGGATCTCCCACCATTTTAGGGGCACATACAGCAAATCTTCAAAGACATTCAAGTCCTTTTACTAATTCTCTCTGCTTGCATTCATTTATAATTATTTGTTCAAATGACTCATGAATAAACAGTGTCAGTAATCTTGAAATACATGACCAGTGACTGTAATGTTGCATTAATAACAAAAACTGGTAAAAGCACTTCCGTGTTGTGTGCAGGGGGAGTCATAGGCGTGGTTTACATACAAAAAAAAAAGAAAGTTTCACCTTTTTCTCATGCTATTTTGGAAGTAATTTTGGTTTCTTTGTAGTTTTCTTTCAGGGAGAGGTGATATGTAATTAATATTTTTTCAATGTGTAAAACACCGTTTACGCAGTTTTTCTGGAGCACTGCCAGCTGTATTCATGACACACCACAAACCCAATTCATGACATCAGTTGTACCGGTTTCAGTTTTTACCATGCTATATTCTCAGGACCAGTCTTGTTGACGTCACCTGTGTTAAAAAATCATACCTGAGAATCCTTTCAGAATTCCATTCAAGTGCAAAGTCAATTCTAAATGGTGACATCATCATTTAGAACAGAACTAATAAGTAGCACTATAAGTCATTAGATTTGATACCTAGATAAATATGCAAACTATCGTGCCATAGCTTTAATGTATCTATTAGTAATAGTAGGTAAAGTTGTATTATATTGCACACAATGCTGAGCACAATATAATGGCCTATAAATCTAACCCACATGCCCGTGATGGTTTGAATATGTTTTTATTAAAAAGCAGTTGTTAAACTTTAGAAACATATTCTTTTGCTCAAGTCATTTTTCATGGGTGTCTGATGCTATGTTGCATTTAGTGCTGAGCTTTCAAATTGAATATACTGCCTTCAATTATTGTGTCAGAAACTGCTACACCATAAGTCTTATGTGACTGGAAACAGTTCATTAAACACAGTAAATACAGATGAAGTTTGTTATCTTACCAGAATTCCTATGAAGGTCTGTGACAAAGTATTGCAGCATGAAAAGCTCTTTGAAGACACTAGCATTCTGCCAATTGATTTATAAGTGAATTAATAAAACATCCACTCCTTCTTTAATTCATGCTTTATTGAACTGTTAAAGTTTCACCCTTAAGACCAAACATTGGTATATGTGTATACCTTAATTTAATTTAACCTGTGTTATGTGTGAGTTTAAATAGGGCTCCCCCCTGATATTTTCTTTTTTTTTTCTTTTTTAATAATTTAGTCGTTGCTAATTAGTTTTATTATTTTCTCCCTAATTTGAAATGCCCAATTATTTTTAAGCTCAGCTCACCGCTACCACCCCTGCGCTGACTTGGGAGGGGCGAAGATGAACACACGCTGTCCTCCGAAGCGTGTGCCGTCAGCCGCCTGCTTCTTTACACTCTGCAGACTCACCGTGCAGCCGCCTCAGAGCTACAGCGTCGGAGGACAATGCAGCTCTGGGCAGCTTACAGGCAAGCCCACAGGCGCCCGGCCAGACTACAGGGGTCGCTGGTGCGCAGTGAGCCGAGGACACCCTGGCCGACCTAACCCTCCCACCCTCCCTCCCAGAATAAGAGACTATAATCTCCCCAGTTCTGAAGCCTCATCACTGACCCTGTTTCTGTGGAGCACTGGAACTTTATCCAATTTCATGGTTTTCAAAGTGTTACCTTGGGTCAAGGAGCACCAGGAGGGTAGGCAAAACTTTATTGCAAGTCTGGATGGAGTTACTACAGGCTGTAAAGGAATTGCATTTCTGTAGTCAATAACAACTTTGGTTTCTGATTAGAATAAATGTCAAAGTGTCAATGTGTTTCCAGTGGGCAGAGTGTTGAAGGAATCTTAGACTTGGGATAGTAGTTCAATTTAGGTGAAGGATGTGTTTGAGCCTAGGGAAAAGACAATAAAAGGGGCACAGATGAATGTGGATTTATGCAACATACTGTAATGAGTGTCTGGGGAATTATTTAGTCTGGCAGACTACAGCATTGAAAACAAATTAAGTTATGAATGAATAGCAATTTTGGAAGAGGACAGGTTAAAGCTGTCAAGGGAATTCTAGATAACAACTGTTTATTTCAATGTTTAGGTATTGTACAGAATATTATTTATAGATTAAATAAAACATATATATATATATATACAGTGACTATAGAAGGTCTACACCCCCTTGAACTTTTTTTCACATTTTGTTGTGTCAGTGCCTCAGCGTTTCATGCAATTTAAATGAGAATTTTTTTCCACTTATTATTATTTATTTCTTAGCAGCCGCCCTTATCCAGGGCAACTTATAATTGTTACAAGATATCACATTATTTTTACATACAATTACATTATTTTTTTACACATTATTTTTACATACAATTACCCATGTATACAGTTGGGTTTTTACTGGAGCAATCTAGGTAAAGTACCTTGCTCAAGGGTACAACAGCAGTGTCCCCCACCTGGGATTGAACCAACGACCCTCCGGTCAAGAGTCCAGAGCCCTAACCACTGCTCCACACTGCTCCACGTCATACTCCACACTGTTAAGGGGAAAAAAGGTTTTATTAAGAAAAAAATTCTATATTAAAAATACAAAACTGAAAGATCATAATTGGATAAAAGTCTCCACCCCCCTGAGTTAATACTTGGTAGAAGCACCTTTGGCAGCAATTACAGCTGTGAGTCTGTTGTGATAGGTCTCTACCAACTTTGCACACCTAGATTTGGCAATATTTGACCATTCTTCTTTACAAAACTATTCAAGCTCTGTCAAGTTCCTTGGGGAGCATTGATGGACAGCAATCTTCAAGTCATGCCACAAATTTTCGATTGGATTTAGGTCGGGGCTCTGACTGGGCCACTCAAGGACATTTACCCTTTTGTTCCTTAGCCACTCCAGTGTAGCTTTGGCTGTGTGCTTTGGGTCATTGTCATGCTGAAAGGTGAACTTCCATCCCAGTTTCTGCTTTCTTGCAGAGGGCAGCAGGTTTTCCTCAAGGACTTCTCTGTACTTTGCTCCATTCATTTTCCCTTCTATCCTGACAAGTGCCCCAGTCCCTGCCGATGAGAAATATCCCCATAACATGATGCTGCCACCACCATGCTTCACAGTAGGGATGGTGTTCTTTGGGTGATGCGTGTTGGGTTTGCGCCAAACATAACGCCTTGCATTTAGGCCAAAAAGTTAGTTTCGTCATTTTAGTTTCGTCAGACCACAAAACTTTTTGCCACAGAATCTCCTGAGTGTTTTTTTGCATACTTCAAACAGGATTCAAGGTGGGCTTTCTTGAGTAATGGCTTCCTTCTTGCCACCCTAACATACAGGCCAGATTTGTGGAGTGCTTGGGATATTGTTGTCATATGCACACTTTGACCAGTCTTGGCCATAAAAGCCTGTAGCTCTTGCAAAGTTGCAATTGGCCTCTTGGTAGCCTCTCTGATCAGTCTCCTTCTTGCTCAGTCATTCAGTTTGGAGGGACGGCCTGATCTAGGCAGGGTCTTGGTGGTGCCATACACCTTCCACTTCTTAATAATCGTCTTGACTGTGCTCCAAGGGATATTCAAGGCCTTTGATATTTTTTTATACCCATCCCCTGATCTGTGCCTTTCAACAACTTTGTCCCAAAGTTCTTTTGAAAGCTCCTTGGTGCTCGTGGTTGAGTCTTTGCTTTGAAATGCACTACCCAGCAGAGGGAACCTACAGGAAATGTTGAATTTATCCGGAAATCATGTGAATCGCTACAATTTAACACAGGTGGAGGCCACTTAACTTGGTGTGTGATTTTGAAGGTGATTGGTTACATCTGAGCTAATTTAAGATTGCTACTACAAGGGGGTTGGACACTTATCCAACCAAGCTATTTCAGTTTTTATTTTTTATTAATTTTCTACAAAATTCTAGAATATTTTTTTCACTTGGAAGTTGGGGGGTAGGATGTGTAGATCAATGAAAAAAAAACTATTTTAATGCATTTTAATTCCAGGCTATAAGGCAACAAAAGGTGAAAATTTTGAAAGGGGGTGTAGACTTTCTATAGGCACTGTATATATATATATATATATATATATATATATATATATATATATACACACACACACACACACACACACACACACACACACACACACACACACACACACACACACACATATATTGCGGGGAGCCAGGGGTCTTCTTTTAGGGGCAAGTGAAGCTCACTTCCCAACCTGGAGGCCCAGCCACACTAGCGAAGGTTCTCCACGAGCCAGAGGGGACTATATTAGGATCAACAGTAAACTCTGTCACTAAAGCCCCAGATTTCTATTTCAGTGTTAATAAAACAGACAATCCCAACATAACTGCAAAAGCTCAAGGCACCATCTTCTTAAAGGAGTAGTGTGCCAGTAAATCCAAGACTTCAATATAATTAGTGGGATGCTAATGCTTTATGACAACAATGCCATATTCAGTCCTACTGATTAAAATAATTGGCAGAACATATGTGCAAGTTATGCACATCCAGTATAATTCTAATAACTATTTCTATATCGCATTGCCTTTTTTTACTTCATCGTCAGTAATCAGATTTTATCAATTATTGTTATCATAGAAATAATGATTTGTTGCTCTGGCTTTCACGCAGATGGGCTTTTTCTAGGACTAACTATTTATTTTGCTATGGCAACAAGCAAGGGCTTATTCATGGAAGCTACCGAGAGCTCTCCAAAGCCTCCGATATGGTGGTGCTCAGTCTGCTGTTGCAGAAGCTCAGAACATTCAGATTTGGCATCTGCTACCTAACTAAAGCCAGCAAAGAATCTAACACGAGTGACGAGATGTACTGTACACCAGCTATGCTTTAAAAACTTACCAAAGCAGGTTACACAGTTTTTTAGGCTTGTCATGATCTATATTGTTCAAGATAGAAAAGTCTCAATGGACTTGCACTAATCATTATTTGATTGTCAAAATGTATACACCCATTGACAGATAGACAACGAACAGTATAAAGGGCACATTTACGACGTTGTTCTTAAACACTCTCTTAGTCCCGCTTCTCTCTGGCTCTCTTTTGCTGTTTCTTCTCATCAACATGCAGGTGTTTTCCTTTATTAAAGGTTAATATTAAACACATTTTGAGAAGGAATTGAGAAGAATTCCCAAAAAAGACATCTCATTTGCTAATGTATAGGCTATACATAATGTTTAAACAGTTGGACTATGCAAATACAATGGGAAAACAATAATACATTGTAAAATACTAATGATTACATCAAGTGAGATATTACAGACATTACTGTGCAAATCACAAGTAATGTGTAAAAATGTGCCCCTCAACCATTAACTGTACAGTCCTTTCCACTTGGAATCATTTACACTGGCCATAAAAGGGTTGACTGCAAGAGTGATAGAATGACACAAGTTAATTGTATCAACCTGTATGACCTACGTAATGCCTAGGTTGATATTTTGTTGTAGTTGATACTTCTGCAACCTAGAGGCAATCGTGATACTGATAGAATGCCACAGGTTAAATGTATTAACCTGTGCCACCTAATAACTCTCTAGATTGATAATTTGTTGCAGTATGGCAAAGTGGGATACTATTCTCAATACACGTGGTCTCTCACAGTCCTTCTCGGTTCAAAACACAAACCAAAGCGAAGAAACAGACTGCGATTCTCCGTCCCCTTTTATGCTGTCACACATGACCCCTTGGTAAACGAGCACAACCGCCTCTCCAATCTGCAGCTGCCATGTTGTTTCCCTTCCGGGTCAATGCGTTATTGCAACGGAGTCCCGCCCCCTTTCTAGCTGGCCAACTTGAATCCTGGGAAAGAACTGTCAGGCCAGCCCGTCCAGGGAACTCTGTTCTCGCTGCTTAGCGCCCTCATAGGTCAGGAGGGAGATTTACAACCAAGAATCATTGTATTTCTGTCACAAGTACATACTTCTAGTCCATAAGTGGAAATGCCTGACATTCTAAACAACTTGACATTAAATAGGCTTGATAGTTTTTGACGTACATTCCTAACAAAACTACTAAAAAAAATCTAATCGATATTCGAATAGCAAGATTAATGAGCGAATAATCGAATAGCAAGATTAATGAGCCTTTCTTTCTTTTCTCTCCAGCAAATGATGCACAAGCACAAAAGTTGGTGCGCTAATTGACTAGTTTGGCGTTCTAACAGTTTCATATACATACGCAAGCCGACCTTCTGATTGGTGGCGATTCTCCCGTCTCGGAAGTCGCTGAGCTGCAGTTGAACCTTCCCGAATGCGGTTACAGCAGACCTAGGGGTGTTACAGTATTATTAGCAGCGTTCCCTCGAAGGCTAAAATGCACATGTTTTTCGCAAATAACTGGCAATAACCTTTGCACTCAGTTTACTAACTTTCGCAAGTTATTATCATAAATATCAACCTTAATCGAGACGCCAGCATCTCAGTTTTAGAGCATTCTTGCAAAACATTAACATAAGCATTTGTCTTGCAGCTGATTCTCTGATTTCCCCCTGTAAAAATATATGTCACATTCGTGCAGAGCTCGCTCGGGCATCAGCGAACCTACTTCTGTATGTACAGTGTGGGTGAACCAGGCATCTGGCGATTCTGTCTCTATGGAGCTCTGTTCGGTGCTGCTCAGGAAGTTTACATTTTTTAACTCATTGTATAATATAATACTAAAGCACAATCTTTCTGCATTATTTATAAGTACAAATACTCCGGTAAACATAAATAAATATCACAATACTCACACTTTGACGGTTTTTGTTTTATTTTCCCTTTTAATAAATCCATCACGTGTCTCTGCTGAAACTCAACATGGCAGCTACACCAATGAAGAAAACAATGCAATGTTTCAGTAAAAGACAGATAAATCGCACTGCATTCTTTATGCTGAAAAACTAAGACTGCACTCAGGCAGGGCGTTTCAGAAGTAAGTAAGTTAACCAAATTAATTGCATGTTTAATTATTGTTTAGTTTATTTATGTCCATGCTACCTGCCCTTATTAAAGCTATACTTATTAATATTAAACCATGGCAGTTTCTTAATTATGTTATTTTATCTGACGATGAAGAAATGAGCTCAAATCCATTCTTTGAAGGAAATTGATGGGTTTACTGTGTAAAGGATGTAGTCACTACACTGCACACACCATTTGTTTCATAAAGACATTCTGTCCAGAGACACACCTCTTGTTAAATTTAGCAAATATAACATATAAATTTAGCAAATATAATGCGGCAGAATTAGCAAAGCAACAATTGGGATGATTAATTATGCATTTACATTAAAAGAGGCACAATCGACGGGGCTCCCGAGTGGTGCATCTGGTAAAGGCACTCGCCGGGGGAGGGGGCTACGTCGGCCAGTGTATCCTCGGCTCACCGCACACCAGCGATTCCTGTAGTCTGGCCGGGCACCTGCGGGCTAGCCTGTAAGCTGCCCAGAGCTGCGTTGTCCTCTGACGCTGTAGCCCTGAGGTGGCTGCACAGTAAGTCTGCAGTGTGAAAAAAAAGCGGTCGGCTGACAGCACACACTTCGGAGGACAGCGTGTGCTCATCTTCGCCGCTCCCAAGTCAGCATGGGAGTGGTAGCGGTGAGCTGAGCCTAAAAAAAATATTTGAATATGCCAAATTGGGAGAAAATAATAAAATAACTGGCGATTACTAAATTAAAAAAAGGGGGCACAATAGGGTGATACACAGCACTGAACCTTTGTAGAGCTATTGTTATTGTAATGCCAGCAATATGATAAACAGGTCTTTTCAAAACACCTTCATTATGATAAACAGGTTTTTTCAAAACACCTTGATTTGTAGACTGAATTACATTGTTAGTGAAATGCTGTAAATATGATTCTCACAACAGTGCTGGACATTTGTTTTCTGAACTGTTGTAATATAATTCTTAGGTTCCCTTTCAAGTCGAAGATGATCACCAAACATGTATGGGATATTCCTGCCCTTGAGGTAGGTAATACTGAGCTCTCTATATCAGAGCTGCTGAAGGCCCCTTCCTGGGATGACGCACTCGGTCCCGCCTACCGAGGGTATAAACCCGTCACTCACAGGAAGATCTCCATCTTTTTCCTTCTCAAGACGGTAAGGTAAGACCTCTGTGTTTAGCTGAGTGATAGGAAATAGCCCTCGAGTCGATTCGGGTCAGTTGTATTTCCCTAGCATTCATGCTGAAAGCTGGCTTGCTGCTTTCCTGGAATCAATGACTCTTAAAAAAAGACAGAGTTCTTTTATCTTTCTGTCTTTCAGCGGCCTCCCCGACTGGTGGTAGCCCGCTCTTTTTTACCTGTCGTATGTGAGCGACTGTCTGTGAAGTCATCCGCGAATGAGTTGTCTTTTCTTCTCGAGAGTAACACAGTATCCTCCTAGGGGCCAGGCCTGGCCGTATCCGTGCTGTCGTTCTCGGGGCTAGGTACTGCCGTATCCCCGTTGGGAGCCGCCGGCCGAACCTGACCGCTGCGGTGAGTCAGTTCGTGTGCATTCGGTGTACTCTCTCTCTCTCCTTCACTTCTTTCTCATTAGAAATTGTAATATTTTTGTCAGAATAAAACATCACCCACTGCAGCTTTGGCCTCTGTCCCCCCCAGTACACGCTCCTCGCTGACCAGGTGTGTGTTGACCACGCGGTTAGGGTACGCACTTTGCGTAGCGGCCTCTCCGGTGCTGCCGTACCGCGGCGCACGCATAGCCCGTGATTCTATCTCGGTGCTGAAGTGTGCAACACAGACTGCGTATTTTCCAACGCCCCAGCGTAGGGCACGATAGCGTAACACGGTACGTGGTGTACGTAGTGCCCCAGTACGCAGTGTACGCAGTGCTCGGTATTCACACCACACGTAGTGCGCAGGTGCTAGTACCCCTCCCTTTCTAATGCAGTTACGCACAGTGCGCACGGTACACAGTTCACGCAGTGTACGGTACCCATTGCGCAAGGCATTTGGAATGCTCAAGGCAAGCAGTGCGGTGCACGTTGTACTCGTTGCGTAAGTACTGCTCTACTAGCGCATAGCTCGTGGTGCTGCACGGCAATACCAGTGCGCACGGAGCTCAGCTCAAGCGCTGCACGCGGTGTACATATTACACGGTGCAGGCGTAGTTGGTTGTGCACTAGTACGCTGCGTAGTACACGGTGCACTTGTGCCCATGGTACCCGGCGCAGGGTAAGCGGTGTTAATAGCCTTAGCTGTAGCACTAGCGAATTTTACACTGTGTTAGTACCTGTGGGTCAAACGCAGTGAAAGCAGTGCTTAGTGCTTAGGACTCCCTGCCTAGCATCTCGAATGCAGTACACAGTGCGCTTGGGATGCACGGGTTATTGCGTAAGCACTGCTCAACCTGGCACATAGCTCACGGTGCTCAGCATACCTTGCTGTAACGCTAGTGAGTGGACACACTACGTTAACATTTACCAGTGCTCAACGTAGTGCGAGCAGTGCCTCAGTGTTAATGTACAAAGTCAGCGCCGTATCGGGGTCCCTTCCCTGTACGGCCTGCAATGCATCATACCCACAGGACGTACGGTGCTCGGTAGGCAGGTGCTTAGTACATCAGGGCGCATAGCGCCCTCGGGTGCTCGATGCACGAGGTGCCTCGTTGCCCTCTGCCTGTAGAAGGTGCTCCACTCCGCGGTAGGCTACGAGCTGCCCCGGTCGTGTGACTGCATGTAGTCCAGGCTAGACACCCCTGTCCAGTTACTACGCTGTGTTTACTCTTTTTTTCTGCGTAACTGCCTACATCGCTTTGCGATTGCAGTCTGCCGAAAGGCTTATAGCGATCACTGTTTTCTGTTTTCCTCTGCTATTAAGTCGCCCTAGATAAGGGCATCTGCTAAAAAATAAAATAATAATAATGTTGCCGTTTAAAAGAAAAAGAGACACGTGTTCCTCCACCGAGCCCCGGCTCTGCCGTGCCTCGCTGTGGAGTTGACTCTGCTGGACTGCCTCAGCCCACCCTCTCGGTGCACTTAAAATATTCAGTTCACCCGCACTGCCGTGGTGTCTGCTTTATTACCCTCACAGCTTCCTGTTGTGTGCGTGTATATGTGGTTTTATTTCACTGTCTTGCGTTGTTAAAAATAATAAAAAACGATACAAGCGCGATTCCTCCATCGGGCCCCGCTGTTGAGATGCTTACGCCGGCTTGTTTCAGCCCGCCTACTCGATGGACTGGTAAAAACAAAACAAAATCAGTTACCAGTGTTGCCGTGGTAACTATTATTTTTACCCACACAGCTTGCCGTGGTGTGTGTGCACATTTGTTTCTTTACTGCCCTGCAGTTAGAAATAAATAACAAGCGTGATTCTTCCACGGGAACCCAGTTCTGCTGTGTCCCGCTGTTGAGTTGAATCCGCCGGCTTGTTTCAGCCCGCCTACTCGGCGCGCTTGGTCACCCGCCTGGCATGGTGAATGTGTTTCTCCCATAGCCAAATGGCTGGGTATAAGCCTGTATGTTCCTATTACTGCCTTTGCAGTTAAAAAGAAATAACAGGTTGCAGCTCCTTGAGCCTGTGCTCCACCCTGGCATACGCTATGCGCCGCCACGTTGTGTGACTGCACGTGGTCCAGAACCAGGTTATCGCCACTCTGCACCATGGTGCAGCACCGTGTGCTCCCCTGTACTGCTCTCCTGGTTGCCTACCGCAGCCACTCGAGTCTGTGTATCCACCCCAGTGTATGCTATGCGCTACCCCGAGTTGTGTTGAGTTCACGCGGTTAAGGCTGGGCGCCCTCACGGGTTCAAGAGAAGACGACCACCAACCACGAGGTCACTTCAGTCGCCCTCACGGGTTCGATGGAAAAAGAGGGAGATCTTCCTGTGAGTGACGGTTTTATACCCTCGGTGGGCGGGACTGAGTGCATCATCCCAGGAAGGAGCGCTCTGATATAGAGAGCTCAAAATTACCTACCTCAAGGGCAGGCATATCCCATGCATAATGTTTGGTGGTCGTCTTCTCTTTCAGGGAACCAGGGTTACGATAAGTAACCTAATGTTTTCCTGCTTATTTTAACGCCAGCAATAAGCCAAGTGATATCTATAAACATTAAAAAAAAAACACTATTATAATAGACGTATACCCCAAACTCAACATGACACAACAATCATGACAGTAGAAATAGACATAATGAAGAGTTCTTACCTTTGTATAAGTTAGTTATCAGCAGATGTGTCAGCCGCACGAAGAGCACAGCGTGTGGTTTTCACTAACTCTACTGTGCAGAATAAATGATTTTTTTTCTATGGTTAAATATCAGGACTTTCTTCCTATGCACTGGGACGCGGGACATTTGCTAGGAAATCGGGACTGTCCCTACTATATAGGGACTGTTGGCATGTATGCATTTTAAATTATTTATTTTTTGTTAGGCTAATATATCTGATCTACAGCGATATTCACATTCTCAGACAGGCTTCATAAAGGTAAATATACACTTCATAAAAATTCTATATTTATTTTATATATATATAATCAGAGGATGATTCAGAATCAGAGGCAGAACCACAATAAATGTCTTGTTTAAATTTAAAGTAAATTGTAAAATTGTTGAGATACTTGTCTTGGAATATTGTTTCAAAATAATGCAACATAAATAATATATTAAAATGGTCAATGCGTGGCCGATGGTTTCTCACTGATTAATTTACCCTTTCTTAGTCAAAACAGCAAGTTTCTCAGTATCTAGAAAGCTTAGAGGGAACGCTGGTTATTAGTTTGTATAATTACCCATAATTAAGGCTATGATTTTGTCAAAGAGATCACGGAAATCGTGAATTTGAAAAAAAGTCAGTGAAATCTTAGAAATGGATGTAAAACACTTCTGATTAGGCGCTTTCTTTTTTCCTTTAAAACATGCAGTATGTTATGCACTGAAAATACAAATCTGCAAGTATCTGTAAATTGTTTGGTTGTGTATGCACGTAGCATTCACATGTAGCTGTGTAGGTCAGCGAATGAGATAGCTGAGCGAGCAAGCATGTAAATCGGTGGCAGCTAAAATGCCAAAAAGACAGACGAACAAAGGCATCAGAGAACAGACGTTTATCAGCTTACAGGCTTTCTATACAGCATGCTGTTTGTTCCTGAATCATGGAAAGCTCTTTTAAAGCCTGGTTCATACAGTTCTTCTGTTGATGAATGCGATACATCAGGCGCAGACAACTAAAAGCTGTGCAGCTTCACTATTTGCTGTACGGGACGCATCGTGTCGCAGCACTTTTAACTGTGCAAAGTTGTCGCAGCTGTTGTTCATACTTTAAATACAGACTGTGTCACAAGTGACTAAAATTAGAAAATGGTGATTGCATGTACTGTGTTTGTTTGCACATATTGATTAAATGCTCACAATGTAACTAATTAGTACCTGTTTTTATGTATGCAAGTGTCTTGTTATATTTTCTTTTTCATTTTGTTTGGTTTATTTACCCACAGTTGATGGTGGAGAGTTAACATAATTTTATATTAGAGATTTGTTTTTGCAATGGGGACTGTGACAGAGATCGAATGAGTCTTAGTGTTAGATCTCCCTTTCGACCTGTGAGGGCACGGTGTACGAGGAACAGAGTACCCTTAATGAAATGGCACGACAATTTATTCCGTAGGGTAGATGGAAGTCGGTCAGTTCGGAAAGGGGCGAAGCTATGGCACCCGAGCTCAGTGACCCAGACGGTAAGCGGCGTGGCATCCGAGGACTGGAGGAGCGGATGCGCTCGTTAACCTCGGGGTCATGGGCGAGGGTATAAATAGGGGGCATGGCTTGAGTGATCTGTTCCTTTGCATATGGTTAAATTAAATAACCGAGAAGGAGCCTGTCTTGTGAAAATAAACCGTGAGTGTTTCGTGTCTGTGTCTTAACACTGTGTGTCTTGTGTGTTGTTTCACTAAAGATTACTGAGCACGATCCGGAGCTGCAGCCGCAGGCCAGCGAGAAACCCGGACTTCACCACTCACCTTTTTCCACTACAGGAACTGTCTTTTGTTTGCACCATTAGCACTTGAATCACGCACTGTCTTTGTGTTTGTGTTTTGTGTGGGTGTCTGAACGGGACTTTTGGGGTTACGGGTCAAACCCATGGATTACAAATAGAAGTGATACACGCCGCTGTATCACTTCCAGCACTATTATTATTTGCAGGTTTGCCTTAAGGCTCTGGACATTTATTAAATTAAATAAACACCCTTGCACCTGTACCAACGTTGTCCGTGTGATTATTCTGCATTGCATTCACCTGCACGTCGTTACCACTTTGCCACAGGACTTAATAGTAAAAATTAGTTACAGCTGCTGGCCATCTAGACTCATTGTGGTTAATTATCTGTCCTATAAAAACAGACATTCCACACTCTAGGAGGGAAGGCTGGAGCGAGACAGGAAGCCGGAGACCGGAGGCCGGAGACCGGAGGCCGGAGACCGGAGACCGGAGACCGGAACTGGGCCTGGGCAGCAAGGCACAGCAGGGCGCAGCAGGACTCACTGGAAGAGACACTGAGAAAGAAAGAAAGAAAGATAGAAGACTGCTATGCTGAGGGAAGTAAATGCTTTATTTGAATCAAACAAACAGTGATTTAAAGCAAAGTTACTATTAGAAGAATTTAACTATTGTTTATGTTGGATGTGCCAGGGAAGGTGCATGCTTACAAAGCAGGAAGAGACTGTAGCATTTTTATGCTCAAAGTATGCTTGGGTTGTATGAAAACCCTTTCAATTGTGATTCAACCCTTACAAAAATAAGCTGCAGTACTAATGCAGTTAACTGTAGTACAATGTAGTAGCAATGCAGTAGTATTGCAGTTAGTTATCTGTACTGCAGTATGACTGCAGTATACATGAAGTACATCTGCAGTTTTACTTTTTTTTTGCAGTATTGCTATTTTGTGAATGTGCAGTAAACACTGTAACAACATTTAAATGTGATTAGCTGTGCTGTACTATTGCAGTAGTGCTAGAATGTTATTTACTGAGTGTGAAGTATATCTAGTACAGCTTTTGTAAGATTTAGTTTTCTTTCAGTTGTCTTAATTATATGAAATTAATCATTCAAAGCTTATCCTTATGATGGTTTGACATTTAAAGTCCTCCCCCAAAGAGTGCACCTTTATTAAAGCATGGCAGACAAGGAATGAAAGAGGGAAGAAAAAAAAACATTTACCATTTAAATATATGCCTCTGAAATGCTAATTTCCTTGTGTATTCTTACAGCTACTGAATAAACCCTATTTGAGATCTGCCGATTGAACACTGTTATTGACAATACAGTGAAATGCATTTTTCTAATGTATATACCTGTGTTTTTATAATCAGCACTTGCCTCGTAAATCGTTATTTTTTATATCAATAGATTGAACAGATTATTTGAAAAATTATTATTATTATTATTATTATTATTATTATTATTATTATTATTATTATTATTATTATTTCGCAGATGCCTTTATCCAAGGCGACTTGCAAGTGTTACAGGGCAGTACAAGCATACAGTATTACAAAGCATGATATTTAGGTACAGTTAGAGTACGCACAGACTTATAACAATACCTGTAAAACACTGAAATGCATTTATTTTACAGATATTGTTATAACCACCTTATAAACTGCTGTTTTGGGGCATCAGTTGATTGATCGACTTATTTGAAAACACACTGAATCATAATTCATATATATAAAGAAATGAAAGGAAACCATTTTGTAGAGCCATTAATTCAAAGCCAGGTTAATTCAAAGCTGGGCAGGAGTTCTGATCTGGGTTGTCTTTTAGAATTTTGAATGAAAACGCACACACATGATTTTAAGAGTTTTATAAATAATTTTGTATTTTATCATAAAATCGAAACACATATCATTTAAAAGTTTAGAACATGCAGGCAAGTATCTAGAGATGTGTTTTAAAACTGCCTTTATTCATGAAGTAACGTTTCTATTACCTAATAATAGAAGACCTTGCATACACAGCATAGTAAATTAAAGAACAAGGAGTATACCAACAGGGTTTATTTTTCATGTTTTATTTTTACAAAACAATTTGTTTTCCTCTTATATATAAACAATGAACTTTGTAAGAGATACAATCTTTATATACGTAATTTATTCTTTTGTACTTTAAATGTATTTGTTCTGTTTTATTCTATACCAAAGTATAGTTGTACTGAGCTGTTAGGCGGATGCTACTGAATTGCAACCTACTGCAGCAACCCATATGACAAGACCACCCCTTTAACAATTAAATAATTATGGATGAAATGCCATGAAAACTCATGTAGCGTCAGGACCATTTTACGTCAACCTAAAACAATGAAACAGTCAGTTACATTCACTTCACAGTTACTTTTGAAACTGCCTATATATTAATATTAATCACATTCATACATGTTCTGTAATGGAAGGATAACAGCTGTTCCATCTTCCTGTTTGCCCAGCTGAATGCATTTGTCTCTAAGTTCACAGGGGTAGAGTGCAACAAGACCAGAGGAAAAGCCAGCCCTTAGCATGTAGAAACTAATATTCACATAATCTGTTGTTTAAACAAAGGTAGTGCTCTAGCAACATTTGCAAGGACCACAACGTTTTCAGTACAAGTGCAACTAGTTGCATTTTCATAGTTGCACTGAGATTTTTTAACAACAATGTGTCTGATGTTTGCAACACAGTTTAACAAAGTTGTAACTAATGAGTTACATCTTGAATACTTTGAACTGTATTCATCCATGGAATACAAAGCTCCTTGAAAAACAAATCGCTTGTAATATATATCTTTTGGGCACAAGACTTCTGCACCAGTATGCTACTGAACCACTATTCGGTGTGATACAGGCAGTTCTGATTCAAAAAAGTTGCATTCTTGAGCTCTCTCAGCTGTCTTACATAAATAATGTACTCTCAGAACTGTCATTCACAATGCTTCCATCTTGTATGTAATTTTTGGACAAACTTCTGAGAATTTTTAGCTTTAAGTTCTGGGTGATTTGAATAGGAACGTGTTGTGTCCCATTGAAAAGTTTTAGCAGCCTGCCAGCATTACTTTCAAATGGAAATTGAGAAACAAGGGACCTTGTCGTTTTACACTGTCTGCCAGATGTGTCAAAAGATTAACCTTTCGAGGTTTTCCTTTGATGGATTGACCATGATAACCAAGTTATTTCACATGGTGGTTTAACAGATTTAAAACAATGGTCAATCTCTTGTGTAGCATTAGAATTTGTTATGTAGTCAGGAACAAAGCTTTCTACCGAGTGCAAAAATGTCATTAACAAGCAAGGTCTTTTGACACCATTCACTGCTGTAACTTCAGAAGCTAATTCAGCATCCTGCAGAATATTATTATGTGTTCACTCTTGAGGAAGAGGAATTGTAAGCCTAGTGTCCCCGCCCCCTTTCTCAACTCTTTCTTGAGTGAAAGCAAAAACTGCACCCTACTCTCCATTATATTGTTTTATATTCTGTACAGATGCCCTTGCCACAGAACCCACACAACATATTAAGTTGATGACCTTAGAAAGTTCTTGTTTACCTTTTTTTTTTTGTTGTACCAGAGGAAACCAGCTCTTCAAAGTTCAGAGAGGCCTTCCCCAGGATCTTTAAGCAGATCTTCACAGATCTGACTAGTCTCTCCCAGAATCAACCCCACCACACTGCACGCTCCACAATGAACTTCCAATGCCTTTCTCAGAAAAAAAATTCTGAAGATTAGGATCTTTCATTGTCTTCCATAGCTCTCTCCGATCTAGATCAGCTCTCTTAAAAGTCTTCATTATCCGAGTATATTCTTACACAGTCCCCATCAAAGGGTTTTAACTATAAATCTTCTCAAAGCCAACAGGACATTTTCTGTAGTCTGGTAAGAAACAAGCTTTAGATGTATTGCCCTAGTCACAGCACAAGTGAACAAAGCAGCGTACGCCTTTCTTGTGGATGCATTCACTTTCATGTACAGTGGTCCAGGCCTGTAACCTCAAATGGTGGTGCTTCTGTAATTCTCTCGGTAAGGGAGCCGTCACCTGCTGTCTGGGTTTAACACTGAGTCTTCTGCATATTAAGCATTTGGAGATGATAGATTTAGTCAGTTGTCTTGCTCTTATGATCCAGAATCTCTCTTTCAGCTGCACTAAATCTGTGTTTTGGTGGTAATATCTATGGATGTTGTCTAACACTGAAATCTGATTTCTGTAGTTGTCCTCCTATACTCAGTAGTCCATGTTCATTTAAGAATGGCTTCAACGCTCTGATCTTGGAGTTCTTGTTTATAGACTGCCCTGCCTTTAGTAGCTTCAGCTCTTTACTAAAGCCCTGGTGTTGTGTTACTTGAATCCAATAATTTTCAGCTTCAAACAGTTCTTCTGTAGACGGCTCCTTGTTTTTTTTTTGTTTTTTTTTCCTTGTGCGTATATTGTGGATGAATCTCATTCATCCACGCTGTGATACGATATATTTCTCCAACTCCAGTATCGGTGTTATTGAATCTTCATCACTGCTACAGAGTTGTACTGCGCCTTGAGCTCTGCATTTATTCTTTCAGCAGGAGCTTCTTCGTCTTGAAGATGTTGCATACATTTGTCTAAAGAAGTCAACCACGTTGGTCCCTTCCACCAAAGTGTGCTTTCCTTCAAGCTGGCTATCGTTTGTCCTCGAGTGGGGAGATCTGCAGGATTGCTTCCTGCTGCAATGGGACCAGGAAGATGGTTCAGTCAGTAACTGAATTTATGTCACTCTGTTAGCTACAAACGGCTTCCAATTCTGTGCTGTACTGCAAAAATCCAGTGCAAAACTGTCATCGAGTCTGTCCACATATGCACTTGCGTCTGCTCCATCTGTAGAGATTTGGTCAAAGAGCTCCTCAGTCTGGCTTCTTAGTGCTCCTAACAGTTCAAGGCGAGAAAGTGTGATTTTCTTCAGAGGGGCCACTCTGGATTTCGATGCAAACAGGCTTGTAATCACCTTCCCATCGCTGGCTTTATACTGTAAATAGGCCACTGCACTGTATGTTTTTTCACTTGCTAGACAGAACATGTGCAACTGCCAGATGGGACAGATTCTTCCCTTTGTTCCTGTACAATACCATCTTGGTATGGACAAGTGGAGTAAATGTGGCAGCTCTAGACACCATTGTTGCCATCTGCCAGACAAGTCTGGTGGCAGTTCTTCATCCTAGTCCAATCCTCTTACACAAATAGTAAAAGGAGATAAAAAGCCAACTGACACGGAAGTCATTTAGTCCACATATCATCTAATGCTGGTTTACAATCTAGGGAAATTATGCCGGTTACCAGCATCGGTGTGAAAACAGTCTCAGAAATTATTGGTCAGCTTCTCTTGAAGAACGCAAAGCCTGAGTAGGAGCATTTCCTACAAAAAAGTGTTTGGCTGTTCCATGAATCCTCCCTCAGATGTGGGAAATCAGTCTGCTTTCAATTCACAAATGTCATTTCATCTCGTAATTTTAGTATAAATGGCAATGTTCAATGTAATGTTTATGGCAAATAAAGTACAAAATATGTTACAATCAAACAGTCTTCAGGGACTATTTTTTCTCTGTGGAAGGAATCATAATATATTTCTTTTTTTTTTCCTTAAAGTCGGTTTGTGTAATTATTAAAAATAAATAAATAAATGTAGCCATTTTATAAGCGAAATAACCCACGACAGGGTGTGCGGCCAGACAATTCTTACCACACTTCCTGGGTGGCCTCACAACGCACCCAGGGTCTTACCGCACACCCTGTCGTGGGTTATTTCTTTTTATATATATATATATAATATATATATATATATATATATATAATATCAAAATGTTTTAGTAATTGATTACAATGTATATAATTAACAAAGGGTTTTATTAAGGAGCAGAACGTAGAAGTGGTTAACTGTAACATAGCGGTCCTTGAAGGCCACAGACCACTGTTTTATAGGTCTCTTTAAATAAAAAATGTTAAATTGGCCCTGTTAAACAAATATTTAGTTAATTTGCAATTATCCCTCAAATGATACCATATGTGGCATGCAATGAGTAGCATATAGGCAGGGCAAAATACTGACAACAGAGAATAACGGTACAAGTGATCAAGTCAATAATTTCAAGATGGTTAAACAAAGACAAACTCAATTTTAAATATTTTAGAGAATTGTATAAAGTGTTGGTAAAGAGCTCGGTGTATAATTTATGCACTTTCTGGTTTATTTACTTAGAAATATATTATTGATTAAAAATGTCTCCCGGATTCTATAACAGGCAACCTCTTGATTATGCTGATAACTAGCTTTTTTTTTTTTTTTTTTTTTTTGCTGCATTTATATACGGTAATAACGAACGTGGGTCTTTCATTAGCTTGATTTTCCTGGAGACTGCCTGTAATGCTGACTAAATGTGACCAGATACAGGGTTACTTGTTGCAGTGCTGAAATTAGTTTTTTTTAAAATTTTAGTTATATTTTGTTATCGAACACACTATTTGCATTGTGGTTGCAATAGACAGTAGGACCAGTTATTTGAATCCCTGTACGTAATACGTAATAAATGAGTCTCAAATTGTCGTCGGGGTGTGAAGAAGTTTTAGGTATTAAAGATTTTCAGTTTATCACAGTTTGTATTAGTCCAGTTTACATTAATCGCTTTAATGCCGGAGTGAAAGCTTTTATCTGGTTCAACGACATTTAATTAATTAATTCTCCATATATGCACTAATTCATAGTAAAAGCAAATATTTTTAAATAACTGGGACACACAAATATAATTGTGTATACTGTTTAGCTTTTCGACACAAAATATTTGCCTGGTATTTAGAAATTAAGGGGGTGCTTCTACGTCCAATGTAATACATAGGGAGTGCTTTAGACGTATGTCCAAGGTAGTGTGTGTAAAGAGATATTGATAATTGATAATACCTTGAGTAATACCTCTCTACGTGGGAGGTGGAGTCTATGAGACGAATGAATCGCTTGCACAGCAAGGCGGCCACTTCCTTCTGAAGTACCGAGGCCTGGAGAGGGTCTGTCATGAAAGTATTCGTGATGCCTTGTGACAGAAATATGAGTTTTGGTTGTAAATCTCCCTCCCGACCTGTGAGGGCGCTAAGCAGCGAAAGGGGAAGGCTTTGGACAGGCTGGCTTGACAGTTATTTTCCTGGGACAGGAAGTCGGTCAGTCTGGAAGAAGGTGAGACTCTGTTGCAGGAACGTATTGACCCAGAAGGTAAACTATGTAGCAGCTGCAGACAGTAAAAAGAAACCTGCAATCGTTTACCAAGGGGTCATGTGTAATGGCATAAAGGGGCCAGAGAATCGTAAATCTTTTCCTTCACTTGAGGGTTTTGTTTGTAATTTGTTAGTAACTGTCCGTGTTTTTGAACCACCAGACAGCTAACACGAATCCGGAACTGTCGCCTTGGGCCAGCACCAAACCAGATCACCATTGCACTAAAACTGTCACAAACTGTAATAAATTGTTATCACCCACCACGAGCACTACTGCACGCACCTGGACGGGTGATCATGGCAAGTATTATTGTGGGGCAGATAACATGTCTTTATTATTTAGGGCTACAATCCCTGTTTTCTGTACTTCGAGTTTTACATATTGATGTCTATTACCGGATCTTATTTGGTCACCAGACCCAGATTATAAAACAAAATAAATCTTTCCAAACCGGATTACACATCTGTCTGTTTATTCCTGCACTGCATCACCTCTGCACCTGTTTATAATCAGCAGCCACTTTGCCACATGCCTCGAAATGGAGGAGGTCCCAAGCAGAATTGAAGCACGACGAGCACCCAGGAGTCTGAGGTGCAAGTGCGCCAGTACTGCAAGCTGCCAGCCTTCAGGTGCCCTGCTCGGGCTTCTGAGGCTGAGGCGTGGGAATTTGGGGTGGCTGTGTAAGGCGCTGGCCCTGAAAACGCCTCCGGTGACGATGGTGTGTGGACTGACCACGTCGTGCGTTCCCTCTGCCTGCCGGTTGGGCCCGGTTGCTTGCTGCTGGTGTGCCCTGCAGGCGATGCCTTAGGTAACCCAGCGGAGCCGTGGGGACTGGAATTGTTCTAGTGACAGTCCACGTCTGAGGAGCTCACCAAGGAGTTTACAAGGCCCGACTCACCGAGGTGGGCAGCTATGCAGCCGGCAGGGTCAACTCGACAGTGGGCATATGGCAAGGCCTAGCCCCGTGGAGGAACTGTGTATTTTCAGGAAGAATAGACAACCACTCGCAGATGACTGCACAGGCAGTCACTCACACATGACAGACAGATACAAAGAGCGGCCTACCACGCAAGCGAGGAGGCTGCTGAAAGACAGAAAGGCAAAAGGCTCGCTCTTTTTCAAAGTCGTTGATTCCGGGAAAGCGGCAAGCCAGCTTTCAGCATGAATACAAGGGAAATACAATTGACTCGATTTGACTCCAAGTTCTTTTCTATCGACACACAGCTCAACACAGAGAAGGAAAAAGAGAAATGGCTTCCTTTGGATGATAGTTTTGTCCCCTTGGTGGGCGGGACCGAGTGCATCATCCCAGGAAGGGGCCTATCGGCAGCTCTGGTATAGAGAGCTCAGCAATACCTACCCAATGGGCAGGCATGTTCAATAACAGACAGGAATTTGTCATCGAAGGCAAAGCCTCCTCTGGTAAAACAAAAAACAAACAAAAAAAAAACCTCTGGTCTCCTCCAATTAAAACCCATGCTCATATCACACGATCTGCCACTGCTAGCATTGCGTTTAACGGGAGAAGGGAGGCTTGCCTCCCTTTACCATCTGCCACTGCTAGTACTGTAAGCACCTGTCTCTCAGCAGCCAGCTGTTAATTTAGGAATGTTGAATCTAGAGATTAGGTTAAACTATTTTATTTTCTTATATTTTAGCCAATAAGTATTTTATTGAACATTATTATATTCTAATGCTACAAAATATATATATATATATATATTTCCTTTGAAAAGTTGAGGAGGCTCTGCCTCCCTTGCCTCTTCTAAGGATCCTCCACTGATATAAAGAGCTGGAATTTAGTACTGCCGCTAGTGGTGCAGTTTTGCTACTTTTATTAAGTATTATTGCAGGTACTTACCTGTGTTGTATTGTATTAGTAATGCTTGCATTAACAGTTGAATATTGACTCTGAATCATTGTTTGCTTGACAGACTTGTAAAGATGTGCTAGTATTGCATATACTTATCTGTAGGGGAAACTTCAGCACCTGTTAAATATTGATTCTGTCTTATGATGCATGCTAATAGATTTGTAGAATGATTTGAAGTGCTGTGCATATGTGTAATAAAATATCTCAACTTGCTCACTTGGTTTGTGGTTCATGTCCATTTATCCTGGGAGTTGGTGACACAGAATCCAAAGTTCCTGTGGAGAGAGAGAAGGACACGGTTTACATTGAGTAGTCAAGTTGTGAAAGCTATAGTCACCTGGTTGTCTCTCTGACAACTGCATTCGCGAAATTGGATAAATGTACAATTAAGTACATGTGCTGAGTTTGTATCTCAAAAAAAGAAAGTCGTTGGTACATCCGTCCTCTCAACCCACATTGAACCCAAAAAGGAGAATTTGAAACATTATTCAGAGAGATGCAGGTATGTGACAGTGAGAGATATTTTAGAATGACAGATGAAAGGTTTGACGATCTGTTAAGGCTGTACTCTTTTTCCAAAAAAGATACACGTTGCAAGATTGTAGATACCGTAATTCCGACTTTTCGCACAGACCCTTGATGTAGCTTAAACTACATTATTTGAACTTTCTGTGAATTCATTTTTTTTTTTTTTTTTTTTTTTTGCCGCACCTCACACATGAAATGTATCAAAGAATTACCATTATAACCTTCACCATAATCCTACATGATCACATTGCTCTACTGTCAATACAAAATAAGCTTAGTGGGTCTGAAGAAAACAACAACAATAAACCAAAGCTACATTTTTCTTAATTGCAATAAAATGTTTCCTTTTTGTTCTCCACATACTGTATGTGGAGTGGTCGTGCATTTAGGCTGATTGTGATTGCCATAAGGCTTGGCAGCGTCCCTTGGGGATTCGGGATCGATCTTGGATTTTATTTTATTTTTTTAATACAATAATACATCTTTCTTTCACTTGACTGATTAGCCTCCACACTCCTGCCTTTCCTCAACAAACTGACAAACAATCAGAGCTGTATGATAATAAAGTGCTAGGAATTTCCCATTGAATCAGCCCCAGAGAGGGAGTTATAGCCTAACAGTATGCATCAATCATAAGTGACAGCCTGGCGAACCAATGGAAATCTGTAGCTGTGCCAAAGAATGTTTGATGGACTATTTAAATTATATAAGCAGGGGATCTTTGTACTTTTTGTTATGACCCAAATCTTGGAAATTAAATTCTTGACCTTGAGACTTTGTTTGTTTGTTTGAAGCTGTTTGTTGCACAGCCAAACTTTCAAATATATATATATATATATGTGTTGGTGGTTGCCAGGGATAGGGTTAATTTCTGTCCCTGCCAGATACGTGTGTGTGGCTGTGTTTGCACAGACACAGGTGTAATTAGTTTATTTAATTTAATTTGATTACCTGTTTAACTGTTTTATAATTTAATTAGTGTCATCTGACTGGGATTAGCAAGCAGGTATTTAAACAGAGAAAAATGTTTGTTCAGGGCAGTCTGTGTGGAGAAACCTGTATGGTTAAGAAAAAGATAGTGTGTAAACCTTTTTTGTTTGTGTTTGTAACGTGAAAATAAATGTTTTGTGACTGGTAAACATCTTAGCTGTCCAGTGTATTAGTTTAAGAACTGGAACAGTTTAGTTAGTACTCCAAGGGGACTTTATTTTTATTTTATTTCTGTAAAATAAAATGACACAAGTGCTTAACAACTTCAATTTCTGGGTCTGTGTAAAAGGGGCAAACGAACCTTAAAAATAGTGAAATCAGTAGTGGTGGCTCGTCATTAGAGGCTACAGAGGCTAAGCCTACGTGTCATTTTGTAAAAAATTTTAATTTTAAAAATAATTGCAGTGCAATAACCATACTGATCTGTGGTAGCTGTGTATCACGGGTGGGTTTCGTTTAGCATCTAGCGTCTGTTCCATACATTTTCAATCCTTACATCATGCTTTCCTAGGTCTACTGTATTGATATTGGCTAACATGACCGAATCCCACCCATTGTGAGTTTTCTCTAGCCTCAAATTGGGTGGGATTCTGTCGGGTAGGTGTACTAAGATGGGCCAGTTGCAGCATAAACATACCACAATTTGCATTTCTGTTACAACAATTCGCAAAGTATACATTTTGTCGGATGGCAGTTTAATCCCATCAGATTTTATATAGTGGGGGTCCCCCACCTTCACCCCCAAATAAACGTGTTTCTATCAAAACGCTTTTCATAATCATACAGTAGCCCCTTAATCTCTACAGTACGCCTATACAGTACAGTAGTAAAATCAAATGAATACCTAGCGCATTTTCTCTTTACTTTAGCTTGTATGCTACCGGTAACACAAAATAAACCATGCTGCTGCATTGTACACAATGAGACTAAAAGACTATTTTCATTTATTATTATTATTATTATTATTATTATTATTATTATTATTATTATTATTATTAACTTGGCCTACTTAGTAGCCTAGACAATTAACACAAAATAGATCATGGTGACAAGTTATGATACTTACAGGAGAAGAGTCAATTCTCGTTAATATGAATTTCAAGGGACCAGCAACAAATGTTATTAATTATTATTATTATTATTTATTTCTTAGCAGACGCCCTTATCCAGGGCGACTTACAATTGTTACAAGATATCACATTATTTTTACATACAATTACATTGTTGCATTATACTGCTAATTTGTATTATCATTAGTAGCCTATAAGACAGATGTATACTGTCTGTTTTTATTTAAGTTAGTCAGTGGTGCAGTGCTAAATTGTGCACAATTACAAACCACCTGCACATTAATAGAATAGGTGTGTTTCCTATTCCTATACAGATGTTCAGAATGAGCTGGAGGGGTTAGTGGCACGTGTGTGCAGTCTATTGCGCCAAACACGTTTTGGAAACCAGAAATGTCATAGAAATTTGTTTTCAAGGGTTATAAGTACACCCTGCTTTTTGGGAAAAATAGGTATTTGGGTGTTAGTCTCAAATGCATTGAGCACAACTGGCAAGACACAAGAAAAATCAGACTGGGAAATGCCAGTAACAACTGTGACTGTTTAAAACATGCTTTCAAAAGTTCTAAACAAATTGATGCAATTGTAAGTGTCGCAAATATCAGCAGCTTTAGTACATCTCATTATAATATGAGATGTACTAAAGCTCATTTTCTTCTCAACCGTATTTTTGTGAATTTATGCAGGAACGCCCAAATTACATATTAATTTGAGGCTGAGCCACAAAAGAAAAACCATTCTGCCACAAAGCATTCTCTAAAAAGTCGCTAACAGCATTGCACATGCTTTAGTGCATTTCACCCTAAACGCCCAGCTCGTTTGCGACTATTGCGACAACCACAACACTTCAGTATATCTACCCCTGTGTGTCTTCAATCATCCTGTGTCTGTCAAGTTTTACTGTATTTGTAATTTGTTTGTTTGTGGCTAACCTCCACTACTCATAATTATATTTAATCTTGACATGTCTGTTGCCAGGCAGGGTATAGGTCAAGTGTGTTAACTCCCTTTCGAAATCCATATGCAGTAAGTAGTTGTATATTTTTTCAGTGAACGGTGACTGCCATCAAAAGCATACATTTTTTTTAATTCATATGCCATTTTCCTCGCTTTCAATTGAGGAAAAAATAAGAATAAAAAACGAAGGTGGTCCAAAGCCTAAACTGGACATTCTTCGACAGGGAGGACCAAAACAAAATCGCATTTTTAATTGCTCATGGTACGAAAATTGCTAAACACAACGCTCTTGTTAAGAGGAACATCGATGTGGTAAAGCGACTAATAGATGTTTAGCCTGTTTAGCAAGGCGGGAGTTACCATTTCATTTGGGCATGAAGAATCATTGAATAAAGGGAATTATCAAGAACTGTTATTACCAAAATATGACGTTACTGGATACGCACATAAGTTAATCTACCAACATGAAAATGGAAAATACTTTCCAAGTGCTATTTAATGAAGCTGGTGACTTTACTGAGTATACTACAGAGAGCTATAGAGTGAGAAGAAAGAGGGGTCATTTAGAGGGCACAAAAGCAGATCCTACGCTGAAGTATCATAGCCTATACTCAGGGCGGGTACAAGGGATGCAACAGCACCCTGACCCGCCTTTTGGGGGAGCGAACCTTGTTCATTTCTTTTTTTAATTTTTTTTTATCCCACTTTATTGACTAAATAAAAAATATATAGGCACCATCTAATGTACTAGAATTAGAAAAATAAACCGTAGCAAGGTAGTACAAATTCACAAATCAGAGCTAACAGGTTGTCTATCTGGAGGTGGGGACGCAGAACAAGCGCTCTGGCAATAGGTCAGTGTTAAGGTCATGTGGCTGCTCTTTTAGTACAGACATTTAGTAGCCTTAGCAAATGTCACGTGAACTACCAAAAATCTTTATCTGAAAACTCTTCTACATAAAAACTACAAAGCACAAATCCAATATTGACAGAGGGATTCATATCTCTTGTGCAAATGATTCCCAGAATTAACAAACTGACCTCACATCCAGGCTATCAAACATTACAAGCAACGTGCTGTGAAGCTTGGAAACTGATTTCTGGTGCAAATTACAGCAAGATTTTACAAGTTAGTCCCATACCTATTTACAAAAAAATGAACGATGTTCAACGCTATTTTAGTATCTTAAATCTTTGTGCGGAACCTAATAATGGCACCACTTAGTATAATCTTTTGTATGTAAAAGGCTTCACAACCCTTTATCAGTAGTTCAGAATTACCCACAAAAACATGAGCAAATGAGAAATTAATGTATTGAACAGATTATGCAGCCTACTGCACATTTAAACTTTGTCTCATTGAATGCTTGTGTTACATCTCTTAACTTATGCAAATTATAATTTATGGGTGGATGCCAACCAGGAAGTATTATGCAGCTGTCTTACTAAGTCTATGATCTTGACATAATACTTTTGTTTGCCAGCCGCTGGCTTTTTAGTAGTATGTTATTATATAGGATAAAATAAGAGGTGGTTGTCATGCAACATCTTTGACAGAAACACCTCATTACAAGTTGTTTAATACTTGCAGAATCCCTAATAAAACCACATGTTCCATTTTTAACTAGCATTTGCACAATGTGCTATTGTTACAAAACTACACAAATAAATGAGTTATGTTTTTTGGCTAGAGCACAGCATGTGGAGTTTTGGATATTGCGCAACATTTCTGTTGAAATGTCTCCAAACGTTTCTGAGAAACAAAATGATACTGGCACAGTAAGCAGCTGCTGGGATTTTCCCTGGGCGGGGAGTTTGTGTCCTATGTGGGGAGGTACAACATTTTGAAACCTGAGTATAAATTAGAGAAAGTGGTGAAGAAACAGAAGTGGTTGCTTCAAGTAGTGGGAGTGTTGTCAGTGCTTTACTACAAGGGTCTTTTAGCATTCACTGATTCTTTCAATAACCCAACTTCTGCTGATTGGCTGTAAGTGTCCTTGTTTTGTGTTATACATTCTAAAATACCATTTATATTTAAATGCAACTTATTGTATGTTAGAGTTCAGAGTAATATCAGTCTTAGTACCACATGGCTGGAAATTGTATTCATTTTATTATGGTTTTATTGTACTTATTTAATGAATGTATGCTATGTATGTGGTGTGCATTTTGAATGTTGACAAAACTGTAAATCGAACTGAAAATGATTACTGAAAATGATTACTGTAGTAAATTTGTCACTGGTAAAGAAACTATTATTAGTTTTTTGGAATGTATGATTAATTAATGGGTACTTAATACTTAAATTGTAATTGGTGAGTAGTTGCAATCTAATTAAATGTTAATGTTAAATAAAGCTTTGTCAGATGTTTGCCAAACATGTAATATGCATGTAACCACTTTTCCCTAACTGAGTTAAGGCGGGAGGTGTCCTTGTTTTACCTGTTTGAACATGAACTTTGGGTGTGGCTCATCATGTTAATGGGTATTTTGTAGACCAAGAAGTATCGTGCATAATGTTTTGTGTTTGCCAGCCATTGCATTTTTAGTAGTATGTTATTAAACAGGATGCACTAGGTGGTTGTTGTCATGACAGAAACAACTCTTAAACAGTTGTTTTTATTGTTTACTTGCAGAATCCCTAACAACCACATATTCAGTTTCTTACTGCCTCTGGCCTGACATCACCGCCCAGCCATCCTGTGACACTAGCATTTGCTATTAAACTAAAATAAAAGAAATAAATGAGCTTTTTGGCTAGTGCACAGCATGTGAGGTTTTGGGTATTATGCAACATTTCAGTGTCGCAGACTATTTAGAAACTGTTGAAATGCCTCTGGGATTTTCCCTGGATTTCTTTTTTTTTTTTTATCAGGAAATATATTGCCTCCCATGTAACCACTGTTTCCAAAACATTGATTAATGCAAATGTAATCTATACCTGTAACGGTTTTATAGCAGTAATTTAATATTTCTGTTTTGCAGACATGGAGAATAATTGCTTTAATATGACAAAGCTCTGCCCCGACGCTGACAACACATTGGGTACAGTGTGTATTTTTGGTACTGGTGACTTTGGCCGGTCACTGGGGCTAAGATTGCTGCAGGCTGGCTATTCAGTAGTATTTGGGAGTCGAAATCCCCAGAACTCAAGCCTGCTTCCCAAAGGAGCACAGGTGCTTAGCCATGTGGAAGCTGCACAGACTTCTAGAGTTATTTTCATAGCAGTGCACCGAGAAAACTATGAATTCCTGTCTGCATTTTCCCAAGAACTGGCAGGAAAAGTGCTGGTGGACATCAGCAATAACCTGATGAAGAACCAGTACCCAGAGTCCAATGCAGAGTACCTGGCCAAGCTGCTACCACAAGCCAATGTAGTGAAGGCCTTTAACACAGTCTCTGCATGGGCACTGCAGTCCGGTAGCCTGGATGCAAGCAGGCAGGTAAGGATCGTTTACTTAAGTCTGTAATTAAGTGCTTAATGTTTAACTAAATATAAAAACACCTATTGATTTACAACTAGTATAAAACATCTCAGTAAGGTAATTGGTGCTATTTAAAGTTTTTTTTTTCTCAGTTTTATACATAATTGTTCAATTTAAATCTTTTAGAAAATAGGAGTTGAAAATATGGCCATATGTGCTTTACAACAGTGATTCTTGATGTGTTAATGAAGATGTGAGAAAAGGTATGTAAAAAAAATCTTAGTTGCTAGTAGCACAATAATACATTTATTTTCTCAAACTGTTTCGTAACCAGACTTTTAAGAGTGTAAGTACATTGGCCAGTTTTTGATACACATGTTATTCAGGCTCATGTCATGCAACTGTACATGAAGTCATTTCTTTATATTTTCAATAATATAATGATCTGTATGCGGTGATTACAGTACAATACTTGGCTGCATAAATTACCTTATCAATAACAAATTGAATTCCACTAGTAAAAGTACAATACTGACTGACAGTGCTCAGCCAAGAAAATAGAAATCATTGTGTCAGCTTACGTTTTGGAAAATAACTAAACAAGCTGTTACAGTATCTCATGTCAAACCATAATGTGATGGTGTGACGTCATACATACTGTGGGTGTGCATGAAGCCAGAAACTGAATACCATAACAACTATACAATCCTTGACATGGTATTGAGAATCCAGAGACACACACAACTTCCCTGGATTCTCAGTTAGCCTGAAACCGTGAAAAGTACTGGATTCAATGCATATGAATTAGGTGAAGCTAGATTTTACAATAAAGAGGAAATGAACTAGCACTCAGATTGTGCACATTCTTACTACTTACACACTTAGGGCTGTATTCTGATCACAGCACAAACGCGAGTGCAAGCGTGAACGATAAATGGAGTGAAGACATAAAATAACCCACAGCACAGAAATGGTATTCTGAAGACATGACTTGCGCCGTTATAGAGCGCCTGCCCCATCGCCACGGGTCAGCATAAATTTCGGGGTGTGGTATCATTAACATATTCGCTGAAGTGATTCTGATGACAGCGCAATGGGATTCCAAAGTGGCAAGTGAGCACCAGGTTTATTTAGTGGCGCAATCAGGAACTTTAACAATTGAACACATTATAAAAAGCAAAGTAGTCCTAAGTAGCAACTCCGTGGGTTTGGACTGACATAGAAAGAGGAAATCAAAGAAAGAAAAGTAAAAGAGAAAAAAGAACCTAAGACAAAAAAATGACAAAATGTAAGAAACTAACACTATTATTTGTAAATTAATAATAAACAATTATATGAATTAAAAAATGGGGTACTACATTTATTTTTAACGAGGACTGTAGCAATTTTTTTTCATGGCAATTATTACAAGTGGAAATATTAACATGCAGCATAACAGGAGTGCCACTTCTGTATCTGTATTTGTATGTCTGTCCTTCCTTTCACTGGTTGTTGCTAGTGCTGTGGTGCATGTGTGTATCATGTGCAACTGTAAACGAGTTAACTGCTGTGTAAACTTGAAACAATGTATTTGCTTTTTTTCCGTGATTGAAATTAGTCACTACTATCGGCAGACCTGAAACAAGATATTAGTTTGGTTGCCTGATAATGTATGAGCTTAACTAGTTTGAAACATTATAACGCATTAGAAAATGGATCAGAGATTTCCTTTAACCTGATTGGTCAATACAAGGTCTTAAATATTTGATAAACCTTGAATGTTATCTTTCAAACTATGTTTAATCACTGTTCCAAATCAATCCACCCGAAAATACGTAAATATAGTATTCGTGTATTTTACCTTTTGCCTGCTTGTTGAAAGAAAGTCTCCGTTCTTGTAGTGCACACACCCTATGAATGTTGTCTGTCAATGTAAAATATTCTGCTTCCTCGCTCTCCTATCTATTTATTTAAATTTAGTATAACACATAAAGTAAAAAAATTAATAAATCTAAAGTGTTTGCTGTCAGCAGCAAGACAGTAACCACAATACTATAGCAACTAGTCTCGTGTTTGAATGACGAATTGAAATCAAACAACTGTACAAAGTCGGATTAGTTTCAGCAACTTTATTTAAGCATATCACAGTAACAACACCGGATATCGCATCTCTTCTTTCTAAAGCCAGGAGAAGGAGGCTTTGACTTTATCAACACACACTGTGAACAAGTTACTGAATAAACAGCACGATTAACACATACTGCAGATAACTAGGTTATTTTTAATTACCAAAACTTTTTATTTATTTATTTCACTGATTAAATGTGCAGACCTAACAGTATCTTAAAAACTGAAACATACACAAATACACAAACATGCACTCAAATCCAAATAAAACAACTACAGGTTACCTGTACTTTTTATTATTTGTATGTTTTACAAACAGTTCACAAACATGTTTGCTTTTCACAAACCCCCAGGGGGGTGTGGGGGTGGGAAATGATTCCACCGGGAAACATTCTATGAGAATTTAAGCCCTGGTTATATTGAAACTCTAGTACATTACAAACTCAGAGGGATGCGGCACTTCATGTCCCACTAGAAAATGAATCCGCTGCTGCTACTGGTAGACAGATCAGGGAGGGTAGTAATTATTTTACACTTTACATGTAGTAATATCAATGCCATGAAATAATATACCTTGTATAATTATTATAAATAATAAATTATTGCCCTATGTGCTTCTACCTCTTCTATTAATAAAGCAATATCTCCTGTGTTGTGAAGCTTGGTTTTGTATTCTCTCGGCAAGTGACCTATCACTTGCTGTTGCACTCAACATGATCGCCACTTCAAATTTAAAATCGGAGCCTTTGCGATGATGCAAGTGCATTCTGTCTCTTAAAGGGATTGTTGCCTGGCCCTGATTGGATAGCAGATTCCCCAACCTACTCAGCATTGATTGGCTGGGTGCTATCAGTGCACCACTAAACGCGCTTGTACTGGGTTTTTAATTTCATCAGAATCGCACCTTTGGAGAAGCCACTCCCTGTGGGGCAGACGCGATTGACTTTAACCACTGCGTTTGCAATCGCACTCATTTAATCAGAATAGAGCCCTGTACAGTTATTGTTTGTTTATTTTTAGAACGGGGTCTCCCCCTCCGCCCCTGTGCAGTGTATTATTTTGTATTTGTTTTGTTTTATGATTTATTATTGTATTTATGTATACGTGACAGCGAAACGCCGCAGGTTTTTGTTATTGTATAGTAGCGTGGATGGGTAGCTCCATCCACAGTAATAGAAAAAAAAAAAAACTCATGCAGATTGTGGCCGAGGGGTAATAGAATAATTGCCAGCTAGTTAAACCCCTCGGCCATGGTATAAAAAGCCTGCAGCTCTCCATGTTTGGGGTGGGTTGTACAGAGGAGCGTACGGGAGAGCGAGAGGAGAGAAATTGAATTAAAACACGTATAGGTTCAGTGAAGGCGATCGCCCAGCGTGAACTGTATTGTTTATTTTGTGTTTGAGATTTGTTTTCTTTATCTGTTTTATTTCGCTCTGTCAGCAAGTGTTTTGCGTTTTAAATATTTTATTTTTGTATTTAAATAAACGGCACGCCCCGCGTCTTTTTGCCTGCAGTACTGCCTTGGTGTTTTTGCTTCCTGACTCTGGCCTGACGTCACCGCACATCAACCCTGTCACAAGCCCTTACTGTCAAGTTATATGAGGCCTAGAGGTCCCAAGTGGCTCATCCGGTAAAAGCACAGCCGTGTGGTGTGCATGGTGTCATACATTCAGGGGAGCGCAGGTTGGTGTCCTGGCTGTGCGAAGTCGCTGGGGACTCCACAGGGAGAGTTGCATTGGCTCTGGCGCTCCTGTGGGATAGGGAGGCAAAACAGTCAGGGAATTTTTCTCCTCATTGCCCTACAGCAAACCCTGCTGGCCAGGTGCCTAATGAGCTCAAGCGGACACCAGCAGGACTGGCCTTTGTCCTCCCAAGGCTGGTAGCTCGCTGACATCCACCCTCGAGTTCCTGGGTGTAAAAGAGGAAGCTGGCTTGGTCGTGGGATCGGAGGACACCCACTGAACCTTCAGTTCTCCTGAGCTGTGGGGAATCACTGCGGTGAGGGGAAAATCGGGGGGGGAATAATTGGGCATACTACAAAAAGATTGTACGAGGCCCTTCTATCTCAAGCTACTGTATGGCTATAAATTAATTAATGTCCTGCATACTAGCAACACACATGTGTGTTTCAAAGGTTCCCTGTACAGATTTTGTTTATTAAAATATTTTGCCTATATTTGAAGATGGTACAATTATCTGTTCAGGGATATCAATATATTTGGTGAGCAGCCTGTTTCACTGTTGTCATTTATCATTCACAGAAAATAAATACAGTACTGTTTTTGACCTGTTGATGAACATTAGATACATTATGAGCATACTAGAATATGTTCTTTTTTTTTAAATAAAATTTGATTTAGAAATAAGTACATGCATAACTGATCATTAAAGAGCAAAATGGTAAACAGTTTATTTGTTATACCAATAACCTGTTGAAGAAATATCCTTCACTCCAGTGTTCGTGACCTTCAGCTCATTCACATTTCTTAGATAAGCTACCACCAGAAGTTAACCCATGCTTTTCTCTCTACATGTCGTACTGAACTTGTACAGATTTTTTTTTTTGGCTTTATATGAAGATAATAAATAATGAAAGCAGTTCTGAATGATTACAAACTGCAGCAGTAGTATTTTTCATGTGTTTATTTTCACCCTGCTGAAGTGTTGGTTGTATATTTGCTTTTCAGTTAATTATCTAGAATTTCCTGGCAACAACTGAAAAGCCCCTAGCAACTGGTGCGTTGGTCACAGTTTTGAACACTGAATTTGTCAGAGCCTCAACTGAGGATTCCTAATTCACAAAAGGTGACACCACCATCTGTTTTCATTTTCAGAGGTGTAAATCCACTTTATTAAGAAAAGTTTCAGTTCAAATTCTGATTCAGTTTATTTTTCATGGGTTTTCATGTGAAAAAGAGCAAACTCTTCTATAAATATTGCAGCGGTTGTTTTCTTTTTATCTCTCACATCAGTTTGTGTTTTCATCCTTTTTATTATTATTCAAAATTTATTCCAAATGTACTGACTTAAAATGGGCAACAAATACTGTGGCAAAGTGGGAAGTGGTATGTGCAGGTGCAGGGGTGATGAAACACAGTGAGTAAGTGCAGTAATGAAACACAGAGTTATAATACAGTTTGGAACAATTTTTAATTGTATCTAGGTCTGGTGACCCCCTGGCAATGGATGTAGAGCACGGCAGGAAACAATAATAACTGGGTTTGCAAACCAAATAGTACACGTTATCCGCTCCACAATACAATACAATACACAGTGTTGTTCCGGGTAGTGCTGGCCCAAGGCAACAGCTCCGGAGACGTGTTAGCCATCTAGTGAATTTACAAACAAAAGACCATTACTAACAGTGACAAAAACAAACAAAACACTCACGAATACAGCTCACAATAATTCACAGGGGATCTCTCCCAGTCCTTCCAGTTTTGTATCTGCTCTGAAACCAAGCAAAGGAAAAGATTTACGATTCTCCGGCCCCTTTATGCCATTACGCATGACCCCTTGGTAAATGATTACAACTGCCTTTACTGTCTGCAGCTGCTACATCGTTTTCTTTCCGGGTCAATACGTTCCTGCAACAGAGTCTCGCCTTCTTCCAGACTGACCGATTTCCCATCCCAGGAAAAGAACTGTCAGGCCAGCCCGTCCAAAGACTTTCCCTTTTGCTGCTTAGTGCCCTCACAGGTCGGGAGGGATATTTACAACCAAAACTCATTATATTTCTTTCACAATACACAAACTCCAATCATTCTGTTACAATACTTAAGATCACTGTATAACTATAGACAGGTGCCCCCACATATCCATCCATCCATCCATCCATCCATTATCTGTAACTGCTCAATCCTACAGCCGGAGCCTAACCCGGCAGACACAGGGCGCAAGGTAGGATTACACCTTGGATAGAATGCCAGTCCATCACAGGGTAACTAAGTGGCAAGTTAGAGAGGCCAATCCACCTAGCCAGCATGTCTTTGGACTGTGGGAGGAAACCGGAGTACCCGGAGAAAACCCACGCGAACACGGAGAGAACATGCAAACCACACAGACAGACCCCTGAGGCCAGAATCGAACCCAGAACCCTGGAGCTGTGAGGCAGCCACGCTTGCCACAGTGCTGCCCTCTGCCCCCACATATGCTCTATTTATTTTTATTGTTGTTGTTAATCATAGTACAACATTCCCTTTCTTCTACAGGTTTTTGTTTGTGGAGACAATTCTGAATCGAAGCAGATGGTCATGGACATTGCACGGAGTCTCGGGCTCACAGCTCTAGACCAAGGGTCTCTTCTGGCAGCCAAGGAACTGGAAAACTACCCCCTGCAGCTCTTTCCTCTGTGGAGACTGCCCATATACATTGCCACGGGGCTGACTGCAGCTGTCTTTATCTACTGTGTGCTCACCGATATAGTCTACACCTTCGTCACTGAGGGAAAAGATAATTCTTACCGGATCGTGATTTCTATTGCCAACCGTGTTTGCCCAATTGTGTCTCTGATTATGCTGAGTTTGTGCTACTTGCCAGGTGTGATTGCAGCCATCTTGCAGCTTTACAATGGCACAAAATACAAGCGTTTCCCTGACTGGCTAGACAAGTGGATGCTCTGCAGAAAGCAGCTCGGGCTGGTGGCCTTGGCTTTTGCTTTTCTGCATGTCCTGTACTCATTGGTAATTCCAATAAGATACTACGTTAGACAGCGCCAAAACATTTACATAATTTCCCAGGTAAGTACACTGCTTTATAAGGAAAGTGAATTGATCTGTTTTGCTGTAATATTGTCATATACTAGTGTAATCATCTTAATCATGTAAATAATTCAACTTCAATACACAAGGGGATAATAAAGTAGCAGCACCTGGTTATCCTGGGAATATTTACACGTGGCTAGCATTAGTAAACATCAGCAAGGTGAGTGCTTGTGCTGGTCAGGTGTAATTATTCCTGAAGTTACTGGGAGATGCTGTTTGATTATTTCATTTATTCAACCCTGTGGATATTAAAGTTCCTATCTGCGATTTTTATAAAGGAGAGATGTTGCGAGCTCAGGCTGAAGGCTGACTTGTAACTTTAGTAATGAAACCAAGATATGCTGTGTTTAAACTGAACCATGGCAATGGCACATAAATAGAATCCAATTAAATCGTGATGCAGGTTTTACCCAGGGCTATAGTATAACTATAGCAAAAAATACATGTTTAGTAATATAACTGCCTGGTTGAGGGTACTGTATATTTACATGTGCTGTTGCTGCTTAATAAATGAATAGCTGGCTGTGAGATTGGCTGAAATGACCTTAAGCATTGTACAATATAGAATATAAATAATGTATCGCTTGCTGACCTATTTATTTTAAATAACTTGTTTCTTATATACATTATTTAAACCCTTGCGGATATTTATATACACACACATTTAGTTAAAATACTGTTATTTTTTTCAGGTCAAGGATAATAAGACATTGACATTTGACAGTACCATGTCCTGGCGTAGTGATTCATTCTATTCCCTGGGGATTCTGGGATTCAGTCTCTATATCCTGTTGGGAATAACATCTCTTCCTTCAGTCAGTAACATGGTCAACTGGAGGGAATTTCGTTTTGTTCAGGTACTACTACTAACATGCAGATTTCCTCTAAGCATAGCAAGATTGAGTACTTGTTTCCTGTTATTTTTGTCACCTAATATTGTTCTGTCTTGATCGTTTTCATTAACTTTACTATAAATTTAACACCACACCTGGATCAGGGTATGGTTTGAAAAAATGTTTTTTTGGTATATGAGCATTTTATTCAATATCTTGATTATAAAAATCCTGCAGTGATAGAACATAATTGGATATTCTACATTGGGGAGAAAGATGGATGTCAAATAACTGGACACTATAAAAAAAAAAGCCAGTAGTAACTGACTGATGGCTTCTTATTTGCGTCTTAAAGGACAGTGTTTTGTAGACTACTGCACATAAGAGTACAAAATTGATGTTTTTTTCATTCATTGAATTAAATAATCAGTGGGTGTAACTTTTGACTTACTAAACTGCTCTTTCTTCACAGTCCAAACTTGGCCACATCACTCTCCTGCTGTGCACAGCTCATACTCTTGTCTATGGCTGGAATAAGTTCCTTTATGTGTCTCGCTACAAATGGTATCTCCCCCCTGCCTATGTGCTTTCACTCATTGTTCCCTGCATTGTGTTGGTCCTCAAGCTCATCCTTATAACTCCGTGTGTGGACAGAGTCATCACAAGGATTAGACAAGGCTGGGAAAGGAAATCGGTACATGTTCCACACGATACAAGTGGGCAACCCCTTGTTTTATAAATGTATGATATCTGCCTTGTTACCACTGTCATGTGGAAATATTGTCATGAATTTGTACTTTTACCCTGACTGAAGTACATGTTTAGAAGCACAGTGGAAACCACAACCTTTTTGGAGCCGTTAAGTGACAGTTTTAAAATATTGTTACTCTATTAAAGGGGAAGAGAAACAGTGGGACTTTGTGTTTGCAATTATTCATCAAGTGCTAAAGATAATATTTTCCACTCAAGACACCCTTGTATTTCTCATATAACACAATAAAAAGACTTTTAAAACTACAGCAACCGGCACTTAAATTGTGATGAGTTCCGCCATATTGACAGTTTTCCCGTGACGTCACTGGTTGGAGCGCTTGACCGACAGGTTTGTAAACAAAGATGGCAAATCTCACAAGCGCACTGGAGCTAAGTGACTTTGAAGAGTTAGAATCTATGGGTAAAAACTTTCCAGTGCTATATGAATTTGAGCCAATCATAGAGCGCCAAATAGTCTGCATTGAAACTGAAAGAAAGGATTCAGATTCCTGGGAATCTGATCCAAATAGTGAGAAGATCCGGATCCTGACAGAACAGCACACAATTTCTGGTGCAGCTGCTGTACCTGCA
This sequence comes from Acipenser ruthenus, assembly GCF_902713425.1. Classification (NCBI taxonomy): domain Eukaryota; kingdom Metazoa; phylum Chordata; class Actinopteri; order Acipenseriformes; family Acipenseridae; genus Acipenser; species Acipenser ruthenus. Next base: position 49,294,777 of record NC_081192.1, read on the forward strand.
CAGTAATGCCGACTCGTGAGGAATGTGTTTGTTGTTTTGAAATTCCTGGCATACAGCACAGAATTCCTGTAAAATGCCAGGTTTCAAATTGTGTGTCTGGATAGAGAGGTCCTGGATACTGCACTGCTGCTTTTTACAGGCATCCGAGCTGACTCTGTACGACCTATCGGCCGCAGGTATCCTGTGTTTGTATTTATGTGTTTCATAATTCTCGTACGTTTACATTATTATTACTATAATAATAATAATACCCCTTCATAGGTATTAAGAAATGCATATAACAGCTTTAATGTTTTAAATTAAACGATAAGTTGTTAACGTATTATTATTATTTTATTTATGATTATTATTTTTAAGGTTTTATCATTATTTCCTCATCGGTATAGTTTCTTTTTCACAAAACGACACCGCTAAAGCCATCTCTTGTCTACCATTGAATCTTTATTGTCACTCTGGATGCGGAAGCCTAAAGCACCGTACATATGCGTGCATACTCATTTTCCATAGTTACCGCAAGTGCTGTTCAAAGATCTGATCAAAAAATCTGGTTTGTACACAATCTGGCTAAAAATGAGCCGGGATTCAATCCTTTTTTTTTTTATCCCATAGTACACTCTTCCCCAGGTCACTGATTCCAAGTGCATTTACTTTACTACTAAGTACTATGGGCATTTGGAAACTGGACAACTCATGTAAAAGCTAAATGTAAATCGTATATAAATTACTTTGTTATAATGATATTATACAAAATCATCATCAGTTAGTCACAATTACAAAGCTCTGAATCTCATGGTAAAATGTAACATTTTCCAAACAATTTGCATGAGAGAAATCACTTGCTTCACACACTTCTCCCGCTGCCTTCTCCAACCAGTGACGTCAAAGGAGGGATTTCCAGCAATGGCGGATTACAGTTTGATAGACTGTGGAATTTAGACAGCTCGTTTGACATACCGAGCAAAAAAATCAAAACAAACCTGAGATTATATTGCTTTCCCATCTATCTTATCATTTACAAACAAACTGAAGTGTTTCTTATCCCCTTTAAGTGTAATAAGCTAGATAACTTTTTTTTTTGTTCTCTACTTCTATTTGCAATTTGTGTAGCTTTTCAGTAATGCACTTCTGACATGTTTTTAATTCTGTATCGTTATTTCTGTTAGTCAGCAATGTGAATATTTTGAAGTGAATACAAAAAGGAGTAAACAAAAAAGAAATCATGTTAGCAGTGGAGCTATTTGTAGGTTTTAATTTGAATTAATGTCTATAGACTATAATTAGCCATGGATACATAAAAACAGGAACACTGAAGCTTCTGACTTTAAATATTATCATACAGTACATTAGTACACAATCCATCATGTACGTCATCGTCTGCCTGCAAATAATTTTGCCAAAATACTCTTAGTGGTTTGGGAATTTGGAAGTACATGATCTGCATCAATACATTTGAGTACTTTTAACTGTTTAAATATGTTGCATTTAAGGCAAACACATCTGATTTATACTTATTCATTTAAATTAATCATGTATAGTATATTTTTCTGAAATCTTTATTATTTCCAGCATTACTCATTATGATTGGCATCCTTTCTAACATAAACCCATAAATAATGATACTGCTTGATTATTTAATGTATGCTACCCTTTTCATATTAAAATACAAACAAAAGTACAGTATTCATCTTATCACAAACAGTAGTAATCTAGCCATAGACTACACTAATGAAGTATTTACATTATATTTACGCAGGCTTTTTATATTTTTGTATATTTTAAAATATAATATTAGATTAACATGAAAATCTCTAGGGGTCCAATTCCCACTACATTCCCGTTGAACCACCCACAAACATCACAACCAGCCTTGCAAGTTAGTTGCCATAAGGCAATGCTTGATAGATAGATTGATTAACATGCTGTTCTGACAGTTTGAGGCTCAAAAACAATTTCTTTAGACATTTGGTGTTTCAAGAAATTACATTTTAAGATGTGTAACGTGCAGATTTGTAACTCAGCAGGGGCGACATTTCAGATTTCAATAAAGGGGGCAACTTCAATATTCTAAAGGTTACACGTGTACCTGCTGGTGCAGTGATACATCCTGCTAGTTGTGTGAATCTTATGAGCTGTGCGTGCAGTGCATTGAGCCCTTTTACATTGCTTTTGAACACAAACGCTAATAGACCAATCAGTGCTGATTGTCACAACAGGGGCGGGATATTTTATAAATCGCACAGCTGCAATCTTGAGTCAGTTAGTAGTTGAAATGCATTACAAGCGTATACAGTAGAACAGTTTTTTTGTAAATTCTCAGCCACACCACATGCTAAAATCAGCTAGTCACAAATGCTGCTAACTCAGGGTGCTGCTTTGTGAAGCAATACTAAAAACACACGAACACAGTGACATTCTGGACGCGTTTTGATCTCCATTCCCTCCATTCCGGAGGGCAAGTTAACCATTGGAGCCGTCTGACATGTCCTTGTCTACCACGACAACTGTAAATAAAATGAAACTGATACTGATAAACATGTTTGAATTGCAGTAGTATACCTTACTTTTTGATGGGTTTTTTATGAAAGCCTAGTGTGTGCACATTAATTTCATGTATGACATGTACCTGTAACCTTTATAGTTAAAGAGTTATAGGCACAAATCTAACAACAATAAAAATAAATAAATAAATAAAAAACAGGTGAAAATGGGACCCTAATTAATGGCCATGTTTGTTGTCTTTGCATTTGTTTTTTGTTTAATAGACCAAAGCAGAAGTTCTAATTTATTTACTGGTACTGTATTTTCCCTTACCTTTTTAGACATTCATTTATTCTTTTTACAACAGAACTGAAGTATTTTCTTCATGTTTACCACTTTTTTATACTTTTTTTTTCTACCATTTTAAGCAACAGTTGTTTTTACCTTTTGAAAAACAATTTAAGAAATTTTGACTTTGGAGTAATTTTTGAGTTATGTAATGAAAACTCTGAGTGGGGAAAAAAAAAAACTAGAGCCATTTTATCACAAATAAATGTTTCAGTTTTATTGCATGATCTTTCATTTTTTTAATATTTTATTATTGTCATTAACCACATCTGCCACAGTGTTAGACATTAACCTTTAGGGAAAAAATGTGAACACTACACACTACTGATATCATTACCTCCTAATGGTTTGTTTTAATACATTTTGTTTTATGTATAGTTAATGCTGTTCTATAAACATGTGATCAGCCAGTGTTCACTTTAATGATCCATTTCAGAACAAGCTGTAATAATTTATAGGTGCTGATGTATTAATCCTTTCCTGCGTTTCTAGCTGAAAGCCTCTGTGTACATGTCTTGAATATGTGTTTTTGTAGGTTGAAATAAACTGCAACTGTCCATCATATATGATCTGTTCTAAGATGATTACAAGTTATGTTGCAATATTAATTCCGTTCCAGTTCCAGACTATGTATTCACCATCATGACAACAATCCTTCATGGTTTTCTTTTCAAGTGCCATTTGCTATACAAGATTTGTCACATATGGCTGTTCACAGGTTATCTGGTGTTGTCTGAGTTGCGCTGAGAGCAGCAATTAGGTTTTCTCCAAGCATATCCAAGAAAAGGCAGTTCATGTCAATTTTATTATATTGAGCCAAGTACCTGTAGCGCATGAACTCGCAGTACCATTATTCTGATTTTCAATATTTTACTTAATCTTTTTAAAATTGTAAACAAATATAATGTAAGTAAAACATTTGTGTATTTCTGAAATGACAAGTCCAAAAACTATTTTATTTATAGTTCACCGAATTTGAGCCGCTATACACCAGGGTGTAGTGTTAGGATCTAGGGGATGGCGGGGGTAACTGTAATGGAGGCGCCTTAATAAAACAAGGTTTGTTCTGTTTATACTCTGACTCCCGTCATCTTTAATAATAGTACATGGTGACAGAAGTGGGCGGAAAAGAACAGAAAAGCGATTCCAGCGTGAAAAAAATAAACTGAGAGAGAGAGAAGAAACCGCTGGGTGAGTCCTGAAAATAGACTTTCATATTAAGTAAACACACAGGCTTGCAGTAGACGCACGGCTAAAATGGCGGTGCTTTTTCAGATAGTGCCACCAGAAAAGTTTCCTTTCAATAAAACTGAAGAATGGCCGAAATGGATTCGCCGATTTGAGCGATTTAGAGAAGCTTCGGGTTTACGTGAAAAAGATTCACAGATTCAAGTAAACACATTGATTTACGCCAATGGGAGATGAAGCAGACGATATCTTGGGCTCACTGCATTTATCAGAAGACGATAAGAAAGACTACGACAAGGTTAAAAGAGCACTAGAAACACACTTTGTTGTAAGGTGCAACACAATTTTTGAAAGAGCCAAGTTTAACCAGAGACGGCAGGAGCAAGGGGAAACTGTTGATAACTTCATTACTGCTCTACATGGTTTAGCTAAACACTGTGAATACGGGAATCTACAAACTGGTGCGCAGGAATGGTGGTAGTTCCCAAACCTAATGGAAAGATCCGCATCTGCGTGGACCTCACACGCCTGAACGAGAATGTTCGCAGAGAAAGACACATTCTTCCGTCAGTGGACCAGACCATCGCTCAGCTGTCAGGAGCAAAAATATTTTCAAAGTTGGATGCTAATTCTGGGTTTTGGCAGATTAAACTCGCTAAAGAATCAGCATTACTGACAACTTTCATTACTCCATCGGGGAGATTTTGTTTTAAGAGACGTCCCTTCGGTATATCTTCAGCTCTTGAGCACTTCCAGAAACGTATTTCTCAAATATTAGAGGGTCTGGAGGGAGTACTCTGCCATGCGGATGACATCCTAATTCATGGGAGGAGTCGAGAAGAACATGACGTAAATTTGAACAACGCACTTCAGAGACTGCAGGAGGCAGGTCTCACTCTCAATGAAAAATGTGAGTTTGCCAAAGAGACTCTTCTATTTGTGGGCCACAAAATAAGTTCAAAAGGAATTGAACCGGACAGAGAGAAAGTGCGTGCTATCCAAGAGATGCCACAACCCAACAATACAGGAGACTTACGACGTTTCCTTGGAATGGCCAACTATCTTGGAAAATTTCTGCCTCACCTGGCCGGAAAGACAAAACCACTGAGAGACTTGCTAAGCAAAAAGAATACCTGGACTTGGAACCATTTTCAACAGCAAGCATTCGAGGAGATCAAAAAAGACCTGAGCTCACCTGCTGTCCTTTCACAATATGACCCTAACAGAGAAACAACAGTGGCAGCTGACGCGTCGTCATATGGGCTTGGAGCTGTTTTAACACAAAAACAGCCAGATGGATATTGGAGACCCATTGCCTATGTATCCAGAGCTCTCACAAACACAGGGCAGTGGTATGCTCAAGTAGAAAAGGAAGCTCTGGCAGTGACCTGGGCATGTGAGAGACTGAGCGAATACATAGTGGGGATGGAATTTCACATACAAACAGACCATAAGCCTTTAATTGCGTTGCTTGGTTCAAAGAATCTGGACGAGCTCCCACCCCGGATCCAGAGATTCCGAATGAGAATGTTCAGATTCATGTATACGATTGCGCACGTTCCTGGAAAAGACTTAATCACCGCAGATACTTTGTCATGGGCACCCCTGAGACAGCCACTGTCCCCTGAACAGAATACACAGGAGGAGGAAATCGATATCTATGTTGATATGTTAATAGGAGCCCTTCCGGCCAGCACAGACCGCTTGGAGCAAATCAAAACTCAACAAGCCAAAGATGTAGTTTGCCAACAGGTTACTGATTACTGCATAAAAGGATGGCCTGAAAAACATAAAACACCTTCTTTCTTAAAACCCTATTGGGCAGAGAGAGGCGAACTGTCAGTGAAGAGCTGCTTATGAAGGGGGGCCGAATTGTAATTCCACCCTCTCTTAGACAGGAGATACTGGATAAGATCCACGAAGGACACCACAGGATTTCCAAGTGCAGAGAGCGTGCAAAACAGTCTGCTTGGTGGCCGGGGGTTAGTCGACAGCTACAAGACTTAGTGAAGGGATGTGACATTTGTTGTAGAGAGAGAGAGATAACCGTCCAGAGCCAGTGATTGCCTCACAACTTCCCAAAAGGCCATGGCAAAAAGTTGCCACAGACCTGTTTGAATGGAAGAACCACACCTATCTCTTAGTAGTGGACTACTATTCACGATATGTGGAAATAGCAAAACTGACCAATGCAACTTCTCCAGAGGTGATACAACATCTCAAATCCATTTTCGCGAGACATGGAATTCCAGAGGAAGTTATGTCGGATAATGGACCCCAGTACTCAGCCGAAACTTTCTCCTTGTTTGCTAGGGAGTATGGCTTTAGGCACAATACAAGCAGCCCAAAATACCCTCAAAGCAATGGGGGAGCTGAGCGTACAGTCAGAACAATCAAAAACATGCTTAAAAAGATGAAAGACCCCTATTTAGCACTGTTAGCATATAGGTCAACACCCCTGGGACAGGGATATAGCCCAGCAGAGCTTCTTATGGGCAGAAAAATAAGATCTACACTACCAATGTCTTCAGCCCAGTTGGAACCACAGTGGCCAAACCTTAAAGAATTCAGAGACAAAGATGAAAAAATCAAGAATCGACAGATAAGTGACTTTAATCGTCGGCATGGAGTAAAAGAGTTACCAGAATTATATATTGGAGACCATGTCTGGATAAAGCAACCTCTATCAAAGGGGACTGTCATTGAACAAGCAGACACCCCACGTTCCTATGTGGTTGAAACAAACAAGGGAGTGGTCCGGAGAAATCGATGCCAGCTAGTGGTCACACCTGCTTGCCCAATGAGACAGGAGCAGGCTGCTGATAACTTCACAGAAATCTCACCAGAACAAGCGGCACCTCCTACATCTGAGGATACCAGTTCGTCAAGTGTGGAGTCTGCTGTGAGAACCAGAAGTGGTAGACTTTCAGTCCCACCAAAGAGACTGAACATATGAAAAAGAAAGAAGAAAGAAAATATAGATTGAACTAGAAACTTTTATAACAAATCCGAGAAAGGGGGGTGTAGTGTTAGGATGTTTTGAGTTAACATAGGATTACTGTGTTATGTTACAACACCGCCATCTAGGGGATGGCGGGGGTAACTGTAATGGAGGCGCCTTAATAAAACAAGGTTTGTTCTGTTTATACTCTGACTCCCGTCATCTTTAATAATAGTACACAGGGTAGTATTAAAAATACACCCCATCTTCCAGAATTATAATACTGCTGTATTTGTACTTCTGGTACTATTGAGACTCATTAAGCAAATATTCCTTGGGGCTTTCTATTTAAACCCAATTACAAAAATGAATTAATTTTAAACAAAAGAAAAATATAAATCTTATTGTTTAATTAACTTGTGTTTGCTTTTTGTTGTTTCAGTTATTTTAAAATTGCAGAACCTGATTTTTGTATTTGTTCTTTCTTTATAAAGGTTCCTTTTATTGTGAGATGTAATTAAACACGTAGGTCCATGCTTTAATTTCCACCCCTAGCATTTCATTGTCAAACAACTATGCTAGTGACATGCATTCCTCGCTACAGATAGAAATTCAAAGTTAAACATTATAGCGACACGACAGGACTGCTAACTTTGTTTCCATGGTAATCTCTGACTCTCAACCATTAATCCTCGACAATACTAGGGGGTAGAGTGGACATCAGATCAGAACTGGAGGATGTCAGTGCATTTTAATTTCAGTAATCACATTATTAATATACTTCAAAATATATTATAAATCAAATAGCAATTCCATATAAACAAAATGGTATTACACTTATATTGCAATTTTATTAGCATGTTAATGCATTATAATTTCAGTAATCACATTATTCATAGAATTCTAATTACATTTTAAATCAAAAGGCAACATATTTCTATGTGATTAAAAACTAAACATTATTACAATTTATAAAACAAATCACCCGTTGTGTTTATATTTTAAATAACACAGATTTAACACCCATTGTGTGTAAACGGCATTTGTATTTGGTTATTACAATATCATATTGCAAATTTATGCTGTATGTACACACATTTCAAATCGTACATATTCCGATCACTATTACAGGTTTATCTGGATTCAAACCCACAACTCACGCTATTGTAGTTGAACAACTTACCATTAATTGAACCAGGAAAACGTGATCAACACACAAAATAATATATGGCTATAAAGGCCCTTCCCTCACCTTTGTGTGGATGGCATATCAGCTTACATATCAACAGGAATCATCATTATAGACATTAAAAGGGGTGTGATTTTCATAAAACCTACATTTAATTGTTTCTCCCTCCCCATATTCCACATATCAAAAAGAATCATTGTTATAGCAGTTTCCCTGTTTAAAAAAATAAATTGTAATGCTTCCGACCCAAAACAACAGCCTACTAATTATCAGTTACCCAAGCTCTGTGTCTTGGTGCTGAAAGAACAGCTCCCTGTAACAGTAAAATGTTAGACGAGCCGGCAGATACGAAATAGGAAAGAACTCGAGTAAGGTAAGATAAGGAAGCTTTACTGTCTTTGCGCCCCTCAAGTAATCGTTCTAGTCGTAGTAGTAGTAATAATAATAATAATAATAATATTAAAGCAGACGCAATGGCAGTCAAGTATTAGCTACCCTCTGGACTGGCCAGGGCAGTTAATTCAACTTAAATAACATACTTCATATGATATGTTTTATTTAAGTTGAATACGTTTTTCCATCTGGGCTTGTTCGAGCATTCACACTCCCTAAGCTGCATCCATATGTGTATGGAACATATATTACAATTAATGTATCTAAATAAAACTTGACCACGGCGAGACTCGAACCAGGGTCCTCACAATTTACTTTCTGTCACCCTATCAGCCCCCCCCCCCCTCACAAAAGTTGTATTTAGATACATTAATTGTAATAAAATGTGTTTATAAAGTAATTGTAATAAAATATGTTTATAAAGTAGCACTTTTAAATAAAGCTTCACTAGACTGTGAATGCTTCAATAGATTTTAAAGGTGTAAAAACAGCTTCAGATACCATCAAAATGAACCCTTTTCAGTGAAATACCCTCTTACCCCACCCGTTATGCCTCCACCCCTTCAGCACTTGCGTTTGTGGCTTTACCACTCATTTCTTTCTTTCCAAAAGTAGCATCCCCCTTAATTCCTGCCTACGCCCCTGCAAATACTGTTTAAAAATAACTTCAAAAAAATCCAATCAAGACTGGATACTGACAACAGTAACCAGAACCACGGTGTTACCTATACAGGTACATAGGCAAAGGCACAACAAGTGCTCGTAAATAATAATGAAAACCAAAGGCGAAAGAAAAAGGGAAAATAAAACACAGTAATAAAACTACAAACAAAAGTGCTGCTTACGCAGTGCCCCCACTGCCGCTAAGCCGGTCAGAACGGGCCTCCGTCCTACGCTCATTTACCCTATACACTGGGATGGCCGGAGTACCCTGTACAACTAAGCACGTCCCCTCGGGTACGTGATTATTTCTGTTATTTATTTTCTCTTTATTGCCTCGTTTTTGTTTTAAAACTGACGTCTTCTGTCAGTGTCACTGTGTGTTCCCAAACACGGTCACCCGAATGCACAACCAAGCGCAGTTCTTAAGGGCCGAGCAATCTCCAAAGGCCCGCCTCTCAGCCATTCAGAGAGAGGGAAAGCACACACACCCTCTTCTCCACCTCTCCGTGTCATCGCCATGACTGACAGGCAGATCCTACGAGATTGCTGCCCTCTACCTGCAGTAATACTCATGTGCCAGACAGTCAGTCCAGATCTCCCCAGTTACACATCCTTCCCCTCAGAATGGCACCACCGGTCCATTCGAAAATCCTACAACCCCATGCCTTCCCGAGAGAAAAAATCTGCGTTTTGATGCAGTTTCCCTGCTCAGCGGACTACCCACAAGGCATAGGGCTGCAGGACCAAGTACCACCGTGTGATTCTGGCGTTGTTATCCTTCATCCAGTGAAGCCATGCTAAGGGGGCATGATCTGTCACCAGGGTGAAGTGTTGCCCCAGGAGGTAGTACCGGAGTGACTCGACTGCCCATTTTACTGCGAGACACTCCTTCTCGATGGTACTATAGTTTTTCTCGCAGGGAAGGAGCTTCCTGCTGATATACAGGACCGGGTGCTCGCTTCACCGCACCTCCTGAGACAACACTGCCCCGAGACCTGTCTCTGATGCATCCGTCTGCAGGGTGAACCTCCTACTAAAATCAGGACTGCATAGCACTGGCTTGCTGCACAACCTACTCTTCAAAGCGAGAAAGGCTCTCTGGCACGGCTCCGTCCACTGAACCGTATTTGGGGCAGCCTTCCTGGTGAGGTCTGTCTAAGGAGCAGCAGGGTGGTGAAGCTCGGGATGAAATTCCTATAATAGCCCGCTAGTCCCAAGAAAGAGCGCACCTGGGTTTTGGTTGTAGGGACCGGCCAGTTAGCCAAGGCTTTCACCTTAGCAATCAGCGGTCTGATCTGGCCACTCCCTACTCGATACCCCAAATACTCCGACTCACTCTTCCCAATGGCACATTTCTTTGGGTTAGCAGTGAGCCCAGCCTCCCGCAAGGATTGCAGTACCGCCGCCACCTTACCCAGATGACTCGGCCAGTCCTCACTGTGGATAACCACGTCATCTATGTAAGCGGCGGCGTACTGCTGATGGGGCCGCAAAATGCGATCCATCATCCGCTGGAAAGTGGCTGGTGTTCCGTGCAACCCAAAGGGCATGGTCCTAAATTGGTACAACCCGAAGGGAGTCGAAAACGCCGTCCTCTCTCTGGATTCTGTGGTCAGGGGTATCTGCCAGTACCCCTTCGTTAAATCCAGTGTCGTCATAAAATGAGCCATGCCAAGACGCTCCAGCAACTCATCTACCCGGGGCATGGGATAAGCGTCAAACTTCGATTTTGCCTGAAATCAATGCAAAATCGAGTTGACCCATCCGGCTTATCCACTAAAACAATCGGACTGTTCCAGTCACTTTGGGACACCTCTATTACCCCCACCAGACCCTGGTTCCACGCCTCTTCATACTGGGGGTCCCCGTAAGGGCAGTCCTCCCGGATGTGCCCAAACTCTCCACAGGCACCGCACATGGGAGCCCCTTCCATCCTCCACTGCTCCTGTTCGGCTGCCCTGTCCGGGGGCCCAAACTTAGTTGGCACCCGAGACCACCACCTCTTGCTCTGCTGCTGCTTCTCCTGGCAGCTCTTCCTCCTTTTTCCTCCCATCCTTCTTCCTCACTCTCCTTTTCACTCCACAAGTAATAATAAAAAAAAAACTGCAGTACTCTACTCTGACCTGAGTCCAGGAGGCGCTGGTGATCCCTCGCTGTACACCACGTGTGGAAGGGTGGTGGGCAATTCACTGACACAAGGAGAGAGTACTTTACTTGTAACGCCGCTCAGGCGCACTGATTTATTTCGACCAGTAGAGGGCACTGTTGTCCGTGGACTGGATACTGACAACAGTAACCAGAACCACGGTGTTACCAATACAGGTACATAGACAAAGGCACAACAAGTGCTCGTAAATAATAATGAAAACCAAAGGCGAAAGAAAAAGGGAAAATAAAACACAGTAATAAAACTACAAACAAAAGTGCTGCTTACGCAGTGCCCCCACTGCCGCTAAGCCGGCCAGAACGGGTCTCTGTCCTACACTCATTTACCCTATACACTGGGATGGCCGGAGTTCCCTGTACAACTAAACACGTCCCCTCGGGTACGTGATTATTTCTGTTATTTATTTTCTCTTTAAATTATTTTAAGGCTGGCTGTTTTCCCCAGGCAGGTTTGCCTCGTTTTTGTTTTAAAACTGACGTCTTCTGTCAGTGTATATATATATAATGTGTTTCAATTATAAAGTATGCACATCTTGTTGACATCCACAAAACATATTTTACATAAAAAATATATATTTTAATATAAAGGAAAATGAGTATCTATCTTTTTTTCAAGGAATTTATTAATGATTTGGAGGATGCACATTTGAGGTTCACCGCTCATAAGGACTCCGAATGCTTTCTCTGACACAAAAGTAATTGTGTCAGATTCAGACACAAACATTGACCTTAGTGGTGAAAGTGATTTGTATAATTCTACCCTTTCAAGTGATTATAAATCTGGTCAAGGTCCAGATATTCTTGAAAATCACTCATCAGTTTCTTATTCAAAATGTGTTGGATGCTTTGCATTTTGATCAGCCAGTGAAGGGAATTAAATCTCTGTTGCTTTCAATGCTTGTTCCTTGTTTTGATATGGTTGAAGGCTTTGTTCCAGATTACATGCATGCAGTGTTACTAGGTGTTAAACAAATAGCATCTTTGTGGCTTGTCTCATGTTATCAAGGGAAATCATGGTATATTATTAGTAAGATAGCAGATGTGGATGATTTGCTACAAAGTTTTACACCTCCAGACGAACAATCCAGATACACAAGGACTAAAAGTTAGAAGACACTGGAAGGCAAATGAGTGGAGAAATTTCTTTAATTTTTTTACGTTGTAAATTAGAATGGAAGTATTATTTTCATTAGCCGATATTGGTTCATTCTATTTATGCCCTGCTTCAAATGGAAATTCCATTTTCAGAACTAGATGTGGACCAGCAAAATCTCCAGTCTTTTGTAAAATTATTTCAGATGTTGTATGGAAAGGAACACATGTCCTTTAATGTGCACCTTTTGTTGCATATTTGTTGAAGTGTCAGGGAGTGTCTATGCAAATATTTAAAAATGTTTGCCTGTTGAGAGATGTGCAATATAATAGTCACTTTTATTTTCGAAGTGCCAACCAACAGTGCCAGATTTGTGCACAAGGTAATGAAATATTTAATTCCTAAGCACAATTTGACACATTTTACACAAATTAAATGTGTTGGTCGACTTAACCCTGTTCCCATTTCTCATTGGATAGCGGCTGAATCATTCTTGAACTGTATTTATCCAGAAATACTTTAGAAGAGTATGACAGATTGAATCTATGTGATGTATATTATTCATCAGTGAGCTTTGCAAGGCAGGCAAGAAAGGCAAATTATGCATTATGTTTCCATGGAAGATTTGCTTTCATTACTGGCATTAAGTCCACTTTCCAGATAGAACAGCTGTTGTTGTTGTTGTTGTGGTCCTAAAGCTTTTATAGGTTGTAAAGAAACTCAGTGGAATGTTGCAAAATTATTCCATTCTGTTGTGAAGTGGAAGATACTGATGAGGGGATTGCAGTTTCACCATTGGAGAGATATGTTGTGTAAAACACAACAAGCCAGGATGGTATTGCTAATGTTCTGAGGAGTGTACTGTAGTGTTCCACCAGAGACATCCAAACATTGGAATCACATTTTGAGGATTATAAATGTTCGCTCAATTACAGTACAAGCACATTTCAAGGTACGGTTATACCTCTGTTCGACATGAGTCGTGTGGTTGAGCAGCGTTGTCAGTAGCTACCACTTCAGTGCATACCCATTGTCCCCTATCAACCAGACTCTCATCCCGCTGAAATGCAGCTGCCCCCTGCGAATTAGTGAGGATAAACAAGTCATGAGCTGAGCAACGATAGTTTGCATACACATTTGTGATGTAGTTGTTGGCATCACAGATCACACACTACTTGCACATTGACAGAATAGGTCCTATTATTATTATTATTTATTATTATTATTATTATTATTATTTGTTTATTTAGCAGACACCTTTATCCAAGGTGACTTACAGAGACTAGGGTGTGTGAACTATGCATCAGCTGCAGAGTCACTTACAACTATGTCTCACCCGAAAGACGGGGCACAAGGAGGTTGTGACTTGCTCAGGGTCACAGAATGAGTCAGTGACTGAGGTGGGATTTGAACCGGGGACCTCCTGGTTACAAGCCCTTTTCTTTAACCACTGGACCATTACGATTTACGTAGAGGTGCCTATTCTGTGTTGGTGCACTAGAAGCAAACAGTGTGCTCTCCACATGTCTCCTTCCAGGTCAGCCTGAAGCAGTTGGCAGATGTCAGTGATTGTTTGTCTGTTGAGGCAAAATTGCTGCATACATTGTGTGTCAGACAGGCTCAGAAAAGACAGATTACTTCTAAATATTTGGGGACGTCTCCTCCTCCTCTCTTTGTCTGGCCACGTAGAAATTATTATTATTATTATTTATTTCTTAGCAGATGCCCTTATCCAGGGTAACTTATAATTGTTACAAAATCACAGAACAAAGTATCACATTACAAAGGATCACATTAATCCAGTGCGCACTCCATATTTCTTTTCTTTCTCTTTTTTCTCTCTCTTTTCTTTGTCTGCTTCCCTGGTAGTTTCAGCAGTATTTACAGTCGACCATGTAATTTGCACACAGTTTAGACCTGGTTTTCACATGTCAACTGAAACACAAATGCTAACACTGTTGATGGTTTGCTAAATCGCTACATTTGTATGTAAATGACGACACTCTACTAAAGTTCAGCCCATGTCCATAGCTAATGCTGACTTGCCGGGTGGGCACTAAAACACAGTTGCTAAATCACATATATGGGTAAAAACTGTTTTCCCACACGTCCGCCTGATTCTGGTGCGCTAACTCTTCGCAAAAGTGTTTTGCGATTGCCTTAGGGGTTTGCGAACATTGCTAAATAGTCTCTATTCCCTCAACAAACAAGCAGTCAGACACTTATCTAAATGCTGTACACTTGGTCACTGTTCCACTGGGATAACCAGAGATCTGTGCTGAAGCATTTTATTTTATGTTAGGCAGGCTTTGATTACTGAAACTGTTCTATTTGTGCCTGCTTGCTGAATAAATTTCATAATTTAAATCTCCCCGGCATTGTGGACAATAGCTTTCTTTCTGGCGTACACACGCTTCTACTGTTACGTACATATTATTTATTTTTGTCTTTCAGTGTCTTTCTTTCCCTTAGAGATGCTTTAAAAAGAGTCACAACAGCTTTAGCTGCAGTTACAGCCTAATCTTGAATACAGATTGCTTTCCCAAGTGCCATGGTTTCCTTCTTCATTCTTCTTTAGCGGTGGAAGCATCACATTTCAATTCTAGTTTCAAATACTTACAGTAAATTGTTTTCAAGGTGGTCTCCTTACATAGCTTTTCAATGTTATTTATTTCCTTTCATTCCTCTTAGCGCTTTGCCTTCTGAAAACAGCAGTTCATCTGGAAATGTAACAATCTCAACTAAGTTCAAACAGTCCAGTATCACTGAAGTTGCACGTGAACAGTTTGGTCATCAGTCATGAATGGTAGCTTCTTTTTGTAATATTCTCTGCATCTATGGTTATTCCAGCCATAACAAGATTGATTCAATTCCCATGTTCTTTTACTAGAAGTTTGATGTCATCATACCATCATCGTACAATACTTTTCTAGATTTTGGAACTGCACTTTCTAAGCGTGGAACACTTGGCGAGGATATGCCAGTACCAGTTTGGTACAATTAGTGATCCATTGGTCAAAAAGTGTCCAATTCAAGGGACAAATTGGAGCATCATCATCTTGCTGAACAGAAGTGCACTTCCTTATATTTTGATAAAGTCAAAATATGCACACCTCCAGACAGTCGCTGATAAAATGATATTGCTACTATCATAGCGTGCTACTTCTATTTTTGTTCTAGACATAGCTAGGGTCCTGCATTTTACGCAACCTGCTTTTTTTTCAATTGTAATTCAACTGCTATCCCCTAGATGTCCCTGCAGCCACTCCAGTAATAGTAATCGAATTCACAATTGAGAAATCAATACATTATGCTTTGACTAATTAGAAAAATAAAAGCTAATTATGATGAGTGTAAATGGTAATTGAATAAATGGATGCGTTAAAAGAAAAATCGAGAGACCTAAACATGGAGTCAAAGACATCGCAATCAAAAAGCATTTCATTTAGCGAACGCACACAACAATATCCACCTGGTGTTATGTACACCGATGGGTATAATCTGTTTTGCACAACTTGCAATTTCTCTTTGGACCTGTCACAAAGACGGCCAGAGTGGGTTGCGTCAGACCAGACAGGAATACACAGACAGAGACGGTGGTGATGATGAGCTGAGTGCAATGGCTGCACTCAGCGTTTATTAACAAATAAAAAGGTTTAACAGTACAAAAACAGGACACGGCACTGGTAGCCAAAAGAAACATATAAACAAAACGGACTAAACACTTAACAAACGGTGCACGGAGACAAACAAACACGGTGAGTACAAACAACTATTATAGTTACGCTTTCTTTCACTATTTAGTTTCTCCTTCTCCACACCCGTTCTCCACTCTCGAACACCCAACCCTGAGTGCAAGAAATGTGCGTCTATATATACTATTGTGCTGGGATTCAATTACTAATTAATTATTCACTTGAATCCCAGCACGTGAATTAATTCTGTGCAACCCCGTGCTCACATATTACATTTAACCAGCACGTGAAGTGATTTGTGCTCTCCTCGTGCCTAAATACAAATCTACACTTTTTAAATACACGTGAAACACAGACCCGTTTATATCCCGTGTACCAATCTATACACCAACATTTACACACGCAACATACATACACAGAACACACAAATGCACACAGGGGCGGGCACTTTGCCACATATACCCCCCCTTGTGCACAGCACACATGGCCTCAACGGCCACCTCCCCCTTTAAAAACCCAGCAGTCCAGGACAAAGTCTCGGGCTGGGAAGGGAGGCTTCAGTGGGCCCATGGCTGGCCATGCTGTCAGCACCCCTGCCGGTAGTGGCACGGCTGACAGCCTGTTGGTCCCGTCCTGCAGCGAAAAAGCTGCGGGGGCAGGTGGTCCCCCGACCTCCCCCTTCTTCGTAGCCGGCAGCTCCCTCCTGTGGGGCTCCGGCCACAAGAACTCCTGCAGCGAAACTGCTGCTGGGGAAAGTGGTCTCCAGACCTCCTCCCCCTTCTTCGTGGCCGGCAGCTCCCCTTTCTGGGGCTCCGGCCACCGTACTCCCTGCGGAGGTACGGGCAGCAGAGGCAGCTCCTGCTCCTCTGCTCCGGGCGGTGGCGGAGGCAGAGGCAGCTCCAGCTCCTCTGCTCCTGGCGGTGGTGGAGGCAGAGGCAGCTCCAGCTCCTCTGCTCCTGGCGGTGGTGGAGGCAGAGGCAGCTCCAGCTCCTCTGCTCCTGGCGGTGCTGGCTCCCTCTGCTGTGGCAGCTGGGCATGTGCGCGCCGTGCTGCCTTCAGCAGCATAGCTAGAGGCTGCTGGGGGACACCAGCATCCTGCCCTTCTCCCCCCCAAAAATTTTCAGGGGGTTGAGCCTGTAACTCCTCCCCTTCTGGCTCTTGGGACGGCACCAGCAGGTATTCACCCTCTGCTGGTGGAGGTGGGACCAGCAGGCATTCTCCCTCTGCTGGCAGCTTGGGTCCTACGGCTGTGGAAGCCCCGACTTCCCTCTTTTTGGGCTGTGGACGCACCGACTCCTCCCTTTTGGGCTGTGGACGCACCGACTCCTCCCGCTTGGGCTGTGGACGCTCAGGCTCCTCCCATTTGGGCTGTGGACGCTCAGGCTCCTCCCGCTCGGGCTGTGGACGCTCAGGCTCCTCCTATTTGGGCTGTGGACGCTCAGGCTCCTCCCATTTGGGCTGTGGACGCTCAGGCTCCTCCCGCTTGGGCTGTGGACGCTCAGGCTCCTCCCGCTTGGGCTGTGGACGCACCGACTCCTCCCGCTTGGGCTGTGGACGCTCAGGCTCCTCCCATTTGGGCTGTGGACGCTCAGGCTCCTCCCGCTCGGGCTGTGGACGCTCAGGCTCCTCCCATTTGGGCTGTGGACGCTCAGGCTCCTCCCGCTTGGGCTGTGGACGCTCAGGCTCCTCCCGCTTGGGCTGTGGACGCACCGACTCCTCCCGCTTGGGCTGTGGACGCTCAGGCTCCTCCCATTTGGGCTGTGGACGCTCAGGCTCCTCCCGCTCGGGCTGTGGACGCTCAGGCTCCTCCTATTTGGGCTGTGGACGCTCAGGCTCCTCCCATTTGGGCTGTGGACGCTCAGGCTCCTCCCGCTTGGGCTGTGGACGCTCAGGCTCCTCCCGCTTGGGCTGTGGACGCTCAGGCTCCTCCCGCTTGGGCTGTGGACGCTCAGGCTCCTCCCGCTTGGGCTGTGGACGCTCAGGCTCCTCCCCATAACTGCGGAAGGGACAGTGGGCGAACAGGTGATCCTGGTCGCAGAGGAGGCACCCCGACGATGGCTTGTTACATCGCCGTGGATGCCTGGCCCTTAGGCGGCACTCCTCCTCCCTGTCCTTCACCTCTTTATCTGTCTCCCGCTTGGGCTGTGGAGGCAAAACCAGCAGGCATTCACCCTCTGCTGGTGGAGATGGGGACAGCAGGTACTCCTCTGCTGGTGGTCCTGCTACCTGGGCTGCTGTTCCGTTTATCGTTGCCTCCAGGTAGCTGAGGAGAAACTCCACACCTTCCTCCAAGGTGTTTGGGGTGTGTTCCTGCTGATAGGCCTCCCATCTCTCACTGTCCATCATCCACAGGGCCCGAACGACTATGGGCAGAGCCTGGGCCTCCAGCCCAGCATTCTCCAGGAACCAGTCCCGCCATTTTGTGGCGTCTTCTGCCATTATATATATATTTTTTTTTTTTTTTTTTTTTTTTTTTTTTTTTACAAAACCCCTCCTGGTCTGACGCTTGGAGGCGCGGCTATCCCACTTCTGACACCACGTGTCACAAAGACGGCCAGAGTGGGTTGCGTCAGACCAGACAGGAATACACAGACAGAGACGGTGGTGATGATGAGCTGAGTGCAATGGCTGCACTCAGCGTTTATTAACAAATAAAAAGGTTTAACAGTACAAAAACAGGACACGGCACTGGTAGCCAAAAGAAACATATAAACAAAACGGACTAAACACTTAACAAACGGTGCACGGAGACAAACAAACACGGTGAGTACAAACAACTATTATAGTTACGCTTTCTTTCACTATTTAGTTTCTCCTTCTCCACACCCGTTCTCCACTCTCGAACACCCAACCCTGAGTGCAAGAAATGTGCGTCTATATATACTATTGTGCTGGGATTCAATTACTAATTAATTATTCACTTGAATCCCAGCACGTGAATTAATTCTGTGCAACCCCGTGCTCACATATTACATTTAACCAGCACGTGAAGTGATTTGTGCTCTCCTCGTGCCTAAATACAAATCTACACTTTTTAAATACACGTGAAACACAGACCCGTTTATATCCCGTGTACCAATCTATACACCAACATTTACACACGCAACATACATACACAGAACACACAAATGCACACAGGGGCGGGCACTTTGCCACATATACCCCCCCTTGTGCACAGCACACATGGCCTCAACGGCCACCTCCCCCTTTAAAAACCCAGCAGTCCAGGACAAAGTCTCGGGCTGGGAAGGGAGGCTTCAGTGGGCCCATGGCTGGCCATGCTGTCAGCACCCCTGCCGGTAGTGGCACGGCTGACAGCCTGTTGGTCCCGTCCTGCAGCGAAAAAGCTGCGGGGGCAGGTGGTCCCCCGACCTCCCCCTTCTTCGTAGCCGGCAGCTCCCTCCTGTGGGGCTCCGGCCACAAGAACTCCTGCAGCGAAACTGCTGCTGGGGAAAGTGGTCTCCAGACCTCCTCCCCCTTCTTCGTGGCCGGCAGCTCCCCTTTCTGGGGCTCCGGCCACCGTACTCCCTGCGGAGGTACGGGCAGCAGAGGCAGCTCCTGCTCCTCTGCTCCGGGCGGTGGCGGAGGCAGAGGCAGCTCCAGCTCCTCTGCTCCTGGCGGTGGTGGAGGCAGAGGCAGCTCCAGCTCCTCTGCTCCTGGCGGTGGTGGAGGCAGAGGCAGCTCCAGCTCCTCTGCTCCTGGCGGTGCTGGCTCCCTCTGCTGTGGCAGCTGGGCATGTGCGCGCCGTGCTGCCTTCAGCAGCATAGCTAGAGGCTGCTGGGGGACACCAGCATCCTGCCCTTCTCCCCCCCAAAAATTTTCAGGGGGTTGAGCCTGTAACTCCTCCCCTTCTGGCTCTTGGGACGGCACCAGCAGGTATTCACCCTCTGCTGGTGGAGGTGGGACCAGCAGGCATTCTCCCTCTGCTGGCAGCTTGGGTCCTACGGCTGTGGAAGCCCCGACTTCCCTCTTTTTGGGCTGTGGACGCACCGACTCCTCCCTTTTGGGCTGTGGACGCACCGACTCCTCCCGCTTGGGCTGTGGACGCTCAGGCTCCTCCCATTTGGGCTGTGGACGCTCAGGCTCCTCCCGCTCGGGCTGTGGACGCTCAGGCTCCTCCTATTTGGGCTGTGGACGCTCAGGCTCCTCCCATTTGGGCTGTGGACGCTCAGGCTCCTCCCGCTTGGGCTGTGGACGCTCAGGCTCCTCCCGCTTGGGCTGTGGACGCTCAGGCTCCTCCCGCTTGGGCTGTGGACGCTCAGGCTCCTCCCGCTTGGGCTGTGGACGCTCAGGCTCCTCCCCATAACTGCGGAAGGGACAGTGGGCGAACAGGTGATCCTGGTCGCAGAGGAGGCACCCCGACGATGGCTTGTTACATCGCCGTGGATGCCTGGCCCTTAGGCGGCACTCCTCCTCCCTGTCCTTCACCTCTTTATCTGTCTCCCGCTTGGGCTGTGGAGGCAAAACCAGCAGGCATTCACCCTCTGCTGGTGGAGATGGGGACAGCAGGTACTCCTCTGCTGGTGGTCCTGCTACCTGGGCTGCTGTTCCGTTTATCGTTGCCTCCAGGTAGCTGAGGAGAAACTCCACACCTTCCTCCAAGGTGTTTGGGGTGTGTTCCTGCTGATAGGCCTCCCATCTCTCACTGTCCATCATCCACAGGGCCCGAACGACTATGGGCAGAGCCTGGGCCTCCAGCCCAGCATTCTCCAGGAACCAGTCCCGCCATTTTGTGGCGTCTTCTGCCATTATATATATATATTTTTTTTTTTTTTTTTTTTTTTTTTTTTTTTACAAAACCCCTCCTGGTCTGACGCTTGGAGGCGCGGCTATCCCACTTCTGACACCACGTGTCACAAAGACGGCCAGAGTGGGTTGCGTCAGACCAGACAGGAATACACAGACAGAGACGGTGGTGATGATGAGCTGAGTGCAATGGCTGCACTCAGCGTTTATTAACAAATAAAAAGGTTTAACAGTACAAAAACAGGACACGGCACTGGTAGCCAAAAGAAACATATAAACAAAACGGACTAAACACTTAACAAACGGTGCACGGAGACAAACAAACACGGTGAGTACAAACAACTATTATAGTTACGCTTTCTTTCACTATTTAGTTTCTCCTTCTCCACACCCGTTCTCCACTCTCGAACACCCAACCCTGAGTGCAAGAAATGTGCGTCTATATATACTATTGTGCTGGGATTCAATTACTAATTAATTATTCACTTGAATCCCAGCACGTGAATTAATTCTGTGCAACCCCGTGCTCACATATTACATTTAACCAGCACGTGAAGTGATTTGTGCTCTCCTCGTGCCTAAATACAAATCTACACTTTTTAAATACACGTGAAACACAGACCCGTTTATATCCCGTGTACCAATCTATACACCAACATTTACACACGCAACATACATACACAGAACACACAAATGCACACAGGGGCGGGCACTTTGCCACATATACCCCCCCTTGTGCACAGCACACATGGCCTCAACGGCCACCTCCCCCTTTAAAAACCCAGCAGTCCAGGACAAAGTCTCGGGCTGGGAAGGGAGGCTTCAGTGGGCCCATGGCTGGCCATGCTGTCAGCACCCCTGCCGGTAGTGGCACGGCTGACAGCCTGTTGGTCCCGTCCTGCAGCGAAAAAGCTGCGGGGGCAGGTGGTCCCCCGACCTCCCCCTTCTTCGTAGCCGGCAGCTCCCTCCTGTGGGGCTCCGGCCACAAGAACTCCTGCAGCGAAACTGCTGCTGGGGAAAGTGGTCTCCAGACCTCCTCCCCCTTCTTCGTGGCCGGCAGCTCCCCTTTCTGGGGCTCCGGCCACCGTACTCCCTGCGGAGGTACGGGCAGCAGAGGCAGCTCCTGCTCCTCTGCTCCGGGCGGTGGCGGAGGCAGAGGCAGCTCCAGCTCCTCTGCTCCTGGCGGTGGTGGAGGCAGAGGCAGCTCCAGCTCCTCTGCTCCTGGCGGTGGTGGAGGCAGAGGCAGCTCCAGCTCCTCTGCTCCTGGCGGTGCTGGCTCCCTCTGCTGTGGCAGCTGGGCATGTGCGCGCCGTGCTGCCTTCAGCAGCATAGCTAGAGGCTGCTGGGGGACACCAGCATCCTGCCCTTCTCCCCCCCAAAAATTTTCAGGGGGTTGAGCCTGTAACTCCTCCCCTTCTGGCTCTTGGGACGGCACCAGCAGGTATTCACCCTCTGCTGGTGGAGGTGGGACCAGCAGGCATTCTCCCTCTGCTGGCAGCTTGGGTCCTACGGCTGTGGAAGCCCCGACTTCCCTCTTTTTGGGCTGTGGACGCACCGACTCCTCCCTTTTGGGCTGTGGACGCACCGACTCCTCCCGCTTGGGCTGTGGACGCTCAGGCTCCTCCCATTTGGGCTGTGGACGCTCAGGCTCCTCCCGCTCGGGCTGTGGACGCTCAGGCTCCTCCTATTTGGGCTGTGGACGCTCAGGCTCCTCCCATTTGGGCTGTGGACGCTCAGGCTCCTCCCGCTTGGGCTGTGGACGCTCAGGCTCCTCCCGCTTGGGCTGTGGACGCACCGACTCCTCCCGCTTGGGCTGTGGATGCTCAGGCTCCTCCCATTTGGGCTGTGGACGCTCAGGCTCCTCCCGCTCGGGCTGTGGACGCTCAGGCTCCTCCTATTTGGGCTGTGGACGCTCAGGCTCCTCCCATTTGGGCTGTGGACGCTCAGGCTCCTCCCGCTTGGGCTGTGGACGCTCAGGCTCCTCCCGCTTGGGCTGTGGACGCTCAGGCTCCTCCCGCTTGGGCTGTGGACGCTCAGGCTCCTCCCGCTTGGGCTGTGGACGCTCAGGCTCCTCCCCATAACTGCGGAAGGGACAGTGGGCGAACAGGTGATCCTGGTCGCAGAGGAGGCACCCCGACGATGGCTTGTTACATCGCCGTGGATGCCTGGCCCTTAGGCGGCACTCCTCCTCCCTGTCCTTCACCTCTTTATCTGTCTCCCGCTTGGGCTGTGGAGGCAAAACCAGCAGGCATTCACCCTCTGCTGGTGGAGATGGGGACAGCAGGTACTCCTCTGCTGGTGGTCCTGCTACCTGGGCTGCTGTTCCGTTTATCGTTGCCTCCAGGTAGCTGAGGAGAAACTCCACACCTTCCTCCAAGGTGTTTGGGGTGTGTTCCTGCTGATAGGCCTCCCATCTCTCACTGTCCATCATCCACAGGGCCCGAACGACTATGGGCAGAGCCTGGGCCTCCAGCCCAGCATTCTCCAGGAACCAGTCCCGCCATTTTGTGGCGTCTTCTGCCATTATATATATATATATTTTTTTTTTTTTTTTTTTTTTTTTTTTTACAAAACCCCTCCTGGTCTGACGCTTGGAGGCGCGGCTATCCCACTTCTGACACCACGTGTCACAAAGACGGCCAGAGTGGGTTGCGTCAGACCAGACAGGAATACACAGACAGAGACGGTGGTGATGATGAGCTGAGTGCAATGGCTGCACTCAGCGTTTATTAACAAATAAAAAGGTTTAACAGTACAAAAACAGGACACGGCACTGGTAGCCAAAAGAAACATATAAACAAAACGGACTAAACACTTAACAAACGGTGCACGGAGACAAACAAACACGGTGAGTACAAACAACTATTATAGTTACGCTTTCTTTCACTATTTAGTTTCTCCTTCTCCACACCCGTTCTCCACTCTCGAACACCCAACCCTGAGTGCAAGAAATGTGCGTCTATATATACTATTGTGCTGGGATTCAATTACTAATTAATTATTCACTTGAATCCCAGCACGTGAATTAATTCTGTGCAACCCCGTGCTCACATATTACATTTAACCAGCACGTGAAGTGATTTGTGCTCTCCTCGTGCCTAAATACAAATCTACACTTTTTAAATACACGTGAAACACAGACCCGTTTATATCCCGTGTACCAATCTATACACCAACATTTACACACGCAACATACATACACAGAACACACAAATGCACACAGGGGCGGGCACTTTGCCACATATACCCCCCCTTGTGCACAGCACACATGGCCTCAACGGCCACCTCCCCCTTTAAAAACCCAGCAGTCCAGGACAAAGTCTCGGGCTGGGAAGGGAGGCTTCAGTGGGCCCATGGCTGGCCATGCTGTCAGCACCCCTGCCGGTAGTGGCACGGCTGACAGCCTGTTGGTCCCGTCCTGCAGCGAAAAAGCTGCGGGGGCAGGTGGTCCCCCGACCTCCCCCTTCTTCGTAGCCGGCAGCTCCCTCCTGTGGGGCTCCGGCCACAAGAACTCCTGCAGCGAAACTGCTGCTGGGGAAAGTGGTCTCCAGACCTCCTCCCCCTTCTTCGTGGCCGGCAGCTCCCCTTTCTGGGGCTCCGGCCACCGTACTCCCTGCGGAGGTACGGGCAGCAGAGGCAGCTCCTGCTCCTCTGCTCCGGGCGGTGGCGGAGGCAGAGGCAGCTCCAGCTCCTCTGCTCCTGGCGGTGGTGGAGGCAGAGGCAGCTCCAGCTCCTCTGCTCCTGGCGGTGGTGGAGGCAGAGGCAGCTCCAGCTCCTCTGCTCCTGGCGGTGCTGGCTCCCTCTGCTGTGGCAGCTGGGCATGTGCGCGCCGTGCTGCCTTCAGCAGCATAGCTAGAGGCTGCTGGGGGACACCAGCATCCTGCCCTTCTCCCCCCCAAAAATTTTCAGGGGGTTGAGCCTGTAACTCCTCCCCTTCTGGCTCTTGGGACGGCACCAGCAGGTATTCACCCTCTGCTGGTGGAGGTGGGACCAGCAGGCATTCTCCCTCTGCTGGCAGCTTGGGTCCTACGGCTGTGGAAGCCCCGACTTCCCTCTTTTTGGGCTGTGGACGCACCGACTCCTCCCTTTTGGGCTGTGGACGCACCGACTCCTCCCGCTTGGGCTGTGGACGCTCAGGCTCCTCCCATTTGGGCTGTGGACGCTCAGGCTCCTCCCGCTCGGGCTGTGGACGCTCAGGCTCCTCCTATTTGGGCTGTGGACGCTCAGGCTCCTCCCGCTTGGGCTGTGGACGCTCAGGCTCCTCCCGCTTGGGCTGTGGACGCTCAGGCTCCTCCCGCTTGGGCTGTGGACGCTCAGGCTCCTCCCCATAACTGCGGAAGGGACAGTGGGCGAACAGGTGATCCTGGTCGCAGAGGAGGCACCCCGACGATGGCTTGTTACATCGCCGTGGATGCCTGGCCCTTAGGCGGCACTCCTCCTCCCTGTCCTTCACCTCTTTATCTGTCTCCCGCTTGGGCTGTGGAGGCAAAACCAGCAGGCATTCACCCTCTGCTGGTGGAGATGGGGACAGCAGGTACTCCTCTGCTGGTGGTCCTGCTACCTGGGCTGCTGTTCCGTTTATCGTTGCCTCCAGGTAGCTGAGGAGAAACTCCACACCTTCCTCCAAGGTGTTTGGGGTGTGTTCCTGCTGATAGGCCTCCCATCTCTCACTGTCCATCATCCACAGGGCCCGAACGACTATGGGCAGAGCCTGGGCCTCCAGCCCAGCATTCTCCAGGAACCAGTCCCGCCATTTTGTGGCGTCTTCTGCCATTATATATATATTTTTTTTTTTTTTTTTTTTTTTTTTTTTTTTTACAAAACCCCTCCTGGTCTGACGCTTGGAGGCGCGGCTATCCCACTTCTGACACCACGTGTCACAAAGACGGCCAGAGTGGGTTGCGTCAGACCAGACAGGAATACACAGACAGAGACGGTGGTGATGATGAGCTGAGTGCAATGGCTGCACTCAGCGTTTATTAACAAATAAAAAGGTTTAACAGTACAAAAACAGGACACGGCACTGGTAGCCAAAAGAAACATATAAACAAAACGGACTAAACACTTAACAAACGGTGCACGGAGACAAACAAACACGGTGAGTACAAACAACTATTATAGTTACGCTTTCTTTCACTATTTAGTTTCTCCTTCTCCACACCCGTTCTCCACTCTCGAACACCCAACCCTGAGTGCAAGAAATGTGCGTCTATATATACTATTGTGCTGGGATTCAATTACTAATTAATTATTCACTTGAATCCCAGCACGTGAATTAATTCTGTGCAACCCCGTGCTCACATATTACATTTAACCAGCACGTGAAGTGATTTGTGCTCTCCTCGTGCCTAAATACAAATCTACACTTTTTAAATACACGTGAAACACAGACCCGTTTATATCCCGTGTACCAATCTATACACCAACATTTACACACGCAACATACATACACAGAACACACAAATGCACACAGGGGCGGGCACTTTGCCACATATACCCCCCCTTGTGCACAGCACACATGGCCTCAACGGCCACCTCCCCCTTTAAAAACCCAGCAGTCCAGGACAAAGTCTCGGGCTGGGAAGGGAGGCTTCAGTGGGCCCATGGCTGGCCATGCTGTCAGCACCCCTGCCGGTAGTGGCACGGCTGACAGCCTGTTGGTCCCGTCCTGCAGCGAAAAAGCTGCGGGGGCAGGTGGTCCCCCGACCTCCCCCTTCTTCGTAGCCGGCAGCTCCCTCCTGTGGGGCTCCGGCCACAAGAACTCCTGCAGCGAAACTGCTGCTGGGGAAAGTGGTCTCCAGACCTCCTCCCCCTTCTTCGTGGCCGGCAGCTCCCCTTTCTGGGGCTCCGGCCACCGTACTCCCTGCGGAGGTACGGGCAGCAGAGGCAGCTCCTGCTCCTCTGCTCCGGGCGGTGGCGGAGGCAGAGGCAGCTCCAGCTCCTCTGCTCCTGGCGGTGGTGGAGGCAGAGGCAGCTCCAGCTCCTCTGCTCCTGGCGGTGGTGGAGGCAGAGGCAGCTCCAGCTCCTCTGCTCCTGGCGGTGCTGGCTCCCTCTGCTGTGGCAGCTGGGCATGTGCGCGCCGTGCTGCCTTCAGCAGCATAGCTAGAGGCTGCTGGGGGACACCAGCATCCTGCCCTTCTCCCCCCCAAAAATTTTCAGGGGGTTGAGCCTGTAACTCCTCCCCTTCTGGCTCTTGGGACGGCACCAGCAGGTATTCACCCTCTGCTGGTGGAGGTGGGACCAGCAGGCATTCTCCCTCTGCTGGCAGCTTGGGTCCTACGGCTGTGGAAGCCCCGACTTCCCTCTTTTTGGGCTGTGGACGCACCGACTCCTCCCTTTTGGGCTGTGGACGCACCGACTCCTCCCGCTTGGGCTGTGGACGCTCAGGCTCCTCCCATTTGGGCTGTGGACGCTCAGGCTCCTCCCGCTCGGGCTGTGGACGCTCAGGCTCCTCCTATTTGGGCTGTGGACGCTCAGGCTCCTCCCATTTGGGCTGTGGACGCTCAGGCTCCTCCCGCTTGGGCTGTGGACGCTCAGGCTCCTCCCGCTTGGGCTGTGGACGCTCAGGCTCCTCCCGCTTGGGCTGTGGACGCTCAGGCTCCTCCCGCTTGGGCTGTGGACGCTCAGGCTCCTCCCCATAACTGCGGAAGGGACAGTGGGCGAACAGGTGATCCTGGTCGCAGAGGAGGCACCCCGACGATGGCTTGTTACATCGCCGTGGATGCCTGGCCCTTAGGCGGCACTCCTCCTCCCTGTCCTTCACCTCTTTATCTGTCTCCCGCTTGGGCTGTGGAGGCAAAACCAGCAGGCATTCACCCTCTGCTGGTGGAGATGGGGACAGCAGGTACTCCTCTGCTGGTGGTCCTGCTACCTGGGCTGCTGTTCCGTTTATCGTTGCCTCCAGGTAGCTGAGGAGAAACTCCACACCTTCCTCCAAGGTGTTTGGGGTGTGTTCCTGCTGATAGGCCTCCCATCTCTCACTGTCCATCATCCACAGGGCCCGAACGACTATGGGCAGAGCCTGGGCCTCCAGCCCAGCATTCTCCAGGAACCAGTCCCGCCATTTTGTGGCGTCTTCTGCCATTATATATATATATATTTTTTTTTTTTTTTTTTTTTTTTTTTTTACAAAACCCCTCCTGGTCTGACGCTTGGAGGCGCGGCTATCCCACTTCTGACACCACGTGTCACAAAGACGGCCAGAGTGGGTTGCGTCAGACCAGACAGGAATACACAGACAGAGACGGTGGTGATGATGAGCTGAGTGCAATGGCTGCACTCAGCGTTTATTAACAAATAAAAAGGTTTAACAGTACAAAAACAGGACACGGCACTGGTAGCCAAAAGAAACATATAAACAAAACGGACTAAACACTTAACAAACGGTGCACGGAGACAAACAAACACGGTGAGTACAAACAACTATTATAGTTACGCTTTCTTTCACTATTTAGTTTCTCCTTCTCCACACCCGTTCTCCACTCTCGAACACCCAACCCTGAGTGCAAGAAATGTGCGTCTATATATACTATTGTGCTGGGATTCAATTACTAATTAATTATTCACTTGAATCCCAGCACGTGAATTAATTCTGTGCAACCCCGTGCTCACATATTACATTTAACCAGCACGTGAAGTGATTTGTGCTCTCCTCGTGCCTAAATACAAATCTACACTTTTTAAATACACGTGAAACACAGACCCGTTTATATCCCGTGTACCAATCTATACACCAACATTTACACACGCAACATACATACACAGAACACACAAATGCACACAGGGGCGGGCACTTTGCCACATATACCCCCCCTTGTGCACAGCACACATGGCCTCAACGGCCACCTCCCCCTTTAAAAACCCAGCAGTCCAGGACAAAGTCTCGGGCTGGGAAGGGAGGCTTCAGTGGGCCCATGGCTGGCCATGCTGTCAGCACCCCTGCCGGTAGTGGCACGGCTGACAGCCTGTTGGTCCCGTCCTGCAGCGAAAAAGCTGCGGGGGCAGGTGGTCCCCCGACCTCCCCCTTCTTCGTAGCCGGCAGCTCCCTCCTGTGGGGCTCCGGCCACAAGAACTCCTGCAGCGAAACTGCTGCTGGGGAAAGTGGTCTCCAGACCTCCTCCCCCTTCTTCGTGGCCGGCAGCTCCCCTTTCTGGGGCTCCGGCCACCGTACTCCCTGCGGAGGTACGGGCAGCAGAGGCAGCTCCTGCTCCTCTGCTCCGGGCGGTGGCGGAGGCAGAGGCAGCTCCAGCTCCTCTGCTCCTGGCGGTGGTGGAGGCAGAGGCAGCTCCAGCTCCTCTGCTCCTGGCGGTGGTGGAGGCAGAGGCAGCTCCAGCTCCTCTGCTCCTGGCGGTGCTGGCTCCCTCTGCTGTGGCAGCTGGGCATGTGCGCGCCGTGCTGCCTTCAGCAGCATAGCTAGAGGCTGCTGGGGGACACCAGCATCCTGCCCTTCTCCCCCCCAAAAATTTTCAGGGGGTTGAGCCTGTAACTCCTCCCCTTCTGGCTCTTGGGACGGCACCAGCAGGTATTCACCCTCTGCTGGTGGAGGTGGGACCAGCAGGCATTCTCCCTCTGCTGGCAGCTTGGGTCCTACGGCTGTGGAAGCCCCGACTTCCCTCTTTTTGGGCTGTGGACGCACCGACTCCTCCCTTTTGGGCTGTGGACGCACCGACTCCTCCCGCTTGGGCTGTGGACGCTCAGGCTCCTCCCATTTGGGCTGTGGACGCTCAGGCTCCTCCCGCTCGGGCTGTGGACGCTCAGGCTCCTCCTATTTGGGCTGTGGACGCTCAGGCTCCTCCCATTTGGGCTGTGGACGCTCAGGCTCCTCCCGCTTGGGCTGTGGACGCTCAGGCTCCTCCCGCTTGGGCTGTGGACGCACCGACTCCTCCCGCTTGGGCTGTGGATGCTCAGGCTCCTCCCATTTGGGCTGTGGACGCTCAGGCTCCTCCCGCTCGGGCTGTGGACGCTCAGGCTCCTCCTATTTGGGCTGTGGACGCTCAGGCTCCTCCCATTTGGGCTGTGGACGCTCAGGCTCCTCCCGCTTGGGCTGTGGACGCTCAGGCTCCTCCCGCTTGGGCTGTGGACGCTCAGGCTCCTCCCGCTTGGGCTGTGGACGCTCAGGCTCCTCCCGCTTGGGCTGTGGACGCTCAGGCTCCTCCCCATAACTGCGGAAGGGACAGTGGGCGAACAGGTGATCCTGGTCGCAGAGGAGGCACCCCGACGATGGCTTGTTACATCGCCGTGGATGCCTGGCCCTTAGGCGGCACTCCTCCTCCCTGTCCTTCACCTCTTTATCTGTCTCCCGCTTGGGCTGTGGAGGCAAAACCAGCAGGCATTCACCCTCTGCTGGTGGAGATGGGGACAGCAGGTACTCCTCTGCTGGTGGTCCTGCTACCTGGGCTGCTGTTCCGTTTATCGTTGCCTCCAGGTAGCTGAGGAGAAACTCCACACCTTCCTCCAAGGTGTTTGGGGTGTGTTCCTGCTGATAGGCCTCCCATCTCTCACTGTCCATCATCCACAGGGCCCGAACGACTATGGGCAGAGCCTGGGCCTCCAGCCCAGCATTCTCCAGGAACCAGTCCCGCCATTTTGTGGCGTCTTCTGCCATTATATATATATTTTTTTTTTTTTTTTTTTTTTTTTTTTTTTTATTACAAAACCCCTCCTGGTCTGACGCTTGGAGGCGCGGCTATCCCACTTCTGACACCACGTGTCACAAAGACGGCCAGAGTGGGTTGCGTCAGACCAGACAGGAATACACAGACAGAGACGGTGGTGATGATGAGCTGAGTGCAATGGCTGCACTCAGCGTTTATTAACAAATAAAAAGGTTTAACAGTACAAAAACAGGACACGGCACTGGTAGCCAAAAGAAACATATAAACAAAACGGACTAAACACTTAACAAACGGTGCACGGAGACAAACAAACACGGTGAGTACAAACAACTATTATAGTTACGCTTTCTTTCACTATTTAGTTTCTCCTTCTCCACACCCGTTCTCCACTCTCGAACACCCAACCCTGAGTGCAAGAAATGTGCGTCTATATATACTATTGTGCTGGGATTCAATTACTAATTAATTATTCACTTGAATCCCAGCACGTGAATTAATTCTGTGCAACCCCGTGCTCACATATTACATTTAACCAGCACGTGAAGTGATTTGTGCTCTCCTCGTGCCTAAATACAAATCTACACTTTTTAAATACACGTGAAACACAGACCCGTTTATATCCCGTGTACCAATCTATACACCAACATTTACACACGCAACATACATACACAGAACACACAAATGCACACAGGGGCGGGCACTTTGCCACATATACCCCCCCTTGTGCACAGCACACATGGCCTCAACGGCCACCTCCCCCTTTAAAAACCCAGCAGTCCAGGACAAAGTCTCGGGCTGGGAAGGGAGGCTTCAGTGGGCCCATGGCTGGCCATGCTGTCAGCACCCCTGCCGGTAGTGGCACGGCTGACAGCCTGTTGGTCCCGTCCTGCAGCGAAAAAGCTGCGGGGGCAGGTGGTCCCCCGACCTCCCCCTTCTTCGTAGCCGGCAGCTCCCTCCTGTGGGGCTCCGGCCACAAGAACTCCTGCAGCGAAACTGCTGCTGGGGAAAGTGGTCTCCAGACCTCCTCCCCCTTCTTCGTGGCCGGCAGCTCCCCTTTCTGGGGCTCCGGCCACCGTACTCCCTGCGGAGGTACGGGCAGCAGAGGCAGCTCCTGCTCCTCTGCTCCGGGCGGTGGCGGAGGCAGAGGCAGCTCCAGCTCCTCTGCTCCTGGCGGTGGTGGAGGCAGAGGCAGCTCCAGCTCCTCTGCTCCTGGCGGTGGTGGAGGCAGAGGCAGCTCCAGCTCCTCTGCTCCTGGCGGTGCTGGCTCCCTCTGCTGTGGCAGCTGGGCATGTGCGCGCCGTGCTGCCTTCAGCAGCATAGCTAGAGGCTGCTGGGGGACACCAGCATCCTGCCCTTCTCCCCCCCAAAAATTTTCAGGGGGTTGAGCCTGTAACTCCTCCCCTTCTGGCTCTTGGGACGGCACCAGCAGGTATTCACCCTCTGCTGGTGGAGGTGGGACCAGCAGGCATTCTCCCTCTGCTGGCAGCTTGGGTCCTACGGCTGTGGAAGCCCCGACTTCCCTCTTTTTGGGCTGTGGACGCACCGACTCCTCCCTTTTGGGCTGTGGACGCACCGACTCCTCCCGCTTGGGCTGTGGACGCTCAGGCTCCTCCCATTTGGGCTGTGGACGCTCAGGCTCCTCCCGCTCGGGCTGTGGACGCTCAGGCTCCTCCTATTTGGGCTGTGGACGCTCAGGCTCCTCCCATTTGGGCTGTGGACGCTCAGGCTCCTCCCGCTTGGGCTGTGGACGCTCAGGCTCCTCCCGCTTGGGCTGTGGACGCACCGACTCCTCCCGCTTGGGCTGTGGACGCTCAGGCTCCTCCCATTTGGGCTGTGGACGCTCAGGCTCCTCCCGCTCGGGCTGTGGACGCTCAGGCTCCTCCTATTTGGGCTGTGGACGCTCAGGCTCCTCCCATTTGGGCTGTGGACGCTCAGGCTCCTCCCGCTTGGGCTGTGGACGCTCAGGCTCCTCCCGCTTGGGCTGTGGACGCTCAGGCTCCTCCCGCTTGGGCTGTGGACGCTCAGGCTCCTCCCGCTTGGGCTGTGGACGCTCAGGCTCCTCCCCATAACTGCGGAAGGGACAGTGGGCGAACAGGTGATCCTGGTCGCAGAGGAGGCACCCCGACGATGGCTTGTTACATCGCCGTGGATGCCTGGCCCTTAGGCGGCACTCCTCCTCCCTGTCCTTCACCTCTTTATCTGTCTCCCGCTTGGGCTGTGGAGGCAAAACCAGCAGGCATTCACCCTCTGCTGGTGGAGATGGGGACAGCAGGTACTCCTCTGCTGGTGGTCCTGCTACCTGGGCTGCTGTTCCGTTTATCGTTGCCTCCAGGTAGCTGAGGAGAAACTCCACACCTTCCTCCAAGGTGTTTGGGGTGTGTTCCTGCTGATAGGCCTCCCATCTCTCACTGTCCATCATCCACAGGGCCCGAACGACTATGGGCAGAGCCTGGGCCTCCAGCCCAGCATTCTCCAGGAACCAGTCCCGCCATTTTGTGGCGTCTTCTGCCATTATATATATATATTTTTTTTTTTTTTTTTTTTTTTTTTTTTTTTTACAAAACCCCTCCTGGTCTGACGCTTGGAGGCGCGGCTATCCCACTTCTGACACCACGTGTCACAAAGACGGCCAGAGTGGGTTGCGTCAGACCAGACAGGAATACACAGACAGAGACGGTGGTGATGATGAGCTGAGTGCAATGGCTGCACTCAGCGTTTATTAACAAATAAAAAGGTTTAACAGTACAAAAACAGGACACGGCACTGGTAGCCAAAAGAAACATATAAACAAAACGGACTAAACACTTAACAAACGGTGCACGGAGACAAACAAACACGGTGAGTACAAACAACTATTATAGTTACGCTTTCTTTCACTATTTAGTTTCTCCTTCTCCACACCCGTTCTCCACTCTCGAACACCCAACCCTGAGTGCAAGAAATGTGCGTCTATATATACTATTGTGCTGGGATTCAATTACTAATTAATTATTCACTTGAATCCCAGCACGTGAATTAATTCTGTGCAACCCCGTGCTCACATATTACATTTAACCAGCACGTGAAGTGATTTGTGCTCTCCTCGTGCCTAAATACAAATCTACACTTTTTAAATACACGTGAAACACAGACCCGTTTATATCCCGTGTACCAATCTATACACCAACATTTACACACGCAACATACATACACAGAACACACAAATGCACACAGGGGCGGGCACTTTGCCACAGGACCACACTCGAAAGTCAACAATAGACCAACATTTATCATCAGAAAAACACAGAAAACGAAAGGCTGAGATTGACGGCTATGAGACGACGTCCTCCAGTAAAAAAACGTAAGGGGAACGGAAATTATGAACGCCGACAAGATGTTATTTTCAATTTGACAGAGGCATTTGTTTGTGCCAATATTCCCCTGGAAAAAATGGATAATCCCAAACTATTTGCATTTCTGAACAAACAAGTAATAAATGCAGGAGCAATTCCTGAAGATGAAAATTGTACAACTGGTAAAGATGTCTGACAGTGTATCTGTAGTTACCAATGAGCCTACAAATGCAAAAGATCAGTATGTTTTTCACATTTTGTTTATTCTCCAAGGACTATAGAATACCTTCGAACTGAAAGTAATATTAGCCGATACAATTAATCTGCACTCTGTGAATTAATCATCGTGGCACAGGGCGTTGTGAAATGTTTAAACGCATTTGAAGTTCATTTTAATAATGTGACTAGATTTGTCTCCAATAATGCCAGTTACATGATCAAGGCATACAATGACATTCTTCGAGGTTTACTGCCAAATTTAGTACATTTGACTTGTAATGCCCACATAATAGCCCTTGCCAGCAATATCTGGGCAAATGATTTTCCAAAAGCAGACAAGCTGGTTGCAACCGTTAAGTAAATTGTTTAAACATTGCCCAAGCAGAAAACTACGTTTTAAAGACCACATGACAGAAGCAATCCAACAAGAAGGCTGTACTTTACCCATACATAACACAGTGAGGCACTTAGTATTCTGCTGCTGAATATCATTCCAAATACATCCCTTTCATGCAGGCTTCGTGCAAAGTTTAAAATCTCAACTCTCCCTAATTGCGACGCATGCCAAGGGACTGGTGGATCTGATTCAGTGGTTTGAAAGCCATGAAGTGAGAGTCCATCAAACATATAATAAAGTTGCAGAATTAATAAATACATGCCAAGCAATGGCATAAGAGGTACACAGTACAGGCTCCGCAATAAACAAACTATGTGTAAAAACCTTCCATGACGTTCTAATTACTACAACCTGGATCAATGCAAAAAGAAACCACGTTTTTTTAAACTTTCTGATGGAAGTAAGGATATTTGACCCACAAGTGTGTAGTTTGGATCTGGAAGCCCTCCCATTATATTCTATGTCAGGATTTGATGCTGACTGTAAATCAGAAATGGACAAATACCTACCATATGCAAAAGAAAAAAGCAGTAGAATGACTTTGAATGAATTTTGGATTAAAGCTGAAGAATTATTTCCCAATTTAACATGAAAGGCTAAAATATATTTGTCAGTTGTTACCAATTCTGTAGATGCTGAAAGAAGTGTTTCTTCTTATGGCCAAGTTTTTACAAAACAACGTCAATCTATGAAAGAAGGCAGGATTAACCAACTGAGGATGCTTAAGTTTAATAGAAACATTTAATGCAGAAATATTATTATAGAAAGAAATATTTTCTTTCATGAAATTGTAAGTGACACTTAATGTGCTGCTTGTGAACAACTTAGCATTATTATTATTATTATTATTATTATTATTATTATTATTATTATTATTATTATTATTATGTTTGTAATATATATATTACAGCTTTGATGTTATGAGTTCAGTATTTTATATAAATTGTTCCGGGAATCAGTGCTGTTTTTTTAAATATTTTGTTGACAAATTAAGTGTTCCTACTAGTAAACTGAAACATTTAAATTATTTATTTACACATTCTAAGAAATAATATTGAATAAGACGTATTAGTAATAAAGGGATGCATGACTAAATAAATGTCCATGGCTGCTGCTGCCGCCTAATCAACGCGCCAATACGCATTAATAGAATGACTAATTGAGATGATTAAAGGAATCGGGAGATTATTAATCAATAAGTGGTTTAATTAAGCAGACTACATGACCACCTTGTGGTGGGAGGAATGAAGTGCAGCCTAAGAAAGCAGGTCACGTAAAACGCAGGACCCTAGACATAGTCAATGTTACAAATAAATTCTGTGAACTTTTTTGTGAAATGTTTATGACACTTTACACAGCTTCTAATAATGTTAATTTTTGTAAGTAACATCAGTTTTTTGTCAGGATTGTCACATTTTGGACCTTTCTCCAGATATTTTATAATACTGTACTTGACAAGATTTCACTTTATTACTGAAGCAGTTTAAACTCCATAAAGTAGATAAGATTGACTTTAAGTACTTGTTTGAAGCAAAGAATGATGCCATGTAGAATCCAACAATGTATTTATTGCAGACCATGTATAACAAGCATGGAAAAAAATAAACTAGTAGGAGGAGCTATACGTGGAAATATGATTTGCACAACTTAAAGTAATAAAAACTCACAGAATGGAAAACAAGTGACAAACAAAATGGAGACATAAGACAAATACCTAAGAATATGAGGGACCTGACTGAAAAGCCTAGACAGAAATTTGGAGGAGCTTTGATGCAGCAGTGGACTGACTAGAGACGATGATGACAATGATAGAGAAATCATAAAACATTAATAAGCGCTTGATGGTTTTGTATTCAGTTGTGTTTGTGCATGTCACAAAGACAGCCGGAGTGGGTGGCATCAGACCAGAAACAGGAAAATAAACAGAGAGAGATGTGGAGTTTGTGAAGCTGAGCGAATGCTTTCGCTCAGCATTTAATAATTACACAGAACAGAAAATAAAAGGGTTGAACAAACAGAAAACACAGGGCACGGCACTTACGCCAAAATAAAAAGACAAACAAAACGTACTACACTTAAACAGACAAACGAACAAACACGGTGAGTGAAAACACTTACTATTTTATTATTCTTTTCGTTTATTTTAACTCCTCTCCACACCCGTTCTCCACTCACCGAACACCCAACCCCGAGTGAAAGAAAATGTGTTTATATATACTGTTGTGCTGGGATTCAATTACTAATTAATTATTCACTTGAATCCCAGCACGTGAATTCATTACGTGCAACCCCGTGCTCACATATTACATTTAACCAGCAGGTGAAGTGATTTGTGCCCTCCTCGCGCCTAAATACAAATCTACACTTTTTAAATACACGTGAAACACAGACCCGTTTATATCCCGTGTACCAATGACTATACACCAACATTTACACACGCACGCACCATACAACACATAATATGCACACAGGGGCGGGGCACATTGCCACAGTGCACTACATACATGCATGATAAATGCTGCAGAAATACAGTGTTATGAAAAATATATTTGTAACATAGTGGAGGCAACTTACAGCTATATTTATACGTAAAACATGATGGAATGGGCATATGGATTGATGGTTTATCACACAAATAGTTCAAGCTGGACAACAGAACTTCATAAAATATTTACTGAGAACCTATACTTTTCCTGTTGAGCAAGAGTGAATGTTTGCCATATACTTTTATAAGGGAATTGTTATATAATTCTGTTTTAAGTATGTGTGGGTGTCTGCATATGTGTGGGTGAATTCTGTAAATACAATTATATTAACAGGCTGTTTTTATTTGCTCTGAACAGGTAATACATCACTGAAAAATCAGCAATTAAAAAATCTGTAACAAACACCAACATTCTAAACCACACAAATGCTTAGATTTACAGAAATCACAAAAATCAGTCACAACTAACAC
This sequence comes from Acipenser ruthenus, assembly GCF_902713425.1. Taxonomy (NCBI): domain Eukaryota; kingdom Metazoa; phylum Chordata; class Actinopteri; order Acipenseriformes; family Acipenseridae; genus Acipenser; species Acipenser ruthenus. The sequence continues at coordinate 49,332,195 of NC_081192.1, forward strand.
CTGAACTTGAAATCTAAGTGTATGCATTTGGTGGCAATTGTTTTGGTGAGTGAGAACTCTGTCAATGTTAGGACTATTATTTAGAAGTATTGGCTAGTGTAGCTGATACCTAGATGTCCCAGATCTGTTTCGGCCTACCTCTAATTGCAGTGCTATTGCAGTGTTGTCTGCTTGCCTGACTGAGTTCCTACATGGCTGTCCAGCAACTTTTACAAGCTCAATTCTAGAAACAGAGGTTTTTTATTTGTTAGCTGTTGTCATTGCTTCGGGGCTACTAGCATCACATCTATTCACTTAGATGGATGTTGTTTACAGCCTCTGTTAGGTATAACATTGTGATTTCCATTTGTTGTTCACATATAATGGATCTTTGAGATTTAATTATATCACCTGAGATCTCCAAACCCAGACCAATGCTATCGTTTGTGTTACCCACTGTTCATTTTAACAATGTGTTTTGCATTGGTCTGCAAAGCGTATTGTGGTGTGACAGACAAATTGTTTTGCTATAGGAGCCTGTGACGGGGTACTGCCCGTCTTTATGATCAATGTTGGGACTGGCAGGGAGGGGGTTAAAATTCCTCCCTGCCAGAAAAACATGTGAGAATGTGGCTGGAGCCCTAATTGACTAATCAGTAATTATTGAATAATTGGGCTCCAGCCACAGGGGATAAAAGCCAGGGGAGAGGCCCTGGCTGGGAGAGAGTTGGAGAGTGGTAGAGAGAGTTCTGGAAGGAGTGTGTTTTGTTTGTGCTGGTTTTTTCTGTTCCAGTGAAGGCAACGCCCAGCCTGGAAGCTTTATTTTGTAAGTTTTTGTTTTGTGGTTGTATTTTGTGTTTGAAACCTTTTTGTTTGGCCCTTGTGCCTATTTATTTTGTATTTTTGTTTATTAAAAACTTTATTTTTGAACTTAAAACTGTCTCTGAGTCTCAAACCTCGGTCCATCCTGTCACATTTGGTGTCAGAAGTGGGATAGCGCCACCTGGAGGCTCAGAGCAGTAATTTTTTTTTTTTTTTCTTGAATTTTGGGAGTTTTTTTTTTTTGGAAACTTGATTTAAATGGGGAAGAAGAGCAGACAGCGGCAAAGGCAGGAGAAGCAGCAGCCGAAGAAATGTAGGCTGCTGCAACGACAGCCACCCCAGCTGGAGGACCCAGCCAGTCTTTTCCCCTGGTGCTCCTGGTGCGGGAAGGAGGATCATCAGTGGAGGTCCTGTCCAGACGGGCTACCAGCTGACTGGTGTGGGTACTGTGAGGTGGATGGCCACAACTGGGCAGGATGCCCCCACAATCGGGACCAGGAGCAGCTGCAAACCCCGTCATCGGCAGCCACCCCACCACTTCCTACATCACCGCCTTCACCACCATCCCAGGAAATATGGGACTGGTTGATGCACCCTGAGGCAGACCTCTCCCACGACCTCCCCATAGTTGTCAACACGCTGTGGCGTCGAGATGGGGGGAGGTGGGAAAAGTGGGAGGAACAGCATCACCCGGCGTCCTTCGCAGAGCTGGCCCTGATGGTCATTAATTACCTGGCGGTAGATATGGGAGACGCCCCAATCATTCCAATAAAGAAGGTGGAGCTGTCGTCCCGAGAGCCAGAGAGGGGTGAGCCATCGTCCCGAGAGCCAGAGAGGGGTGAGCCATCGTCCCGAGAGCCAGAGAGGGGTGAGCCATCGTCCCGAGATCCAGAGAGGGGTGAGCCTTTGTCCCGAGAGCCAGAGAGGGGTGAGCCGCTGTCCCGAGAGCCAGAAGGGGAGGAGCCGCTGTCCCGAGAGCCAGAAGGGGAGGAGCCGCTGTCCCGAGAGCCAGAAGGGGAGGAGCCGCTGTCCCGAGAGCCAGAAGGGGAGGAGCCGCTGTCCCGAGAGCCAGAAGGGATGGAGCCGCTGTCCCGAGAGCCAGAAGGGATGGAGCCGTCGTCCCGAGAGCCAGAGAGGGGTGAGCCGCCGTCCCGAGAGCCAGAAGGGGAGGAGCTGCCGTCCCGAGAGCCAGAAGGGGAGGAGCTGCCGTCCCGAGAGCCAGAAGGGGAGGAGCTGCCGTCCCGAGAGCCAGAGAGGGGTGAGCCGCCGTCCCGAGAGCCAGAAGGGGAGGAGCCGCCGTCCCGAGAGCCAGAAGGGGAGGAGCTGCCGTCCCGAGAGCCAGAATGGGGGCCGCTGCCGTCGCCCAGAGAGGGGGAGCCGCTGCCTTCGCCCAGAGAGGGGGAGCCCGAACGTCCACAGCCCGAGAGGGAGGAGCCCGAACGTCCACAGCCCGAGAGGGAGGAGCCCGAACGTCCACAGCCCGAGAGGGAGGAGCCCGAACGTCCACAGCCCGAGAGGGAGGAGCCCGAACGTCCACAGCCCGAGAGGGAGGAGCCCGAACGTCCACAGCCCGAGAGGGAGGAGCCCGAACGTCCACAGCCCGAGAGGGAGGAGCCCGAACGTCCACAGCCCGAGAGGGAGGAGCCCGAGCGGGAGGAGTCGGTGCGTCCACGGCCCGAGCGGGAGGAGTCGGTGCGTCCACGGCCCGAGCGGGAGGAGTCGGTGCGTCCACGGCCCGAGCGGGAGGAGTCGGTGCGTCCACGGCCCGAGCGGGAGGAGTCGGTGCGTCCACGGCCCGAGCGGGAGGAGTCGGTGCGTCCACGGCCCGAGCGGGAGGAGTCGGTGCGTCCACGGCCCGAGAAGGGGAAGCCCACAGGCCCAGGGCTGAAGGGACCCGCAGGGGAAGAATATAGGCTGTTCCCACCTCCACCGCCAGCAGAGGGGCAACAGTCGGAGCTGTCTATCCCTCCACCGCCAGCAGATGGGGAACAACCGGAGCTGTTTCTCCCTCCACCGCCAGCAGAGGGAGACGAGTTGCTGTTCCCGCCTCCGCCAGCAGAGGGAGACGAGTTGCTGTTCCCGCCTCCGCCAGCAGAGGGAGACGAGTTGCTGTTCCCGCCTCCGCCAGCAGAGGGAGACGAGCTGCCGTTTCCGCCTCCGCCAGCAGAGGGAGACGAGTTGCTGTTCCCGCCTCCGCCAGCAGAGGGAGACGAGTTGCTGTTTCCGCCTCCGCCACTAGAGGGAGAGGGGCCGCCGTTCCCGCCTCCGCCAGCAGAGGGAGACGAGCCGCCGTTCCCGCCTCCGCCAGCAGAGGGAGCCGGGCCGCCGTTCCCGCCTCCGCCAGCAGAGGGAGCCGGGCCGCCGTTCCCGCCTCCGCCAGCAGAGGGAGCCGGGCCGCCGTTCCCGCCTCCGCCAGCAGAGGGAGCCGGGCCGCCGTTCCCGCCTCCGCCAGCAGAGGGAGCCGGGCCGCCGTTCCCGCCTCCGCCAGCAGAGGGAGCCGGGCCGCCGTTCCCGCCTCCGCCAGCAGAGGGAGCCGGGCCGCCGTTCCCGCCTCCGCCACCAGAGGGAGCCGGGCCGCCGTTCCCGCCTCCGCCACCAGAGGGAGCCGGGCCGGCGTTCCCGCCTCCGCCACCAGAGGGAGCCGGGCCGCCGTTCCCGCCTCCGCCTCCCGAGGGTCCGCTGCTGCTGCCGTCGCCTCCCGAGGGTCCGCTGCTGCTGCCGTCGCCTCCCGAGGGTCCGCTGCTGCTGCCGTCGCCTGGGGTTGCCAGGGATCCTGCTTCGCCTGGGGTCGCTACACTGTGGCCGGAGCCCCACGGAGGGGAGTTGCTGACCATGAAGAGGGGGAGGGAGGTCAGGAGACCAGCTCCCCCAGCTGCACTTTCGCGGCAAGATGGTGTGTGGCCGGAGCCCCGGAAGAGGGAGCTGCTGGCCACGAAGAATTGGGTGGTGCCGGACGTCCCACCATGGCCACCCCCATGGACACTGTGCTTCCCCCTCTTCCGGGACTGAGACTGAGGGGGGAGGTGGCCATTTAGGCCATGTTGTGCTTGGCACAAGGGGGGGGATATGTGACGGGGTACTGCCCGTCTTTATGATCAATGTTGGGACTGGCAGGGAGGGGGTTAAAATTCCTCCCTGCCAGAAAAACATGTGAGAATGTGGCTGGAGCCCTAATTGACTAATCAGTAATTATTGAATAATTGGGCTCCAGCCACAGGGGATAAAAGCCAGGGGAGAGGCCCTGGCTGGGAGAGAGTTGGAGAGTGGTAGAGAGAGTTCTGGAAGGAGTGTGTTTTGTTTGTGCTGGTTTTTTCTGTTCCAGTGAAGGCAACGCCCAGCCTTATTTTGGAAGCTTTATTTTGTAAGTTTTTGTTTTGTGGTTGTATTTTGTGTTTGAAACCTTTTTGTTTGGCCCTTGTGCCTATTTATTTTGTATTTTTGTTTATTAAAAACTTTATTTTTGAACTTAAAACTGTCTCTGAGTCTCAAACCTCGGTCCATCCTGTCACAGAGCCTTACTGCTATCTATTGCAAGTTGGGGGGATTGACAGAGGAATGTAGCAATATGCTTATTTTATGTTTTATTATTTGTTACCATGTTAGTGCAACTGATTACCAGTATACCATCCATACAATTGTGATATGAAAATGCTACTACTCTACCAAAGGCTCATTTAATTATAGCCACACGGTTATTACCTGGCACCTTATATGGAACCATTTCAATGCCACTTTAGTACCACTTATTTTTCTATTAAGATTACTTGAGGTTTATTTATGCTGTAGCTGTTTGGGGGATGCTAGTTAGTGGGGTGGTGGCTGTCGGTGTGGTTTGAGTAAGCTTCAGCTCTGGCAGTCATTTCTGTGACCAAGGACATTATGAGGGCTAAATAAAACTCTAATGTCCATTAATCCTAGTGCAATACATGATACCTGTCTGACAATATGGAAGTAAAAAAATGGTTTTGCGGTGGCTTCATAGAACAGCCTCCAGTCATAAATCCATCCTTTCTAAAGAGAGCAGCAAGCAATTGATCTTGGTTATTACCAGTTAATGCATATCAGAGTGTCTGTGGATGGGAAAGGATATAGTAACAGTGGATCTATGATCATTTCAGTTTACAATGTAAATGTATATAAGGCTACTCTTTCTCATAATGCCTTGACTGCTGGATTCACCAGTTTTCTTTTAAGTCTATGTTTATTATCCCCCCTTTTCCACTTGCCTTTTGCCAGATGAAGCAGCCACTTTTCTTAAATTTGGTGCATATTAAATGAAAATTCATAAACATATGTTTGCATTTATTGAGACTTACTGCAGATTTGTTATACAGCACTGAGCCTTATTAATATATTATTTTCTTTCCTGATGATCCTAAAATGTCTTCCTTGTTTTTACATGTTCACCCTGAAAAAAAAAGGCTGGATTGGAAATGTGTCATAATGCTAGAGCTTCGGCTTTGCAATATAAAAGTTTCATTTTAGAAACAAAAAAACACGGCCTGGACCAGGATTCCGTTGTGCTGACAATTGGCATAAAAAAACAACAACTTCTGAACGTAATTAAAGCTAAATGCAGAAACCAAGTCAATTTGGTCCTCTCAACTTATCAGCATTGACAGCTGCACTGTTCACACAGCAGAGAAGCTTTCAAAGATAGTGTTAAGGTGTGCAAAGGTGGATTCACAAGTAGAAAATAGTTTGCTTTGGTGAAGCTATGCATATGTTCAGAGTATTTAGTCTATCAAGAACCTGTCAACCAACTATCAATGATGATGGATGAAAGACGTTTCTCCACATGATGTGATTTGAAGGGCTGCCTTTGTATGACCCATGTTGTTTTTTTGTTTTTTTTGTTTTTGGTTGAGTATACAGCTCATTTGCCACATGTCAGGAAAAGAAAGAGGGCATATATTTGACAGAACTGTAAAGAGCATCAGATATTTAGACTACTAGATTGAGATGAGGTAATATAGTGGACAAAAACGAGAAAAATTGCATGGAGTTTTTTTTTTTTTTTTTATTATTATTATTATGATTACCATTACTGTCAATCCACATACCAAGCAAATACCGTAGCCACTGCACATACTAGATTATTAAATAGTGCCACAGACACCTTTTGTAATCCATTTATTTAAAGCAGTCGTACTAAGAAGTGCAGAGGTTGCTGTATGTATCTTTGGATAATCAAGCTGAGCGTCTATATTCCAGATAGGGTTCACTTTTATTACAGGACATGGCAGAAAATAACTCTGGCACCCTAGTCTTTGCTAGCAAGCCACATGGCCTGTGTTAATATATCTTTGCTGATACAGTCTGGGCCATAGATGGTACAATCCAACAATATGTGGTATAGCTTTGTGAATGGAGAGAAACTAGTGCCTAAAACACATAGTTCTACAGGGGCTGCCTCCCCCCAGAATTCCTGTAAAATGTACTGCTATAACTTTCTAGTGCAGTCTTCATAGGAAGTAATAGTAACTAACACCAAAGGGTTATGGCTGCTTATATTTCTATTATTTCTATTGCCAGGGCAGATGTTGATTTTAATACTGATTTCTTGTGGTTGCCCAAATAGGAAACCAGAGTTGCTTGAAAATATACAGTGCCGTGAAAAAGTATTCCCCCCCTGTCTAATTTTCTGCATTTTTGCATATTTTTGACACTGAATGTTATCAGATCTTCAGCCAAAACTTAATATTAGGTAAAAGGGACCCTGAGTGAAAAAATAACAAAAAAAATTGATACATATTTATTTATTAAAGAAAGTTATGCAACACCCAATGCCCCTGTGTGAAAAAGTAATCGCCCCCTTAGACTCAATAACTGGTTACGCCACCTTTAGCAGCAATAACTGCAACCAAACGCTTCCTGTAGTCACTGATTAGTCTCTCACAGCGCCGTGGAGGAATTTTGGCCCACTCCTCCATGCAGAACTGCTTCAACTCAGTGACATTTGTGGGTTTTCGATGGTCCAGGTCCTGATGCAGCAAAGCATCCCCAAACCATGACACTACCACCACCATGCTTGACCGTTCATATGACGTTCTTACAGTGGAATGCAGCGTTTGGTTTTCGCCAGACATAACGGGGCCCATGTCAGCCAAAAAGTTCCACTTTTGACTCATCTGTCCATAGAACATTGTTCCAGAACTCTTGCGGATCATCCAGGTGCTTTTTGGCAAACTTGAGACGAGCATTCATGTTCTTCTTAGTGAGCAATGGTTTCCGCCTTGCTACTCTGCCATGAATCCCATTTTTGCCCAGTATCTTTCTGATGGTGGAGTCATGAACACTGACCTTAGCCGAGGCGAGAGAGGCCTGCAGATCCCTGGATGTTGTTCTAGGGTTCTTTGTGACTTCTGGACGATTTTACGCCTTGCTCTTGGAGAGATTTTGGCAGGACAGCCACTCCTGAGAAGATTCACTACTGTCCCAAACTTTCTCCATTTGGACAATATGAACCTCTGACTGAGGTTCGGTGGAGCCCCAGAGCCTTAGAAATGGCTTTGTAACCCTTTCCAGACTGATAGGCATCAACAACTTTTTTCCGGAGGTCTTCAGGAATTTCTTTTGTTCGTGGCATGATGTGCCTCTAGAACCTGTGTGCTGACAACTTCACTCTGATGGTAAGGGCCAAAGTTAGTCAGATTTATATTGGGCAGGGCTGGCCCAAATCAGGCCTGGTTGTTAACCAAAGTACTCAAACAGCTGACCCTAATTATCCATTTAATTGGATTGAGTTAAATTTTTTCACACCTGAAGACTGCATGTTTGCTTACCTTGCACACCAAACAAATGAAAGAAGCACCAAACTTTGGTGTCATTTTTTCTCTCAGACTCCCTCTATATACTACTACAACCCACAAAAAAATCTGACCAAATGCAGAAAATCAGACAGGGGGCAAACACTTTTTCACGTTTACTATATATATATATATATATATATATATATAGTAACCCGGCCGCACTCACGGTCGTTCGTTTGCCCCTATAATACACAGACCCAGGACACAGAAAATGGAATTTATGCACTGACGCGCTATTTTTAAAAACAAAAACAAAACGAAAATGAAAACAAACACCTACCTCTTACGAGCCGTAAGTAAACATGAGCAGGAACCTACCCTAAATAAGCCGGACAGCGAAGCTGTTTACCGGCTGAAAACAAAGCACACAGTTTTCTTTACATTACACAAAAGGAACACACAGTACCTTTCAGTGACGGCTCTGCAGCCGGGTACACTTCCTGCTTCCTTCTACTCAGCCATCAACTGCAGACTGACTGCACCTCTTAAATACCCTGCACCTGGTTCTAATTTACAATTACTTCCAGGTGCAGGGGATAATTAACAATAAAATAAATTGAACAATTAAACAAACTGGGAGGGTATTAACCCCCTCCCTGCTGTTATAATTAATATATATATATATATATATATTAATTATAACAGCCCAGGCATTTGCGCTGCAAAAGGACTTGTTGACTGTCCCGTTTGTTTCTCCTTTGTGTGTTGCATGTCATACTGTTTTGCTGTGGGGGGGGGGGTGGGGGGGGCAGTGTTGGTTTCCAGTCAGTCCAAGCTCACCGGTACTCGACATGCATTTGCACCCCCAGAATGCTGCCAGGAGATTGGGGTCCAAATGGCATGCCCCGGATTGGTGATGGAGGGCGCGGTTAGGCAAGATAAATAGGAGTGCATGCCTGAGTGCACGGAGTGAGTTGGAGAGTGAGTGACAGACAGAGTGACAAACAGACAGAATGACAGACAGAGCCAGAGATTGCCTGAGTGAGAGGGACAGGGAGATAAGTTTTGATTATTTCATTTTACCTTGGCGTGGTCCCCACGGCAAACAATGGTCCGTATTTGTTTACTTGTCAGTGTTAAATAAACCTCTGGCTTGAATTGTCCTGCCTGCTTTTATTTCAAATGCAATGCTACTATATATATATATATATATACTATATATATATTAGGGCTGTCAGTTAAGCCTCAATCGATTAATTGGACACACAAAATATAATCATTCGAATAAATATCGATGATTGCACAACAATTGAATGCGAGGGGTATGAAAACCTTTTTTATTCAGTGACAGCTGCAGCATCATGCATTGCTTCTTGTCAATACTGTACCACATAACCTTCACTATCTGTGAAACAATGCAGAAATCCCTGCCCAAAACATCATCATCATAATAATAATAATAATAATAATAATAATAATAATAATAATAATAATAAATTGATTTACTGACCACAACATGCAGACCCGCTATAGGTCAAGCTGATCGTTACTCCAGAATTGCATTTAACACACTGGTCGTTTATTAATTTTTTTTTAATGTTATTGAATAGTGTAGAATAGTCATTATATAACAGTTCATTTTGAAACTGGTTCTCTGGTAGGATGGGACCAGCAAATCGGATGCTAGTTAACCCGAGCAGGAGAAGAAGAGCACGCCCACTGCTTGTCTGTGGCAGAAATACTGTAAATAGCATGGCAGGGCGTTCGGTGCAGTTTCGTTGATAACTTAAATAATGTTATTAACTATGCGTGTTCAGAAATGTCATTATTGAATCGATTATGCAGTATTTAAATCGATGTATATAATGAGGAATAGAATCGATCGAAAAATCTATTTTCGATTTAATCGTAGCAGCCCTAATGTGTGTATATGTGTTTTGTGTGTGTGTGTATATATATATATATAGGGGCAGGGCCAGTGTGCTGACTGATCATCATCAACCAGGAAGTGGGTGCCCCGCGGATAGGGTGTGTGGTCAGCGTGCTGGAGTGAACGGGAGAACCCAGCCTGTACTTTTCCACGAGCAAGGTTATCCACAGTCAGGCTGAGGCCCCGACCCTTCCCTTTTAGAAGGTTCTATGGATCCCTAGGCTGGGGAATTTCCCCACAGCTGCTAGCCTGGGACTTTCCAGCCTGGGACTTTCCAGCCAGCTGAGGTATCTAGCTCCGGATTGGCTGGAGCGGGCGCTGCCTCCCTTCAGCTCCCCTATATAAGGGAGTGGGTGCTGGATACCAGGGTCGGACTGAAAGAAGGAGAACAGAACGAAGAAAAAGAGCTAAAGAGAGAAAGAGCTAGAGAGAGAAAGAGCCGACTAGTAGAAGCATGAGCTATGGCTGAGAGCAGCTTTGTTAAGCAATAATTGAAGCTAAAACACATAAAAAGTTTAGCCTTGAAACCTTGCCTTGCGTCCTTCTTGACACCGCTACATTGGTGTCAGGGTGGGATGTCGTGGGTGATCAAGAAGGAACGCTGATGGCATGGAGATCGGCGGCTGAACGGGAGTCTCAGGACGAGGAGGCAGAAGCGACGGCGGAGGGGGCTACCCCGAGGCGGCATGAGGAGTGGCGTAAAGACCCTGCAGTTCAATGGGAAGGTTGACTAGGACATCTTCCTTGCCCAGTTCAACCTGGTGGCCCGTTTGGAAGAGTGGATCATGGAGGAGAAGGCTCTTCAACTCACCGGGGGGTTAGCAGAGGGCGCCCTACCCTGTCTGCTCACCCTAGCCCCTAGTCGGATTTTTGAAACCTTGAGTGAGGCTCTCGGGCATCGGTTCGGCCGCAGCCAACAGTCAGGGTTGCTGCGTAACGAGCTCTGGGATTGGACCCAGAAGGTAGGGGAACCCCTCCACGAACTGGCTGCAGCGATTGAGGGTCTGACTTGCTGGGCTTTTGTGCACATGCCATCCTTGGTGCAGGAGGAGCTGGCTCGGGACCAATTCGTGGAGGTCCTGGGGCCTGGACAGCTGCAGAGTCAAGGGTGCCTACTACACCCCCAGAGCCTCCGAGAGGGACATGGTCTGGACGTCTGACCGTCAGGGCCCCACAGGGAGCAGCCATCCCCTGGTCCGGGAGGTGCAGATCGACCCGGGTGAGTCCGGCCCCAGTGCGGCGTGAATGTCATGGCTTCCAGAGTTCATCGCGCTTATCAGGGCGGTCGTGGCCCAAGACCCGGAAGCCAGCCGCCGGCGACTTCTCCGGTGTTAAGTTAAGGACAGTGACAGGGAAGCTGTCACCAATGGGAGGAAAAGGAATAATGACCATCCTCATCAGGGGTCACGTGCTAAAGCACCCGGTGTGGATTGCCCCAGTCCAGGATGCATGCATTCTTGGGCTCTATTTCCTCCGTCGCATCAGCGGTCAACTCGACCTCTGGGAGGGGTGCTGCGAATCCCCGGTGAGCCGGTCATTGTCCTGGCCGGTTTAGAGACACCAACGCCAGCTCCAAAGGCTCCTCAGAAACACAGGCCCCTGTCTGTGCGTCGTCCTGCGGCCAAACAAGGCCAGCTGGACCCCACCCCTGTGTCCACCAACCGGAGTAAGAGGAAACCCTGAGCTGGATGGGCTCAATGGGCCTGCCCCCCCCTTCCCAGGCCGCCACCATTACCACACCATTGGGGTCGCTGGGACAGCAGCTGATGGTTACTCCTCAGCCACAAAGAACTGAGGAAAAGGCTCTCGATGCAGCAACCACAATCGGGCGACAGAATTGCGAGTGAGCTGTTGCTGAGGTACTGCCACAGTTTCGCCACGAAGGCTGAGAAGGCCGGCTAAACCCACTTTGTCCAGCACACGATCGACACGGGGGATAAAGATGCGACCCCGCCAGGTGCCGCTGGCTCACCAGCCTGAGGTGGATAAATTCTTGCGGGGAATGCTGGAGGCGGGACCAGTGGAGCCTTCTGAGAGCCGCTGGATCGCCCAGGTAGTCATGGTGCCTAAAAAGAATGGAGAGTGGAGGTTCTGCATTGACTACGTTTGAACAAGGTGACTTGGAAGGATTCATTCCCCGGGTCATCATGGTTCTAGTCTCTGGACTTATTAAGTGGCTACTGTTTGGGCTCTGCAATGCTCCGGCCACATTTGAGCGGAGTGAACCGTAGCCGGTATCCCCTAACAGTGCTTTCTAGTCTATCTGGACGACCTGCTGGTGTATGGCCCCAGCTTACACCAGAAGCCCTCGCATCCCTCCAACAGAAGCCCTCGCATCCCTCCAACAGGTGCTGCAACTCCTGGAGGCAGCAGGACTGAAGCTCAATCCGGATAAGTGTTGAAGGAGGTCACCTTCCTCGGACACCAGGTTGGGGGTCAAGGCATTCGCACCAACCAGCGACAGGTGAGGGTGTTTCTGGGGTCGCAGCGGCCGTATGCGGAGGAAGGTTGTGACCACTGCCAGATGAAGGAGGACCGGGAGCAGGAGCTGCAAGCGGAGCAGCATGGAGGGGATCCGGAACCCTCGGAGCAGTCCCCCGGACCGAGTGGCACCACCCCGCTGGTTGCTTACAGGCAGTTGACCACTACCGAAGCAGCAGAGTGCCGACAGCTGCAGGAGCGAGACCCCAACCTCCTCACTGTCCTGGAGTGGGTGGAACGGCAGCAGCGTTCGTCCTGGGAAGCCATTGCACGGCTGTCTCCGGTTGTGAAGGGACTCTGGGCACAGTGGTCCCACTTGGCCATGCGGGAGGGAGTCCTGCAGCGTTGCTGGGAAGCCCCAGCTGGACAGAAAGGCTGCTGGCAGGTGGTGGTGCCCAGGGACCTTCAGGACACTGTGTTGAAGGGACTTCACGGCACTCCTGGAACTGGCCTCTTCGGAATCACCAAAACCTTGCAGCGACTTTGGCAGGGCTTTTACTGGGGGCGATGCCTCCATGATGTGGCAGACTACTGCTGCCGCTGCGACGACTGCACAGCCAAGAAAGGACCGGCAGATCAGTCACGAGCCCCCCTCCAGCAGTTCCCAGTCGGCGGGCCCATGGAGTGGATAGGAGTCGACATCCTGGGTGGTGTTTGGCCGACCACCCAACTCTGAGGTGATTCCCGGAGGCTCCAAGACCAGCTCAACCTCGCCCACTAGTTTGCCCGGGATCAGCTTCAGATGGCAGGCCGCCGCCAGAAGCGCAACTATGACTCTCGGGCAAAAGGAAGGCTGTTTTGAGCCGGCGAGTTGGTCTGGGTATACAACCCGCAGCGCAAGCACGGTCACTGCCTCAAGTTGGACAGTGTTTGGGTGGGACCATGCCAGGTGCTGGAGCCACTAGGAAAAGTCATCTACCAGGTGTAGTTTCCTAATCACGGGCAGAAAGTGGTGCTGCACCAGGATCGACTTGGACCCTACCGAGGGCTGGCCTGGGGATCGCCCCTGACCCGCGGATCGTCGCCTGGAGCAGCGCCAGCAGTGGGACTCATTAGTCCACCAGCTACCTCACCCGGAGCAGTCTGACCGAGGCCCAGAGGCTAATGCAGAGGCCCCACCGTATCCTGGACTAAAAGAGTCTCTCGGGACGATGAGGACTTAGGTGGGGCTGTGTAATGGCCGGTCAACGAGGCAGGCTGGAGAGAGGGGCAGGGCCAACGCGCTGACTGATCATCACCAACCAGGAAGTGTTCGCCCCACGGATCAGATATATATATATATATATTAGGGATGCACCGAATCCAAGTTTTTGGGATTCGGCCGAATACCGAACCGAATACCGAATCTACAAAAACTGTCAAGAAAACTGAAGGAAACTGTTGAATGAAAAACAGACTGGCAGCTACTAACAAGGGATGCACACAATCTATTATTTTGAGCCTTTTAGTTCATAGTATTTTTATTACCGAATGGAAATATATCCCTGTGTGAGAGGGGAGGGATTTGGACTGCCCGTCAGGTGCATGCGGGAGCCTGTAGGGGGGTTGTATTCTCCGTGTATTCCCACACTGTCAGGCAATGTGTTATGACGGGACTCAGCTGTGAGGAAATCGGCTGACGTTCTGTCATTGGCTGGGGGGTGGGACTACACGGGGTGAATGAATTAATAAAAATGCGCTGTTTTGTATCCTCTCTGGCTCATACAGGAAACATAGTAGAGCGTGACTTCACGGCCGAATCCTGAACAGTCAGAGGCTCTGGAGCAGCGACTCGGAGAAACGGAGTGGCACTTCAGCACGAGGCTTACAGACTCGGGGTGCAAGCAAGGCACATGGGTTTATTTATTGGGATACTGTTTTAGTGAGTGAGTTTAGCGGGACTGAGCCGTCCCACAGTGTACGAGAGGGTGCAGAGCAGTGCCTGTTCCTCGGGGCTCCCACCGCTAGAGGGAGCAACGAGCCGCGGTAAAAACCCGCACACTTTATTTTGTAGTTTTTCCTTCAAGTATTTTGTTTTCCTTTTTCCTTTCACCTTTTTACTTATTGTTCTTTTGGATTACATACCTGTGTGTTGTATGAAGACGGGGCACAATACCATTGTTGGTAGAGTGTCCCGAACTATAACAAAACATCTGCCAACTGAGCGCAAACTAATAAATCTGGGCACCTGTGCCGGCGTTTCATATTTGAACTTTGTGTCTGTCTTGTGTCTTCCCACACCCTACTACACCCTGAATAAGATTTCGGTTTGCAACTTACACAATTTACCATTACCCCCCTCCCCCCACAACAGAAATGTTAAAATACAGAACCGTTTACCTTTACAAAAGAGGAGAGCTGCATCTTTGCAATAACCCACTATTTTGTTTAATGACGTTCCTACCTGTGTCACTTGATCTGAGAGTAGGGTTGCCAACAGGCTCCAGAAACTCTGGTCACTTTAAGGCAGGTCAGGTTTTGTAACTCACCTCTCACCTCTATAAACTGCAATGTATTCAATAAAGTGAGTGTGAATAGTGTGAAACTGTCGCTAAATGAACTGAATTGTTTTACTTAATTGTTACCAAAAGCACACACCTGCCTGCGAGGATCGTTTCCATGAATCTGACCTATACAGCAGCTGATTGGCTTTCTGACTGGGCGGGACTGTGTGAAGCAAGAAATATTAAACAAATAAAAACTTTACCTGCTGTCACAAGGTTAAATGAAAGAGGCAGCTGAGTGCAAATTTATCTATAATAATGGTGTTGCGCTATTTTGATAGATATTGTTTACTGTATAGAAAAATTCAAGCAATAATCATTGTTACAAGGCTCTCTGGATAAAATCGCCACCACAATTAACCAATTAAGTACATTTACTAAACTGCTCAAGCAATTCACACTCACTTTACATGTCGAATATATTGCAGTTTAGAGAGGTGAGTTAAAAAAAACCTGACCTGTCTTAAAGTGTCCCGAGATTCTGGAGCCTGTTGGCAACCCTATCTGAGAGCTATGAGGAAAAAATTACCATGACGAGTGACCTGAATCTCCCAGCGAAATAAAACCCACGTTGATTTAAATGCACCGTGTGTGTAACGAAATACTTTTAAAATTATTTGAATAAAACACAGCAATTCCCAAATGGTTTAACTTGTATTGGCATATTATAGTAACGTAAAATGTAATTTACTAAAGCATATTGTTCAACAATGTCTTGCACATCTGACAGTTGTAAAGTTACAAAAAATGTATATTTCACCGATTTTTTAAAAATTATGTTTTCTCTCAGTATGGTCTCTAGAACACGTCTCAGACAAAGCAACAAAGCACAGAAGCATGAGAAGTGTGATGTGAATGTGCTGTTGCATATGGGGTATGTTTGCATTCAGCAGCTGTGTGACACATGTGCGCCACCAGTAAGTTAATTTAGGGAGTTGAGCGCTGCGGCAGAGTTCATCAAACGTGTTCTTGTTATTAACTACAACAGTTACATTCAATACCGGATTTGTGTCTTATTTAAACACATTGGAGGGATGTATTAAAATGGATGTGCGTCTGGGCTCAAAAAGTAGGTATTCGGGCCGAATCCAAAACCGAATCCTGGATTCAGTGCATCCCTTATATATATATATATATATATATATATATATATATATATATATATACAGACGTGCTCAAATTTGTTGGTACCCTTACAGCTCATTGAAATAATGCTTCATTCCTCCTGAAAAGTGATGAAATTAAAAGCTATTTTATCATGTGTACTTGCATGCCTTTGGTATGTCATAGAATAAAGCAAAGAAGCTGTGAAAAGAGATGAATTATTGCTTATTCTACAAAGATATTCTAAAATGGCCTGGACACATTTGTTGGTACCCCTTAGAAAAGATAATAAATAATTGGATTATAGTGATATTTCAAACTAATTAGTTTCTTTAATTAGTATCACACATGTCTCCAATCTTGTAATCAGTCATTCAGCCTATTTAAATGGAGAAAAGTAGTCACTGTGCTGTTTGGTATCATTGTGTCCACCACACTGACCAGAGAAAGCAAAGGCGAGAGTTGTCTGAGGAGATCAGAAAGAAAATAATAGACAAGCATGGTAAAGGTAAAGGCTACAAGACCATCTCCAAGCAGCTTGATGTTCCTGTGACAACAGTTGCAAATATAATTAAGAAGTTTAAGGTCCATGGAACTGTAGCCAACCTCCCTGGGGCGGCCGCAAGAAGAAAATCGACCCCAGATTGAACAGAAGGATAGTGTGAATGGTAGAAAAAGAACCAAGGATAACTGGCAAAGAGATACAAGCTGAACTCCAAGGTGAAGGTACGTCAGTTTCTGATCGCACCATCCGTCGCTTTTTGAGCGAAAGTGGGCTCCATGGAAGAAGACCCAGGAGGACTCCACTTTTGAAAGAAAAACATAAAAAAGCCAGACCGGAATTTGCTAAAATGCATATTGACAAGCCACAATCCTTCTGGGAGAATGTCCTTTGGACAGATGAGTCAAAACTGGAGCTTTTGGCAAGTCACATCAGCTCTATGTTCACAGACGAAAAAATGAAGCTTTCAAAGAAAAGAACACCATACCTACAGTGAAACATGGAGGAGGCTCAGTTATGTTTTGGGGCTGCTTTGCTGCACCTGGCACAGGATGCCTTGAATCTGTGCAGGGCACAATGAAATCTCAAGACTATCAAGGCATTCTGGAGCGAAACGTACTGCCCAGTGTCAGAAAGCTCTGTCTCAGTCGCAGGTCATGGGTCCTCCAACAGGATAATGACCCAAAACACACAGAAAAAAGCACCCAAGAATGGATAAGAACAAAACATTGGACTATTCTGAAGTGGCCTTCTATGAGTCCTGATCTGAATCCTCTCGAACATCTATGGAAGGAGCTGAAACTTGCAGTCTGGAGAAGGCACCCATCAAACCTGAGACAGCTGGAGCAGTTTGCTCAGGAAGAGTGGGCCAAACTACCTGTTAACAGGTGCAGAAGTCTCATTGAGAGCTACAGAAAACGTTTGATTGCAGTGATTGCCTCTAAAGGTTGTGCAACAAAATATTAGGTTAGCGGTCCCATCATTTTTGTCCATGCCATTTTCATTTGTTTTATTATTTACAATATTATGTTGAATAAAAAATCAAAAGCAAAGTCTAATTTCTATTAAATATGGAATAAACAATGGTGGATGCCAATTACTTTTGTCAGTTTCAAGTTATTTCAGAGAAAATTGTGCATTTTTCGTTTTTTGTGGAGGGGTAATATATATATTCATTATTTATGAAAGATGTATCTCTGAAACTATTTTTTACAGAAACTATGACATCAATAAATCATGAAAATATGTAAAAAATATATAGTCATATAGCTCTTATAGAAGGGTCAAACAAATACATTTCTAATTATATCTGAAATATTTAAGAAAATATAGGTATACTGAGGTACTGTATATTTAAGATATATTTTTGTATACGAGTTGTCCTAGTTACAAGCACATGTGCATTACAATATCATGTGTTGTTGTTGTGGTCAAGTAACTTGACACACATCGAGACGTTGACTGAGCTGGGATTTAAACACAGGATCTTCAGACTCTTAGTCATTGTCTAACCACCAGAGTGCGTTACTTTTTAAATGTCAGTTGACATCAGTAAGCTACGACTGAGGTCCAAGTTGAGTGATGCAGGCTAACAGGCTGGCGTGACATAAAAAAGGATAACTGTCTTTGCAAGGTTTAAAGGCCAGTTCCATAGTTAAGGCGGCTCTGTGGCATTAGTTTAGTTCAGTTCAGTTGAGCCATTTTCATAAATACGTTTCTATTTGACTTGCACTGCTTTTTCTCATCAACACATAATTTCAAATTCTTTGTTGAAAGAATGCTGACAAATTGTAAAAACTGTTAAATATTTAAGAACAGTTATGAAAAGTAATTCTTAACTTAATATGTTTACTTTTCTTAAAAAAAATAGTAATACTTGCATAGAGATAACCATTCCTACTGCAAAATCCTTCTCAAATCTAATATAATAACATGTTCTCTGAACCTAAACTGGATTGTGCTAGGGGAGGAATGTAGTTTTCCATGGTTTTAATCTATTTCCTTATCACTGGCCCCCTTTTTCTCAAGTAAAACTAAGCTACAGCACAGAAGTACTATAGCTTGGTTTTGTATCTATAACTTAAGCATGAAATGCAAATCGAGAACCAAGAAAGGGACAGAGAACACACTGATAATGCAAATAAGAGATAAATACAAGGATTTTACAACCTTGGTTTGCAAGTTGCCTCTATCTTTTCAAGTTGTACTGCAGACTACCTATAATATACAACATTTGTAATCTGTTGCAAATATAAAGTACAATTGTCCTGAACAGAACACATTACTTTAGTTACACAGTGTCACTACTTTAAATCTTATATAACAATCTACATATATTAAAAAAATCTATGAATATTTGTATTTAATACAAGACAACCGGTGTACATGAAAAAGTGGGTCATTCTTGACAAGTCGGTATTTTATTCACACCTTAATTAGCAGTACTTCAGGTGAAGAGAAAAATGTCAGGCCCAGCATGATCTTTCACCCAAACTACTTTTATTCCACCTGATTAGGTCACGACATTCAAGCCAAAAGGGTAGAATATTCTTGGCTCATGCCTTGGCTTGGCTACACACAGCTAAATTCACTCAGAGGATCATATTTTTGAGTGTTCCAGTTTTCTGTACACTGAAAAATGGAAATGCAAAGCCTTTCTTCGATTAATACAAAACAGGGAAATACAATCAACTCTGTATTATTGATGTTTCAGTGTGACTGGGCACAGTTGTGTTCTCTGTGTAATATTCTTCATTACACAATTTACTCTAGCCTGTGAAAGCATTGCATTACAGCTTGTGTTCTTTATAGTTTAATCCACTGCTTTCCAATACTGAGACAGATCACTAATTAAAATATTTTTCATGTATTTAAAAAGGAGATTATTATCTCTGCAGGGACACCAAGATATTTAGTAAACAAGTGGAAAATGTGCAAAAACTACATGTATACATCAGTTCAAATGCTTGGAGGGTAACATATGCACTTGAAATACAGTATAGTACATTAATGGACTGATGTAAGGATAGGCGCAGTGCTAAATAAACAAATAATAATAATAAAAAACAATTGCAGCTGCAAAATCCAAATTGCCAAGCAGCCAGGCAATTATTTTGCACTGCGGCCTATGTAAGCTTAAGAGCAATGAAAATTACTCGACACGTACCAAAATCTTGTTAACGAGAGTCGCAATGTCTGTGCATCGGGGTATTTAGCAGCCACACTTACAGCCCAGAGGTGAGGTGAGTTAGGAGCACAAAGAGCAGTAGGCACTGTGAGATTTGTGGAGCACAAAAATCAAACCAAACAAACAAAAATATGTCAGAGGAAGGGCAGCAAAGTCCTCTTGGTGCACAGAAAAGAAAAGTTTTCTGAGGAGCTGAGAGTCCTTACAGCTGAGGTCACTCAGCATGAAATTGAGTTATTTGGAAAAGCCTCAGCCAACATCAGTAATGCTGTGGAGAAAGTCGATGCTGTTGGTGTTACCAGGAGGGCAGTCAGCCATGAAAAGGTGGAGGCCCTGCGGCGACGAACAGTAGTGAAACTCGCAAGGCAGCACAGGCATGCAGCAGGAACAGGAGGAGGACCGTCATCCACATCACAGCTGACACCGCTGGAGAGGCAAGCGGAGAGGACAATCCATCCCAAACAAAGTGACCCTGGGTTTGAATATGCAGGGTCTTCTCTGTCTTTCCCTTCTCCGAAGGTTTTCCTGCCTGTCCTCAACAAGAGCCAAGCATCACCGCATCAGGAAGTGTACTACAGCAGCCATGCTGAAGCCAATGACCAGTGTAGTGTTATTTTCAGATACGTGGTAAAAAGTGGTACGCAGAGCACTGCACTTGCTCATGCATGCCTAAACAACTTCCACTAAGAAAGCAGGGAAGCGCCCATTCAAATCTGGTATGTTGTGCTGTTTTCGGTCTTTTACATCTTTTTAAATCGGATTTATCATTTTTTCTAGTCTTTTACATCGTTGTTAATGTAATTGATCATGTTTTTCCGCCATTAAGAAAATACTATGCAAATATTTATCATATGTAATACATTGCGTCTTGTACATTTTTTTTACTTGTGCAACTTTGTGGTGGATTTCTCATTTTGTCTTGTTTGTCATCATTTTTTTTTCTTTTTAGTGAAATTGATTGTGTTTCCAGTTTAAGTTTGCAAAAAAATAATTTATAATTAATAGTAAATGTACCGCTATTTGACAATAGGAAAACACCCATCAGATCACAATTGCACCTGTACCGAAATCTGACAGTGTACCACTTTCAATGTGACGATGTACCACTTTCTGACGTTACACGGGTCAAGTTTTGGTACGCTTACCAGATTCTGATGATGTACCACTTTCTAACACTACACTGGTCTCTGAAGGTGTGTGGTTTTATACAGCTCTTAATTACTGTCTTCTACAATGGTTTGCACCTTGTCAGGGGAGAAGCAAAGTTTCTGGAGGGTCAGCAATTGCCCAAGTGCAAGACAAAATCCTTACATCTCATTATAATGTTTGCACCTGCTTAGTATTCCAGATCCCCACCCAATTCCATGCTGTTTTCTTCATTCGAATACATTTCAATATCATTTAAATGGATTAAAGATGGCAAAGTGCTAATTTGATAGAGGGTGCAGAACGCCAGGTGAAAACCATTCTTTACATACACTGCATTTTTTGTGACAGCTAAAGTCCCACTTTTACACCAGCTAAACACGGTTTTTGGCAGCAATATGGGTGTTTTGCAGCCGCAAATCACTTTGCACGTACCTTTACATTGGCCCCTAAGAGTGCAATTTAAAGAAATGCACTTTCAGACTAAGTGCTACTTTCAAACAGAGATCTCTGTTCTAAAAGCACCATCTAAAATTACAAATCATAAATGAAATAACATCCCGTATAAAATAGAAGACACTCAATGCACACACATACAAGCTTATTCACTTAAACTACTGACAAGCTTACTTAACTGTTATTATACTTAGTCAAGCTACAGGTCTATATTTGTATTTGACTCCCTCCAGTGGCTGGAATTTGCCAGTACATTGCCTTCGGAACATACTAATTTGGCAAGTGTTTTTTATAGGTTTAAAATTAAAAGAAAACTAAAGAAAAAAGGTGCATTTTATGTGTAATGAAAACTACAACAGTAAAAAAATCACAATGAATCATAGACAGTGTACAGTAGTACAGGTAAGAAAGCCTATGCTATGTTAGACTACCTATGGGGGTCTTGTAATATTTTTTAACTTTAGTACTAATAATAATGTAATGCGGAGGTGAGGTAGGGAACATCAGGACCACATTCTAAAGTAAAAATAAATGTATCTGAATATAATTCTCCTTGATACATTAAACAACATTAGTCAAAGCTCTTCCACGATGTACTAACCCTACCCTGGCAATCATGCTCCCTCACAACTCTACCCAAGCACTCTCATTTAGGACAGGCAGATAAATAACCATAGGACCAGGAACCTGAAATTCTGTGCTTTTGCTGTATGTAAGAAAACAAAATAGACAAAAATTACAGGTAAAATAATCACTCTGACCTGAGTATAACACATTCGAGAGTATGGAATATACCCATGCTGATTTTTCTTGAAAATGCATATTCTGTTTAATTTTCGATGTCATTCAATTTAATTATGCATGTAAAAGATGCAAACCCTTGGAGCTACTAATTAGTCACTTATTATAAAAAAAGCATGCTGTTTAAATGTCAAATAACTGAAAATGTGTCTTGTCATGCCATTGTAGCCATCCATCAATACCCAAGAGAAATGACACAATAACAAGTATGTCAATAACATGCACCCCCCCCCCCCACCATGGATGTAAATTCAAAATGTATGCTATCAGCACAATGAAAATATTGATGGCCATGACATATATCAACAGTATGTACAGAAGAGTTTAGAATAAGAACTACCAAGTTTCATGACAAATTGATAAGCGACATACAGGAGGATGGATGAACAGACAGACAGACAGACACCCGCTAATCCCAGTATCTGACACTCAGTAACTAAATCATTTTATACATTGTTTCATGACAATTGGATAAGCAGTTCTCATGACTGAACAAAATTCTCATTTTTTTACAGTTACAATGAATTAATTCTCAGTAGGGGTGAAAATAAGCCGGTACGTCTGGTACCGCGTACCGGTAAGAATTTCAGTGCCAGTATGCAGTATGCTGTTGACAAAACATTATGTTATTAAGGTTAAGGATATAATATATTCATGCATAGATAAATGCATTTAATAATAGTAATAACAAAAAGTAAGGATTATAACGAACAAATCAAAACGTTTTAATTTACTGTACATTAAAAAATAAAAAACAAAACACGCTGCTTCAGACTCCGCTCCCAGTCAGGTGGGACACGTTCACGTGATTTAGAATGTTGCCATGACAAACGCCTTTGTTACTTGTCAAGTCAGTCACTTTTAGCACAATTTACAACGAATAGTAGTAAAAATTTGACCAACAAATGCTGCCAAAGAAAGTTTAAGTTCAACAGACCTTAACTGGTCTTTTAAAAAGTAAAAGTGAGGAAGTAGGGGAATGCTGATCAAAAATCGACCCCGAAAATCGTCTGAACAAAAAACCTGCTATTGTTTTACCGTCGTCGACGTCAAGTGAGCCAAAGCCCAGAGAGGAGACGAAGGACCGGTAAGAAATTAAAGTTACTTTCACCACTGATTCTCAGGCACATTTTACATAGATATTTTTTGTTTCGATCTGGTCAGGCTGCAGCTTCAAATATTCTTTGAAGATCCAGCTAATCCAAACGTTCCTTCTCTCAAGGAAGCAAGTTTTCTTCCAGGACAGCCTTGTACTTGGCTTGATTCATGGGTCCTTCACAAAGACAAATCTGCCCAATTCCAGCCTTGCTGAAGCACCCCCAGATGAGTCCAATTTTCAGCTTTGCCCAACACCTGGTCGTCTAATGGTTAGAAGGAGACCTGGAGAGGCCTACAAGCCACAGTGTCTCGCACCCACTGTGAAATGTGGTGGAGGATCGGTGATGATCTGGGGGTGCTTCAGCAAGGCTGGAATCGGGCAGCTTTGGCATGAATCAAGCCAAGTACAAGGTTGTCCTGGAAGAAAACTTGCTTCCTTCTGCTCTGACAATGTTCCCCAACTCTGAAGATTGGTTTTTCCAGCAGGACAATGCTCCATGCCACACAGCCAGGTCAATCAAGGTGTGGATGGAGGACCACCAGATCAAGACCCTGTCATGGCCAGCCCAATCTCCAGACCTGAACCCCATTGAAAACCTCTGGAATGTGATCAAGAGGAAGATGGATGGTCACAAGCCATCAAACAAAGCCGAGCTGCTTGAATTTTTGCGCCAGGAGTGGCATAAAGTCACCCAACATCAATGTGAAAGACTGGTGGAGAGCATGCCAAGACCCATGAAAGCTGTGCTTGAAAATCAGGGTTATTCCACCAAATATTGATTTCTGAACTCTTCCTAAGATAAAACATTAGTATTGTGTTGTTTAAAAATGAATATGAACTTATTTTCTTTGCATTATTCGAGGTCTGACAACACTGCATTTTTTTTGTTATTTTGACCAGTTGTCATTTTCTTCAAATAAATGCTCTAAATGACAATATTTTTATTTGGAATTTGGGAGAAATGTTGTCAGTAGTTTATAGAATAAAACAAAAATGTTCATTTTACCCAAACACATACCTATAAATAGTAAAACCAAAGAAACTGATAATTTTGCAGTGGTCTCTTAATTTTTTCCAGAGCTGTATAAATTCAGTAATATAAAAACAACTGTTTAGAGTTTTGTGCGGCAGTTCCTAAACCGGTTACTAAGCAACCCGGCTCAGAGATTTTAGTATGTCCGTGAAATACAGTGGGCGCGTTAAGTAAGTGAGCCGCTCAGAGTGAGAGCGCTCAGAAAGCACACTGAGCAGATTTAAATGACTCAACGCTCTGCTCCACGAGAGCACTGAGCGACTTTTAAAAATGGCGAATAATAAAAGTATTTGCTTGTTTGTGTTTCTGAGGTGATGGTAGATAAAATGGCCCGTGTGAAGTTACTGTCCCCTGCTGTACCTCGCTGAGTTTGGCGCTCTGTTTGGACTGAACATCATATCTGGCTGTGTTTAATACCGACAATACCGACGTTAATAATGAAAATTATAAATAATATTAATACTACAAACCTAATAATAATACATTCATAACTATAAAACAGCTCTACATTTAAAAAAATGAAATTAAATTCTACAAATTCGAAAACAACAATTTGTACCATCTTATTTAGCCAATGAATACATAACTTCATAAGTCGAAACCAGTTCATCGTTCTTGACAAACGTATTTGTCAATCTTGCCTGTCATCTCCACTTGTTTCCTGCAGGTGGCCATTCCATCCGCTCACTCTGATCACTGATGAAAAATGCTCAGGAGCGCTCTGAGCGGCTCAGCGGGAGCGGAACTGAGCGAGTCGTTAAGTTGATTCTTTTACTGAGCCGCTCACTTACTTAACGCACCCAGTATTACGAACCATTAATTCATTAAAAAAATAAAGAACCAAAAAAAATGGTATTGAAGTAATATTTCATAAATGTTCAGGGAGTATCCATCATTTATTTATTTATTAATAATCATAGTATTATACAGTACATACCCCTTCAAGGTAGTGCCGTAGCAGAACCTCCAAAATAGTAGCTGCTATGGCAAAATCGTAGCAGATGGCATCTCTGTATTATGATTAGGGGAAATATTCATAACCGAAAATGTGCACATCCTTAATATACTGTATATATGTTGTAACAAACTGGCGGGGTACCCTGCGGGTTACTCCTTTCCACGGCTTCCACCGACGAGCACAGACACGTAGAGCTTTCAGGCAAGTAACTTTTATTTACAATATTCAGACACCAACAGTTTCTTTGTATCACTTAATGCCCTGTGCGGGTCACTAACTGTCTCACTTCTTCGCCCCTCTCTAACTACTATAGAATACCAAGTCCTACAGGTCGGAGCCTGTAGAAGTCCGCTCCAGAGGAAGGGTCAGCGTAGGCTCTCCCAGCGGTAGGAGCTTTGTAATCCGCGTAGTCCCACCGTTCCCTCCGCTGGTGTAATCCTGCAACACGGGTAAGTATCCACAGACTCCTCACTCACTGCAGTCTCTCTGAAACACAGGTAAGGACAGCACCGACTCCCTCTGCTGGAGTCTCGCTGCAACACAGGTAAGGACAGCGCCGACTCCCTCTGCTGGAGTCTCGCTGCAACACAGGTAAGGACAGCGCCGACTCCCTCTGCTGGAGTCTCGCTGCAACACAGGTAAGGACAGCGCCGACTCCCTCTGCTGGAGTCTCGCTGCAACACAGGTAAGGACAGCGCCGACTCCCTCTGCTGGAGTCTCGCTGTAACACAGGTAAGAACAGCGCCAACTCCCTCTGCTGGAGTCTCGCTGTAACACAGGTAAGAACAACGGGAAGACTCTTGGCTGGAGTATGTAATGGGGCCCCTGAATAACAGCTCCTGGAAGGCCACTCCTGTGTCCCACCTCCCGAGCAAGACGTGCCCAACGGCGTTGATGAATATATCCAGACTGTGGGGAAGAACCCCGGCAGCCAATGTCCTGGGAGGTTCCAGAGCACCCCTGTGTAAAACGTGGTTATTTTATGTCACAATAAACTGCGTCCTGCAAACCAAACTGTTGTCTCAGTCCGCTTTCTTTTTCTTTTATTTTTACCCGCTGCTCCTGCAGCGCGTGCTCACACAATTCCCTTTCAGGTCCCGGATACTCCACACAGTCACACAGACGGCCGCTGTGACGGTGCTCAACCGTCACGGAAGCTGCGGAACTGCTTTACTTAACACTGAGGAGCGGCGTTCATACAAGCGTTTAAATAAAACAAATTACCCTCGTCAAACAAAAAGGCTACCTCACCAAGAGGAAAAACGCTCACAGTATAAACAAACAAAACTCTTATTCACCAAACAAAAACCGTTCACTTTACCTTGCGAAGTTTTATAACACTCTCTTTATTTTTCTAGGTATTTTCTGTAGGACAATCCGGCGGTGCTCCCCACGATCACCCCGTCCTGTCCTACCCTACTTCCTTATATACCCCAGGAACCCCGCCCTACTAATTAGTGCTCCGGTTCCTGGGTGCTGTTTGTTTCTTTTTCCTCAGTAGCGCCGCCATTTCTTAAAGGCGATGTTACTTCTTTCTTACATATCCTCTCCCCCAGCTCCAACCTATCGGTGTGAGCGGCCCAACTAACCCTGTGTTTTCTCGATAGCCCATCTGCGTTCGCATTTTGAATCCCCCGTCTATGTTCAATCTTGAACCTATATGGCTGTAAAGCTAAAAACCAGCGGGTTACCCTAGCATTCTTCTCCTTATTCTCTTTCATAAATTTTAGGGGTGCATGATCTGTCACTAGGGTAAATTCTCTGCCTAATAGATAATATTTCAACGCCTCAACTGCCCACTTCACTGCCAAGCATTCCTTCTCGACAACGGCATACTTTCTTTCTCGTGGTAGGAGTTTTCGGATAAGGTACCCTATGGGGTGTTCCTCCCCCTCAACTATCTGTGACAACACTGCCCCTAAACCTACTTCCGATGCATCTGTCTGTAATAGGAAAGGCTGGGAGAAATCGGGTACTTTCAACACCGGGCTGTTACACAGTACTTCTTTAATAGCTTTAAATGCTTTATCAGCCTCGGGGCTCCACTTGACACGGACCGGGGCCGATTTTTTTATCAAATCCGTAAGGGGTGTGGCAATGGAGGAAAACTCTGGCACAAACCGTCTATAATATCCTGCTAAACCCAAGAAGGCTCGAACTTGTTTCTTATCCCTTGGTATAGGCCAATTTGTAATTGCCTCTACCTTGCTCGTTTGGGGTTTGACTTTACCGCCCCCTACGACAAAGCCCAAGTATTGCGCTTCCTGTAAACCCACAAAACATTTCTCCGGGTTTGCAGTTAGTGCTGCTTCTCGTAAAGACTGTAATACGGCATTCACTTTCTCAAGATGCGTCTCCCACGAATCGGTGTATATCACAATGTCATCGATGTAAGCCGAAGCATACTGTGCATGAGGTCTTAATATGATGTCCATAAGCCGTTGGAAGGTGGCGGGTGCGCCATGCAATCCAAATGGCATTACCTTATATTGGAACAGTCCCAGGGGTGTGGCAAATGCAGTTTTTTCCCTAGACTTAGGGCTGAGGGGAATTTGCCAATACCCCTTTGTGAGGTCTAAAGTGGTTAAGTACTTCGCCGAACCTAGTCTTTCAATTAACTCATCCACCCTAGGCATAGGATATGAATCAAATTTCGATACCTGGTTGAGCTGACGAAAGTCATTACAAAACCGCCAAGTTCCATTGGGTTTGGCCACCATCACAATTGGACTGTTCCACGGACTCGAGGACTCCTCGATGAAGTCCAGCCTTTTCATCGCTTCGACCTCGCGAACGACTTCGTTCCGTTGGGCCTCCGGGATCCTATAGGACCTAACCCGGACACACACCCCCGGGGGTGTGTGGACCTCATGTTGGATAACCGTCGTTCTTCCTGGCATGGACGAAAACACATCGTGGTTAGCTTTTACACATCGCTGTACCTCTTGGATTTGTTGGGGAGTAAGGGAGGGACCTATATTAACTGATCTCCCTTCCAGTCCCTTCCCGTCTTTTCCCAAGGCCACCAATGCGACCAACTCCTCCCGATCTACCCACGGTTTGAGAAGGTTAATGTGGTACACTTGTTCTTTCTTTCGTTTATCCGTCTGCCTTACTTTATAATTAACTTCTCCCACTGGAGCTATTATTTCATATGGGCCTTGCCATTTAGTGAACAGTTTACTCTCTGGCGTTGGTACTAATACCATAACCCGGTCTCCGGGAGAAAATTTCCGGCGTACTGCCGACCTATTATACTGACCTGCTTGTCGGGCCTGTGCTTCCTCCATATGGGCCTTTACTATGGGTGTTATTTTTGCAATTCGATCTCGAACCTGTAGGATATAATCTACCACATTACGTCCCGACGAAGTTTGAGCTTCCCACGTTTCCTTAGCTATATCCAGGATGCCCCTGGGCTGTCTCCCATATAGTAATTCAAACGGAGAAAACCCGGTTGAGGACTGTGGTACCTCCCGAACAGCAAACATCAAATAGGGCAATAGGAGGTCCCAGTCCCTCCCGTCTTTGGAAGCCACTTTCCTTAACATCGACTTCAGGGTCTTATTAAACCTCTCCACAAGTCCATCCGTTTGAGGATGGTACACGGACCTTCTAATGGGGTTAACCTTAAGGGTAGTACAGAAATCTCTCATCAACTGGCTCATAAAAGGAGTACCCTGGTCCGTCAACACCTCCTTCGGGATACCTACTCGAGAGAACAAGTGTATTAATTCCTTAGAAATAGTTTTAGATGCCGTGTTTCGTAAAGGAATGGCTTCTGGATATCTAGTAGCATAGTCTAATATAACTAGGATATATTCATGGCCCCTAGCTGACTTATTCAAGGGCCCCACCAAATCCATCGCTATTCTTTCAAACGGGACTTCAATAATCGGGAGGGGTTGTAACGGTGCTCGGAAACCTGGATTTGGACTCGCCAACTGACATTCTGGGCATGACCTACAGTATCGATCCACTGCCTTTCTAATCCCTAACCAATAGAACCTTCTCAATATTCGTTGCAGGGTTTTTTCAGATCCTAAATGTCCCCCAAACAGATGTGAATGGGCCAAATATAACACCTGAGGTTGGAAGGCCTGCGGAACCAACAACTGTTCTACTGGTTCTTGATTAAGTTGAGTACAGCGATACAGTAGATCATTTTTTATTATAAAATGCTCAAGCGGGTTAATTACAGTGTTTTCAACCCTGGTGCCATTTATCGACACCACCTTTTTCCTAACATTTACCAGCGTGGGGTCTTGTTCCTGTTCCCTCGCAAAATTTTCACTGGGAAGTTGGAGACACTCCTCCCAAGAACCTTCCCTTGGGTTGTCTATGACTACTTCCCCCGACTCTGCAAGTATTTCTGCCTCATTGCATTGAGTAGATACCCCCTTGCTATTGCGTTTTGTCAAGACCCCGACTAAACTCTGTATCTTAGTGTCACGTTCCTGTCTCCGCTGTCGGCGGGACTTCCTTCCTTTTACACAATGATTTTCAATAAATAGGCCCGGGTCTGTAAATGGAAAAATAGCATGGGGGCTCTCTGAAGGCTTACTTTCCTCCTCCATAGTTATTCTAGGCTTGGCCAATTGCCTATTAAATTTCACCAAGGTGTCAAACCCTGGAATATTTCTACCAAGAATTACTTGGTGGGGAAGATGGGGGACTACTCCAACCCGTAAGTCTACGATCTGAGACCCAACTTCAATGGTAACTACAGCCGTTGGATAGTGCTTAACATCCCCATGAATACAAGTAATCCCTGTTTTAAAATCCTGATCTAATGCGCGATTTATTAATAAATCGGGCGTAATTAACGTAATTGCACTTCCCGAATCAGCGAGAGCCTCCGCCCTTTTCCCATTAACCGACACCAAAACCAAATAAGGGTATGCCCCGACAGGATGACGTGGAACAATAATGTTTCCACAAAATGAACTCTCTGCAATACTGGGTTTAACAACATTGCACTCCATCCTTTCCTCATTCCTGCAGTATTTGGCAATATGGCCCAACTGATTACATTTAAAACATCTATAGTTTCCATAACCCAGGGCCTCAGCCCTTACCCCCACGTCTGTCCCCAGTCCCTTCACGGTCTCTGGCCGCTCTTCACCCCTTTCCGGCATCGCCGGTCGCTTACCCGAACCCAAGTTCGATCGTATCTTCCACGTGGGTGGTCTCGAGCTCCTCACCGCTGGGTTCTGAGGCTGACGAGAGAGTTCTTCTGCGGCTAACTGCCGCTCCACGAGGTCCACAAACTCATTGATGGACCGAGGGTCTCCTTGGCCGACCCACTTCCTTAATGGGGCCGGTAATGACCGCAGATACCGGTCCATGACGAGGATCTCTATGACTTTTTCAGCATTATTGACCTCTGGTTTGAGCCACCTAGTGGCTAAGTGAATCAGGTCATACATCTGTGACCTGGGTGGAATTCCCGGCACATACCCCCAGGCATGATATTTCTGGGCCCGCACAGCTGAGGTCACCCCTTCCCAAGCAAGGATCTCCGCTTTCAGATGTGGGTAACTCTCAGCTTCCTGAGGGGCCAGATCATGGTATGCCTTCTGGGCTTCTCCTACTAAAAATGGTGCCAAGATTCCTGCCCATTTTCCTGATGGCCATCCCTCCCGGGTGGCGGTGCGTTCAAACGCCAGTAAAAATGCCTCCACATCATCCTCCCGCGTCATCTTCTGCAAGACGTGGGAGGGTCGGATTGAAGACATCGGTGGTAGTGTAGCCGACTGATCCATACATCCTTTTAACACGGCTACCTCTTGCCGGGTTACCTCCAACTGTTGGGCGTGCAGCCGGTTGGTTTCCTGCTGTACTTGAATAGCAGACTGTTGTAGCTCCTGCATCTTCGAGTTATTGTCTTGTTGGACGGCTGTTGCATGTAACAGCGCACGAATTAGTGCGTCGGTGTTTTCCATCTTGTTACGTTCTTGTGGGTCCGACTGAAGTGTGTTTTCGGTCGTTAGAATCCCACCGCTGCCACCATATGTAACAAACTGGCGGGGTACCCTGCGGGTTACTCCTTTCCACGGCTTCCACCGACGAGCACAGACACGTAGAGCTTTCAGGCAAGTAACTTTTATTTACAATATTCAGACACCAACAGTTTCTTTGTATCACTTAATGCCCTGTGCGGGTCACTAACTGTCTCACTTCTTCGCCCCTCTCTAACTACTATAGAATACCAAGTCCTACAGGTCGGAGCCTGTAGAAGTCCGCTCCAGAGGAAGGGTCAGCGTAGGCTCTCCCAGCGGTAGGAGCTTTGTAATCCGCGTAGTCCCACCGTTCCCTCCGCTGGTGTAATCCTGCAACACGGGTAAGTATCCACAGACTCCTCACTCACTGCAGTCTCTCTGAAACACAGGTAAGGACAGCACCGACTCCCTCTGCTGGAGTCTCGCTGCAACACAGGTAAGGACAGCGCCGACTCCCTCTGCTGGAGTCTCGCTGCAACACAGGTAAGGACAGCGCCGACTCCCTCTGCTGGAGTCTCGCTGCAACACAGGTAAGGACAGCGCCGACTCCCTCTGCTGGAGTCTCGCTGCAACACAGGTAAGGACAGCGCCGACTCCCTCTGCTGGAGTCTCGCTGTAACACAGGTAAGAACAGCGCCAACTCCCTCTGCTGGAGTCTCGCTGTAACACAGGTAAGAACAACGGGAAGACTCTTGGCTGGAGTATGTAATGGGGCCCCTGAATAACAGCTCCTGGAAGGCCACTCCTGTGTCCCACCTCCCGAGCAAGACGTGCCCAACGGCGTTGATGAATATATCCAGACTGTGGGGAAGAACCCCGGCAGCCAATGTCCTGGGAGGTTCCAGAGCACCCCTGTGTAAAACGTGGTTATTTTATGTCACAATAAACTGCGTCCTGCAAACCAAACTGTTGTCTCAGTCCGCTTTCTTTTTCTTTTATTTTTACCCGCTGCTCCTGCAGCGCGTGCTCACACAATTCCCTTTCAGGTCCCGGATACTCCACACAGTC
Organism: Acipenser ruthenus; assembly: GCF_902713425.1. Taxonomy (NCBI): domain Eukaryota; kingdom Metazoa; phylum Chordata; class Actinopteri; order Acipenseriformes; family Acipenseridae; genus Acipenser; species Acipenser ruthenus. The sequence continues at coordinate 49,363,938 of NC_081192.1, forward strand.
ACACAGACGGCCGCTGTGACGGTGCTCAACCGTCACGGAAGCTGCGGGACTGCTTTACTTAACACTGAGGAGCGGCGTTCATACAAGCGTTTAAATAAAACAAATTACCCTCGTCAAACAAAAAGGCTACCTCACCAAGAGGAAAAACGCTCACAGTATAAACAAACAAAACTCTTATTCACCAAACAAAAACCGTTCACTTTACCTTGCGAAGTTTTATAACACTCTCTTTATTTTTCTAGGTATTTTCTGTAGGACAATCCGGCGGTGCTCCCCACGATCACCCCGTCCTGTCCTACCCTACTTCCTTATATACCCCAGGAACCCCGCCCTACTAATTAGTGCTCCGGTTCCTGGGTGCTGTTTGTTTCTTTTTTCTCAGTAGCGCCGCCATTTCTTAAAGGCGACGTTACTTCTTTCTTACAATGTATATAGAGATAACAATGTTAAATAGGCTGTGTGGTCCAGTGGTTAAAGAAAAGGGCTTGTAACCAGGAGGTCCCCGGTTCAAATCCCACCTCAGTCACTGACTCATTGTGTGACCCTGAGCAAGTCACTTAACCTCCTTGTGCTCCGTCTTTCGGGTGAGACATTATTGTAAGTGACTCTGCAGCTGATGCATAGTTCACACACCCTAATCTCTGTAAGTCGCCTTGGATAAAGGCATCTGCTAAATAAATCAGTGATTTCAGAAAATTGGGACTTTTCAGCTTTTTTTTTCAATGCAGTGTCTAGTGTTTGGTCCCAAAATGTTTTACTACCCCTAGAGTACATGGAACTGAAGTTGCCAAGCTCCCACCAAATTTGTGGTCCCTCAAGAAATGTCAACTTGGTCACGCAAAAACATTTAAAAAAAAATGTAAATACAAATTATTATTCAAACCATTTTTATAGTGTTTGTGAAGACTTTACCATCTGATCTTGTTAATGATGCAAAAAAATATTATATTTTTTTCTATTTTCAGCCTAGAAATGTAAACAATTAAATGGAGACAAGTAAAATACATTGGTATTTTTTGTTTGATTTTACAAAAATAATATATTTTTCAAGATATATTTTTTAAAACTATGCTACTGATGATCTTTAGTATAGTGGATAAACATAACATTGAACAATTTAAAAAAATGTTGAGCAGTTTTATTTTTATTTTGCAATTTAATCTTGTGACAATACTGTGACCAAGATGACAAGAATAAGAATTGATTAGTGACTAGTATTCTTTGAAATTGTTTAATGATTTTTAAATAAACAATATAGAATTTAAAAACATGAAAATATGTATTTATCAAATAGAATATTTAAAATATAACGGTATGAACAAGTGCAATATTTCAACAAGAAAAATATAAAACAATCTAATACATATTGATATTTTATCAAAAACAAAACTGTTAACAATAATTACACAATGCAAAAAATAATGTAACTTTTAAAATTAACATTAAAATATTATAGGGTAATAACTTTCACAATGTAATAAAACTGATTAATGTGGGCTCCCGAGTGGCGCATCCAGTAAAGGCGCTCCGTGTGGAGTGCAGGATGTGCTCTATGGTCTGGACGTCGCGAGTTCAAGTCCAGGCTATTCCTTTGCCGACCAAGGATGGGAGCCCAATTGGCCGAGCACCACCCGGGGCGGGGGGGAGGGTTAGGTCGGCCAGGGTGTCCTTGGCTCACCGCACACCAGCGACCCCTGTAGTCTGGCCAGGCGCCTGTGGGCTTGCCTGTAAGCTGCCCGACAGCTGCGTTGTCCTCCAACGCTGTAGCTCTTGGGAGGCTGCATGGTGAGTCCGCAGTGTGAAAAAAAGCGGTCGGCTGACGGCACACGCTTTGGAGGACAGCGTGTGTTCGTCTTTGCCCTCCCAAGTCAGCGCAGGGGTGGTAGCGGTGAGCTAAGCCTAAAAATAAATTGGCCATTCCAAATTGGGAGAAAATAATCAAAAATAATTGGCAACGACTACATTTTTATAAAAAAAAAAAGATTAATGTATTATAAAATTTCGGGGGGTGTGTTTCAGTGTGCATGCTACGAAATTGCACTGTATCTACAGAAAACAAAATATCCCCCCCCTTGCCCCCTTGAAAATAATAATAAAGGCATCAGCTACATGTCTAAATAATAATTATCCATCCATTATCATAACCACTTAATCCTTTAGAGGGTTGCGGTGAGCCGTTGCCTAACCTGGCAGACACAGGGCAATGCAAGGCGGGACTTCTACTTCACCCTGGACGGGACGCCAGTCCATCGCAGGGCACCGCACACACACACTCACACAGAGGGCAATTTAGAGTGACCAATCAACCTCGGACTGTGGAAGAAAACACACACAAACACGGGGAGAACATGCAAACTCCACACAGACAGACCCCTAGGCTGGATTCGAACCTAGGACCCTGGAGCTGTGAGGCAGCAGCGGTAACCACCACACCACCGTGCCACCCTAAATAATAATAATACTAACTCCACTACTAATAACAACACTAAAAAGTAGTTTGCAGCCCTAGTCACAAGCCATGTCAACTTGGTCACAAAGATTTGTATGATTAACTGTGACCAAGTTGACAGTTGACAAGTTTCCCGCCAAAAAATGACAGTTACAGAAAAGGCCCCGTCTCACTGTAACGTTAGACCAAAATATACAAATAACCTTTGCCTTTTCTGTACAGTTTGAATATTTTAAACAACTTTTGTCAAATTGAGACTAATTAGGGTTACCATGTGGCTCCAGATTAACCGGACGCTGTGAGACAGAACGGGATTTCAAACTTGCCCCTAAATTGAAATAAATGAAGGTGTAAATGAACCATCCTTAGCTACAATTAAGAATGGTGCTTAAATAATTGTATTAAACTAAGAATGAATTGCAGCCAGTCGCTATTTTTTTCTGTTTGTTAAAATTCAATCACCCATATTATTCTGCAAATACAATCGCATCATCATCTCGTTGCTCTATCGATAAATTAGCTATTCGTTCATTAAGATCTGATCAGAAGCAGCTGATCCGTGTGAATTGTTTACTGCGCCCAAGCAATTCCACCACAGCAGGATTAATCTCAGCAAAGGTGGAGCTCAATTATACGTGAATTACTTTCAATTTAGGGGGAATTTTGAAATCCCGGTCTGTCTCAAAGCGTCCGGTTAATCTGGAGCCATATGGTAACCCTAAGACTAAGGACCAAGTTGACATGTTGTGGTTATCAATTCTACATACGTTACATAGATATGAAAATAAAAAATAAAAGATAAAAACTTACCAAGCCTCTCTTATCATCTGCCTATCAGCAGTGAAGTAGAACCCCTCTGATGACCCCAACAATGTAGCTGTCTTTTTAAATTCCTTACTTAAATTGGCGAAATCCATAAACGGTGACCAATTTGACATTTTTGCGTGACATGATATTTTCAGAATTAAAATGCATTTATTTCTAATTTGACATTTATTTTTATGTTTTGATTGTTTGTTATTTAAAAAGATACAACTGATTATTATCAGGTAGGCTGAATTGCTTTACAACTTGCAGAAATATTTTTGGTGAGATTTGGAAATTTTGGGACTTTAGCTTGGGACACTCTATTTTAACCATGTTACTGACTTAAGTGTAAATTTCTATAAATTACAATTGTATATTTTTTCAAAATATTATTGATAATTTGTAGTAAATTGATCCTATTTTAAAATATAAACATTTAATTAAATGTCAATTTAGGATGTAATTGAAAAAAAATACTTAAATGCTGAGGACAGCAAAAGTTCAGATTTTCTGAAATCACTGATGATAATAAAGTAATAATAAATACATGCCAGTAGCAATCCACAGTGTTTGGTTATTCTGCTAGTATCAATAATTCATGTATCAATATTGTTAACTAAAGGACTGACATAACTATACAATTATGGGTAATATGAAATATTTTAAGTATCAATCTACGTTAAACGTAAGGGTTTTTATTAACCATTCCATGTTGCCAAGACGCTGATTCTCGTCGGTCTCTCTCCGAGTTTGGCCCTTCTGATTCGCTCGAATTGATACGGGAGACAATCCCTGTTTTCTCTCTCTATGTCAGATCCATCACTACATGATACACATTCATAAGAGGTGTCTGAAACTGATCAAATTAGGCTACTCTCACTTTCACTGTTGCTGTCAGCCATACTGGCAGATGCAAATATCCTGTGGCTATCTCCCTCTGTGAGGTCACAGTCTCCTGGCCCCAAACCAGGACATAGAGATCGCCCTCTGTGTATTTCCGGGTATTATTTGATTAATTGTAGCACGATTAAACATAATCCTGACCTGTTAATATTATGTTTATTGTAACAGTCAAGTTCCATGTCATAGGCTCTTTTACGACTTTAAAGAGCAAAAAAACACTCTTCCTGTCTGCTGGTGGCAGAGTATTCCCGTTCCTTCCCATTCCCGGAAGCTTAAATCCCGTTCTTGCCCGTCCTGAGAGGTTTTTTTTTATTATTATTTCCCGGTCCCGTCCGTTCCCGTGAGCTTCACTCCTGTACCATCCCACCCCGCAAAATTTAACACCATTTTCTTCCCGTGGGTCCCGCGGGAGTCCCGTCTTCATGTCACTCTTTAACCCGAATCACGCTTCCCTATTCAGTGCTTTAATTTAAAAATATCGTAGAAAACTTTTGTTTGAGCCTTGTATATTTTAGTTGTATAAAGGAAAAAAAGTACAGTACATACAGTAGGCTACGCAAGTAAATATGTTTCATCGTATTTCAGTTGTCTATGCACTACATAATTAATTACTGATAAGAAAAGATTTCAGTTTGTGTTTATGATTTGTGCAATGATTTGTCTCCGTGTTTCCCTACCTTTATGAATGTGAAGTTTAAAAGCACTTTAAAATATAAAATAAACCAAAACAAAATGCATTTATTGGCATTGTTATTTAATAGACTATTAATAAATACATTTTATTGGGGATTTTATATTTGAAAGTGTTTTATTTTAAAGTAAGTAAAAGCCCGTAAATGTTTAAACAGGACGCTTCACATACATATTCGCATGAGTAAAATAACAGACACAAATAGAAGTCATAAATCAGGAAAAAATGATAATACATCAAGGGTAAGCGCAAAACTTCGATATTATAATGAGATTCGTACATTTGCATATGTTAGTAGTTTGAAACAAACAGTCGTAACTAAACTACTGAAGCAGGGATGAAACTAACTTACGGGAGTGAAAATGACTAATACACTGTGGGTAGGTCTACGAAGCTACAAAAACCTATGAAAAGTCAAGATACGAAAGAAATATTAATGATACATACAGCTCACAATGTTGAAAATCTTTCTGATTTTCATGTTATGCATTAGTCGGAGTCCTTTTTTGTTAAATGTAACTAAAAGTAACTTATTTTTTCACATAAAATGTAATGCTTTACCACATTGTTATCCAGGCCCGGATTAACCAATGTGTACTAGGTGCACTTGCACAGGGTCCCCTGCTCAAAGGGGGCCCCAGTCACTAATGAAAAAAAAAAAAAAACGCAATAGGCTATGCATTCAAGCACCTTTCCGTTGATCCCTTGGGGGCTACTGTAGTTTTATCAGAACACGTGTGAAAAAAAGAAAAAGAAGGCGAAGGCACTTCAGTACTACTACTGTATTTTATTTTTATTTTACAGTACTGTAAATAAACGCAATCCAGCGCTGCTTTGTTTCACGTTCTCACCTCTTCTTTCCTATAGTCCTATAACGTTGATCTGATTGGCCAGCTGTAGAAAAGATTGATCTTCTATTGGTTACAAGTAGCTGGACTTGAGCTTGATGCAAACAGTGAGTTAAAGCAATGAGAACGTGTATTTATTTATTTATTTAGTACTAGCAAGAGCACCGCAACACAACCCAGAAATGGCTGCAAAATAATTTGTGGATGGAATCACAGGGGCTTTTAATGTAGCTCGAAGAATGTAGTGAACCGGGCAAGTTACAAGGCTAGATCCACCACTGACCAACAGTATTTAATTTTATTCTTCATTACTGTTCATTTTAAATACTTGTGTCCTAAAATAGTTTAAGGCAAGTTAGTTAATTTGGGTTAATATTGTGTACAATTAAGTAACATTTTTGGCTACTTTTGGGCTATTTTTTGGCAGATTTTGGTTGAGTTTTTGGTTATAAACCTCATACAGATCGGGCAACCCTGGGCACAGGGCCCCATTTATGGTAGTGCCCAGGGCCTCAGAATAGGTTAATCCGGCCATGTTGTTAACTGTTTCAAAAAGGAACCATAACAGAAACAAGTTATATGTATATATCCTATTAATGTAATGTGTTACACCCCAACATTGCTCCAGATATATGCAAAAATGCGTGAAAAAGTGTGAAATAAAGATGGACAGCTGTAAAGGCAAACAGAAACCTCCCTATATCCCCAGAGCCTGATATTATCAATAACTTTGCATGCCAATAAAGGCTCATGACAATTAGTGTGACATAGGTACATATTTATATGACTGCAGCCAATGGTGTATTGTGCAGGTACAACTTGCCAGCATTTCACCAGACTGCTAGCTATTTTATTGTGTACAGTAAATACAGATGGTTTGTTTCTGTTTTGCTGATTACTGCAATAATCAACAAAACAAAAGACAATGAGTGCAGCACCAACAGTGAGTGCAAGATCTTAAACAAAATGATGGGATAACAATATACTTTGTAAGGGGTATAAATAAAAATAATTTGTGATTGCTATTCACAATGCTATAGCTTGCTAAAATGATTGACATCTAAGGTATAAGGTATGAGGTACACCTCAAAACCTTCAACATGGGAATTGGGAGGACATTTTAACTGTATACCGCTCAGACACCACACAAGTCCAGTCAGATATTCCCCTCCAGGGATCAACAGCTTGGTAACATCTGTTGCTTAGTGTCAGGGTGAAAGAGATAAGAGACAGCTGGCTTGAGGTTTCCTGTTGATCTTCAGTTCCCCTGATCGGTAAATGAGTTGTAGCAGTGAGACAACATGTCCAAATCCATTAACTTCCTATACAACATACTTTTGAGTACATTTTCATAAATTGTCAAAGGATTGTAATAAGCAAGCCATCTAACAACTGCAGTGGTAGCCTATGGGATTTGTTCTTCAGTTTACTACCAAATAAGGTTCTCTGAACTGGTTAAACAGTACAACTGCATTGTGTAACGGATGTGCAATGGATGTATTGTTTATTTTTTTGAATGTAATAAGATTGAGTTTTATTGTGTGATTTTTATTATTTTTACTGTTGCACTGTCCCTTTAAACCCCAGGGAGACTACTGGTCTCCATAGTAATTGCAGTGATAATTCGTAATGGGTCTAGCTGTATAAAAACAGGTGGGGTTAATCAGCGAGAGAGCGACCGGGTTTGAGAGATTTGTGAGCTGAGAGCACAGGTCGGGGAACTACTGGTTGGTAAGGATTGTAACACTATATAGTTTGGTCTGCTCTATATTGGAGTGGTTTCAGTGAAGTATCCCCCGTGCTCTTAGACGTCGGTCGCAATTGTATGGGGTTGATTACAAAAGACAATGCACATTCTCACTGAAACCACTCCAATATAGAGCAGACCAAACTATTCAATATGAATAGTAGTAGTTTACCATTAACTTCTAGCGCTTCAGCCAATTCACAGCGCCTCAGTATTACACTTGCAAAGTTACAATCCTTACCAAACAGTAGTTCCCCGACCCGTGCTCTCAGCTCACAAATCTCTCAAACCCGGTCGCTCTCTCGCTGATTAACCCCACCTGTTTTTATACAGCTACACCCATTACGAATTATCACTGCAATTACTATTGAGACCAGTAGTCTCCCTGGGGTTTAAAGGGACAGTGCAACAGTAAAAATAATAAAAATCACACAATAAAACTCAATCTTATTACATTCAAAAAAATAAACAATACATCCATTGCACATCCATTACAACTCTCCCCTGAAATTTAAAATGTGCCCACACATTTGCTCAACCAGAACAAAGCGATATCTCCATCCTTACTGATATCCTTGCAGTCCATACTTTTAGATTTGTAGTCCTACGCAGCACAAATTAAAAGACATCAGCTCTATATCGAAGGGGCATAACTCCTCTGGTAGACCTCAAGGGCCTAGCATGGTTTAATCCAGATTCTGGTTGTATAACAGTGAATTTCGATGTAATTATCTGAGCGCTGCATACAAACTTTTTTTTCTGTGTTATTAGTTGTTTTAGACTTTTAGAGTAGCGCCTTTGTCCTGATCATCCTAACTGTAATTGTGTATGTGTTTACAATGTATAGTTATAAAAGGCCTGTTAACTGCTGATTGCACACCTGCACTTTATCAACTTGTGTATTAAATAGTGGCTATTGGAGTGTTTAAGCATTAGGCATTTTTTAGGTTGCATGACGTTTTCTGTTTTTCTATGAAAACCACTGATTATTACTTTTTTTAAAGTGTGTTATTTAAGGCTTGTTTTATTGTTTGGAATTGTGTTTGTGGAAACCACTATTTGCTTTGAAGGCTGTTATTTAAAAGTGTTACTGTGCTGTGAATTATCTTTTTATTTAGAAGTGTTGGTGTGACATGACTTAGTTTAAAGTATCCTAGTGCTTAGGGTCTAATGGGATCGCTCTTGGTTATTAATCTGCTGCTATAGTTTAAAGGTTGTTGCTATCTAATCTGCTGCTATAGGTAAAAGCTGTGATATTTTGTTTAAATAAAATTCTTGTTTTTATACCTTGTTGTCCTCACTTTACATACTGTGCTGTCTTGATTTTTAAAGAACCTGTTATTTATTTGGAGTTACATTAACTTCAAATTGGTGTAGTCATTAATTCTACTTAATTGGTTATTTTAAGATAGTCAATTTAATTATAGGGATAACCGAGGGGGTTATCCTTGGTTAACTATTGAACGGTGTTTTGGAGGGGGGCGCTACAATTGCCCTTACTTCCTTTGTGATTAACATATTTTTTAAACAGTCAAAATTATGTAAAAAAAACTTTTATACATATTTTTTTTATATAATATACATAATATGGTGAACATGTCACAATATGAGTGAGCACTAACACAACCTCCCTCCCTCTGTCACAAAACTGAAACAGAAATTAGTGGAAATGCCTGCATCTAATCATTACTTCTTTTAAATGATGCATTACAACGTCTTATTTCAGTTATAGCATTTTGCTAGAGGCAGGCCTGTCTACAAATGAAACAAATGATATACTTTATACTTCCCTGCTCTGATTGTACTGTAAGAGCTCAATACAACTAGATACACAGTGCTCACAGTGTGCATAATGTTAGAAATTAAACCAAGTGTTCTTCCCCAGCCTGATTTCTCAAAATTCAACTTCATACACAATGTACCATTATATCAGTTACAGTGTCTCAAGTTGGTTTATGGTTGAGGCTGACTTTCTGTATGGCTGAAATGTACAAATACTGAACCTTCTTCAAATAGGAATAAAACTACCACCCAACAAGTAGCCCCAAACTAATTATAAACTATTATATTTACTATGTGCATCGTAATTTTGCAGTTTCCCCAAGTTTATACTATGCACTTACCATGATTTACCACAGTTTACCAAGTTTTTGCAGTGCTTTACAATATCTAGTTATGCAAAGTGCTTGCATATAGCCCATGCTGCACTATACTCTACTAGTTTGGTTTACCTTGATAAACTTTTATAACAGTTGTCTCAATACTTGTTGAAGGGTATTGTTCCTTATTTGCAAGATCGAATAACAATCACTATATCCTAGTACATTCTTTTATTTTAAACTCTATAGTGAACTTGGTGTAATGCTCAACTGTGTATGTTTCTTTAGCAGGGGCACCCTCTGCTGGTTATACTGGGTTCTGCATTGTTCTAAACTGCAGCTGTAATTGTCAATTGATAAATTATTACAGTGTAAAAATGTTATGAATATAAAGCAGTATTTTCCACACTGGGCCACTTCAGATGACAACCATAAAGCCAACCACTTAACTTGCCAGTTAAGTGGTAAAACTTATTTTTAGATTTAAAGAGAAAAAACTATTTACATTGAATTTATAAATCTGTTTTAACCTAACTTAAAGATATCTGAAACAATAAAAGTTTTTTTAAACCATTAAAAAAGCCTTTTAATGCGCAAAATTCCACTCATTATTTAGCTTATTTAGTCCATCTTGGATTTACTGTGCACACGGAACAACTTTGAGTTTCAATAGTTACAAAAATGTAAGTGATTATATTAAAATAACATCACAATTAAAATAAAAATTTACGTGTGCTGCATTTTTTTTTTTTTTTTTGTTAAAATAGCAAATCGCTGACTTTATGTACAAGTGCCGTTAAAAACACAGTCTTACAATGTAAACCCCACAGATCGAACAAGGCACAAACACAACACGATTGGACAACATTCACAAGCACACGGGTCACGACTCGATCACGCTTCCCCCCACCCCACAGGTGCACTCATTCACAGAGGCAGAGGCACTCAGGTCATAGACAAAACACGGAACAGCTACACAAAACGATACAACACATGACACTTAGTACAGATTGCTACACAGCTCCCTCGTAAAGTTTTCTTTATCCCTGAAGAGCAATGCTACAGCCCCAAAGCAATCTGGGTTTCACCACATGGTTAGGCAAGAGGAGTGAACCTGGGCCAGATGCCGGCAGCCTGTAGCTGGCCCCTGGAAGTTGTGTGCGCGGTCTGATACTTCAGGACGGGCCTGGGGCAGCATACTAAAATATTCTAGATCAGGGGTGTCCAATCCTGGTCCTGGGGGGCCAGTGTTCCTCCTGGTCTTTGTTCCAACTGTGCTCTAAATGACTTAATTAGAACAATAATTGGTAATAATTGGTCCAATTAAGTAATTTAGGACACATTTGGAACAAAAACCACTGGCCCCCCAGGACCAGGATTGGACTCCCCTGCTCTAGATCATCCCTGGGGGTGTTGGCCCTGCCTCTCCAGCTGTAAGTCCCACCCCCTCATCATACCGGTACATCATTTTGAGGGCATGTTCCCGCCTGAAATTCAAAAAGAATGAGCTTGGATGACTGATTTATAAACACTGGATAGCGCATGACAATGTCAGTTTGAAATCATCGGAAGTTTGTCACGGCCATCTTACCACACCCAACAAAACCTCTCCTGCGATAGTTTGTGTATTAAATTCTCTCATTTAAACAATATGCCTCGCTGTTTAGCCTTTGCATGCAGCAGGTTATCAACCAAGGGATGTGGCAAGACCTTCCACTTATAAGTATTCATTTTAGGTTCACAAGGTATCACTTAAAATAATTTTATTGACTTTAAAATTAGCGGGGGGCTCCCAAGTGGCACATCCATTAAAGGCGCTTCACGTGGAGTGCAGGATGCACCCCATAGCCTGGATGTTGCCGGTTCAAGTCCAGGCTATTCCACTGCTGACCATGGACGGGAGTTCCCAGGGGCACTTAAGTCGACCAGGGTGTCCTCGGCTCACCGCACACCACGTAAACTGCCCAGAGCTGCATTGTCCTCCGACACTGTAGCTCTGAGATGGCTGTATGGTGGACCTGCAGTGTGAAAAGCGGTCGGCTGACGGCACACGCTTCGGAGAACAGAGTGTGTTCGTCTTCGCCGCTCCAGAGTCAGCGCGGGGGTGGTAGCGGTTAGTTGAGCCTAAAAAGGGTGGTAGCGGTTAGTTGAGCCTAAAAATAATTGACTATACATCAAATTTAGAGTTTGAAAAACAGGCAAAACGAGTGTTGTTGTTTATCCCGCTGAGAAACATAAATAGACACGCGTCAGTCATTTCATTAATTCATCGTTTACAGAAACAATTAAAATGTCTGAATTTTACAGTATTATTCGAAGACATCTATTGACACTTGCGAACCAAATCGATGCAAGATGTGTGTCTCAGGACTACATTCTGTATCATGTGGAATGGTTGTGGAGAGATTAGGGCAGCTGTCAGTGCTTAGTGGAAATGATGTAGACCCTATAGTATTAGCTCGTCTTCAAGAAGTTATGAAGAGTTCAACATCACAATGCCATTGGAAACGAATGTAGAAATGAATTAGTGCTGAAGACTGGCAAACCTGGACGTCTATGCCTGGATATTTCAGTCAGCCTAATAGAATATTCCATAAGGTGTGGCCTGACTGCTTCCGACATTACAAACCTGTGTGGCGTTTCTGAAAGAACAATTCCAAGAAGAATGGAAGAGAATGACATAAGGTAAGAGAGTGCAAAATTGGTTGCACGATTTTTTCAATCGTTGTTCCAGAAATGTTTATTGTTTTTATTTTATCAACTAGATGGTAACTTTACAAGTAAAGTTGTGGGTCTTGCTTTATTGGGAAAGTGGTCAAAGTAGCTGATTTGTGTCAAAAATCACATTGTTTACTAATTGTCTCATGCTTAGAATGTGCTAGAATTTGAAATTTCTCAAAGTTCTATGAAAGTTAATTCAACAGTGGGAAGTAGCCTACTGAAAGAAGTTGATGTGGTTACTAAAACAGCTGTACATCTTGATTGGTAGATGCCATTCCTGTTTAGATTTCATATTTGAATAGCTGAGAAGTACAGGAAGATTTCATTTGCTCTATGTATTTGTCTAACTTGTTGGGAAAGTGGTCAAAGTAGCTGATTTGTGTCAAAAGTTACATCGTTTCCAGTAAATAGAATGTTGGAAGTCTGGGAGTTTTTAAACAATGGGGAGTTTTAGAATGTTGAAAAAGTCACATTAAACTGAATGAAAATGGACAAAAAAAGGACGAAAAGCTTAATAGTTTAAAAAGTATAAAATATATAAAAAAGTTGTATACAAGCACACTATTCCAGACCGGTCTACACATTTTAAAGTTTGAACTGCATTTCTAGCTTAAACGGTGTAAGAGGAGTAGCGTGCCAAAGAAGAAGAAGTATGTCGAAGATTTAAAGTTGGGACTCTTGCTTCGCAAGCCCCACTAATTAGAGTTTCAGGCTTTTATTCAATGCTGGATGACGACGAGTTGGACAGTGTTGTTTCTGAAATCTATCATAATCACCCCAATACTGGTTACAAAATGATGCTGGGTCACCTAAAATCACGGGGTATTCTGATTCAAAGTAAGTGCATTTTTAAACAGCATTGTTTTTGGATGATTATATGTTTGTGTAGGCGTGTAAACAGCAACAGAACTTTTCGTTTCGAGGTGATAATACCATTCGTAACCTATATAAGTATTGCATAAACTGAGAGGAATTAGCAGAACATAACCAATATCAACACAACACAGAGTAACAATAATAATAATAAAAAAAATCTTTATTTTATATAGCACCTTTCATTTAAACACCCCAAAGCGCTTCTCAAGAATAAAACCACTCGAAGAACAATGACAATCAAGGTTGATTATGTAGTAAAACCCTGTAAATGCATGCACAACAATAACAGGTCAGACAATGAAAGCTATGGTATACAAGTGGGTTTTCAGCTTGGATTTAAAAGTGCTTACACAATTTAGTAATTGTGATAAAATAAGAAAGTGTTACCTACCTGAAACATAACTGGAGCTACAGTGCATATATATATATATATATATATATATATATATATATATATATATATATATATATATAAATTTATACTTGACTTTTCAAAGCTTGTCTAAATTGTAAAATACAAAACCTGTAAATACAAGACCTGTAAATGCTTTACTGCATCTCCCAAGGTGGTATGTCACTGCTCTGTTGTGATACCTGTATGTGTTTATCTCATCCATAGCATTTCGAGTACAGGAATCCTTACGAAGAGTTGACCCAGAAGGAACTCTGATGCGGGCTTTGTCAATGCACACAGTAAGACCAAGAAAATACTCAGTGCCAGCTCCTAACTGTCTGTGGCATATAGATGGAAACCACAAACTTATAAGGTACTAGATTAGTCTTTCATGTGTCACAATTGTAGACTCTGTATTTAAATCCAGTTACTCACACCTTGACATCCTCTCAAATAAATTTGAGTGGAAAGGCTTTCTTGTGTTTTCAAAAAAGATAAAGTGTTTGTTTTCTTATTTCAATTAAGAATTATACACCACTGCCCCCAAATGAGACATATGAATGATTCATAATGTGCAGTGTCTGGTTTAATACCACTCTTTATTATACAGGTGGCGCATAGTCATTCACGGTGGGATTGATGGCTTCAGCAGGCTGATTGTATACCTTAAAGCTGCCACCAACAACTGTTTTTGAAAATGTCATGACGGCTATCGATGAGTATGGCTTGCCTTCCCGGGTGAGATCAGACAAAGGTGGGTTAAATGTAGATGTGGCACACTTCATGGTAAACAGTAGAGGGGAGAACAGAAGTTCACACATCACCGGACGCAGTGTGCACAATCAGAGGTAAATTCAAAGTAATATAACACAAGATGGATGTTTCTTCTGTTTTATCTGTTGGACTGTATTCCGCATTTAACTGACCTTCAGTAGCTTAATGCAAGTAGACTTAATTCTCAAACAGTAAAATAATTCTCAAAACCCTTATTGTTAAACACAATAGGTGGCAGTTTTTTATCCCCAATGTATCTGTAATTCGCACCCTAATTTAAAATTTAAATTAAATTCAGGTCCTTCTAAAAAAAGTGACCTGTATATCACATGGTACTGTACTGTACCTGTTTTCTGACTATAGTAGTTGTAATAATCTTTAGGGTCTATCATTTTAATAGAAATACATATGTTTTGTATTTTTCAATGTGCAGCATTCATTCTCTTCCTTTATACCATCAGATGTTTTCAGTGAATAGAGCTGGGATCAAATCTTACAAAAAAAGAAACCTCTATTATTATTATTTGTTTATTTAGCAGATGCCTTTATCCAAGGCGACTTACAGAGACTAGGGTGTGTGAACTTTGCATCAGCTGCAGAGTCACTTACAATTACATCTCACCCGAAAGACGGAGCACAAGGAGGTTAAGTGACTTGCTCAGGGTCACACAATGAGTCAGTGGCTATGAGGGGATTTGAACCGAGGACCTCCTGGTTACAAGCTTTTTTCTTTAACCACTGGACCACACAGCCTCCTTTATTAAGTTTAGATTTGTAATGTGTGATTAACGGGAGGGTCAAAGTTTTGATTTACTTGCATCCTCGGTGTAAGAAAGTAAGGCAAATATTATTTATAAATATGAAAAAACAATGTTTTGTTTCGTTTTTTTTTTTTTTTTCTTTTAGAATTGAACGGTTGTGGAGAGATGTGTTCAGTAGTGTCCTGGGTCTTTTCTATCAGATCTTTTACAACTTGGAGACTGAGGCTCTGCTCAATTCAGACAATGAAATTCATCTTTATGCATTGCACTGGGCTTTCCTTCCACAAGTCCAGAGGCACCTCCAATTCTTCAAAGAAGGCTGGAATAACCACAAGCTTAGAACAGAAGGCAACCAGTCTCCAGTCCAGTTATGGCTAAGATACAAGAGGGAATGGGCCAGAGAAGATCCCTCACAGGTATTAATGTACCTTTTTTAGGTCCAGTGGTTCTCAACACTGGTCCAGAAGGAGCCCTGTGTCTGCTGGATTTTGTTCCAGCAAAGCTCTCAACTACATAATCAAACCCTTAATTGAACTACAACAGCTCAGCTGGAATTAAAACCAGTAGGTACAGGGGTCCTCCAGGACCATGGTTGAGAGCCCCTTCATCCATCCATTTTTGTAACTGCTTATCCTGGTGAGGGTTAAGAACCACTGAGCTAATACAACCAATATTATCAAATGTTAATTTGCTTTCTTAAAAGTGGTGTATGAAGGCCAAACACCCTCCAGTAAATTTTCAAAAAATAATTACAAATAAACTTTATGTGCATAAAATATATAAATATATACAGTAGTTAAGGGAGCAAAATCCTCATTTACTATCCATGATACTTTTACTTGCATTAGTAAAGGAATAGTATATTGCATTGGCTGCATCAAATGTAACAAGCTATATATTGGTGAAACAAAACGAAGCTTGGCTGATCGCTTCGTGGAACATCTGAGAAGTATATGAATTAACACCTTTACCTTTCCTGTCGCCAGACATTTTAACAATTTGTGGGATGGTTCAATGCTATGGAACTAATGTTGTCAGGAAACAAAAGGAATGTGAACTTATTTTCAGACTAGGCACTTTGGAGCCATTTGGAATGAACATTCTATTCTGAGGTCATCAGCAGCAGCAGCAGCAGCAGCATTCTGGAATTTTGTTTAAAAGACTACTTGTTTGTTTTTAATCAACTTCTTAAAGCACTGTTTTTTTGTATTCAGCCGATGAAGGACTTGTAGTCAGAAACGTCTTGATAATTGATTTGTAATCAATTATTCTACCTTTTTAAGTACCTGAAATATCCTTTTCTTTTTTCTTATATATATATTTATATATATATATATTTATATATATTTAAAAAATCGGAAAGAGAACCTTTAGAATACATTCGGTTTGTAGATGATATTTTTGGGGTTTGGACACATGGAGAAGAATCTCTTTTCCAGTTTCATAAAATGGCAAATGAAATACACAGTAATATTAAGGTGGACCTTCGATGGACAAGGAAAGAAATAGAATTTTTAGATACCATAGTAAAACTTGAAGAAAGTTCAATTGAGACTGACCTCTTCTTTAAACCTACTGACATGCACCGGTATTTACACATGTCCTCTGCACATCCGATACACACTAAAAGGGCAATCCCAAAGGGTCTAGGAATAAGAATACGAAGAATATGCTCAAAAGAAAGTGACTATGTAAAACAAAGAAATGTATTAAAAACAAATCTTAAAAAAAGAGGATACAAAGAAAGAATTATAGAGACGGAGTTAAGAAAAGTGGATAAACTAAAAAGAGATGATCTACTAGATTATAAAAATAGAGATAAAAAGGTCAAAAGAGTCCCATTAATAATGACTTACTCTAAACTTTTGCCCAATATTTCTAAAATAGTTTGGAAACACTTGCGGATTCTACATAATTCAGAAAAATTAAAAAAAGTATTTCTTAAGGCCCCAGTTGTAGCATTCAAAAGAGAAGCTAATTTAGGTGATATTTTAGTTCACAGTAAACATAAAAGAATAATTGACAAAATAGGTTCTACGAACATATGCACTAGTAGATGTAAAGTGTGTAAATACATAGACAAACGTAAAAATATAATTAAACATAAGAACACCACATATCCACTAAAAACTAATACCTACTGTAAAAATAGCAATGTTGTTTATGGAATAGCCTGTGAAAAATGTGATGAAATCAAATATGTTGGAGAGACTGGAACTACTTTATATAAAAGAATTCAGAACCACCTTTCATTAATTAGAAATAAAAAAATGAATGAACCAATAGTACAGCACTTCACCAGTCAGGGACATGACATAAATGATGTAAAGTTTGTAGTATTAGAACAGCTCAAATTAGACAATGTGATAAATAGAAGAATAAAAGAAAGTAAATGGATAAATAGACTGAACACGATTATGCCAGCGGGACTCAACAGAAAATAATGAAGTAATTAACTTCAATAAATATATAACATTTAAATAAATAAACAAAATTCATTCAAAAGTTGTGCATGCTGATGTGCTGGGGAAGCCAAATCTAGACTGATCCTCAGAGCCAGCATTGCATGATATAATAAAAATATAAGTTTATATAAAGTAGTGTTAATTAGAATTAATACAGATTCAAAGATAGAAGTAAAAATGATGTCACAATATATAGAACACCATTACATCATGTAAGAATAAATCATGAATTTGAATGTAAACAATAACAAGTAGTTGTCATGCCGTCAAAAACCTATAAATACCTCCAATGTTTGGATTCAAACACAGGCTCCCTTGAGAAAGATATGTACAACATATCGAAACGTTGGGCAGCTGGCTCTGAGCTAAAATATATATATATATATTTAAAGTAGTCTTCCAATGTTTAAAGAGCAAAGATGCAGTATTTGTAAAGTGGGTTTGCATATTTGTTTTTTAGGTTGATGAGGAATATGGGATTGACTGGGCTGGACCACACGGTCATGATGCTGAAGGAGTATCCATCCCCGAGATCCAACTTCCTCGTCAGTTAACAGCACAAGAAATTGCAACATTGCCAAATCCAGAAGACCAGCATGCTTTGAGCATTTACACAGACACTGTTACGATAATCTCAGAAATATTGGATAATTCCTAAAATAGGAACATGATACAGTGACACATACATTTTTATCGTTATAGTTAGTAACAAGTATATACTGCACATTTGTGTAATGACTACCTCTACAATTATTATTTATTTCTTAGCAGACGCCCTTATCCATGGCAACTTACAATTGTTACATTATACAGATATCACATTATTTATTTTTTTTTACATACAATTACCCATTTATACAGTTGGGTTTTTACTGGAGCAATCTAGGTAAAGTACCCCTTGCTCAAGGGTACAGCAGCAGTGTCCCCGCCACCTGGGATGAACCCACAACCCTCCAGACAAGAGTCCAGAGCCCTAACCACTACTCCACACTGATCAGTGTTAATCTTTCTTAGTATACTTCTGAACCCTGACAAATACTAATACCTCACAATATTACCAAGGTATAAAACGTAAATCATAATTTTTATATTATTAGTGGTTGTTTTTTCAACAGTTCCTGTAATTTGTTAATGTGACAGGTAAAACAAATTGGGTGAGAAAAGGAGAAACAGACATCCAAATTTGACTATTTTTTGCTGTATTTTTTGTCATTGAGTCTGCATAGCACTGACTTTCTTAAATAAATAAATGACAATAGTTCCTGTGCTTATGTTGATATTTAACAGATGTTTTCACAAACTTAAAAAAGTTTTGTTGTCTCCCCCCCCCCCCCCCCCCCCCAAAAAAAAAAAGTTTTGAGAATCAGTGCATTATTTATTGTAATCAAAATAATAAAATGGCCTAAAAAAATTGCCAGTCGTTAATTTGAATTTCTTTCTTAATACATTTAGTATTTATATAGCAGGACATTAACCTGGATTTTTTTTTTTTTTTTTTTTACTTTGTCATGTTTATATTTCTAGTTATCAAATCAAATATGTTGTATATTTTAATTGACTCCTTAAGGAGTTCAAACAGATTTCTCCTGGCAGAATTCTAAATTAGACAAGTCCAAAGCTGGTGTCCACAGTATGTATACAGGAAAGAAGATCCTCCTCAAATGATGAGTAGTGAAAGTAGTGTCTGGGTAGTTTAATGGTTTCGAAGCAGGTGGATGCTTTGGGCAGTTTGGTATCTGACCTCAACAGACAGCTCCTTCGGGAGGACCTCCCATCCAACCCAGAATATGAGGAGATCAATCAGCACTCTAGGTGATGCTACAAAAGTAAAAAATAAATAAATGCCTCTTTTCAAATTTCACAGGGTCTTGAATACTGTCAAGTCAGCTTTTTGAAAAGTAACAAATATTTTTACTTTTGTTTATTATAAGGTGCTACGTATTATCTACCTATGTACATATAATACTTGCATATAAAAGACATGAAGGCTGTATTTGTGCTCTGAGCCGTAAAAAAAAGTTGTCCCTTCTCGTATAAGGTCAGAATGAGTTGGATGGTTAAAATAAAATTATACATGGCAATGATTAATAGATTAAATTATACCGTTTTCAAAGAATGTCCTGAAGAAGCCTGTGATATGGCATTTAGTCTCAAGAGAACAGTCATCATCATCATCTTCCTCCACATTCAGTGTGGGCCAGGTGATTCTTTCAAGGATCATCTTGAGGAAAAAAAATTAATAGATAAATGAATGAACGGCAGGGGATCTCTTGCTGAACCTTATTGGCCATTTTTGTTCAATTCCAATATTGAAATGACTCAATACCAAGCTTCATCTCAAAGCTCTATACAAGCTGGGTTTTATATTGTAGACCAAAACATACTAGTATATGAGCTTCACAGTTACACCAAAAAATATATAAACTTCAGAATTAGAAATATAACTCATAAATCACATTATCAAAACACTGAAACAGTAACACACTGCCACAGGCATTCAAAACTTAATTAGGGAACAACATGTAATAAAATGCAACACACCTGGGAGGTGTATAGTGTGTCAGAGGCCCTTGGAAACATCAGTGGAATAATATCACTTCTTCAGGAGAGGCCAAACCAGTGTCTCTTTCAGTCCTTTTCTCAGCTGTTTAACCTGTTGAGTTGTTCAAACTAAAGAATGTACCCAATTAAAATGCATAATAACTGTAGGTCAGGGGTGGTCAAACAGCCCTGTGGACTCCCATCCCCAGCCGGCAAAGGAACGACAGGATTGAACCAGCAACCTCAGAGTCATAAAGTGCACCCTGCACTCCTAGTGGAGGCCTTTACCGAATGCGCCACTCGGGAGCCCAATCCAGTGGATTTTATAAGTTACCTTTCATTATTAATGTCTAAAACACATGGAACAATTTCAATGTGCTGAATTAAGCAGGTGAATTTGTTAAATTAAGTCCTTTAGTGATCATTTCAACTAAAAATTCTCTCTCTTCAGACATCAATCACAAGAGTTTCCCTTTTATTGAACAAATTTGCTGGATAGGGGCTCTCCATGACTGGGTTTGGCCACCCCTGTTGTAGGT
The DNA here is from genome assembly GCF_902713425.1 of Acipenser ruthenus. NCBI lineage: Eukaryota > Metazoa > Chordata > Actinopteri > Acipenseriformes > Acipenseridae > Acipenser > Acipenser ruthenus. The sequence goes on from NC_081192.1 coordinate 49,384,553, forward strand.
TATCAATTAATTACACAACTAACCAGTACAATGAGTAAACCTGACATGGATATGCACGAAACAAACCTACTTACAGCGTGAAGGAGGAGTTTGTCCATTAACCAATGCCGATTTTCTTCTGTCACCCCTGGAAGATCCCAGCTTAATGCCAATTGCAGGATAATGCTTTTGTCTTCTTCACTGAGAACTGCGTTGGACTCCATCTACAATAAAAACAAACACACACACCACCAGTAACCACCCATCTTATGGAAAACAACACAAAGAACAGTAATGCAGATATTTCAACACTGTTCATATTCAAAGTAAGAAACTTATTAATATAAACGTATGCATTTACATATATGCAGATATCACAGAAATCAACCTATCACACTCAATATTAATCACTGATGCATTAAAACATACGTCATTAGTTCCTTAGCTAATGCAATCCTTAGAATAGCTTGACTTTGTTTTAATGTCATGAAAGACGCTTGTATTAGTTGTTTAAGCCCAGAAAACTTAATCAGGCCTAGCTCCACATTCCATTCTTAGTTGTTCACATGGAACGGAGATATCCCACTCTACATCAGTGACTTACACTTCAGTACATTTCAGTCTTCAGCCTACAACCTTGAATTTGGGACAATTCTGTTCAAAAGAGTGCTTGTTAGCAATTTTCAGGAGGCACAGAAAATGAGAGAATACAGAATAGACAATAAAAGTTTCAGACATTGAAATTATGCATACAGTACTTACTAATCTGACAGTTTCGCGAACATCAATATCAGGACAATCGTGAATCTCCAGATTGGCTGTTTCTGGTGCACCTTCAAGCAACAAGAATGTCCAATCATTCGCCCAGCAACCTGAAACATGTCACTCTCGAGAAGGAACTCAGATGTGGAGGGAATTAAATGGTCAGGTTCTCCTTCAAATATTAAAGTTCTGTCAGTGATTCCTGTGGAGGGAGGATATCAAATATAAATAAGAATCAAATCACATTCTGCAAAATGATTTTAAGATTGAACTCTGACGATGACAAAACATGCACTGTTCAATGAGTTCATACTGTCTAGGCGTTATTTCCACAATTGTAAACATTAAAGCAGTGTGTAGATGCAAGACTAAACAATAATGGAAACAATGATTTCTGTAGTACTCTTAGAATAACCTGAACAGTGATGTCCTTGGCCAGTTAATTAGCTAAAACCATTGTGAATGGGATGCCTCCACTATACAGTCTATCCTTATTCTGTTAGATTGGTGATGTGTAAAACGTAAAAATATGACCGATAAAGTCTACATATTTTTTTCCACAAGCATGTGACAGATATTACAAATACATTGTGATCTGTAATATTCTTGAGCAAATTAATATAATTGACATTTCTAAATATCATTTAAAAACCCTGTTTTATAGAAAGCAATATGCATACCCAAGTTAAGATGAAAACCAAACTGAAGCTTTGATATAATTGTGGAGAAAAAGAACCTGTTCACTCCTTCACCATTAAAATGTAATAAATAAAATGTGAACCCATGATCAAAATCTTAAAAATAAAGAGCGTGAGTAAAATTCCAATTCAAATACCTTCAAGTGTGCATTTTAAAGGACAGGCCCATTATTCAACGTAGATACACAAAGAGCGAATAAGAAGCTGAACAATTGGCATATGTGGAATATTTACCCGCTGTTCTTCCCCAGTAAACCACGTTGGGCCGGGCTAAATACAAGTGGGGCTTGCAGAGGGGTTGCCCCTTGTCAGGTACCGGCAGAGAAATAAACGGCCCAACGTGATTTAACCCGTTAAATGCAAGGATACTTCTTCAACATAGATACATAAAGAGCGAATAAGAAGCTGAGCGATTGGCATATGTAGCAAGTGTACCCGCTGTTCTGCCCCAATAAACCATGTTGGGTCGGGCTAAATACAACCGTAGCTTGCAGAGGGGCTGCTCCTCACCAGGTACCTGCAGAGAAATCAGCAGCCCAATGTGATTTAACCCGTTAAATTCAAGGCTACTTCTTCAACATAGACAAATACATTTATGCACTAAAAGCCTGTGAATGAGAAGCTGGTGAATAAGAAGCTGGCAAATAAGAAGCCAACTTCAGGCTCGTCTGTGAAACCACAGACGTGTGAAACATTTGTATGTAAATGGCATGTGTGTATAGTAAAAAAAAAAAAAAAATAGAAGTGCACTATTCCTAAACAGCAGTGTTTATACCTCATTAGGTGTAACACTGGTGTTTAGTCATTTGGAACTCTAAATAATTGTTAAACGTTATGGGTCAATTGCAACGAACTTGCATAGTTAGTACGGAGCTGCGTACTAAGTTGCGTACTAGCTAGTACAGTACTATCTCGGGATCAACCCCAGCTGCATACTAAGTTCGTACCAATTGCATCGAAAAAACAAGCGGAACAAAGTTGGAAACTCGCTGATCCCCAGATTTAGTATGGTACTAAGGATCAAGCATTGTTGAAGCTATTAACTGAAATTGTATTGCGTTAAACTGAAATGGTATCAAAGGTACATGATTAAAAAGTTTATTTAAAATTCAGGGCCTATATTGCATGAGACTTTATTCTAACAGATCTGACTGCCCGAATGTGATGGACAGAAGAAATGTACAGAATAAAGTCTTCAGATGTACTTGTCATTTTAGAGGAAAAATGCAGCTGTCTCTGCAAAACATTTTAAGCAGTAAATGCTTAGGACAAGCAAGCATACTAAGTTAGTCTTATTCTTCACAGTACTAAATTAATCCACTTGAACAGGATCACCACAAATAAGAACATAATAATGTAAGAAAGTTTACAAACGAGAGGAGGCCATTCGGCCCATCTTGCTTGTTTGGTTGTTAGTAGTTTATTGATCCCTGAATCTCATCAAGCAGCTTCTTGAAGGATCCCAGGGTGTCAGCTTCAACAACATTGGTCTACCTGTGCTGATTAACTTGTGGTATTCTGCAACCGGGATTAGAAGGTGTACTAATTTTAGTCCAATCAAGTGGACGAAACCTGCTTAATCCACTAGTTAGACACATCAAGTGGAATAAATGTGGTATGCTGCAATTGACCCTACCTGTCTTGATATTTGTTGCTCTTGATTCATTGCTTGTTTTTTCATCGTATCATCGACAATGAGTGATCGACTTGCCTCCCTTTTTATTTAGATTAAGCTGTCCTGTAGGCCGTCCACAGGAAATGTTTCCTTTAATTTATTCATGAAAAAAGGTGGAAAGTGACAGAAAAGGCTTTCAGAATGTCATGTTTTCTAAATAAAAGGTTGATGAATCACTCTCCATTTCAGAAAAAATGTAAACATGAAATGTTCAGAAACATTTTTAAAGAAATTCTGAACACGACACTGATGAATAGGGGCCTGTAGCACAAACAAGTTCAAATTAATTCATCAATTCATCCATCAATTCTTAAATTAATTCGGCAATTCATCAATTAATTCATAAATTTGTGCAGCAATTCATGAATTAATTTGTCAATTCATACATTCGAAAGGCTCGACAAACTTCTGGGTGAATCGATTGCGCCATTATTGACCTGTGAATGAATTAATTGTAATATTTATTTATTTCTTAGCAGACGCCCTTATCCAGGGCGACTTACAATTGTTACAAGATATCACAAGATATCACATGTAAGGTGAATGCCAACTGTCAATCTCCCACTGTGCCAAAAAGACTTAACCATTTCTAGCCAATTGGAGCAGGTACTAAAATTGCAACCAATGAAAATCCAGTCCCAAGCAAAACTGCTTCAGCCAATAACCTTGCAGCTTACTATTGTCCTATTGTAAGTGACTCTGCATATAATGCATAGTTCACAGCCTACCTCTGTAAAGCGCTTTGTGATGGTGGTCCACTATGAAAGGCGTTATATAAAAATAAAGATATTATTATTACTAGAAAAGGAGTTGTGTATCATATAGCTTAGTATTTTGCTTAACTATCGTTAAGACTTTAAAACTATTCAAGATTTATCCAAATGTAATAGCATGTCATGCTTTTTAAGAACATAAGAACATAAGAAAGTTTACAAACGAGAGGAGGCCATTCAGCCCATCTTGCTTGTTTGGTTGTTAGTAGCTTATTGATCCCAGAATCTCATCAAGCAGCTTCTTGAAGGATCCCAGGGTGTCAGCTTCAACCACATTACTGGGGAGTTGGTTCCAGACCCTCACAATTCTCTGTGTAAAAAAGTGCCTCCTATTTTCTATTCTGAATGCCCCTTTATCTAATCTCCATTTGTGACCCCTGGTCCTTGTTTCTTTTTTCAGGTGAAAAAAGTCCCCTGGGTCGACATTGTCTATACCTTTTAGGATTTTGAATGTTTGAATCAGATCGCCGCGTAGTCTTCTTTGTTCAAGACTGAGTAGATTCAATTCTTTTAGCCTTTCTGCATATGACATGCCTTTTAAACCCGGGATAATTCTGGTTGCTCTTCTTTGTACTCAGTATTCTAGTTGAGGTCTTACTAATGCATTGTAAAGTTTTAACATTACTTCCCTTGATTTAAATTCAACACTTCTCACAATATATCCGAGCATCTTGCTGGCCTTTTTTATAGCTTCCCCACATTGTCTAGATGAAGACATTTCTGAGTCAACATAAACTCCTAGGTCTTTTTCATAGTTCCCTTCTTCAATTTCACTATCTCCCATATGATATTTATAATGCACATTTTTATTGCCTGCATGCAATACGTTACACTTTTCTCTATTAAATTTCATTTGCCATGTGTCTGCCCAGTTCTGAATGCTGTCTAGATCATTTTGAATGACCTTTGTTGCTGCAACAGTGTTTGCCACTCCTCCTATTTTTGTGTCGTCTGCAAATTTAACAAGTTTGCTTACTATACCAAAATCTAAATCATTAATGTAGATTATTAATAGCAGAGGACCTAATACTGATCCATATGGTTCCTGTTTCTCTAATTGTAAACACACACAATATTGTGCAATGTTTAATATCTGAATTTATTATTATTTCTAAGCAGACACCCTTATCCAGGGCGACTTAAAGTTATTACAATACAGAATATCACATTACAGTTAAGAGCATGTAACAGGGCGAGGAGCCCTGTACAGTGTTTTGTTTATTTATTTTTTGAACAGGGTCTCCCCTTCCACCCCTGTGCAATTTATTGTTTTGTATTATGGTTTTGTTATTTAAAAATATGACGACGAAGCGGCATCGATACTGTTTTTGTATTTATTTATTTATTTATTATTGTATTTATGTATACGTGACGGCGTAGCAGTGTGTTTGTTTGTTATTTAATTTGAAAACCCCGTGCAGAAGGTGGCCATCTCCCGAATTAATTAAGTGATTCATTTGTTGCTAATCGGGAGATGGTCACCTGCATAAAAGTGCTCTCAGTTCGTGGTGGGTGTTTGAGAGGAGGAACGAGAGAGCAAGGAGCAAGAAAGAAAACAAAACTTAAAAATTAAACGGGGGGGGGTACAGCTAATCTCTCAGTGGCAGAAAACCGCAGGGGGCAAGTGGGGGTGTAGGGAGAAATAATAGTCTTGAAATAGGATGGAGCAGAAAGGTCGAGGCAGCGATAGGCGAGTACAAGAGTTTTGAATTGGATGAGAGCAGCGATAGGGAGCCAGTGGAGGAGCAGTGTAGCGTGAGAGAGAGAGAGATCAGCAGTGGGGGGAGAGAGAGGGAGGGGGGAAGAAAAGGAGATCTGATTTGGAGAGATTGAGTTTAAGATGAGAGTGCATTGTCACGAATAAATCTAAAACCTGTCTTCCCTTGTACAAGTGCGATCACCTTTTTTGAGAGATAGATGTCTCTTTGATAGAAACAGTTTAATTTATTTGATCTTCCCACTGATGATGGGAATGAGAATGTAGAGATGGAAGCTCTGCTAACAAGATTTAAGTTTTTGCAGGTATCAGGCTTTTAAAGACCCACCTGTGGTGGCTTTGACAAACTCACTAAGAGCAGAAACTGATCATACTGTAAGATGGGCACATTTGGGTACACTGGAATGCGAAGAAGGTATTCCTGCTAGACATATCCAGGTATTTTGCAGGTATCAAATGGAGGCTGATGTCCTTCATACCTGTGATGTGAAAAGATGGCTACCTTTGCAATTACATTGCGATTATTCCTATCCAGTCCATTGTCGGACCCTGTCCGACATCATCAAAAAAACGCAAAAAACGGGTTTCTATTCGTTTTTTTTCCGGAAAAAGCTGAGAAAACCATTCAATGGCCGAGTGGGAGCGACAGGAGCCGAGACAAGCCGAAAAAAAATAAAAAAAATAAATAAAGGCGTATCTCATGAATAGTCATACCTGCCCCTGGCATCCCATATGGGCGGTCATAAGGAAACAAGCTGTCTGATACTGCATCAGAGACTATCACAGACATTTGCAGAGCTTTTTTGAGATGTTATAGTAATAAAATAATGACTTGGATTGCATTATTGAGGAGTTTGGTGATAAAACGAGTGATCAGGAGAAGATTGATCGGTATGTATGACTATTATTATTATTATTATTTATTTATTAGCATACGTGAAAGCTATAGTGAACGAAAGGGTGGGGCAGGGCTGGAGATGCCTAGTGAGTGCTTTGTTAATATGCAGGGCCTTTTAAACCCATTTGACTGAAAAAAAAATACTTTTAAACAGCGCGTCTAAAATTAACTGCGCTTTTGAGAGGCAGGCAACTGCAGCACAGTGGCCTCAGGAGGAGTGGGCTACCCAGTTGGGACCCAATTTGACTGGGGAGGCCCAGGCAGCCTACCAAGCCTTAACTAATGAAGATACCCTCAATTATGATCGGCAAGCCATTCTACAGCGTCTAGACATCACCGAGGAGACGCACCTTCCGCCAGTTCCGGGAATACCAGCGACCCTCAGGACTGCAACCTCGATCACCCGATGGGCAGCCTCCCTCCAATACAATGGAGATCGAGGGTGAGCCCCAGCGGGGTAAGAGCAGAGCACCCCTCCCTGCTGTCAAACCGGCAGCGGGACATGCAAGCTCCGTGGGCGCCCTTTCGCCCCACCTGTTACCAGTGCCAGAAGGTCAGCCACCTTGCCAGAAATTGCCCGGCGGCAATGGAATGTGGTGTGACCTCCCATTATGTCCTGACAGCACCAGGTAAGTCCAGGGGTAATGATTGGGAGGGGCCTTGCATTGTTAATGTACGGGTTGGTGATGTGAGCACCCACGCATTAGTGGATGTGGGTAAACTTTAATTACAGAAGCTCTATTGATGGGGGTACCTTGGTGGTCACGCGGGGTCGTGGTCATTTCCTGTATCCATGGGGATAACAAGGACTACCCCCCTCACTAAATTAGATTTGACTGTTGGATGTCATACCTGCCGCATAATCGTGGCCGTAGCTGAAAAGTTGCCATATCCAGTAATTTTGATACCATGATTAATAAAATTGTAAAGACAGTCTCCGGTAAGACCTTGGGAGCAGCAGGGGAAGATATTGGGAATATTTTTCTGCTGCACGCTGATTTGTTCCATTCCCAATTTCGCCTGAAAAAGACAAAAAGAGATCGAAGGTTTGAAAAATGGGAAGGAATGTTAATGAAACAAGCCTGGGGTTTGGTGGGAGAAACCTCGGAGTCTGTCAAATGTAAGGGAAAGGGGATCGGGACTCAGTGTGACCTGCGGGGGCGGGTTACTGAGGCTTTCAGTGCTGAAGCTACTTTAGCTCTGCTCGATATCCCGAAATTCTGAGAGCGAGATGCGGACCTAGCATTGGAACAAAAGAATGATCCTTTGCTGGCACACATCTGGGGGCAGGTTCGGTCTATCGAGGGAAAGGATGTAGAGGATAACCGGCCGCTTACATATGCTCACCACATTATTGTCGGGCACTTACTATATAGAGTATCCCAAGCCACGAGCACAAGTCAGATTGTAACTCAATTACTCGTTCCCCAGTCTTTTCAAGGTGAGATCATGCGGTTGGCTCACGATGTCCTGTGTTCGGGCCATTTAGGTAGCGATAATACTCGGGAAGGAATATTGACTTGGTTTTATTGGATGGGAGTTTTTAGGGAGGTGATGTGATATGTAGCAAAGTGTCCGGAATGCCAGCAAGTAGCGCTAGGACGGGTTCGCCTGGCCCCGCTGGTCCCACTGCCCCTGATCTCAGTTCCCTTTTAAACGCATTGCTATGGATATAGTGGGTTTATTGAGCCAGTCTGACTCTGGAAATATGCACATTTTGGTAGTGGTGAAATACGCGACCAGATATCCAGAGACAGTACTATTGCGATCCACTAGTGCCGCAGCAATTGCTCGAGAGTTAGTGCAGATTATAGCAAGAATAGGGATTCCAAAAGAAATCTTCACTGATCATGGAACAAACTTTATGTCACAATGTTTGAAGGAATTATATAAATTATTGCAAATTAAGTCAGTTCTAACCTCCGTGTATCATCCGCAGACGGACGGTTTGGTGGAACGTTTTAATCAGACTATAAAACAGATGTTGAAGCGATTTGTCAACTAAGAACAGAAACATTAGGCTCAACTCCTCCCCAACCTGATGCTTGCAGTGAGAGAGGTGCCCCAGAGCTCCACCGGGTTCTCTCCCTTTGAGCTGCTGTATGGGATGCAACCACAGGGTATCCTCAATCTTGTGAAAGAAGGGTGGGAGGAGCAAACAAAAACTTCAAAAAATATAGTCAAGCATGTAATTATGTTAAGAGCATTGGTTGGTCATTTGGCGCAAGAAAATCTAAAACTAGCTCAGCATCGCCAGGAGCAGCAGTACAACAAACAAGCATGAATTCTGATTTTCGGCCAGGAGGTAAAGTACTGTTGCTACTTCCAACATCGGAGTCTAAGTTGTATGCTAAGTGGCAGGGGCCAAATTGGTAATGTAAATTATGAAATTAGACAACCCGATCGCCGAAATAAGACCAAAATGTATCATATTAACTTGCTAAAACCCTGGAATGAAAGGGAGGCCCTATTTATAGCTTGTGACAGTTTAGAAGAGGATTTTGGTCCCACTGTCAATCCACCAGATACAACTAACATTCCGATGGGAGAACAGTTACTTCCGGATCAGAAACGTGAGTTCTACCAGTTAGTGGAAAGGTTTAATGATGTTTTTTCTAACTTGCCCGGTAGAACTAATGTTATTTAACATGCTATTATTACTCCACCAGGTGTCAAGGTTCAAGAGAGACCGTACCCGATCTCAGAGAGCCACAGGGTCATGTCTGCAAGGAGGTGGAGGATATGCTCGGGCTTGAAGTCATTGAACCTTCCTGGAGTGAGTGGAGCAGTCCTATCGTGATGGTGGGCAAGAAGGACGGCTCCACTCGGTTCTGTGTGGATTTTCGAAAGGTTAATGCCATCTCCAAGTTTGATGCATATCCAGTGCCCTGAGTGGATGAACTCCTTGACTGACTGGGTAAGGCGCAGTTAATCTCGACCTTGGATCTGACGAAGGGATACTGGCAGATTCCACTCACTCAGAGCTTGAGAGAGAAAACTGCTTTCTCTACCCCAGATGGCTTGTTCTATTTCTGGACCATGCCCTTCGGGTTACATGGAGCTCCCACCACAGAGACTGATGGACCAGGTCTTAGCTCCCCATCATCAGTTCACAGCCACGTACATTGATGATGTTGTGATTTTTAGCTCTACCTGGAAGGAGCATATTATTAGACTTTCAGCCATCCTACAGCCAACAGCCAAGCTGGGCAAGTGTGCATTTGACAAGCAAGAGACCCAGTATCTTGGCTACATTATGGGTAATGGACAGTTAAAACTGATCACCTCCAATGTCCAGGCGCTGGTGGAGAAGGCAATCCCGAGAACCAAGTCACAGGTGAGATCACTAACTGGGGTTAGCCAGCTATTAACACTGTTTTATCCCAGAGTATGCCACCAGAGTCAACTCCTTGGTTGATCTCACCCAAAAGGCTGCTCCAAAAATAGTAAAATAGACAAGGTGGTGTCAGGAGGCATTTAATATGATTAAGAAGCTCCCACTCCCGGGGGCGGTCCTGTCCCAACAAGTTGACGGGGTAGAACACCCTATAATTTATTTGAGCAGAAAAATGGCTCCTAGGGAGATCAACTACTCCGTCATTGAGAAGGAGTGTTTAGCCATCAAATAGGCTACTCATGCTCTTCGCTATTACTTGTTGGGGTGTTCTTTCTCTCTTGTCACTGATTATGCTCCTTTAAGGTGGTTACACACGATGAAGGACTGTTGGAAAGGCTGCTGAAAAAAAAGAGTAAACACAGCACAGTTGTGCAGTTTTATAGCAGAATTCACAGAAGCAGGGTTTCTGATTCCAGGGAAGTGGCAAGCCAACTTTCAGCAATGAAATTGCAGAGGAACTCTAGAAAACTCGAGAGAGAGAGAGCTATTTCACACAGTCTCGATCACAGTACTGGACAGGGGTGTGTAGCCTGGACTACGTGCAGTCACACGACCGGGGCAGCGCGTAGCCTACAGCGGAGTGGAGTCTACAGGCAGAGGGCATCGAGGCACCTCGTGCACCAAGCACCCGTGGGCACTATGCGCACCGAGTACCGTGCACACCGAGTACCGTAAGCACTACGTGCAACGTGTACCATGCAACACCATGCGTTCGTTCACTGACGCTGTCGCAATCGGCACCGATCACCATGTGCACTGTGCACTGTGCACTGTGCATACCGCCGAGCACTGTGCGCACCGAGTACCAAGCAGTATTGTGCCCTCTTGCTCTAGATCTGTAGCAGTGGGCACCAAGCACTGTGTGCACCGTGCATACCGCGCACCGTGCAGCACAGTGCGTTCATGCACTAGTGCTGTAGCAGTGGGCCAAGCACCATGTGCACTCTGGGCACCGAGTACCAAGAGCTCTTGGGTGGGTGGGTGGGACCGAGTGTGTCATCCCAGGAAGTGGCCTATCGGCAGCTCTGGTATAGAGAGCTCAGCGCTACCTACCCAATGGGCAGGCATATCCCATACATAATGTCATTGGTGGTCATCTTCAAATTAAAAGGTAACAACCGCATGAAATACTGTGTTAATATGAAAATAAGTTAATACTGTTGGCCCACAACACACTCAGAAATGCTTTAAACTGTTTAAAGATTAACAATAAAATCAATACAGTACCAGTTTCATCACAAAATCAAAGCAAAAGTAACTAAATTGTTTTTATAACACGTACATTGTTAAATAAGAATGCAGGAAAAGGAGCAAAATACGAATATTCATTGCAAGATTCAAATACACGAAATACTGGTAATACAAAAAAAACACATACAAATACACTAAAAGGCAACCCCGTTAATATCAGAAAACAAGTTTGTATTTTACTTACTTTCAGCATGCTCAAAAAAGCTTCACAACTGGTTTTAAAATGAATAATGTCACAAAAATAACCGTATGCATTACGTGTACCTTAAAATAAGTTAAATTCAGTTTTCTTATCATTCATCCTGAGCCTCAGGGTCTCTTCGTCGCTGTTGAAAAACTAATTGGTAAGCTCGCTGTACAGCCATGTGTGTGTATTGGCTGGAACATTCAGTATGACGCATTTAAAAGAGACCGGTGAGTATTGGAGACCGGCGATTATTTGAAGTTTTACGGTAGTCAATAACTGCTCATAGCTGTTGATCTTGACCCACAAGGAGCGTGGCATTGTCTTTTATGCTTCCTCAGGGTTATGGAGGAAAAGCAGCTGGGGGTAGTTTGCATCATCACACGTCAGCCAACCTGACTAATAACATGGCAGGTTATTTAGGCTGGCCCCTTGCCTCCTCAGTAACATCCATTGCTTATTTTTGGCAGGTGAGATTAGCTTGACAAAAGCTTGGAAACAGAGGTTGTCTGTAGATCTTCAGTCCTCATGAACGGTAGGTGGGTGGAAGTGGTGAGCTACAATGTACACAAACACAAACTGATTTACAATATGTATGTGTGTCAGTGTGGCTCGCAGTGGTGACGTCACGGACCAGGAAGTAGAAACCAAAACAATGGATGGGCGGTTGAAGCTGAGTGCAACGGCACTCAACGTATTTATTAATAAACAAAACAAAAGATTTAAACAAAACAACAAAACACAAAACAAAAAGGCACAAGGGCCAAACGAATAAACAAATACTGTTTAACTTTCGCTCTCTCTGCTGTACACTCCACCCCGAGTGCAGAGAGCTGCAGGTTTATATATTCTGGCCGAGGGATTAACTTTATCTTATTATCCCTCGGCCAGAGTCTGCACGCGTTTGGTAAGGATGCATGACTGTCAGCTAGTTAAATAATCAGTAGCTGATCAGCCATGCATCCTCACGGGGTTTTTAAATATATAATAAAAGACGCTGCACTTTTACCTGCGCCGCAAACAAAAATACAAATAATAATAAATAGGGGCGGGACACTCCGACACAGTATGTCAGTATGTCGGTGACAAAATGTCTTGCTCTGTGAGTCTAAAATTTGACCTATCAATATCATGAAAAAGTACAGCAGATCCCCATGACTTATATCCACCATAGGGACATTAAACTTAACTACTTTCAACAATAATTCCTTAAAGAATGTCATTATTTTTAATGAAACTGGGGAAATGGTTCTCATTAAACAGTGCTGCTCAAAAGTATTGACAGCATCCCAAGCAGGGTATAATAATGAAGCTCACTAAGTTCTATCTGCAGGATGGCAATGGACTATAAATGGACTATAAATATATTTCATATGCCTATATATATATATAGGCATATGAAAGAAAAGTTGTTGTTTTTTTTAAATGTACACAAAAAGTTTAAAAGATTAAAACATATTTTATTTTCATGACGTTTTGGCCAAAAGCCCTTCTTCAGCTGTTTAAAAACAAAAGTAAACACAGTGCAGTAAACTTGTTATTCAAGATTTATAATTATACAAAAATTCTGTGGATGATGTAAAGATTATTAGAATAGAATGTTCATTCCCAGAGGTTCCAAAGTTCCCAGATTGAAGATAAACTCTTGTTCCTTTTGTTTCCAAGCAACATTTGTTCCATAGCACTGATTGATCACACAGACTGTGATGTCTTCAGCACTGTGATCATCACGGTTGAAATGACGGGCTACTGGAAATGCAGTGGTGTTAATGCAAATGCTTCTTAAGTGTTCTACAAACCGGTCTGCTAAATGCCTTTTAGTTTCCCCAATATACAATGTGTTGCATTTCTTGCAGATAATGCAGTAGACTATTCCTTTAGATTAATGCCTCTAATCCATGTATTTACAGGTATTACATCGTGGTCTATTACATGGATATGTGCCTTTCAAAGGTTCGCCAGAAGGACGAATAGCACTGTGTACCACATATTCTCTTATATTATTGTCTCTTCTATATGACATCAAGAGGTCTCTTGAAAATAGGCGCAGATTATATATATATATATATATATATATATATATATATATATATATATATATATATATATATATATATATATATATATATAATGAATGAATGAAGCAAAGAATTCCAGTAGGGGCATTGTTAGAATATGCTGTCAGGTCACCAAAACAAGAACCGCCGTGGACGAGGGGTGTACGGCATTGACTTGTCAACCCGGTCCACGTACATTCCGGCCAATCGTTTTTGCATTCTAAATCGGAAATCAGAAAACCAGAAAATGACTTGTTTTTCTGTTTCGGTTTTTCATTTTCTAATTTCTGAATTTAAAGTGCAAAAACTGATTTAGGCTTGTTTCCCATTTTTCATATTGGTTTTTGTAACAAAATATTCGAAATTGAACAATCTGTAATACAAAAATAAAGACGACTGTGAAATTAATCTCCAAGAGTCTGTGATAAAGAGTGTGTGGAGTGAGGTAGTGTCGGGTAGCAGTGTGGAATAGTGGTTAGTGCTCTGGACTCTTGACCGGAGGGTTGTGAGTTCAATCCCAGGTAGGGGACACTGCTGCTGTACCTTTGAGCAAGGTACTTTACCTAGATTGCTCCAGTAAAAAATAATGTAATTGTGTGTAAAAATAATGTGATATCTTGTAACAATTGTAAGTCGCCCTGGATAAGGACGTCTGCTTATAAATAATAATCTTTATTCACGCAGAGACAGCACTTCACAAAAAATCTGTTAATGCTTCTTTAACAGGTACACACTTAAACAATGATAGATATACTAACGTGTCAGAAGAGGTACAGACAGTGCTAGCCCCCTTTAATGATCCTATGGCAAGCTCGGTAAGATGCAAACATTTCCTCTCTACCTGCGGTTTGCAGCTCTTACAAAAGAAGGAACTGCGAAACTGTAAACAGAATTCACCCCCACCCTTCACCATATTCTGCTACAAAAGAATCCCCCACTGCAGCACGACAATTATTTAGCTCCTTCAAGACCTTTTTTTTTTTAAAAAAAAAAGGTCAGACACGGCCAGATCTCTGTGTCCCGTTGTGACAATGCAATAATTCCGCTCCTAATGCTTGTCGTGGATGTGTTCTGTCTGTTTACCAACATTATTATTTATTAATTAATTTAGCAGTTGTTACCGAGTACTGTATTACAATACAGCCGCAGGTCTACGTTAAGTTAATATAATAATCATCCTTGTATCACTCAGGTACAGTGCATTATAATACTACTAATAATAATAAGCCTTCACACACAATTTTTTCCACTTGGGGGGGGGGGGGGGGGGTGCATCTATAGATATAGATGTATTGATGCAGAAAACGTCATAACACCGAGACACATTCGATACGAGTAGAGCGCGCCTCAGTACTTTTTTTTAATGGTCTGTTATTTATTTTTGTATTACAGATTATTCAATTTTGAATGCTTCGCTGCAAAAAGCAATATGAAAAATGGGAAAACAAGCCTGAATCAGTTTTTGTATTTTAAACTCAGAAATTGGAAAATGAAAAACGGGTCGATTTGTGTTTTTATGAAAAACCGAAATAGAAAAACAAGTCGTTTTCTGGTTTTCAGATTTCCGATTTAGTATGCAAAAACGATTGTCCGGAATGTACACGGACCCAACGCCCACCGCCATCCCACTTTCGTTTTCTCTAGAAACATCGCATTGCACAACAGAACGTGACAACCTGTGGAGACAGGATGCTACGCACGCTTGTTACGTGCGGAAGCAATTCAAGAATATTCTCTACATTTCGCTGAAGGGGGAAATATTATCAGGTCGTGCATTGTAAAAAAAAAAATGTAATTTGTCGTAGAGCAATATAGGCTGCTGGATAGTTCAAAGACTGTATGTAATAGTATAATGTATTGTTGCTTTGTGTAAACTATGTTGTATGCTTATAAACATGTAAATGATAATGATTAATTGCCCCTCACTTGTCTATAGTGGTTTGGTCTGGACCCTTCTGTTGCCACACCTGCCTGTAGCGTAGTGATCTGTGTTTTTCTTTACGAGATAGAACAAGTCAAGAACTGTAGTGTCTCTCTGAAATGTCTTACCCTGGCTACCCTGGAGCACCTGCTGGATACGGTGGAGGAGTAAGTAGTAGTAGCCAGGCAGTGCTACGGTTTTTTGTTTTTTTTTGTAAGTAGCAGGTCGACAATAACGAGTACATGACGTAGCCTGCTATCTTTCTGTTTTGGCGGCACAACATAAATGCAGTGTTTATGGTATATATGTCTTCAACCAGGGGAAGGTAGGTCGTAGGACCGTAGTGAAAAAAAAAATGTTCAGTTTGGGAACAGGGTATGTCTGTATGTACAGAGTGTAAGCGGTCATACGTGCTTTCCCCTCGGGTACGGGCGCTGCAGCTATTTCCTGGGTACATATTGTCATTATTACTATTAGACAAGATAATGGTTTTTCGGGGGAGAGAAAAAAAAAACTATTTTCCTCAAAATTTGGAATTGTGTTATATATGTAATTTCCGTTCTTCATTTTGTTCCAAATCCCGCGTGTCAAACAATACACAGAACACTGGGTGGATGGCTGTGTGAACTGCCAGTCTTGTCCCTGATTGCTGAATTATTAAGTTCGCGTTTTGTTTATTCCAGAAGCTTTGCTAATTTATATTACTAACCCCTTTTTGTTTATTTTTTAAAATTCAGTGTTTTATATTGTGCATGTTATGATTGATTACAGACTACTTTAAACATTTCAATACGAGTGTCTGTTTATTAAGGAAGAGCGCATATTTCTTAATAGATTTTTAATTCAATGAAAAATAAGGACGAGGCCATATTTAGCCTGGTGGCCATGACAGGTTAGTTGACTCTTTTTTTTTAACCTTTGGACCTGGTTGAAACCATAAATATGAAATATTGAAAACGATGTAATAAACCCACTGCAACCATTTGATCTAAATCGTTAAAATGGCACATCCTGTGAATAAGTTAAATATGTTTAAATATGATTATTTTGTAAGGCAAAAAACCAACCCACTTAATTGCACTTTCTCCAGTCTCTGTCTTAATGAGCTCTTGATTTGGCAACTAGTACATAACGCTTTGTGGAAGTCAAAATGAGGCTCAAGGAGTGAAAAATAACCAGCGTGTTCCCAAGGGTTGATACATTTTAATGGATTCCAGATTCTTAAGATCATTATCACTTATTCTGTGAGGAGTAGAGACAAAATGGTAGTTGTTTGAAACACCTTTGTAAGATGTAAAGTCAAGTAATCATTAGCAGGCTTGCTTGCTGGCACGTTTCCTTGCTGCACTGTGTGAAAAGTACAACGGTAATGTGTGTTTATGAGTGATCCTGAACTGCAGGTGTGCATTCTGCCCATTTCAACAGCCTCTCCCTTCCAAAGTTCTTGATAAAACACAGATTTTTCTACTGCCTTCTAGGTGGAGAAAGTTGACACTCTGACACGTGATTTCTTAAAAGATTACTGGTGCCTGGTTGTAACTATTTTGCTTCCATAGCCCTCTTTTGAGTACTGCTGTATGCCTGGCTAACACAAATCCATATTTTGAAAATGCTTATTTTGGAAATGAGATGTGAGGATATTTCAAAGTGTTGGACTGACATCTACTCTTAAGAGTATTGGTTATAAACATGTTTTCCAGCTGCAAACGTTAACCTAAGAATTTTAAATTGGTTTATAGTTGTAACTGCTGCGTATAATTTATCACTTTCTGCACTGTAGGCCACATGGTCTGATGGCAGTGTACTTTTGAAATTAATCTGATTTACAGAACAGGAAGTAGGCCTAATTCGGTACCAGGAAGCAACAGCAACTGTTTAGAAAGTGCATATCTACATTAAAATAACTACTGTAACTGACAAAATAAAACACTGACAAAAATAACAATCCAAAAATTGAGCAGATCTTGAGAATTAAGAAAACCTGTTACTTAAGTATGCTGGGGTCATTTGTGCAAGGGAAGATGTATATAATTTATTGGCAATAGGCTAGTTCATTGTAATGTTTGTTTTTAAAACATAAAATCAATTAAGAAATGTCTTAATTAGCTAGGCCTAGTCTACACCCTATTGTAGTTTGTTTTCTGTTCAAGTACAGTAACTGAGGTGTGTGGACATGAATTGTGCTTTGTCTTGAACTGCCAGACAGTGGCATATTGTTACTATGCAACAAAACACATATGATACAGTGCATTGATTTAGCTCGCATCATAGCATATGGAAACACTTTACCGTATTATTTTATTGCAGTATATTTTTACCCATTATTATCGCACTTTTTTTTATTCGCTCTTTCAGTTGAAACCAAAAGTAAAACATTTGATTAGATTGTTATTACTGACTCTTATCAAAATGAAACTAACAATATTATTACTTGGGGTCCTATTTTGGTTAAAATACAAAATGAAAATGCACATTGTATACAAAGCTTGGGCTCTAATCAGAATTTTGGTGATAATTAAAAACAGATTTCAGTGAACATTTAGAATAGCTTTGGCATGCATATTATTCCTGAAAAGTGCTGTCGGCTATAAAAATTATTACCCAGACATTTTCATCATTTAAAATGCATTAACTCACAACCTCAGCAATTCTGCTGTGTTACACATGTACAGCACTTTATTGTTCTTTTCATACTTGGATAACTGCTTTCAGAAAGCTCATGGTACTTTACTCGGATTGGTGGACAAAATATCTTTACCTTTCACGTGCCTAGTTTGTACAGTTCCTTACATGTGTTCTGTAATGTCCATTACACCTCCAAGGCACAGATCAAATAGACATGTTTTCACAACATTTTAGAGCATGTGTAGTGTAATGTCGAGTATTTGCATATTACCATGTTCTGACACATACCTGATACCTAATTTTTAGATTTATAATGCTACTATCGTATACATAGCTCTGACTATCCCTTAATGGTTTGGTGCAGTGCATCTGGAGGGGCCTGTGTCAGTCTGACCATACGTCACTCTCAGATATTCCAGAGAACCTCTGTTCCAGTCCGATAAGGCCTTTGTTGTGCAGCTTCATGAATATTCCGGTGTCTCTTCTTTACTCCACAGTATGGTGGTGCCCCTGGAGCCCCTGGTTATGCAGGATTTGCTGGTCAAGCGCAGGATCCTCTCTATCCTTATTTTTCTGCAGTGGCAGGACAGGTAACGTTGTTTCTGTGGTCAAATCACGATTACAAATCTTTGGCTTGAGCTTTCATCAGTCTAATGGTCATTTATAGTTTTAAACTCAAAAGTGCTTTATTCGCAAATCAAAACATTTCTGTGATGCAACCCTTTGATCTTTTGATTGATTAACCTGCTAAAGGTGGCATAACCAGTTATTGAGTCTAAGGGGGTGATTACTTTTTCACATGGGGGCATTGGGTGTTGCATAACTTTCTTTAATAAATAAATTAAATATGTATCCAATTTTTGTGTTATTTGTTCACTTGGGGTCCCTTTTATCTAATATTAGGTTTTGGTTGAAGATCTGATAACATTCAGTGTCAAAATATGCAAAAATGCAGAAAATCAGACGGGGCAAATACTTTTTCACGGTACTGTACCCAGCTCACGCCCTGTGAACATAATGTAAAAAAAAAGGTTTTCATAATTACAAATTGTGACAAACTTCTTTAGTTAGATTATAACATTGAACACAGTTCTGGGTTCCTAGCACTGTCTTTGGAGGATAAAGCACTGTCAACAGCAAAGGATGGTCTTAAACAGCATGGTACTTGTGTTTTTGTTTCACAGTGTCCCTTTTTCAGTGGGGACATGACTTTTTTTTAACAAACAGTAGAAGAAATCCTAGGATGAAATACCCTTTGAAAGGGACATAGAGAAGGCAGATTTCTCTATATCTGGAAAACCATCTATGCAATTGTCATGAAACTTGGTATTAACATTTATTTAGTTTAAATTATAGTCTCAGATTCTGGGGATATAGGGGAATATCTGTCTGTTCATCCATCCGTCTGTATGCCGCACTTAAATGATTGCACATATCTGGAGAATCGCTTATCAAAGTATCGTGAAACTTGTTACTTTTTCATCGTACTGATCGTTCTTATTTTAAATTTACTGATGTGGTGGAGGACTTTTTTTTTTTTTTTTCCCCCTGCTTGACTCAAAAGTTTAGTTAGAAGGTAAATCAGCAGCACAAACTAATCGGTGGTTTTACGCTACAGGTTGGTTTCTTCCTTTTAATTATCTTTTTATTTATTACTGTATAGTAAATTAAGCATCAACATAAATAACCTGATATAGTAGAGTTGTTTGACTTTTTTTCCCCTTTCCATATAGGATGGTCAAATAGATGCTGATGAGCTCCAAAGATGCCTTACCCAGTCAAACATTTGTGGAAGCTACAAACGTAAGCTGCTAAAACATTTAGCCGTTTTTTCTTTCATGCGGAATCATTTAGCCATTATGCTGCTGTGGTGCCACTTCTACAGGGATCTCCTTCATCCTTCCTGAACCACATACTCCATGGTGAAAAGTTTTTGGTAAAATAATAAAAGGTAGTCATTTTCTACAAGTCTTTGTGTTCCTCACAAGATTCATTTTATGACAGCTAGTGCAGCAGAAACATCTTTACAAAGGTTCTTAACACAAAAACTATAACTGGAAACTGAGTCTGTCTGTAACTCTATGTCTAATTATGTTTTTTGTTGTATCTTATTTGCAGCATTCAACATTGAGACTTGCAGACTGATGATCAGCATGTTGGATGTATCCTTCACTTTCAATTAACCCGTTTTTATATGGCTTATAATTAGGGTTTCTGTTCAGTTTTTATTAATTACATTTTTCTGTGTTTTTATTTACTGTATGAAATTATTGTTTTTGGTTACAATATGTATAGTAACTCGACAGTACTTGCACACTTCGATTGTACCTTCTTTCCTTTGCTGTCTTCCACAATGAAATCCATATGGTCACGGGCATATTCTTCTGGAGTTTTTGTGTGTCTAGGCTTTTTTTTTATCATTTTGCCACAATTTGTAATTCTGTTTTAAATTCCAGGAGTGTGTAAATACTCCCAATTGAACTGTAATATACCTTTTAAATCTTCAGTGCAAGAACAATCCACAGTTTCTTGTAATCTTGTTTTAAATCTCGCAAACAATCCTCCAATAATGATGCAGGAATTTTCTGCCTCTCAGTAGTTGGGATGGGTTTAAAGTATTCAGAACTAATCAATGCAAGATACAAGTGAGGAAGGAGGGACTTTATTTTGTAGGTATTTTATTTATTTATTTCATAGGGAAAGGGGTCAAGTCAACATGAATTGATTAAACATTTCCAGTTTTTTTTCCTGTGTTTAATTGGATATACACCAATTTCATTTTTTTTGTATCGGGGTTGGGGGGGGGGGGGGGGGGGGGGTATTGGTTTTTAGTGGTTAAAAATGGAAACCAGAAGCCCCACTTATATAACATGTTGAACCCATGCAGAGTTTGACAATAAACATTGTGATTGTTACTTCTTTCAGTATTTCTTCAATACACAAATAAAACCGCATATCTTACTTTAAATACAAAGAAATTAGCAAAATACACAGTATTATATATAGCATGGAAAGCTGCAAATCAGTAACCAAGCATAATATTAGTTAGAATTGTGAATTCTGTGAATTCTAGTTAGAATTGTGAATATAAAATACAGACTTTAAAGGTACTTTGCCCATAAAGGGCTAACACACCTTGATTTTAGTGCTGTGTTCCTTAACATTATGTCAAAGAGGGATTGTTCTTGTAAAATGGGCTTCAATGAATTCAAGGAGTTATGGGCTGTTTTAAGTGCCTGGAAACAGCACTTCATGACTATGGACAAGGATAGGAGTGGCACAGTAGATCCTGAAGAAATGAGGCAGTCAATCGCTAGCATGGGTAAGTGAGTGGTAGCCAAGGCCAGCTGTTTATTTACCTGTCGCAGTGCGGTAATGCAAAAATGGCATGGCTTTGCAATCCTGTTTTTTCTGACCAACTGCACTTCATTAGTCCTGCCACCAGATGGCAAAAATAACAAAATGTATTAAATAAAATAGCAGGGAGTGCTGTGGATTTAAAGACTAAGCTTTAAAGGCAATCATGCATTTTGTCTGGAGCTAAACTGCACATGGTTTGGAGTTCTGCTCTGACGTCAATTGATTGTTATGCATCGTTCAAATGGGAGGAGTTACAGTTATTGTACTAAAATAAATATAGTATGCTGTATAACAAGGGTTTACAAGTGTAAAGGGTGATTAGAAAGTAAGTTTACCACATCAATGCACCATGATTTCTAATCCTCCTGTAAATACCCCCAGTGCTCAAGGTAAGGTTTTGGGTCGTTGAATAATTTACTCTACAATTTAGACACAGAGAAATGTATTTTGGGTCAATAAAATGCAACGTTACCTTGAAGTCGAGAACTTGCAATATATACTGTACATACTTGAATGCCCTTAACTGCACATTTGAGAACTATGTAGTCAATGCAAGTGCAAAATGGGTTTATGGATTTGTATTTATTTTGTTTGTTTGCTGCAATTACTTTAATACTTGTTTCCTTTAACTTTCTGTTTCTGTAGGTTACCATATAAATCCCAGTGCTCTGGTTGTAATCCTAAAGCGATTTAGCACCCATGGGATGATTGCTTTTGATGACTATGTGGCTTGTTGTATAAAGCTTAGGACCCTGACTGGTACGTTTTTCATTTTTGTCTTCTCATTGACTTTCTTACCTACTCTTATCTAGTATGAGACCTAGATACTGTAAGGGTATGGAAGAATCAAGCTAATAATCCACACTGCCTGGGTGGCATAGCAAGCTTGTACTGAAGATGCCCATACTATAGGCCTTCAGTTACCATCTAAACAGGGGTATGGCAAGCATTATTAAAGTAATGGCGTAATTATTTTATCAGGGTACACTGTATTGCATTATATAGAAAACCTAAAAACATGACTTAGAAACCACATTATTATTGGATTTGGGAGAACTACAAATTGGATGAAAACTTCTTAATGTAAAACAGAAGAGACAGTGCTTTAGATAGGATTCAGAACGGTATTCCGAGAAATCGCAACACTGAGACCAAGTAAATTCCACATAGTGTCATTAGCACTGAGAGGCAGTCTTTCATTTACATTTTATTTTACTATATAATACTGGATAGGCTTGCAAGATCAGTCAAATTAAGTTTGACAGAGTATTGGAAAAAAAAAACTGCATTTTCAAAAACAATTTACAAGATGTCATAAAAATGTTGAACTAGCCCAGCTTTACAACTTTACAGATCTTCAGGTGATTTAGGTGTGTGAGAGTGAAAGATTTCCTGGGGAGCTCCCAGTTGAACCAGCTCGGAATAGGGCACTGTAGTTCAGCCGAGAGATGATTTGGGTGTGCGAGAAAGTATAGTCTACTAGAATCTACAAGAAATATAAAGTAACAAAAAGGTAATTTGATACAAGCTATTTGAACATTATTGCCTGATTTAGTACTAAACAGACTTTGAAGCCAGTTGTAGCACAAGTACATAAAAAGCCACCGATGGTATATGTGTGTGAATTGTCTTTTGGATCTATGTTTTAAATAACAGATGTGTTTTTCATTCCAGATGCTTTTAGAAGAAGGGATCAGAGTCAACAGGGTGTGGCCAGCTTTGCATACGATGATGTAAGTTTTATGAAGACATTTCTGAACTACTTTGCCAGTCAGTCCCACCACTGCGTTTGAAAATAGCATGGTGATTTTCCTGTCAGTGATGATAAGCATGAATTGGTAATGGCCCAAAGCCATTCTTTCTGGTTGAGACATGTTTATTTTATTTTGTATTTATTTTAGGCAGTCCTGATGTTTACCTTGTACCTTTACATGTAATGTATTAAAATGGTGACTGAGAAGGGCCAGCTTCCCAAATAACTTTTCAGATGCATTGTCCTTTTATATTTATTATTATTATTATTATTATTATTTATTTCTTAGCAGACGCCCTTATCCAGGGCGACTTACAATTGTTACAAGATATCACATTATTTTTACATACAATTACCCATTTATACAGTTGGGTTTTTACTGGAGCAATTTAGGTAAAGTACCTTGCTCAAGGGTACAGCAGCAGTGTCCCCTACTAGGGATTGAACCCACAACCCTCCGGTCAAGAGTCCAGAGCCATAACCACTATTCCACACTGCTGCCACTAAGCCACACTGCTGCTAAGTTGCTAATAATATGCAAGTTATTATGAATCTCATTTAAATTATATAAAAATTCTATTCAGAATTTCTTTAAAAAAAAGGTCAAAATATCAAAGCCATTTTAGAAGTGTTAAAACATAATGTTAAATGTTACAAATTAAGTCTGAAACACATTTTTTTGGTTTAAGAAAGTCTGATATTCACTGTAAAAACAAAATACCTTAACTGTGTTTTTTTCTTTCAGTTTATCCAGTGTATAATGAGTATCTGAGCAGTCCGAAGACATCAACAATGACACTCGTCCTTTTTTTTTTCCCACATTCCATGTTTATAAATGCAGCATTATTACTTCATACTGAGTAACAGGTGTGCATGTACTTTACATTTTGTGTTTTTTTCTAATGACAAATGTATTTTTTTTTTCTTACATAAACCATTATTTTACTGAAGTACTAAAAAATCATTTTACCTGTGAATTTAAAACAATTTACTGTTAAATAGTTATAATTTAAATACTCTGTAACAACAATTAAACTGGATTAACAATGTAATGACATGGTGACTAATTCCAGGTTTAAACGTGATGCTTCCAGCACTACAGTAACACTTGAGCTCAAGTACAATTTTAAAGTATCTTCATAAACGCCTACCAGAATATAACAATATGTATACACTCATAACTATTAGTTATATAAATATACGCTATACAATATATTAACTTTACAAGGATATAAATCTCCAAATTCATCAAATCTCAGACTACAGTGCTTGACATAACTAATCCTTATGAAATGCCTGTTAAAAGAATGTAATCTGGCTGAGATTGCACCATAAATTTAATTTGGTAATGTTCTCTTTTTAATGTCCTGTACTTGCATTTCTACAGTACACACAGTTTTTGGCTATAGATAGGATAACATACTTAAACATTTCTGGAAAGCATGAGGGAATAAACATTGTAAGACCCAGTTATTATATACTTCCCCTTGCAAATGGTTCTAGATACATATGGGGGGGGGGGGGGCTCAAAGAAAAACCAGCTCTTTTACACTTAATCAACTGTCTCTGCTTATAAAACCTATATTAAAGCCACCTGCTCAACTTAAGTTAGTTCTCTTTGGTGACTAGTTAATTCAAGTTTCATTGCATGTCATTTTAACTTTGGAGATGAAAAAAATGTTCATGGGTTTTGAAGCATACCTAATATGGAAGCCAAATATTGTTGGACAATAATATAGTGCAAGGTTTGCATTATTATTTTTTTAAATATATATATATACCAGGTTATGGGTTACTATGCACCTCACTTGTTTATCATGTTTGGTTATATAGAGGATACTAAGATCCTTCCAAGACTACCACGTATACTGTATACCACGAACAATCATTCATATTCTGTTTATACCAAAAATAGATTTAAATAGCAATAAAATATGTACAGTTTTATATTAAATCAATTAATTCAAGGATTATTTTTATTATACACTCACACTTGTGGTATAAACTAATAATATCTGCATCAAAATGTTGATATACTGTAGAAAGCCATGAACAAATAAACAGCCAAAATCTATTATAGGTTTCAGGCACATAAACCTCATGTAACAGATTTTCATATAGCTAAACTCATTTAATAGTGATTCACTCAAAGCCAGGCGATTCTACATGGAATAGTTTAATACAGATTTGACTATTTTGTCTAAGAGTTCACTTCTAGTTATCGGTAAATGTATCAATTAATTAAAGTAGATTACATCATGTTCCTTAACAATTTTTCATGATCACAAGTGCAAGCTAAAATTCAGGGGCATCTCTTGTCAGAAAACATTTACCGTACTGCCACAAGGAAAGCACAATGATTATTTACATCAATTGCTAGCAAATTAATTCAAATATAAAAATGAAAACGTACAACAAACAAGACTGCAACATGAAATGAAGATCAAGGCCGTGAATTTCCAAGGTCATTTGGTGGACAAAAGTATGATGATTAGCATTATTTATCGAGTGTATTACAAACTGTCAGATTAAAATTGCATTATAAAAAGCTGCCTTTTTAAAAAGCCAAACTATGACCTCAAAGGTAATTAGATGAATCTAGCCAAGTCTATTATTTTTAAGCAACAGTTAACATCACACAAATAGATTAAAAGCAGACCTAAATTATTCAAATTCTGTAAACAAGGAGCATAGCTTGAATATGTCGTACCACCAACAGGTCCAAACCATGCCCTACAGTCGCTTAGGGAAGTCAGTAGGGCTGCTGTGGCATTGCCAATATTACTAATGTTTTTCTAATTAAAAGGTGCAATGCACTTTTGACAACTTGTAAAGCTGCCCAACTTGTGTATAGCAATGCAGTTTGATCCTTACTGTAGCCACACCTGTCTGATCGGTGTTCCAGGAAACATATTGCTTCAGCTTCATGCGCTGTAATTCATAGCCTCTGTGATTGCCTGGCTGAATTCTCACACTCTGTAATAGCTGACAAAGTCAGCATGATAGATCTGGCAACTGATTCCATTCCATCTGAATAGCATTCATATAGCACATTGTGTGAATACAGTAGGTGGAACAGACGTTAATGACAAAATGCAGTGGTGACCTTAGAAGAATGTCAGCTTAATTTCCTTAAAGGCAAACTTTACTTCACTGTCTATCTGTCTTCTTGAGATCTTGATACCACAACTAGTTTCTTCCTCTTGTGGAAGACAAAGTGAGTGCTGGACATGGGGTACCCAGCTTTTATCCACCCCTGGGTGGATACATTGTAATAGTTTCCAAATTGTTCAGATCATTAACACTTTGTAACTAACTAGCTTTGCTCCCTGTTAGGCCTGAGAATGTTTGGTATTAGCATTTTTTAGCATTCATAAACTTTTGGCGAACATGTGGTTGCATGACATATGAGTGTATGGTTTGATTTCTTCTTAAAAATAGTAAGCCAGGCTTCTTCAGGTAACTTCAGTCAAAAGAGTTTATTCAGGAACAAAGTAAATCAAGTGTGATACGTACACCATACACAAGGTGTCAGCAGATGGTATTCTGAGCTGCCCAGGGCTGCAGGTAAACTTACAGTGCCCTCCATAAGTATTGGGACAGTGAAGTCAAAATTGCTATTTTTGCTGTACACTCAAGCAATATGAAAATACAATTAAAAGATGAATATGAGGCAAAAGTACAGAATCTCACCTTTTATTTCTGGCTGTTTCAACACATACAGACGTGCTCAAATTTGTTGGTACCCTTACAGCTCATTGAAATAATGCTTCATTCCTCCTGAAAAGTGATGAAATTAAAAGCTATTTTATCATGTATACTTGCATGCCTTTGGTATGTCATAGAAAAAAGCAAAGAAGCTGTGAAAAGAGATTAATTATTGCTTATTCTACAAAGATATTCTAAAATGGCCTGGACACATTTGTTGGTACCCCTTAGAAAAGATAATAAATAATTGGATTATAGTGATATTTCAAACTAATTAGTTTCTTTAATTAGTATCACACATGTCTTCAATCTTGTAATCAGTCATTCAGCCTATTTAAATGGGGAAAAGTAGTCACTGTGCTGTTTGGTATCATTGTGTGCACCACACTGAACATGGACCAGAGAAAGCAAAGGAGAGAGTTGTCTGAGGAGATAAGAAAGAAAATAATAGACAAGCATGGTAAAGGTAAAGGCTACAAGACCATCTCCAAACAGCTTGATGTTCCTGTGACAACAGTTGCAAATATTATTAAGAAGTTTAAGGTCCATGGAACTGTAGCCAACCTCCCTGGGCGCGGCCGCAAGAGGAAAATCGACCCCAGGTTGAACAGAAGGATAGTGCGAATGGTAGAAAAAGAACCAAGGATAACTGCCAAAGAGATACAAGCTGAACTCCAAGGTGAAGGTACATCAGTTTCTGATCGCACCATCCGTCGCTTTTTCAGCAAAAAAAACATAAAAAAGCCAGACTGGAATTTGCTAAAATGCATATTGACAAGCCACAATCCTTCTGGGAGAATGTCCTTTGGACAGATGAGTCAAAACTGGAGCTTTTTGGCAAGTCACATCAGCTCTATGTTCACAGATGAAAAAATGAAGCTTTCAAAGAAAAGAACACCATACCTACAGTGAAACATGGAGGAGGCTCGGTTATGTTTTGGGGCTGCTTTGCTGCGCCTGGCACAGGGTGCCTTGAATCTGTGCAGGGCACAATGAAATCTCAAGACTATCAAGGCATTCTGGAGCGAAACGTACTGCCCAGTGTCAGAAAGCTCTGTCTCAGTCGCAGGTCATGGGTCCTCCAACAGGATAATGACCCAAAACACACAGAAAAAAGCACCCAAGAATGGATAAGAACAAAACATTGGACTATTCTGAAGTGGCCTTCTATGAGTCTTGATCTGAATCCTATCGAACATCTATGGAAAGAGCTGAAACTTGCAGTCTGGAGAAGGCACCCATCAAACCTGAGACAGCTGGAGCAGTTTGCTCAGGAAGAGTGGGCCAAACTACCTGTTAACAGGTGCAGAAGTCTCATTGAGAGCTACAGAAAACGTTTGATTGCAGTGATTGCCTCTAAAGGTTGTGCAACAAAATATTAGGTTAGCGGTCCCATCATTTTTGTCCATGCCATTTTCATTTGTTTTATTATTTACAATATTATGTTGAATAAAAAATCAAAAGCAAAGTCTGATTTCTATTAAATATGGAATAAACAATGGTGGATGCCAATTACTTTTGTCAGTTTCAAGTTATTTCAGAGAAAATTGTGCATTCTTCGTTTTTTGTGGAGGGGTACCAACAGATTTGAGCACGTCTGTATATGTTTTACCAACTAAGAATAACAGCACTTTGAGTTCCATCCCCCCATTTTATGTGAGCATAAGTATTGGGACATTTGGCTCACAGGTGTTTCTAATTGATCAGGTGTTTCCTGTTGCATTGATTGTTCACACATAAAAGAGCTGTGACTGTGTAGTCTCAGTTTTATTCTTTGCTTTTACCTTTGGAGTCTGTGTTTGGTGTCAGTAGGCATAATCCAACATAAAGACTAGGGACCTGTCTATGAAAGAAAAGCAAGCAATTTGGATGCTAAAAGAAAAGAGGAACTCAATTAGAACCATAGCACAAAAGTTGAGCATAGCCAAATCAACAGTTTGGAATGTCCTGAAAAAGAAAGAAACCACTAGTGTCTTCAGCAATCGGCAACGACCAGGTCGGCCAAGGAAAACAACAGCAGTTGACAGAAACATGACCAGAGCTGTGAAAAACAACCTTAAAGTGTAAGTAAAATCACCAACAACCTCCAGAATGCAGGGGTGAGTGTGTCACAATCTACTGTTCACAGAAGACTTCGGCAGAATTACAAAGGCTACACTGCAAGATGCAACCCTCTGATCAGCACCAAAAACAGAAAGGCCAGATTTGAATTTGCTAAAAAGTACAGAGATGAGCCAGTAGAGTTTTGGAACAGAGTTTTATGGACAGATGAGACAAAGATTTATCTTTATCAAAGTGATGGGAAGGAGAAAAAAAGGAACTGCAAATGGGCATGGCATGGGCATGCATGGCTGCCTCTGGAACGGGCTCACTCATCTTTATTGATGATGTAACGAATGATGGCAGCAGCAGAATGACTTCAGAAGAGTACAGAAGCATCTTGGCTACCAATGTACAAGAAAATGCCACCAGACTCATTGGGCGGTGCTTCACAATGCAACAGGACAATGACCCAAAACACACTGCCAACGCAACCAAGGAGTTCATCAGGGGGAAAAAGTGGAAAGTTTTAGACTGGCCAAGTCAATCTCCTGATTTAAATCCCATTGAACAAGCATTTCACTTGCTGGAGGAGACTGAAGTCAGAAACTCCCCAAAACAAGCAACAGCTGAAAATGGCTGCAGTAGTTTGGTGATGTCAACGGGTCGCAGACTCAATGCT
This sequence comes from Acipenser ruthenus, assembly GCF_902713425.1. Classification (NCBI taxonomy): domain Eukaryota; kingdom Metazoa; phylum Chordata; class Actinopteri; order Acipenseriformes; family Acipenseridae; genus Acipenser; species Acipenser ruthenus. The sequence goes on from NC_081192.1 coordinate 49,414,033, forward strand.
GTTATTGCATGCAAGGGATTTGCGACTAAATACTAGCTTTTATACTTCTTATATTTTCTTTAAGCTGAATTGTTCCAATGCTCACATAAAATGGGGGGATGGAACTCTAAAAGTGCTGTTATTTTTAGTTTGTAAAACATGTATGTATTGAAACCACCAGAAATAAAAGGTGACATTCTGTACTTTTGCCTCATATTCATCTTTTAATCGTATTTTCATATTGCTTGAGTGTACAGCAAAAATAGCAATTTTGACTTCACTGTCCCAATACTTATGGAGGGCACTGTATGTGCCTCCACAGGTGGTATTCGAGAGCTCCAAAACAAAATTATTACAGACATTAATATACTGGGCAGGTTACCTCCCACGGGACGTGGGGTCCCATCTGTAAGGTGTAACCTAATTATTCTTGCCAATAGCAAAGCCGACCTCCCTCCGATAGAAGGTGTTGTATGATTCTATTGCTTGATTTAAGCAGAAGTAAATAGTTTCATGTCTGGTTTTATCAGACAGGCTTGCTGTTTTTCAGTAGAAATGTTACATTATTATTATTATTATTATTATTATTATTATTTATTTCTTAGCAGACGCCCTTATCTAGGGCGATTTACAGTCGTAAACAAAAAATACATTTCAAGAATCACAGTACTAGTAATAATACAATTAAGAGCAAGATAAAAATACAATGACTTTGGTTCTAGCAAGTACAAGTATATGACAAAATACGATTCAATAACGGAGCAGATAACAGTGTCAGTGATAGTTACATCAGGATATAATTAAATACAAAATACTACAGATTAAATAACAGTTGTGACAGATTACAGTACTCTAAAGTACAGGATTAAATGCAGTAAAATAGGGGACAGATAAGAGCAAGTAAAGCGCATTTAAGGAAGAGTGATAAGTATCCAGAGGGAAAAAAGGAGTTCTACAGGTGCTGTCTGAAGAGGTGAGTCTTGAGGAGGCGCCGGAAGGTGGTCAGGGACTGGGCAGTCCTGACATCTGTAGGAAGGTCATTCCACCACTGCGGGGCGAGGGTGGAGAAGGAGCGGGCTCTGGAGGCAGGGGAGCGTAGAGGAGGTAGAACCAGTCTTCTAGTGCAGGAGGAGCGGAGAGGTCGAGTGGGGGTGTAGGGAGTGATGAGGGTCTGGAGGTAGCTGGGTGCAGTCTGGTCAAGGCATCTGTAGGCTAGTACAAGAGTCTTGAACTGGATGGGAGTGGTGATCGGGAGCCAGTGGAGCAGTGGAGTTGCATGGGAGAAGCGAGGCAGAGAGAACCCCAGGCGAGCAGCGGAGTTCTGGGTGAGCTGGAGCGTACGGGTGGTGGACGCAGGGAGGCCAGCCAGGAGGGAGTTGCAGTAGTCTAGGCGGGAGAGTACCAGGGACTGGACCAGGAGCTGGGTGGCGTAGTTGGTGAGGAAGGGTCGGATTCTTCGTATGTTGCTCAGGAAGAATCGGCAAGTGTGTGCCAGAGTGGAGATGTTTAAAGAGTTTGGGGAGGGAGAGGTGTTTAAAAAGAGAATGAGGAAACAGCTTTTGAAGCAATAACATCGTGTGACAAACAAAGTTTATACCAGTTAATCAGCATAGAGGTGAAATGTCTACATGCAGAGCTGAAAAGCCTTACATTAAACACAGGAAAATCACACAATGTTCAGACAGTTTCCCTAATGTTTCACTTTACCATTTAAAGGGGCACATAAAAGTATTACAATTTATATAAAACCTTACACGAGGAAATGCCTACAAAATGTGTTTCTTTGTATTTGAGAAAGGTATTGCACTAGACAATAAATGTTACATTTCAAAGCAAAAAGAGCAAACAAAACTCTGCAATGAGGCATGTCAGTGTGCAGGGAGGGTGTATATTTCTGCATACAGACTTACCTAACTTTTTTTGGCTTTCTTATACACTATACAACAAAACATATGGTAATAGTAGCTGCACCCCTCATCATATATTTTAGACTTAATATAATTATATGTAGGATTTGTTGATTGTGATTTAAAAAAAAAAAATATATATATATATATATATATATATATATATATATATATATATATATATATATATATATATATTGTAAAATAGCGGGTTATGAGAAACAGCAGGGAGGGGGTTAAAACCTCCCTGCGAGAGAATGTTCCTTTGTTTGTTTGTGTTGCTTTATTGTTTTGTTAATTGTTTAATTGTTTTATTGTTAATTGTCTTCCGCACCTGGGCGTTATTAGAAATTAAGCCCAGGTGCGGGAGTTTAAAAGGGAGAACAAGCAGTCTGCTCGGGGCTGCTGAGTGGAAGGAGGCAGTAGGTGCGCTGTCTCCGAGTAGCCAAATAAGGGAAAAAGTAAGTGCTGTGTGAAACCAGTGTGTTTGTGAAGACGGGTAAACAGCTTAGCTGTCCCGCGTTAGTCAGGGTGTTTCCTGAAAGTCGAGTTAGTGCTCCAGAAGAGCTAGGTGTTATTTTGATTTTGTGTATTTTGTTTGTTTCCTGTTTATTAAAAAATTGCGCAAACGCGCTTAAAAAAAATCCATTTCTGTGTGCCGGGTCGATTCTTAAAGGGGCAACGAACCCGAGTGGGTGCGAATCTTTTACATTTGGTGGCAGCGATTGTGGGCGCCCCTGGAGACCCAAATGGATTTTAGAGAATTAATTGAGATGTTCAATAAAAACACCGCTGCTCAGGTGGAGCAGATTAAGAAGATGGAGAGGCAGAGACAGGAGCTGGGCGGGGCCCCGTTGATAATACAAGAGCGGGAGCCAACGGAACTGGAGCGGCTGCTACAAAAGTGGGAGCTGCCGTCCCGAGAGCCAGAGGGGGTGGAGCTACCGTCCCGAGAGCCAGAGGGGGAGGAGCTGCCGCTGCCAGAGCCCAGAGGGGAGGAGCTGCCGCTGCCAGAGCCCAGAGGGGAGGAGCTGCCGCTGCCAGAGCCCAGAGGGGAGGAGCTGCCGCTGCCAGAGCCCAGAGGGGAGGAGCTGCCGCTGCCAGAGCCCAGAGGGGAGGAGCTGCCGCTTCCGGAGCCTAGGGAGGAGGTGACGAGCGTACCTCCACCACAGCCCCGACCACCACCCCTACGGTCCAGTCCGGTGTCGCTGCGTCCAGTCCCTCACCCCTTGCTCCTGGACACCCTGTCGGTTAGCCTGGACCTCCCTTCACTTGACCTGGAGCCCAGGAGTCGGCAGGATCGGGCACAGTTCTCCACCTGGTCCCCTGCTCCGCTCCTCCCGGACATTAAGACGTCGCTGTGCTGCTCCCAGACGTCGCGTACGCTCCCCCTGGTCGCTGCGTCGCTCCCCCTTGCTGACCGGACGTCGCTGCACTGGGTCCCAGCTGCAGACCTCTGCCCGCTACTGCAGCCTCCAGTGCCCCGGTCGTCGTGCCGGTCGCCCCTGACAAACCGGTGGGGTCCCTCGTCGCCGGTGCGCGGTCTCTACCTGGCTGACCCAGGACGTGGACCGATCCACCCTCGAGTTCGCCCGTGGAGGAGGGCGAAAATTGACATTTATGGACTCGAGGGTGGGTGGTTGTGTTTTAGGGGAGGAGGTGGCCGTCTCATGGCCGGTGTCTTGGAAAGACAAGGGGGGGGATATGTAAAATAGCGGGTTATGAGAAACAGCAGGGAGGGGGTTAAAACCTCCCTGCGAGAGAATGTTCCTTTGTTTGTTTGTGTTGCTTTATTGTTTTGTTAATTGTTTAATTGTTTTATTGTTAATTGTCTTCCGCACCTGGGCGTTATTAGAAATTAAGCCCAGGTGCGGGAGTTTAAAAGGGAGAACAAGCAGTCTGCTCGGGGCTGCTGAGTGGAAGGAGGCAGTAGGTGCGCTGTCTCCGAGTAGCCAAATAAGGGAAAAAGTAAGTGCTGTGTGAAACCAGTGTGTTTGTGAAGACGGGTAAACAGCTTAGCTGTCCCGCGTTAGTCAGGGTGTTTCCTGAAAGTCGAGTTAGTGCTCCAGAAGAGCTAGGTGTTATTTTGATTTTGTGTATTTTGTTTGTTTCCTGTTTATTAAAAAATTGCGCAAACGCGCTTAAAAAAAATCCATTTCTGTGTGCCGGGTCGATTCTTAAAGGGGCAACGAACCCGAGTGGGTGCGAATCGTTTACATTATATATATATATATATATATATATATATATATATATCATTGCTTAAAGGATTTTGTGAATCCACTTAAATGGTTTCATACAGGGCAGCTGCATTTTTTTGTTTTTAGAAAATGTATATTAATGACAAACCAAGCCTTTTTTTATGAAGTAAAGGACATATTTCATAATTCTGGGAAATTATTTCTTTAACAATAACAAACATGTTTCAAACTAGTCACTGACTTACCACTCATTGTGGACATCCTACCACTGATTTCACAGACCCTGAATAACACTCATCTTGCAATGCCTTGTGCTTTTTTTCCCACACTGTGGGCCATGGCCAAGAAAAACATGTTTCAGTGCTTTTTCCAAACATGGCCAAAGCATCACTGGGGGATTGTGGGACAGTATTGTGCTGTGTTTTAAAGAACCCTGTAGCAGTACTACGTTCAGAGGAAAAACAAAAAAATCTGCCCGAGCACAGGATGCTGCAACTGAAACAACGTTTCAACGCAATTTACTTTTGGTAGAAATAAACAATAAATATACAGGTGCGTTGAGTGTACAAAGAAATATATCTTCCGGGTAGATCAAATCTGCAGCGTAATATATGTATATATTTATTAATAGATTTGGAATCATACATTTTATTTTTTATGCACAAATTAAAAGAAACAGTTACAGTACATATTTTACTTTTTTATGGCAAAATGCAGCTGAAAAGATATGCAAATACCTTATTTAACATTTCAATAACAAACAAAATACAAAAATAATTCAAACTTCTGGTTAATTCTAAATCAAGAGCTATTTTAGGAAATGGTTGTAGAACATTTTGTTCTGGTAATTGTCTGACCTTCCCTCTAAAGGCAGGTCTTGGTTAGTAATGCAATATTAGTACTAAACCATCTCTGTATTAAAAAACACCTGCTCTTACCCACCACTAAATACCAGAACAGATTTCCTTTTATAAATACTGAGAGACAGACACCTTGAATAAGCAGCTACAGATGCACAGTCCCAAGTTATTGACTAGTTATTCACTGTATGTACTGTACTACCTTGGAGATGAAAACAATACACCAAAACCTGAGAATGCGTTTGTCCATTTATCAAAGCGTGGTAATATGGAAGACAATGAATGAGGTACAAGGTTTGCATTTTATTTTTACTTTACTGTGCTCTAGGTTGTGTTTCTTTTAGGGTCACCACAAAATTGGAAGGTAGTCTGTCAGAGAAGCATATGTAATAGGATATAAATGTATTTAAAAGTGATTTCAAGCTGTCTAACACACTTCTAGAAAACTAGCAATTACCCACCAAGTAATTAACTGATAAATATTAGCCTTAAAACATTTTGTTTGCATAGATACATCAAATCTGTACATAAATAGACCAGTAAATTTCAGATGGATACCCTTAATATATTTCTGGAGTTTTAATATACAGCTAAACCTGCTTCAAAGACTCACTCAAGACCAGGGATTTTTTTATAAAGGGGATTGTAATATCAAAAAGCTTGAACAATGTATTTGTTTCAGACAAAAATAAAATGCTGGTTGTAAAATCTACAAGCAATGCAAGCTCTTCTGAAACAAAGCAGTATCGTGAAGCAATCTTGCAGTAAGCACCGTTTACTTGTATGAGTTCGCTTTGTGTTTTGGCAAGAACGTAAAATTTGAAGGCACTGGACCCAGCAACATTTCGCTGTAAAAAAGAAAAAAAAAAGAAAAGTTAAATTGCTTGAATTAAGGACTTTAGATTTTGTTTACATACATACCAACCACTGCTGTAAATAAATACACTGCTGTAAAAAAGCAACACATCTGTTTTCTATTGTTATTCATCTACTGTTAATTTTATCTAGTCCAATTCTAAAAGGCAGCCCAAGACTAAATGTAATTGAGTAACGGAATAAAAATATGTTTCTTACCTGATTTTGATCCAGTCCCCTACATTATGACTTGCCATCAGTGATTCCAAGTAATCCCTGCCTAGATAGAATGGAGGTCTTTCATTGAGCTTTTGTGGAACATGCTCCAACAAGCCCACTGGAATATACCTTGGGGAATACAAAAATAATTTGATTTCTTACATTAAGTTCTTAAGTTTGGAACATTTTTACATATTGATTTAAAAATGAGCATTCAAAACCAATAATGTAATCTTATTTTAGTTTTTCCAAAAATGAATAGACCAGATGACACCCCCCCTCTCGCGGAAAAAAATAAAAATTAATAGCACAGAATATTTCCTCTATCAGCAGCTGGTTATTTCACACTAGTTGCAATCCTGATATTTGTAGTGAAAACTATGAACATTACATTATATAAATCACTGCTTACCTGCACAAGAAAGATAGCCACTCAAGAATGAACTTTCTGGTCTTCTCCACCCCCTGAGTGTCTGAACCCCAGTGCTCCAAACCAAAGTTTGTAAAATCTTTCAGGTTGTCAAATCTTTCACTGGATGAGATGTCCCAGTGCCTTTGTTCTTTTATTTCAGTGAAGATCCAAGGCTTAATTAGAGCACCTCTGTAAAAGCATGGGACATGTGTGTTATAAAGCAGACGATTTATTTTCAGTGGTACGTGAATTATTAGCTATTTGTATCTCTTTCAGCACTATGTAACTTTACTAAAAGACTAACCTAGGATAACTATTTTTAATAGTTTCAATGTCTTGTACAGCAAAGAAAATGTAAAAAACTTGAATTATCTTTCCTAGAGCTAGAAAGAGTTTATTTGGTACCAAGTATAGCAGTGCCATATTTAAAATGTTATCCTAGGATTACAGGTAGTTATTTCTAGAAATATCATAATAAAACTTATTAAGATAAATGCAAAGAAAGAGGAAAACTAAAATTATGCCACCATTTCCATCTCTACTATTATGAACAGAGCAATATTGGTTAATATTATGGATATCACAGGGTAGAAACAGAGGGAATATTCAATAAATCTTCTTGTACAGAAAAAGAATTATCCTTGTTTTACCTTGCAATCATAATTCCAGAAACTCCGGTCTCCCTGGCTCGCATTGCATCTTCATAGGAGAGTATATCCCCATTACCTGCAAGAAAGTACAATACTCAGACCTTCTGTTTTTAACCCAATTCTCAAACTTGTGCTTTACGATACATTAACCAAAAATTCTTGCCTTAATAGATACGAAATGCTCCCTATTGACCATACTTCCCTTACAAACACAGAATATATTTGAATTTCAAAAATATAGCTAAATATTTCTTACCAAAAAGAGGCATGGGACTAGCTACTTTTGAACAGTGGTCTATGTATTCCCAGTCTGCTGACTTTGTGTAACGCTGTTCCCGTGATCTCCCATGAAGCTTAACAAAAAAGGAAAAAACATACAACTTGTCAACATGTGTTGCTCAGTAGACATAACAATGTACTTCTTGATAAATAATATACATACTGTGACAAGGGATACACCCCAGTTTTTTAAATCAGGTATGAGTTTGTGAGCAATGCTGACTTTTTCTTGTACACCCGTCCGGATCTTTACAGTTAAAGGAACATCCAAAACCTGCAGACAGTGCCCATAATGTAAGGAGATGGATTTTGAGAGTATAAGGGGCATAGATGGAACAATTAAAAAGTGTTACATGATAAACAGAGACTCACCGAGTTCATTCCTTTTACAATCTGCTCAAATTTGTTTGTGCGAGTCATCAGCCCACAGCCACCACCCTAATGAAACAAGAACGGTTTGTTTGATCAAGTAAGCAGCATGTTTGTAAAGGGACAAAAATATTCAATCTAGCTTCTGCAAATAAAAACAAATACCTGTATTTAAAAAACAAAACAAAAAGTAAATTCTACAGCTCGACCATTTTACCTTTTTGTACACAAGATCGATGGGGCAGCCAACGTTTATATCCACAAAATCCACATCGATGGTTTGATTGAGCAGTTCTGCACATTTGGTCATGGTGTCAGGAAACGATCCCTCCAGCTGCAATGATTAAAATAAGTATTGTTTTAATGATAACATAAAAAAAGAAAGACTATTTTGTGTTCTCGGTACTATTCCATTGCTTTTTGAGAGTCCCAAACGCTTTTCATTGTAAAAGTAATATTCAAAAACAAGACTACAAAAGGATTTTTTTGTGTCTGAAAACACGTACAAAAACATGCACTTCTTCCAAAACCACAAACGTCACTTAAAGAAAAGGGCCTTGTGGTCTCTAGAGCAGTGGATATTTCTCTCTCTCGTAAGTGTACGGAGGCATACACCCTCTCCAGGAATAGTTATATTAAAACATCCAAGAAGTACGTGCTACATCATTTTCAAGGGCCGGGACGTTGTCAACGCCCCACCAGGTGGTGAAACAAGACAGGGTTTTCTAACCTGGACACCAAAAATATCTTCAGTGTGGTGTCTTTTCAGCAAGGCCCATTCAGAAGACTGACCCTGTAGCAAATTCGTGCACATGGCCATTTCTCCACAAGTGATGTCAGCTCCGAAACGTTTGCATATTCGACGGAAAGGAAGATTTCCACACTGGAATGAAGGAGACTGGTTATAGGATGTGAATATTCACTCCAGATAACATGTACTGATAAAAGTGTACTAATCTAGACACAAAACACATTAAATTAATGCAGGGCTTTGCAATATTTAAAAGCAAATAACATATGTTGGTTTGCATATTTTGAATGTTTTCTTTACCTGTAAGCCAATCTATATGGTACCTTAGAAACCTTCTTTACTAAACCTTGTTAGGATTGGAAGAAATAAGTGTTTGCTTTTACCAAACACAAACCTTTACAACTGAACAAATGTTTAGGATGTAAATTAATACAGATGTAATATTTACACTGTAAAATAATAGATGGCAGGCAGTGTAATATCATGTATTTATTTTTATTGTACATTGTAGTGCTGTAATTTGAAAATGATTCCCCAGACAATTCTGAATTTTCAAAATTCACTTTGTTACTTAGAGAGATATTGATTAATATATCAATGATGTAGTAGATAGCATAAGAATGCATTTTTGTACAGTGTATACAGTGACTAAGAATTGGTATCTACTTATTATTATTATTTATTTCTTAGCTGACGCCCTTATCCAGGGCGACTTACAATTGTTACAAGATATCACATTATTTGTACATACAATTACCCATTTATACAGTTGGGTTTTTACTGGAGCAATCTAGGTAAAGTACCTTGCTCAAGGGTACAGCAGCAGTGTCCCCACCGGGATTTGAAACCACGACCCTCCGGTCAAGAATCCAGAGCCCTAACCACTACTCCACACTGCTGTTCCAATACCAATGGTGTATAAATAAGGTGGTTCTTTTTACATACCGTTGTTAAAGGTGCAAGGTAAAGCTTATCTCTGAAGTCCACCTAAAAATGCCAAAACAAATCACATCTCAAATAAAAAATATATGCACATATATTTATTGCTTATTTTCGGGGTTAAGGGCGTTATTGAAATGCATTTTCAAAAAACAGTTGTGATCCTTTCATATAAGTTACATTAAACAAGTATATTTAAAAATGCGCTAATTCACTATATAGATAACACAACAATAAGTGCAGATGCTGAAGCACACCTTCAGTGAACTGATAGCCATTACTCGTAATATCATATTCTGGACAGCTGCCTGTTTAGTATCAATGACCAATCCTTTGTAATGTGATTGGTGCCGTCAAAACAATAAGTTTGATCAGTTTTTATTTATAATCACAACACACTGATGCACATTAACTGCCTTCTTCGCAAATCATGAGTAGGAATGTGATTTTGTCATGGTGGTCACGGAGCCCGTGAATTTTGACATTTGTTTCCACTCAGCGTGAAAATAGGAACAGACCAGTTCGTGTATTTTGAATTGGTTTCAGTGCAAAGTTAAATCGGTTAGCAAATGTCAGATAAAGGTGAATACTTACACAGAACTATAAAAAAATAATAATAATTGGCAGAATTAGGTTCTAAACAACTAGCAGAGCAATATCCCACACAATTTCATGAAAGCGGAGGGAGCAGCTTTAGGAGAAACAAACTTCAAATTTATTTGTGTAATTTCGTGATAGGGAATTAGTGATAGTCATTGCGTAATTACGTGATATAATTTTTTTTATTATTATTATTTGTTTTTATGTATGGCAGCAATGCGCTTCCGTACAAATTAACCAAAGTCTTTTGTGCAGAAAATATACCTTGCATACACTTGATAATCCAAACCCTAAAGGGAGGACGGTTTACAGTTCTGGAGAAGCATGAACCCTTATTTGCAGCTCTTACAGTTGTGTGTGGAAGTGTGCGTTAAAAGAAAACACATTAAATACATGCTGAATACATTATATGTTTACTTTGCACAACTGCTCAAATATTACAGTATATTACATGAATAAATCAATATATTTAAGTTCAAATCTTTGTAGCGGTGACCATTCTGTAAAATTGTGTATTTTTAGCCGTGACTGTGCCGTGATTTTTACCGTGACAAAATCAGATTCCTAATTCACCCCAACTGTACTACAGATAACATTATCATTAACTGAGGAAAAATAAATGTGGTTTGACATCATCTTGCACAACTTGGTGTCTCCATTTTTATTATCTACACTACTCAATAGAATCATGGGCTACATTTAAAAAAAATATTTGTATGTGTATGTATGTATATATATATATATATATTTTTTTTTAAATGTACCACAGCTTTGTATTGTTCATTAACATTATGTGAATATGACTTACTTGCTTCTTTTCACAAGCCCTGAGCTTGACAATGTCTTCATCTGTCACGGCACCCAGGGTTTTCACACTGCTATTTTTCCCACAGTCCACTTGAGAATCAAATGAAGAGCTTATATTCCCTACTTCTGAAGCACAGGGAATGCCAAGTACAGCTTCTGTGTTGACTACAGGCTGCGTGTCCGAATTTAGTGAGTCCTTGGGGTCACCTATTGAACTGTTGTTCTGTCCTTCGGCTGTACAGGACTTCTCATTCACTTTCTCAGGTACTGACTGATGATCTGTATCTTTCTTTCCTACGTTACCATGCTTATTTCCTTTGCTCATCTGTCTTAGGTAGGCATCAGATGCCTTAAAGTCAAACTTCCTTTTTCGCAAATTTTGTTGAAGCTCTTTGCTCAAGGCGTTTTTAACCATCACCTTCCCCTCCATATTCTTCACTAGCTCCTCATTCACCATGTTTTTGAAGTTCTCTCCGATATGAGCTTTTGCAAACCTGCAGGTGATACCGTACTGGCACTTTCCAAAGTTCTCATGCAGGTAGCACTTGTTCCCCACATCTGCAGGCTTCAGCTTTAGGTATGCAGGAATATCATGCAAATATTTGCATTTGTCCCCAAAAAAGCATTTGGCAGCACATTCCTACAAATTCAAAAGCATTCAGTTTAATCATAGTGTTCTCTGAGAAGATTAATTAGATCCAACTTGTAACCAGACAGAGGTTAGTCCTTCTCCTATATAACAGTGGGTCAACACACACATTGGTGACTCCAGCTAAAGTGGACAAAAGGGGGTTGCTCAAAAGTGTTGTAAACAAACTTTAAATTGATACCAACATTATCTGACCCCACATGGAGAAAAATAAGGTCAAAATAAAGTTTTTAAAAGAACAAAAACGGGTTCATATTTCTGTGTCAGGGAGAACATCTTCCGGTTAATGGGGGAAGTTTACTTTTAATACTTGCAGATGTATGTTGAAACTTATATAAACTTTCTCTTTAAGGCATATGACTAACTTGCCCTAACTTGCCCTAAGTTTGTAAGTTGTCATCTCTGGAATGTGGTTACTGGAGGACAGTGTCACCACAGCAACCATATTAGTTGGGAGTTTAGGGTTAAAGAAAGTATTTGAATATTCTTGCACAAGTAGAATATATAGAAAGAGAGCTTGTGAGCAGAACTTTTGAGTTGCCTGTGGAAAGGCTGTCATAGGCCATCCTACTCCCGGATATTTAGGTGAGGATCTTGAATATTTAACTAGTATCTGTAATTGCGGCCTACATTAATAAACAAGACTTATAATTCACTTGATTGTCACTCACTTGAAGCCCTTCCTACAAATAACTTAATGATTTATGAATCAGCTACTTTAATGTAAATTGTTTTACTCTAATATTTGCCATGAGCTATTACCATCTATTTATTAAAAAAAATATTTAACAAAAAAAGTCCTACCAATAACTGTGGAACTTGATGATCACTGGAAAGAGTCTACAACAGTGCAAAGATTAAAACATGTTCACTTGAAACTGTGTATGGTATATTGGTCCACAAAAACGTACCTTCACCTCAAAAAAAGGAACTAGGTTACAAATATGTTGGCAATGTTTCTATAAGTTGTAAAAACAAGCTGGTCCACTGTTAAAGGACTTAATCCTCAACCAACTTATAAGGAACTGGTGTGATGAGTATAAACCGGTTCAGACCACCAACTGGGGTACCCGAAGACATGATTTCTGTTTTACTGTTTGATTTAACCTTTTGCTTATTTTTACTGCTCAATGACATTCTGTAACTTTGTGAACTACATAACTGAATCATGTATTTATTTAACTATTCTGTATTCAATAAACTGTTCTACTTTACCAGCATTGTTACATAATGTTATTGATACACCTTCGTCGTAGATTTGAACATCTGAAGTATTGGGGTGGATTTCCCAGGTGATTTGAGACTACTATACTGCTCTGATCAAACTTAAGGGGGATGATGGTCTTAAATAATTTTACACCCTGAATTGTCACGACAAGAACAAAATCATTATTACTCAATGCCATACCTGAACTACAGAGGGGCAGAGTCGTTTATCATCATAGGCGTTTGGTTTCACGTGAGGCCTACTTTTGTTTTGCCCTTTTGCTCTCTTTTTCTGCTGTTTCTCTCCTTCTTTTTTGTCTTTATCACTCCATTCATCAAGCTTAATCCTTTTTGGCTCTGGTTCCCCGGTCCCCTTTTCTGCTACAGCATCATCACCTCCTTCCGCTTTTGGCTCCTCGCTATCTGTCTTCTTCTCAGCAGTGTTGCCTCCAGAATCTAAAAACTCGTGGAACTTCTCTCTAGTTGTGAGGAACCTAAAGCGAACATTTGGAATATCATATTATAAACATAAGATACTATGTATAGGTCAGATATTGAATTTCTGTATTATTATTTTGCATAAAAACACAATGCAGATTTTCCAAGCAAACAAGACAAAAATGCAGCAACTGCATCATAAAATGTTCAGGCATTGGTGTAATTCAAGGTTTCACCAATGTTCTATTACAATCATTCTACTTGATACCTTAGTAGTTACAGTCATTGGGAGGGTATAGTATGGCATGCTGCAATATTACAATCCCATTATCACAACTAGTGACCTAAAGCATGCTTAACTAGTATCAACTTGTGCCAGTACACTCCGAGATGAAAAAGAAAACTGCTGTACTAAGAACGTTATAAGTTTATACATATTAGGACTCCCTGCTGCAACAACACTGTTCGCTTTCATGTTTACACAACTGCAAACAATGTTGCAGATGGGAGAATTTAATGTGTTTTTATGTAAAGACTACAGGGGTTTCTGTTACCCCTTAAACGGCAAGCACGGTGGTCTTGTGATCCTGTTTACCAACTTACTGAGGCTTGATGGCTGCTATTCCTTTGCAATTAGTATTGTTCGGTTCTGTGTTACCGGCGCTGGTGGAAAGGTGGTTACTTTCAGTCTCTGCCATAGTTGCCTAGGAAAAAAATGTGAGAGGAGACTTAAAACTTGGTAGTGTCTGTGTCCTGAAAATGGCCTAACAAAGTTATTTTGATTAAAAACATCTCTGTCAAAAACCAATGTCGTAAAGACGACTATTAAATAAACCACACATCATACTGCACCACGTTCAGTTGTAAAAAAAACTGCTGCCTGCCTCAGTCAGGGTCAATTATTGACACAACTATCCGTAACATAGCACATTTCAATTCAGCGTCAACGCGTACATGGTCACTGTAATGAAACCTACTTACAAAAAAAATATATATATATTCTCCTGTGATTGTCTAACAGAAACAAACCTACAAACGTATGTTGTAGTTCCACTTGCACCACCACGTTTAGATTCTTCACTTCAGCCACAGAAACAGGAAGCGCATTAACACGTGAGAACACTAAGTACAACACACTTAACATTCCTCAGTGCGCGCACGAACTTCGTGAGAAGTGGTTCCCAGTACTTATTATTTCATAATTTGTAACTTTGTACGAACCGGAACGGGAGTTTAAGTAAAACTGGCCCATTTTCAATACATGTTAGTTCTTCCTCTGTCAAGTTATCTGAATGTTGTTATTTGACACAGAATACAAGCAAATTGACTTTTTAAAAATAAGCAGCTTGTTATGCAAGTGAAATGGCTTTTTAACATTGCCTTGTTATTGTATGTTTGCAATCATTATTTGAGAGAGAGTGCAAAAAAGAGAAAGAGATAATAGTTGGGCCAAGCAGTTAAAAGCCACATTGTCACAATATATTGAACGAAAAGGTATGTTCACTGCCTGTACTTGAGACGGTAAAAGAAACACTATTATTTCAGAGACTTTCTACAGAAATAACCTGTGTTGGGAAGAATCTGTGTTGCGTTCGCATCCTTGCCATACCAGTCATTTGATTTGAACCTCAGACCACAAGGTCCTCCTTCTATGGAATAATTGGCGCCTTCCCCCCGCCTTAAGACCCACCTGTTGACTGCATTGTGGATCGCTTGATCTACCCTATGCACAGGACTTTACTGGATGCTCATTGTAGATATTACTTGTTATAATTCTAACTGGTTACACTGAGCATGTTGGTTTCAATATTGTGTTATGTCAATTAATTGCTGCGAGTCAGAAAAGTGAAGGAACGTCCTGTCCCAGTTAATTATTATTATTATTATTATTATTATTATTATTATTATTATTATTATTATTATTATTATTTATGCATTTGGCAGACGTCTTTATCCAAGTCGACCACAGGTATTACAGGGCAGTACAGGGTTACACAACTTTAAGATTAATATTTAAATACAGTATACTTTACAGTAAATGCAATACTACAAATAGAATAGGATTAAACATATCTAATTATATATATTTTTATGGGGGGGGGGCAGTTAAGCGTTTAGTTACTTACGCTTATGACAACTCACTTTTCAAATACAGTAACTGTTTAGTGTGCGTCGGATCTATTTTTATAACGCAACGAGTTTGCGCAGAAATCAGAAGTAGACAACCATGGATAATAAAATGAAGGATCAGACCGAGTGGGCGGGGCTTAGATCGGAGCCCACTCTGCTAAGTCTGTTGCGGAAAGAAACACGGAGTGCGTTCACGAGAGGCAGCCTTTGGTAAGTCTGCGCAGATTCTGAAACTTCATTGGCTACTTGCTCCGATTCTGTGCAGTTTCTGCGCAGAATGACGAAAGTCTGCGTGTCGTGAACGCACCCACGTTGATGGGTTGCAGCGTAAAGGAATATCCCCTAGAAAGTGTCCTAAGGGCATCACACGATTCTAGGGCATTTGCCATTTTCTCCCACCGTTCACTTCCAGAGTTCGGCAACTCTACAAAATCAAGCCACCGCCACCCTGTCGCTAAACCAACCCCAACCCTAAGCAACCCCTGCCCTGAAACCTAACCACAAACCCAATAACTAACCGGCTTAACCTAAACATTAAAAATCATCTGATGCCCTCCGGACACTTTCTAGTGCAGAGGTTCCCAAACTGTGGCGCGAGACGTGTTTAGGGGGTACGCGTGACAAATTGTGTAATGGCGAACATTTTTTTTTTTTGCATTTTCATAAGACTTGTCATACTTACACAAAACTTTAAAACGCATTGGAAATTCCTTTTAATTTCTGCCGTGAAATGGAGAAACAAACAGAGAGCCATGCAAGACAATCTCGCAGTAGCGGGACACTTGGGAATTTTATGTAAATCATTTTTTCAGAGCTTTCGATTTTTTATGTACTGTATGAAATTATTGTTTTCTGTTACCGTACTTTACAAAATGCTTGTTTTTTTCTGTCACAAAGTAGTAACTGTACAGTACCACACTTTGTACCTTCTTTCCTTTGTTGTCTTCCACAACGAAATCCCTGTGGTCATGGACACATTCTTCTGGTTTTTTTGTGTTTAGGCATTATTTTTACATTTCGCCACAATTTGCAATTCTGTTTTAAATCCTACGTATCTTAACTGTAATATAGCTTTAAATCCCGCGAACAAGCCTCCAGTCGAGAAAGTATTCAGAACTAATCAATACAAGTTAGGGAAAGGTAGTTTGTTTTTGTTTATGTATTAGGTTTTTGAGTTATGTGAATTGAGTATATTTCCAGTGTTTTTCTGGTGTTTATTATACACAGAATTATTATTATTATTATTATTATTTTTTTGTATCAGGGGTGTTTTGTTGGTTAAACCCT
Organism: Acipenser ruthenus; assembly: GCF_902713425.1. Classification (NCBI taxonomy): domain Eukaryota; kingdom Metazoa; phylum Chordata; class Actinopteri; order Acipenseriformes; family Acipenseridae; genus Acipenser; species Acipenser ruthenus. The sequence goes on from NC_081192.1 coordinate 49,430,571, forward strand.
AAAATCAGAAGCCGTAATTATATTATTATAGTCATTTATATTGTAAGTATATTATTGTGTATGTGTATAAATCTGTGTATTATGAAAGCATATATTAAAAACAACATGAAAATATAAATCTGTATGCTAGGGGTACGCAGACAGTTGATAGGTCTGGAAGGGGGTACGCGGCAATCAAAAGTTTGGGAACCTCTATTCTAGTGGCTATTCCTGTGTCCTGCTGATGGGGTTCCAATGGCGCCTGTGATTTTAAACGCACAGTATTATGGGTAAACTCGGTCGGAATTATGGGAGTGACCGATCCTTCTTTTCATTATCCTAGGATTCAACCAGGAAATCGTAGATAGAAAAACGAAACAAAACAACAATTTAGGCTATTAATAATTCCGACTGGGTATATGTTTTTGGTTTTTTTTTGGATTTGTATTATTGAGACAAAGTTAACATGAATCAATGTGATTGCTTTTAAAATAAATACAAAATGGAGTTCCTACAGTTAAAACTTTCAAGTTCGGTTGTCTTACTCGCCGCCAGCATCTGCTGCATTCTTGTCTCATTCGGAGATAGTTCGACTACACCTGTACCACATCAGAGTAAGAGTCGACTGTGTTTATTTATCTATATGTACATATGTATTTAAGTTACCTTTAAAATGGTTCTAAAAATTGCAGCACGAATATTGTATTGAATGTACAGTTAGGGGGATTTCAAACTCTCTGGACTGTAGTCTACTACTAGCAAATTCTGTCTTCTCCTGCGACGGGAACACTGACACGACACCGTAACATTGAAAGTTTATTCATATTTAACTAATTGTCTATACAAAGATGAAATCAGTTAAGTTTGTGTTGAAGATCCGTAATTCGAACATAATTTGTTTACACAGCAATGCAGATTATATTTTTTGAAGGTGACTGTTGACTTGCTGTCATAGGGACTTCTTTGTTGGCACCAGATATGCAAAACACAAGGAGAGATGAGCATATTATTTCCGACAGATTAACACTTCTGTGCATACTTGTACTCCATAGTTTTCACATGAAATCAAGTATGAGACTTTAAACACCATGTCAGAAAGTGAAATGCTAGCTTAATTTCTGAATGAAAACATAACTGATTGTATTCTTCAGGTGTACTTTGCAGTCTTTGTGTATTCCAGCTAAATCTTGTAATTACAATTTGAAAATAAATACTACATTGTAATTCAATGTCATGTAACCGCGGGGTTAGAAGCAGTCTGATAAGATTTGAATTGATCAGCACCCTGAAAGTAACAAAGGGAGGACCACACTCAGGACTTCCAGTTATGAACCTTTTGTAATTTACAAAACCCAATTGTTGGATTATGGTTATTGTAGTGTAGTGGTGTGATGGTGCAATCAGGTTGAAAATACAGTCAGTAAAGCAGAGGTTCTGCATATGGGGTGTGTGAAGATACATTCTCTGAACTATTTCAGGTCAAAATCTTTTTCTGCAGAAAAACAACACTGAACCTGTCCAGACACAGGGTGGACAAATAACTTTTACCACAGATGCATCTTGTTTCACTGTAATTGAATCACTGAACACAAAAAGTCTATTCATTTGATATTTTGTTAAAAAATACACATGTGCAGGCTCCCATTTTATCATAGTGATCATTTTGGTGCTTAGATTGTTTGTTTTATTTTTTTTAATCCCTGTCGAGATGTGCAGGATTATAGCAATACAGACTACAATGTGAAACTGCTGCTTTCAGGAGCTGCACTTGACTACTTACCTGCCATTGATATATAATGAGCCTTTATAGTGCCATAGTGCTGGACTTTCGGTCAACGCGCCTGAGAATTGAATTTAAAGCTACTTGCTCTTAAAGACTGACCTACAGCACAGGAAGTGACTGGGAAACAGCAGCCACTGTATTTGTGGATTTTTTTATTTTTTTTTACTTGCACATTATTGCACAAATGGTTGGACACAGCAATTTAAATATTCACATTTTTGTTTCAAATTTTAGCGTGCTCTTCCATCACAGGGTCTTGTGAAGAGTGCCTGAAGAATGTATCGGTGAGTAATCTTACAAGTTTATACTAATGTACAGTATTTGTTCTGGATACATACTAGCACTTATTTGTTTTGTGCTCTGTTATCTGATGCTGGGGGAGGATTGAATCTCTCACATTCAGGAGCTATATTGTAGAGGTCGTCTGTCCGTCTACTTGTGTGCTACACTGTTATTTGTGTATGTACCTGGAGAATTGCGTAAAACTAACACTATTTAGTTTAAGTTAAGTTTCTGGCCATCTGTCCCTCTGTAGGTCATACTTACATTGTTGCATTTGTCTGGGGAATCGCTTATCAAATTGTGATTAAACATGCAATTGTTAATTCTTATTGTGTACTCTTCTGTACACACTTCTGATGGTCATTTACATAATGTTGATAGCGCTAATTGTGAATTTATAGCCATTTTGCAATAGACAGATGTTTTTCTTTATTTAATTTATTATGTTATACTCTTCTCTGTGGTTTTTAGAATGTAGTCTCAGTAAACCTAAATAGAAGCGTTCTAAAATTGTCTGTAGTTTATAAATGTTTGTAAATGTAAATTTTCTAAACCTGTTAGGCCTGCGTAGTCTTTCTTTACACAGTTACATTTTCAACCAAATTGGTTTTGCATTAAAATGGTTTGACTGAGTTTTTGGATGTTTCGTTCTTGCAGTGTCTGTGGTGTTACACCACCAATGTTTGTCTGGATTATCCTGTCAGAAATGTACTTCCACCATCCATAGTCTGCCGTCTGTCTGATGCACGATGGGGAGTGTGTTGGGGTGAGTGTATGAAAATAAAGTTACTAAATGGATACTCAAGTCTACACAGACTGGTCAACATTTATAGAATGACCTTAGTGGTTTGCACACATCTTCATCTTCTGACTGATTGATAAAATGGTTGATTCAGCCTCTGTGTTGAACGACTATCTGTTTGCATGGGCACTATCATGCCACTTGTGAAGTCACTTAAGATCCTTCTGCAATGTATGATTGTTGCTGAATCGTTGCACACAACTCTCATGTAGCATATATACAGGTCTAGTGCATAGAACTATACTCCAGGGAGCAGGGAGTTGTAATATAAAATAAGTTTAGTTCACCAAAACTGAACTGCTGAATAGGTGCAAAGATATTTTTTGAAAAGTGCAGAGATTTAAAAAAAGAGGTTTAGCCATACTGTAAAATAAACAGCTTCATTATGTTTGTGATTATTAAACATGTGTGATGTTTAAACACAACACATTTTGCTGTAGTTTGACTCAACTTGCTTCCACCAAAGAATACTGATCACCCGTGTAGTCTTTTTCAAGCCCATTAATGAATGGGATGGGATACTACAAATCAAACATTTTATTGGGAAACTCAATGGACAGGCCTGGCCTAGTGCAGTGGTTCTCAATCCTGGTCCACAGGGACCCCTGTGTCTTCTAGTTTTCATTCCAACTGAGCTCTCAATTACTTAACTAAACTCTTAAACTAACAAGTAGCTTAAGTGGTGAAAGATGGTATTGCAGGGAAGCACACAGACAAGAGAAGTTTAAGTTTGCAATCCTTTTTTTTTTCCTTTTTATTTTAAGTTCCAGAAACTGAACCAACATTTAAATGAAAAACACACAAAATAAACTTTTTACAAAACAAAAAGAAACTCCTAAATGCAGGATGAATAAACGGTTTTAGCAGTAAAGAAGATACTCATAGTCAGTCAGTCAGTCAGTCTCTCTCTCTCTCTCTCTCTCTGGGAAGAAACCAAACATCAGAACAATAAAAATTTACAAATATTTAAATACAATCCCCAAACTCCTATATAAATACAGCACAGTAATTATATAAAATCACTAGGTTCTGAATTAAAATCCCACCTAGAATAATCACAATAAGTGGTAAATTTAACTTAATACAAGTTAAAACACCCAAACACCCGTTTAATTTATAAATGACACCGTCTGCCGTGCAGCAATACATAACGGTAATATCAAATTTCATTTGCGCCTGTAATTGGGATTTACGGTAAAACCGAGTGATCATATGCCCCGCATAAACATGGCGCCTCATTGCAACACAGAGCTTTCACAAACATGGCGCCGCCCAGTCACCACACTTACCTAACAAACGCCATTAACACACCAAACCGGTAAGTATCTTTTCTTTTATATTTATTTTAGTTTTACTTTTAAGTAAACAACTAAATACCTATCTCTCAGAGAATGTGCACCTTCTCAGGGAGATACGCACTAAGCATATAGCTAACTCACTTTTTATTTCCGTTCTTTGTTTTTCTTTCCCGATTCTGGCTTCCACCCGCGGCATCAACACCTCCACACCACAGGTAACTACTGTGTGTGCGTGTGTGTGTATGTGTATATATATATATATATATATATATATATATATATATATATATATATATATATATATATATATATACATATATACATACATATACACACACACACACACACATATGCATACATACATACTGAGCATCAAAATCAACTAATCACTTATATTTGAACAACAAAAGAAACTTATCACTTACATTTGAGCATCAAAAGAAACGTATCACTTATATTTTGAAAAATTCATTAGATGTGATCGAAAAATGACAAACTCTGTTTAAGAGCAGGTGCAGTGACTTTTTTATTGTGCTGATTAACAATTGACGAAGATCACGAAGGTGCTGCAAAATGATCTGTCGATTGGCAGGTGTTGTGACGCTTGGTTTCCCAGTTGGTGGCCTGTCATTGACAGAGTGTGTCTGGTTATACAGTCTCGCCAGGTTTGCACCAAAGACGGCGAGCCACAGCGCTGCCCTAGTCCAGCCTCCAACATGCCGATTGCACGAAGGCGCTGCTGTCTTGACAAACGTGGCATATTGTTTTTTTTCTGTGATTTTCTTTATTGCTTGCAATTCAACAGATGAAATCACTCCATATCCAGTGTCCAATCAACTGTCTCACTAATTAGGTGATTAAGTGCATATGCTTCAGTCATAGTCACTCAAGCATGTCATGGTCAAGGATGAATGATCAAGTGATTAAAAAGAAACCAAAAACATTTTGTCAATGTCCATCATTTACATACCTTTTTTTTTTTTTTTTTTTTACAGTAAATGTGTTATAATAGTGATGAGTTTCTTTTGATGCTTGGTATAGATATACTTTGTTATTGCTAATTTAAAACACTGTATGTACATTTAAATAAATACATTAAACAGTAATATAGCAGCAATATTGTTGTTATTGCATTCTTAATATGAATACAAACAGTGCCTATATAATCAATGACTCGGTTTATGTACAGTAGTAAATTAGTAGTTTATTTGTATAAGGGATGGGACGTGGACTATCAAATGCCTAATTAAGCTAATCATTAGTTGAATTGAGGGTTTAGTTAAGTAATTGAGAGCTGGTTTTCATTCTAACTGAGAAGACACACGGGGTCCCCAGGACCAGGGTTGGGAAGCCCTGCTGTAGAGTATTGTTAAAAAAAATAAATAAACTGTAAACTGTCAAGGTATAGTTCAAGATTAATTGTATTCTCAGACTTATTTTGTTATGTTGTCTAGTTTTGAATTACAATGTTAACTAATTTCCCCTGCCTTTTAATCCAGTAAACTTTGAGGCCATGATCATCGCCATGGCCGTGGTGGGTGGTATCATCTCGACAGCCATCACCATCTGCTGCTGCTGCTGCTGCTGCGGCTGCTGTTGCAGGAAGCGCTCTTCAGGGTAACTTTTTGTTTTATGAACATTGTGGTTTTGGCTGGTTTCATGATTGCTCTATAAACAGGGTTCTTACGGGGCTTGGGAAACCTTAAAAAGCCTTGATTTTCACTTGGTAATATTCAAGGCCTTAAGCCTTACATCATGGAACTGTTGTTCCTGTGTTTTAGTTGCATCTTGCTATGAAAGGTATTCTCGTTATCCTGTAATCTAGATGGAGACCTGCATGCAGTGTCTCTCCGTGGATTGTCAGATTTTAGATTTTTTGCATGTAAAACTGCTGGGAGTATGGTAGTATATTTATTTAAATGCTTTCTCTTGTGTTGGATTAATAAATCAACAGCACGTAACCTGTTGTAATATGGTTCATTTTGAGGTATATCCATATGCTCAAAATCCACCTCTACCTTTTTCACAGTCTCTACATTTAGTCTATTCAATTTTTTGGGGATTTTAAACGAAGGGAGTATTTTGTATATGATGCATCAGATTCACAGAAATGTGCAGTGTTGTGATTGGATCACTCCACTCCTGTCAAATTCTCAAGCTTACCTGTGTAGAAACACAACCCTCTTTACCGTGGTATGAATATATAAATCCCTCTTTACTACCAGCCATATTTAAGTGTTAAACACATAAAATGGCAATGTCTGGTTGAATTTTTGTGTAAAATATATGTGCGGACGCTTGTTAAATACAACATCTCGAATTAATGTACATTGTATACATTTTCTTTTTGGTGTTTCTAAGCCACTACATACAATGACATTACCTCAGGTTGCAGAAGTATTATGGGTAACAAACCATTGACTGCTGATGTTATGTTACCCATTTCTAAAATCCTTATTTTGTGCAGATTCAGTGTGTGTGTGTGTGATATGTGATACATAGGGCCAGTGATTATGGGAAATTGGCGTGTTTTTTTCCCAAAATTATCTTTCATTTCAGAAATTACTTGATTATTCCGATTTCCCCCCTTTGCTCTCCGTCTGTTTAAGCTGTTCACTTTGCATTAGTTCCTATGTGAAAAAAATGGTTAAGCCTGAAGATCGCGGAAAAGAATTCAGAAAAGATGTGCTCCATGTGGATGCAGGGAAGTTATTCTGTACAATTTGCAACAAGGTTTTGGACTATGTTAAAAAGGATTGCATAGTCAACCATGTTAGAGGCCCTCGTCATGTGGCAGCAACGGAAAAAAGAAACCGAAGGGCAGAGAGAGGGGGCTTGGCAGCAGCAAAGCAACAGCACACAATTACAGGAGTGCTTGCATGACAAAATGAAAATCAACAATACAGAGAAAAGATGGTGCAAGACTGGGTGGAGACCTGCTGTAGTGCAAACATCCCTCTCGAAAAAACGGACAAACCCAAAATGAGAGTTCCTAAACGAGCACTTAAGAAATGGGGTCTGTATCCCTCAAGCAAGTACACTGAGACGGACCCGTCTTCCCCAGGTCTTTCAATAGCACAAGCAACAACTGATCGCTGAATTGAAGGGTCAGCACGTAGTTGTAATTGTGAATGAATATACAGACCGGCTGAACCGGTATGTGGCGAATATTTTATTACAGCTGATGCAGGTTTCAGACGATTGCCCAGCTGCTGCCAAGCTCGCAGAAACAGTGGAGTTAGAGCATGTTAATTACTCTACGGTTTCAAAAGCTGTGATAGACTCTTGTACAACATGAAATTGACTTTTCAAATATAGTGGCTTATGTGACGGATAATGCAAAGACATACAAAAGTCATTCAATGACAGTTCAAGTAGCATTAACTAACTTTCACGTGACCTGCTGGGCACACATTACAGCTTTACTAGGTGAGTGCTGGCACCAGTTGTATACAGACGTGGACCGACTGTCTGCTCTAATAAAAAAAAACTGTTCTACAAAGCCCCACTCAGACGTGCTCGTTTCAGAGACTGCCTTATCGACCATGGCATTGAATGCCCGACATTACCGCCGGAACCTGTTGTAGCAAGATGGAATACTTGGTTCAAAGCCGTGGAGTATCACTGCCATCATGTGTAGTAGTACAAAGGGTTTGTTGCTCAGAAAATCAAAGTGGCGGTCGTGACTGTCGTCTTAGAGGAGCTAAGTGTTTTACTGCAGAGAGAATCGCTTGTACTTGGCTTCCTTCTGTGGCTATTGACAAGTGATTGCTTAACATGCTGTCATAATCAGAAATCAGAGAAAGTAATTCCACATAATTGCATCTATTTGAAGAATTGGTGCTTTCATCAGTTCAGGTATTTCTGGTGTATACTGTACCTTAAATTATTTCGCAATCAAATCGACTACAATGTCTTATGACATTTTTTTTTTCATTTGTAAAAAACAATTCGAAATATTACTTCGAAGTTCTCCATATAATTCGCAATAACTGTCTTTATAATAAGCAATATCGCATGAAATTTAGCTGTGCTTACACCCTGCCCTAACATTTTTGTCCCGCGTCTGCTCACTAATGATTGGACAGCTGTAAAACCAGGGCAGATCTTTTGACTTTCCCATTGGTTAAACTCCCAATTATGTCCTGCCTCTGCTCACTCATGATTGGACACCTGTATAACAAGGTGCAGATCGTTGACTCTCCCATTGGTTAAACCTACTAAAGACCTTCAACTGTTTATTTCCTGCCTCCTCTCACTTATGATTGGACTGCCAACTTTCTCAGAAAAAACGGAGGTACAGTATTCACCGGAAATACCTGAACTGATGAAGGCACAAGTTCTTCAAATGGAGGTAATTATGTGGAATTACTTTCTCTGATTGCTGTCAGTCAGGATGTTAAGCAATTGCTTGTCAATAACCACAGTATTCTCAGGTACCTGTAACAAGACTCAGAGCGGCTTAATCTCTTCGGTGCCTCAGGTTCTGCTAGATTCAGAATTACAAGAAGGAAGCCAAGTACATAGCTATGTAAACAACTGATGTTCTGTGAAAATGTGTTTCATTTTACTAAAATAATAAAAATGCTTTTAAAAAGACCACTTTTTTTTAAGACTCTATTGATTTTTTAATATTGCTATGCAGGACAGCTGCTATAATATGGTTACCTTTATTAAAAACGTGCACAGATTAATCTACAGATTTTTTATCCACTAATGCCCATAAATTAACCAATCAAAAATGAATTCACTGACAGTCCTAAACATAAGGATTTTAGGGACTTGACAACATTTTATAAAAAAAAAAAAGTTGCATTTTGCATACAATAATAGCTGTATTTTTTAAAAATCCACAAAAACTTGTCACCAGTGAAAAGTTCAGACTGTCAAAAAAAGATATATAGTTTGCCTGGGGTATCTTAAATGGATGTTAAAATTCTTATTGGACCCGGATCCGACCCGGCCTGAAAAAAACAGTGGAACGCTTTTCCTTTCCCCAGCTTAGTATGTGCACGGACTAGATACAGTATTAAAGCAGAATTACAGACAGTGTTTATTCCATCATGAACCTACACAGGATTGTACAATTAAATATATAATATGTTTGTGTCAAAAAATGTAACGTTACACATCCCCATGTGTTGCTACAACTGTTTAAACAATGCACATGTAATTTCAACCTGACAACTTTTTACACTTACAACTTTAAAGTCTATTTCAAAGTTATTTTCAAAATGTCCGCTCTAGTGCACTGGGGCTTTAGGGCTGTCCTCTAAATCACTGCAGCAAGACCGATTTTTAAAACAAAAACATACGTTCGCTGGCTTTTCTGTTCCGTACCACATGGATCGTTATTGCTGTGTTACCTGTTTGACAATGTGGGCAATAAGCCATTGACTGTGTTTCTTTTATGTAGATCTGATAGAGATGAAGAAAGAATGGCCAGGAAACGTGAGGAAAGAATGCAACGCTTGAATGAAAGGTAAGTGTTCAAATAATGTGACCTTATTGCTAATGATGACATTTCTTCCCCCTCCTTGGGGATTAACAGTCCATATTAAAGTACATTGATAATATTTATAGGGTTTCATAAGCAGATTTAGTATTGAACACTTTTTACATGCCTGTTTGATCAGAGATTGGATTTAAGCAGCTGAGGTTTCCTGTGTATAGGGTGGCCCTAATTTGCCAAAGGCTCATGTGCCTTTTTTGTATACAGAACATAAAGCCCAGCCAAAAGCAGTATATTGCCTTTACTAGGGAACCCGAATATAAACCTCACAGTATATAGGCTACTGTGTCTGTCCCTTGTCTCTGGGAATGGGGGAAATTTTTTGAAGTTTTTATTAAGTCACACAACTCGGAATGTTCGGCTACAACAGAACAGACGCCTGATCTACGGCTCTTTGTGAATGTAATTGTCTCTGAAATTATAATTCAATACACATTTAGATGCTGTTGACAGTACACATCTTTATTAATTTATTCATTTGTTTTTTATTTATTTGTTTGCTTGGTAAAAGCAGTTGCCACATTCATTGCATTTTTACGTTTACTGCTTTATCACCATATCGTTTTGTTTTTCTATAGACTTTTTTCTGCTGCTGTTGACTTCATAAGTTTTTTGTATATACATATTGTTTTCTCCATGATACCAAATTATTGAAAATCCAGTCATATACAGTACATATATTTATACCATTTTATATAGTGGGATCTGTGTGTTTCTGTAGATCAGTTACAGCAGCAGTTGTGAGTTTTCTGAAAAACTTCCACTTCATTATTCCTGCCACCAGATGGCAGAAGAGAACAACAAAAAAAAGCATGACAAATACTGCTTGTTTTATACATTAGCAGGGGGATGGTCTGCCAATTGCTTTATGGATAAACGAGAAACTGTAAGTTGGGTGCGGGAAGAAGGGGAATACTAGCAACTGTACCATTCTACAAGAATTTCAATAAAAGGAACAATATCATCACATGAAAAAACAAACACAGATTTATCTAACAGACACTTTCCCATTGATCCAAGTCAGTATAATTCAGTTAACAGAAGTACTGATTATTTTGTTTGTTTTGTATTTATTTATTTATTACCACTTGTTATAACTATAAGCTTTATTGTTCATGTATTTCTGCTGCAGCCAGCCTGACTTCTTTTTTTCATTTTTAGCAAGCTTAGCTTATTAAACTGATGCCTTAATATTAAACTTTCACCTGATTAAATAAATGACACGTCTCACAAACCTCTAAACACAGTAACACACTCTAGGGTGTTCAGATATCCAATATCTACACGCCTAGGGGTGTTCAGCACATTAAACAGCCTAGGCCTGCAGACATATGGTAACTTAGCTGCACAGGTTGGAACATTTGTTAGCCAATGAGATTGCTCCCTCTATTCTTGCCATTTTATAAGCTACATCACTATTTTATCATTGAAGGCATATGATTGAATAGGACCATAACTCTTAAAATGGAACAGTTTTATTACTGTAACCATACCTTTACATGAATTTAACAGTGCATTACTGTAATTTACAATTTAAAAACTAAATGGAAAAAGGGCATAGTTTGCATCTTTGAGTACTATGTGCAAAAGTTTCATGTTGCAGTTGTGGTTCAGGATACGACTATCATGGTGGTCACTTCCACTCAGCGGGGAAATAGGAAGTGAGCAGCACATGTCTTTTGAATGGGCCGCAGTGCAAAGTTAAAGCAGTTAGCAAATGTCAAATAAAGGTGAATATCTACACAAACTACAAAAAAGTGTCGGAATTAAGTTCTAAGCAACTAACACAGCAATATCCTAAATAACTTCTTGAAAGCGGAGGGAGTAGCTTTTAAAGTAGAAACAAACTTTTCAAAATAACCGAAGCCTTTTGTGCAGAAAATATACCTCTGCATACCCTTGATAATGCAAAACCTTTAATTTGAGGACGGTTTACAGTTTTGGAGAAGCATGAAACTGATTTGCAGCTTTTGCTGTAGTTGCCCTGCAGTGCTTAACAGTGTAGATGAAGAATGATCCTTCTGATCTTATAACGGTGCTCAGGGATGACAGTGCGTGTCAAATACATTAGATGTTTATTTAGCACAGATATTACATAATTAAATATATTTAAGTTCAAATCTTTGTAGTTGTGATCTTTCTGTGAACTGTCTTTCTTTCTTTATTTATTTATTTATTTTTTAAAGCTGTGACTGTGGTGTGATTTTTACCTATTGTTACCATAACAAAATGGTATCCTTACTCATGGTTATTCAACTCAACAGTCTTCCCAAAGTTTCTGAACTGGAGACCTGTCAACACAATATATTGTAGGCTAATGTAGTCTATTTATTTTTTATACTGAACACCTATTAGTAATTCCATCAAAAATACTTAATTCGCCATAGTTTGAAACATCGCACAGCCAGTGCATTGAAATAGTGGTCCACATCTACTTCGTGGTTCTATTTCCTGTTTATCAAATTAGAACGAGTAGCAATTTTATTATATATTTCAAACATGTTCTAACTAGCAAGCACCAGGGAAAAGTAATTACATTGTAAAACAAGTAAAAAACAGCTAATGATGAATACTCATTTTCTCAAAATTAGTTAAAAATAAGTGGTGCTTATCTTGGCGAGAGCCGAGTTCAAATCAGCATGAAGTTTTAACATCTACTCTCGTGTAATGGAAATCATGAAGATCTGGATACGTCCAGTGACTGCTGTGAATAGTGCAGCTGGCAACAAGGGAAAGACCTTGTGACAGCCTGGAGAGACAGCTGACAGGAGGAAAGAGACCCCATTGGGGCTGGTAAGGGTTAGCTACCCTTGTCGGCAGTATCCAGCTCTGTGTTTACAGGATGCTGGAGACACCCGCCCAAGGCTTCTAAGAAATTAAAGAGAAAAATACCCCTAGAGTCTGCGAGAGCGGGGGCGGAAGATGACTCAACGTTGGACAACACGGTTAACGACTTAGGAACGGAAACGGATATGAGTATGGAGAGTACTTCACAAAAGACTAGTTCAAGATCTGCAGTTAACAAAGACATGGAACTCCAGGTTTGTGTCTGCGGCTGGAGCAAGGCGACAACGGTCAGGGGTTTGAAGATTCATCAAGGGAGAATGAAATGCTTGAGGGAGAAGGGACAAGGGCCTCGCATTGATCAGTACTTCTTACGAAGTCAGTCAAGTCAGTCGAATGAAATCCAGCGACAGGAAGCAAACCACAGTTCGCAGGATATCAGCACCCCTGTCATAGATGTGAGGAGGACTTGCATGGACACAGTTAGTGATGAACCTAATGATCCTTGTGAACCCGGTCAGACAAACCAGCATAAGAGAGAAAAGAACCTCAACGGGCACAAGCCTGGAGTTAAATGGCCAAGAGCTTGTGAGAAAACTGCATGGGACACAGTAAACACAGATCTCTGCGTCGCATTGGAAAGATTAAGTGGAACAGTTGAAAAGAAGCTGGATAAATTTGGGGACATCATCTACGCATATGGAAGTGAGAGGTTTGGAGTTGAAAAAAGGAAGGAAAAAGTACAAACTATTCCTGGAAAGTCTAGACGGCAGCAGGAGATTGAACGCTTAGTTAGAGAAAGGAGACAGCTGAGGAACCAATGGAGAAGAGCAGAACAAAGTCAGAAGGAGGGACTCAATCTCTTACAAAAGGTCATAAAAGATAAGCTTGCAACATTGCGCAGAGCTGAGCGCCTACGGAAACGCTACAAAAAGAAGGAGCGTGCGAGAGCTAACTTTTATAAAGACCCATTCAAATTTGTAAAGAAGTTATTCACCAGTGAGAAGAATGGCACACTAAAAGCATCTAAGGTTGAGCTGGAGAGATATTTGGAGGAAACACATACAGATTCAAAAAGGCAGGAGCCTATGTCAATTCCGTCAGACATCCCACCTATCAATCCACCAGAATACCAAATGGAGGACTGTGCACCTAAGTGGAAAGAAATAGAGCAAGCTGTGAAAAAAGCAAGGGCTTCATCATCTCCAGGGCCTAATGGAGTTCCGTACAGAGTGTACAAGAGTGCTTCAGGAGTTCTACGAATTCTGTGGAAATTGATGAAAGTGGCATGGGAAAAACAGGTTGTACCAAGAGCATGGCGCCGAGCAGGTGGAGTCTTTATACCTAAAGAAAAAGATTCTACAAGCATCAGTCAGTTTCGTCCCATTTCCCTATTAAACGTAGAAGGCAAGATTTTCTTCAGCATTATTGCTCAGAGATTGTCAGCTTACCTATTAAAGAACTGCTTCATTGACACTTCAATACAAAAAGCGGGCATTCCAGGTTTCCCAGGTTGCTTAGAACACATCAATGTGATCTGGCAACAAATTCAATCAGCTAAAAAGGAGAGGAAGGAGCTCCATGTGACATTCCTGGATTTGGCTAATGCATATGGTTCAGTGCCACATGAACTACTTTGGGCAGCATTTGATTTTTTCAGTGTACCGATGACAATAACAAATTTAGTGAAAGCCTATTTTGGAGATTTGCAATTCAGTTTTTCAACTTCAGAATTCAGCACTACATGGCAATGCCTAGAGGTTGGAATAATGGCAGGATGCACCATTTCTCCACTGGCTTTTACCATGGCAATGGAAGTAATCATTAGGGCATCAAAATGGGTAGTAGGAGGAGAGCGCTTGGCTTCTGGAATGCGATTACCACCAATTCGAGCATATATGGATGACATGACAACCATGACTACAACAGTAGCCTGCACTAATCGATTATTGGGCAAATTAACCAATAACATTGAATGGGCACGAATGCAATTCAAGCCCACTAAATCAAGGAGCATCTCTATAATTAAAGGCAAAGTAGTAGATAAAACATTCTTCATTAATGGTGAGGCAATACCAACAGTGTCTGAGAAGCCAGTGAAGAGTCTTGGGAGATGGTACGACGGGGATCTAAAGGACACAGTTCGTGTGGGAGAAGTTAGACAACAAGCAGTGGAAGGGTTGAAGAGCATAGACAGCTGCGCTCTACCAGGTAAACTAAAACTCTGGTGCTTTCAGTTTGGTCTACTGCCGAGGTTGCTGTGGCCACTGACTGTGTACGAGGTTTCTTTGACAACAGTAGAGAAGCTGGAAGCTTTAATCAGTTCATACATCAGGAAATGGTTGGGAGTTCCACGCTGCCTCAGCAGAGTGGGACTTTATGGTAAAGGAATACTGCAGCTACCAGTCTCTGCTCTAACCGAGGAGTTTAAGTGCGCCAAGGTCAGACTGGAAATGACATTAGTAGAGTCACGCGATAAATGCGTAAGGGAGGCAGCACCTGTGTTGAAAACTGGAAGAAAGTGGGCGGCAAAGAAAGCTGTGGAAGATGCAAAGGCTGCCCTTCGAATTGGTGATATCATGGGACAAGTTCAGCATGGAAGAGGGGGTCTTGGTTTCAGTTCAACTCCTCCTACATGGCACAAGGCGGCCCCAGCTCAAAGGAGGAAGCTGGTAGTCAACGAGGTGCAAAAGCAGGAGGAGAGGATGAGGTGTATAAAGGCCATTTCCCAGGCCAAACAGGGAGAATGGATGAGATGGGAGAGTGTGGAACAACGCAAGATTGGCTGGCAAGACCTATGGTCAATGGAACAGAGCAGGATCAGTTTCCTCATCAGGTCAACATATGATGTTCTCCCATCACCACAGAACCTAAACCTCTGGGTAGGAGAGGATGCCTCATGTCCTTTGTGTTCATCACCTGCAACATTAAGGCACATTTTGACAGGATGTAAGGTGGCTCTTAGCCAAGGACGGTTTACTTGGCGCCATGACCAGGTGCTGCGATGTTTGGCCTTAGCATTGGAAGACAAGCGTAACATGACCAATAAGTTGCCACCTGTTCCATCAAAACATTACACACAAAAGACAACATTCCTCCGCCCAGGAGAGCAACCACCAAGAAAAGGTGTTAAAACCAATCCTCGCCCAGGACAACTGGAAGCTGCTAGAGACTGGAATATGCTGGCAGATGTTGGTCAACGGCTTATTTTTCCACCTGAGATTGCCACCACTAACCTTCGACCAGATATTGTCTTGTGGTCTGGATCAGCACGCCTTGTTCACCTGGTAGAGTTAACAGTGCCATGGGAGGATGCTGTAGATGAGGCGTATGAGAGGAAGAAACTGCGGTATGCTCAACTAGCCACTGAAGCGGAACAGCGAGGATGGAGAGTTCGGGTTTACCCAGTGGAAGTGGGTTGTCGAGGATTTGTGGCACACTCTACAACCCGGTTTCTCAGAGACGTCGGATTCAGTGGCCAAGAGTTGCGTCGCACAGTGAAGAACTTATCTGAAGCAGCAGAGAGGAGCAGCAACTGGCTGTGGTTGAGACGGAAAGATTCTGGCTGGGGACAGGTAAGTAAGCTGGGCTGAGTTGAGTGGGGGACGGAGGGGGGTGATGCTGGGACGCCAGAATCACCGTCGAGCCCTCTTGAGGTGTCGTGGGCTAGTCGACGAAACACTGAGGATGGAAGGTGCCCACTTGAAAACCCCAGAGATGTACCCTACTTAGCTCAATCCAGACGGTTGTCATGCTGATGCGCTGGGGAGGCCGCACTTTGGTTGATCCCCGGAGCCAGCATCGCAGCTGTTGTGTGTGCTGATGCGCCAGGGAGGCAAAATAAGCTGATCCCTGGAGCCAGCATTACACTTCAGCCATTAACACCAGACAGAAGGATATCTACATCATCATATGGAAGGAAACGTAAATGGATGGAGACACACATGGATCACATTAGTTTACTGTAAAGCTACGTCTTAGTTGGTGCTTATCTTGGCGAGAGCCGAGTTCAAATCAGCATGAAGTTTTAACATCTACTCTCGTGTAATGGAAATCATTATTCACAATACATCCTACATTGTGATGAGGGTGGTCATTTAAGCACTTCTCTACCTCAAATGGTCAATTCAGTTATTATCTTTAGGCCTGCATGCTACAGGAAAACAGTATGTAAGGGGAAGTCGAGCAGATGGCTCACGGCATTCTTTACTGTTCTAAGTTAGGCCCTGCCAGTTTCTGTTGTTCTTGCTGATAAAAGAAAACCGTTTTGTCAAATGTCTGTTCCAAAGTTCATTGCCTACACTGTAGTGTAACATGTTTAAGCTATTGATCTTCACAAGAAACAGATATTAAATTTAAGTAGTAGGCGTAGTAAATAAGGTTGGAGGATTATTATGGAAGTTATTATGATGTCAGGTTACACCAAAAAGATTGGAAGAAAAATGTCCTTGCTTTCAATTAATACATTTGAGTAACCAATGTTAAAATATTCTTCTTATATTGACCCTATAAAGTTGTATTATTGTGGGAGTCTGGAACCAACTCCCCAGTAATGTTGTTGAAGCTGACACCCTGGGATCCTTCAAGAAGCTGCTTGATGAGATTCTGGGATCAATAAATTACTAACTACCAAATGAGCAAGTTGAGCTGAATGGCCTCAATTGTAAATTCTTATGTTCTTATATGTATTAAAAATAAATAAATAATAAGTTAATGATACTACAAACCGACAACTAACAATGTGAAAATGTATTATTCCAGTTCAAAGTTTTGTAAAAAAAAAAAAAAAAAAAATTGTTATAACCAGAAAAAACTTAAGGTTTCTGTTGGAGCGGTTAATGAACATACTGTGTTTTCCTTTTAGAAAAAATAGGTTATGCAGAATATTGTAACTTCAAATAATCGCCAGTCTCCAATACTCGCCGGGGCTTCTGCGAAATATGGTAAATAGACGCCGGTCAAAACGCCGGGTTATGAATAATAATATAATGTGCATCATACTGAATGTTCCAGCCAATACACACACACGGCTGTACAGCGAGCTTACCAATTTGTTTTTCAACAGAGACCCTGAGGCTCTACAGGGCAGCAGTGTGGAGTAGTGGTTAGGGCTCTGAACTCTTGACTGGAGGGTTGTGGGTTCAATCCCAGGTGGGGGACACTGCTGCTGTACCCTTGAGCAAGGTACTTTACCTAGATTGCTTCAGTAAAAACCCAACTGTATAAATGGGTAATTGTATGTAAAATGTAAAAAATAATGTTAAAAAAAATAAATAAATGTGATATCTTGTAACAATTGTAAGTTGCCCTGGATAAGGGTGTCTGCTAAGAAATAAATAATAATAATACTGTTTTTTTATGATGTTATTCATTTTAAAACCAGTTGTGAAGCTTTTTTGAGCATGCTGAAAGTAAGTAAAATACAAACTTGTTTTCTGATATTAACAGGGTTGCCTTTTAGTGTATTTGTATGTGTTTTTTTTTGTTGTATTAACAGTATTTCGTGCATTGAGTCTTATATGAATATTCGTATTTTGCTCCTTTTCCAGCGTTCTTATTTATCCATGTACACATCATAAAGACAAATTAGTCACTTTTGCTTTGATTTTGTGATAAAACTGGTACTTGTATTAATTTTAGTGTTAATCTTTAACAGTTTGAAGCATTTTTGAGTAACACAATTACTCAAAAATGTTTTGCAATTAAGATTTGTTGCTAGTTAATTTTTCATCGATTTGTCCATGCTTACCAATGTACACATTTTGAGGGTGAACAATCATGTTTTTTTTTTATTGTGCTGCAAGCCTACCTTAAAATATGAATGTGTTCTGATATTTACAGGGCTGCCTAGTGGATTTTACTGTTTTTATTATTACTGTACAAACTGTTATTACCCACTGACACAACCTTTAATGACGTTGCTGGAATGTTGTAATTGTCCTTTCTATAGGCCTGTGTGCAGGCAGCTTTTTCATGATTGCATCTGAAGTATTTGCAGATGTTAGTGATCTTGCATTGGTCACCAATAGGCGTCAGGGCTACTGGCAAATATTGTAACTAAACGCTGGGGTGTTTATATAAAGTTTTACAGTACTTACCCGCCGCAGGAGATAATATAGACCTACATGTTCATTCCTAGAATCCATAGTCAGTGAGCAGAGAATTAAATTGCTTATGCATGGATTTTATGAAAGCTAGAGCTGTACCACAATGAGAAAGTAGTAAGCTGTTCTGCAGAGACTTTGCAAAATTACATTTGTTTTACTGCCTGTTTTATTTGTTTCTGCTTTTGAAAGTATTTCTCAACTGAACTCTAATATAATA
Source organism: Acipenser ruthenus (assembly GCF_902713425.1). Taxonomy (NCBI): domain Eukaryota; kingdom Metazoa; phylum Chordata; class Actinopteri; order Acipenseriformes; family Acipenseridae; genus Acipenser; species Acipenser ruthenus. The sequence goes on from NC_081192.1 coordinate 49,449,335, forward strand.
AAAAAAATCCAAGAATTTAAAATGTTTACTTCTGATATTTAATGCTTTACATATATTGAAATGTTTAAGTACTGTTTGCAGTACTTGAAGATGTGGCTGTTTTATTTTCATTCACTGATGTTCTTAAGTCAGTGACTCGCGACAATGTCATCAACGTTTTACGATTTGTTTAACTCAAGCTTTGAAAGTGGTTAGCAGCAAGACTCCACTGGACTGCACTTAGCAAATTATTTATGAATTAAAAAATATATAGCGTTATACACCCCTCACGTGTTGCTACAACTGTTTTAAATAATGTACCTGTAATTTATTCTTGTCATTAACATCCTGACAACTTTTTACACTTATAACTTTAAAGTCCGTTTTCAAAGCTGTTTTCAAAATGGCTGCTCTAGTGCTCTAAATCGCTGCAGGAAGAGTGATTTTTAAAACAAAAAACATACATGCTCTGGCTTTTCTGTTCCGTACCACATGGATCACTTAATTTGCATAAAGATTTCTATCTGTGGAGCTGGTAAAGTTCATTATTCATGTTTTGTTCAGCAAATGCTTTCCACGTAATGCATCTTTGATTTTCATCTATAATGTTATAAATCAAACAGTAATTATTTCATGTATTTGCATTAAGCTAATGGTTAATTCCTAATTAAATGTGCCTTTGCATTTCTGAAGAGGGTCATTATAATACCCTGCGGTTATTTCATTTTTGCTGACAGAAATCATGATGATCTGGAAAGGTTCATACATCTTGATAAAAAAGAACAGTATAAGTCTATTCAAGATAAACAGAAAAACAGTGTTTGAGAATAGAAAGACAGCAGCATGTATGTTTAATAGAAAGAGAAAATGTTTTCATATTTTCCCTGTGACTAAACCTACAGTAAATCTCAAACAATTAGGTGGGTTAAAAGTTTGATATTTGTGAATGATGGCTTACTGTAAAGGTGTGTGGTGTTTTAATGAATATTCAGTAAGAAATGTATGAATAAAATCATACATAAAAAACACAACTTCCTTTGTTTGATCTACTGTATAGCTTATATCTGCACTGTATAGGATTAGTTGATGGATCCCTACTATATTTTCATAGAAGGTTTCATTTTGAATAAATATATTTTTGTATTTTCACAGGAAGGCAGAAAAAAAGACTAAACATGATGAAATCCGTAAGAAGTATGGTATGTACAACTGTTTCCTTTATTTGTATACATTTTTACACACACACACTAGATATATAGATAGATAGATAGATAGATAGATAGATAGATAGATATGTGTTAACCCATTAGCTTACTTTTATTAATTTTTAATCTTGAACACACACACACACATTGTTTTACTAAAATTGTAAGTTCATTAGACTTCTTTGTTATGTGATATGACAGACACACACTTCTACAAAGAAAATGTTAAGCAGATCAGCAGTGTAGACTTCCTCTGATACATATAGAGTCCCGTCCCCCCCCCCCCCCAAGAAGTAGTTTCCTAGCTTGTGGGTCTTGACAAGATCAAAAAACGAGCACAGTCCTTTTTAAAAGCCCTGTATTTTCTCCACCAGCATTGGCCTGCTATTGCTACCTAGCTTGCAGAGTGCTGTTCCATCTAGAAACAGACACGTGTTCATCAACCCTGTGTATGACTTTCTGACCCTGTAACAATTCAGCAGCAGAGATGCATATTGAATTGATCTTGAGGCAGTAGGAGCAAGGCTATCACTTCAGTAAATCAGGAGTTATTCACAGTTGCTGTGCTCTGCAGATAAGCCTGTTCATGGTAAATAGAAAATGTTTGTAGATAACAAAAAGATCAGTGGAGATCTCACAAACTGCAGAGCTGTACTTGCTGTGTATTTGAAGTACGTTTTTCAAATAATGGAGTGAGATTTGCAAAATAACATTACATCCGTTTGTCATTGGTTACTATTCCAAAAGTATGTCCAAAAAGATAATTGTTTATTCAGTATATGCAGTGGGATCTCCTTTCCAGGCACAGAACAGGAAAATCCACTGAACAAAAGGCACATTACATTTTTACAGAAAAACGCAGCCCGTCTTTCTCCTCCCCAGTCCTGGCCATGCGCCCAATCACCTGGGGACTACACCCTGCTGATCTATGACCATTTTATGGTCCTGTGCGCAGTGTGTATCTAAAACCTAATGGTATGTGTATGAAATGTAGCTGGTTTAAACTGGAATCTAATCTAATTGTCAGTTATTTATTATCTCCTAATGTGCTTGGGATCTTCCTGGCCCACTGTGCTCTGTTATCTCCTTAGAGTGCTTGGGAGCCGTGCATAGCGAGTTTAGCTATTCACCCAGGCTATGTGGTCCTGGCTTCCATCAGTTTGTCAGCAGTGGCATGTGCATTTTGGAACTAGCAGTCTGCTATCTCCAGTGTCAGTTGCTTTTCAGAAAATATCCAGTCCACATGCTTAGCAAACTGCTACTCAATTTGTATTCATGTTTTTCAACAGCATTGATGTTTCAAAGCACAAAGTATTTTTTTAATTACTGGTGGCCAATGCTTTTAATTTACTTGTTGCATTGCAACTTGAATTACAACATTCAGGATTAGAAACTAACAATATTGTGGTACTAGTCCAAAGTACTAGTTCCTTTTGAAACTTGGTTCAGCTCGCCCTGATGTAAAGTTATTACGTGCCTAAGTTGGAACCAACAACAACAGTTGGGGTCCCTAAAAATAGGCTTACATTTTATTTTCCTAAAAAAATAAACACTGTTATAAATTTAGATTTGTTTTTAACAAAGGCACCAATCACCTGTTTGCACCTTGTTACTGAGCAACTACTGTACTGTGTGCTGAGAAACTGACACTGACAGCACCAGACGGGATGATAGAGGAAAAAAATTCTCTCAGCCGTGTCACCTTGCTGACCACAAAGCTCTGCCTAAAATTGACACTGACGCAAATAAAATGTTTATTTTATTGTTCATTACATGTGTTGCTATTTACAAAAATGCTGACTGGTTTGTGGAGTGGGGGTTACAACCTGCGAGTGAATTAAATAACTGAATTGCTACCTACAATAATTAAAGTACTCACATACACATGTGGTCTTCAATAAAGTCCCAATTTAATGACAGTACGTTTCACTGTAGCCCTCGGGATGAAATTGTTAACTAGGTGGCTTTTAAAACCGCTTCAGCAAGTACAGTAGAATCTACCAGAACTGACGGACACTGAGTCTACTAGGTTGGATACTAATGAGAGCATAACAAATACAAAAGAAACGAGGGAAACGCAGATCTTTTCAAGAAAGCTGGGAGACTTTGTATAAATGGATTTGAATATGTGAAGGATCACCTTCTGGTTTGTCAGAGTCGCCAGTGAATGTTTTACTTTAAATGGTGCAATAACTGTTCTGATTTTGAAGCATCCACACAATAATCTGTCAGCGCAGGTGATTTATTTGCACTGTGCAGGACCTTATTTCCCACCCCCTTTGGTGCTTGAGACCCGGAGCACTCACACAATCTCCGCCTATGCATCTATTATCAGTGATTTAAAGCCTGGTTTTCAAACAAACTGATTATTGCTCATCGGTACTGTCGGCATAAGAAAAGTGTGTTTTTAAAAAAGTAATTTCAGCTTCCAATCACTTAAAATATGCTGACGATAATGTAAACACCAAGCTACAGACATTGAGTCCAAAACTTTAAACGTGTTACTGTTTTGTAGGTAATATAGGGCAGCAGTGTGGAGTAGTGGTTAGGGCTCCGGAATCCTGACCGGAGGGTTGTGGGTTCAATCCCAGGTGGGGGACACTGCTGCTGTACCCTTGAGCAAGGTACTTTACCTAGATTGCTCCAGTAAAAACCCAACTGTATAAATGGTAATTGTATGTAAAAATATGTTGAAAAATGTAATGTAAATTAGCTAAAAGTAATGACGCTCAGTGCCAGAGTTACATTTTTGGGGTAGGGGTGGACAGTTATGTTAAAAGTCGCTATTGTAATTTACAGAATTCAGGAATAGAAATACATCTGGCAAAATGTTACACTGTCGACTTTATGACTGTTATGTAAGTAACACGGAGACAGCCTTGTTTAACCCCAGGCCATACATGGCAATTGACTTATAAAACATGTTTAATTGCGATGGGTCTTTCGTTAGACAGTACTGTACGTGTACCAAATATATACTATGTGCCAAGGTTACGACTTGGCGTGATTCTAAGCAGTGGCATTGCTCAGCAGTGTGGAGTAGTAGTGGTTAGGGCTCCCAGGTGGGGGACACTGCTGCTGTACCCTCGAACAAGGTACTTTACCTAGATTGCTCCAGTAAAAACCCAACTGTATGGGTAATTGTATGTAAAAATAATGTGTAAAAAATAATGTAATTGTATGTAAAAATAAAGTGATATCTTGTAACAATTGTAAGTCGCCCTGGATAAATGCGTCTGCTAAGAAATAAATAATAATAACTTTATTATGAAATATTGTGTTATGTTTTAAGCAACATATTACGATAATGTTCATTAATGGTAATTGTTTATTTGTTAGTTTTAAATTTAATAAAACAAGCCTATTTTTTTACCTTGTCACCGGCCCCCCTTTGCTAATGACCTCTTCAGTCGTTATTGTGAAATAACTTTACACTTCAAAGTTGCAACGCGTTTCAGTAAATTCAAACGCCCAGTAAACTTCTCATCCCACGCAGAGGGAGAACTGAAACATAAAACGTCATTGCAAGGTTGGCATTGCCAGGGAGATGAAGGGAGTTATCAGTTCCGAGGGACTGTTTTGTAAGCATTATGAATGCTTATTCACCGCTGCTAAACCCCATTCGAAAATTTTTTTTTTTTTTTTTTTTTAAACGCAATACTGTTAACGTGAGAGTATATCTGTACATTTGTTTTAAGTTCTCGCCCAGAGGACTACTGAGACAGACATCAACTAGTCCTCATCAGATTTAATTGGCCTCAGGCGAGTGGAAGTTTCTAACCCTGCAATATTAGTGTTCCGATTGCCATCTCTGGTGTCACCACTGCAGAAAAGGCTTAGCAGAAAAGGCTTTTTTAAAACTAGGTAATGGATTTGGATTAAGAATAACATGACGGTTTACAGCGGTGTGCTAGTCGTATCGCCCGACGCCCGGGACAAGAAGATGTGTGTGAGGGACAGGTTTTGCCGTTATACTTTGCCCGTCAGACAAGTCGTTTTTTATTTATTTATTTATTTTTCCTAAGTTCGTTCTGTTGCTAAAAAGACACTCCAGGTATGTTTTTAGAGAGCCACGCAAGTTTCTGAAAACTGAATTGCAGAAGTCTAGCACCTACACACAAACATTTTAGAAAGTGTTTTCGTCCCACCCCTATCACTTTTGAGTGGCTAGCTGTGGGAAATGCTGATCTTCTTTTGGTTACAAAGAAATCCAGAAGTGGCTGCCAAGAGAGCCTCTGGCAACGCACAGACTAATCTTTTAAATTAAGATGTTATTTACGTGTTTTGCAAATAAGTGATGCTGATTTTCTTAATGCATGAACATTTAAATGCAGCAATCTAGTAAAGCTACAACAACAAAAAACACCATCGTCGCTAAAGTATTAGTGGATTAGAAAAAATCGTGTTGTGTTCAAGCATGTACAGTACTTGTTCGGATGTTTAAAAAAAAAAAAAAAAAAAAAAAACTGGTGAAGTTTACTGTTTAGAAGCATTTCAAGACAAACTTTCACTGGCAAAAAATGTGATTTTTTTTTTTCTTTCAGTTTTAGTGTTTCTATCCTAGTTTGCTATTTACCATATTTGCATTTTTTTTGTAAATTTTATTTAAATGCTATATAAATACACTCCTTTTTTTTAAAGATTTGAACAGAAGCCATATTAGTTATTTATTGGACATGCGCAATCCATCAATTTGTGAAACCTATTAAAACATTTGTCAAATATGTTTATAATGATAGAAATTATATGCTTGGCAATGTGTGTGTATTTTTCAATGAGATTAGTGCAGAGAAAGAATGTTGTTGTCCCCCGTACCCCCCCACCCCCCAAAAAAAGCCATCAGTGTGTGAATCCAGGATCACCCTGCTGCCGCAGTGTTCCAGCTAGCCATCATGCTAATGCTAATGCCAGAGGTGGGTGCTTGTTAGTATGTGAGTGGTGCGGGATAAGGATTCAATGTCCATAACAGCAGGTATATATTTACAAATAGTCCAGTTTTTATTTATAAATTATCCCCTCTACCATCAGTGACGTTGGGGAATCCAACAGTGGGTTTTGTAGTCCCAAGCAATAAATACACGTGCAGATGCCCATGCTCTGAGGAGCTGTAATACGTCTGCAGTGCTGTGATAGTGCAGATGCTCCGTGTGGTAGGGCTAACTCAATTGTTTGAGCTCCTGTGGGCTCAGTCTGCCAAAATACAGTAAAACACAAAACAAAAACAAGCAATCCTCCGGCATCTTTGCTGTAGCTGCATCCCCTTTGTACTGCTAAATTCCTCCCTGTGATCAGTGTGGCAGCACACTCTATCCATACACACACACACACACACACACACACATATATATATAAAATCTCTTTTATTTTTAAACAGCTGAAGGGCTTTTGCCCAGAGTGTCCTGAAAATAAGTTTTTAATCTTTTAAAGCTTTTTAAAAACCTTTTCTTTCATATGCCTTCAATTTTGTACATGGCAGTTACTATATATATATATATATATATATATATATATATATATATATATATATATATATATATATATATATATATATATATTTTTTTTAATGTGTGTCTAAGAAACAGGGATCAAAATCTCAGAAAAAAAAGACTAGAAAACAGAAACTGTTTATCTATAGGTTGCAGGAAATAAGGATGTTCAACGGCAGTCAAGTATTTTGTTTAACGATGATTAGTTTTGGAGAAAGTGAGTGAATTTTCAACAGACTACTTGGGTATATACTTCATTTTGTGAAAGAAAAAAAAAGTTTCAAGAAATAAAATGTAAGTGAGCGCAAGCAAGCGCTGTATGTATATGAAGATCACAACCAGGAGTTTACAGTAACATACGATCTGTGTTGAGAATTTCAGCAGCCGATTAGCAGGTAGAAAGCAAGCGTTCAAACAGTTTTATAATTCATTATAATAGAAATCAAGTAATTGATGTGCGTGTTGAGTTCAGTGACAGGGCTTCAGATTGATTGACGCTTTTGGTATGAAAACAACTTGACTGCGTCAAAATACAGCAGGCGCTGATGCTTTGACGTGACGAGCTTGGTGTGAAAAGAACTTAACCGAAAACAATAATTTCATAGTGTATAAAAAGCGAAAGCACCGAAAAAAAAGATTTGCATAAAACTCAAATAGCTAAAAATAAGCACAATGGTTTCGCTCAGCATTTAATAAACAGAACAGAAAATAAAAAGGTTGAACAAACAAACACAAACACAAAATAGGACACGGCACTTACGCCAAAATAAATAGACAAACAAAACGAACTAACACTTAACAAACGGTGCACGGAGACAAACAAACACGGTGATTACTAAACACTTAATATTATTTTCCTTAATTTTACGTTCTCCTTCTCTCTCACCCGTTCTCCACTCTCGAACACCCAACCCCGAGTGAAAGAAATGTGCATCTATATATATATATATATACTGTTGTGCTGGGATTCAATTACTAATTAATTATTCACTTGAATCCCAGCACGTGAATTAATTCTGTGCAACCCCGTGCTCACATACTATACTTTAAATGCACGTGCAGTGATGTGCAGTCCCGTGCCTAAATACAAATATACAATTTAAATCACACGTGAAACACAGACCTGTTTATATACCGTGTACCAATCTCTATACACCAACATTAACACACGCAACATACAACACATAACACACACATGCACACAGGGGCGGGGCACATTGCCACAGTGATATAATCTAATATTAGTATATCACACACATCCTGAAGTGCCTTATTGCTTACTTAAATGTCAGCTTCTGGAATTGCTTTGCATAAGAGTGTGTGTGTGGTGGTGTTCCAGATCAATAATGAAAAAACACATGGCAGAGCAGAATATTTTTTTTATGGAAATACACGTGTGATGTTCCTCAGATGCACTACATTTTTATTTTATTTTATTATTATTATTATTTTTTTAATATTTCCTATTGTAGGACTTTGAAGGTATTTACTTAAAGTAATTTTAATCCCCGCTGGTCTGTTAGATGACATGACTGAAGAAGAGTTTGATCAGGGAGGCTGGAGTGGAGTGGACTAGGGGACCAAAACCAGAGAGACAATTTCTAGTATAGGTCAAACAGCAGTGACTTTTTTTATTGCAATCCTTTTATTTAAAATAAATATAACCTAGCTAAAGTGATGGCACAAATTTAATTAAAAAAAAAAAAAAAAAGCTTACCATTATACAGTGGTACTCGGTCCAAAAATATTTAAATCAGTTTCTCAAATGTTGTGTTTTTTTTTGTTTTTTTTTAAATATTATAATTTTATTTATTTATTGGGGAAACAAAATTAGATTTATTATGAACAGTTTTTGTACAATGTGTAGGAAATAAACCCTACAGATGAAGTCCTGAGACAACTACTAGACAAGTCAAATTGATGTTGCAAGTTTAAAGAAGTTTGGGTTGGGGTTTAGTTGTGTTGCAGAACAGGCACATAGACTATCATGAGCTAGACAATTCCCTTTGCAAGTTTGTTTTTGTTTGTGTGAAGAATGAACCAACTTTTAAACTGAATTATTCAGTTATTATTATTTGTGTATTTAGCAGACGCCTTTATCCAAGGCGACTTACAGAGACTAGGGTGTGTGAACTATGCATCAGCTGCAGAGTCACTTACAACTACGTCTCACCCGAAAGACGGAGCACAAGGAGGTTAAGTGACTTGCTCAGGGTCACACAATGAGTCAGTGGCTGAGGTGGGATTTAAACCAGGGACCTCCTGGTTACAAGCCCTTTTCTTTAAGCACTGGACCACACACCCTCCTTAAATTGGTATTTGTAATAGATTGTAATATAATCTCATACATAAACCTTTCTTTTGTTTGTGATTGTGTATCTTTTCCATCTGCATTTACTTTTATTTTTAGCAATATCTTACGAACCAATCATCCGACTGTGTTGGAATGATGGAGGCATATGAATATTTATATATTTATTCCTGATCATAGATTTAAATGTTCTGAAAACATGACATTCACATCTCAGTTGACAAAACCAAGATGTGCGATGCTTGTTTTGAAGTGCTTTTAGCTCGCCCTTGCATTGAAAACTGACTCCTCTTTCCAGCAATGTATGGCGTCCCATTTCCTTTGGATGGAGAGGGCACTTCGCCTAGAATGCTTTGTCACACCATGCTATTCAAATAAATCAAAACACTTTTTGAGTAACCTCCTAATTTGACTTTACCTTTATGAACAGCACCAGTTTTTATATTACAAATATGTGAACACATTAAAAACAGTTCATTCTCAGTAAAAAAATGTCAGTTTGAAGTAAAATCATTTGTATTCTTTAAATATGATATGGCAACTTAAAACTTGATCTTATGCCAGATACTATATGTCCTTTTAAACATTTTTTTTCAACCAATAACATGATGTTTTTTTCTTTTCTAGGTCTTTTATCAAATTCAGACCATCCCTACAGCAGATTTGAGAATGATTAAAAGTGCAATCAAGATGTGCTGGTTTTAAGGGTGGAAGGGGCAGACGGTTCTACAAGTTGTACACAGTTTATTTTTTCTAATTTAACTCCTATTTTCATGTACACAGTCATTGATTTTGGTTGCTATAATTCACTCTCCGAGCTGTAAATTTAATAAGGACGAAAGTCTTTGTTGCATTAAAGGGTTTGCTGATTTTGTTAATATGTTCCTACTTCCAAGTAAAATATTTTCAAACTGTAACATTGGTCACATTTATACTTTTCACACTAAGTATATAAATATTGTTTAGAATTTTTCCGCTTTGTGCTCACTAGCATTCTGAATGACCCCTCCCTTCATTTAAAGAAGTAATCTTTAAACGGTTGTGCATTGATGATTGTTACTGACTTCATTGCTGTGCTTATTAAAACAAGATGCCTGTAAGCTGTTAAGAACATTTAAATTATTTTAATCTTTCTTCATAATCAATTATGATTTTTCATATTGTCGTATGTACTATTTCAAGGCACCAAAAGAGACTATATATTTTAGAACGTTTCTAAATAAAATGCAATAGAAATATTCATGTTTAACTGTATGCAACAGCTTTTTCTCAGACCTGGATTAGCAGTAATCTTGCCCTGTTGAGATCTATACATGGTTCCTTTTTGTTAGTGTATGTTTCATTTAAGTACCCATCAGTGGAAGCACATATTGAGTTTTCATAGTGGCATACAATTGAAGTGTGATTTAGTTTTGATTAAGAATCTGTGAACTTCAGTTGACACAATTATAGCCCTTATGTCATTATCATATCATGAACGTTAAAAAAAAAAAAAAAAAAAAAAATACTACCACCAATCAGTGTTGCCCTACAAACAAAGCTTCTCAAAAGTATTGTATAATGATTGCCTAATCTTTGGTTAAGGGTACTGAAATACTATACTGTAGTTTATTCATCACCACTCGGCACCTTTTATAATGCTCATTTTAGTTAAACAGGATTTATTAATGAAATGTATACTTTTGAACCAGAATATCTGGAGAGGATAGTCCCACATTACTGCTAATTGTAAGGCTGAGACAACTGCTTCAAAATTGTCTGTACGTTACTATATTGCAACTAGTGGCAAAGGAAGTATAGAATATATACTGTACATACTTAACCAGAAATTATATCTGACAGCTAAAATATACAAAATACTGTCATTTAGTTTAGTGTTGTTAACATAGTGGAGGACATTTTGCATAACGTTTATATATATATATATATATATATATATATATATATATATATATATATATATATATATATATATATATATATATATAAAAATTTGTGGCAGACTAGGGGGAGGAGAAGAAACAAACGTAGTCCAAGAGGGGCTTAAAGACTACATTCCCCAAAATGCCACGGGAAGGAGCCAGGATGAGGTACACTTGGCTCTAAAAATTGATGAATGTTACCTGCCTGTGATTAGCAGCCAGGTATTTAACAGGCCAGCATTGTTTGTTCTGGGCAGTCTCCGGTCTGTGGGAAGAGAGAAGCTGTCACATTGAATAGACCTGTGTGGTTTTAAAAAAAAAAAAAGGTAGTGTGTGAACCTTTTTGTTTGTGTGGTGTATTGTTTATTTTTGTTCTGTGTAAAAAATAAAAGTGCAATTCTGGTGTGTGGGTCTGTGTTTTAAAAGGGCAAGACGAACCTCAGCTGTGAACTGTGTTTATATATATCTATATATATATTAATTATACAGAGAGAGAGAGAGAGTGAATGAGAGAGAGAATATGAATAGATATCATTTTGAACAAATTGTCCTGACTGTTTTTAAAATATCCAGCAGTAAATGGAAGCATTTTAACCAGCTAAATGCGGTTGTGAGTTCACCTTTTGCTCTTAATACGGTTTATATACACACACACACACAGAGTTTGGTTACAAAGGGCAGCGACAACCACACTAGTTAATCCTTTTCAGAGAAAGTATCGAGTGCGGTTATTAATTCAGTTCGGTTAGTTAATGCGCATTAAATGTGTGTGTATTACAACCGCAGTTGGTGCTCAGTGGATGTCTGCACAACTAAAGATGTTGTTTTAGACATTTCCATGTGATAAACATGGCTAATTTTATATATATATATATATATATATATATATATATATATATATATATATATATATATATATATAGTGCCTTGCAAAAGTATTCAGACCCCTGACCAATTATCTCATATTACTGAATTACAAATAGCACATTGAAATTTCATTCTGTTTGATATTTTATTTTAAAACACTGAAACTCAAAATCAATTATTGTAAGGTGACATTGGTTTTATGTTGGGAAATATTTTTAAGAAAAATAAAAAACTGAAATATCTTGCTTGCAAAGTATTCAACCCCCACACATTAATATTTGGTAGAGCCACCTTTCGCTGCAATAACAGCTTTAAGTCTTTTGGGGTAAGTATGTACCAGCTTTGCACACAGTGTCGGAGTGATTTTGGCCCATTCTTCTTGGCAGATTTGCTCCAGGTTGTTCAGGTTAGTTGGACGACGCTTGTGGACCGCAATTTTCAAAAAATGTGCCACAGATTCTCAATGGGATTGAGATCAGGACTGGGCCACTGTAGGATATTCACCTTTTTGTTCTTGAGCCACTCCAATGTTGCTTTGGCCTTGTGCTTGGGATCATTGTCCTGCTAAAAGGTGAATTTCCTCCCAAGCTTCAGTTTTTTAGCGGACTGAAGCAGGTTCTCTTGCAGTATTTCCCTGTATTTTGCTCCATCCATTCTTTCTTCAATTTTAACAAGAAGCCCAGTCCCTGCTGATGAGAAGCATCCCCACAGCATGATGCTGCCACCACCATACTTCACTGTAGGGATGGTGTGTCTTGAGGCATAGGCAGTGTTAGGTTTGTGCCACACATAGCGCTTTGAGTTTTGGCCAAAAAGCTCTTGGTCTCATCTGACCACAAAACCTTTTCCCACATTGCAGCTGGGTCACTCTCATGCTTTCTGGCAAACTCCAGACGTGCTTTCAGATGGTACTTTTTGAGTAACGGCTTCTTTCTTGCCACCCTCCCATACAGGCCAATGTTACGCAGAGCTCTTGATATGGTTGACTGGTGCACCATTACTCCACTCCCAGCCACTTATCTCTGTAGCTCCTTCAAAGTGATTGTTGGCCTCTCTGTGGCTTCTCTCACAAGTCTCCTTCTTGTTTGAGTGCTGAGTTTTGAGGGACGGCCTTTTCTTGGCAGTGCCTGGGTGGTGTGATGCAGCTTCCTCTTCCTGATTATTGCTCCAACTGTGCTCACTGGGATATCCAAACACTTGGATATTATTTTGTACCCTTTCCCTAATCTATGCATTTGTATTACTTTATCTCTAACTTCTGTAGAATGCTCTTTGGTCTTCATTTTCCTTCAGATTCACAGCCTGACCAATGATCCTTCAACAGTGGGGTTTTTATCCAGAAAATGTGAGCAACTTTAATGGTTCACAGGTGGAGGCCAATGGTAAGGTAATTGTGTCCTCGTTAGGGCAATTTCTTTCATCGGTGTAAACTGGGAGCTTCCACAGCACGGGTTGAATACTTATGCAAGCAAGATATTGCAGTTTTTTATTTTTCTTAAAAATATTTCCCAACATAAAACCAATGTCATCTTACAATAATTGATTTTGAGTTTCAGTGTTTTAAAATAAAATATCAAACAACAAAATTTCAATGTACCATTTGTAATTTAGTAATATGAGAGAATTGGTCAGGGGTCTGAATACTTTTGCAAGGCACTGTATATATATATATATATATATATATATATATATATATATATATATAGAGGTGACTGATGAGCCAAGTTGATTTTGTAATATTGATGAATAATAAATTCATAACTGGTAAATAGTGCATAAACTTTTTTTAATCAAAGTACAGTAATAATATTTTTTTGTAAAATATATATTTTTGGTTTTGCAACTTAAATAAAACAATATGGGACAATTCATCTCCCCAAATGCCACAGTGCGACCGCAACTCGTTTCCCCACCCATAACCAAACGTCGCATCTGTGTGTTTTGGCACTCCAGGACATGTCTCACTAAATGACAGACACACATATAAGACTCTTTAGACATGCATACATTTTTAATCCAGGCAAGTCGTTCCCACCAGCCTTCTGTTCAGAAGATCGCCCAAATGTTTCGATCTACCGTCATGGTACTACAGGTCGTCGCCACTGTATTTAGCAGTGCAGTAAAATCAAAATGGCGTCTCTGCTGGTTTTGCAGAAAAGAGCATAGCTGTGCTTGACGAGCTCTCGATCGATTACGTACAGTACTTTCTTCCAAAAGCAAAAATGAAAACACAGCCTCTATGTTGTCACACAAAACCTCATGATCGCAATGTAATGATGGCCCGAGTTCAGTGGTTTGTTCAAACAGGGAGTGCACTCACTTCAGTAATGAAAGGTGTTTAAACAGCGAGTGCCGTTTGTAAATACGGTTGTCAAGCCAACTGCAGAGTGTGTGTACCTAGCCTAAGCGATTTCCAGATGGACAGATCAATACTTCATAAAGTTGTGTATGTAAATAAGGAAGAACTTTAAAATCTCAAAGTGTTGCCATTCATGCTCTAAACATTCACATTTCTTCAGAAACAGTTTTATGTGTTCTTTTATTTATTGTATTTCTATTAAATAGTCTATGGGGTTTACAATAAGTAACCCGCAGAGTATTTGGCAATATTTGCTGCGGTTTCAATCTATTGGTTTTACTTTTAAAACAAGTCTGCTGCGACACAGACACATTCAATTGCTGTATTATTAAACCATTTAGTTGAATACTGGCAGCTGAACAAATGCTCTTTATCTGAAATGTGAAATTATTGAAATTTGCCCATCATGTCAGGACCAAAAGAGGGTCATTCATGACTTAATAGAAAAGCATTTTTCTTTTGCTAGCACAAAAACACATAAATAGCTGTCATGTACCAAAAACCCACAGGGGCAATGACTGTCATGATGATTTAAGGATGTCACTAGCAAGAAATGCAAGATTTTGGGAGTATGTGAAATAGATTTTTCAAGTCTGGAAGAATACATAGCATTTTCAGTTTTACCCTCATTATTCTTAAAGAAAATTCTGGAATGAAATATTACTGTTTCACAGAACAGTGGTCAAATGTCATTTGTTATCTTTAGGGTTTAAATATGTTTTTTTTCCCATTTCCATCTACTGTATATCAAAAGATTTCCAACCAATTTGTTTTTAAAGTTACGAATATTTTGACTACTAGATGCGTCTCTTAAATAATATTTGTATATGTGTATTACACACTGTTTGAAGTGTATTCTAAAAATAATCTATAATAATCCTTTGTATGGGTTAAAATTCACCAGAATAAAATTAACTTTCATTTGTTCATTGGATTTCTCGTTTTTCATTTCTATGCACTTTAAGGCTTTTTTTTTTTAATATGGTTTGCATTGAAATCATTGTTTTTTCCTTTCCTGTCTACTGTTTCTTTTCTTCTACTGTGTTAGTCATGGAGGAACATAGGGTGCAGACATTACTAAGTGTTTGGGGATATTTCTTAGCAGATATTAATTTTGTCATTCATCTAATAGGACTTCTAATTTTAGGTTTTGACCCTGATACAAAACTGAAACCAAATATATAAAAAATACAATGTCTGAAGCATGAGAAATAAATAAAAGCAAACTTGCTGCATGTGTGATATGCTCTGGCAAGTGACTTTTTCCTAATCTGCTTTCCTCTTCTGTAAAATGCTTTAATTTGCCATTTACGTTATGAAATGGTACAACACCTCAACTATAATGGGCAGCAATGTGGAGTAGTGGTTAGGGCTCTGGACTTGACCAGAGGGTTGTGGGTTCAATCCCAGGTGGGGGACACTGTTGCTGTACCCTTGAGCAAGGTACTTTACCTAGATTGCTCCAGTAAAAAAAAAAAAATAAACTGTATAAATGGGTAACTGTATGTAAAAATAATGTGATATCTTCTAGCAATTGTAAGTTGCCCTGAATAAGGGTGTCTGCTAAGAAATAAATAATAATAATATGTCACCAAATTGTACAAGTACTTGCATCATCTTGTTGTTAAATCATCTTGTACTTGCACTGAACTGCTCCATATTTTCTGTATCTTGTACTTGGTTTTACACTTAAAGGTATCTGCATTCACGTTTTTCATAATTACTCTTATTTGAAATTGTCCATTTGTACTTACAATGTGCTTTTAATGGAATATACTCTTAAGCAAACATTTTTACTGTTGCCTGCTCTTAGTCGAATTTGCTCTTAATGTAATTATTTACTGTTGTTTATTTTGCTCTTATTTGTATTTGATCTTTCCATCTGCTGATTTTACTGTACTGCTTGTATCTGTAATGTGATATTCTGTAATGTGATACTTTTTGTATTGTGATATTTTGTAACAACTGTAAGTCGCCCTGTATAAGGGCGTCCGCTAAGAAATAAATAATACAAACTTTTAATTTGTCTGGCAAAATTGTGACATTTCGAAATCTAACATGAAATGCTGTACTACTATTATGACTCCTGGTTGACTTTTGCGATATAATTTTGTAGTTTCCTTGATTACATGATGTTAAATAAAAGTGATGTTGTAAATGATGTTCATATAGTTCTTTTTAAAATGATGTCTCAATCCTAAAATTCTAGGTAATGCAAAACTTTTGGCCATAGCTGTACTCATCTTAAGCTGGGACAGCCAGACTGGGTGAGTGCTGAGGCAGTCATGCTCCATGATGACTCCAAAATCATATCTGATAAAAGAAAATAATGGATTCAGCTACCTAGTCAAAACGCTCCTTTTTAGAAAGATTAGAACTCGCAGCAGAAAAGTCTGTGTTGTATACATCCAATTTGTACCTATATATGTGTCTTCATTCCGATTATTAAAAAAATAAAAATGTAGGGGTGTAGGGAGAGATGAGGGACTGGTGGTAGCTGGGTGCAGTCTGGTCAAGGCATCGGTAGGCGAGTACAAGAGTCTTGAACTGGATGCGAGTGGTGATCGGGAGCCAGTGGAGCAGTGGAGTTGTGTGGGAGAAGCGAGGCAGAGAGAACCCCAGGCGAGCTGCGGAGTTCTGGATGAGCTGGAGTGGACGGGTGGCGGACGCAGGGAGGCCGGCCAGGAGGGAGTTGCAGTAGTCTAGGCGGGAGAGTACCAGGGCCTGGACGAGGAGTTGCGTGGAGTAGTTGGTGAGGAAGGGTTGGGTTCTTCGTATGTTGCTCAGGAAGAATCGGCAGGTGCGTGCGAGAGTGGAAATGTGCTGGGAGTAGAAGAGGCAGGGGTCCAGGCTTACTCCAAGGTTCTTGGCTGAGGAGGAAGGAGAGAGCGTGGTAGATTCTAGAGGAATGGAGATAAGAGAGATTAGAGGAGGGGGAAGATGAGGAGGGGAAGGAAAGGAGGTCAGATTTAGAGGGGTTGAGTTTGAGGTGATGCGAGTGCATCCAGGAGGAGATAGCAGACAGACAGGTAGAGATACGGGAGTGGATGGTGAGGTCAGAGAGGGTGCAGGAGAGGAAGATCTGAGCATCATCAGCATAGGATGCGATGAGGGAGCCCAGGGAGCGGGTGTAGAGAGATAACAGGGGAGGATCTAAGACTGATCCTTGGGGGAACCAGGCCAGAGCAGTGCCAGAGATTCCCAGGTCAGCGAGAGAGGATAGGAGAATAGAGTGATCGACAGTGTCAAAGACATCAGAGAGATCAAGGAGAATTAGGACAGAGGAGAGAGAGGCAGCATGGGCAGAGTTTAGCGAGTTAGTGGCAGACAGGAGAGCAGTTTCAGTGGAGCGAGCAGAGAAAAAAAACAGATTGGAGAGGGTTGAGCAGAGTGGTTAAACAGGAAAGCAGAGTGGTTAAACAGGAAAGGGTAAGAGGGAGACAGGACGGTAGTTCTGGAGGGTGGGGTCGAGGGTAGGTTTTTTGAAGGGGGGTGATAGAGGCCAGAGAGGTGAGAGGTGTTAAGAAGGGAGAAGATGAAGGGGAGTAGAGATGGAGCAGCAGCTTGAAAGAGGTGAGTGGGGAGAGGGTCCAGGGAGCATGTGGTGGGTTTGTGGCCCTGGAGGAGGGAAGAGAGGTCAGACTCTGAGAGGGTTGAGAAGGATGAGAAGGAGGTTGAGTTAGTAGGGGAGACAGAGGGTGTTGGGGAGGGAGAGGTGTTAAAGAGTTTGCGGATATCAGAGATTTTAGAGGAGAAGAAAGATGCAAAGTCGATAGAGGAGGGGGGGGTTGAGGAGGGAGGAGAAGGTAGAGAATAGTTTCCGTGGGTTGTTAGTGGAGGATTGGAAATAGAAGCGTTTAGCAGAGGAGAGAGTAGAAGCGAAGGAGGAGAGGAGGGAGCAGTAGAGGTCTAGGGCAGCAGGGAGTTTGGTTCTCTTTCATTTCTTTTCAGCACAACGCAGTTTGGTTCTTGCCGAGCAGAGCACAGAGGGGAGCCAGGGTTAGGGAGAGCGGTGGAGGCGAGGACAGAGGGGGAGAGAGAGCGGAGGTTACGGTGGGAGGTGACAGTGGGGTAGGTGGAGTAGGGAGAGAAGGGAGAGACAGAGAAAAAGAGATGAAATAGTGATCAGAGAGGTCCAGAGGGATGACATGGAGGGGCAGCATGCAGATCTGCCTTTCCAAGACAAGGAACCTATTAGAAGACTGAGAGAAGACTTAATGTTGCTTGATATCCTCTAGGCGCAATCCTATTTCAAGAGACCATTGCATAGGTTTGGCTCTACAAACAAGTATGTACCTACTTACAATACAAATATAGAACTGCAATTGTCATTAAAATAGTATAATCATTATTTAGCATAATTATTGAGAGCCCAAAAAATATGAACCAGCGTGCCAAAGAACTCACTTTTAATGAAACAGCCCATAAGCTGTTTCATTAAAACATTTGGCAAGTGCATATGACAGCTACAGTCTTGACAGGACCTTTTGTAAATGAAACTTTGAATTTAAATAAATGACTTGACAATTGAAACATGAAATGGTGTTTAGAGTTGAGTGGTGTGTATTTAAGTTGCTTTAAACCATATCCTTGCAGTCATGACTGGCTGCCAATTGCACTTGCCAAATGTTTTAATGAAACAGCTTATGGGCTATATTCAAGGGTTTGTTGGCCTGCATATATGCCCCTACCCCCTGAGGGCACTGGTTGCCCACCCACCCCTGCACTGGTGAGTGGAATGATAACCAAGGGGCTGAATTGAGCGGATTCCTGTTGAAGATAACTATGACTGGTAGATTACTGTATCTCCTGAGAGCCTGAGGAGAAAACTCCTTTGAAAAATATGTCTGTGCTCAGGTAAGCCTCATGTGGTAGCTATTAGGGACAAGGGCATGCAATGTTCTCCTTCCTTTCTTTGAAACATGAAGGGTACTTGAAGGGATGAAGTGACCTGACACAAGATCACGGTAAGGCTTTCCAACTTTTCTGAAAGGATTAGGATTTGTTTGATATATTGAATAAAGAATAGGCTTGCTGGGAGCTGGTGTATACAGGCAACTCGTTAAAAACAGTAGCAAATTACTTACAATATACAATAGTATCATTTGTATACGAAATTTATAAAGCCATCTATAGTCAATTTTACAAATAATGTGCCAAATGACTGCTATTTATCTTTATGTTGGATTTCTGTTGTAAACTGGTATCCAGCAAGCTTATAATTAGAAGAGGAAGCAACACGATTTAAAACATGGAAGGTAAAAAGACCTGGTACAGGAAGAAAGGCTAAACGTTTTAAATTGTTAATCCTTGCATTATATTGTTAATCCTTATATTATATTGGTGGACATCACTTCAATCATTCTAGTCATGCAACAACCTCGTGTTCATATGTGATAATATGGGCACAACTAAAAAAAGATATATATACAATGGCTGGAAGCAATGCCTTTCCTACATCAATATGTTTAACAAGATTCCACGGAGTTATATTTTAGGTGGGGAATCTGAGGATATCGTTTTTGCATCATTGCAGTGCCACCTGAGTGAAAGAAGCTGCCAAGTCACTTTATTTAGCTTGAATATGTAACAAAGTTTCAGCAAATAAGATACAGCACTTATTTTGCATGTTTTTGCACCTTAAACTACAATAAAGAGCCCCAGTCTAAACTGTGCCATGTTCATTGGCAAAACAAAATTAAAATGAGTGACTTGATGAGAATGTCCAAAATCTCTTTAAAATTAAATACACACTATACTATACATTTCAATAACTAAAATTGTAAATGGAGGCAATATTTAATTATCTTGAATTATCTTCACATGTTTAAAAGAGAATTGACTGCCGTTCAAATACAAGGCCAACGAACAAAGAAAAAACAAATAATATAAATGCAGTTTCAGAACCTACCATGCTAAAGACCCCCTTTTTTCGTTTTAGCCGCTTTGGGAGACTTTTACATCGCTTACAGCATCTAGCATAAGTATAAATGATGACGGAGCTTGCACTGCGGTCGTTACTTTTGAATGACGGTTTCAGTACCCTATTGTAATCTCTATTTACTCTAGGTACCCAGTCAGTGAGCTACATGGGCGGGATATTCAGATGAAGCGTGTTTTTTTTTTTTTCCTTCAAAGAGAATCCCAAAAAAGACAACCAGACTCAGAGAAAATCAGTGAAAGCAGGCAATGTGAGCTGCTGATGTGCAGAAGACTAGGCAATATTTTTGTAACTGCCCTTGTTGTTAAGTTTTGTGTAGCCAACCCGTTATTCTCTTTGGTAATTTTGTTTATTTTGAAAAACTGAAAAATGAATCTTGCAAATGGAGAAACATGAAAAAGTAGAAAGTAAAAACACATCTTTGAAACGGGGGCTGCTTGCAGAATACATTTCCTGTGTTTGACAGCAAAGACGGAGTAGAAGAAGCACCCGTTTAAACTCAATGCTCTTTTGTTCCACGTTATTGTATTTGATTGATACGGGATCTATACAGTTTGAAATTCTCATTAAAAAAAAAAACAAGAACAAAACAAACAAACAAATAAAAAAACGTAATTGAGATGTGTGACTTAATGCCAGCCACGCAACCCACCGAAAAAATGGGCAAAATGAAAAAGTTGCGAAGAACTTTGTCAGAGAGTTTCAGCCGGATTGGTAAGTAACATAGGATCTTTGATTTAGATGAAGACAAATATGAAATACTTTGGATATGTGTATATCGTGGATTTTTTTGTATGTGTTGATGTCGAAAGATTCACTGAACAAAAGTGAAGGGGTAGGGGCAGCACAGCCACAGACTGCGTGTGAAAAATGATGGGGAAACGACATAACCCCATTGTGATTATCAGGAGCCTATTAATTAATGCAATAGACCCTTTATGTTGAAAAATGTAATGTAAATTAGCTAAAAGTAATGACGCTCAGTGCCAGAGTTACATTTTTGGGGTAGGGGTGGACAGTTATGTTAAAAGTCGCTATTGTAATTTACAGAATTTAAAAACAGATGAATATTTCCCTCGTCAGGAATAGAAATACATCTGGCAAAATGTTACACTATCGACTTTATGACTGTTATGTAAGTAACACGGAGACAGCCTTGTTTAACCCCAGGCCATACATGGCAATTGACTTATAAAACATGTTTAATTGCGATGGGTCTTTCGTTAGACAGTACTGTACGTGTACCAAATATATACTATGTGCCAAGGTTACGACTTGGCGTGATTCTAAGCAGTGGCATTGCTCAGCAGTGGTTAGGGCTCCAGGTGGGGGACACTGCTGCTGTACCCTTGAACAAGGTACTTTACCTAGATTGCTCCAGTAAAAACCCAACTGTATGGGTAATTGTATGTAAAAATAATGTGTAAAAAATAATGTAATTGTATGTAAAAATAATGTGATGGCTTGTAACAATTGTAAGTCGCCATGGATAAGGGCGTCTGTTAAGAAATAAATAATACATAGCCATACTCTTAGGTAAAACTACTGTAAAATAAGAAAAAAATAGATATTTGTAAATGTCATAATGCATAATTATATAAATTATGCTTTAAACGATGTAAAAGCTGCAGATCTGTTTTAATAACTAGTAAATATGGTGTGGCATCTACATCAAAGAGTTAGAATGTTGCTTTATTTTAGAAACTATTGAATATATATATATATATATATATATATATATATATATATATATATATATATATATATATATATATATATATATCCTTTGATTTGCCAATTGAAATTAAATGTGTATCTGGGTCTCTTATAATGACTTTTAAGAAGCATCAGATAACACAAATTGTGTTGAAGATAATTGCAATCATCTTACACTGTCCTAGAGCTGCTAAAATTGCGAAACATCTCAAATATTTATCAGTTTCTTTGTGTTACTGGCTAACAGTGCCTTAATTAAAACATAACCTTTAGTTAAACAGTCAAGCATTGTATGACTGAATAACAGATTAAAGTAATTGTCTGCATTTTATTTAATTTGATGTCATTTGAAATTCTGCACATTTAAATGCAGTGCATCTTCTCACAGTCAGTTTGATGGGACAGTGGTACTTGAATGATAATTTGCTTAGCATGCTATGTTATTTTTAGAAATGGAGGTTAAAACAAAGAAAAGTGTGCTAAGCTTTTTATTAGGGATCCCCTCTTAGATGACACACGCTTTTGGTCACACATAACAGTAAGTGCCTGGTGGTAATAAATGAATGTTGATTAAAAGTTAAAAATAATGAAGCATGAATTGTGTTGTGAATAGCCTGAGGTAGGCCTACATTTTGCAAAAAATAAAGTAAGTGATTAATGCAATGAAAAGGAAGTGCTTTTTTGACCCCAAGAAAAGTGCCATTGAGACCCAGCTGTCAAATATTGACTGTGGTAAAGTGCATTATTTTTTAACCCCATGCTCTGCTCAGTCTGCAGGAATGACAAGTGAGCCTTGCTTAGTAGAAAAAACAAAACTATAGACTTTTGAATCACTGATCTATGGCCGAAGGTAACTTCTTTTGTTTTATGTGAACACAAGCTTTCAATGAAACAGAGTACAGGAAAGAGAAAGATTAGAAAGTGGTCTCCTGCTACCCTCGGTGACCCCAGATGTTGAGTTTGTATGGATTCAATAGGAATTCAACAGGAAGTCCTGTGTTTGTTCATACATAGTTACATCTGAATTACTGACACTAATTATAAAGTGCTGTCACATTAAAAAAAAAAACCAAAGCCATGATAAGAAAAGACAAAGAAACTGCAGCCCTTGGATATTCCTGTTCAACTGCACTATTTGAGAGACCCCATGTATTTTCCTGTCAGAATTAGTGCTATTTCCCTCACACACAAATGACTAATAACTCTGTTCCCTGCTGGGATGAGTATAGATTTGCGGCACGTGCCCTTTGGGTAGCAATTTTCTTCTCTCTGAAGTGTTTTCTTTTGTGTTAAATGGGGAAAGAAGAAACATCTGACCTTGGAGGAAACACAGATCATTGGCAATTGTTTTTAATTGCAGGACTGGCATGCATGATTTGTAAAAGTTTAAACATTTAATGCGTATTATTATCACACAAGTCTGTTTGATGGGCAGTGATCTGAGTGATACAGTTTGGACAAGCACTGACTGTATACAAGACCAGGAGTAAAACAAAGAAGGGAACTCTAAGCTATTAGGTACTGGAAACATCGACAATATGTGTACATTGTGTTGGGGACAAGGAGAGACCTACAGATTTTGGAGCCTTTGTACCTGATTTTCAAAACTGTATTTAAATGTATTGTCTATTAATAATTGTTTACCTTTTTGTGGGTTGTCAATTTCCATTATTGTTTGTTGTCATTATAAATAAAGAGTAGAATAATATATTATTTTGCTGACAACTAATGACATTTAGATCTGTGCAGTTCTATTGAGGCCATAACCTTGGACTTGAACCATTTTCAGCCAATCAGAGGATTTAGTTTATCTGGGTTGTTTTATAATGTGTTTTTTCCCCTTAGAACTCGGACCTGTTTAAAAATATATCAACCTAGATCACGTCCACTTTTGTTGGATAATCTTCAGGGTCCCTGGAACAACTATGGGATTTAAATTAGATAACTTTGAGTAAACTGTTACAAGATGTTACCATGTGGTTAGTTATGAAATTCTGTTAATTCAATTCTGTTAATGATAATCCTGCCATATAAGTGATGATACTGGATGAGGCAAGTTGTATCTTTTTGTTTTTGTTTAGGAAGGTAAGAAAATAAAGTTGTATGGTATTTATAATAGATTTTCAACTCTAATTCAGTATAAATTAAAAAACACATTAGCACCAATGTAGGGAACAAATAGCTAGGTTGGATATATGGGGGTTCTGGGTTACAAAACTATATTGGCTTGTGGTTGTGAATTGCTTGAGCAATGCTTGTAGTCCTATTTAAATTTAAAGATTCATTTGTTACCAGGAGAAATCACAACTTATATTGATTAATGTCATCTTTTTTCTTAGGTACACATTCAGTACAGTCATTTGTACTGGTCTAAAGGGGCTGCTCAAGCCTTACAGTAATGCATATTGTTCAAACATTGTAAATGCATGGGCTTATACATGGGTGAACTCACGTTCTGATTTGGTTTCATATAAAAACCAGTGCAGCTGTGTTCCCGGTATAAGCACCATTGCTGAAGATAAGTGCAAATACTATACAAAAGCATGTAAGCTGTGATGGGTGAAAAAAACAAAAAAAAAACCATATTAAAGCCGTGTACAGGCCTATGTGGATTTCTAATAGATTTGTTTGACATTTTTCTCTTTTTAAAAAATAATCCTGCATATCTGACATAAGTGCCCCCAGCATTACATATTATTTATTATTTATTATTTTAATAGAAAATAAAATGCTAATAATACTGATTTTCTTTCTTCTTTTAAGCTTTCAAGAAAGATGACAATGACTTTGATGAGGTAAGTGACTTTATTTTGCATTTTAAATCAGGAATAGCAGTATTAAAATATAAGCTGACTTACTATAGATGCAGCCATATTTACATTCGTTTGGCTCATGTTTTCACTGCCAAGTGTAATTATTCTGAGTAAACAAGAGAGTGCTGCTTGATTATTTGAATCCTGCTGCCCTTTAGACAGTAAAGTTTACGGGTGCCTTCTATCAGTGTGATTTTAAAAAGACATGGTTGTTAGATCAGTAGGTATTTAACTTAAGTAATGAAACCAAGATGTGCTGTGTTTGAACAAGTTTCATGTGGGTCGGGGGACTACATCGCTATAATTGCATTTTTACCAGTATAACTGCACAGTTGAGGATTATTTACATGATTTGGGTCAGATGTACTGTTGTACTGTCTCTGTGTAAAAAAAAAATGAATGGCTGCCTGTGCTCCGATTGACTGAAATGACATGGAGAGACCTCCCTATCACACCCATGGTAACCAATGGGTTATATACTGCAAATACCATATTATAGCATTTTTTTTATGGTAGTACATCACAGTATAGTATATAAAGAGCACACACCATGAACATTCATAGGGCACTGTAGTTATTCCACCAAAGTGGATATCTGAGTAACCTGCAGTACATGATGGTAACGGCTTTCCTCTTGAGTGGACTAACCACAGCACTATATGAATGTTCAGGGAGTATTTATACAACAAGTATAATGTGTATATATATATATATATGTGTGTGTGTGTGTGTGTGTGTATATATATATATATATATATGTGTGTGTGTGTGTGTGTATATATATATATATATATATGTGTGTGTGTGTGTGTGTATATATATATATATATATATGTGTGTGTGTGTGTGTGTATATATATATATATATATATATATATATATATATATATATATATATATATATAAAGTATGTTTAAACCTGTATTTAGCTGAATTCATAGATTTAGATCAAACTCGGCAACACAGTGTAATTTGAGACAGGACGATTTGCAGCATTTAGCAGCATTGCATATATATATACGTTATTGTATAAAAAGTTAAATGTGTGTATATATCTGCTAAGAAAATTTTATAAATTGTTCAACAGAAACCAAGAGTGAATGCACATCCCTGTGTTTTCTGTGTAGTTAAAAACTTACTGTAATGATGTGTGCTTTATGGATAAACAACTTATTACATGTTTTTTTTTTATGTATATATATATATATATATATATATATATATATATATATATATATATATATATATATATATATATGTATATATATAAACTTGGTTTGATAAGCAATAACATGTTACAACCAGATGTTTAATTGTTCTTGAGGAATACACAATCATTTCCTAACCATTACAAACTCTAAATATTTTGGGACAGACGTCCAAAATGCTTATAGATACTTTAATTAGCCACAACTAATATGAGAGATTAATATCAGCTGCTATTAAGTTTCACTTAGGGTTTAAGTCATTTGCAGATTTTGACAGACTTTGACCTATAATTAGACAGTATGTTTTCTTAACAGTATCTTGGGTGGCTGTACAGTTCATGGAACTCTATTAACTAAATTGCTGGAGAGTCTTTTTGGTTTCCATTTATATGTTTTATAAACCAGGAGTGATGCAGTTTTTTTATTCATTCAGTACAAAACTGCTGCAGCCTCAGAGAAGCATTCGGCTGTGCCTTGCTGTCTCCACCAAGCAGCACTGTTTCAGACAGCACATTACTCATTCAAAGCTATCTTATATCTATGCATATACATGTAGGGTCAGGTTTTATCTGTCTGATGACAAAACATGGCATGGTATATCATTTCTGTACACAAAATACCTTAGAATGCATTTAATAATTGTGTGGTAGCAGAGATAACTCCACATTTGTTGTGACACTTGATTACATGATTACAGTGCCTTTGACAGTTATGGCGGTGGTGGACATACAGTATCTGGTTTAAAAATATGGCACAGATATATGTGTGTCTTCAAGGCAGCTTTCTGACTGTGTAAGAATTTAACCTAAGCTGGTTTTTCTTACAATTCTTTTACTGTTACAGTAAAATGGAATGCATGCTAAAGTTAAAGTACAAATATTTGACCACAGGAATGTTAGTTTTTCATAGACCATGCTTTTTTATATTAAATTCCACAGGTTT
The DNA here is from genome assembly GCF_902713425.1 of Acipenser ruthenus. Taxonomy (NCBI): domain Eukaryota; kingdom Metazoa; phylum Chordata; class Actinopteri; order Acipenseriformes; family Acipenseridae; genus Acipenser; species Acipenser ruthenus. The sequence goes on from NC_081192.1 coordinate 49,476,084, forward strand.
AGGGTGTGGCTGAAGCATTTGGCAGCATGCTATTATTATAAAGAAATAAGCGGAGATGTACTTTCTGATTCACCTTTTCTGGTTTTAGCTAGTTATGAGGAGGCCAATATAAGAAACAATATCAATAACAGAAACATTTAGGATAATGCACTGTGCTGCATTAAAATAATGTAATACATTTAGTATATGCAGGCACAGGCATCAGAAACATTTGTAACTGGAGAGACCTCAGGTGATCTTTGTGTGAGCAAGAAGGCAGGAATGGGAGGAGTGTGTGTAAAAGTTCCTTGAAGCAATATGATAACTCATCAAAAACAAACGGGGGCAATTGCCCCTCTCTTGTGCATAATTCAGTTATCTGACAGCTGGCAGGCATTATCCATTTACTTAGATTGGCATAATGTTGCCAAATAAGTTCCAGTTCGGCTTAATTAGTTATTGACATTAAGACATAGTGTTATTGATTTTGTCATTAAGATACTTAAAATTTCATATATCTTCCTCAGTGACCACAAATGTTCTCTATCCAAAACTAATTCAAGTCCTTATTTTCTCACCAGAGTATAAGCAACTTAATGAAACCACGTTACCCTATAAAAGCTGTGAGGAAAAGAGCTATTTAAAACCTTGAGTTAACCCCTTTGCAGCCGCCATTGAATATGTTCGATTCCCCTAATGGTCATCAGTTCTACGTTATGCCTTTCTTCCTTAGCTGTGTAACTATGGCAATCCATCATCAAACTGCTCCAGACTTCGCATTGAGACAGCCAAGGCTTCTGGGAACCAGACAGACTAGTCTGTTTACTTACATAGATTGATTGACAGGTTGAAGATGCTGTCTTTAATCTGTGTTTCCAGCACCACCAGCTGTCAATCACACACACACACACACACACACACAGACATTGAAAACATCTATATTTTAAGTACATTTTTTTGGGATATTCTAAATTTTAGAAATATGTTTATTTGTGCATGTAGACATCCCATTTAAGCTCTGTATTAGTATTAGCCACTGTATATATTATATTCCTCTTACATTTTCCATTTCATGTATTCTGTGAAAATAATAGTAACTGTATTTGTTTTATACCGTATTTGTTTCATTATATGTTAGTGTGATAGTGAAACAGACAACATTTATTATACAGGTATGTACATGTAAAATGCAGATAGAATGTAATGTAAGAAGGAGGAGGAGATGCCATGAATGATTTATATTTATTATTTGTACTTCTAAATATGTATTATGGACAGACATATAATTTAATATCAAATGTAGAAAGTAGGAGGTTATTATATATGCATATTTTTATACATCAAGATCTGTATTATAATAACTGTCAGTAAGTTGGCTCAATAGACAGTAGGTGGTGATGCCTTTTTATATATAAGTTCATTTTTATATTTATTTATTTATTTATTTATTTATTTATTTATTTATTTATTTCTGTATGTATTTATTTGTTTTTTTTAGATCTGTATTATAATCACTGGTATGGCATTTGCACACTGACGAGGAAGTGCTATAGGAGTGATTGAATTCAGATTCCTGGGCAGGTGTATAGACCCAGCTGTGGTCCTGAGGAATCTGGAGACAGAGTTGATTTCTTCCATTGTTACACATAAGACCAGGATGAGTGCATAAAAAACACAAACTGGGTAAAATACTGGCAGAACCTTGACATTGTTATACAGACAAGACAATGTTTGTATTGTTATGAAAATTACAGTTGATTACTATTTCACCATATAACATAACTATAGATTCATATAATTATTGTTAAATAAAAAAATAAAAAATAAACTTTACCCCGTGGTACATCAGGTAGCATACTTTTTTTTTTATAGAATGTTCTATTTAAGTTGTAGTGCCTGTCGATGATGGCTCTGTAGTTGACCGCAACAGGAGTTATGCGTCCTGAGCCAAAGGGCACTGTCGCTATTAGAAAACAATTTTTACCATTTTTTTTCTTTAAATAAACACCTTAAAACCTAGATTTACCTTGAACTTGTACTGATTCATCGGGTACCTTTCCGCTGAGTAAAACAGCCCTGAACATTTTTTAGATAAAGAACAAGGATGGCATACATATAAAAAAAACAAAAGAGTTTTTATTTAGCAAATTGATTTGTATTTTTTATTAACTTTTTTAAACCCCTGTTTATAATCAGGACATTGCCTGGAGAATGAATGGAGCAATTACTGAACAGTCTGTGGAGTCTAAACTACCAATACAATCTCTGATTAAATACCACTCTAATATGCCTCTACTAGAAGATGATTGGCTGACTGTACTGAATCATTTTCTAATGTTGAAGAAAGAACACCAAAAGGTTAAAAAAGTTTTTCATTTCTTTCATGGCTGTAAGGATGACAAGTCAGTAGTAAACTTGTACATCATCATCGCAGTGTATGGTCCTGATTCACTCCACGACATCCATTAGTCTTCCTCACACTCATATAGCAGATCTCTGGAGTCACCTGGTTGTTTCACCTCCACCTGACTGTAGTGTATCACTAATCTTCCAGGATCCATACCAGGATTTATTCTTATGATATCACATTACTCTCCCCAAAGGTGTTTTATGATGTGATTCTTCTTCATCCTGAATTTCCATCTCAATTAGTTATTGTTCAGCAAAAATCCTTTCCTTTAGCCTTTTGCTGGGTTAAAATAGCACTGTATATATCAGTACATTTCATTATGTTACCAAGGTTTTTGTGGTGATGGTCTGTGGTGCTGGGGGATGGTGGGTTGTTATTGCCCATTTTACCCCACTTACAATTAGCTTTCTAAATATCTTGGTGTCCCTTGATAAATATTAGTATATACAAATTGCCAAGGAAAACTGAATAGGAACTTCATGTCCACTACCTCAAATGTTATCCATTTACTACAATGCTGAACGGCTGAGTGAGATGTCTGTTCTTCATTTTATCCCCCTACAATGTGTTTCAGCAAAGTATTGATTGGCTGGTTTTAAGAGGGAACATTTGTCTAGCCAGGGGTACCAAGATATTTTGTGAACAAAAAGTCTTATTTGTTAAATGCATTAAAGCATTGTCTGTAGGGTTTGCAGTCTAGATATATATTAGACTGAGTGGATGCTATTGTCGTATATAGCCGGCTCTTTTGTACAGAGGTATCGGTGCTATGCTTTAGTGCGAGAGGTCCCGGGTTCACGCCCGCCCTCCACCTGTGTGTGAATTGCCTCGCCCTGTGTGATGCGCCTGCCTGCATTGACCTATATAACTACAATATATATGGAGTTCCCGTTTATGGCACTGATCCCTGAATAGCAGCATTAATATAACAATGTATTGGAATCTGTGGATTTGATAGATTCTGTAACACATGTAAGCTGTGTTTTTATTATTATTATTATTATTATTATTATTATTATTATTATTATTATTATTATTATTATTATTATCATCAAAAAAAACAACCCACAATAAAAAAATAAATAAAATAAAATAAAACTGTTGTACCATTTCTGGATTCATATTATTATTATTTTATAAAAAATATGATAGTAGTCATTAGACAGATCATGGGCATTGCTCTCCGTTTCATTTTTTTGTGCTGGCTTGCTGGCATATTATAGAACACTTTCTTTGACAAATCCATAAATGTTTTATATCAATCTGTAATCAATCTGTAGGTATGAGCACTGAGGGGTAGATGTACTAAGATGAGCCAGTCGCAGTGCAAACATACCGCAGTTTGCATTTATGTTACGACATTTTGCAAAGGGCACATTTTGTCGTATGTACTAAGAAAAAATATGTTAATGAAGAGAGCCACAATATACTAATTTAAATATTATTTGCGTCATCTTAGTGAGATCTCTATTAAGAGTTGTGCGACATTATTTCAAATAAAATAGTGGCAGTTGAGTTGTGGTTTGCTGCAGCAGAGAGTGCCCGAAGGATAACGTCTATACATGCAAGGGTGCAAGAATCAAAATAACATTGTTTTTGTTAAATGTAAATGTCATCTATACAATGCATTCTGTTCTGTCTTCATTTTACCTATTTTAGTACTGTTATATACAGTATATTATGAAGGTCCCCACCTTCACCCCCAAAAAGCTTTTCATAATCATACAGTAACCCCTTGCTAAACAAGACATGTTTGTCCAACATAAGGAGGTGTCGGGTTTAAAAACAAAACAATAAAATCGCACCCACATACATTTACATTTCTCTATGTATTTTAAATATAAATCATTGAACTGAAATAACACTAATGTGTTTTGGGTACGCTACACATTACATTATGTAAAAATATAAATCTGTACAGTACGCCTATACAGTATACAGGACAGTAGTAAAATCAAATGAATACCTAGCACACTTTTTTTTGTACTTTAGGTTAACACAAAATAAATCGTGATTATTTTAAATTGAAACTAAATGAGTTTAGGGTTTTTTCTTTTCTTTTAATTATTAGTATTGTTAAATTGGTCTACTTAGTAGCCTAGACAATTAACACAAAATAGATCAAATAGCTGGGAACACCAGAAATGTCGTAGAAATTTGTTTTGATATGATATGTAAATATACACGTACAGTATGTATTTTTTAAAAAGTACCTGCAATCAAAAAATGCAGCTCAATTGCAGCCAAAGCATGAAAGAATCGCTAAAAGAAAGTCTGCAGAAGTTTTTAAAAAAGTATTTTTTGTCAGAGCTATAGACCATACATGGCGGTTCAGCAATGCATTTTTGTTTGAAATGTAATGCCTGTGATGTTAACTATACCGGTATGTCTAGGCTCACTTTTGTGTTCCAGCTTTATTTAGGAGGCTGTGTGGTCCAGTGGTTAAAGAAAAGGGCTTATAACCAGGAGGTTCAAATCCCACCTGAGCCACTGACTCATTGCGTGACCCTGAGCAAGTCACTTAACCTCCTTGTGTTCCGTCTTTTGGGTGAGACGTAATTGTAAGTGACTCTGCAGCTGATGCATAGTTCACACACCCTAGTCTCTGTAAGTCGCCTTGGATAAAGGCGTCTGCTAAATAAACAAATAATAATAATACATGCACTGGATTTTTGGTAAGCGATTTACTGTTTGGTTGTAATTCATTTCAGTTTGCGGCTGCTCATGACTGGAATGAATTTCAAATCAAATTAAAACTTAAAACTGGAGTTTTGTTTCGGAAGATGCTTTTAATCTGAAACATGTGTTTGTACTTGTTAATGTGTTGTTTATTTATTTCTATGTTGTATTTGTTTGCTTTGTGCTGCTGTGATGTTTGCCTCTTGACCAGATCATCGTTGTAAATGAGAATTTGTTCTCAATTTCCTTATCTGTTCAATTAAATGAAATGAAACTGTAAACCATTTCTACTTATATATGTATATAAAATTGTCATTAAAAAAAGAATGCTAGTTATTTCACATTCCTGCCATTTCAGATCGGTATTGTTATGAAATAAGAATATGAAACGCTGTTTGTATGGGTTTTTAATTAACTTAATTAATAAGGCACTAGGACTACATTTCTGTGTTTTTTTTTTTCATGCTTTTGCCGCAATTGAGCTGCAGTCTCATCGATTTCAAATGCCAAAAGCATTCTTTAAATGGCAGTATTTTGAAGTTTTGGATATTTCCACATGTGAATTAAAATAGCCTTTTGCTGGCTGCTCCAAGGGCAATTGAAAACCTATTGGTTTCACATGCCCACGGAGGAGGATATCAGCTGCAGAGCAGTGGAGAAAATGTTATTCCACCATTAATCAAGGTCACTTATGCAAAAGACTGGGATTTTAGTCCTCTAGAAAACCAGCTGAGAAACCTGCTGGATTTGATTTGTGCATCTAATAGGACTGTTCATCACTGTGACAAAGTCACTTGAGTTTAAGGCTGTCCCATCATCGGATGTTTTGTTCTTCGAAATCCCTTCACTTGTAATTGTTCCTGTAACCTTATTTTTTAAGAAGGAATTGCACATACGTGTATTTGTGTAGATTTAAGTTACCATTAGGTGCTAAAATGTATTAGCGAAAGTAAAAAAAAAAAATCATAATAATTAAAAATATCTAGTAGACTACATTTGCTAGTGATGATCGTCCGTTCAGTAACTTGTTCACATGTGCTCATAAAGTTTATTCAAAGTAATCAGTCTGCATCCAGTTGTTTGATTTCTACAACTTGTCATTCAAACTGGAGACTAGTTGCTATTCCTGTTGTGCTTACTGCATGCTGCTGATTGACAGACATTCAGAGGGTGTGACTAGAACAGAGATTTTCTTTCAATCAGCAGAAAAAGGTCAAATACATAAAAGAATACTGATCAGTTTTCTAATGTGTAGATATACCTCTTACATGCCTTAGAGACTCCCAGTGTTTTCATGGGGGGGGGGGGGGGGGGCGAGTGCCCCTGTGTTTCTGCCACCTATGTATAAACGTATCACTTGACATACATAAATGTAAGAGCTGGTTTTACATACCATCTCAAGAAGGGAGAACATGTATGGTTAATGGTTCAATACATACATCCTTAAAAGGGATTAATGCTATTAATGAATTTTCATTCTCAGAAACCCAAACCCAAACACTACTTGCCTGCTGAATAAGTCAGCTCTAATCTCTGTCTTCAGATCTACACTGACCATGATGTGCTTCTGCGTAGGTCAGCGCCTTACTACCTCCCTCAGACATTGCAGAGTTAATGGAACAAGCCCAGCTGGCTTGTCTAATTGAATTTCAAATGTTGTTTGTGTTTGAATGATTCAGTAGTAAAAGAATGTATGGATCCCTACTGGCTGTTAGTAATCAGGAAGTCCCCTGGGTTTTCTGAAGTTTGCCATTAAAACAGGATAATTGTATATTTCTTTCCTTTAGATGAGTAGCCCCCTGTTTCTAGAGCTGACATTCATACTTAGTCAGTTCCTGAACCTACTGTTAAATTGGTAAATCTGTGCTAACATGCTGTGCCAGAAACCTATGGATTTTCAGTGTGCAACTGCACAAAGTACAGTATAGTTCTAACATGTTGTAACTCCAATCTAGAAACACATTATGCGTATTGCTTTAAAAATACTGCTGATACATTAGTGTTTGGACTTTACTCATAGGAGTCTTGTTTTCACATATACGGAGTGTCGTAAGCTCCCACTGCATCCCAAAAGGAGTCTGTAAGCTGCTAAAACCACCCCAGTATAGCCCAGAATTTGCATACATGTGCAAGATTTTAAACAATGCAACCAATCATAACTCACCTTCCAACACCACCCTCAAGTCTCGTGTCGCTAACAGGTGTCCCTTACGTGTACCATGCAGGCTGAAAAAACGGTGTCACAAACATAATCCTGAAGGAAAACAAACAATAACGTCAAACCAAACGCAAAGTTTTCGCAACCCTGTTCTTCATGCTCATTTGCGCTCCAAATGTCAGAGGCAAGATGGGGGATCGCCTGATTATAGTAGTACAGCAATAGCCTGTTCTTTATGATAAGCAGCACAAGAAATATTTCGATAAAGAATATAAAGAAATCATTGGAAAATATACCGTATTTGCTGGAGTAAAAGTCGCTCTCATGTAAAAGTCGACCCCCCCATTGTGAGGGTGAGATTCGGGTATTATTTTTTCCCCTAAATGTATGTATTAGATATCCTGACAGCGTTTGAGCGGCAGATTTGCAAAGTTAACAATTTTATGAGCACTTCTACTTAGAACCACCAGACACGCCATTTGGACATGTATTACAATACAGTACATGTTTTTTTGTTTGTTTTTCTGTATAGCCTACAATAGTGTTATTTCAGTATACAAGCCCCACCCCCACTTCCTTCCTAGCCCACACGGAAGTATGTATTTCAATGGAATGTAGGGGGTGGTGTGGTCTGGCTGTAATTCAATAAAACTCCATCTGTGTTTTACATGACAGCTCCTGGATGTAAACAAACCTGGGATTAACTTTTTATATATAGACAAATCTTGAGATGTTTGCATTTTGATTTGAGAGAAATTAGAAGCATTTACTCTGGCAACAAGGAATTGCCCACAACAATGGAGGTTCTGCTGTTTCCCACAGAAGCACTATGCTGCAGGGTCATACAATAGAAAAGGTAACATTATTATTATTATTATTATTATTATTATTATTATTATTATTATTATTATTATTATTATTATTATTATTCCCCTCCATAGTGTTCATGCTGCTGCCGGTCATCGCAATCAGTAAATATAGGCTTTTACTATAAATTATAGATTGGTTCCTATGTTTGCTCGTGTATTAGTTGACCCCCCCAACTTCAGGATTGTGTTTTGGGTTTAAATTTCTCGACTAATACTCAAGCAAATACGGTAAGTGAGTGTAACAGAAAAAAAAAAAAAGAATCTTGGTTATAAATCAGGGAACAGTGTGCCCTGGACCGGATGGTCTGACAATTTATTCCAGGGAAAGGTGGAAGTCGGCCATCTAGAAAGGGGGCAGAGCCACAGTACACCATCGCCCCAGATGGGAGGCGATGTGGCAATCGTGGATTGGAGGAAAAGCGATTGCACTCGTTAACCAAGGGGACGTGGCCAAGTGAACTGATCCTTTGTTATGGTTGCGAGAGAAGCGCTAAAGGACTGTAAAACAACTGTGACTGTTTAGTGTTTGTTTGTATTGTCGTTCTAATTGTAAATGTTTGTTCTTGTTAGACGGCTAACACGTAACGGTAGCTGTCGCTAAAGGCCAGCACAAACCCGGACAGCACTGCACTACTGTTCACGAATAAATTGTATTTCACCACTTGCACGTTAGCACTCACTCTGGACTTGTGATCGTGTTTGTGTTCTGTGTGTGTTTATACTGTGTTTATTATTTCGGGACTGAACCCCGTGGTTTCACTGTGCAGTTCACGTTGCTGTGCATTGCCAGGGATTATTATTTACAGTCGCCAAACGACCCGGATTATAAAACAAATAAAGGATTGTTTGGACCGTGAACTTTGTTGTCTGTCATCTGTTTAAGCATTGCATCACATCTACACCTGCGCACTGCAAACCACTTTGCCAAAGTGAGGAAAATCGGAATTCCAGGTAAGCACTATGTTTGGTATGTTAAAATAAATACATATTTATTGTACGTATACGCAATATTTGTTACTGTATATTTGATATCAATCCATAAAATTCATAAACTAAAATCTTTTAGATAGTTTGTTTAAAGTCTAGTTATAACTGATAATGGTTATTTTGAGCTGGTAGTGCTTGCAGTCCTTATGGCGTATGTAACAGGAGACAGACACAATTAAGAAACCAGTTACAAATAAAACCCTCCATAAAGTAATATAAACCAAGATACGCATTATTAAACCTAATATTAAGAATAACTGCATTTATCCAGCAAGGGCTGCGAGGAGTAATCCCTTGGATTTAAAACTGGAATTACACTACCGTTCAAAAGTTTGGGGTCACTTAGAAATTTCCTTGTTTTTGAAAGAAAAGCAAATTTTTTGTCCATTAAAATAACATCAAATTGATCAGAAATACAGTGTAGACATTGTTAATGTTGTAAATGACTATTGTAGCTGGAAACGGCTGATTTGTAATGGAATGTCTACATAGGCGTACAGAGGCCCATTATCAGCAACCATCAGTCCTGTGTTGCAATGACACGTTGTGTTTGCTAATCCAAGTTTATCATTTTAAAAGGCTAATTGATCATTAGAAAACCCTTTTGCAATTATGTTAGCACAGCTGAAAACTGTTGTGCTGATTAAAGAAGCAATAAAACTGGCCTTCTTTACACTAGTTGAGTATCTGGAGCATCAGCAATTGTGGGTTCGATTACAGGCTAAAAATGGCCAGAAACAAAGCACTTTCTTCTGAAACTCGTCAGTCTATTCTTGTTCTGAGAAATGAAGGCTATTCCATGCGAGAAATTGCCAAGAAACTGAAGATGTCGTACAACGCTGTGTACTACTCCCTTCACAGAACAGCGCAAACTGGCTGTAACCAGAATAGAAAGAGGAGTGGGAGGCCCCGGTGCACAACTGAGCAAGAGGACAAATACATTAGAGTGTCTAGTTTGAGAAACAGACGCCTCACAGGTCCTCAACTGGCAGCTTCATTAAATAGTACCCGCAAAACACCAGTCTCAACGTCAACAGTGAAGAGGTGACTCCGGGATGCTGGCCTTCTAGGCAGAGTTGCAAAGAAAAAGCCATATCTCAGACTGGCCAATAAAAAGAAAAGATTAAGATGGACAAAAGAACACAGACACTGGACAGAGGAAGATTGGAAAAAAGTGTTATGGACAGACGAATCTAAGTTTGAGGTGTTCGGATCACAAAGAAGAAAATTCGTGAGACGCAGACCAAATGAAAAGATGCTGGAGGAGTGCTTGACGCCATCTGTCAAGCATGGTGGAGGCAATGTGATGGTCTGGGGGTGCTTTGGTGGTGGTAAAGTGGGAGATTTGTACAGGGTAAAAGGGATCTTGAAGAAGGAAGGCTATCACTCCATTTTACAACGCCATGCCATACCCTGTGGACGGCGCTTGATTGGAGCCAATTTCCTCCTACAACAGGACAATGACCCAAAGCACAGCTCCAAACTATGCAAGAACTATTTAGGGAAGAAGCAGTCAGCTGGTATTCTGTCTATAATGGAGTGGCCAGCACAGTCACCGGATCTCAACCCTATTGAGCTGTTGTGGGAGCAGCTTATCCGTATGGTACGTAAGAAGTGCCCATCAAGCCAATCCAACTTGTGGGAGGTGCTTCAGGAAGCATGGGGTGAAATCTTTTCAGATTACCTCAACAAATTGACAACTAGAATGCCAAAGGTCTGCAAGGCTGTAATTGCTGCAAATGGAGGATTCTTTGACGAAAGCAAAGTTTGAAGGACACAATTATTATTTCAATTAAAAATCATTATTTCTAACCTTGTCAATGACTATGTTTCCTATTCATTTTGCTATATTTCCTATTCAAACTCATTTCATGTATGTTTTCATGGAAAACAAGGAAATTTCTAAGTGACCCCAAACTTTTGAATGGTAGTGTATGTGCTTGTGACTTTAGGAAGATGACATGCTTTCCCCTTGGCTTGCGGAGAGCTGCCCTCATGGAGGTGAGACAGAACCAATCGGCCTCCAAGGCTGGGAAGCAAGCATTACTTCCCCCAGGGGAAAATGAAGAGAAGGATAGAGGATACATTTGAGAAGACTAGACGTAGCCCTGACTAACAAGGAACGCCTACGCTTTGGGGGATCGGCACAGCCAAACCTCCGAGACAGAGCCCCACGGGGTGACAGAAATTCTGAAAGGGAGAAGGAAATAAACACGCAAAGGGTCAAGAGAGGAACTGGCATAAGGTCACAGGACCTTAGTCGTATCATTAGGGCAGAATTTATCCCATTAGCATGGAATGGCCCTGATACAGAATAACTATGGTTTATCGCAACTATGATAGTGTGACAGGGAGAGCCCTGTCGCTGATTCCTGCACAGATGTGTGCAGCTGGGATGCGGAACCAGAGCCGCGTTGCTGGGCAACCAATTGAGCAGTCATGCTCTACCGGCGCTGAGCTGATCTGGAGGTCTGGATTGGCTGGGGGGGCGTGCCCGGTGAGGCTGCGTGGAGCTCAAAAAACATCTACACCACAGCTCGAGGTGATTGCACTGCCATGCTACACACAGTTGCTGCATTCACACCGAGGATGAGAGCGTCATGAAACCCTTCCACTCCAAGACGGTGCTCATGAAGGCAATGCCCAGCTGAGGATGTTTGAAATGGCTGTATGAAGAGTCCTGGAGTCGCTGTGAGACTGCTGGGACTCTGGGAGTTTAGTGGATGTTGTTCCCAAATAGTGTAGAGAGGGTTTGCGTATAATAGTAGGTTTCTGGAGTGGTACGTTCCTTTTAGTGGGACTAGCACTCACCATTTGTGTGGCAAACTTTTATTTTCAGCTTTGTTTTGTTTTGTTTTCTTTATTAAATCTGACACTAGGGCTACCATTGCTGGTACCCTAGTGGCATCACTCGTGTGGAATTAAATCTGCACTCCTGTGCAGCGTGTCAACACCCAGCGCTTTGTGTCTGCCTCTTTATTATTCAGTGACGACCCACACACGTAACAAAACCCCCTGTTACAGATAGTAATGCAGTTACTTCCAGAACGTCCTTGGAAATGACTTGTGTATCTTAAGGACGTTTCCTGATTAAATGTTTCTATATAAAGAATGGTGGTTAGGAGGTCACACAGTTTCCATTTCACATTTGACTTTTGCCTGTTTGTTTGAGTTGAACCCTAATAACAAAGGAGCTAGTATCAAACAGCAACTGAGGACTGATGTTCTCTTTTTCAGATGAAGTGCTGAGAACTGGGGTGCGTTCAATAGTAGAGCGCTCTCTCGTAACATATGCAGTTATTGAACTGTTAGGAGCGAGTTTTTGCAATTTTTAAAAAAGTTAGTGACACTTTTTTTGGTTTAGTATCTGGAGGCGAGAGTCATATTTGTCAAGTTATAAATAGTCCATGTTTCCTTTTGTAATATAATCATTACTTTAAAAAATACCATAATCAGTTTTAAAAAGCCAAAATGACAACAAAAATATTACTTGTCACACATGTGTTAGTCATACAAATCCATATTTGGAAAAATCCATTTGCAGCCACCAAACTGATAATGCAGGTCGGCCATTTTGGACCTCCAGCAAGGCAGCTTTGAGCTTGACTCGCTAATGTAGCGCTCTCGGTGTGCAAGTCGTTCAATAGAAAGCACATGTAATGCCCTGGGGCGCTTTGCCTATTGAATGCACCCCAGATTTAATTGTTTAATATTATATTTAGGGCTTCTGTTTTTCGGGTTTTATTAATTGTATTTTTCGGTGCTTATTTTTAGCTATTTTCGAGTTTTATGTAAATCGTTTTTTTTCTGGGCTTTTGTTATTGATATACTGTATGAAATTAGTGTTTTCAGTTACTTTTCAAAATGCGTGAGCGTTTTTTTTTTTTGTCAAAATATGTATAGTAGTAACTCAACAGTACTTGCACACTTAAGTTGTACCTTCTTTCCATTGCTGTCTTCCACAACAAAATCCCTACGGTCACGGGCACATTCTTCTGGGGTTTCTGTGTTTAGGCATTTTTGTACAATTCTGTTTTAAATCCTCCATATCTTAACTGTAATACAGCTTGAAATCCCGCTACCAAGCCTCCATCCTGATTGTAATATCGTTTTAAATCTCACAAGCAGAGTCTCCAATAGAAATGTAGGAATGTGCTGTCCTTCAGTAGTTGGGGCGGGTTTAAAGTATTGAGAACGAATCAATGATAGATGCAAGTCAGGAAGGCGGGACATTGCCCAGCAGCACTGGGAAATGTATTTATTATAATTTTTGTAGTAGGTTTTATTTTTTAATGGGAATAGGGTAAAGTCAACGTGACTTGATTAACCATTTCCACAGCTTTTCCGGTGCTTTCCGGTGTTTATTGGCTATCCACCGATTTCATTTTTTTGTATCGGGGGTGTTTTATCGGTTAAAACCGAAAATCAGAAGAGGTTAGAGGTGGTGGGATGTTTTCTATCAGAAAAGACTAAATCTGCTTGTATTAATTTGATTGCAGTCTAGAAAAGTGTCCCCAAATACAGTTGAGACAAAGGCTGACCCTAAAAATATTGTGGATGGTGATACTGTCCACAAAATATATTTTTTCTTCATGGTATGGCTCAGTGACATCCTCCTTAAGCAACAGAAACAGTTTGGTAGGAGGTTCTTGATCCTTGGTGGAAGGTTTGCTGGATTTGGAAAAGGGACATGTACAGGACACATTGAAAGTGGGAAAGTGAGAACCTTCTTGACCAACAGCACATGATTTTACACATGTCTTTTTTTACCCTGGCATTTACAAATCCTAATCATGCACGCCTCTGATAAAATGCTATTGTTGATTCTGTTCAAGATTGTGTGACCATCTGGGCCTATGCCTACACAAACCATTAGATCCTCCAAAACATTATAGTCTGACACTCGCTGCAGGTATTGCCAAATTCCCCTGTTTCCATAGTGATAATCCTCATCTTAACCTTTTGTGTGCTATGGACGTACCTGGTACATCCAAAACATCGCTTCCCCAGTGCTAAGGACGTACGTTGTACGTCCAATTGAAATACATGGTAAAAAAATAAAAATAATCTGAATTGCCATTTTTTCTCTCTGGGACTTATTACATAACATATTCAGTCGTTGGCTTTAATTTCACTATATTTCACCGACAAAATATATTTGATATGACGCAGTTGTTAAATGTAATTTACAGCCTATTTGAACGCAAGCGGTGGCTATCTTTGGCTTGTACTGTGAAACATCCCGTCTGTTTTATCAACCTGTGTTTCATGAAATTAGCAGCAACATCTGCCTACAGTATTTGACTACATTTTGTTTTGTTTATATGACGGTAGAGGAAGATACTTCCTGTTCCTGGCTGTCATCACCATTGTAACCTATCAAGTGTGTGGGAGGTACTGCAGTTTGAATCTTGTTTTGTCCCATGGTGTAAACTCAGTGATCACAAGCTAAAAAAAAAAAAAAAAACATTAGGAACCACATGTTTTTGCTATATAGTTACTGTGCATGAAACCTTGTACCTCAGACTTGTTGTGTCTGGTTTAGTTGGTGCTGGAGAGTGAGTTTGATCATTCACACAATCTATTTTACATTTGCATCTGTTTGACATATTTTTCTAAGAATATTATTTTTGTGGTCCCTCTATTTATCTATTTATACTTTTTTATTTGATCTTCATTTTTCTACCCTTCCCAAAAAAAACCTTTTTTTTTTGTTGTTACTTTTATTCATCATCAGATTTTGTTTCCAGGCCATTTGATTTTTTCCTTTCTTTTCTTTTTTTGTTTTTGTTTTTTGAAATAATGATTTTGATTAAAATGTATTGGATTTATTTTTTAGGTTATACAGTATTTTTTTCACCTCTTCTCGCTTCGATTTGACAACGATTTGTTTTTAGGGAAGGGTGTTTTTTTATTTTCTACTGAAATCTGATTTTTTCCTCATATCCCTGTGTGACAGGGTAGCCTTGCGGGCCCAGATGTTATTGGCAGGTAAAGAGACTCGGAGGCACGGAAACTGCTGTTAAAGCGCTTCTGCGCAGTTTAATAAACAAAAGGAAATAAAAAAGTTGAACAAAACACTGCTCACAGAGCAAAAATAAAACAGTTAAACAAAAACAAAACTTTCATACTAAAACAATCACAAAATAACTGGCGCAAGGGCCAAAACAAAAGGTTTAAACAAAATACAAAAATTTAGGCTGGGCATTAGTCTTCTCTACACTTTTTCTTTTTGAAAAAATAAACGAACCAAACCAAACCAAACCAAACCAAACCAAACCAACCAACCAACCAACCAAACAAACAAACAAACAAACAAAGGAATTTCCCCTTTTTTATACCATGTGGCTGGGGCCCAATTATCAATTACTCAATCAGCTCCAGCCACATTCTCACATGTATTTTTGGCAGGGATAGGAAATTAACCCCATTCCTGCCAACCACCACCAAATCACCACACAACAATAATATTATTATTTACAGGCCGGGCCCTGCCCTGCCACACCCTGTTTCATAAAATCGTTTTGATTGTATACAGTTATTATATATAGTTATTGGTTTTAACTTTACATTATTATAAAAAATATATATTGTACTGTCAATTGTGAGAAGGACTGACTTTAAAAGAAGACTTTTTAAGAATAATTATCTCCTCTCCTCTCACAACATAATAGGATATAATTATATTATCACATAGGCACAGGCACATCCAGCATCTTAAACGTTTCTACATTCTTACACCAAACATTAGCATTTTAGGGACTAAATGTGATGTAAGTATAATACATTTTATGAAAAAGTTGCATTTTGTTTGCAATCATAGCTGTATTTTTTGGTCACATGTCCAAATAAACCACAAAAACTTGGCACCAATAGAAACTTCAGAGTCTGACAAAAAAAATATATAGTTTGGCAGGGGTACCTGAAAAGGAACATAGAGTAATTTTGATGTAAGCCAGGAGAGTCCCAAATTCAGAAAATGACTGTAGCACAGCAGATAAGGGGTTAAAGTTCATGTAGTCTCTGACAAAGTTTTGGCGATGTCCATTTTTTTTTAATTCAGTATCATAAAAATGCAAATGAATGGAAATGCTAGGGAATATTATTCTTTAGTATTTAATATTCTCTTTCGTATTTCTGTAACACTGTATCTGATTCCATATTTCCAACCACAATTTGAAGGGCCATGGAAGCTGTAATTATCCTGTAAGCTGTAGTAGTACATATAAGAATGGTTTACCATTCCAAGTTTATCTGCATAAGGGCTTCACTTAACACATGATGATCATATGAATATGGAATGTGATTATCATGGGGAAACACTGAGAGAAGTATAAAAAACCATTGTGCCACTCCTAAAGCATCCCTTCTCTGGGTGGATAAAATGATTCACGTCCAACTGTTCAGCTTGAAATGAAGTGCTTAACTTCGGAAATGATGAACACAGAGGACGCCTTGATATCATGAACCACATGGTTTTTTTTCCCCCTATATATTTGAATCTAAGTATTGTTCAGTATTGTTAATTGTCTCTGTTCCAAGATTAGCACCCAGATCATTTTTCAGTGTCATTTTTCTAATGCATGTCTGTGACGGAAATAGAATGATTCTTGGTAGTAAATCTCCGTCCGGACCTGTGAGGGCGCTAAGTAGCAGGAAGAGTACCCTGGACTGTTTGGCCTGACACTTCATTTCCAGGGTTAAAAGAAGTCAGTCATCTAGAAAGGGGGCGGAGCTTCAGGGGGACTAAGTCATCGGCCCGGAAGGGAAATGATGTGGCAGACGCAGATTGGAGGAGCGGCTGCAATTGTTTACCATGTGTGACGGTACAAATAGGGGACGAAGTGACGTAATCTCTTCCTTTGTTTTGGTTAGAGAACAACCTGGAAGGACCTGTGATTTGTGTATCGTGAGTGTTTGTTTTGTTTGTCTCTAATTGTTACTTGTTGTTATTAGTAGATGGCTAACACATTCCGGAGCTGTCGCCAAGGGCCAGCACAAAACCCGGAACAGCACTGCAGTTATATCACAAATTAAATTGTACCTGCACCACGAGCACTAATTCACTCACTAACAGACTTGTGTATATGTTTTGTGTTTCGTGTGGGTGTATAAAGAACGGTACTATTATTTTGGGACAAACCCGGGGATTATCAATAAAGTAATACACCCAGCTGTATTACTTAGCATCATTTATTGTTTACTGTTTGTTTTGCCGTCAGGCACTGGAATTAAACAACTTTGCACCTGGATTATAATTGTCTGTCTGTTTATTGATCACCTGCAAAAAGTTAACCACTATGCCAGAGTGTCATATAGAAAAAAGAATTTGGCTCAGAAAGTGTGGGTAAATAATAAAAAGTGTGGGTAAATAATTGGTCACTTAATTGTGTTATTGTCTGGGTGTTCCGAGACATGTTTCTCTTCAGAAAAACAATGAAGTTTGCCAGATACAGTAACAAGTCATGTCTTGCACCCTGCATTTCATTTGTTTTGTAGATGCTGCAATATTGACCAGTCTTGTATAATATTTGACATTTTCCTGCGCTGTTAAGTACCTGTCCTTGACACAAATACATTTCATAAACAGCTAGTCAAATGAACACTTTATAAAAAGACTATGTTAAGTGTATCTGAGCTCTGTGAGTGGCAGCTAACATACAAACTCATCTCTTTGCTTTCTTAATGAACTGTGTGATGTTTTAGAAGCCTGTGGCAGTCAGAATAGTGGGATTTGCCAAATGCTCATTTCTTTATTTGGCTTTAGCTTTAGGCTGTTGCGATAAGATAAAGCCTGTGCGGTACAGATCATGTAGGAGGGTGAAAGTTTTTTTATTGACACACCTTTAGGAGAGACAAAAGCAATGTACCACAGTAATAGATAATGTTGGAATATTTTCATGTTATGGATAGAGAATGGCATGATATAAAACATTTCAATATGTAAGGGAAAATTACAGGTATAATATGTTTTGTTTGCCTTAAATTAGGTTATTGACAAAGGTAGCAAAATAAACCTATTAGTTGTTTAATTGAATCTAAGTACTGCTGCTTTTAAATAAGTTTGGGTTTATAGCCAAAAATACATCTGACTCAAGTCTCAAGCTCTGTTGATTTCACTATGTAACACAATTTTTGTTCCTGGGTAGTAAGTGTTATTTCCTAATTGCTTATGCCTCAAAAGTATGGAAAATGGCTATTATTCCCGACAAACTTTGCTTTTGTGACCAGGAGTGATATTTTGAAATTTATCTATTTCCAATGAGAAAACGGGCGAATTTGTGTCTTTTCGTTCACATAAAGTCAGAAAAAAACAACATATGAATCCAAATTAACATGTATTTATACTAAAGAAATACAAAAATGACTACAAAAGATTTAGAAGTGAGTAGTTTTTCGAGATTTACGATTATACTGTAAATCACTTTCACGAATCAGCCCCCAAATGTAGTCTCCCATCATGTTCTCGTTATACTGTCCTTGGTAGCGGCGTTCAAAGTCCAGTATATCCTGGTGGAAGCGCTCGCCTTGCTCCTCCGAGTACGCTGCCATGTTCTCCTTGAATTTATCAAGATGAGCATCAAGGATATGGACTTTGAGGGACATCTGCAAGAGCTTGTAACTCAGGCACCATTTTATATTTTTAAAATGTAGCAACTTTTATTTGAGCGTTTTTCACCTAAAAGTGTGTTTTTTCATGATGTGGTTTTGCACTAGACACTGCAACTTTAAAGTTTAATGTTTGTTTTGTGAAAAGATTTGAAATGACATGACAGTGGACATACTGAAGCAGCTTTGAATTGTATTTCACCAATCAATGAATATGTTAACTGCACTTCTTGATTCTTTATTATTATTATTTGTTTATTTAGCAGACACCTTTATGCAAGGCGACTTAGAGACTAGGATGTGTGAACTATGCATCAGCTGCAGAGTCACTTACAACGTCTCACCCAAAAGACGGAGCACAAGGAGGTTAAGTGACTTGCTCAAGGTCACACAGTGAGTTAGTCACTACATGGTATGAAGTAATTGGATTTCTCTGTAGTCGGATTCCACGGAAACAGATTTGGCATGGCAATTGGGTAAGCCAATGTGATAGTTATACATGGCGTTGATGTCATCGGAATTCCCTACTTATAATTTGCTGAATTTTGAGATACGTCATCTTGTTGTTATATTTGTTTATATACATAAAATAATTTATTAAAAAAAAAATATATATATATATATATATTCTTGATTCATTTTCCTACCTGATAGGGGTTAATTGCTACCAATGATGTTTTTAGAAACTGCAGGTGCAGAGCCACCAGTCAAGCCACCACAGATAAGCCTCCGAGGCTACGGCTGTTCTCCTCTCTATTTTATTTCAGAACTTCTTTCCAGTCGATTACAAATTTTTCCTAATGTGCATTTCAACATTGATGATGTTGATGCAATTATACATCAATGCTCATGCTTTTCCGTTGTCAGTGTTTAGCTCTAGAGCAAGACAGACAGGGCTATACTGACGATTACATCCCAATTGTGTTACGTACAGCTGTTACTTATAGTGAGCCCAGTCGTACTGTATGGGTCAAAGAAAGAAGTAGGGATTGGTGGTACATAACTGTACTTACAAAATTTACAGATGCAGGTCGAAGAGAGAGAATTTCTGAATGAAACGAGAGTCATTTGAAAAACTCTGCGAAATGGTAAAGTCATTTATGAGCCCAAAGGATATACACCTGTGTGTCAGAGACCCCATTCCATTTAATTCGTCGGACATTTTATTAAAAAAATATAGTTTCCTCGTCACTGCAGTAGTAAGATGCTTCCTTCTGACGAGGCATCATGCTCATCAACCCAAACACATACAACCACTCATGCGCAGGATTGCTCGCTGATTTTTAGTACACATACGCACTGCCGAAATAATATTGTAATCCGATCACCGCCTTTACAAGGCAGTGAGATCGGATTTGAAAAGGATTTGAATCGGGTAACCCACATCCGCAAATCCGATTACCTGGACTCGGATTACGGAACGAAATCCGACTCCCAAATCTGCAAAATTTACATGGCAGGATTTCAGAGTAATCGGATTTGAACAGGATTTGAAGTGCCATGTAAACGCACTGAGTGAGTGAGCCGGGATTTAAACCAAGCCCTTTTCTTTAACCACTGGACCACACAACCTTCTTTATCGTGACTGTGTGCTGTGCTCTACCTTTGAATTAATTTCACCCCCGCCTGAATCAAATATGTTTAGGCCTACTGTATTTCGTAAAAGAATTCAACTGTTTAGGTAACATGTTTTGCTAAACAAAATAAATACAAATAATTAAAAAAAAACTACAGCCTGTTCAGTAACACTTTAATAGAATTATGAAATATCTGAAGGTAAATAAAAATGATGAAAAGCCATTTCTGACACAGGAATGAAAATGAATACTGTCAGAATATTAGAAGTTTAGCAATCAGTCTGGGAACTTTATGAGTACGTTGACTTTGGAATGTAAATATATAATAATTCTCTGAACATACACAATGTTTCAATATCAAGTTGTTTGATATTGGAAGGCTTGCAAAGAGCAACATGGTCCTATTGAGTAGCTGTCTGGAATTTGAACTGATCCCTCACTATGTTACGGCAGCTGAATTAATGCATTTTGTGAAAGTAATATGCTTTCTGTGGCCTGTGCATTCTGTATAATTCTTTTACATGCACTGTGATTTATGAAATGTTTCATTAGTAACATCTGATGTGAAAGCTAGAACCTGTATTGCCCTCTCAGTGTTGTCTCAAATAAGAGTTAGGCTTCACAAAGTTGATCTTATGAGTGGAAATTGTCACTCCTTTTCTGGATACATTTTAATAAGTGTCACTTTAGAAATAGGATTTGGGTTTTGAATTATGCATCAAAGAGAATGGATTATTGTTGACAGTAATATTGTGTACCAAGTAACATGTAGTAGAGAGTCTTTTGAATTAAATGAATCTTGCTGAAATGACTTTGCTTTTAATTGTGTTAGTTAATTATCCTTTTGACAGCACCCTGCCTAAAGTGTGATTGAGAATCTTTCTCATGAATGTAAATACTTCTTTTAATTCAGGTAACCAATAAAGCACATTTCAAACTAGATTTTTTATTGCAAACACTAAAAGAAAACATTTTGTATTTTAACTCCGACCTCAGATTGTCAGTGAAGTGCCAGCAGCAACAAAACTAATTGGTTATGTCATGCAAACAAAATTATGAATGAACAGAAATGAAGCTGGAGTCTTAAATTAAACCATAAAACATGGACAGAACGATATATGTTTTGGCACATTTGGTGGTGTTATATCAAGTAGTATTGGCCTCACTTAAGAAATTATAATATAGTATCTGAATGCCTGGTTATGATAATATCACAAGACAAAGTGACATGATTTTTGTGCATTGAGTACAGATAACCCATATACAGATTACCATCATAAAGTTCTTTATTAAAAACAGTTTTTCTGGTAACGCCCCCACCCAGCCAAAAAAAAAGACCAGGCTCACTGATCCCCCTTTTTTGTCTGCTAACTTTCTTCTAAAAGTAATGACTCCTTTGATTTGACAGCACAGTGGCTCCCAAGGTTGATCCTTAGTTCACCGCAAACTCTATGTCCAACCCTGAAGCACAGTCCTCTTTGAGTTATTATTATTATTATTATTATTATTTATTTCTTAGCAGACGCCCTTATCCAGGGCGACTTACAATTGTTACAAGACATCACATTATACATTATTTCACATTATACAGATATCACATTATTTTACATACAATTCCCCATTTATACAGTTGGGTTTTTACTGGAGCAATCTAGGTAAAGTACCTTGCTCAAGGGTACAACAGCAGTGTCCCTCACTGGGGATTGAACCTACAACCCTCCGGTCACGAGTCCAGAGCCCTAACCACTACTCCACACTGCTGCCCTGCATGCTGCTCCCTCTCTCCCTCAATGATCACCCAGTTCACCATCTGTGGAGTAGCCCTAACCACTACTCCACACTGCTGCCCTGCATGCTGCTCCCTCTCTCCCTCAATGATCACCCAGTTCACCATCTGTGGAGTAGCCCTAACCACTACTCCACACTGCTGCCCAGCATGCTGCTCCCTCTCTCCCTCAATGATCACCCAGTTCACCATCTGTGGAGTAGCCCTAACCACTACTCCACACTGCTGCCCAGCATGCTGCTCCCTCTCTCCCTCAATGATCACCCAGTTCACCATCCAGTGTAGCTCTTTCAGCACCTGTGTATGATGATTATTGTTGTGAGTAACATGCAAGGTGTCTCAATATTGCACGTTAATAACTTGGTCTACGAGACGTTAATAACTTGGTCTACATCACAAGGGAGGCCAATGGAATGGGGAGAAAAAAAGGATGGACCTTGTCCACAAGACTTTGCTACATACATCACTCAGAATTCATGTTCAGACTTACTGCAGCCTGCCCAGCACTAGCAGAGCAGGTGACCTGGAGTACAGAATAATATAATGATGTCCAGTATTCTGATACATTATAATTCCTTAGCTGTTACAATACATTAATTAACTGGACCATGATTTGGATTTACCTTTCCCTTGAAGAAAAACAAATTCAGTTTCCACATCCCCAGTGAACAACAGTTAGAACCGTGACCACCTTGTTTTTCGGTTCTGACCAGGTAATTAACTTGTGTCCAGTGATGTTCTGTAATGTCCTATATTTATTTATACAAACAGTACTTTATTGAAGACAACTGTAATTGAATAAGGTATAGTTATTTTATGTGATATATATATATATATATATATATATATATATATATATATATAGTGGCAGAATAGGGGGAGAAAGGAGAAAAATTGTAGTCCAAGGAGGGAGCTGCAGGACTACAACCCCCAGAATGCCACGGGAGGGAGCCAGGATGGGGTTCACCTGGCTCCAGTCTGTAATCATTATCACCTGCCTGCTTTTGGCAGGCAGGTATTTAAACCAGCAAAAATGTTTGTGCAAGACAGTCTCCAGTCTTTGTGACGCGAGTCTGTCACAGAAAGAAAAAAACAACCCAGTGTCGTTTTTAAAGGTACTGTGTGAACCTTTGTTGTTCTCTTTGTGCATAAATTTACAGTGCGTTTTGAAACTGGTAAACAGCTTAGCTGTCCAGTTTATTAGTTCTTGAAATGTTTAGTTAGTACTCCTGTGTGAGTTAGGTTTTTGTTTCTGTTTTGTTATCTATTGTTATTGTAAATAATAAAAGTGTGCATACGCACTAAAATCATAAATTTTGTGTCTGGGTCTGTGGTTTTAAGGGCGAAAATGAACCTCAGCAGCAAAGGCTGTGCTACATATGGTGGCAAAGGTATTAAGCCATACGGAAACAACACAGATTTAATAAAATAAAAATAATGGCATGGGAAGACCTTATAATGATGTTGAGCAGTCAACTGCTGCACAACAGGAAGCGAACCTCAAACAACAGGAAAGGCTTCAGCAATGGAGGCAGGAGAGGGGGTTGCCCACGTGGGACAGAAGTTTCCTGAACCGGAGGAATCAGAGCTGTAGCAGGTGCTGGCAAGAATGGTGTGGCCGGCACCACAACAAAAGTTGCAGTCTCCGGAGGAAGAGTTATAGCTGATTGAGCGAGAGGGGCAGCCAACAGAGCAAGAGGTACCACCACTGGCTACAGACAAGGGGGAGGAGATGAGGAGCCCGCCTCCACCACAGCCTCAACCACCAACCCTGCGATCCAGTCCGGCGTCACTGGGTATGGTCCCTTGCCCCTGGCTCCTGGACACCATGCCAGTCTGCTTGGACCTCCCTGTGCTAGACCTGGAACCCAGGAGGCTGCACCATCGGCCACAGTTCTCCCCCTGGTTCCCTACTCCACTGTCCCAGAGTACCAAGACGTCACTGAGCTGCTACCAAACATTGCTGCTTCGCTCCCCCTGGGTGATCGGACATCGCTGCGCTGGTGCCCAGTTGCAGACCTCTGACCGCTGCTGCATCCTCCTGTTCCCCGGTCGTCGCTTCAATTGCCCCAGTAATCCGGTGGGGTCCCTCATCGCCAGTTCACGGTCCCTACCTGGCTATACCGGAAGAGGAACTGACCCTCTCTCAGGTTTGCCCAAGGAAGAGGGCGAAGATGGGACTTAAGTGAGGGTGGTTGTATTTTTTGGGGGGGTGGCCTTCAAATGGCCAGGTGTGTTTCACACAAGGGGGAGGATGTGTGGCAGAATAGGGGGAGAAAAGAGAAAATTTGTAGTCCAAGGAGGGAGCTGCAGGACTACAACCCCCAGAATACCACAGGAGGGATAGGGTTCATCTGGTGCCAGACTGTAATCATTATCACCTGCCTGGCAGCGTTGACGCATAAACCTGATCAGCCTCTGGATAGACTGCTGTGGGATGTTCCATCACTCTTCCTGTGCAGCTGCAGCCAGCTGGTGAAGGTTGGCTGGTCACAGTTGTCTCCTGTGGATGGCACTGGCAATTTGGTCTCACAGATATTGTACAGGACTCAGGTCAGGAGAAAAAGCTGTCCACGGCAAGACCTTGACATTGTTTTCTTGAAGTCGTGCAATTATAATCCTAGCACTGTTTGGTCTTGCATTGTCCTGCTGGAAAATCGACACTTCCAGATTGGCTTGCAGGAACACAAAAACTGTTGCCTCAAGGACTTTGTCAATGTATGAGCAGTAAGGTTGTCCTCAATCTGCACCAAAGGCATTCTTGTGTTAAAGGAGATTCCTCCCCACATAATCACACTTTCACCGCCCCACCGGTTGGCTTGAACAATGCAACAGTCAGCATAATGCTCACCACAATATGGTGGGACAGTCTGGTGACCCTCTGCCTTCCAGGATGTGGCCTGTCCCTCACAGAGCCGGTTTCCTGGTTTCTCTAAACTAGTCTACTTATTGTTGAAGCAGAACATCTCATTCTCCGGGCAACTTCTCTCACAGACAGTTGATGTAAAACTTAGACTGTTGTTTTTTCATTGTGCATCAGTATATAACTATACTGTATTTATCCCTGCTGGTCATTTTAAATTATACAAAGGGAAATGTTATCAATCAAAATTGTAATTCAGAAATTTATTTGACAGAAAGTTTGCAGGTCTCAAGCTGCAAATAATCTGAGGATTGACAATATCCCTAAACCGAGTACTTCCACTTGAAAGACTCTGAATAACCATATATAGGCAAACAGCAGGGAGTTCTGTACTGTTACTGTTTTGTGCGGGGTAATTGAGGACGGTTTCTCTACACTTATGGCGACTTGCCAGAGTCATCAAGAACAAATAGCAGCGAGGCCTTCCCAATAGAATTGCTCTGAAATGCCTTTGAGAACTCCTCTGGTACTGCATTGTAGCCCAGACTGTCAGACAAATAACACCTGGTGAGAAGAAATACAAAACCATAATAGTTTCAGAGACAGGTTATTATATATATATATATATATATATATATATATATATATATATATATATATACACAGACCCGTAGGAAGCATTTTGAAAGTGATATGGCCATACCACGTGAGTCAGTACCGGTATGTAGCCATGTAGCTAATACTGGGCTTCTTCTGTTATAGTGGCGATTTTATATTAAGAATAACTGAAAAAGAAATAAGATTTATTGTTGTGAATTGTCATTTTCAAAACACTCAAAATTGCGTTTTATTATTTATTATCTATTTAATATTTTATTCTCTTATTAACTGAACGTGATTGTCTCCCAATACAGTGTTTTGTGACGCTTTTGAATTTTTTAAAAATGTTTTTTTACATTATTTTTACATTTTAAGTTTTTGTATATTTTGTTTCACTTTAATTTTGTTCCCTCTCCTGCAGTTATATAGTGAGAGTGCCATTTCTATTTTATTATAAAACTGAAATGCTCGCCAATATTCGCCAAGCGCTGTAAATGCCGATAAGGAAAGTGTTATAAACAAGCAGAAATCACAAGTCAAAACAACAACCTTTATAGCGCCTTTCAAGAGGAAGCATAACAAAGCTCTGCATATCAAATTGCTTTCATACCAAATAAAATCTCACTCTAAAACTATTTAAATAGAAACTGAAACTTTAATACAAATCGACTGCATTTGTAGTAGGTATCATAAATATGAATTTAATCAAAACCACAACGTTTGAGAAAAACTGCCGTTCAGCAAAAGACAGATTCTTCATGAAGTTAATTACATCTCTGAGGTGCAAGCTGCTGTTTTTCATGCCAAGGTTTGCAGCAAGGGCTTGCAGTTGTGCATGCAGGGGTCTATTCCGACTGGATTTACGCGCTGGAAGAAGGGTTTACCTGCCCATGAATGGTAAATACAATACCATATATGGGCATGTAAGCCAGAGTGTAAATTGTGCGAAAACCAAGTCAGAAGAGACCCCGCAGTGAAGAAGCATCAATATCATCAACATACAATTTTGTGATGTGATGAAATTCCTCGTCAAGGTCTTCACCACTTCATCCAGTTTAGCATACGTCTGATATCCATGCTGCTCAAAACGGTCTTCGATGCAAGATGTCACAACATTGAATGCAATCACGTAGGCTTGGTGAAAATGGTCTTCAACTGAACTGGGAAATGCTGCTGAAGAAGTGCCTTTTTCAAATCTGCATGATGCTTTCCTCTTTCGAGGGGAGCTGCGGTTCACCCGGATCCAGGTTACTGGCCATTCCTTCTACATGACTTTTTTCCAGCCATAGCAGTGGCACCATCATAACACTGCCCCCTGACTTTTGTGATGCTAAGGTTAGCATGCATCAGAAGGTTTTGCATTGGTTCCCACAATTTACAATCCCAAAAATTCTTTGTGAGCTTCATAATGGTCATCTACCCATCAAACACAAACTACAACCTGTTCCTTGTTGGCAGAATCCCTGGTTTCATCAATCATTATGGAGAAAAATTCAACTGAGTGTACTTTCTCAGTAATTTCACACAGGACTCTTAAGCCTAAAACTTGCAGCATCTCATTTTGAATTTCTGGCGATGTGTATTTCTTCTGGCTTTTGTTCATTCCAGATAATAAGCCTGTGGTAATAGTTAGCTCTTAAATTGATTGTCTGCATAAGGTTTGAATTCGATTCATCCCCGTATCAAATCAAGAAACATTGAATGACCATTTACTACCTGTGTTTTCCCAAACTGCTGTTTTGGGAAATCATAAACCAGTGGCTGATTAGGGTTGTCTGGGACATATTTCATTCAGTTACAGTATTTTTAAATTATCCGCCTCAGAAGATTATCGACTCTGCATTCCACGTTCAGTAGCCTAGCAACGCTGGTCTGGCGCTATTGGCTAAGAACAAAAGAGGAAGTGAAGGCAACCTCCGCACTCTTAAGCATGAAGGATTTGCGGCGGTGAGGAGATGGGGGAGTCCAAACTGGGAGAAAAATAAATAATTGGCAACACAAATTAAATAACAATAATAATAATAATAATAATAATAATGGTTGTGAAATGGACAAAAAAAAAGCTGTACCGGTTCCTATGGCCCTGTATATATAAAAAGTATTTTCTTCAGCTTGAATATCAGAGATATATATATATATATATATATATATATATATATATATATATATATATATAAGAACTTTACCAGAACTTACGCTTATTGGAACAGACCCACCTTCTGCAACAACATAAAACAATAAAACTAGGCTTGATTGCAATTTTAGGATTTCAAAATGTAGTAAAGTGTTAGTAAATACATAAAGCACAATTAAATGAATGGCACATTAATTATTTATTAATATAGACTATGTTTGTTGCTGCTGAAATGCATTTTAGAACCTTTACTACAGATTTTGTGATCTAAACTAAATGAGTCGTTGGTCTGCAACTTTCAGTTTTCTCTATGAGATCCATGAGCTACAGTATTAGGCAGTTTGTCAGCTTGTCTACAATGTTGTGCACACATGCAGTCTCATACTAGCAGTCTCAGTATGTCAGTAGATTAAATTGGCCACACCACACCTGAGAAAGTCACAGCAGTAGTCAGAGCTTTATTTTTGTGTCTTGTCACGGTTGTTTGCATGTGGATGTGCTGCATGTGTTATGCAAAGATTTAGGAATCCTTTTAAGTAAACAAGATCTGGGGGTATCGTGCCTGTATCTGTGCCAAGTAAAGTAGCAGCTTCAGCTGCTGTGGCTCTGTTTTCATCAGCCTTGACCTGCTACACAAATGCACTTCACTAGACCAGCCACAAAGCAGGAGCAGAGACAGCAGGATCAAAGTGACAGGCCTGTGTTTATCCTAGTGAGTTCAGTCAGTTTAACCTTTACAAATGGCTTTCATTTACCAAGTGTAAACAGGGTAGAACAGAATTTATCTTATGTGTCTGGGTGATCCGAAGCAAATGTGTTTTCCATAAATTAATGAGACGGCAATCTCACCAGACACATATAGTCTAACTTAAGAGTTTAACCTGTTTTAATGGGCAAATCAAATTAAAACATTACAGTATGCCAAATAATGTGCATATTGAGCATATCAGAATCTGGGGATACAAGGAGGGGCCTGTCTGTGTTTACGTTTGTATGTATGTCACACATACATTTGTCCTAAAACTTTGAGGGCAATTTGCAGAAGTTTTGAGAGTATACATATAAGTACAATACAGATTTCCAGGAACACAATAAATAGCAAACTCATAATGTATAAGACATGAGTGTTGTCACCCCCTCCCACAGCAGAAACCACCAGTTTTCACAATACTTCTTTCTTTCTCTTAATTTTTGACTCATATAGAGCCAGTCCAAATCTGCAGATAACGGAATTCACTGGAAATTACGGAATTTGCAGGCTCCTGCGGAATTCATAGTCTTTCACAGATTCACCATATTCTGCAGCTACATCGTCCGATTCATCACCATAATTATCATAAACAGGCTACTAAAGTGACTTGAAATATATAACTTAGTTGTTCGGTTCAGTTTTATTAAATTAACACCTTTTAGTTTTGTCTCTTTCAAAAAGTAAGTTAATTAAAGACTGGAGTTTTGACAGTTTCTAATGATTTTGCTTGATATATTAAATTGGTACTTAACCCATACGTTGTTTGATATGATTACTTGTTTTACATTTCTATAAGCCATTATTAATACAAATACTAAACCCACAAGATGCTCCACAGAACACTCTACTGAAAATAGCCGCAGTTTTTTGTGTATTTTCCCGCAGACTCTACTCCATATGCATGTGTTTCTGAACTGCTACCTATAATTGTCAATTAGAACATACAATTTGCTTGTACATTTTCTTTTTACTTTAACAAGATGACCTTTACAAATAGCTGTTTTAAGGTGTCAGATGTGACACTAAATAGTGGTGAAACTAGTGTTTAAGACCTCTTAAGTTGTCTTCAGAATAGAGTCAGTTTAATTTAAACATTATGAAGGTTGCTGGTTGCCTATGGTACATTTTCAACAACTTATATCTCAGAAAGCATTGGAGTATAGTGCAGCAGTGTGGAGTAGTGGTTAGGGGCCGGATAGTTGTGGGTTCAGTCCCAGGTGGAGGACACTGCTGCTGTACCCTTGAGCAAGGTACTTTACCTAGATTGCTCCAGTAAAAACCAACTGTATAAATGGGTAATTGTATGTAAAAATAATGTGATATCTTGTAACAATTGTAAGTCGCCCTGGATAAGGGCGTCTGCTAAAAAAAAAAAAAAAAAATAAGAATAAGATACATAACTCATTTTTTACATGGCTGTATAATATGAAAATAGAATACTAAATATATTTTGTGCTATGGCAAATGTTCCTAAATAAAATTACCAAACAAAATTAAATAAAAGACGATGTGGAATACAAATACCTCCTGTTCTGTTTGGTCTAGAGGTGATGTAACATTTATCAAGCACACACTGCCAGGAAATCTAATACATTTTTAATGTGCTGTTGGTTTGAAGTTGTATGCTGGTCACAATGACTTACAGTACACAGGCATATACGTCAAAGACTGATTACTCTGCTGATGCAAGATAAAGCACACACAGCATCAGGGACCTCAGTAATTAATAACGCTGTACATTAGGGAATATTAAAGTAGCTGTAAGGTTTAAGCTGATGGCATCATTTCAGTGGCTGTGTGTATCCTCAGTTTAAGGTGAAGCTTTTAAAGGGTTTTACAAGTTAATGAGTTTGCCAAGGCCAGGTTTGATCAGGTTGTGTCTGGTGTTAAGGAATGCATTGACTGACCTTTCCCAGTCGATATGTGTTCTGATAGGGGAGAATGTGACCTTTCTCTTGAAACACACATCAACATGAAGAGTTTGTTTGGTTAGGAAGCTGTTACATTTATGATACTGCTGGAATAAATAAAAACAATTGCCATTTGCATCAGAACATTTAAGTGAAGTTTCCCAGACAGCTCATTGAGATTCTAGAATGAGCTTCCCCTTGTAGCAGTGGTCTTTATGTGATATTGATATTTGCTGGTAAACTTGAGCCATGGCACATCTCACTCACACAGAATTGGGTTGAATCTGTGGTTTGGTGATTGATTGCTTCTCTTGACTGGAATAAAAGAAAACTGTAATAGACTTAATCATTACTTTAGCTTTTACTTTGTAATCTGCTTTGATTTTTTTTCATATTGCAATTTACATTTGCAGATGGATTCAAAGAAGGGCATAAAACACTTGTACATAAAACTGTACAAATACTCAGATTGGGCCTAGATTTGCTCATTCAGTCATTTATTGATATTTTGACAAGATATAGTATCTGCTATACAGGGCTATCCTTTTCATATCAGTATCAGGTTACATGCAGTCACAGAGTACAAAGTACTAAGCATGTCAGAATAAGCACAACCATTAAAACATACAATTCTTGGGCTGCCTGTTGAAAGTGGCTGTAGTTTCTGATCTGTGGTTGTTCCAGGTATGCAGAGCGACATACAAATATGATTTGCCTAAATCCTTATTTATAAGGTTGGCAAGAAGGCACTGTTTAACATTTGGGATTGGTACCCAAAATTGAACATAAGAACATAAGAACATAAGAAAGTTTACAAACGAGAGGAGGCCATTCAGCCCATCTTGCTCGTTTGGTTGTTAGTAGCTTATTGATCCCAGAATCTCATCAAGCAGCTTCTTGAAGGTTCCCAGGGTGTCAGCTTCAACAACATTACCGGGGAGTTGGTTCCAGACCCTCACAATTCTCTGAGTAAAAAAGTGCCTCCTGTTTTCTGTTCTGAATGCCCCTTTATCTAATCACCATTTG
Source organism: Acipenser ruthenus (assembly GCF_902713425.1). Classification (NCBI taxonomy): domain Eukaryota; kingdom Metazoa; phylum Chordata; class Actinopteri; order Acipenseriformes; family Acipenseridae; genus Acipenser; species Acipenser ruthenus. The sequence goes on from NC_081192.1 coordinate 49,507,422, forward strand.
TGACCCCTGGTCCTTGTTTCTTTTTTCAGGTGAAAAAAGTCATTAGACATTTAACCTCCTCTTTGAATGTTCTCTTGCTGTTATAATATTGGAAAAACATTTTAAACATTGGTTGGTATCATGGATACAGCACATCAATGTTGCAATTAAGGAGTTCAAAGTCATATGTTTTACTTTATGCTCTTTAGTAGCAAGCAAGGGACAGTATCTGTTCACTTATATCACTTATATTTGAGCATCAAAAGACACTTATCACTTATATTTGGATAAAATTCACTAGATGTGATCGAAAAATGACAAACTGTTTAGAGCAGGTGCAGTGACTTTATTGTGCTGATTAACAATTGATATCACAAAGGTGCTGCAAAATGATCTGTCGATCTTGGGCAGGTGTTGTGACTCGTCGTCTCCCAGTTCGTGGCCTGTCATTGACAGAGTGTGTCTGGTTATACCGTCTCACCAGGTTTGAAAGTGCTGGCTGTGAGCACCCAAGACAGCGAGCCACAGTAAGGCGCCCTAGTCCAGCCTCCAACATGCCGATTGCACGAAGGCGCTGCTCTCTTGACAGACATGACATATTGTTTTTTTCTGTGATTTTCTTTATTGCTTTTATTCAAGCTTGCAATTCAACAGCTGAAATCACTCCATATCCAGTGTCCAGTGGCTCACTAATTAGGTGATTAAGTGCATATGCTTCAGTCATAGTCGCTCAAGCGTGTCATGCTCAAGGATGAATGATCGAGTGATTAAAAAGAAACCAAAAACATTTTGTCAATGTCCATCATTTATATACCTTATTTTTTATTTTTTTAAGTAAATGTGCTATAATAGTGATAAGTTTCTTTTGATGCTCGGTATATAACAGTGATGGGTATCAAACTTTAAAACAAAACATATAATACTATAATGGACTTTGTACAGTTTGTGTGGAACGGTTAAATGGAAGGCATGGTAGACTGCATCCCCATAATCAAATAAAGCTGTAAAAACTTTTACAATCATATTATCTCTGGTCAGACATTAGCTATCAGTTACTCAAGAATGCTTTAACGAACAGGAAGGATTTCAACATTAACTAGCACTCCAAATGTTGTCAGCTGGAATTGGTCCGCTAAAGGGAGTTGAGTTGCTAAGGGCCCTCCCTGAGGATCATGTAATTGCAGAATGGAACATACAAGGAGAATGAGGGGCTGCTCGGCATATAAGCTTGATTTAAGTTTGTTGTGTGTTTTATGTATATGCCAAGCTGTTGAAGGTTAGAATCGGAATTCTTTCCAAAGAAACAAAATCCCACATTGTCTGAAACCTTATCAACAAAATGCTTTCTCTTTCTTTTGCAGGTTAAATGGTATTGATTTATTTGCATTAACAAGCAAAAAAAAAAAAAAAGATTATTGTTATCAAACAACCAAAATTAAATAGGTCAGAAAACCATTTGCTCAGCGGCAGAAACAAATAAAACTGATCCTTGTTTTTTCAACGTTTCTTGCTAGTTTTATAAAATCACAGTTTTATTCATTTCAAAATATTCCTTTGCTTTTGCACAGTTACTGCATTTGCAATAGTAAACAATATTAAAGGTGAGAGACAAGGGAAGATAGGATCCATGTATTATTCATTTTGTAAAGACAATATCAATATGTATTGATTTGTTTTTTATGTGTTTGTATTGTGTTATGTGTATAGTTTCTTATGAACAACTACAAAGTATACCCTTGAGGAAGACTGTTAGGTATTCTTTGACAGAGAGGAAAGCAACATAATCAGTCAGTGAAAAAATGTGTGTGTAATTTTGAGATAAAGGTACATCTTCCTTCATATATTGACTATGGGGAAATTCAACAACTGTCATTCTTTTTTTTTTTAACAGATAAAAAAAATATTTCAATTATTACAATTTTTTTTATATAAATACTATTCAGACAGAATATTTTAACAGAAACTGTCCCCTGCACCACATGTAGACCTATACAGTACAGACACATGTTTGTTTATAGTGTTCATGAGGACTTTGCATTGACTCTCACTATAAATTTATTTACTATTCCTAACTCCAGTCAAACAGGGTGAAAGTCAACAACAAACAAAATATTTGGGCACTTTCAGTTTGTTTTAAAAAACAATAATGACAGTTTAATATCTGTTTAAACACTACAAGGACTTGGCCTATGTCCTCATAAGGTAGGTTTTGTCACACTTTCCTTCCTTGTGGAGACTTTTTTGACCCAGCAAGCACTATAAACCAGCACCCCCACCCTCCCCCACCCCACCCCACCCCTCCACACACACGCACGCACACACGTACCAGACAGTTTTCATAGTCAAGACTCCTGAAAGGGACTGCCCAAAAAAAATAGATAAGCTTAGACTTATGAGCCGGATCATGAGCTAGAGGGCTAAGAAGATGAGTTTCCTCACAAAAATAATATTTCTCCGTGCAAATCTGTTCGGCACATGAATCACATTTGCCTTACAGACAGTCCAGTACGGAGGGCAATCCTTTAAAGGTGCTGATCTGATTGTCATCACAGAGTCACAAAAGCACAGCTCACATCTGTCTCTCAAAGATGTAGACATTTCCCCACTATCTGTACTCTGTCATGTGTCTGACCCTTTCCCTTTTGAGCCTTAGACTGCATGGTTGTAATCTTTGCAGTAAATTAGAAGATAATGGGGTCTGGTGGTCTGCAGCAGTGTTTGTCTGATATCAGATAAAAGAAAGAACTGTAATATTAAGATAAAATATGCTTGGTAAACTCTGGAGTAAAAAAATACTGCAAATTTATTAAACTGAAACTAACTGGGTAATAACTAAATTTAAATGAATGACAATTGACCTTAGTTATTTTCATAGCAGTTAATGTTATTTCTAGGAAATGTTCGGAAATGTTTAATTGAACTAATAAAGTGTAGCATAAGTGCCCTTAAAAACACTTAATGGAGGCATTTTTTTAGACTTAAGACTAAAAGTGTGTACTTTGCACTGAAAGTGTTTCAGTGAGGCGTAATCACTGATGAATAGTTTAAAGCTGGTTTTGAAAACAGGTCCCAGCTTCATTTTGAAATTACAATTTAATTACAAGTGGTAACTTTTGATCATAATGTTGGCAACAATGTGAAAACTGGATTCACACTTAGAAGGTTGAACTGACTTCCTTGGCAACACTGTTAAATCACTTGGCTGGATGCAAAAACAGTGCATCCATACCAAACCAACCTTTTGTCCTTTTGTCTTTTTTCCCCACTCCACAACTTTCTTGTATTTGTCATTATGTTAACCAAAATATCTTTAACCTTTTATCTCGTAACGTTCCATTTCAACTCTTTGAAATGTGTTGGAAGCTGACGTGTAATTATCAAGGGAAGGGGGGGTCTTAGTAGGACGGGAGATAGATAGAACAACCAACGTTGACACTGGAAAAAAAAATTAATACAATGCTGTGACAGAGATCGAATGATTCTTGGTGTTAAATCTCCTTCCCGACCTGTGAGGGTGCTGAATAAAGGGAACAGAGTACCGTGGACTAGATGAGCTGACAGTTCATTCCCAGGGTTAGGTGGAAGTTGGCTATCTAGAAAGGAGACTGAGCTACGGTACACTAAATCATTGACCCAGAAGGTTAACGGTGTGGCATCCACGGATTGGAGGAGCAGGTGCGCTCGTTAACCAAGGGGTCATGGTTGACGGTATATTAAGGGGACGTAGTGAGGTGATCTATTCCTTTGTAAATGGTTAGAACAAACCTAAAAGGAGACTAGTGAAAACGTGAGTGTTTTGTTTGTTTCTACTGTTGTGTCTAAAAACTGTTTGTTTATTGTGATTAGACAGCTAACACGATCTGGAGCTGTCACCAAAGGCCAGCACCAACCCAGACAACATCACTGCACTTGTATCACGGAGAACTGCATTGCACCTCGAGCACTAATTCACTCACTAACAAACTTGTGTATGTGTTTTGTGTTTCGTGTGGGTGTATAAAGAACGGGACTATTATTTCGGGACAAACCCGGGGATTATAAATAAAGAAATACACGCCGCTGTATTATTTAGCATCATTTATTGTTTACTGTTTGTTTTTCCATCAGGCACTGGAATTACAAATCATTAAACAACATTGCACCTGGATTATAATTGTCTGTCTGTTTATTGATCACCTGCACCTGCACACTGTTAACCACTCTGCCACAAATACACATTCCCTGAGTTTAGATATTTAAGGTACTACAGTATTAAAAAATAATAATAAATCTAGTGCATTGTAATGCTGGTTATACTATCTCTTTGCAATTGCATGTGTTCCATTAGCATAAGCCTTTTGGCTTTTAGAAAAGGTCAGTGTTATTTTAACATAAAAAGGTATTTTAAATATATGATACGTTAAATCCATATTAGCTTTGGGGGATTTATAGAGGACTTGGCTTCACTAAATCCTTTATATCACACTCCCTAGTGATCTTCAAGCTTCTGAATGAGTTCAACATACTTCTGTTTTACTGATTCAGTGTTGACATTGATCTACAGTAGGTGAAATTACAGGTTTTTAGTTGAGTACTAGGTTAACTCGTTTACATGATCTTTTTTGCTATCAGCCGTCAAAGGCACAAAGGTGTATATATATATATATATATATATATATATATATATAACAGTGTACTGTGTAAAGGATCTAATACCAAATGGGTACCAAATATGTACTGAAGTGCTGAGCTACCGAAGTTTGAGGTGGATAATGGCTTTTTTTCCAGTCCACAAACTGTGCATTTGGATTAGGTATTATGAATCATTTCTGTGAAGTGATAAATGTCCACAGTAGGTGGCTGTGTATATACTTATTAGTAGGGGTCTACTTAAATCGTGGTAAATTTAGGATTTCGCAGACTTTTCACTGACCTGTTTAAACATTAAACAAACCTAAGTGGACAGTATTTCATAACACTATAAAGTTTAAAAATAGTGGTGCTTGCTTCCTTACTAAAACAGAGTGCTGTCATTTGTGAAAGGCAAGCATGCAGCATCTCCCTGCAGTTGACTTGCCCATACATTGAGACTGCATGTTCTGCATCCACTGAATTGGTTGGAAGTTAAGGCAAAGCTTTGCCAAGTTATACAGATGTGGAAATCGATTAGAAACAGCCCCAAAACTTGTTTACCCAAGGGCATCTGGCATACTTTAATAAAGGCAATATATGCAGCATGTTGGTTGTCATGTTGTTTGTCCCATCCAATAATTAATTTTATTAGTACAGAGTCAAAACAAAGAAAACATGCCTATTCGGGTCTAAAATTCCAACTGAGAAAAAGTAAGCAGCCGGTTGAATCGAGGTGGCTGTGCTAGATCGTTATATTACTGATTTAACTTGCCAACAGGAATACTTTTTGTCTGGACTGATTTTCCAGTTTGTTTTCTGAAAGCTGTTTATTGTACGTTCTGTTCAGCAGCCTCTGTAGTAGCCTTTTGTTTAATGTGTTATTCTGAAGCTAAATAGCGATCGATCGTATTTTCTCCAAAGACACATTAAGATATGGAAAACAATTACCTCAGTCTGCATGTACAGTTTCTTTGGGAAATATCTTGACACGATCAATCACCGAAATATACTTTGCTTTTTTTGTTTTGTCGTCCATTTTGTCCATTTCTACTATTTTACCTCCAGTGCTGAAAACTAGATTTTAGCAACCTAAATCAAAACAATGCAGCACTAACTTTGTCCCACCCCCTACTGCACAGTACAGGTCACAGAAAAGCAGTACAGATGCACTGATAGTATAGGTCTACCCACGCTGCTACAATATTTTTCTATGAGTACTTAGAATAATAACCCTCCTGAACTCCTCAATATCTCTCTCTCTCTCTCTCTCTCTCTCTCTCTCTCTCTCTCTCTCTCTCTCTCTCTCTCTCTCTATGGAGAGATAGATAGATAGATAGATAGATAGATAGATAGATATTTACAGCCAAAACAAAACATGACTATATGTGTTTTAATTACCTTCGTTGTCATTTGAAAGTAAACAAGAACGTTAACCACTTTGGAGAATTTTTTTTTGTAAATGTTATTTGTGGCTGTTTTTTGTTTGTTTGTTTTTTTCTTAAGTGCAGTGCACACGGGACGGCGAAGGAATAAAAAAGGGCTATCTACAGAATGAAGATACGTAGTTTGCGTCGCTTGCGTTGTGCAGTAGTTCATTTAAACAAGGTTTATTTTTTTTCCTGTCCGTACTTGTCCGGTATGCATTGGCCCCTAAAAGAGGTGAATTTACGCCACCCAGCTCCTGGTCCAGGCCTTGGTACTCTCCCGCCTAGACTACTGCAACTCCCTCCTGGCTGGCCTTTCTGCGTCCGCCACCCGTCTGCTCCAGCTCATCCAGAACTCCGCTGCTCGCCTGGTGTTCTCTCTGCCTTGCTTCTCCCATGCAACTCCACTGCTCCGCTCACTCCACTGGCTCCCGATCACCGCTCGCATCCAGTTCAAGACTCTTGTACTAGCCTACAGATGCCTTGACCAGACTGCACCCAGCTACCTCCAGACCCTCATCTCTCCCTACACCTCCACTCGACCTCTCCGCTCCTCCTGCACTAGAAGACTGGCTCTACCTCCTTTACGCTCCCCTGCCTCCAGAGCCCGCTCCTTCTCCACCCTCGCCCCGCAGTGGTGGAATGACCATCTGTCACAAAGACGGCTGTAGTGGGTGACGTCAGACCAGAAACCGGGAGAAACACAGACCAGACAGAGACAGTGAGGTTGGTGAAGCTGAGCACTTGGTTGTGCTCAGCATTTAATAAACAAAATAAGCGAACACAAAAACAGGACACGGCACTGGTAGCCAAAATAAACAGACAAACAAACAAAACAGACTACACAGACAAACACGGTGAGCTTCTATTTTTCTTACAATTATCAGAATTACCTCCGTCTCCAATCCCGTTCTCCACTCACCGAACACACAACACGTAACATATAAACACACTACGCACAAGGGCGTGGCCACATTGCCACATATACCCTCTCTTGTGCGCAGCACATATGGCCTCAACGGCCACCTCCCCCCTTAAAAACTCAGCAGTCCAGGACAAAGTCTCGGGCTGGGAAGGGAGGCTTCAGTGGGCCCATGGCTGGCAATGCTGTCAGCACCCCTGCCGGTAGTGGCACGGCTGACAGCATGCTGGTCCACTCCTGCAGCGAAATTGCTGCGGGGGATGCTGGTTTCCTGACCTCTCCCCCTGTCTTTGTAGCCGGTAGCTCCCCTTTGGGCTCTGGCCACAGAACTTCCTGCAGCGCAAGTGCTGCACTGGGAGCAGGTATCCTGACCTCCCCCACGATCTCCGGCAGCGAAACTGAAACCCCCTTCTTCAAAGCCGACAGCTCCCCTTGCTGGGGCTCCGGCCACAGTACTTCCCGCAGCGATGCGGAGCAACAGGCAGCCCCAGGTGATGCGGAGCAACAGGCAGCCCCAGGCGATGCAGAGCAACAGGCAGCCCCAGGCGATGCAGAGCACCAGGCAGCCCCAGGCGATGTGGAGCACCAGGCAGCCCCAGGCGATGTGGAGCACCAGGCAGCCCCAGGCGATGCGGAGCACCAGGCAGCCCCAGGTGATGCAAGGCTGGCATCCTTGGGCGAAGCGATGCTGGCATCTTTGGGCAAAGCGTGGCTGGCCTCCTTGGGCGAAGCAAAACAGCTGCAGCTCCTCTTGTGGTGGAGGTGGAAGCAGCAAGCAGTCCTCCCATGTTGGGGAAGGCGGAACCAGCAGGTATTCACCCTCTGCTGGTGGAGGTGGGAGGGGCAAGCAGTCCTCCCACGACAATGAAGGCGGAACCAGCAGGTATTCACCCTCTGCTGGTGGAGGTGGCGGAGGCAGAGGCAGCTCCTGCTCCTCTGCTCCGGGCGGTGGCGGAGGCAGAGGCAGAGGCAGCTCCTGCTGCTCTGCTCCTAGTGGAGGAAGCGGTGGAGGTGGCGGAGGCAGAGGCAGCTCCTGTTCCTCTGCTCCGGGCGGTGGCGGAGGCAGAGGCAGAGGCAGCTCCTGCTGCTCTGCTCCTAGTGGAGGAAGCGGTGGAGGTGGCGGAGGCAGAGGCAGCTCCTGTTCCTCTGCTCCTGGCAGTGGAGGTAGGAGCAGCGTGTAGTCTCCTGACGACGGAGGTGGGAGCAACGTGTAGTCTCCTGACGATGGAGGTGGGAGCAGCGTGTAGTCTCCTGACGTTGCGGTGGACTGGTGCGGCTCTGCCTCTCTTGCAGGGTACTGGTACGGCTCTGCCTCACTTGCAGGGGACTGGTGCGGCTCTGCCTCCCTTGCAGGGGTAGGTGATGGAGGCAGAGGCAGCTCTTGCTCCTCTCCTCCGGGTGGTGACGGTGGGGGAAGTGATACCAGCAGACATTCACACTCTGCTGGTGGACACGGGGACAGCAGGCATTCTTCCTCTGCTGGTGGACACGGGGACAGCAGGCATTCTTCCTCTGCTGGTGGACATGGGGACAGCAGGCATTTTCCCTCTGCTGGTGGACACGGGGACAGCAGGCATTGTTCCTCTGCTGGTGGAGGTGGAACCAGCAGGCATTCTCCCTCTGCTGGCAGCTTGGGTCCTAGGGCTGTGGAAGCACCGACTTCCCCCTCTTTGGGCTGTGGATGCACCGACTCCTCCCTTTTGGGCTGTGGACGCACCGACTCCCCCCTCTTGGGCTGTGGACGTTCGGGCTCCCCCCACTCAGGCGTAGGACGTTCGGGCTCCTCCCACTCAGGCGTAGGACGTTCGGGCTCCTCCCACTCAGGCGTAGGACGTTCAGGCTCCTCCCACTCAGGCGTAGGACATTCGGGCTCCTCCCACTCAGGCGTAGGACGTTCGGGCTCCTCCCACTCAGGCATAGGACGTTCGGGCTCCTCCCGCTTGGGCTGTGGACGCTCTGGTTCCTCCCGCTTGGGCTGTGGACGCTCTGGCTCCTCCCGCTTGGGCTGTGGACGCTCAGGCTCCTCCCACTTGGGCTGTGGACACTCAGGCTCCTCCCATTCAGGCATAGGACGTGGCAGCAAGGGCTCCTCTTCTTCATCCTGCATGGGGCATAGGGCCAACGTGTGCCCATATGCCCCACAGCCAGGGCACCACTCCCCCCATCCCAGTCTTTGGGCCATTGCCTGAAGGGTCCTGTGGACGGAGCAGGGTATGGTGGTGTGGCTAGTTTGGCCACAGTCGAAACACCACAGCCCTGCTTCCGCCTTTCTCCCTTTGCCCTCCTGTGCTCCTCTCCAGCCTCTTCTCCCCATTTCTTTTCCTTTTTTTTAAAAAAAAAACAGCAGTTCCCACTCTGGCCTGAGTCCTGGAGGCGCTGTAGATCCCACGCAGGACAACACGTGTCACAAAGACGGCTGTAGTGGGTGACGTCAGACCAGAAATTGAGAGAAACACAGACCAGACAGAGAAAGTGATGTTGGTGAAGCTGAGCACTTGGTTGTGCTCAGCATTTAATAAACAAAATAAGCGAACACAAAAACAGGACACGGCACTGGTAGCCAAAATAAACAGACAAACAAACAAACTAAACGGACTACACAGACAAACACGGTGAGCTTCTATTTTTCTTACAATTATCAGAATTACCTTCGTCTCCAATCCCGTTCGCCACTCACCGAACACACAACACGTAACATATAAACACACTACGCACAAGGGCGTGGCCACATTGCCACACCATCCTACAGATGTCAGGACTGCCCAGTCCCTGACCACCTTCCGGCGCCTCCTCAAGACTCACCTCTTCAGACAGCACCTGTAGAAGAAGAAAAGTAATGGATTAACTGAAAACTCACTATATTGATAATTGCTACAATGTTTTAACTTCCACTTTCTTCAGAAGCATGGTAGAAATAATTAGGTAGACTGATGTTTAAGTTTGAAAGTACTGTTGAGAAAACATATGGCATGGCTACCACATTTTACAATGCTTCACTATGCTTTACCAGGACTTTACTATTGTTTACTGCACAGTAACCTTTATAAAGGCATAGTCTGTTGGAGTATACAGTGCCTATAGAAAGTCTACACCCCCTTGAACTTTTTTCACATTTTGTTGTGTCAGTGCCTCAGAGTTTCATGCATTTAAATGAGGATTTTTTTCCACTTATCTACACACCATACTCCACACTGTTAAGGGGAAAAAAGTTTGTATTGAGAAAAAAAATTATATATAAAAATACAAAACTGAAAGATCATAATTGGATAAGTCTCCACCCCCCTGAGTTAATACTTGGTGGAAGCACCTTTGGCAGCAATTACAGCTGTGAGTCTGTTGGGATAGGTCTCTACCAACTTTGCACACCTAGATTTGGCAATATTTGACTGTTCTTCTTTACAAATATGTTCAAGCTCTATCAAGTTCCTTGGGGAGCGTTGATGGACAGCAATCTTCAAGTCATGCCACACATTTTTATACATTTTTGCTGAAAAGGTGTTACTGTTCGTTTAAGATTTTATTTTAATTCCAGCATTGTAGCATAACCCTCAGCACACTCATATGCTTATCAGTTGTTATGCCGTGACATATCAAAGCCACATAGTGAGTGACAGTGCAGGCCTGTTACTCAGAGTTGCATGTTGATATGCATGGCAGCCATAACTGTCGAGTCTTTGCATACAAATTCGTTTTAGCATCCCCTTGGAGAATAGAAGAACTGTAGCATTGTTAAATATCTTATATAAACTATGCATGTGACTTCTTAAATACATATGAGATTCATTTTATTTTAGTTGTCATTTCCTGCATAATTATTTCAATCAAAACTGACATTGTCAATACTTGTGTCACGTTTGAATTGGATAAAGTGAACAGATGCCTGTGAAGGTGAACAGCACTATCTGTCACATTGTTACAGAAAAGGATAGGGCAGGAGTTAAGACAGATGAATGAACAGTTCTGTAAACTGGAGCATGGGGATGAAACTGTACCTATTTTAATGTGAAACTGCATATGAATACAGCAAAGTCTACGTATAAACAACATATTTGTTTCCAAAATTATTTAATAAATAATAATAATAATAATAATAGTAATAATAAATAAATATGGTTAACATATAAAGAACAGTGGACCACTCATTCAGTTTAAATCATTAATTATACCCACCCGTTTTACTTACTCCTGAAGACAAAAAATAGACTTTCATTGTTAAGATGTTTTAGAGATGTTTCCATAGCCTTTCTCTTATTTTAATTCCCCCTGTCAATTGTAATTGTTTGCTATGTAGAAGTATGAAAGAGTGTATTGCATACAGCTACCAGGAATGAAATACACATTATGTTAGTAAACAAAAAACATACATACTATTGGCACTACAGCACCCTCCAACAGATACTAAGACTTTGACTTGTGCTCAGCAGTTTATTGGACAGTTTATTCCCGCTGGAAAATAAAATACTGTACATTTAATCACTACCCAGCTAATTACAACATAGAATCAAAGGTAAAGAACTAGAAACTGATGCAGCACAACTGTACTTTTGAATATTGATTCGGTTTGAAATGTATTACAATTTTCAGTGCGAAAAGACAGACTATAAATTAAATCAAGGCCTTGTACTGTACATTACTCAGTGTTGTAAATACAAAAGTTGCATTATCAACTAAAGGAAACTTTGAACCTAAAAATACATATCCATCACATATTAGTATTACAAGTACAGTTTTATTTTTTTCCTTTGTTTTAAACAGGCAGAGATTATGCTGTTTTTAGGCTTCTGTTGTTGTGCTGAATAGTAGCACACTGGATACTATTTTTGTATGTGCTCTCGCAAAGGGACTTCTTGAGGTTCCTGACCTCAGAAGTGTCTTCAGCACCACGGAATGGAAGGCAACCCGACACCTTAACCCTTGACCCCAGAATACTCTGCATACTCTTCTTTGCCTTTCCCAACATGCCTCATTAAGGAATCACTGCCACAGGAATGTGAAGAACTGTTCAACTAGAGGGCACAGGAAGTGATGTGAAGAAATGGTTGGGAAAACAAGTCCAGTGAAGCATGTGGAAGGAAGTCATATTTCTAAAGAAATCAAAGAATAAACCTGAATAGCAGTTTTGAGACAGTGCTGTTCTTTTGGGGTCACGTTTGGTTTTGTGGTTATGAAGGCTGAATCACATGAAAGCTGCTGGATGGCTCAGTGGCTATATGCCCCCTTTGTGTCCCTGATCCCAGGTTCTAATGAATAATTCAGTCTTGTCATAGTTGCTTGTTCATTTTGCACTGTGCTTACTGTATTGTTCATCATGTGTCCAGTCTGAGTATGAGGGGATTCAGATGATGGCCATTAATTATGAATGGTCCGAGATGGATTTCATACTGACCTTAGACATGATTGCTTGCTGCAAATGTAACCTGCACACAATTTTCCAAGCTATTGATATTAAACCACATGAGCCTTTTGAAGCAGGTTCCTATCAGATATTTTAGTCACCGTCAGTACGTGTTTAATGTAATGTTTTAGCAGCCTATTAAATTAATTAAAACTGAAGATGTAGAATTGTGGCAAACAGTGCAGGTGATCAATAATCAGACAAACAATGATAATCCAGGTGCAATGAAGGTTTAATTGTATAATCCAATGCCTGATGGGTAACAGCAGTAAACAATAACAATGTTAATGAAACAATACTGCATGTTTGCCCCGAAATAATAACAGTCCCATTTCAGTTCACCCACATGTAACACAAACACAAACACCCGTCCACAGTGCGTGCTCCAGTGCTCCAGTGCTCGTGGTGAATACCTTCCTTTAGTGTAAAACAAAAGTGCAGTGTTGTTGATCCGGGTTTAGTGCTGGCCTTTGGCGACAGCTCCGGATCGTGTTAGTAGTCCAAATAATTACAAACTATTAACGACAAATAAAAACAAACAAAACACTCACGTTTCACAATACAGGTTCTCCTTCCGGTCAGTTTAATGTAACTATTCACAAAGGAACAGATCACATCACTATGTCCCCTTTTTATAACGTCACTCATGACCCCTTGGTCAACGAGTGCATTTGCTCTTCCAATCCGCGGATGCTCCGCCGTTTCCCGTCCGGGTCATTGAGTTTGTATACCGTACTGTAGTCGTGCCTCGCAGGTCGGGAGGGAGATCCAACACTAAGAATCATTCGATCTCTGTCACAAGAATACATTTCACTTTTATGGCTAGTGTGTAAAATATAAGATGGGAAGTGGGTAAAACGAGATGTATTTATTGTCCTGACAGTTACCAGTTAGGCAACTAGATCAGGGAAAGTGTCATCCAAAATTATTTGGATTATATTTGTTAAGGTTAAGTAATCTATTTAGTTTTCATACTACCATATAATGGGGTAGTTTTTTAAAGGATGTATTTTCACAAATATCCCAAGGATGATTGTTGAAATAAAATTACTATTGTGTACTGAAGTATTAGTACAGTGCATTTTAATCCCACACTGAATACACTGCTCATAAAGCGACACTGTACAGTATCACAGTCAAGTGCTGACAACGTGCTTGCCAGGAAAAATCATGAATGAAACTGTTGTCTATGGAGGTGTCCAAGCACCCTGAAGTGTTTGATCCCTCCCATATTTCATATAAGGACAGGCAAGTCAGTATTTTATACATCACCTGATAAGCATCCTTCCTGCTCTTTTTTATTATTATTATTTCTGTAGTTCACTACAATTTTTACTAAATAACTGGCTGTAAAAGCATATATGTTCTAACACTTTAGTAGTAGGCTACTTGCTGTCAGCAGCTTATTGTATGTTGCTTTGCTAAGCTCAGATCTCTCACCTGCATATAGATGACAGAAAAACAATGCTGAAAAACAAACCAGTGTTTTTATTTAGTAGATCATATGGGGGCATTACAGCTATGGCCAAAAGTTTTGCATCACACCCTATAGAATTAATAATGTTACGTTGGCATACTAAAATTACTTATCGCTTTGTAGTTTTCTAAAAATTGAAAAATGTGACATTTCGAAATCTAACATGAAATACTGTATTACTATTGTGTTTTCGAGTATACTTTTGAGATACCATTTTGTAGTTTGTTAGATTGCATGATGATAGATAAAACAACAATAAATTATAATACAGCTTTTTTTTTTAAACCAGAACTCATATTGGAATCAGATTAGCAATTTAGATAGACAGGGGTTGACAGCGATTGAATTTCATTACTTTCAGTCAAAAAAAAAGCACCATTACTAAGTAACTGGTTTTGACAGTAATTTATATACAAAACCAATAGCTGGATCCTCTAGAAATAATTAATTAGAATTGGCATTTTGTGTTGATTTTATTGTTGTCGCTCCATTCTAATAAAATTGCAGTATTGGTTTTATATTCCATTTAAGTGGCACTGTGCTCCAAATCAATATATTTTTAAATGTGGTACAGTTATTTAAATTGCCTAGACAGTATATGCTTGGCTGCAATGATGCTGCATAGGCTGCCTAGATCAGCTTCCTCAAAACTACACAGGCTAGTCCATCTTGACACAGGGTTTTATACAGTTACTGCTGTGTAATGTGTACCTATTTGAAAGCAAGCGAGGGTTTCTCTGGTTCTCCTTCATGTATTTGTGTGGTTCCTTAGATCTGGAGAAATACTGTCTTTAACATGCTTGCTTGCAAGGGTTATTATGAATTGTTCATTCTGAGTTCCCCCTTTTCCTCTGGTTTAGTATAACCTTACCATTTCAGCTCGCTAGTGCAGAAAGATGTTTTGAGTTCATTTGCTGAAAGTGATAGGCCTGAATGCATTTCGTCAACACTTTAGAGGTACAGGTGAAGTAACAGTAACTGCATAGAGGTACAGGTGAAGTAACAGTAACTGCATTAAGGTAAGATAACCTGTTTGTTTTCTTTTCTTTTTTCTTCAAGAAGCGATGCAGACCACTCGCCTGTGAACATAAACATGTTGTCGATTCAGTGCAATTCCACTATAAATGCTTAGTTAGAAAAGGCAGTTAATGCATTTTAGCTACAGTACATGTAGGCCCACGCATTTGGTTGGGGGGGGGGGGGGGGGTCTCTGGGGAGCCTGATGTTGAAGGCAAGAGGTTTTGCCTGTAGTTTATGAACAGGTGAAGGGAGTATTTTCTATTCTTGCAGTGATTTTTGCAGTAGCGGTATAAATGCTCTCTGATCTCAATATTTGCTTACATATTGTACAGTGAAAGAGATAGCACTCACTTGGTTTAATGCCTTTTGGGAGTAGGATGTGCCAAGCCACTTTACAATCTGTGAATGCCTTATATGTCACAGAATCCTTCTTGATATGGGTTTCCTTGTTCCACACACACACACACACACACACACACACAAACACAGTTTTAAAGGCACAGTAACCAGATAGCACCAGGTTGGACTTTATTAAATGGTAAAGCCAGCGGCTCATCACCTAGCAGAGCTAAAAGAGATATGAATGGGGCTGAGAGACCATTTATCTGGGATATTGTTGCCATTGAGGCAGAATTAACATAAAGCAGAAGCTCTTGCTCTGCTTCATTAGCTGCATTTTCCAGATGTATATAGTGTTTGCTGAGAGAAATACCTCTGTTTTGTGAGATTTAAAAGGATTGGGTTCTTGAAATGTCAAATATATAAACCGCAGGGCAGAACTGAATGGTAATAGTGCACTTGAGTACAAGAAAGGTTCATACACGGACGGCTTTAAGTAAGTACTTAATTAGTCAAGCAGCTGCCCTGCTGCAATAGGAAATAAAGCAGACAGAAGGAGACACTAGTAGTTAATACAAACCTTGCTTAATTGTTGTAAATTCACTCATTAAATGGGAAATAACGCTGATAAGGAAAATGCCATGAAACCATCAGTTATATGAACCGTGTTTGCCTGCTGCCCGTGCCACTTGATTAACTGGCAAATTCGCCACCCTTCTCCTGTTACAGTGTCTTTTTAGTGCCTCTAAATGTGTATTCCTATATCGTAATCTCTCTAAATGTACAATATGTTGAAATTGAGAACTGGTCAAATAGCTGAAAATATTTTTATGGTGTTGCTTCCCTGTAGTTCAAAGCAAACCCATGTGTTACAGCCTTAGTACTGTAGATCATTACAGTAATGGAAACCCAGTGAAAATGGAATGGGCTCCAACGGCAACATTTTAAAACTAAAAATCTTTCTTTATCCAACAACATTCATTTATAAAATGCAGCCAATCGTTGCAGAAATAGCAGTACTGAGACATCACTCGGTACCCTGGGGTAGCGTTTGTTTCCCGGTCTCTCTCGTTAAGAAAGACACATTAAGAAAAATTTGAAAAAGTATTGCAAAGAGGAGAAGAAAAGTTAAGTAAAGATACACAGGTTTAGCAGTATAACATATATTAAGGTTATTATATCCACTGCTAGTGAAGCATAATTTTAATGTATATTTAAACATCAGACAACATAATTAAAAAAAAAAAAAAAAGCTACAGTAATACAATATTTTATTGCCTTATTCATAGCGCTACTAAATCTAATACTGTACAGTCATTTGTGAATTGATTACTGTATTTTTATAATGGTTTTGGAGGAAAGTGTCAGCGACCTACAGTAATTTGAATGTGACCTGTATACAGCTACAATTAAACTAATTATGCTGCACTGGCTAATGTCCGAATGCAAATGTACCAGAAGATTTATTACACTGTTAGTTGAAGAATAAGCAGTGAACCATCAAAGCTGGGATATTTAGTCATGCCTTGGGCATGGGCATCTTCAACTAAAAACAACTGCACTGTAAATGAGCTCTTCAATCTCTGACTACATCTAACATCGCACTACAGTGTGAGGACTAATATTTATTTTATGTGCTCTTTGTTTTGTGTTAGCTCTCAAGTTTCTACACTGAAGTAATTAACTAGCTAAAGTAAAAGAGGATATATATATATAGCAGGTCAGTCTATTTTTAAACAAAGTAGTTTCATTTATTGTGTATTAAAGACCGATCATGTTGGTCTAATGACTTTATTGCTGCTTTCTGTCGGTACAGTTATTGAATTCAAGTGTGAGGACAGAATAGAATCACAGAAAAATATTCATAGAATCATAGTAAATGATAATGTTGCATATGTTGGAAAGCATATGTGGCAAGACCGCTACAGTTTTATGTATTATTATTAATTGCTTACACATCTGTACACCAGTATTGTTTTGCATACAGTACAGTACCAACAGTATTCCTAGGTTTGTTATAGCTTTCATTTTCAGGGATCTGTTTGTTATTATTAGGGCATTTCAGTGTAGAATGTTTACTGTACTGAGCCTGACACTGCTGGTATAAGTGACACCTAACTGAAGGCTCTTTCTTGCCAATTGCTTTAACGTGCTGTCCTTGGCAGGAGATGAATGTTATTTACCTTTCTTGTAATTTAAGTGACAGTACCTATTAAGGATAGGCCTATTTAGTCTCTTCCATGAGAAGCCCAGTATGTTATTAATAATTAACTAAAATAAATGTTAGCTAGAAATGTCTTTTTGCATTAAGGTATATGGTGCACACAAGTGCTGTATTGTCTCCCTCAAGATAAAAACACACTTTCTTTAGTTTTTTCCTCAGATGTTTCAGCTTTCACAAAGGAACTTGTGCTAAACAGGTTTTACCTTATTGATCTTCAATAACAGCACACAATTAAAATACCTGATGGGAACCATTTCAAAACACAAAATATACATTTACAGTACAATAAGCCATCGCCGTCTTATTCAGATGTTCATTTATGTATCAGAATGAACATTTTTATTATTTTAATAAAAAAAAAACACCTTTCTTTTTATTAAGAAGAAGGTGTCACTACTTTAAAGCACTGGTGTATAATAGCGAAGAATGTAACAGATTTTTTTTATACTGTTACTTGTAAGTTCATGTTTTAAAATCAGTGTCCTTTAAAAAAAAAAAAAAAAAAATTACATTACATAACATAATCCTAGTTTTTGTATTCAGTTTTTTGAAAATGATTTGTCCCTACCTGCCCTTACCCTATTTTTTCCACACTGTTACTGGAACCACATCATTCATTTTGTTTGGCCTAATACAAAGTTATATCCAAAAGTTAGGTCCAAACTGTAGATATATGTACTATTTTATTTTAACTTTTTTTGAAATAAATACCTATTGGGAGTTAGATGGAATTTCAGAACTTAATGAGCATTTTTGTTTGGTTTCCATCAAAAGAACACAGCCAAATTAATTAACTTGAATCGCCACAAAACACTAAAACATACTGGAAAGATTCTATTTTATTCCATCTGCATTGCTAAATTATAGGATAAAAAGCACCTAAACTGAACAGTGCCATTTAATACAAATACATATAAACTGCGAATATAAATTGAGCTTCAAATTTACATGAAACATACCTTCTAAAAAATCACAACAAATCCTAATCGAAAGACCTTGCTCTCTATGGAAGTGGTTTGAGTGTGATCAATCTGGGGCATCTTTAATGAAACATGCAGTGTTGGGCCAGTCTGCCAGCTCAGTCATTCATTTTGCACCTTTCTTATGAAGGTAATGAGAGGAGTGGAAACTATCACTGGCCTGTGTTAGTGAACCGTCTCAAGGCAAAACATAGTGTTTGAGGTCATTCTTTCCCAGAAAGTAACTAGCATTTAATTTAGCAAAAAAAATAACTATTTTAAGAAGTAGGCATTACAGTCTGACTGTTGACCAGGTCGTGAAAATAATATAGATTTGAAGAGACAAGATCAAAAACCAAGATGGCTACTAATCAGTGTTACTCCGGAGATAAAAGCGGTAGCAGCAGCGGCTGCAGGATTTAATTCCTGGCTGGGCCCCAAATTTTCACGGATGGGCCGTTTGTGACTTAATGACATAAACGTAATGACATAATTACTAATATGCATATTGACGACACTCTATCAAAGATCTTTATAGTAACTAGAAGATCTTTGACTCTATACTGTCAGAAATAGCACCATATTCTCCAAGAACGCACACTGTACCAAAACATTTTGACAGTCAGAAATCCGATTTACCACCAACAGGCATAGCAGCACAAATTCTATATTATTTATTTATTTCTTAGCAGACGCCCTTATCCAGGGCGACTTACAGTTGTAAACAAATACATTTCAAGAATCACGGTACAAGTAATAATACAATTAAGAGCAAGATAAATACAATGACTTTGGTTCTAGCAAGTACAAGTATGACAAAATACGATTCAATAATGGAGCAGATAACAGTGTCAGTGATAGTTGCATCAGGATATAATTAAGTGCAAAATACTACAGATTAAATAACACTTGGCAGATTACAGTAATCTAAAGTACATAATTAAATGCAGTAAAATAGGGGGCAGATAAGAGCAAGTAAAGCGCATTAAGGAAGAGTGATAAGTGTCCAGGGGGAAAAACAGAGGAGTTCTACAGGTGCTATCTGAAGAGGTGAGTCTTGAGGAGGCGCCGGAAGGTGGTCAGGGACTGGGCAGTCCTGACATCTGTAGGATGGTCATTCCACCACTGCGGGGCGAGGGTGGAGAAGGAGCGGGCTCTGGAGGCAGGGGAGCGTAAATGAGGTAGAGCCAGTCTTCTAGTGCAGGAGGAGCGGAGAGGTCGAGTGGGGGTGTAGGGAGAGATGAGGGTCTGGAGGTAGCTGGGTGCAGTCTGGTCAAGGCATCTGTAGGCTAGTACAAGAGTCTTGAACTGGATGCGAGCGGTGATCGGGGGCCAGTGGAGTGAGCGGAGCAGTGGAGTTGCGAGGGAGAAGCGAGGCAGAGAGAACACCAGGCGAGCAGCGGAGTTCTGGATGAGCTGGAGCGGACGGGTGGCGGACGCAGGGAGGCCAGCCAGGAGGGAGTTGCAGTAGTCTAGGCGGGAGAGTACCAAGGCCTGGACCAGGAGCTGGGTGGCATGGTTGGTGAGGAAGGGTCAGATTCTACGGATGTTGCTCAGGAAGAATCGGCAAGTGCGTGCCAGAGTGGAGATGTGCTGGGAATAAGAGAGGCAGGGGTCGAGGGTGACTCCGAGGTTCTTAGCTAAGGAGGAGGGAGAGAGTGTGGTAGATTCCAGAGGAACAGAGATAGAGAGATCAAAGGAGGAGGAGGGGGAGGAGGAGGAGGGAAAGAAAAGAAGGTCAGATTTAGAGAGGTTGAGGTGATGCGAGTGCATCCAGGAGGAGATAGCAGACAGACAGGTAGAGATACGGGAGGGGATGGTGGAGTCAGAGGTGGGGAAGGAGAGGAAAATCTGAGAATCATCAGCATAGAAATGGTATGAGAAACCATAGGATGTGATGAGTGGGCCCAGGGAGCAGGTGTAGAGAGAGAACAGGAGAGGACCCAAGACTGACCCTTGGGGAACTCCTGTTGAGAGAGGGCGAGGTGTGGAGGTTGCTCCACGCCAGGTTACCTGGTAAGTGCGGTTGGAGAGGTAGGAGGAGAACCAGGCCAGAGCAGTGCCAGAGATTCCCAGGTCAGCGAGAGAGGATAGTAGAATAAAGTGATCGACAGTGTCAAAGGCAGCAGAGAGGTCGAGGAGAATTAGGACAGAGGAGAGAGATGCAGCTCGGGCAGAGTTTAGTGAGTTGGTGACAGACAGGAGGGCGGTTTCCTCAGTGGAGTGAGCAGAGCGGAAGCCAGATTGGAGAGGGTCGAGCAGAGAGTGGTTGGACAGGAAAGCAGAGAGCTGGCGGTGTACAGCCCGCTCGAGGGTTTTGGAGAGGAAGGGTAGGCGGGAGACAGGACGGTAGCTCTGGAGGGAGGTGGGGTCGAGGGAGGTGGGGTTTTTTGAGGAGGGGAATGATAGAGGCTTGTTTGAAGGCAGAGGGAAAGAGACCAGAAAGGAGAGAGGTGTTGAGAAGGGAGGAGATGAAGGGAAGTAGAGCAGGAGCAGCAGCTTGAAAGAGGTGAGTGGGGAGGGGGTCCAGGGCACACGTGGTGGGTTTTTGACCCTGGAGCAGGGAGGAGAGGTCAGAGCCTGAGAGGGGAGAGAAGGTGGAGAAGGAGGGTGAGTTAGTAGGGGATGCAGTGGGTGTAGGGGTTGGAGCAGGAGGGGGTGCGGGGGAGGGAGAGGTGTTAAAGAGTTTGCGGATATCTGAGATTTTAGAAGAGAAGAAAGAGACAAAGTCATCAGAGGAGATAGAGGAGGGAAGAGGAGCGGGGGATGTTGATAAAATTAAATGTAGGTACTTACATTACTGGCACATTTGTTGATTCGTCGGTTCATTTTCTTTTTACCAAATCTGTCGGGACATAGCTAATGCATAAGACACAAATATAGCTATGGTTTACTGCAAAGTTGGCTAAACATTTGGTATTATTATATTTCTTAGACTTACAATTGTTACAAGACATCACATTATTTTTACATACAATTACCGATTTATACAGTTGGGTTTTTACTGGAGCAATCTAGGTAAAGTACCTTGCTCAAGGGTACCACAGCAGTGCCCCCTCACCTGGGATTGAACCCACGACCCTCCAGTAAGGAGTCCAGAGCCCTAACCACTTCTCCACACTGCTGCCCTGTGTAGGTAATTAGATAGCTAATTGCAAATGTAAAAAATAACTAAACAGCAGCTGCACAAGCTAGTTGCTTGCATGCCTTGCAGTGAAAGAAAAGTTCCTGTATGTATGCTGCCGACGCGCTGTCATTTTGATACTATAGTATCTAAGGCATAATCACCAATCTTTTTTTTTTGACACGACAACGGTGCTGAGGTGCGTGGGACGTATATATTTTTTGAACCACAAGGATGAGCTAGACTCGCCTCAGCGGATTACAGTCTGATACGGTTTGGCATGAAATGTTTTTAATTGTCAATCGCTCCATAACTGGGTGGGCCCATGAGCAAAATGGGTGGGCCCAGGTCTGGCGCTGCCCCTGAGTGGTAGCTTAGTTATAAAAGTGGAAGAAGAGAAGTGAAGTAAAATTTAATTTGATAATTGAACTTCCTGATTGAAGTTCTGAAGTTTAATTAGTATATCATCAATATGCTCCTAAAAGGGACAATGCTCTATAAAAAAGTATAGTTCAAGCAAAGACTTTCTACTAATGTTGAGAATGACGGAAATAATCCTTTTAGCTGGCTTTTGTGGCTTTTTAATGCCTATTTTTGTTACTGCCCATTTCCATTCACTCCATAATGCACTGCACACACGCTTAGAGAGGAAATGACCAAATGCAGACAACTATATCTGATTAAATGAGTGTACTAAGAGCTTCAGAAATCCTCTTTTTTAAAAGCAGCTTTGATATATCATATCACAAACATTGTTATTTAAACTAAATAAAGACTTACTTGTAACTAAAATGCAGAATTATATCTGGAGAAACAAGATAACAACAGTTTTTTAGTTATTCAGAAGATGTGTACTAAAATGAGTTGCCGTACATATTATTGTTTCTTGCTACTGACAGAGCTGCTGCTGGTAGAAAGTCCTTTGTGTGTCAAACACCAACGAATTGGAACAACCTCCCTAAATGTAGCCAATGCTGAGTAAACATTTCTTTTTTTAGTTTAAATTGAAAGATGATGACTTAAAAAAATGCATCAAGCTATTGTGTGCCTGGTATTTTTATGATTGGCCCTAAAATTATCTTATGGTGGAGGTACATGCTACTGTATGCATCTGTATGCCTTTATATTAACCTGTATCTTGAGAAGCAGTCAATCAATTGTGTTGAAAATGAGCATTCCTTGTGAACTGTTTTGTCTTCAGGTCCGGCCTCTGATATTTTCAGCTAATAAAGCTAAATGACCGTCATGGACCACAGTGTTCAAGTTGAATTTGGACCACTGTAGCACAGCTGTTGATCGTCACAATACGTTTTACAGTACGTTATTCATCATGACCTGCTTGGGACCGGAGTTGTGCTTTATGCAAGTGTTTTTTTCTGCAAATTCCGTCATTCCAGGAACACCCTGGTCACTTGCTGATGGACATGTTGGCCAATGTATCCATTCCATTGAGGTGCGGGTGCAGGGCACATAATATCATGTCCATTGTGAAGTCACTTGGTTTCTTCTTTTTTCCCATTATTGTTGCCAAATAATTGCACACAAACTTAAATGTGGGTTTGGCTGAAGTGTGTTATTCCTTTGGAATTCCTTACGAATTTGTAGCCAAGTTACCATGGGTTTCATGATTTGTCCTGTAACTCACAACTTCACAGTTGCAATTGCAGTCATATACAGTAGATGTTATTCAAATGATATTCACATTATATTATTTTAAAGTGCTACTTGTTTGGGGTGAAAGAAAATGAGTTCCTATCTATATAGGGACAGTTCAAACAGAAAAAGAAGTGATTATGTATTGTTCTCAAAAGTGCTTCCTTCCTTGGCTTAGATTTAAGCTCTCCAGCACTTACCTGCATCTTGCCCCTTAAAAAGAATAATATATCCTTACAAAGGCTCTATATCATTCACACAATTTACATCTGTAAAACTCTCTTGCACCCAAGAGAGTTGGATTTAAAATACCGGTACACATAAATACCATTTACTGTAGATTCATACTGATCCATAGCTACAGTAACAGTGCGGCTTGCTACAGTACACTAGGAAAGTTAGTTAAACTTGTATAGATTTTATATTCATCATTGTTAATTACACTACCCTCAATTCATTATTGGACTGTAAATGTACTGAAGCAGGACAGTTGCTGCCCTCATTAACACTGGTTTATAAAATGAAGCATAATTTCTAGCTCTGAACTCATTCTTTTTGTTTTGAATTGTTTAATCACATATAGGTAACCTGCTATTCAGTGTGTTTCTTCAGTTGCTTTGTAAGCAGTGTTTCTTAAGTAGGGTAGGCCTGTATGTTAATAGTGATTGCTTGGGAAGACCCACAGCCGTATTACAAAATATTAGTAAAAGTTTCTTTCTGCAGAAGAACTGACAGACCAGTAGGTACTTGCACTGTGACAGTGCTGGAGAATGTGTTGGGTTTGAATCCATGTCTTCACTTTGTCCTATGATGAAATTGAAAGCCAATAGTATGTACTGTATTCAGTAACTGCAACACTGCCATTCTAAGAAAAAAAAATTAAAAAATGATTGTATGTCAAGCAAAATTCATGTGGTAACTTTGATTAAATATTGTTACCATTCTTAAAAGCCCTTGAGAACAGATCTCTGCATTGACATTAAAATAACAGAAAACTGATGATAATTAAAGGGCTAATTTAATGCTTTTCCTAAGAAGACCATTCACTGCATAGGCGTTTCACAGCTCTATCAGAATTGACATTCCTTTATGAAATATGAATTTATCCCCAGTGGAAATCTATATCTGGCACAGGCATCTTTAATTGAGGAATATACATTTAAATATGACACAATAATCAGTTTTCAATATGGTTTAAAAAAGACACTAGGGTAAATCATAACAACCTGAAATATATTTATGGTTTCTTCTGCGACTGAGCATTTTAAAGTTTGTAGGAATAATTATCACTGTAAATGTGTAATTAAAGTCTGTGAGAGAACACAGACCTGGACTGGAAGCACCAAGATTACTTACTCCTGGTTACCATATTGTCCATTTGTAAACATGCCCCAATGTTTAGGCTGGGAGTGAATAGCCAACACATGGTTCTCAAGCAAGTTTAGACCTTTGCACCAATGGATCAACCCTTTTGGATGAGTTTTTTTTTTAGCTCTGTGACAGGGATGGACGAGTGGTGACGTCAGGCCAGAAGCAGGAACCAAAACACAAACAGTACTGCAGTTTCAAAAAGAGACACGGCGTGCCGTTTATTTAAATGACAAAAATAAATCAAATATTTAAGTGCTCACAGAGCAAAATAAAAGTTCAAACAAAACAAATCATGAACACTACAACCGGTCAGGCTGGGCAATCGCCTTCACTGACCCTATCCTTGGTTTATTTTCGTTGTTAAATTTCTCTCTCGCTCCTTGCTTTCTCGTTCGCTCTCGTTCCTCCTCTGAACACACCTACCTCGAGTGCAGAGAGCTGCAGGCTTTTGTATCGTGATGATTAAACAATAATTCAGTAAATGGCACCAGTCACATTCTCACGAGATGAGCAGGTACAAGCTGCTACCATCGCATCTGCCAGACCACATCCAAACAATAACAAAACACACGGCGCTTCACTGTCATATTTATAAAATAAACCATAACAATAATCATAATAATAATAATAATAATGATAATAATAATAATAATACCACAAAACCCTGAAGGACGGCACCTCGCTCGTCCTATATAATAAATACATAAATCATAAAACAAACAAATACAAAATAACACAGAGGCGGAGGGGGAAACCCTGTTCTAAAAATAAACAAATAATACATTTAAACAGCAGGGCTTTCTACCACCCTGCTACAAGCTCATATCCCATTCATCTATCACAGTTTACCGTGGTTTGCCATGTTTATTAATATGCTTTACCATACCTCACTATTCTTAACAATGCTTACCTATACTTTACCATGCTTTCACTGTGCTTTACTACACTTTGCTATGCTTCAACAGTCTTCCATGTTTAATGTAGAAATGTCTATTAGGCTGCAAAAGCTATCGGCTTGCCTCAATATATTAATGCATTGCTGAACATTATGTATGCATGGTATCATTCTCTGACATCCACCAGAAAGTAAGACTTTTAGCACACATCGATGTGTGCATTAGTATGCAGTGCAAACTTATTATTTTTATGACAAAGGAAGATAGTTCCATGTCAGTGCTTTGAAAAGCAGTTGAGATAAATTAAAGATCTGCACGCCTTACTCAAGAAAACAAACCACCTGAATATGAAGATGCAATTCATTTTTAATAAGAAACATCCTTCCTTGAAAGCATTGTAAGAAACCTGGTATCTACATAAGGTGACTGGTATCTACATAGGATTAATTTCTCTGCCGATTTCAATGGTTAATAAATATTTAATTGAAGGCACTCGCTAGCACAATACAAGCTCTTTGCAATTTGGAAGTTGTTTATCTTTGTACATTTTGTAATTGCCATAAACACTTTAGCAGCAATGGAGTGGCTGGTAGGTACTGCAATAAATATTAAAGATTTAATGGCACATTTGTATTCCAAATTCTGAAAGCCTTTTTGTATTTACTCTAAAATCTGTGAAAAGGTCATTAAACAGCTGGTCTTGTTTTTAGGGCTATTTTTTGTTATTGTACTGTACAATATTGCATGTGTTTTATTTGGTGAGAGATGTTATGACTAACTCCTATGTTAGTGAATGATTTATTAATAACATACTATAAACTAATTAGCCTTTTTTCGTTTACTTTTGACAGATATGTGTCACAAAGATGTCTACACGCAATTGCCAGGGAATGGACTCAAAACCCCTGGACACCATTCCTGAGGACAAGAAGGTCAAGGTTCAAAGGACACAAAGCAACTTTGACCCCTTTGAAAAGCCAGCCAATCAAGTGAAGAGGGTCCATTCAGAAAACAATGCTTGCATTAACTTCAAGGGATCTTCCACAGGAAAGGAATCCCCAAAACTCAGGCGACATTCTAGCCCAAGCTCGGTGAGTAATCCTTGTTGTCCTTTTAGAAAAGTTTGAAACCCCAGTATATACAAATTATGCGACAGTGCATGCATACAGAATCCTATTTCCACAGTGTTTACACCAGTATTTTATTAACTCCCATTTTTTGAAAGAAGAAAAATCTGTATTAATGGTGCAAAACCATTAAAAAAAGACCTCTAGAGAGTTATATGACTTCATGTTTTGGTTCTAGTTTTGTGTAATGTTTTTTTAAAGACTCAAGTAAAGGAATGTATTTACCACAGTTTACCGTGATTGTATTATGCTTTATTACAATTTGCTATGCTTTTACTATGGTATACTTTTATGAGGGTTGCTAAGGATGTACAAAATTTAGATTTGGGGATCATTTTATATAAAATGTAACATTATTGTAGACATTTAAACTTTGGCTAAAATTTAGTTTACGTATGGCTTAAATGCAAATGGTTTAATTTGTATTTTAATGGGGGAATCCAAAGTTGCCAAAAGTAGGGCACATCTTGAAGGAAATGACCTGCCTAGTACCTAATACCAGCTTCAATATCTTTAATTATACATTCTATATAGATAGTTTTTCATATTTATTTATATCTGATTAAATTAGAAACTGCAGCTGTGGTGATTTTTTCTAAGCCGTTTGCCTGTATGCTGAAAATATTTCAAACTTTTAGCAGGCAGAGTGAGTCGCCCAAGCAGT
This sequence comes from Acipenser ruthenus, assembly GCF_902713425.1. Taxonomy (NCBI): domain Eukaryota; kingdom Metazoa; phylum Chordata; class Actinopteri; order Acipenseriformes; family Acipenseridae; genus Acipenser; species Acipenser ruthenus. Next base: position 49,534,607 of record NC_081192.1, read on the forward strand.
GAGGCTCCTGAATTGTCAGGTTTGGTTCTTCCTGTCTAGAATGTGGTGCCTATGTCACAGAATATGTTAATGTTTAATATGTGTAAATTAGGTGTAATGGAGACAAATCGGTATCGCTTCCTTTTAGGTAAATTGCAAGCAATTGTAGATCACCCTGGAAGAAGTGGGTACCTGCACCACTTTATACTCACAGAACAGAACGGAAACATGAGTTTCCCAAGTGGCGCATCCAGTAAAGGCTCTCCGCTATAGTCTGAACGTCACCGGTTCGAGTCCAGGTTAGAGAGAGAGAGAGAGAGATTTATATTACTAGAATTAATGCTGTTGTTTTTCGATAACTGCATATTAATATTATTTTGTTCTTTTTTATTTAACTAAAATAAAAAATATGTTTGTACATTTTTGGTTACTCTCGCGTTTTTTCTTTTTTCTTGCCAATCATTTAATATAAAATCTTCTTTTTGAAAAGAGCCTTCTGATATAATCAGGCCCGGTGTTATGGGCGGGCCTTAGAGGGCCTGGCCCGTACAGTTTAGGTCCAGTGCCCCCCCCCCCCCCCCCCCTAGTTTCAGATTCTAAATTGATTCAGCGTCGTCAACTTCCAGTTCTAGCGGTAGATGCCCACTGGAATGTCTCAGCACCAACTGTGAATCAAATTTAAAATAAATCCGCGCAAGTGCTGGCTTTTTCTTTTTGACTTGTATTTTTAAGCGTAGTTCACTATTGGACAGTAAATACTAAACAAAGACACAATTGGTCCAAATTCATTATGCACCAAAACCAGCCAATCACTACTTTGCATCGACGAAAGCAGCCAATACTGTACCTGCAACAGCCGAGTGCCAATCAGACACAGCATCTTTCAACAACAACAAAACGAGACGCGGACAGTTCAGTAATATTACTCCATTCATTTGTAGATTCAGGAGAGAAAGGCTTTGGCTGAAGGAACAACCATGGTTAGTTAGGAGGCATTTTTAGCGTGGTATTTAATGAGAGATTGTATTGGTAGTTCAGACTCCATCGTACATGGACTGTCCAGTAATTGATCTGTTCATTCCTCAGGCAATGTCCAGATTATAAATAGGGGTTTAAAACACTAACAAGTTAGTAAAACATTTAAATCGATTTACTAATAAAAAATGCATCGTTTTTCTGTTTATATGTATGTCATCCTTGTTTTTTATTTAAAAAAATGTTTGGGACTATTTTCTTAGAACGTCTTTACTCAGCGGAAAGGTACCCAACGAATCAGTACAAGTTTAAGGTGTTGTTTTTTTTTTTTTTTTTTTTTTTTTTTTAAAAGAAAACAATGGTAAAATAATGTTCTAATAGAGATAGTGCCCTCTCGATGATGGCGCTACTGTGTGATAATTGACCTTGACTTTCGGGATGCATAACTCCAGTCGCGGTCAATTATCACACGTAGAGCCATCATCGACGGGCACTATCACTTAAATAATAATAAAAAAAAAATCTATGAGAAATCATTAATCAAATCAAATTAAAGTAAAGCAAAGCACAATAATAATGATACTAATAATAATACTAATAATTTAAAAATGTATAGTTGCTTCTGGTGTTTGGAAACCCCTTCGCAGGATCGCCTTGTCAGATTGTTTACACAAACGTCTGCTTTTTATATTCAGTATTGAATAGGCAGTTGAAAGTAAGCATTACATGTACATTTGTTACTTTACAGTAATTTGGCGTGTGTGGGAATCTGTTTCAATCTCTGTAGAGGGCCTGCTCACTGTATTCGTTGTAGTCGTTTCAAGTACTGTTGCTCAAACACCCTGTTGTTGCTAATGCAGTAATAATAATAATGTAAAAGAAAAAAAAAAAACTTTTCTGGAAAGAGCTGTGGTAATTTGTGCTGTGTGGATAGTTCATAATATTGCGTTTGTTTGTTGTCATCACAGTTAAGTAAAATAGTAGAGAATACAAGCTAATTGATTTATTTTTCCAAAATGAGCCCGCCCTAAATAAGTGGATGCCCCCCCCCCCCCACAGCGTTCATGCTGCCGCCGGGTCTGGATATAATATTGCCATTAATGTGTTCCTCCTTGTGACAGGGATGGCGTTGTGGTGAGGTCAGGCCAGATGCAGGAACATAAAAAACACTGACAGGTACTGCAGGCAAAAGATGCGGCGTGCACCGTTTTTTTATTTAAACAAAAATAAATAAAAGATTTAACAAAAAAACCACTTGCTCACAGAGCAAAATAAAAGGTTTACACAAAAACAAAAGTCACGAACACAAACCAAAACAGACTTAAGGCAGTTCCCTTCACTGTTCCTTACTCTTTTGTTTCAGTTTTGTTTTCGTTTTCGTTTTCGTTTTCCAACTGCTGTCCTGTTCTCTCCTCTAAAACACCCACACTTGGAGTGCAGAGAGCTGCAGGTTTATATGCAGGTGACCATCTCCCGATTTAGCAACAATGGACGAGATGCCTACCTCAGAACACGTTTAAATAAAAACAAAATAATAACATGGCGCTTCGCTGTCTGTGGCAATGTGGCCACGCCCTTGTGCGTAGTTTGTGTTATATGTTGTATGTTGCGTGTGTAAATGTTGGTGTATAGTCATTGGTACACGGGATATAAATGGGTCTGTGTAACACGAGTGATTTAAAAATGTAGATTTGTATTTAGGCACGAGGATGGCACAAATCACTTCACGTGTTGGTTAAAATGTATTGTGTGGTCACGGGAGTACACTTAATTAATTCACGTTCTGGGATTCAAGTGAATAATTAATTAGTAATTGAATCCCAGCACAACAGTATAAATAGATGCACGTTTCATTCACTCGGGGTTGGGTGTTCGTGAGTGGAGAACGGGATAGGAGACGGAGGTAATAATTGTAAAAATAATAAGAACGTAAATATAAGTGTTCTCACTCACCGTGTTTGTCTGCTTGTTTGTCTGTTTACTGTTTAGTCCGTTTTGTTTATATATTTATTGTGGCGCAAGTGCCGTGTCCTGTTTTGTGTTCTGTCTGTTTAAACCTTTTATTTCGTTTAATAAACGCTGAGTGCCACCACTGCACTCAGCATTACTCATCACCACCGTCTGTCTGTGGGTTTTTTCTTCCGGGTCTGACGTGTCACTACCAGCCAGCCTTGTGACACCGTCATATTCATGAAGCACTAAACCATAACAATAATAATACAACAATAATCATAATAACAACTACAACAAAACAAATGCAAAACAATAAACTGCACAGGGGCGGAGGGGCAGACCCCGTTCTAAAAATAAATAAACAATATAAATGTACAGGGTTCCTTGCCCTGTTACACTCCTCCTCTCATGTTCATGACAATGTGTGCATTGCAGGGAGCCTGACATCAAGACAAAGACAGTTTAAATACCTGATCCTCTCATGTTCATGACAATGTGTTGACATCAAGACAAAGACAGTCTGAACATCTGATCCTCTCATGTTCATGACAATGTGTTGACATCAAGACAAAGACAGTTTGAATACCTGATCCTCTCATGTTCATGACAATGTGTGCATTGCAGGGAGTCTGACATCAAGTCAAAGACAGTTTGAATACCTGATCCTATCATTTTCATGACAATGTGTGCATTGCATGCTGTCTGACATCAAGTCAAAGAGAGTATGAATACCTTTGCCCCCCAGGGGACCTATTTTTTAACTTGTCCCGGCAGGGTAGGAGTCTAAAGTCCAGGGTTCTCCCCAGGAATTCTGTACAGCCGGGCGCAGAACATTATAGTCGGGAGCACTTTTAATGGAAAAATAAACTTGCCTTACCTTAAATATATAATACGACAAAGAATTTGAATAATGTGTTGTCTTTCGTTGACTATATCTGGTTGCGCTTTTTTATGTTTTACATTATCATTTATTTAGGCACTCAACGATTTGACTGGGGAAAGATAACGTAGGTTTATTGGAGTTTACAAAAAAAAAACTAACCTTTTCACTTCCTTTTTAGCTTAATTATTGAACTTATTGCTTCATTTAAATTGTTTTCTTTATCTTAAGTTTTCAGGGCATTTTGTTCATGCATGTCTATTTTAGTTTTTCGCTGTTCTACATTTTTTGAATGCAACTTTTCATTTTAACAATTTTTTTAAAACAACATTACTCGCACACGTTTGGTCACAATCATAACTGTTGCATGAAACCGGAGTGTAATCGGAGTGTAACCGGAAACACAAATAGTTTTTGTACGTCTCAGCAGAGTTATCATGGTCTCTAACAGACTCCACCCCCTTTCACTCCAGTCGCCTCACGGTCTGTGCCACCTCACCCAGTTTCAGTTACCTGGATTCCTGTAGCTCCAATCCTTTGGGCTGGGGGGTCGCCAGTTGCTCTGGGAAGATATGGTGTTGGCTTGCGGGACAGTTCATCGGCCGCTAGCTGTCGTTCTACAAGCACCACAAACTCGTCCAAGGTTTTTGGGTCTCCTTGGCCCACCCATTTTCTGAGTGTTGGTGGCATTGCTCTGAAAAAGCGGTCCATCACCAGGATTTCAACCACCCTGGTAGCAGTGGTGCATTCCGGTTGTAGACACCGCCTAGCCAGGTTGATGAGGTTGAACATTTGTGACCTTGGTGCCTGTTCCTCCTTATATTTCCACGCATTGAAATGTTGGGCTCTTATGGCTGAGGTCACCCCTGCTCGTGCCAGGATCTCTGCTTTCAGCCGGTCATAATCCTCAGCAGCCTCTGTTTCCAGGTCGTAGTACGGAAGGGTGCCAAAATGCTGGTCCACTGTGATTTGGGCCCGGACTCTGCATCGGCATACTCAAAAGCCAGCAGGAAACAGAGCTTTGGATAACCTCAAGCTTACTTATCTTCCTTCCGTCACTTTAAACTATATCACAGAATGCCAGGTTGCTAACTGTCCCACAAATAAAAAAAATTAAAAAAAACAGGTGGTAGAGCATTCAGTAATAGGGCCCCAAAACTCTGGAATGATCTGCCTAGCTCTGTAAGGGAAGCACTAAGTGTCACTGCTTTTAAAACAAGTTTAAAAACTTGAAGCGCTTTTATGCTAAAATGATGTTCCTTTTATTCTCTGCCTTGTTTTACTGTTCTATGTGGGGTTTTTTTTGTTTTCATTGCTTTTCTTGCATTCTTTTATTAATATTTGTCAATGTTTTATTGATGTGAAGCGCTTTGAGGCAATTTTTATTGTGAAAGGCACTATATTAAAAATACAGATTATTATTATTATTATTATTATTATTATTATTATTATTATTATAACAACACCTCCATTTTACTGTACCACTGCACACGGTCACACTGCCCCAATATACATATATAATGATATTATGAAAATCTATTTATGCATAATTTCCTATGGTCAGGGTCTTCAACCTGCCACAGTCACATACTTCTGTACAGTGTGTCCTTCTGCATGTACTGCTGTATAAAGATCGTTCACAAATTCACTTTTCTAATATGTTTTTTTTGTTATTTTTTTTATTAAGTCAGAAAGCACTGCATTTGAAACATGTGGAGATGTGACATAAAATAACAAATTAATCTGAAACAAAAAATGAAATTTTTTTGGAACTGAAATGACTGTATGTTCTAGGGGAAAAGGAGGATTTGCTAGAAAGTTATGAAAGCCTGGTTGATTTCTCAGGAAGGGCTGGTAGGGGAGCATAAGGGAATTCAGATAGATTTAGAGATTGTCAAAGACAGCTGCGCTCTTGAAATTTGGGGACAGCCCACATTGTAAGGGAACAGGAACATCCTTAGGGGCTCATTTTTGTAATTTTCTGAAAAGCTACTGTATCTACAACTGAGAGCAGGAGTGGGATTCATTGAATAGGAAGAGTATCCCACAGCTTCCTGTGTAACATTTCGGTGAAAGCACAGTAAAATAAATGTCATTGTAAAATATGTATCGACAATATTTTGCTTCCCAACAGGACAAAGAAAGATGTGTAAAAAAAAAAAAAAGTATAAAAAAAAAAGTTGACTAATGTTATACACAGAAAGTTTCCACTCAAACTAATCTAGCAATATATCTGTGATCTTTTTTTTCTAGTAGCTGATTACTCGGAAGCAATTGGCTACATACATGGACTGCAATAAAGCCAGTCTTGTTTATTTTCTTCACTTACAACTGGTACAATAAAGATCAAATTACAGATTAGATTTGAGTTGGCCCATGCGAAAAAAATAGGGTATACAAAAGAAGAAAGCAGGGTATACAAAAAAAAAAGATCTCAGATTAGATATCATTAATGCTTCGCACAAAGGAAAGCATTGTGGGTTGCACAAGAAAAAAATAATTGAATTGAAAAAATAAAACAACAGAGGCTTAGAGAAGAGCTTTTATACAATATGGGTAGAATAAAAATCAAGAGTACAGCCAGAATAGTCACTGGAGATCTTGTAAAAAGGATACAGCACATTGAAGAGAAAGAGTACATAGTAGAAAGCTCTGTCTCATTACATAGAACCATCTCATCAAAGCACTGGAGGTATCACAAGAGTGTGCTTAAAAAAGATTGATTCCTGCAGTAATGCACAACAGAAAGCTCCTCACTGCAGGACTGCAGACAGAGCAGGACTCGGTGATTTTGTTTATTGATTGACTCCTGTAACATTGCACCGTTGTTTTAAGTCCATGGTGGGCACTGATGTTCATAAATTATTAGTTTAACTAGACCAAACACTCTACCTGAAAACTTAAAAAAGTCAAGCTGTGTTCAGCTGCCATGTTATTTGGACATTGAATACAAATGAATAAAAAAAACACACTATAGAAGGTGCCCATTACAATCTCTGTGAATGCTTTCCAAAGTAAGGGCATGGTCATTTTGAGCAATGCCCTTGTATAACTGTATTTCCTTAAAGGACATAGGTCTCACATTTTCTTATGTGAAAGACACACACGCATATAGTAAACGGCATTATTAATGGTAATTTTGGTTAGTAGGAAGAACATTTATCTTTTGTACCTATTCTAGTGCTGCACGTCATAAACATCACAAAACAAATGAGTCAAAGGAAAAGCATCAATTGATTACTGTGATGGAGAACCAAAGCACAGAGGACTTCCGAATGACTTCTGGGAGTCCTTGTAAAAGGAACAAATGGTTGAAATTCTGAATGTGTATAGATTATAATTATTCTTAAGTATGTGCACCACAAGCTATGTTTTAGACTATGAAAAGTAAGAAAATAATATATGTGATACATAATTATGACAGTATTTAAAAAATCGATGTGTTTCTGCTAGTTACCTTAGCCCTAGCTTGGCTTCGATTAATGACAGTATCCAGAGATCCTACTGGCTTATTGACTTGTGGTGTCACTAACACTGCTCAATTTGTGACTCTATTTACACAGTATCCTCTTAATTACCTCTATAGTACACATATTCATTAATCAAAATAGACAACTTCAACAACCATGCTTTTCAGTACTGTTTTAATTCTGAATATGTAAATTAACAACATAAATGTTGTATATAATAATAAAACCTTGAAAAACCTACTGGTGTTGTATCATGGGGTATACAAGCCTATGAATTGAGATTGTGTAAATGGAATGAATAAAAGTGAAATTATATTTGATTACAAATTAAAACGCCCTTCATGATTGGTTTTATTGTTGCATAACATTGGGGTTTTTCTGGATATTTATCTATGCTGTATCCTTGTGATATTTCCTTCGTGAATGGGCTTACATTTTGACACCATTTCATTGAAACCCACGTTCAGTCTCATGTTTCATTCAGTAATTCGTTCCATGTATTGTTTTTAGGCAGTGGTTGTAACATAAATGGCACCTATTCTCGCCCTTTCTATTTCCTAATGCTTCTTAAATTCCTTCATTGAGCTAAATTACCCAGTCTGTCTGGAACTGCTCCATCACTGCCAGCAAAATATCATCTAAGCCAAAAATGAAACAAAACCTCCCTTTTTCTTCAGACAAAATCCTACTGCTGGATCCAGTGTCACAGGAATATGGCCATAACAGGCTTCTACTTAAAGCAGAACATCTGGAGTGTTGAATGATGCAGAGTTTTATACGTCTGGCAAAAACCTTAGTACTGGCTATAAAAATGACAAATAATAGTAACTGGCAGAATTACACGATGAGATCTGATTAATGGCAGTTATGGATATCTGATAATCTGATTATGATGAACCTTTTTTAATGTATTTTTCACTGTTCAGTGATGCTAAAGTTTTTGAACTTTCTGTTTTCATTTCAGCCAACAAGCCCAAAGTTTGGAAAAACAGACTCCTATGAAAAACTTGAAAAACTAGGAGAGGGGTCATACGCTACAGTATACAAGGGCAAGAGCAAGTAAGTTCTTTATTGATCTGTTGTTTAAAACCTGTTAACATGTCAATTTATTCAACTTGCTCCAACTGACTCCAACAGGCAACCTGCCCACAAAACAAAGGCAAGAGCAAGTTCTTTATAGATCTGATTAAACCTGTTAAAACGCGTGCATGTTTGGGAGAACAGCTTGAGAGGATCAGGTTTGTGGCCGAAAGTAACTTCCACAGAGAAGGATAGGTTAAACCCACATTTCACGTGAAAATGTCCACTGCTCCCAATCCAGACAGCCTTGGGAGCATACGTGGGAAGGTGTCTGGCACAGATCTCTATAATCCTATGTCTCATCTGGTTTTCAGCCATGGTGATCTGCAATAGCTGGGTTGGACAGTTTCATCATATACCTCTGGGTTAATTATTTTCTTTTATTAATAAGTTGGGTGATAAATTATTATTCACTACTAACGGTATGCCACCCCACCAATGGACATTTGAAAAACAATTTGGGCAAGAGCAGTAAAACATATTATTAAACAACCAGGCACGAGGCATTTACAAATCACAGCTTTATTACATGAGCTTAACACTGTGCTTTAAACATTTTCACTCAAACAAGATGTCACCTGATTCTCTCCTGTACCTGTTCTCTGCATGGTAAACACATATTCCTGAGCCGTTTTTTTGAAAACAGCACGAGAACTCTACGCATGGCTAATTTGCATATTGACCTCCTCCTTTCCCCTTCATCTGCATGACGTCAGATAAAAAGAGGTTCTTCTAGAGTAAAACAAATTGAGCCAATGGAAACCCGAAATGTATGCTGCACAATTGTGTTCATAAATATGAAATGAGTATAAATTATAAATGAACGTTGTAGTTTTAAACCAGTATAAGCAGCTGTTGAGCTTGGATGATAGTGTCTTGGACTAGCTGCAAAAAAATCCAAACATTTCTTAAAGTTTTGCTCATTTTCTTTTAGCTTCAGCACTTTCATTTAAAAACATGTAATAGATTCCTCTCATAGAACTATTGCCTGGTTAGTAGCAGCAAGCTAGGCAATAGTTTGATTTGTAACTCATTAAAGAGTAAATAGAAGGGATCCAAAAAATATACACCCTACACACCACGTATTAACTTTAGAAAATCTGGAAAGATTTCACATGCTGCCAAATGTAATGAGAGTTACAATTTAAAATTAATAAATATGACTTTATTTCCACACTACAATATGTTTGGTGTATAACATCTGCTTTTGTTTCATAATCATATGCTGTAAGTCTCAGTTAATTGCTTTGTGATTACATTTTAGAGAATGTAAAGCAACTTGGTGTATTTTAAAATTGTTCTTCTGTTTTTATTAGGGTAAATGGGAAGTTAGTTGCACTTAAAGTGATCAGGTTACAAGAAGAAGAAGGGACTCCTTTTACAGCAATCAGGGAAGGTATGTTGGCATATGTATTTACAGTAAAACATTTAAACATTTAAATTAATGTCATTGGATGTCTAGTTGCAATGATGGCTTGTAATTTCATTGTTTTAAATTGATTATCTTATGTCTAAACTATGATATACAGTAAATCCTTGCTCAGAACACCTCTGTTATCAAAACATCTCTTTAAGAACTTTCAATGTTGCTTGTCATGTTCTTCTGTGTACATAGGGTATAAGTCATGACCCTTGATTATTATCTTGGGTACTTGCCACAAGGCTGGATGAGTGGTGACGTCAGACCCAGGAAAGGAAACACACACAGTACTGAAGTGAAATGAAATGATGAAGGCACTTGCTTGCGCTGGTTTATTGTAAATAAAGAGGTTGAACAAAACAGAACACGGCACTTTCCGCCAAAATAAACAGACAAACAAAACGAATAGACACTCACAAACAGGGTGGACGAACGCTAAACACAAAACAAGTACCGTGCTGGTTCTCCAGCACATAGAAGCAATTGTTATATTTTTATAAATATCTCCTCTCTCCCATTCTCCACTCCCAAACACACAACCCCAAGTGAGTGCAATTGTGCTGGTATTCAATTACCAATTAATTATTCACTTGAATCCCAGCACGTGAACTAATCTGTGCACTCCCATTCTCACATACTAATACACTTTTAATTTGCACGTGAAGTGATTTGTGCCACCCTCGTGTCTAAATACAATTATACATTTTTAAACAGTCGTGCTTCATAGATCCATTTATATCCCATGCAGCAATATCTATACACCAACATTCAACATATAACCCAAATACACACAGGGGCAGGGCACACTTCCACAGTACTGCAGAATATAATTTGTGTACATGGTTAACGTCAATAACAGCCATATTCCTTTCAGCTGTGGAATCACCACTGACTGTTTTATTAGCTTGAAAGTAACTGTCAAATGCTAAGGAATCACAGTGTGGCTTTTAAAAAAAACTAAAATCTAGAGGTATGCTAGAAACCCTTTAATTTGGAACCCGTTCTTTGGAGACAAGGTGTTGGTGGAGCAGAGAGGCTTCCATGCATAGTCACTATCCAGTGGAACCTGGTTTTCAATTTAAATGAGAAAATGATTCTGATCTGACAGTTCCACAGCTGTAAATTGAGTTCAGATAGGCTCATCCAGCCCCATGTGTACAGATCAGAAAACTACTTTGAAACAGAACTAATTCAACAATTACAGAGCTGGCCGGCCCCAGCCTGGAACGTGTGGTGAATTAAAGTGTGGAAGATGAAGGCTAATGAACATGCTCTGAACAGGTTCTAATATAACAAGACAGCAGGGGAGGACTCCGAGTGCACAGACGCTTCATTATCCAGACCTGTCAGCCCCATCTTTCACGAAAGCAACACCGACATTCAATACCCTATATGTACTTTCTTTTCTCTTATCTTCACCATATTTAGTGAGTTTGGAAATCATAGCTATTGCAGGTGGGCAGGGTTTCAATATTAATTTATTTTTTTGTTGAGAAAAACGGAAAATATTGTATTATGTTATTGGTTTTTGGGTTAACTCGTTATGCAATTTCCGTTATTGTGGACTGTACTCTGAATTTGGGCATATAGTGTATGCTTTTAGAGCTAGAACAGTGCACGGTATATATAGAATAGAGTATTTTAGGGTGAACACACACAGTTTAGGGTGAATACATCGAGGATACTGAATGACTGTTTGTAGCAAGCAGGTTTTTTTCCCCACAGGAGGATATCCTAGTAATTGACTAGTGGGCGAGTCCTTTATGTAAGCACATCATCCTGAGGGGAATAAAAAAACGTATACTGCGAACAATCATTCAGTATTATGTTTACACCACAGGTATATATTTAAAATACACAGCAATAATGTTTTTTTTTATATTAAGTCAACTAATTCAAGGATTATTTTACCTGGCAGATCTTTCATTGTCAGCAGACTATGCTTCGACGCAGATTCATTTCGAACCCTGTTTATAGCCTCTTCACAACCATCTTTATTGAACCTTGAGCTCAGTCTGTCAATTTGCAACCTCTCTGTCCTTGGTGTAGTGTTAGAAAGTGGGACACCGTCAGAATGTGGAATGCTTACCAAAACTTGACCTGTGTAACGTCAGAAAGTGATACATTGTCACATTGAAGGTTGTATGCTGTCAGATTTTGGTACAGGCGCAATCAATTGCGATCTGATGGGTGTTTTCCTATTGTCAAACAGAGGTACATTTATCATTAATTACATAATTTTTTTGGAAACTTAAACTTGAAACAGACAATTAATTTCTCTAAAAAGAAAAAAAATTAACGACGAACAAGACAACATTTTTTTAGTTTTTTAGGCATGTGCGAGAAAGCGCATTGTGCTGCGTGCCTTTTTACCGCGTACCTGAAAATAACAGTTAATAAAGTGTTAATGAAGGGGCTACAGGCATATCGGTAAAGGCATTTCATGACTAAACTTGTTCTCAAGGAAATGTAAGTCCAAATCAAAACAACAATAATTATTTGAAATCATTTAATCTATTTTAAAGTTACAAAATACGTATCACTGGCAGTATTGTTTGAGCTACTGGAGCACAGGTCCGTCCTGAAGTTCAGCAGCACACCACTGGATTGGAATGCAAGCAAAGACACATTAGAAACTAGCCATGTTATCCAACTCAAGTTATCCCATGCTAGATATAGTATGAGGAAAAGTACATTTTAGGGTACTGTTTGCATTTGCTCATGTAATAATAATAATAATAATAATAATAATAATAATAATAATAATAATAATAATAATGGATGTACAGTTTCATTTCATCGCAAGTCACACCACAATTCCTATTTTTGAATGCTGTCGATTCAATAAAGATTCCTTATATCCTGGATTCTTCCCCCCACAGAAACCTAATTGAAGGCCATCCATACCTGATCTATTTTGATAAGTGTTTCCTACATTTGAGTCCAGCATGTATTTACAAAACTAATCAACTTTTGTCACAAAATCCTTTTTAACAGAAAGACACATTAGCTTTTTTTAGCATCAAGATAAGTTTTTTCTTTTTTAAAACATTTATTTTCTTGTGATTAGATCAGTGTACTTTGTAAAGCCTTGCATATTCTCTGTGATAGCATTTGTTTGAACTTGTGAAAGCTATTTGTAATCATTTCTGCCTGCAGTGAGCTTAAGAAACCTGGCTTCAGTTCAGAGACTATAGAAAACTTCTAAATGACATCCAAATTGTTACAATTTTCATGCAAAAGTTGTTAACAAAGATAACAGCATAACAGTTTTTAGTAGGAATGATTTAATGTAGTTCAATCAAGTGCAAAATGTAACCATTACCTCATGGGTATTTATACCTAAATACCCTGTAACCTGAATAAATATAACAGACTGCTCGTCAGAGCCTGTGACGTGGTCGTGTCCGCCCCCAAGGGCATCTATAGGCTGCACATACAAATCTCATCAGATGAGAGACACTACAAAACCAGGGACGGCTGGTTAACATTGTTCGCTTGCTCGCTGAACCTCCAGTCTCATATTAATGAATTGTGCTTCCATTCTGCTGGGTGATGTGCATTTCATGTCCCCCTCTCACGTGACGCTGGCACATCAACAATGCCATTCATCCCATCTGTTTAATGGGATGCCACCTGCTGTGCTCGCTCAGAAATGCAAGCACCCAAATCCGCCGTGCACATGCGCATTAGCAGCCAGCCGTCAGCCAGGACTGGCTATGACTGGCTTAAAAATGTCTGGATGGAGCGCAGCCAGTTAGTGAACACGGTGAGCAGGGGTATTGGGCAGCAATGTGGAGTAGCGGTTAGGGCTCTGGACTCTTGACGGAGGGTCGTGGGTTCAGTCCCAGGTGAGGGACACTGCTGCTGTACCCTTGAGCAAGGTACTTTACCTAGATTGCTCCAGTAAAAACCCAACTGTATAAATGGGTAATTGTATGTAAAAAAAAATAATGTAATTGTATGTAAAAATAATGTGATATCTTGTAACAATTGTAAGTCGCCCTGGATAAGGGCGTCTGCTAAGAAATAAATAATAATCAGGCGATCAGTGCGCATTTGCCAAGACAACAAAGGCTATAATATGAGCAGCATGACTTCGTCTCTTCTCAGTCTTGCATTGTGTGTTACTTTGCGGAAAGACAGAAAACATTAAGTTGTTTAAATATTAAAATAAGATTCACAAGTCTGATTATCTTTGTCTAACTTTAAATTAATGTTATTTGTTCAACTTCATTATTTTAATCTGCCTTTATTTTGCACCGTCTGTCTTTTTCTCCTGAGCTCAGTAACATCTTGCTGTGTTCGGCAATTTTTCTTTGTTTTATTTTTTGTTAATTTACCGACCACTACTGCTTGTTTGGGGTAATCGGTTATTAAATATACTGTACAGTATATTTGTATTTTAATAATTTATTTTTAATCTTGTTGATAGCCACGTCAGGCTTTTTTTTCTAGGTATTTTTAAATTACTATTTTTTTTACTGTTTGTTTGTAGCTGATCAGTCTTTTATTAGGTCTATATAAATGATCTGCTGGTTCGTGAAAAAAATAAATAAATAAACAACTTCATTGTTATAATTAGTGTTTTTTTTTCTTTGGCCTTAATTGTGACTTCTATTTAAGGTCTTATTTTTTCCTGTTCTTGGTCTTTGAACTTGGGATTGATTTCGATTCAGGGACAAGTTAAATTTAAATACACATTTAAATTTGAGTACATTTTTGTTTTAGTTTTTTTTATCTTTTTTTATTTTTGGTATATTACCAGGTTTTAATAGTCTTAAGTTAATCAAAAAAAAAGAAGACATGAATACAGTAGAATTTTTACTACAATGGAGGAAGTGCAGCAACTGCAGATAAAGAAGGTTGGGACCTAGCAGACCTAATAAAATGAGTTCAGGTGAATAGTGACAGAGGACAAGCAAACACTCGAACCTTTAACTACCTGTGCAGTCACCCGCAAGTGGTTGTCTATTTCTTTCTTGAGAGTACACAGTTCCTCCACGGGGCTAGGCCACATCCCCGCTGTTGAGTGACTCTTCCAGCTGCGCTCTCTTCCACGGGGCTAGGCCTTGCCGCATCCCTGCTGTTGAATGACTCTTCCAGCCGCTCTCTCCTCCGGGGGCTAGGCCTTGCTGCATCCCCGCTGTCAAGTAGACCTCGCCAGCTACATAGGCCTGCCCAACTCGGTGAGCCAGTCCTTGTAAACAAACAGTGTGCTTTCCCCTATCTATCTTTCTATCGTGATTTATTTGCTGTCTGCTTCAACTTGCCCACCGCGGCTTTGGCCCTTGTGTCCCCATGGTGCATGCTATGCACTGACCAGGGGTGTGACCGTGCAGTTAGGGTAGGCACAATTGCATAGCTGCCCCCCGGTGCTTCGTTACCGCGACACACGCATAGCCCTTGGTACTTCAGTATCTCGGTGCGCAAGGTGCTCATTGTATACGGCACACGGTGCCCAGCGCTACAGTGTCAGTGCACAGACACAGCGCCGCACGGTACACGGTTCACATAGTGCTCTCGGTACTCGTTGCACACGGTGCTCAGTACGCACGGTGCACGCGGTACACGGTGCACACGGTGCTTAGTGCCCACTGCTACAGTGTTAGGGCAAGAGGTGGTGCATGGTGGTGTGGTACTCCCTCCACCGCTTAGGTGGTCCACTCGGCATAGGCGCCTTGTTTCAACAAAAAGCTCACAATAGTGACGTTTCAGAGGCTTCTGGGCTCGAGGGCAGCAGCTTCCCAGACTCTACTTGTACCGGGGTTTCTCATGGTAACGCGCAAGGTGGCATTCCAGTTGGTCTGCAATATTGCCTTGCGACAGCTTTGGTATTTCTACCCATGAGGTAATGGTTACATTTCGTTCTTGATGGGGAACTGTGGCAAAGTGGTTTGCAGTGTGCAGGTGTAGAGGTGATGCAGTGCTCAAGATAATGACAAACAACAAAGTACTGGTGAAATGGTGGTTTATTTATAATCCAAAGTCTGATGACAACAGTAAAGAAAAGGAGGGCTGACAATACACAACGATGTGTATTGCACAGTTCAATAAAGAACGGGTTGCAGTCCTGAAATAATAGACACAGTTATTAAACACACACAAGACACACACACGATCACAAGTCCACAGTGAGTGCTAATGTGTAAATGGTGAATATACAATTAATCTGTGAACAATGGTGCAGTGTTGTCCGGGTTTGTGCTGGCCATAAGGGACAGCTCCAGATCGTCTTAGCCGTCTAATAAATAACAAACAGTACAATTAGACTTGACAAAACAAACAAACACTAAACACGGTAATATTTCGCTTGTCCTTTAGTGTTCTCTTAACCATAAACAAAGGAACAGATTACCTAGCCACGTCCCCTTCTTGTACCTTCAGTGGGCTTTCCCTCTGGGGCGATAACTTAATGTACTGCAACTGTGCCCCCTTTCTAGATGTCCGACTTCCACCTAAACCTGGGAATGAATTGTCAGGCCATCCAGTCCAAGGCACTCTGTTCTCTTTATACAATGCCCTCACAGGTCGGAAGAGAAATTTATCACCAAGAATCATTCTGTCTCTGTCACATGAGTGTTAGGTTATTATCGGTTCCCAGAAATAGAAATGTAACCATTAACCTTCAAGGTCACTGCGTCCATGATTGCAGCAGTCTTGAAGGAAAAATGATGATGAGATCTGTGTGTGCAGACTATATATGCCCTTGGGGGCGGGCACGACTGCGTTACAGGATCTGCTGAGCTGTCTTTGTTATATCTATTCAGGTTACAGTGTCTTTAGGGATAAATACCCATGAGGTAATGGTTGCATTTCTATTTCAGGGAACCAGGGTTATGATAAAAAATCTCACATTTATTGTGGTGACTTATTCACTAAAGTCCAATTAGGCAAACATTTTAGCAAAATGTAAATACATGCAATGAATTGTGATTCAATTACTACAGAATTATGGAATTGGGCCTTATGCATTTTTTGAAGTTTTTTTTATTTTTTTTCTTGGTTTTGGCAATTTTGTCGTTTACAAATAAAATTTAAATAAAAAAACCTGCGTGCCTTATTCCCAAAGCTATTTAAAACATAAGTCTATAGTCTAAATGAAAAAAAAACAAACAATTGCTTATTTTAGATGCAATGTTATGACCTTTGGTAGCAAACCTATTTTAAAAAGTGTCAGATTAATTTGGTGCATGGCATTTCCATGATTGCAATGTTTGGATATGGAAACTCTCTTGTGACTGTTCACAGTTTGACCTTTCAGTTATCCGTCACCTTTAATATCTGCACTGCTAACAACACCAAATGGAGTGGCACAGCTAAAAGATTAAAAAGAGATTAACAAAGTCTGAAACTAAATGAGCCGGTTTGAACAGAATATTAATTAGCTTTGGGACTAGGCAGCAGCTGATGGTATTTCCTGTGCATTTAAAACCCTGTCCACCGTATACTACAGTAACAACACATTTAACTGTGAGCCTTTTCCTTTTAAAGAGGAGGCTGTTTTGAGTGCCCTTGCTGAAAACAAATCCATTCGCGTTAATTATCGTTTCTCATCTGGTACTGCTGTTAGCACCTCATAGTTAGGGCCCTACCAAATTCACGGTACATTTTTGTAAATTTCACAGCCATAACATTTAAAAAATCTTAAATTTCACGGTTTCATCTATTTAAATCTTAAATTTCACAGTAGTGTACCAAAGTATGAACATGCAGTTAAAAACTGCAAAACATAAACATTTAAAGCCCTAAACAAAAGCATGTGACTAACAAAATAGAAACGCTAAAAGAAAACAAAACTGAAATCCAGAGGATCGCTTGTTGCATTTCTGTTGTGGTTATTATTAAAAAAAAATGTTCTGATTTTAAATGTCATTGTATGCAACAGTAACTCAAAAACTATTCTGAAATGCTGTTTTTCTTCATTCCGTGTGTCTGCGGTGTAAATACCTGTCCGTAATTAGACACAGCTCTCTCTGCATCCATGGAGTTGACAGACAGCACCGAGCTAGGGACGGGTCTGTAGCTGGACAATATATCCAGAGACTAAAAAATATAAATGTGAAGTCTCTGAAATTACTGACATATTTAGTTTATTTATTTTTTTGGCCTGCAGTGCTTTTAATGTATTTTTCTGTTCATACTACTACTTGGTATATATTTGGCTTCCAAATTATTTTACATGATCCGCTGCAGTAATGATTGTAGCACTTTTTGATTTATTTTGGACACTCATTTTAAAAGGTAGGTCTAATTTGACTCGCCTGACTACCAGTTGAGATCTGTAGGTCATAGTAACCCCGCCCCGGATGCCAGTCTCTACCAATCAGTGAGTAGAGCCCAGTTATTGGTTGTTGTCAAGTGTCAATCAATAAATCCTGTTCTGTTCATGATGAGCTTTCTTTTTTAAATTGAAACAAGCTAACAATCGCATCAGGAACCTGCAACGGTACATATAGCTGCATTGGATTTTACTATAGAGTAAAAGTACACAAAAGACCAGCTTTCACAGTCCGTGTAGGGCCCTACACATAGTACAGAGTAGCAAATAATTTTATGCATGGTGAGAATGCAAGATGGAACTCAGAATATTAGGTAGCATAACCCATCTTTTCAGCATTATCTGGTGTTATCTGAGATTCAGACTTTTTTGAACTCTCACCTTTTTGGTTGTGCTATTTCCAATTCCCTTGATAGTTTCATTTTAACAAAAGATGGGGGGTTGGTATTATATCTGGGACTAAAAACAGTTGTTCTTAAGGTATAAAAACAGCTAAATCTGTAGATGTTTCCAGGACACCCAGGCCTACTGTACAGTAGTTGAAGCTTTCGATACAAAACTACAAACACTAGGATTTGAATAGAACTCCATTGTAAAATCACTATCAGTATTGTTCATTTGTAGTGAAGTGATTATCATTAGCCACTCTGATATATAAGTATTGGCCAAGACTTTTAACCTTGATATAAACAACAAAACTTTAGTTTTCCAAAGTCTTTTCTGATCATTCACATTAAAGAAGCCAATCACAGTCTGGAACTTCTTTAAAGAGTGCACACTTTACTCCTAACCCTTGGTTGGAGAAACTATACAATGAATAGATGATACTTCTCATTCTATGGAGCACCACACTAATAACTAACAGGTTAAAACAGATAAGAGCTGCAGTGTCATGAGTAAGTGCTGCACACACTCTTGGGATTAGGCTGAGACTTCCTGAACAGATATGTTTTTTTAATCATTTAATCATGGACAGATTTAACTACAGGACCAGACACGAAATTTTGATGCATTAAGGCATGAGATTAATACACATTTCCTCACCACTTTTAAGATTAATGAACCTCTATCATGAGATTAAATCAAATATATGTGGAAGTTAAAACTTGCTGGTTTTTGATGACTTAATTAACACTTTCATGTTGATTTATGTTACAAAAACGGCAACAGATTTTGACTGAATAATTAATTCACAGTATGTCCAGATGTAGGTAAACTAAATGTTGAGACCTATCAGGATAGCACAGTGACCTGCATGAGTTATGACAGCTAGCTTGTTGTATGTTACTTGGCTTCTTAAAGTTTAACGTCAGAATTCATGATTAAGTGTTTAAATTGAATATTACTTATATACAGCTATGTCCAATAAAACCAGCTGAATAAAGTTTTCCATATACTTCACTTGAAAAATGAAAAATGTGACATTTTCGAAATCTAACATGAAATACTGTAACACTATTATGGCTTCCGGTAAACTTTTGCAATATTTTGTAGTTTCTTTGAACATGCTGTTAAATTAAAGATCTAAATTATGATCATATATATATATTTATTATGATCTCAATCCTACAATTCTTGGCCATAGCTGTATATTGTTATGTTCCGGTTGTGGGCTTTGTTGTAACTTCTGATATGGGGTAGTCTTTTACAAGAAGTTTCCCAGCTGGATGAAAAGGACAGAGTGAGATATTCCCACGACATTATTTAAAAGGTTTGTGGTGAGCAGTCATCTTTATGCAGGAGTCTGAAAGAAATGGATGAATTGCAAACTGAATTCTTGGAAATCAAGGATTATCAAACATAAGGCAGATATCTTGGTTAAATAGTCATGTGGATTTTGCAAAATAAGAGTTAATTCAGAAAGACTGTAGTGACCCAGTGGATTCCTTTCAGAATATGCTGTATACATAAGTCAGATACAAATATATGAAAGTTCCTATGAAAAGTTTTATGACTAATAATGTACTGTACAGCATGTCATATTCAATTCTGCTTTCAAATCTTCCACAAGATTGTTCATTGCATGGCACAGATATTCAGTTGTTTTAATAGCAACTTCTCATAGAGCAGTATCTGGATTTAGCAAAATAAACACCGATTGAAAATGGGAATGGGATAGGAAACACGGTTTACTGGTAAATACATTACCAGATTTAATCAGACTGTTTAAAAGGTTCTTGCAAGGCTGCAGCGAGACGGTTTTGTGCAGATTAGATAAAGGAACCCTCCTCTATGAACGTATACTGCATGTTAATGTTTACACCGATAAATACCACAATTTAGTTAACTTGTTGTTTCTTTATTTTCCCCTTTCTAGCCTCGCTTTTGAAAGGCCTGAAACACTCCAACATAGTGCTGCTACACGACATCATCCACACAAAAGAAACACTAACTCTGGTTTTCGAGTATGTGGTAAGTGGAAGCACCCAGACATTGAAGGGGGAGCTGTTTGATAGTGCCTTGTTTAGGGTTTCTTGAATGATCTCAGCATTTAGTTATAACAGATTCACCCTAAACTGCTCCACTTGTAGTATTCTCTGGGTGAGACTCTATAGTAGTGTTATTCACTTGAGCTACCATAGTCAATTTATAAATCTAATATAGCCCCCCCCCATCAAAAACCATCATTATTCTAGGCTGCAGAGGTGAATGTTTTTAACCTGCCTAGTAGTAGACAGGCTCAAATTAGCCTGGTTGACCTTCTCTTTATGCTTTCAAGTAAATGTATTCTGTCAGGGTAGAAAACTATGGTTATTCAGGCAGGCCCATTGTAATTTCACACCTCAGTGTTTCTAAAGCAGAAAAGATACTAAAAGCCGTAGCTTAGTTATAGTATCATCACCCCGTTTACCCTAACTTCATCTCCTATTAGGCAGCTTCTGCAGTATTCAATACCATCTTGATGGGCAGTCGTCTTCAGGCAAGATCATTATTTGGAATGGACTAAAGGGGAAACCTTATTATGTGTCTACTGTAAATTAGACATGACCTTTGTTTTAATTTGCACCAACAAACCAATGCACAGCATCCTAGCTCCTAGGCATCATATGCTTAACATATGTTTTACAGTTACAGATTTTGGAAAGAACACTTATGACTTCTCTAAACAAATTGACTGAGAGCTCTGGATGTGAAGCCAGGAAAGCTGTAAAGAGATGAAATAAGCCCAGTAAAAACATGAATAATGAAGTATCAATTGCTGCTTCTTGCCCCAGGAACTCTCTGAAAATTACACCGTGTAACATATATATATATATTTTTGTTCCTGGGTATTAAGTGTTATTTCCTGATTGCTTATGCCTCAAAAGTATAGAAAATGGCTATTATTCCCCACAAACTTTGCTTTTGTGATCAGGACAGTGATATTTTGAAATTTACCTATTTTCCAGAACATTCCAGATAGATTCAGTGCTGAGTAAACTTGGAGTAACTTCTAGAACTTTCTACAACTTCCCAGTAATATAAATAGTAGTATAAATACAGGGGCCTTGAGCCCACCAGTTCAGTTTAGTTCCAGCTGTCTAAGTGGATACATATCTGCATTTTTCTGAGATGGCATCAAGAGGCTGCAAGCATCCGGCAGACGCATTTTGCTATGTCTGCGGCCAATTTATCAAGACAAGAGCGAAAAAGTACTCCGTGGAAGCATCTGCTAAGATGTGTGAGGCCCACAAGGCATATTTCGGCATGCCTGTCGGGGATCAAGACAAACCCTGGGCACCTCATTTCACCTGCGAGCACTGCAAAAAAACTCTGGAAGGTAAGATGGACAATTGTTGCTCGGAATTTTATGTTATAAAATTTGTTAAAATCTTTTAAATTGTAAAAGTTTTTAATTTTAAAATGTTTTACAATTTTCAATGTTATTGAAAAAATATATCATATATGGAAAATGTTGCGAGAATCTCTTACACATTAGTCATGGGTGAAATAAATGTATTTTTGTAGGATGGTACAGAGGGGAAAAGAGAGCCATGAAGTTCGCTATCCCAAGAATTTGGCGGGAACCCACTGACCACTCAAGCAACTGCTACTTCTGCATGGTGGACCCATCCAAACGTCGGACTGGCAAGAATGCACCTGCTATCACGTATCCGGACCTTCCTTCATCCATCGCCCCGGTGCCACACTGCCATGAGCTCCCCGTACCCACTCTTCCGGAGAGAGAGCAGCCGTCTTTAGTAGAGAGCAGCAAGTCAGAGAGCGAGGAAGACGTTGTAGATCCAGATGACAATTTCAGAGGTGGAGCTGGGGAGAGAAACCCATACTACCCCAACCAAAAAGACCTCAACGACTTGATTAGAGATCTTGGTCTCACCAAGTCCAATGCCGAGCTTTTGACGTCTAGGCTCAAGCAGTGAAACTTGTTGGATGAAAGTGTGCAAGTCGCAGATCAGAGGAAGCGTCACCAACCTTTTTCCAGCTTCTTCACCCGTCAAGATGGGCTCTGCATCTACCACAATGTGACCAGTCTGTTCGAGGCAATCGGAATCGCCTGTAACCAGAATGAGTGGCACCTCTTCATTGACAGCTCATCCAGGAGCCTCAAAGCTGTGCTGCTCCATAATGGTAACAAGTACCCGTCTCTTCCCCTGGCTCACTCGGTGCACCTCAAAGAGGATTACAACAGCATCAAGACCTTGCTGGACGCCTTGAAGTATGATGAGTACGGCTGGGAGGTCATAGGAGACTTCAAAATGGTGGCATTCCAGATGGGTCTCCAAGGCGGTTTTACCAAGTTTCCCTACTATCTTTGCCTTTGGGACAGCAGGGACACCAAGGCGCACTACCACTACCATAAGCGGGACTGGCCACAGCGGACCGAGTTCTCTGTGGGGAGGAACAACATCAAGTGGGAGCCACTGGTGGACCCCCGGAAGGTGCTGATGCCACCACTGCACATCAAATTGGGCCTTATGAAACAATTTGTCAGAGCTCTTCGGCAGCCTTCAAGTACCTTCAAGACTTCTTCCCTAAGCTGTCTGAGGCAAAGGTCAAAGCCGGTGTCTTCGTCGGACCACAGACAAAGAAGATCCTGGAGTGCAATGTATTCCCCAAGAAGCTCACTAGTAAGGAGAAAGCGGCTTGGAACAGCTTTGTCGCAGTGGTTCGGGGCTTCCTGGGCAATCACAAGGCCGAAAACTATGTGGAGCTGGTTGAGACTCTGGTGAAGAACTACGGCACAGTGGGCTGTAGGATGTCCCTCAAAGTCCATATCCTTGATGCTCATCTTGATAAATTCAAGGAGAACATGGGAGCGTACTCGGAGGAGCAAGGCGAGCGCTTCCACCAGGATATACTGGACTTTGAACGCCGCTACCAAGGACAGTATAACGAGAACATGATGGGAGACTACATTTGGGGGCTGATTCGTGAAAGTGATTTACAGTATAATCGTAAATCTCGAAAAACTACTCACTTCTAAATCTTTTGTAGTCATTTTTGTATTACTTTAGTATAAATAAATGTTAATTTGGATTCATATGTTGTTTTTTTCTGACAAATTTGCCCGTTTTCTCATTGGAAATAGGTAAATTTCAAAATATCACTGTCCTGGTCACAAAAGCAAAGTTTGTGGGGAATAATAGCCATTTTCTATACTTTTGAGGCATAAACAATTAGGAAATAACACTTACTACCCAGGAACAAAAAATGTGTTACATAGTGTTATTTTTCCAGATGCCATTATGTAAATAAACAGTTTTAACATGTTATATATTTACAAGTTTTAACTTGTGAGTTATTTAAAGACTTTCCTGCTTTGATTAATTAATTAAGTTTGATATTCATGAAACTTTTCTAGTTGGTACATCATCTAGGATTGTTAAAGCAATCTTTTCGAAGTATGCAAAAAGATGAGGCAGAGGATGCATGCGCTGCAGATACTGCTGCATTAAGGTACATGTTCGCGCTGACAGTAAAAGAACATACTGAATGTAAGCGACACATTAAACTAAAACAAGAAAGTGAACTGAGAGACAAGCAATCCATTTATCCTGCTTTTACACACGCTTTAATAAAAGAGAGCTCAGAATAACTGTGTTAATGAGTTTGTCAGAGTGCTGTGCTTTGCTGGACAGCCACTGTTTATAGCAGCGAGAGGTATGTATTGGTGACTTTGTGATGATGCTGAAGTTGGCTTCTTATTTGCCAGCTTCTTATTCACCTTCCAGCTTCTTATTCGCATACAGCAAATGTAACACAAATTGAACAAGTAACTGTGGTATTTCGTGGGTTAAATCGCTTTGGGCCACTTATTTCAAAGTTGATTTTCACAGAGGGGGAACCCCTCTATGTCACCCATGGGTATTTATCCCGACCCAAAACGGATTTTGATACAAAAACAGCAGACAAACATGGCACAGATAGCAAGTTGGCCAATAACTCAAATTGAATAAGTAATTGGCTTAAACCCCTGCCTTCCTGCCCTTCTGTATCACCCGCTCGGTCAGAGGGGCCATGTTTTTAATATGTAGCGCGACTACGCCATTTCAGTGCGATAAAGCAGAGAATATTAGATAAATGGTGAAGTTCTTTTTATTCAGATACAGAATTAAAATACGGGAAACAGTGTCACCAAAAAAAAAAAAAACACAGAGTCAAAAGATACATATAAAAGCAATGAGAATGGTTTTATTGGACAGCATGGTTAAAAGTAGCAACAACACATTGTTAAAATTTACCAGTGGTCAATTACAGACTTTCCATCATTATTAAGATTTATCAAAACGCCACAGTGCAAACTGCAATATTGCACTTTTAAAAAGTGCTGAGTTCATTTAGGAAAGGTGCTGTTCATTAACCAGGCTTAAAATACAGGATAAAACAAACCATTGTAAAAAAAACAAAAAAAAAACAACAAACATTTGACACGTTGCCTGTGCAGGGAAGAGAACTTCAGATCGAGGCAAAATATCTGTATAATCTCTTTGCTTTCCATACCATAGGCTCCAATCAGCTCCTGACAAGCTAAAACTCTTAATTCACTCACGCTCATTGTTTAAACAGGCACACTGTACGCCAGCCGAATACTTAACATCAGGAAAGTCCATATACAGGCTTGTTTCAGTTCTCTCTGTTACTCTCCGTTCCAAACACTACACGTGTTCTCACTCCTGCACAAACAAAACCACAATGAAAGACGGACACACAGATACAAACTCCCAAGATTGCCATCCAGTTTGCAAAAGACATGTGCTATTTATATTAGTCAATACCCAATAAGGCATAAAAGGTGAAAAGGGTGGAGAAGCTACTAAAAAAGTGATAAATCAATTACAAAGTGTTAAATCAATAATATATAAAATGTGCATTAATCAAATCTAAATATAAAATTATAAAAATAAAACATACAAGTGACAAATAAATATGTGAAAGATAAAAGGGGCATTATTGTCCCTGTTACACATATGTCCCAAAAGTGCCCTGTTTCTCAGTCATAAAAATATTGCGATGCTTGAAAAATGACCTTTTTTCTCAATGAGCCCCTGCCCTTTAATGTCCTCTGCATGTTACTGCTGTGTTATAAAGTACTACGGGGTTCTCATGCATAAAACTGAGGATTTGTCGGTCAGTCTCAGTAAGCTTTCACTACTTTAAACAGCTCTCTCTAAAAGTCACAATCAGTATTAGAGCTCAGCTGTGATTAAGAATTATTCTCTTGAACAAGAATTTTTTTCAGTCCCAGTATTTTCTAAGTTTGGGTTTGCAAAATCCCATAATCAAGTTATTTTCTGCAAGTCCCTCAAAACACAGTGAGCCGTTTCTGTGTGTACCTGGTACCTACCTTTGTTATTGATGATCACCTCTCTTTTAAACAGTGGGTTGGATGATGGACTGATTGGAAATTGATTTGCAGCCACATTAATCCCAATCAATCATCATCATACCTAGACAGTAACTACTGTCATTCTGCAGATGAGCTGATGCAGACAAAAAAGCCTCATCCCCTCACTCAGCTTCAATTTCACATTGAAATCTACTTTCTTGGTAATTGTTTACTACATTCTTCCTTAGAATAGGTATTTTGCACACTCTTCACCATCAGATAGCAGACCTTGGGCTGGACCAAATCAAACTCTGATCGCTCTTGCTAAAGCGTGTTTATGCGATAATATCGCTAGTTTCCATATCGCATTTTCTTTATCCCGAAACCAAAACTAGCCATTTCCAAACCGCGAAACCGCGGAGACGGATATCACTAAAGTAAGCAAAAGTATGAAGGCACAAAACAGCAGCTGTCGACCAATCACAGCTTACGTTCCAGACCTTCCAAAAGAGGAGGAAACAGGAAGAACGCTACCGAAAACAAATGAAGGTAAGAGCCCAATTGTGAAATGAACCCTGGCGTGCATATATATAATTATTATTTTAGTAGTAGTATTTTTTTTACAGGCATTTAACTTTGTGTGTGTTTTATTTGTATGTGTTTTTCTACACAGTTGTTTTCGCTGTGTGTTTTGTTTGTGTGTGTTTCCAATGCAGTTGTTTTCTGGAGTTTTGTTTGTTAATGAGTTTGTAATCGAAAGTTGTTTACAAGATTGTTTATGTTTTGTGTAATTGAACGGGTTGTTTTGTAGATGTTTATTATTGGATAGGTTATATCTACGTGTACAAGACGCCAATGAGAACAAAACCAACACATGAAAACATATTGATTTGCAATCAGAACCAAGTGGCGATATTGTAAAGCTAGCATAACCTACAATATGACCTTTGTTCATATGTTGTTGATGTTATTAGTAGTAGCAGTAGTTGGCTAAAGCATTTATCCAACAAGGCACCTTACATACAACACTTGAGAATGAATATGTAGTACACCAGGCTGTAACAATACAAGCAACCAAGTTTGGGGTTCATTCCTATTTTCCATTTCCAATTCGGTTTTATAAGCAAATCCAATTCTAATTACAGCCTATTCCACACAGTTACAATTCAAATACAGCAAAGGGTTAGTTTACTTATAATAAACTTACTTTGAATAAAAAAATAAAACTGGAATTGACCCCAACCCTGCAAGCAACTGTGTTTTAACTGTAAATGGCTGCATTTCCAGAAAATCACTGAAATTATTTAATTATACAAACATATAGCATATAGGGTGGTACACATCCTATATGCAAAGTGCTGTTATTGTACCTTATTCAGCTGATGCTAATGTAGAATACACCTTCTTTCCCAAGTGCAAAAGAAAACTCAGGTCTGGTTCAGCAGAGAGGATGAAGACATCCTAATGGCAGAGGTAGTGGAGAGATGGGACGAGCTCTTCGGTGCGCGGAGCCTTTCTCTCGCTTGAGGAGCCAAGGCCCGTATATGGCAAGACAGGAACACGGGTCTCGGCATCCTCGAGTGATGTAAGAGATAGCGAGGACATCCGCAAAAAATGGACTTACATCAAACGGAGCTTAAGAACCAAAGTGGCTGCCCAGCGGACGTCCACAGCACAGAACACCACACCAGAACTCATCCCCTGGAACAACGTTTGCTGTCTCTGATGGGCCATGAATGTGTGGGGGTGTCGATGCTCCTGATGTTGGCTTTGGTAAGTATATAGAGGTGATAAGCAAATGTACTCATCACAATATGAGGATTTGATTTCAGTCTACACACACACACACACACACATGCATGTAGACAACCTCTGTTCTTGGGAGTAATTATTCACGAGTATGCTGAGTGAAACGTGCATGCATTCCGTACACATCAAAGCTGTGAATTACAACATTAATAAATACTAGCCTGCCCTTTTACCTGTCTTTTAAAAGATAAATGAAACTAACATGTTTGAAAAATAAATATTTTCAACACAAATGCAGTTGCACTCACAGAACATTAACATTAAACTGTCCGGTCTGTCACATAGGGCCAGAGCCACCTCTGGAGGAAAGTTCCGGCACCCTGCCACAGACCGAGGAGCATGACACTGTGGACTCAGACACCATCAACAACGAGGGTAGCCACGAACACCAACAAGAGCCCACAGTGCCGTCCACACCCGCCTCCACTGCCTCCACTTCCAGATGCAGGGGTCCACCTCCAGAAGACGACTTGGCCCCCATCCTGGCAAGCATCCTGGACAGACAGGAGCAAACACTTACAATGCACAGGGAGGCAATTGAAATATTGCGATTGTTAGCTGTGGACGGGTGTAGGTATGTGGATCATGTCATCTCAACACCTGTACCTATGCACGTCCCAGCTCCAATGATGACAAGCAATATTTCAGTTGCCTCCAAACGCACACCATCCCTTGTTCACTGCACCCCACGCACACCCTCTCAAACCATTCCCCAGACCTCTTTGTCACATTTCCAGTAACCCCACACCAGCACCTACCTGTTCCCACCACAACAACCCCCCAACCCAGCTTTTTGGCTCTCCCCACCCCCAGTATGCCACTTATCACCACACGCCCCCCAGGATGCACCGTTAGATCTATGCACAATTACTCACCCTCGCACATTGCCTGTCCCTTCACCTGCTCCTGTCAGATTTGTCCAGGACTGCCATGAACACACTGCTCCACTGCCCCAAAACTCTACCCAAGAGCCTCTACCTCCACCTGAGGCCATGCCCTCCAAAAGGGGAAGGGGCAGGGCCAGGGGCAGGTGCAGGGGCCGGAGATGGTGGCCCCTAAACATCTGGAAGACCTCTGCTGAACCGGAAAATGCCTAAAAAAAAAAAAACGTTAATAAATGTTCTTTTGGTTTTCATTTGTAGGTTTTTTTTTTTTTTTTTTTTTTAATGCATTATCATATTTAAACACACCTAATTTTTTTTGATACCCTATTTCAAAGTGCAATGTAAGGCTTAGGACATGTTGGAATGTGGCAATATACAGTATCATGTAATAATTATTCTGGTACAGTTTGTGCATAACATATATTTGTATACCTACCTACATAAAATGTTGCTGGCTGATTTGCTGCTGTTTTCTTTGGTCCTGGGAATAGGCTCCCACAACCTCCTCACCCTAAGACCCATCACCTGCTCCCCCATCACCGGGATCATGCCGTTCCCCAGCAACTGGCTGTTCTGGTTGCTGGGGAATGTTGGCCTCTTGTGGCAGCATTACATCATGGGATAATGCAATGTTGTGAAGTACACAACATGCAATAATGATGTGAGCACACTTTGAGGGCTTGTATTGTAGGGCTCCACCTGATCTATCCAGGTGGAAAGGCATTTTAAGGAGCCCGAATGTCCTCTCTACAACACTGCGACTTCGGCACAGGGCCTCATTGTAGCACCCCTCCACCTTGGTCTGTGGATTTTTCACAGGTGTTAAAAGCCAGGGGCGAAGAGGATAGCCACTGTCACCTGAAGGAGGAACGGAGAAAACATATATAATCAGCTTAACGCAGTTACCGCACATATTACAGTACAGTACTGATATAACATGACGTATAAAGTATTAAACACACATGCACTTACCAATGAGGTGACCTGTGCCGAGGCATCCCTCTCTGCCAAATGCTGTGAGGGGACTTTGCCGCAGAATGTAGGAATCATGGCATGATCCCGGGAAACGTGACACGATGCTGGTGATTTTGCAATCTGATGCTGTCATTTGCATGTTGAGGGAGTGGAAACGTTTTTGGTTCAGATATGCATATAAATGTTCCCCAGGGGATTTGATTGCTATGAGTGCAATCAGGTGCCCCTATTATACTGGGGAACCCTGCTACACTATAGAATTGTTGTTTTACTTGGTGATGGCTTTCAACAGGTGGAAACTTAATGAATCAGTCAGAAGCAGCCACCAGCGCATCTGTCACAGATGTTATGACGTTGCTGATGGTGCTCTGGCACGCTCCCACTGTATCCCCTATTGTGGTTTGAAAGGAGCCGGAGACCTTTGTCTTCACAGATAGGGGGTGGTTGCGTGCATACTGAGACATTAGATGAGGTCGAAGCACATCACACAAGTATTCTATAGTGTTACAATCGAACCAAAAACGATCAACCAGGAGGTGATCAGGTTCTGATGGGGTTTGAAGGTGTAGGGAGTGGGACGTAGGTGCTGATTGCTTTACTCAAGTCCAAAAGTCATCTTGTGACGGACTGGCGTCCCGTCCTGGGTGTAGTCCTGCCTTGCGGCCTATGTCTGCTAGGTTAGGCTCTGGCTCACCGCAACAGTTGGATTAAATGGTTACTGATAATGGAGGGATGGAGTTTGATGAGTTTCATTGGAATGGAGCACTGTGCCTTTAAGAAATGAAAAATTGGAACAAAAGTAGGTGACGTCACAGCTTACGAGCGAGTGAGCAGTAGCCTACATGCCGTGGACTAAAATAAAAAGTTTGTCGTGGACACCACAAAGACAAGAAATAAAAGAAAATATATCTGAAACACTTTACCATCACTGAAAGAAACATTGCTCCACGCAAAGCTATAAAAGTAGTAAAGAAGAAAATGGTCTTGTGCGTGTTTCGTTTAAGGGTGCAACAAACACAACATATATTATGATAATAACAGGAATAATACATATAATAATATTTGATACTGTAAATTATGAATTATTAATTTTAAAGTATTCAGTGTTGTGTGCAAGTGTTCGATATATCAAATTAAATTAAATCAAATAAAATCAAATTTTATTTATAAAGTGCCTTTCATGGCAAGCCATCCCAAGGTGCTTTTAACAAGAAAAATGCCATTCGGAAGTACATTTAGTACAATAAAAACAATATAAACAGTAAAAACAGCAAGTGAAAACAACATTTTAAAATTAACACAAAAGCAAAAGATGAGGAACTCAAACCGAAAAATATTATAAAGATATAAAAGCCCTATTATAGTATGTTTTAAATTTATTTTAAAAAAATGCTAATGTAGTTGTGTCTCTCTCTGTGCATGGTAGAGCATTTCAGAGTTCAGGTGCCCTATGACTGAATGCTCTACCACCCGTCCTTTGCTTTAAAATCCTTGGGACAGATAGCAGCCCTGCATCTTGGGATGGGAGTGGCTGGCCAGGGGCATACAGGACTAAAAGATCCTTCAAATAGGCCGGAGCCAAACCGTTTAGGGCTTTATAGGCGATAGGAAGGACCTTAAAGTTAGCCCTGGACAGCACCGGGAGCCAGTGGAGGGCTGCTAACACTGGGGTAATGTGCTCACTTTTTTTTGTTTTGGTTAGCACCCTGGCTGCAGCATTGTGTACAAGCTGCAATCATGACGGAACACAGTTTGGAATTCCAGAGAACAGGGCATTGAAGTAATCAATCCTGTTTGGAATTCCAGAGAACAGGGCATTGCAGTAATCAATCCTAGAAAATATGAAGACATGCATCAGCCTCTCAGCAAATATCAGGATGTTTAGTGTTATTTTTTTACTGGTTGCCTATAAAATCTGGTCCTGCGAAAGTCTTGCAATGTGATTTATAGCTGGAATTGAGTAGATTTGGTCGGGCGATAGCAAACCGCTCCCCCTTCTCAACCCACTTGTAGTTAACAAGCGATAGCTGCTTTTTGAAGGGCAAAAAGGGCTTGTTTGAGTTTCACGAGATTTCGCTTGGAATTTTTTTTGTGTTTTATTACCGCAAATGCTTTCGCGTCCTTGTTCGCTAAGTGCTAACTTTGATTTGGTCCGGCCCCTTGTTTTCTTTTCAGTTTGTTTATATTCCCTAAAGGTACTATCAGATGTAGGTACACAAACCTCCTCCTAGCCATCTTACCACTTTGTAGTTAATGAAACCAAAGAAAAAAAAAAAGTGATTTACCCATATGCTGTTTCTGTTATATGATTAGGTTTTAAACCTACACATTAGATATTTTGCCATGGTTCATTAACCTTTCGGAAAATTAAAAACTATTTTAAAAGTATCTATGAGGAAATACATGACTTAAGATCCAGAATTACATTTAATTATAACACAGTACTAATTTTCATGAACTGAGAAGACATTTGTGTTTATTGGGCTTCCAAGCTGGCTTGGGAAGCCTATTGTTATTTAAACTTTAAACTTCTCCTGTTCGCAGGCAGGTATCATCCCGTGTAGATTACAGGTATCATCCCATGTAGATTACAGGTATCATCCCGTGTAGATTACAGGTATCATCCCGTGTAGATTACAGTTCAGATGCAAAAAAAAAAATTGCGCTCCTGCGTCAACCAAGATGGCAGCATTTTTTGGAAAAGCCATTCAAAATCATCTTCTTGGGAACCGGTTAACCGATTGATCTGAAACTTCACATATGTCATCAGCAACCAAACCCGCTTCAAGTTTGCAAAGCTTAAATTTAGAACTGCTTCAGTTAAGTGGTTTATTTGTTTAACTCCAAAGTTGACAAGCATCATCATTGTGTCAATACAGCTGCCTTTTTCAAAAATGGTGTTAACCAATATGGCCATATGTGACATGTTTTGAGTTTACACCTCGTTATTGCGAAATGGATAAGCACAGTGGGTTCCCCCTCTGCGAGAATCAGCTTTCAGATAAATGGCCCAAAGTTATTTAACCCCCAAAATACCCCAGTTACTTATTCAATTTGTGTTACATTTGCGGTATGCGAATAAGAAGCTGGAATGCGAATAAGAAGCTGGCCAAATAAGAAACCAACTTCAACATCGTGACTTCATGCGAAAACTGTCCATCAGCTAAAACACTGCCTAACGCCGGCAATCTTAATAGTAAATATTTGACAGAAGATGGTGATGCTTTAGCTGGTAACCTTATGGAACGCATTGATGGAAATGTCCAGTGTGATTTTTTACGCATCTCCTGATGGCTTGCATCGTCCAGTTCTGTCAATTTTCTTTTCTTTTTATGATTTCAAGGCGAATAAACCTGGCTTGTTTTGTGCTGATGTCATGTTCATA
Source organism: Acipenser ruthenus (assembly GCF_902713425.1). NCBI lineage: Eukaryota > Metazoa > Chordata > Actinopteri > Acipenseriformes > Acipenseridae > Acipenser > Acipenser ruthenus. The sequence goes on from NC_081192.1 coordinate 49,567,466, forward strand.
CCTTCTGTAGATACTATTTCCGTCAGCACAGCGATTGCCCAAACGTTAGCAAAATACCAGCTAATACCGGCTAAACTAACAGAAAATGTGGCTTCGACTTGTACAGATTCTGCTTCATCATACATGCCAGGGACATTGAACCTAATCAGAAACCAGAACTGCTACGCATCATATTCCACATGTAAAGTGTGTATGCTGAGATTTTTTTTCCCGATTTTTCCCGATGTTTCAATTTAAAAACATTTTTTACCGATTTTATCCCTATTTTAATGTAATACCTGGTCATTTTGGCCAATAGAAATGAAGTCCTATAAATTACACGCAGGGAAAGAACAGACAACCATAAACAGGTTCTTTTGATCTGTGCAGTCACGTCAGTCACCTTGTATTTTTCACCCTCTCCAATGAATGCAACACACACAGTAATGCAGTACAGTCTGACTTTATTAATACATCACCAAATCACCAGAATACCTCAATACATCCAAATATATAGAAGCCACACAGTGAATAAAACAGAATATAAGGCAACAGAATCACAACGCTCAAGAATGAATTAATAAAGGTACAAAGCAAATCATGTAATCGAACAAATCGGCAAATGAATACTTTAAACATGAATGAACTCAAACAGTGGAGGTGGCTGTCCCAGAATAGACACCAGACTGAAACTGTAGGGAGAAAGGAAAAACAGGGTTACAAATATACATACAGTGATCTAAAAACACCTTTAATAAGAAATATTAAAATAAAGAAACAGTAAAAATAACATTCGTAAAATACTAATTAAACACGTTACCACAACCAGAGAAGGAGGCACGGAGGCACGGAGCATCCAAAGAGCTGACACAAATAATAAAGCCTGCCAACAAAGCTACAATGAAACAGATTTAAGTATGTCTTATAAGCACCAATATAATATTATACACTAGCCCAATACAACAACACACTTTACCAAAACAATATTTCTCGGCAAGAAAATCGCGGATTAATAATTATAGTTAGCCGACAAGATCGTTTCAACTGGCTATAGCGTCTCTGTGCTTCCTCCATGCTTTCTCCCTCCCCCTAGCAAATAAACACAGTGTTAGCTTTGATGGCAGTTTACAGCAGTAAAATCAATTTAGCTGAAAAGCCTAATATTGTTTTATAAGAATAAAAAGCATGGTGCCATAGGTTGTCCTGGCCCAAACAAACAAACAAACAAACAAACAAACAAACAAACCAAAAAATCATTACTCATTAACAGAACGTCTTTATAAATATGTGGCAACTGTGAATGTGAAAGAAAATTAAATACATTATGTGAATATTAATTTGATGTGTTCAAGAATAAAATAAAACAAACTGTAATACGTAAATAGACATCTTGGTTTATTTATTAATATATTTTAGACTATTTACTTACAAAAATAAATGATGCTATTAATAAACAACAATACATTAGCAATTGAAGAGATGCTAAGGTGTCATTTATTTCCAGTTGTTTAACATTTTTCTATGGTTTATACTTTGTAAAAGAACAGTAAATCAGGAGAAACCAGTAATGTGATACAAGTGTGTGGTATTTAGTTGTCGCTGGAGAGTTTGGTCAGCTTGCTGGAGTGGGGAAAACATTTAAGTCAGTGGAGTTGATGGGGCATTAATAATATGTGTAAATGTGTCCTTGCTGTCCTAGGGAAGATAGCAGTCTTGCTTTTCCAGTCTGTCTGATCTATGATACCGTTCTGTGCCAGAAGCCAGATCGTACAGTTTTGTTTCATATGGTTCAAATGGTTACATAACGAGAATGTGGTCTTGATTCACAAGCCTTGAAAATCAGTTAGCAGATTTATGGAATACTAGCACATATGGAGGTAAATACTTTTAATGCTATAACAAGCACAACAAACATAAAACAATGATCCAATTATAAGGGAGCCAGGGGAGCGCCTGTATATTTTATTAATTGTGTGTTCATTATAAAAAGAAACCATAGTGAATAAATAAATCATAGGTCCTTTGTGCTTTTTTACACTTACTTTGATGTCAGTTTTTTTACTGCTCAAGCTCGCACCTGCTCTAACTCAGTCTTGGCCATGCTGTCAAGATGTTATCAGACTCTACCTTTTCTTTCAATGTCTCTCACCACAGCAACTGTTGTATTCAGTTTGCTCCATTGTTTATTCGGATTGTTTGACACAGGGCTGGATTAAATGACGTGGGGACCCTACGCTAACCCATATTTTGGGGGCCCTTTGCATATTATTATGAATAGTGTTATTGGCATATTGGTTAATCCGGCCCTGAGATGGGGACAGAGAGTGTGAGCAGAGCGGAGCGAGCCAATTGTATATGGAGCGGGGGAGCGGAGCGAGCCAATTGTACATGGAGCGGGGGAGCGGAGCAGGGTAGTTGCTGGAGCGGAGCGCTGAGCTGGCATTACCAGCCTGCTCTTTCACAACACTGAGAAGAACTGAGCATGATTTTATTTTTCTTAAATACATGTTCGGCCATGGAATGTGCACAAAAAATTCTAACAAATGTGACAAATACAGATGCAGTCCCTGTATAGTATTTCCCATCATGCCTCTGCATGGTAACCATTAATTTTCCAGTTTCAAACCAAAATTAGGCACTTTTATGGTTTGCAGACTTGAGAATTGCATTTTTTAAAAAAAGCTTTTATATTCAGTGTGATTGGCGTTGCACTTTATAATTCATTATGGAGGGGAAAGTATATATTCTCCCGATTGTGGAGCTGCCATAAAAAATGTGAGAAACGTCATCAGTGTGTCCATCTGTCTGTGGGTATTACATATAGCCTATATTGTTCTTATACAGTTCTAAGGTTATGCCCCAATACAACGCTGTGAGCACAGTTTATATTTTCTGCACTAGTTCATACACTATACTGCAGGGTGGTCCGTCAGCCCCGTTGAGACTCACTCATATGTGTTCATTGGTTGCTTTGAGCTCCTCATGAGATAGTCGGATACAAACAAGCCCAGTAAAAAAGCTAATTTGATACGAATCATATGCACAGTTTGAAATATGTGTGACATCGTACACAATATCTCAGGAATCTGTTAAAAACCTGTTAATGCAAGATGAGATTTCCTAACTTCATTTTCAATTTACATATTTTTGCAGACTAATCAATAATAATGAGAAAGCATCTTTGAATTGAATTAAATAACTTATCTGAGCACTTTATGTAGGCTTTTTTCTTTGCTGATCTTAGCTGGGCATGAGGCTTGTTAAACTGCGTATGCCTTTATTGCCTTGTACCATACGACAGAAATCACATGTGAGTGATAATAATTAAATCTCACTGTTGTTAATGATCATTTTAATTAACATTCAAACATCCGTGGGAACATAGAACACAAAATGATACAATGTGGATCACAGACATAAAAAAAGCTTCAGTCCCAGGCAGTAAAGTACAAAAGCATTAGCAAGCACATAATATAACGTTCACTGAGGTTAATGGGTCAGTGGTTTTCTAAGTTTACAAGAAAGTCCAACAGCAGAATTCTATATACAGCAAAAAAAAAAAAAAAAGTTTATTTTAATTTTTTTACAAAACCTGTTTGTAGATTCCCTCTACGGACCAGTAGTAGCATTGCATTCAATAGAACAAAACAATGTAGTTTAACAAAAACAGGCAATAACTTTTCTGTCCTTTACTTCTTTTTGAAGAAGGAATCTATAAAAAAGACCTAGGAGTTTATGTTGACTCAGAAATGTCTTCATCTAGACAATGTGGGGAAGCTATAAAAAAGGCCAACAAGATGCTCGGATATATTGTGAAAAGTGTTGAATTTAAATCAAGGGAAGTAATGTTAAAACTTTACAATGCATTAGTAAGACCTCATCTAGAATATTGTGTTCAGTTCTGGTCACCTCGCTACAAAAAGGATATTGCTGGTCTAGAAAGAGTGCAAAGAAGAGCGACCAGAATTATCCCGGGTTTAAAAGGCATGTCGTATGCAGACAGGCTAAAAGAATTGAATCTATTCAGTTTTGAACAAAGAAGACGACGCGGTGATCTGATTCAAACATTCAAAATTCTAAAAGGTATTGACAATGTTGACCAAGGGGACTTTTTCGACCTGAAAAAAGAAACAAGGACCAGGGGTCAGAAATGGAGATTAGAACAGAAAATAGGAGGCACTTTTTTACACAGAGAATTATGAGGGTCTGGAACCAACTCCCCAGCAATGTTGTTGAAGCTGACACCCTGGGATCCTTCAAGAAGCTGCTTGATGAGATTCTGGGATCAATAAGCTACTAACAACCAAACGAACAAGACGCGCCCAGTGGCCTCCTCTCGTTTGTAAACTTTATGTTCTTATGTTCTTCTTTTTGGGTTTTCTTTTGTTGCAAGAGAAACAAACACTATGAACTTAAACCGTTCTTGCCGGCTGCAGAAATCCACATTTGAATTTCGTTCAGCCCCCTGCATTGTACATGTTTACCTTTACTCGCCTTTATATGCAACAAAATGTGATTTCTTGTGCATATCGTGTAACTCCACTGTGTAGAAGGCCCTCTCCCCCCCTTTATTTAGTAAATTTGACATGGTTTATTAGTTTTACCAGTCACCTCTGCATTAGTAGTGTGAAATAATCCCCCTTAAAGTTTATCACTGCGCAATTAACAAAAGAACAAATGTGGTAAGAAACAGAACTTATGTTTAAATGTAACTTTCCCTATAATGCAGATCAGTAGAGGTCTAGGAAAGATAACACCTCTCAACCTGACGTGAATACTGTGTGCCCATATTGTGTGTTCATTTTGATGGTTTTTTATGGCAGTATGGATTAGAGTATTTACACATATGCTATTTTATTAGGAAAACTATTGATAATAACATTTTTAAGTTCTAAATACAAATAATTTAAATGTAGCTTTTATTTATTTATTTATTTATTTATTTATTTATAACTAGATTGGCTTCCTTAGAGCATTTTTTGTAAATGGATACTGATGCACTTTCAAACACTTGATGCATCCTTTTCCCTTTGAATTTCTTCCAGCACACTGATTTATGCCAGTACATGGACAAGCACCCTGGGGGTCTTAATCCAGACAACGTGAAGGTAGGTGATAAAAAGAGGCAGATTGAAGGCAGCATTTACCGGTGTGTGTGTCTTGTTTTCAGGCAGGGTGGTATATACGTTTTGTGACAGGTGCAATTCTACATGCAGTGCATCGTTTGTTTTCTCTAAGTGGTGCATTACTATGAAGACAGTGCCCAGTCCATTTGCCCAGAGAAGGGACTCCACGTACCCTCCTTGGTCTGAATTTAACCCAATTAACTGGGTAATCCCCATCATTAGTATAACACTGAACACAGATTTTGTGGAAGATGAATAGTCTTTGATTCCTCTCCCACATGTTGTAGACTTCATCCCCTATACAAGTGTGTCATGACTCAAGTCATGAGCCAACTTAGCTTTTTTTTTTAACACTATTAAGTAGGTACTATTTGATTTTGAGACTGACATTTCAATAAATGTTCAAATTAAAAGTGTTTACCTCATATGTAGTATTAAAAGAAAGACAAATGTTCACAAATGACTATTTTTCACAGACTTGGCAGAAATATAAATTGACGTCTGTTTCGTGAAGGGCCAGTCACAAACAGAATCCTGGAAGTGAATAACCTTATCTTTGCACTTGCAGCGCTGTAGATTTACTGAATGCAAAGTGATAATATTTTGTCCTCACAATGAGACAGAAGTGCCCAGATTGCTAGAAAACAAAGCCATCCTTCAGAATAGTTGTGGTTTCAATGGGAAGCTCCCTGCCTAATTATGAATCAGCTAGCTCTCCATCTGTAGAGGACAATAAATGTCTTTTGATTTTAGTCTCACGAAGAAAAGAGCTGATAGGAAAACTGGAGGAGATCCAAAGAGACTGGGCCCAGAATGCCAAGCACTTGAGTTATATCATTTCAGCCACCTTTTTCTTACAAGGGATTTGTAGTACTGTTTTAAAGTTTCATTGGAAGATATGTTTTTTTTTAATGTGGCAGAATAGTTTAGAATTAAAAAAGTCTTGCTTAGGCAGCACTTGTTTTTATTAAAAACAGGCATATTATCCCATTGTTTACTGCTGTCTATTACTCTATATGTTGAGAATAGGAAATAGTTACACAGGTAATTAATAAAGTTCTTTAAGCATTTCAAGTTCAAATTTTCAGTGTTGTTTAAACTGCCGTGGACAGGGGTGAATGCTTTGAGCATTGCAAATTAGAAAAGCAACTTTTAAAGGAAGATCATGAAAGATGGTTTGACATTTCTCTTTCATAATCAGTATTTAAAAATGCAAGGTAAGTAAGGACTTTAGTTAAAAGAAATGTATTATGCATTTATTTTACAGTATGGGATGAGATGGTTTATGAGAAGAAAAAAGATTGCTAAGAGTGTGCCTTCAGAGAGTTAATACCTCTAAAAAGCATTCGGACACCTTTCACTGACCCAGTCTAATCATATTATTGGTTTGGATGCCCCCAAGCTTTCCACTGCTTAACTACTCCATGCTTTCTTTTATAAGTCTAGTTCCCAGTAAAAAAAAAATAAAAATACAAATGCAAATCAAGGATGTTGTGTAGACCGATTAAAAAAAAAAAAGAAAGTATGGTTAATCTGTGGGAAAGTGAGCAGGAAAGCACAGCAGATAAATCAGTACTGTATAATCAGTGGGCATTAAAAGCAAAATAAATGTGACTTTCTAAACTGTGAATAAAGCAGCACTGAGTTACAGCAGCGTCAACAAAATTCAATAGGAACCACTGACCTAGAAATGGGAATGAAGAAATTGTTGGGCAGAGGGAAATTGCTTTATCTCTGGTTTTAATGTGGCTGAAATGGAAATTATATTGAACTGTAAGGCAGAAAGCAAATTGTTACCATCAGTGTTAGGTGAAACTTTATATGTGACTGAACAGTGAAAACAGTATTTTGTTAACAAAGAAAATTGAAGCATTTATCTCCTTCCATCTTGTTCTAATTAGACAATAGTACCCGTTGATGAAGACTCTACCGTGTGGTAGTTGACTGTGGAGCCGAAGATGAGGTCAACTACCACACAATAGCCTTCACTGAGAGGGCACTATTGCTATTAGACATTATGGGCAGGATTTTCAAAAGTTCTTAAATGATAACATCAGTATGTAGCATTGATTTTGGCATTTTCAAGCGGTCGTTATGCCTATTTTGTTATTAAATAATTGCCCTAATGTGATTTACGAAATTATGTTCAATTATGTTCATTTAATGTTAATAATTTAACAAGCACTGCTTCTTGAGACTATTTCTTTTGTTTGCGTCGGAATTTAAAAGCTTAATTTAAAAGTGTTAATTGTCATAATTTATCAGTTCATTTGCATTTGGAAAAAGAGGGTTTTAATTAATGAAAGAGTACATAACTCACCGTGATACAGACATTTAACAGATTGCGTCTGTGACAGGATCAGGGTTAATTTCTTACAGACTACCTCGATAATTCAATATTTGTAGTTATGAAAATATTTTAGCCTTTTCTATACTTGTGGTTATGAATGAGATTTATTCACTTATTTTAACCATTTGTAACCTTACGGAACATTTGATGTATTGCTAAAATTATATGCCGTTATTTGAACCCAGTGTAATGTTACTACCAAGAAATTATCAATACAACTGTAGCCTATTTGAATTCTGCATACGTACATTATATGACAGCTGACGTCTACTGTAGATTTTATTTGAATCATACAACTGAAATCTATAACATCTAATACAGTTATACAACTGTATTAGATATTACAAAACAGTTTCCTTAGGTGATTGCAGATTTGCTTTTATCAGCTGTGTCTTATCCACACAAGAATGAAGAATAGGCGTCAAGGACACAGCGATGCACTAGGAATGTGATCGAGATCATTGACATGGATTTTGCCTGAACGTATTTCATAACGTTATCAGACTTCCCCCACACACAATTTATGTACAATATCCACTTTCACCTTCACACGTTTGTATGCATATAAAATGTTCTTATAATACTGTGTCTTTGTTTAGTACTTGCTGTCCAATAGATGTGAGCATTGAATACAGCAAGTCAAAATAAGAAAGCTGGCACTTGCGTAGATTGATTTTAAGCTTGATTCACAGTTAATGCTGTGACGTTCTAGCGGGCATCTACTGTCTGATAGAAGAAGCCCTTAAGAGCTGGAAGCTGATTGGCTGATGGGACTGAATTGCTTTCTAATAATCTGTACATTTTCAATGCAATAGATGGTAAACACTTTCAGATTATAAAGTCTTTACTGCATTCTGTACATGTTTGCCGTGAAAAGAAGATTGTCTATGCAGTATGTACACAACAGTATATGTTTATCTAAATGGCTGAGTTGGCATGTTAACCACACACTCATGTAATGCTTGGTTGCCATTGTACATAACACTTAAGTCATTTGTACACACAGAGTAGAATGCAAAAAGAAAACATATTTTCAAGAAACAACATGTAATAAAACTTACCATCTCCTTTATCGTGCCAGTAATAGTGTTTAACATGACAGTATTTCATTGGGTGATGGATAAATGCCATTTATCGTCACAAAACATCACTCATCGCAACATTAGAATAACGTGCCCTTAGACCAATTTTCTCATCAGCATATTATTAGTCTGATTCATAAATCTGTATTGTGCCGTTAATTGACCCTTACAATTAACAGTGCCACAGACCAGGCGGAGAATGAGATGCATCTTAACTGTGTATCATTTCCTAGCACAATTTCTGCATTTAGGAACATGTATTTAAGAAAATAGTAATAATAAAAAAAAGGACTATGTTTAATTGTCCAATAATTACATAATATAAGTATTTTGTTATTTGTAATGCATACTTTAAATTGCATTGTTAACTCGTCTAAACAGTATAGGCTGCTTACTGGGTGGAAAACATAAATCACATTTGTAGTTTATTCATGGATCTAAGAAAATGCCAGGCTTCGGTGTGCTTGTGTGGACTGTACAGCAAGAGGAAATATCTTGGAACATGATCCTTCCAGAAGAGTGAAAAGACCCTGCAGATTTGCGCTGTGACTTGCTCTGTATTACTGTGATTCGAAGCAGGTATCGATTTAACAGGAACCCAATTATTCACTTTTTTGGAGAACTAACATGTACTGAACTGCTAGAAACAAGGCTGTCCCCTTATTAATGCATGTTAACCCAGTGATTCTGATGTTGGAGAGTTTTGCAAGTTTTGCGCAGAAAGCTAGAAGGCTACTTTGCTGTACATATTTTTCATAACATTCCATTTACCGATTGAGGCAGCTCAAGTCATTTTAAAGTAAATTGTATTTTATTACGACCTCCAACAAGTACGTGTGTTTACTATTTATACAGCTATGGCCCAAACTGTTACATCACCCTGTAGTATGAGCTAATTTTGTTTCATAAAGTCGAGTGAAACCTGCTGAATAATGTTACGTTAACATATTGAATTATATACCTCTTTGTGACATTTCGAAATCTATCATGAAATACTGTAATACTATTATGGCTTCAGGTAGACTTTTGCAATATCATTTTGTAGTGTCTTTGATTACATGATGTTAAATAAAAGATGTAAATTATGTTCATATAGATTATGTTTAATTGTCTAAATGCTGCATATTGAAAGATACATATCCGTAACTACAAATACATCTAATCCAGTTTCACTATGAAACTGAATAGTATTGTGACAGGCAGGATTTTTCAGTCTAGCTGTAAAAAGCTTTTGTAAGGTGTACTGTATGAGAAACAGATTTGAGATGTGTTTTGTTGTATGTATTGTATTTGAATGAATTGTGCAGATATTTGCAAACGGAATACAGTAACAAATAAAAGCATATAGGCGATTTTTCAGCCATTTCACAGTTAATTGTATTTGAATGTAACTGTGCTCCTTCTAATTCTTTTTAAAAAGGAAGAATATCAAACAGAAAAACAGCCATCACATGCTTCACAATCCAATTCTCTCTTGGCCCCTGTGGTTCTTATTGTACTGTAGTTGTAGGTGACTGATTTGGCAGCAGCCGGTGCTCTGTAAACAGGTCCACTGTAGGTGGTTTTGCACGACAGCAAAGCATACACAATGGGTGTTGTTTCTTTCATCGCACAACAAACCTAAAGGTCACCTACTTTATAACAAGAAGAAGATAAAAAAAACCCCTCTAAAATGTCCATCACAAAAAAAAAAAAATTAAAACTAGAACAGCAACAGATCAGTTTTATGGAGCAGTTTAAATTCAAAATACTGGATTAGTTCATTATCTCACAATGCTTTATAACTTTAAACACCATAGTAACCATGACCCTATCTACACACTGTAAGGAGTTATAAGCTAATTTTACATTTAACCTTAAGGAGAGGTCAAAGGTCACGATCAGGGTATTTTTTTAATAGAGCATATATGGGTTCCTAAATGTGTTGTATAGTAACCGTAACCATATGTGCACTGTAAGGCGTTATAAGCTAGTTTTACATTTGACCTTAGAGAGGTCAAAGGTCACAGGCATGGTGATTTTTGGATAGAGCACACATAGTTTCCTATATGTGTTCCATAGTAACCATTAACCTATCTGTACTTTGTAAGGAGTTATAAGCTTGTTTTACATTTGACCAAAGATTTTGAAAGTTTTTTAAAGAAATGCGTCATGTGGCCATATTGGTTTACACACAAACACCATTTTTGAAAAAGTCAATTGTATTGACACAAGGATGATGCTTGTCAACTTTGGAGTTAATCAAATAAACTAGGGGTTTTAATCGATTAAAGATTAATCGATTAATCATGCCTGTGGGTGTTGATCGATTAAAATAAATTCATTGATCGATTAATCTAGTCTACCCACGTACTGTAGCAAAAAGCAGTGCGTGAGAAAGAAATCTAGAAAGATGGGGGAGAGTACTTCAACAGACGGTGGCAAGTGGGTTACAGGGAGATATACCTGACTTTCTTGCGTTTGTAAAAGCTCCACAGTAAATGGCAGACTCGGTGGGTCTCCAGGATGATTGACTCGATCAACTGTCCAGCCAGGCAGGGATCACGTTTAATCTGACCAACCCCGTCCACAGAGCTGTGTCGTTTCAGACCTATCGTAGCTCTGCACCTCTGTCGCCAGCCCTCCTTCATTTGAAATTGTAGCGGCGGCTTGTTTTAATATCAAATACATTTTGTTCACAAATAAAATAAAATACAAATCTAGATTTAGATATCGTTTCAGTTTATAAATAGAGGGGGGGCTTAGCTTTTAGTTTAAATTAACGGGATTTGCTGCATGCAGAATGTAGAAAACGAGCAAACGGGTGCAACATTTTATTAAAACAATCTTTAATATAATCTTAAAGTTATAATAAAAATAAAATAAGCTGGACAAACATTACAATTACTATTCGTAATTGCATTAACATTGTTTAAAGACGAGTCACAGGTATACTGTAGTAACAACACTGTAATAATAATAGTAAAATCTGTTTCATTTACAGGGTCTTGCTGTGAAACAATTAAATGGGCTTTTAAATCCTCCATGTCCTTACTCTTTAAAAGTGGAATGAAGAACGAGAAAACGAGAGCGCAACATTTTAATAATTGACTAGTTTTTTGTAATAGAGTTAATACAATTACGAATAGTGATTGTAACAAGTTGCAAGATTTGCTCTTCGGTGCTTTCCTTTCACAGCAGTTCTATGAGTTTATCTTCTCATCTGTGTGTTGCAAGTAAGTTGATTTTTCTTTTAAACAATGTGTTCTATTAGTTTAAATCTGTACCATGGCAGTACATTTACAGCTATAGCCTAAGTCTAAGTCTTAATTATGACACTCAGCTAACTAAATTAAACTACAATAAAATAACACTCAATTCAATAAATTACCTGTTAGTTTCAAGTTTATACGAAAAACAGGCAAACATTCAACACAGTATTGGTTGTACGTAGTACTGCTGCTAATTTACAGTAACGCATGGCACTGTATTTTATGTATTATATTAAAAGACTTGCTTTGGCTAACTTTAGATTACATGCAAGTAAACATTTTTATTTATTGTCAAATTGTTAAATTAAAGTTGCCTGTTAACTGTTAGGTGTCATTAATAAATGCTTACAAAAAATAGCATTACAAAGTGTTACTTTTAGTTGTCTTTCACTACAATTACATATTATAGCAACCGGGTGTGATTAATCGATTAATTAATCATCCAGATGGGTTGATTAATCGATTAAAAGAAAATGCCAAGATTAAAACCCCTCAAATAAACCATTTTTCAACTGAAGCAGTTTTAAATTTAAGATGAAAATGTAGGCCTGGCGGCCATCGTTTTACAAATAAAATACAATTTTTCCCTGTTTGAATTCCATTGTCCCCAGGATGATGCCTACCAAGCTAAGAGTTAGTTGGTTAAACGGTTTGCAAATAGAAGGAGTTTGATGTTTGGGGTGCGTTTTGGCGAATTTGGTGGCAGCCATTTTGATAGTAAAATTTATCGCAGCAACAAATGTCTTGCCCCAGTTGGTCTAAAATTAATCAAGATTTTGTTAAGAAAAAAATATATTGATTTCAGCACTATGCTATAAGATGTAGTTTAGTTTCCCGAGACTTTCCATAGTGTAATGACTTAGGCTAGAAAAGCATTTCCATTATTTTCTTTCTTTAAAAGAAAAAAAGGCAAACCTGTCAAGATAACTTAAAACATTCAAAATTGTACATTTGTCTAATTTTAGAAGCCAAGTCTGGTTCTGCATATCTCATACAGTGAAGTGGAAGGTTGGAAGCACCTCAAAATGTATTTTTCATGGCCAAACTATTATTTTTAGCTTATGTGAATTCTCCCCTGAATAGAATCAGTTTTATTTTCAGCAGTTTAGCCAGTTTCCACAGTACTGTGCCTTCCTAGACCACAACTTGCTTGATGTTTTCTACAGTAATACAGTACAGTAATTATTCTCCAAATCTTACCAGTGTTTGAACAATCAGTCAGATATTGTGGATGAAAGTCAATGAAAATTGCCCTCATCCTTATAACATAAAGCTGCACAGTGCATACTGGAAACAGTGGAAGTTACTGCCCCATTACGGTTAAAAAGAACAATACAATACAATGAAGAATTGTTTTTATACCCTCTGTACAGTGTGTTGATTTTAATCATATACAAACAAACTTGCTTACATTTTGTCTCTTGGTTTATTTTGACCGAGTAATCAGTCAGTAATAAAAATAATTTTTTTTTTCTTCAATATGAATATATTAGGCACTAATATAAATGGAGCATTTCAGAACGTGACATATAAATCAATCTGATAGCGTGTCAGAAAAGAGCATGTGACAGAGACAGAATGATTCTTGGTGGTAAATCTCCCTCCCGACCTGTGAGGTTGCAGTGTAAAGGGAACAGAGTGCCCTGGACTGGATGGCCTGACAATTCATTCTCAGGGTTATCTAGAAAGGGGGCACAGCTGCGGTACATTAAGACATCGTTGTGTATTGCCAGCCCTCCTTTTCTTTACTGTTGTCATCAGACATTGGATTATAAATAAACCACTATTTCACCAGTACTTTGTTGTTTGTCATTATCTTGAGCACTGCATCACTTCTACACCTGCGCACTGCAAACCACTTTGCCACAGAGCATCATAGGAGTTGTGAACCATAAATACCTCTCACTCATCAATCACATGTTCCTGACAGGACTAGACCTGCCAGTCACCTCTTTCTAGAGTTAGTCTCCTGAGGTACTACTCAGGAGCAGTTTCATATTCCAAAAAGAGGTTAACAGCAGTGCATAGACACACACACACACAAATATACAATATATCAAACCACTTTGGATGTTTTTAATTAAAATTTAAAATCCATTATGATTCGAAACAGGTTTATTATTATTAGTAGTAGTAGTAGTCGTAGTAGTCATAGTCGAAGTAGTCAAGTTGGCTCAACAACAATACGGTTCTCTAATAAGGGAGTGATTCATGTTTGCTGATCAAAACAACAACTCTTTATTCCTGGTAAGTAATCACACTATGTGTGGTAGGTCCCATGACCAGATTGTAGAAAGCCCATTGAAGTCAAAGTAAGCTACAGTACAATAATTGACGAAACATCAGCAACTTAAACATGTTTTATTTATTGTTCTATAATGTACAATCTGTTATATCCACGTGTTGTGTACATTACAACAAAATATACCATGATGTGCTAGATATTGGCATGGCTCAGTAAACTAGCAGAATGTATGTACGAAGATATAGCTGATTCAAAACTAAAACTAAACGATTCTAGAATCTGAAGAGCTCCTAGGTACAGGCTACATTAATTATGCAAGTACTCTGCCAGCACATTGGTCTAGATTGGTGATTTACCTTGTAAGGTGATGTTTGTTATTACAGTGCATATGTTTCCCTTGCTAATGTCAAGAAGTTTAGATCAATTTAAAATTGATAAGACATGTATTTAAACAGCTTTCATGTTGTAAATGCATCTTGGTTAGATATCTACACACTTGAATCTGTGAAGTGCTAAGAAATGTTATTCCTAATCGTAATGGGACATTTTAACATATGGTACAGTTAATGAAGTTGGCGTTCAGTTGCTGGAATGCTGCAGTATCTCGTAAATGTAATGGATATGCTAATGAGGTGGCTGTGGGCTTGATTGCGGTTAAACAAGTTTCTATCTTTCTTTTACAGTCTAAAGAACAAGGCAGGTGTATTGCTGATAGAGTAATGTTACGCCAGATTAAGGTTGTCTTTTGCAGATGCTTTCAAGTGTAGGCTGGTAAATGAGAAACGTGGGTGTTTGGATACAACAGATGTGATCAGGTTTTCAGTCCATTTAATACTCACCCTGCCTTCCAAAAATCAGTGTGAGTCTTAAACACAGTGTATTGGATATTATCTTGAAACCCAGCTGTAAATATAAACCTCTGAATAGTGCTTTTTTTTTTCGACATACATTGCTAAAAACCTTTCAAGTACAGAAAATGGTTATATCTGGCTACATATATATATATATATATATATATATATATATATATATATATATATATATATCTTGAACCAAGTGGCGACTTACAGTATATAAATTAGGTTATACAGAAGTTTGAATTAATATTTTAATATTTGTCATGACTCATTGGTTACCTACTTGTGTTTAGACAGATAATATACTGATAAAAAGTAACCTGTATTTGGAATTTCTTTTGGAAAAGTAGCACAGTCCTGGGTCTCTATATTGCTAACAAACCACAGGCATCGATCACTTCCACTCAAGGCTCATTTGCATTACATCTTTCATTGGGACATAACAAAATAAAAGAAAAAACTTGTCGGCATGGCTTCTGAGGAACAAACAATGGTCTATGACAAATGCACAACAAAAAGAAAAAAAGAACTTGTATAGTTTAATGGTGAACAGAAAATGGTATTCATAGCCAGCTCTAGGTGCTTATTTTACATAACACCGTATCTGCTGAATAGCAAACTCAGTTTTACATTGCCACTCTCATTTTTCATGTTGGAGTGATCCTAATAGAATGCTAGCATGGCTCCATAGCAACTCATAATTAGCGATGCAGCAGAATGACATTTTCCTTCAAATCTATTACAGTAGATCGCAGGATTCAAATAATATCTGAAGAAGTTTTTCAGGAATTCATTACTTGTGTAAATTGAGAATAAAAACCCACCATGCAGCCTTTTGGCAGTGCAGAATTTGAGAATGTAAACAGAAACAACACAAAGGAATCTATCTAGCATTGTATGAGAATTGCCTGTAAAAAAAAGGTCAAGCAAATTCTCTGCAGCTGAATGAACTTTTAATGCTATTAATCTTAGATCAATCTATTGCATTTACTACTTTCTGTATATTTTAATTTTCAAACCCTACCACCACTTGATGATTGGTAAACTCACAATATGCCATGTGCTTGGTGCAGAGTTAACAGAATAATAAAAAATAAAATAAAAATGTTTGGCCACTTGTGTATATGCCAGCTGAAAAATGTTAATTTCTTACTTGTCTTAAAAATGCTAATTTGACCACCCCCAGGTTTGTAAAGAGTCCAATATTCAACAGCATTCTGATGACACTGTAGGTATTGTACTGTGCCAACAGTAGTTTAAATCAGCTCAACACACCGACAAAGACATTTTTCATTAGTTCAACAGTGGTTTCTGGTCAATAGACTGGTTTGGAACTTCTCAAAAACGTTCTAGAGAAAATGATGAATTGCAAATTAATGACTGGCACATCTTAGATACCTTGGCTTACGGCTTGACCCCAGTCTTACTTTTGATGAACATGTTAGCAAAACTATAAAAAAAATGTACATATGAGACTGGGTTTGCTGTACAGAAATCATCATAGCTTTGGAGCACAACTAAAGGAAACTGTTGTTCTACAAGTACTGTTGCCTGTTATTGACTACAGAGATGTGATTTACATGTTTAAAATTTGCTTGGACACTGTATCGAATAGACTTTACTGGTTTTCCTTGGGGTGTGGTGGTTCAGCTCATCACTGTCTGATGGATGCTAAAATGGGTCTGTTACCATTGCAGTTTAGAAGACAGTCTCATTTTGCCTCTCTGCTTTACAAATGTAGACATGGTGACGGTCCAAGTACTTGCTATCCATGTTTGCAAGTGAAGTGAATGAGCATTATATTTGAAGTCACACTGAATGTAAACTGAAAATTCCTCCTATGAGAACAAAGATAGGCCAGACATCTTTTGCGTACAAACCTGAATTCTGGAATCAGTTACCACTTTACATATGAAATGCAGCTTCACTGGGTAAATTTTAAATATTTAATAATTACTTTCTTGTTCAAAGTATATGTAATCACTTAATGATAAATGTGTGTCTGAATCAATGTCTACTTTGTTTCCTGGGTCCCTCTTGAAAGCTGGCAGTGCCATCAACTTAATGAGGTTTTCCTGGTGTGTATGTGTACATTTAAAATCTAAAGCTCTGATATCAATTACATATACTGTACTTTAAAAACTGTGGTTACCAAGCTGGCAGCAAAATAATAATGTGTCGGTCACAGATGATATCCGAGACCCAGGAACATCATGGATGTGTTTGTTCATGTACTACCTAAACTGCAGAGTCTGTATTTTAATGTCCCTGCTGCTTATAAACTCTCTCTGCAAGCAGCCACATACATAAGCAAAGCTTCTACAAATCAGTTAGAAATGCAAAAGTGGTGTCAGGTTCTGAGATATGAGCAGGCCTCCATTTTGTTCCTTGTTGTCTGTTGTCCTGAGAAGATAATGGAGAGCAAGCACAGTGCAACTTCTGTTTAAGCTCTTGTAATATAAATATTTAAAATTAACAGTATGGCATAATTAACTACTTATGGTATTCATTTTTAAAGATAAAAACTCTTTGTTGAAGAAGTTATTACTACAGTTCTGTTTGTCAATGCCTTAAATTAAGTATGAAAGTAATTTGGTTTTGTTACGGAGGGTGTGCCTCCTTCTAAGATTGGAAATACATGTAAGGCTGCTGTCAGATGTGGTCATAGTGGAGTTTCAAGCCATGAGCAGACTGCTTCCAACTCGTGTATTTTCCATTTATAGCTAAAGACATCTTCTTAAACAATTTCAATGATCATTGAAGCAAATATCTATTATGAAGATCAAACAAGTTAATGAATAATATGACATGGAATAATGGGTAGCTTTTTCCCACATATTTAGAATGTTAAACAAAAGTGAAAATGCAAATTAAATATACTTTGTAAGTTCACTGTGCTCATTGCTAGTGGAATTGAGCCATGTCAAGTCAACAATGCGCCATCATTCATCTCAGTCTAATTTAACTTTTTAAAGGCATGCTGAAGCATTCACGTTTCAGTATCCTAACCTGAAAGCATGGCTTAAAGTCCAAACATATTCCTTGATGTCACTGGCAATTATTGATTCTCTCATAATCTCGACATTATTATTATTATTATTATTTGTTTATTTAGCAGACGCCTTTATCCAAGGTGACTTACAGAGACTCAGGTGTGTGAACTACGCATCAGCTGCAGAGTCACTTACAATTACGTCTCACCCGAAAGACGGAGCACAAGGAGGTTAAGTGACTTGCTCAGGGTCACACAATGAGTCAGTGGCTGAGGTGGGATTTGAACTGGGGACCTCCTGGTTGCAAGCCCTTTTCTTTAACCACTGGACCACACAGCCTCCTATCATCCATTGTGATTGAGCGTTTTCGAACATTGCTCTTTCTCGGTGCTGTTTGTCCTTTAATTAGTGGAGATATGTTTCTGTCAGGAGGTGCGCCTATGATCTCTAAAGCCCGATGGACAACTTTCATTTGGTTATTATATTTGGGGGAAAGTCGGCTTCTTACAAGATGCCTCATCTTTTTTGGAGGGATGTTGTTAAAAGTGCTGGATAATACTGGAGAGAACTTAACTGGATTTGTAACGGTCTTGAGGGAGAACATGGCTCTCTTGATTCATTAATTGCTTTATGAATGTCAGACATCATTTATGCTAGGATGCCACTAACTGACAAGAGGCCCCACTACATTAAACATATTACATTTTAGTATGCTTGTAAGATTTTGTATTTATAAATGTAATGTATTATACTTTCAATATGCTCAGTGAGTGATAGATATGCCGCCTTAACATTTATACATTATACATTTTAAATAACTTATCTAAACACAAGTAGTTACTAATAGACCCACATCCTTGGTACTGTTTATATCCCATCACAAAGACTGAAACAATTGCATTTGCAGTGGTGACAATCAATACAGCCGCCACTTGATTATCTGAAACCTGATTATGAAAGCATTTCATGTTTTTCGCTACACTATATTCAACGCCACCTCCGTTATCCAAACAAAATATGTGTTGCCATGCTTTATTAAACTACAGTATTACAGTTTTAGTTATCATTGTAATTGCAGTTAGGATTTTAGTTCAACAGAATACGTCCATTAAATTGCAACATATTGGTCAAAGAGGCATCTCAAATTAGAGGTGGCAACAACAAAAAAAAACAGCTGCTATCAATGAATCCCAAATGTGTCATTTGCTAGAGTCAGTTGTGCTTCAGGATACCAGTTTGATGGCAGAACATTTACTGTGTTGGCCCCAAGTCAGATGTTTTGAATTACTGGCAGTACTGTGTAAATCCCAGTTCTGCCTATTAAGCTGTGACCAGGATTTAGACTGTAAAAGCAATGAATCCCAGTGAATTCTAGGTAAGGAGTTAAAATAACAGTCACATTACACAGGAATGGGATTCAGTGGTTGCCAAAACACCCAGAAGGAATGCTGCAAGCCGCTGTTCTGACCTTTTTCCAAAAATACTGGAAGATCAGTAATTCTAATTCTAAACAGTTCTCTAGTCTTGTAAAGTTCCCTCCACTGGCCATATTTCCCCACTTGAAATTCCTGCATCATTGTTCACTTGTGATATTTATTAAACAATGCTGCCTTCAAAGACAACATTATTCTTGAATTGTTAACACTAACAGAGGGAATATTCCATTGGTGTTTAGAATTGTTGAATTCCAGGACTATTTTTCTCAATGTCTTCATCATATTTGAATTTAATAACATGTTCCCTTTTCTATTTTAATTTTTTTTTTCCAGTTATTTTTATTTCAATTGCTCCGGGGATTGTCCTACACCCACCAGCGGTACATTCTGCACAGGGACCTGAAACCTCAGAACCTGCTGATCAGCGACACAGGAGAATTGAAGCTCGCAGACTTCGGTAAGGAAACCATGGTTTAATGTTTAGAAGTTATTTGTAAATTGGGTATGAAGGTATAATGCCTTTGGAAACAGATGTGTAGTACTCCACGTTCAGTCTCTTCAGTACTTTTGTCCTTCGTTTTAGTGTGTTTCATGTCATGTTATACTACAGTACTTGCCTACAGCTGCTGGTACTGTTGTACTGGATACAGGCTAAGGCTCATTTCATATTTGATACGCTTACTCTTTATTTTAGGCAAACTATTTCTGTGTGTGTCATGTATTAAATAGTAAACAGTAGTCGTTAGGCCAGTTTATATGTGTGGTGTGGTGAAACTTGACAGGGAAAGCTTGTGAAAATGTCCCAGAAAACAGTCTCAGTATTTTACCGTGAAAGCCTCAATTTCTTGTGAGGTTCCAGGAAATGCTTGTGAAATCAACGCCCACTTACACATGTAAACACACCGATTAGCATGTGAAAATGTTAATGAACTCATTCAATTGCCTGACGTAAAGCCTCTCTAAAAGTTGCATGGGAACCCGTAAGTTATCATGGTCCAAAGATGGCCGCAGGTAAATTATTTTTATGTTTGCAGTATAAGATTATCAGATTGGTGTTGAGGGTTAACTCAAATCTTGTCATGTCTTCTGTACAACCATGCGCAATGCTACTTATGCCATGGATCTAAATGTGTTTGTAAAGTTTCACACCAAATGCATCAAGTGTCGTCCATCTTGGGGAATTCGGGGGAGGAAGACAGCATGATACACAAATGTAAATATTAAATATCTAAATAGTTTACTATGATGTTTGAGTATTGTTTTCTCTACAGTTCTACAGTCCACACAATGCACAACACGAATGCTGTTGAACAACGTATTTTACAGTATTTTATTTAACAGAAGCAGTCATACAAGTACAGCATAAATGGAGGACGACTTTAGTAGCAAATAATTGTAGTATTTACAGTAAAGTGACAAACGGTTATGTTTCTCTTATATTTACGCATTGGTTTATTATTTAACTGAGAATACATATATACACACAAAATAAGCTAATGAAAGACATGTGATGCAAATCAAAATTAGGTAAAACAGGTTGTAGTAATTAAGCTGTACGCCCCAGACTGATTATGTGTAAAAAGCAGTGTGGCCAACAACAGTACAACTTAGTATTAAAAAACAGTCGGTATCCATCAGTAAATCAGATCTTTAAAACGATTTACGTCACACACAATGGCACATGGATTCTCTCTCGTGAAACTGTTCTCTGCTCATGTAAACAGTATTTTAGGGACTTTCACGTTTAACAGCACGAGAATCTAAGCGGGCCGTCAGCAT
Source organism: Acipenser ruthenus (assembly GCF_902713425.1). NCBI lineage: Eukaryota > Metazoa > Chordata > Actinopteri > Acipenseriformes > Acipenseridae > Acipenser > Acipenser ruthenus. The sequence continues at coordinate 49,588,564 of NC_081192.1, forward strand.
GGCTCATTTAAATCTGACCCACCTCTCCTTCATTTGCATAGCGTTCGGGGAAAAGTAGGCGTTCTAAAGGGAAATAAGAGGCTTTATATGTAAACACAAAAGGCACCGTGTCCACGTTTATTTCATGAGACACAGATGTCTCGAGAAAAGTCAAACACTCATGTAACGCGACCTAATGTTGCCTCAGTATGCACTTGGATATGACATCAAGGCTCTTTACTGCAGGCTTCATAACCCCTTGAGGAGTACCAGGTGCTCTGTTTCCTTGGCTAAAGGAAAAACAAGGCTTACAGAATAATCAGAATTATTTCAATTTAATTGTGTGTAAATCCGTTAATTAGTGGCTTTGTGACTTACAAATGTGAAAACAGGATAAAAACGGGCTCTGCAGAGAATAATTTCCAGTGTTGGCTGCCTCTGAATCAGAGAACCATAGTGCAGGACTTGATCATTTCATAGAAACCCTCAGGCAATTTGATTGATAATAATATCTCGTTTGTATCGCGTGATTCATAGTTTCTAAAAAAAATAAATAAATAAACTTCAGTCCAGATTACATAAATAAAAGCATTACCCTTGTAACACAGATAGCACCTGGCCTTATAAAACAACGCATGTTGGTAAAGCCTTATTGCTTAAGAAGATATCTTTATTTTGCATAATTAACCCATGACTTTCCATATCAGATATCACCATGCGCTAATTGACAGTCATCTGCAGTGCTTACACAACAAATCACAATTAATCTTTTAACATTGTATATTGAACCAAGGTGAATTTGTATAAATAATTCAAAATTATGAGCATGCCCTATGTGCTCTCTGCTCTCAAAAAACCTTTATGACAAGTGGTTAGAAAACCACAAAATAGCTTATTTGTGGTTAGATTATATGTTAAGTAAATAATACTAATAATAGGATTTGCAGCAGAAAAACAAAGGACTACAGCTTCTCTTCTGACAGGAAAAGATTTTAGTAAATGTCTGAGCCTTATGTATATATACACTTAACAAAACAAACTGCTTATCTCATATGTGGTGCATTTTGCTATTGTTGCCTGGGTCTGTGAAATTGGTTGGCTCCAGCTACCATTATTGATCATGGTTTATTGTCCTAGAACAGATTTATAATAACTTGCTGCCACTCAAGTTTCAGTGTCTTTGTTACCTGTCCTTCCCAACATTCAGACAAAGAAATCACAGAGAGAAATGGTTCACTCCTTTGAGATCAAGCTCTATTGAACGTTACAGAGGGGTAATTGTGTTAGTAGCATGGCACATTATTCCAGACATAAAGGATTTGGCACTGAATATGAAACAGAGCGGATCCCAGACAGCCTGCCGAAATATAACACGGAGAGCCTGGATATCCATTTATTCCAGTTTCATGCTTTGTCAGTGAAGATGTCGTTAGTGTGTAGCTGGTTACACGCCATACACACAATACCATTCATCAATAATTGTTTAAAGCTAATTCTCAATGTAAAATATTGTTATTCCTGTCACCAGGCTGTTAATCTAGGTGAAATAGTTTAAACATGTAAAAATACAAGTAAGAATCTATGCAAGATAAATATTGCCTCACTGATGAATTGGTTAGTTCTCAGATGCTTGTAATTTTAAACAGTAATGCCCACATCAGCAGTCATTACCTGCTAAGTAACTGACCTCAGCGACAGGTAGGTGTCCCAAGCCGAAGGTGAGTGTGCTTAATGAAATACTTGTTTTAGTATAATTTGGACTGGATTGCTTGGCCTGTCAAAATTCTAAAGATCTGTTACTCCAGATGGCATCTACCGTGGATTAATGACGTACTCGGATTGGAGAGATGTTAACATTTTACCTGCCTTTTCACAAGTTATCTGTTCACTTCACAGAAAAATGTTGTAACATGTGTTTTATTCCCAAAAACATGCTGCCTCAACAGGCAACAGCAAAAGTTATATTTTATCACTCCAAGCACATACAGAGGGTCCACATAATTGCGTAATACACCTGAAATGTTTAAAATATTTGTATAAAATCATGAGTCTATCAGATTAAAGCGAAATGTAATCAAAAACATCTATGCAAAACTAGGAGACTTTAATAGAAGTTTCCAGAATTACTTTACAGTATACTGGCGCAACATAAAGATTCAAAGTTATTTATTTAAAAAACTATTGAAAAAAAGTAGCTGTGTTTTTAACCTTCAGAGATACAGTTTAATTATTTTTCGGGACCCCCACAGCGTCCCGTGAGTTCTGGCCATTTGGTCTGGAGAGTGGTATCTAGAGCCCAGTTTTGTTAAATACACTTTACAGTTTCAACTTTCTGTGTGAGCCACTATAATAAATAATAAACCAAAAAAATCAATGACCAGGCCTTATATAAACTACCCTTTTGAGACTGAAATGATTTATCATTAGAATTCTTCATTTTGGTTTAAATGCAACCCTACTGCAGGCCTCAGCAATTTATCCTCAGTGTCCACACGGCTGCAGATTGATTTTTCTCTACTTTGTGTTTATTTTCAATCCTGCCATATCCAGGCGACCAAAACCATAGGAGGAAGACGTGTAGGCCTAGCAAGTGCATTTGATATCTGGATTAGTGTAAAATATGCTTATCTGTGATACTGTCGGATGAATGATATAACAAATTATTTATAGTGACAATTCACAGAAACAGATGGGGTCTAACGACTCCAGAGATGTGATAGACATGAAGTTTTAATGTACTGCCAGTGTACTCTCCAGAATGACCAAGCCTGGCAGGGAATAAACAAACATGTAAAAACATTTTTTTTGCACTTTATATTGACATGTAATTATCTTTAGCTGATCAAAAAGAGCTTATATTTAGTAGCGATATTAACTTGTTTTTCAAAAAGTCATCAACATTTATTAGAACTGCATTCTGTACCCTTTTAAACAAATCATTATCTTTATACAAAAATGTGATGTCTCCTTTTTTATTAACACACTGCATAGAGCTGCACAATTTATTTAACTGTCAATTTACGAAAAAGACACTAGCTGCATCAAAGATCTGAAATATTTCTGTTAAGGATCACTCTGCCCAATACAAGAAGGGAACATTGCAACAGTGTCCGTTGATATTTGTACATTTATTTATGTTTTTATTTTGTTTGATAATTCACTAATGGTAAAAATAGATTGTCTTTAAAAGGTGGACATAAAAAAGAAATATCCTACAATTTAGCATTTACTGTTTTTGAGGTAAGCATTTAAATATTTAGGAACATTTGTTGTGTTTTTTTCTGCTTTAATAAATATTATGTTTAATCATGAAATATCTTGAAATACCTTTTCTTAGACTGTGAAGTAAGGCATTTTTACAGTAAATGAAATACAGCCCAGTCATAAGTGCCAGATTGCTTAACGAGGCTGTGGCGTAGCGTCCCGGGCAAGGCAGGTCTGCGCTCTTTGAAATATGAGACCCAGACATTGAGCTGCAGCTTAAGCGCTTTGTGCACACTTTTAATAAATCACAAATAACCAAACAAACAAAACACAGGAACAAAATAAAGGTTTAAACAAAACACGACTCAAACACTTTAAAACTCTTCAAAATAAACACACTTCAAAACACCCAAGCTTTGCTATCCTGGTGCTCTCTTTCTAGACTATGGTTTTCAACCCTAATGCAGCTGCTGAGAAGCCAGCCATGGAGACTGCCCAAACGCCACAACCTGCTCAGTCAGGCACGGGGGACCTTATGGCATCCCGACTAAGGCCCTGTGAAAATTGCGGAAATTTTCTTTAAAATTCACGGCAGTGTCACGGGTGAAGTATCGTATTTTGCGGAATGTGTACGGAAATATGTTAGAAACTACGTGTACAGATTTTTTAACTACATATAAAAGCACTGACATCAAAATTAACATCAAAGTTATTGAAGTACTTTACAATAGCTTGTGAAACGATGTTGTAATTAACAGCCTGTAGGTAAAGTGTAACTGCAATGACAGCTTTCAGTTCTAGTACGTCAGGTGCATGTTCACCATTTAGGTCTTGCAAAACAAATACAATGTGTAACCCATACTGATCTTGTGCATCTGTCGACTCGTCAGTGTGACCACTGACAAGCAACCAGACTGTTTTACCAATTCCAAAATCTCCTGTTTGTGACACTCCGCAACTTTAGGTAAGTATTCATGTCTCAGCTGGGCTGATGAAGGAATCACTCCACCGTCTGCTACAGTGTCTGAAGAATTTCCGTAACTTTTGGTTGTCCAATTTTTCAAAAGGGATATTTGCGCAAACAAACGCCTCTGTCACGTGAAAATTTAATAAGTGGACTTTTGGAATATGGAAATCACCGTTTTTTGTTTCTTTGCAAGTAAAGCAGTGGCAGTACTGCTCTGGATTTCCGTCTTTCTCTTTCAGTGAATACTTAAATCTAAATCAAATGCCTGTCAACAGATGAGTTTCGGTAGTGATCTACAGTAACGCTGCAGGACATACAGAAGAGCTTACCTCCATCGCTGTGTAAACTCCTGCTGGATACTGCTTTCTGTGATCTGCTGCAGACACATTTTTCTCGCTTAGATTGCATAGTGACATGACATAATCACTACACAGCACTGTGTGCATGGCGAATATTACACGCAGGCACACAGCAGAGTAGTTATGAAACTATTTTTATTTCTAAAGAATATTGTAAAAATCACAGTATTGGGCTAATTTCACAATTTCCGCGCAGCCCATGAAATCGCGATTTTCTGAGGGCCTTAATCCCGACCCATCGAGCCTGCAGCTCTGGGTCTGGCCCCAGAACGGCTGCATTTGAGCCGTCTGGGGCCTTCTAATATTGTCATTGACACCCTGCAGAATGCCAGAGCACCGTCCACGCGTTCCCAGTACAGGTACAAGTAGGGTATTTTTCAGACGTGGTAGGGTATTTTTCAGACCTGTCCCATGGCAGTTATACTAACATTTTTGCAGGACCTGTTTGACGAGGGGAAATCCCCCTCCACGTTAAAGACCATTTTGACTTGTCATGTCAGAATTGACTCATCTCCCCAGGAGCTCACTTCCTGGTGGGGCAATTTTTAAAATGGGCTCGGCGGCTTTGGCCATCTATGAAGGAGATAGTTCCTCACTGGAAGCTAAACATGGTGCTTAATGCACTCATGAAACCTCCATTTGAGCCCATACATTCAGCCGAGCTGAAATTTATATCTCTCAAAGCGGCTTTCTTGTTTGTGTGACTGAGATGCAGGCATTCGCCATAGCTAAAGCCTCCTTAAGTTTTACAAAGGCCAAGACAAAGGTTACGCTCTGTACCAATCTTGCCTTTTTGCTAAAGACGATCTTGGCATTCCTTGTCAACCAGTCTGTGGAATTGGAGGCTTTCCATCCTCCTCCTTTCCAGTCTGACAGAGAGTGACAGCTCCACACGCTCTGCCCATTGCGGGCCCTGGTATACTATGTTGACAGGGCGAAAAGTTGGAGGCAGTCCGAACAATCTTCTGTGTGCTATGGGGCGAAGTCCCATGGTAAGGCCCTGTCTAAGCAGCGTCTGTCTAAGTGGATAGCAGACACGGTCAGGACTGCCTATGAGCTGGCCAACATGCCCCCTTCAGAAAAGCTCACTGCCCATTCCACCAGGGTTATAGCAACTTTGTGGGCTTTGTTCCAGGGTGCATCTCCCAAGGACATATGCAATGCAGTGTAGGCTACTCCCCATACCTTCACTAGGTTCTACAGACTGAATGTCGTGGATCCTCAAAACCCAGACTTTGGCTTCTCAGTCGACCCTTGCACACAGGCATAGAGATGAGTTTCTCCCTCACATTGTTTACCTCAAGCTTCTTGTTACTGAGGTTCTGTATGGTAACGCACAAGGCAGCCTCTTGGCTTAGCCTTGTAGCATTCCAGTCGTTCTGCACTAATGCCCTTGTGACAGCTTTGGTGCACTCACCCATATGGTAATGGTTACATTTCGTACTTGAAAGGGAATGTTTCTCTGAAATAGAAATGTAACCATTAACATTCAAGGTCACCTTACACTACAAAATTGTTATCACTGTATAATGTTACACATGAGCTTGAGATACCTGTTTTCATGCACTTTTGATCCACTACTGGAAAAAAAAGACACATTATAAATCTCACCTATTGGTTAGTTAGATGCAAGAAGTCCAAGGCATGGGCTGTTTGTTTTTTAATATGACATTATGAGCTGTAGAACAAAAATACATCATGAGCTCATGAACAGAGATCCAAACACACGCTCCCTTGATAATGATGTAAAGCTAGTTCTTTTGAGCAAAATAATGCACCATTATTATCTATCTGCTCTGAAAAAACGAAATGGTTTATTGTTATATACAGCATTACCAGTAACAGAACATCACAATGCTCTTTAAATGACCATGATAGACATGAATATGAGTATATGACATTTGCTCAGTACTTTTAATTCACACCTCCCCTTTATGGGGTGCTGGAGATTCTTAATGGATTTTTTTTCTCTTTTTTACAATAGTTAATCTTCGTGCTGTTTTTTTCGCTTGGTATATGGAAATATGTTTTGTTTTTTTAAGCATGTCTGTTTAGAGGTACTACTGCACCATTTTCAGTTGAATATTTTAACCTCAATAGATATGTTTACAATGCCGTTGATTTTGTTAGGCCAGGCTGTCAGAAACTGTATTAATTTGACAGGGGTTGCCTTTGATAGATAAATCTACTTTTGTTTAATAAGCTTGATATACAAAAATGTGGCTCATGACACTTAATTTATTTTGAAAACATAATTCATTAAAATATTGACAGGGAAATGAGAAGGAGAATGCAAATCAGCCAAGCATAAAAAATATAATGCAAGTACACCTGCCAGATTTATGATAAGTAGATTGCATTGTATCAGTAACATTAGCTACTGTATAATGTTCGCATTGTCAAGTGTTACAAGCAAAGGTATTTAAATGATTTACTAATGTAATTATTCTAAATATAAATCAAGCAAATATTTTGTATTTTGCATCATTCCAATTCAATATTCCTTCCATATATTTGCAATGAACAGTAGGGTGTTTTATTTGTATGTTTTATGTCGAGAAACTATTACCTGTTAGTTTAGGCTAAATATTGATGAATTGTGAATCATAAATGACAGAGGTTGATTATTCCTCTTTGAATATTCTCTAACAATACTTTTTCGTAAGTGTAATACAATGATAAAAAGTATAGCACTGCATTACAGAAGGGGAATATCACAGGGGTTACCCCTAATGACCAAACCGAACAAAGAGAAACACACTTTCATACAGTGCAGTGAGGAAAACTGAGATTTTCTTGTACAGCGCATCACTCATGCATATACATACAGCACTACAGCAGTTCTAATACACACAGCACCAGCATCAGTGGGATCCTCACTGTGTTTTGGTATTTTTATTATTCACTCAAATGCAGACTCTAACCTTTATTCCTGTGGTCATGTTTATGGGAACACAAGGTAACAGCTTTGAATCAGCAAACAGTTACTCAAAGCTCTTACTTTTATATACAGTCTTTTAAAATGAACTTTAAATTGCAGTATAGATGTAATGTCAGCTCCCAGGCTCTGTCCTTTTCTTAAAAGGTGGTGATGCACTCCCCACAGTGTAACCATGACAACCACCCAGGGATCAGTCGAGAAGGTTACCATACCTGCTGAGCTGATTGAGCTCTCGTACAGTTTCAGTCGCCCCAACGATGCCCTGTATAAATATTACATCAATTAGTAAAGCACAAATTATTAAATATGCTGTAAGCGGTGTTATCAGAGATTGTACATGACATTGAGACTGCAAATTTGAAACATCAGTTTTCTTCATGGTTGCCACTCCAACCTAGTTTTTGCTGGCTAACCAGGATGTCACTCATCAGTGTGTCAAACACTTATCACAGAACATTGCCTGTAAACACAATAAATACTCATGTGCAGGGGGAAATCACCCTGACCCTTATTTACAACTGAGCAACTGCATCCATGGCCATGGGGTGAGGCCTTATAAATAGGTTTCTGATAACTACGGCTGTGGGAGGGTGGTGGGCAATTCACTGACACAGACGGGAGACAGAAGTTTTATTTGAAAACACTGCACTGGTGCCCAGTTTTATTATTTTAGGTATTTTTCATATTGCCCGCAGAGGGTGCTGTTGTCCGTGGCCTGAGTACCGGCAACAGTAAACAGGACCACAGGAATACCAATATTGGCAAACAGTTAAAAGCTGGCGCACTCACAGGTGCTCAAAATAATGAAAACAAAAGGCGAAATGAAAAGGGAAAATAAAACACAGTAATAAAACTACAAAATAGAGGTACTGCTTACCCAGTGCCCCCACTGCCGCTAAGCCGGTCAGCTTGAGATCTCCGTCCTACGCTGTTATGCACTATACACTGGGGTGGCCAAGGTTCTCCTTCCACTACACACGTCCCCTCGGGTACATAACAATATAATTTAATAAATTGTTTATTTATTGCTGACTGTCTTCCTCAGCCGTGCTTGCCTGTTTTGGTTGCTCGCTCCAACCACTGGCGTTCTTGCCTGGTCTATGTTTACACTGGCCTTCTCAGCAAGCATCTCTGTGTATTCCCAATCACGGCCACCTGAATGCATAACCAAGCGCAGTACATATGGGCCGAGCAATCCCCCAAGGCCCGCCTCTCAGCCACTCAGAGAGAGGGAAAGCCATCACACCCTCTTCCCGACCTCTCCGTGTCACTGCCATGACTGACAGGCGGATCTTCGAGGCTGCTGCTCCCTTCCTGCAGTACCACGCATGCGCCAGATAGTCAGCACAGATTCCCCCACTCCCCCTTACAACGAAGCTGTACTGCATTTTACATTCTTTGAGCAGCCTCTTGATCACCAGAAGCAGAAGAATTCTAGAAACACAGAAGCCCACTGACTGATCTCTGTGTCCTTTAGTTTAGTGATACAGCAACTTTATTTGGGACAGATAGTTACTGTACAGCATGATGTTTAAGACAGCTAGTTACTGTACAGCATGATGTTTAAGACAGATAGTTACTGTACAGAATGATGTTTAAAACTCTCAATATTGTTATACACAGTTTTCCATTGAGTAAATAGAGGTGGTGATCATTGAGGAATGGTAATGTATCCCACCAAAATGATTTAAACATGGACTTGTCTCTTTGGATCAGTGCCACTGACTACCCAAACTCTGTTTGACTGTGTTATGGCCCTGGTTTTGTTCATCACCTGCATGTTTTCTACAGCCTCTGTGCATGGTTCAGGTGGTAATAAGCTTTTTTAAATAGATAATTTAAAATCTACATTACCAGAATCATTCATAAATCGCCTGACCTTTACATACGGATGAAAAAAGGAATGTTATAATTAAGGCATTCTTCCATTATATATCAATTATTTCTGAGGTACTGGCTGAAGTAATGGTATATTGTCAACCTCTTCTGAATTGGACATTTTGTAGTACATCATAAGCCATTAAAAAAACTCTGCAAAATCTCATCAGGCATTTGAGAAAAGACAGCCAATGTGACTATATCTCACCGTTCAGTGCAGCCAGACTGCTGCCTTACTTTGCAAGCTCTACTGAGTACAGGAGTTGCAAATAAAAAATAAACTTGCCTTTCTAGTTTCTTACAGTTTACTTAAATTTGGTCCTGCAGGTAAGCAATTCCTTGAAAATGTAAATGCACAGCATGTTATTTTTTTGAAGAAATGAAGTCCAATCCTCAATTAAGCTGTAAAAAAGTGTGTAAGTGATAAAGTGTGCCTTTATTGTTTGTAGCGCTAAGTGCCAGTGTTAATATCATTAATATAAGACTTCAATCTGACTGTGCTTTAAACTTAGCTGATTTAAGTTCCATCTGCATCAGCTAATTAACTCCAATATCATTCTATTTTCTAAAGTAACGATTTTGAAATGTGCCATCTAATTAAAGGTTAGATTGCATTATAAAAATTATAAAAAATATGCATATTAACTCAACATACTATTGTTACTAAAAAGACCTACCTCCCACAATAGGGAGATAGGGAGCCAACATTGAACACCTTCCATCCCATAATGTTTTATCTATCGCCCTGATAATAACCATATTTATAGACTACCAGTACTCCCCATGTTATCATCGTACACGAACACCATGTGCCCCACGTACAATTAGAATACTGTATGTGAAAGCTGTTTGGATTCTTCTGCAGTTCTATTATTACAGCACCTTTCCTAGGATAAAGAAATAGACACAATAACCTTGAAAGAGCGAGCTTTTATTTTCCTTAGATGGATTTCTTTATTTTTTATTTTTGATGCAGTGATGATGAGTGCTCCAGCAAATTAAACAAGACTAATCACACTGTTTACTCTTGAGTTCTATTCACATAATAGGGGACCATGAATCCAACCCAGACCAGCTGTGCTCCTCCGATATCTTCTTGAAGATTTGTTTTAAAGCTATTCTCAACTAACTCATTCATGTCTTTAATTATACTCCACTGTGGATGTCTATTCCAGTTAAGTTTTAATTTTCGTGTATCTCGAGAACCACTCTTTACTTTGTTAAGAAATTCTTTAGCACATGTAATTGAGAGTATCTGACTTCAGCTCTCACTAAACCATATTCAATTGTAGTACAGATAGATTGAGATGTTCTTATTGAAGTTATTGTGACTATCCGAATCTGGGGAATACAGAGGAGCATGTCTGTTTGTCTGTCTGTCTGTCTGTCTGCCTGCTGTCCTTACAAATCTGGTAATCTACTTCTTCATGATACTTCGAGTTTTATATTTACAGCCAAGGCAGGGATGTATTTCAAACTGTACATACGGTAACAGCAAATGCTAAACCTACAATTCATATGCCAATACCAACTCCTTCCAGAATGCTCAAGTGTTAAAATTTAGGATCACCTGGGATACGGCTGGGTTACAGGAGTTAAGGTTGATATACTGCATGTCTTTTTTGAAGGTGGATTGTTTCAGGTTCATGAAAGAAGATAAAATTGCCCACTGTGTCACCTTTTCTTGACATTCCTTTTGTTGGTGAATTAAATATCAATGTTGTTCTCTTGCAGGTCTTGCTAGAGCCAAGTCAGTCCCTAGCCACACATACTCTAATGAGGTGGTAACCCTCTGGTACAGACCTCCAGATGTTCTCCTGGGCTCCACAGACTACTCCACCAGCCTTGACATGTGGTAAGTACAGTGACCTCACAGAAAGGCAATCAATCCATCTATTGGATTCCACTTTGCCCTCACCCATACAGAAAAACACAAGCAGGGAATATAGTGTCATTAATCTTTCAAAAGTACATGAGACAGTTGATTAAAATGATTTCAGAGATCTTATATACAATAGCACTGCTTTTAAAGAGACAGCATTACCTACTATATAATGGAATGTGGTAATTATTATTTTTGTAATTGGCTTTTTATATTTCATTTTAGAAATATATATATGTGTTACTTGTAAAAAATTGAAATTGTGTGAGGCAAAAAAATAGCTATACAAACAAAAGTAATTGATAGCTGTGCATCATCTTGTTTTGTTGTATAGTTCTTAAAATATTCAACAAGAATGGTTTAACAGAGGTGATGTGTATTCTGGAAATAATGTATGTTTAGAAATGTAAATTACATTCAGGCTCTGGGGTGTCGGGGCGGCAGCTTGGTTTAATTTATTTATTTTTCTTAGGGTTCACGTTGCTTTGTGGAGATTATGTAAAAAGGCTTGTGAATAATATTGATGGGAGATGGCTGTTTCCCTGTGGTGCCTTGCAAGCAAAGTCATACAATAAGCAATAGGGATTTTTAATTTGCAAATGAAGCAAGGAGCTTCTGAAATGTCTCTGACAGTCTGAAGGATTTCCTGTCTATTCTGCTTTTAGTCCTTACAGTGGGAAATACTAAACGCCCTATGGAAAGACTTCAGAGATGATAAACGAGCCGTGGCACTGTCTGAGGACTAGTCAGTGAGGGGGCAGCAGCTTCTGAAGAAACCAGCTGTGTCAAACTGTGGGCAATTAGTGACCATTGGGGAATAGGGGAAGCAGGTGGACATGACTGCCGGTTACTTTTACACTTCATTGAGAACTGCAGGAAATGGAGACAGTAACTAAGAGCCAACGTTCCGTGAATATGAGTGACAGTTACTTAAAAAAATAAAACATTAAAATATCAGGACTTCATTTTACTTCAACCCCAATCGCTTCTGTGAGCAGTCTTTATTGCAGTTATTTTTAACTTAATTGCAGGGTGAAACAATACCTGGCACCGAATGTGCATTACACTTGTGCACCCTTTGCTTGGTTTTAAAACATCTTTTTTATGTCTGTTTGTCTGTAAATATTGCAAGCACATCATGTGATACAAGTGTATAGTAATAGCAGTCTTTTATAAAGTAGTAGATTGTATAATGTTATATCAATGCTTTATTAAACTACAGCTGTGGTATGTGTTAAAACAACAGATGCCTGTTACCAGAGGTCAGTTCGGTATTTCTTTGTTAGCCTGCCCACTGAACTGATAATGCCTTTACTGTACATAGAATGCACAGAAATATTAACTGGCTGTGCCTCGTAATGGGGGTCCCTGGAAAAAAATATGACTGATTTTTTAAATGTATTTTTACAAATGCACACCTATTAAATTGAATAAATGAAGACATGTATCAGGAAATGGTGTTCATAATTTGCTTTAAGTTTCATTTATATAATAATAATAATAATTTATTTCTTAGCAGACGCCCTTATCCAGGGCGACTTACAAGATATCACATTATTTTTACATACAATTACCCATTTATACAGTTGGGTTTTTACTGGAGCAATCTAGGTAAAGTACCTTGCTCAAGGGTACAGCAGCAGTGTCCCCACCGGGGATTGAACCCACAACCCTCCGGTCAAGAGTCCAGAGCCCTAACCACTACTCCACACTGCTGCCCTTAAGATTCTTGTACAGTAACAACATGTGGTCACTGATGCCACTGTCTAAACCCCAATAGAAAGTGAATTATAAAAAACAAACAAAAATAAACAACTATGAAATGTGTCTGATGAATTCACATCAAAATTAAAGAAACAAATGCATGTAAGAGCAATAAAAAATTGTCTCTTGCTTGGTATGTTTGTCTTCTGAGCTGATTTTTTTTGAGGGGGACAGCAGTATCTACCCCATCAGTTTAACAAGCTCAGTCATACTCTACAGTATGAAATTGCATCAGAATCCTCATGACCTGGGCAGTTCAGATTGCTGTTGTTTTAAAGCGATTGAAGAGTAGTATCTTGTTATGAGGATTTCAGCTCTACAGCTGGTCAATTGGCAGTAACAATCTGTGCTCAAAAGGAAGCGGGCTTGGTATATGTGAAGTGCCGCATGCTATTAACTGGATCTGTCAGTGGCACTGGCAACTTGATGAATGCTGTCTGACACCACTGTTGTCTTTGACTTTAGGTCTCTATAGCTTTCCAGCATAATTTTGCAAGGATACAGGGTGAGAATTATTCAATGATTATTACCTTTCATTCTTTAGGGGTTGCAGCAAACTCTGTCGCTCATATTGCCCCATAAAGCGGTGTCGTGGAAATTCTAATAAAAGGAAGAGAGACTGCGAGTTCCAAACACACAGGCCTTTATTTCTTAAGTTTGCAAACTGAGAACACTCTCAGCACACAGGGTGCTAGATAATCATCGAGTAGTGTTTCAACATACAGAGTTAGATCAGTTCCTTATATACCTTAAAACTGTTAGCAAGGAAGAGGGTTAGCCAATGATGATTCAGGTATTAGCATATAAGAGAAACAACTTATAACTATGCATACGTGGCATAAAACTAAGCAAGCAGATAAAAAGGATGGGTGGTTTGGGTATACATGTAAAAAGACACGTCTGGCTCATCCTTCTATCTCACAGCCACAGCTGCAGTGTAGGCATCTTGCGGTTCCTTATCTTTAGCAAAGCATACAAGGTTATGTGAACAAGGTTATGGGAGTACAAAATGCCAGTACATTATGTCAAGCCAGTTCTATTTTCTGTAACATTTCTATAACAGCGGTCAGTGTTCCTTGTGAAACACCAGTAAATTGTACAGCCTTTGATACAGACTCTTCTGACAACAGAGAACCCATTAACAAGCCATTGGCATTTTCCTATATAATTTGACCAATTCATGAAAATGTACACCTTGGACAACCCCAAATACATACCTAGCCATCATACAGTTTGTCTTGTCACAAAATGAATGGCATTGACAAAACATTCTCGTTGAAACAACTGTCAAGTATTACTACTAAGTTTCTTTATACTTATCGAATATGATATTGTGTGCTGCAGTTTTTTTACATATGGTTGATCCCCACAATAATCGCTGTTTTTCAGAAATACTATAGCAGCTTTGTCATTTTTAATTAATAATACATGGGAGCTCAAGCTGTTTCATCACAAACCAAAAAGGTTTTGAGCACCTTTTAATTATTCATTAAATGCATTTGTGTAAGGAGTTTGGGTGAACATCCCATTATAATCTGAGAGACGCTTTTGCCCTAGACTCTTCTTCCATTGTTTGGTGTGTTTTAGTTGACCAATATCCTATTAGACCTTGCCAAGTCATGTGATTGTGGTACTAAAGAGAGGTACAGTATTTCTGTAATGCCAAACATCTGGATTAGTTTGAATGCATTCATCATAAATTCGGTTTGTATGAATAAGATTTATTCTGGTTCCCTGTGCTTAATGGAGCTGTAATCAGAGACAATGATGAGTGACAGCAACGTTCTCTCAGTAGCAGTCAAGGTGACAGACACACACTGTGTAATTCCTGTAATCCCCGTCATGTTAATAACCACGAGGGACAGGTTCAAGACACTCATTTCTTGCATAGTAAATTGTGCAAAACTCGTAACATTTCCAACTGGTGTTAAATTAAAATACATTTGTAATAGGGGGGACATTTACATTTTAATTTTACAATATTGCCTTTCTTTGGGGGGGGCAGGGATATTCAGTATTCTACACAGTAGAATAATATATTTACTTAGAGTAAAGGAAGTCTGGACTGTCACTGAGGATAGTGTTCTATATATTTATAGTTTTACTTTCACTGGATACAAAAGTGCAATATGTAGAATCAGTTACTTTTAGAGGAAGCCTCATTAGTTAAACAAGCACATAAACTGCTTGTACTCCATGATGTAATGTGTAATTAAAGTCAGTCTTTTTTTTTTTTTTTTTTTTTTACAATTTCCAAATGGGAACCTGGTAAGATCCTACAGGGAATACAAAAAATATTAGTGTGTTGTGAATACTATAGGTTCCTTCTTAATGTGAAGCACATAAAAAATGCAGACCTCTGAGTATATTTAATATTTTACTGAGAGAAAAACTGTAATATATACCTTTTTTTACATGTTCATTATATTTTAAAGGCATAAGTGTTCAAAATCTAATACATAATATAAATAATATCTTCAGAATATGCCGGTAATAATGAGAATTGCTACACTATTCAACAGGTGGACAAAAATGGAAACATCATCCCTGTGAAGCTCACGCTTTTGACATGTATTTTGTCGTACATAAAAAAGTGTCTCTGTATCCAAGGCTGATGATTCATGAGGGACGGTTTCTGTGGCAGCAATTCTTTAAAACAGACTTTACAGGCATCCCCCATAAACTTCCTTGAATAATTTAGATGCAGCAGCCTTCCAGAGCAATTTAAACACCGTGCACACTTGTCACATTGAATCAGTGCTGCACAGGTAGGCAGCCCATGATATCACCCTATTTACAGTGTTATGGCAGGTGTTTCAGGAAAGCTGCCCAAACCTGTAAGTTTCACAGTACCCATATGCAGCCCTGGTCAAAAGATTTGCATCACTTAGAATTTCAGATTGAGACATAATATATATATATATATATATATCATCTTTATTTAACATCATGTATTCAAAGAAACTACAAAATGATATCGTAAAAGTCCATAGTGGCCATAATAGTAGTACAGTATTTCATGTTAGATTTCGAAAAGTCCCATTTTTATATTTGTCAGTTTTTCATTAACTATATGGAAAACTACAAAGCGGTATGCAATTCAATATGTTAACGTAACATTCCTCAGGTTTCATTCGACTTTGTGAAGCCACATGAATTCATTCTATAGGGTGATTAAAAACTTTTGGCCATAGATGTAGATGCTTGTTTTGTTCTTCGTCTGAGGTACTTTCACTCATCCAATCAATTCCATTTGCAAACTTGTGAAGTTGTATTCATATGTGTCTTCTTGTTTTCTTACAGGGGAGTAGGATGCATCTTTGTAGAAATGATCCAAGGAATTGCAGCATTTCCAGGAATGAAGGATATCCAAGACCAGCTTGAAAGGATATTTTTGGTTAGTCGTTTTTAAAATGTGTGCTTGGTGAAGATTTTTTGTGATTTTATTTTATTTTATTTATTTATTGATTTTTTTGGCCCAGCCATATTTGTTAAATATTGAATTTCATACAGGATTCATAGAATCTGTACATCTTGGATTACTAATTTGATAATGGAATTACTTTGTGGCTGCTGATTAGTGCGCTGTTCTCATTCTGGTTAAATAGTTTTGCCTTCAAATGTTCTGAATGTGTCCAAAAAGATAAATGGACACCGCGGTGCAAAATGCTGTTCTATAATGTGTCGCTTTGCCATATTGATGTGTGGTGTCATGCCTTGAGTGAGTAACAAATGTGGCGCTCCTAGCGATAGATTAGCAGATTATGAATATTTAAGATCACCTTTACTGTCATTATTTGACATAAATTACTTATTCATATCATGCAGTATCATGAGATGAAACCTACTAGCTCCTCTCTGAAATTGGCTGGTTTAGGAAAATGATTGCTGGTGAGAAATTAATAATTAAATACAAATACATATTTAACAGTAAACTTCAATGTTAGATATTCTGTTCTGTCATTTATTGAACTGAGCCCTGTTTCTTTTAAGCCAACAGCAGTCAAGAATATTATGAATATCAAACATAGTATCATAGCAGGCATTAAAAGAGATTATAGTGAAACAAATAATTCCAAAATTCTTTCCTCATGTGCATATCCATTTACTATGTATATCCCACATGTGGTATTAAGCAAATTTTATTGCACACATGCTTTTTAATTTGATAAAGTTATATATTACATCATACTAGATTAAAGAAAGCTCTCAGTTTGCATGCCTTACTCAGGTTGTCTGTGACTCTTTAATTTCCTATGTAACTGGAAAGGAGTGTCTGTGGTGTCGAAGTATATAAAAAGAAAATGTTTTATTTGCTTATTTTTACATTAAAGATACGTAATAGGAGTTTATGTTGACTGAGAAATGTCTTCATTTAGACAATGTGGGGAAGCTATAAAAAAGGCCAACAAAATGCTCAGATATATAATGAAAAGTGTTGAATTTAAGTCAAGGGAAGTAATGTTAAAACTTTACAATACATAATAAGACCTCATCTAGAATATTGTGTTCAGTTCTGGTCACCTCGCTACAAAAAGGATATTGCTGCTCTAGAAAGAGTGCAAAGAAGAGTGACCAGAATTATTCTGGGTTTAAAAGGCATGTCATATGCAGACAGGCTAAAATAATTATATTATGCTATAGGCTTTCTTGAATACAGCTTATAATTATTTTAGAAAGTTCTCATAAGTTCTGATATTACTGCAAATTGCATCACAGTATGTATTTTGTTTTATCCAAGCGTAACATTCATGGGGTTTTGTGGCAAAGTGGTAAAGACGTGCAGGTGTGTGCAGTGCAGAGCGGAGTAATCACACGGACAACGTTTGTACAGGTGCAAGGATGTTTATTTAATTTGATAAATGTCCAGAGCCTTAAGGCAAACCTGTAAATAATGACAATGTTGGAAGTGGTACAGCGGCGTGTATCACTTCGGTTTGTAATCCCACAGGTTTGACCCGTAACCCAAAGTCCCGTTCCGTCACCCACACAAAACACAAAACACAGACACAATTAGACAGTTCGTGATTCTAGTGCTAGTGGTGAAAACAAAGACAGTTCCTGTAGTGGAAAAGGTGCGTGGTGAAGTCCGGGTTTTTGCTGGCCTGCGGCTGCAGCTCCGGATCGTGCTTAGTAATCTTTAGTGAAAACAACACACAAGACACACAGTGTTAATACACAGACACAAAACACTCACAGTTTATTTCTTAATACGGGCTCCTTCTCGGTTATGTAATTTTAACCATTTGCAAAGGAACAGATCACTCAAGCCATGCCCCCTATTTATACCCTCGCCCATGACCCCGAGGTTAACAAGCGCATCCGCTCCTCCAGTCCTTGGATGCCACGCCGCTTACCGTCCGGGTTAATGAGTTTGGGTGCCGTGGCTCCGCCCCCTTCCTAAATGACCAACTTCCATCTACCCTACGGAATAAATTGTCGTGCCATTT
This sequence comes from Acipenser ruthenus, assembly GCF_902713425.1. Lineage (NCBI taxonomy): Eukaryota > Metazoa > Chordata > Actinopteri > Acipenseriformes > Acipenseridae > Acipenser > Acipenser ruthenus. The sequence continues at coordinate 49,606,988 of NC_081192.1, forward strand.
AATTAAGGGTACTCTGTCCCTCGTGCACCGTGCCCTCACAGGTCGAGAGGGAGATCTAACACCAAGAATCATTCTATCTCTGTCACAGGTTTCCATGCGGGTCAATTTACACGTGAAATGGCGATGCGCATGCACGTTTGGGAGAATTACTTGTGTAAATCAGGTTTGTGTCCGAAAAAAAACAGCCAAAGAGAAGGATAGGGTAAATCTCATTTACTCGTGTAAATGACGAAACACACGGGAAAACCACACCCAGTTTCGCATGGAAACCCGCATTTCACATGTAACTGTTAATAAGCGTGTTTAACATTTACATGTTAAAAGTGGCTGATGGGCGATTTTATGGTTAGCAGCGGAGTAGTTCACCTTAATGCAAATGTGGGCGGCCTTTTTTTATTATTGTTTTTTGCTCTGTCTGATCTGTCATGTTGTATATATCTTGTGGGTTTACAGTTCTGTATAAAACCACTTATCATGAACTGTGTTATGCATTTGTTATAGTATTAAAGCAGCTGTTTTAGAAAACCGTTGCTGTAAAAACTACACTAAAGTTAAACACGAAGAGCAAGTGAGCTGCTAAACGGAATTCATTCCCGTCCTTTTTTTGATCCCAGCTATGTCCAAAGACAACGCACGTCTGCCCTCCACATTAATAAATATAGTTTGTGAACTGGATGTCACAAGCCAGCTCGATCGCCCAAAACAGCGCATCAACATCCAATTTGTTGATGCCCTCTCAGAATTTACCAAATAAAATTGCGAATGAACGTATTGATTGTGTTTTATTTGTTTGCATCATTAATATTTAACACAGCAGTAAATCCAACACAACTTAAAAGAAAGGAGAGCATCTCTGACAGCACAAGTCTCCTCAAATTGCTGCTGTCCAATTGAAACTGGCGGCTGAGGTAACCTTCACAGTTGCCAAGTCTGCTTATAATACATTTTTAGAGTCGCGGGTTGTAATTTGCATAAACACCCACACTCTAACATGGGTTGCGCTTGTTATGGGCTTGTTGTGAAAGGCAGTGCCGCTTTTTTTTTCCTGTGAGACTGTAACCTTCCCCGTCTGTCTCACAGGTAGCCACTGATTCCTGAACACCTAATTTTGTTGTTGACAAGAGTTTGTGCAGGCAGCAGGCAGTGGCAATTTTGGGAATGAATTAATGCACTTCAATCTGTTTCATCAGTATCTGCCACCTCCCTTTCAAGTGCCCACTACCCGTATTTGCCCAAACGTGATGTTGAATGCTTCCTCAGCAGCTGTCAGCTGTCCTGACGGGTAGGGTTTCTAAGCCAGGGTAGTATATACAGCATCACCTGATCCCCTATATGCTGTATTGCCTGAATGAAAGGGATATATACAATGCCTATAGAAAGTCTACATCCCCTTTCAAAATGTTCACCTTTTGTTGACTTATAGCCTGGAATTAAAATGCATTAACATATATATATTTTTTCATTTATCTACACATCCTACCCCACAACTTCCAAGTGAAAAATCGATTCTAGAAATTTGTAGAAAATTAATTAAAAATAAAAACTGAAATAGCTTGGTTGGATAAGTGTCCACCCCCCTTGTAATAGCAATCCTAAATTAGCTCAGGTGTAACCAATCACCTTCAAAATCACACACCAAGTTAAATGGCCACCACCTGTGTTAAATTGTAGTGATTCACATGATTTCAGGATAAATTGAGCAGTTCCTGCAGGTTCCCTCTGCTGGGTAGTGCATTTCAAAGCAAAGACTCAACCATGAGCACCAAGGCACTTTCAAAATAACAAGGACAAAGGACAAAGTTGTTGAAAGGCACAGATCAGGGGATGGGTATAAAAAAATATCAAAGGCCTTGAATATCCCTTGGAGCACAGTCAAGACGATTATTAAGAAGTGGAAGGTGTATGGCACCACCAAGACCCTGCCTAGATCAGGCCGTCCCTCCAAACTGGATGACCGAGCAAGAAGGAGACTGATCAGAGAGGCTACCAAGAGGCCAATGGCAACTTTGCAAGAGCTACAGGCTTTTATGGCCAAGACTGGTCAAAGTGTGCATGTGTCAACAATATCCCAAGCACTCCACAAATCTGGCCTGTATGGTAGGGTGGCAAGAAGGAAGCCATTACTCAAGAAAGCCCACCTTGAATCCCGTTTGAAGTATGAAAAAAAATACTCAGGAGATTCTGTAGCCATGTGGCAAAAAGTTTTGTGATCTGACGAAACTAAAATGGAACTTTTTGGCCTAAATGCAAAGCGTTATGTTTGGCGCAAACCCAACACAGTGCATCCCCCAAAGAACACCATCCCTACTGTGAAGCATGGTGGTGGCAGCATCATGTTATGGGGATGTTTCTCATCGGCAGGGACTGGGGCACTTGTCAGGATAGAAAGGAAAATGAGTGGAGCAAAGTACAGAGAAGTCCTTGAGAAAAACCTGCTGCCCTCTGCAAGAATGCTGAAACTGGGACGGAAGTTCACCTTTCAGCATGACAACGACCCAAAGCACACAGCCAAAGCTACACTGGAGTGGCTAAGGAACAAAAAGGTAAATGTCTTTGAGTGGCCCAGTCAGAGCCCCGACCTAAATCCAATCGAAAATTTGTGGCATGACTTGAAGATTGCTGTCCATCAACGCTCCCCAACTTGACAGAGCTTGAACAGTTTTGTAAAGAAGAATGATCAAATATTGCCAGATCTAGGTGTGCAAAGTTGGTAGAGACCTATCCCAACAGACTCACAGCTGTAATTGCTGCCAAAGGTGCTTCCACCAAGTATTAACTCAGGGGGGTGGCGACTTATCCAATTATGATCTTTCTGTTTTGTATTTTTAATATACATTTTCTTTTTCAAACATTTTCAAACTTTTCCCTCCTTAACAGTGTGGAGTATGGTGTGTACATAAGTGGAAAAAAAATCTTCATTTAAATGCATGAAACTCTGAGGCACTGACACAACAAAATGTGAAAAAAGTTCAAGGGGGTGTAGACTTTCTATAGGCACTGTATATATATATATATACACTACCGGTCAAAAGTTTTAGAACACCTCAATTTTTCCAGTTTTTATTGAAATTTACGCAGTTTTATGTCTCAATATACTCTGAAATGACAGCATAGAACAAATAAACAATTGGAGATAAAAAAAGAAATCATGGAATCGTTTTGTTTAACAAAATTTAATCTAAATTTTTGACTCATCAAAGTAGCCACCTTTTGCAGATATAACAGCCGAACACACTCGTGGCATTCTTTCTACAATGGAAATCAAATATTGTTCGGAAAGTTCTTCCCAACACTGTTGCAGAAGTTCCCACAAATGTGTTGCACTTGTAGGTTGCTTTGCTTTCACCCTTCTGTCCAGTTCATCCCAAACCAGCTCGATGGGGTTTAAGTCTGGAGACTGTGCTGGCCATTCCATGATATATATATATATATATATATATATATATAGTATGACACAGATTCTTGTGCGTAGATCTGGTATCTGACCAGATGGTCTGGTTTTCCTGACACAGAATATTTAAAAGACTTCCAATAAAAAAAAGAGTTCACATTTTATTTTTTTTTAAACTTGTAAGCAGTGCAAATAGTTCGGTATGAGAAGCAATGCATAACGATTGGTGTAATCGTTTTGTTTTTCAAAATGAAGACTGCAGTGTAGTAGCATTTTAATAAATCTTTGTGAGAACTAATTATATGAGTGTATAATGTAATGGATGTGTGTTTGTAGCCTGACAGAATCAAGAATTTCAAACCTATCCTCCTCATATCTCTTTACAGGTAAGCAAGAGTTGACTGTAGCTGAATCTGACTTCTATAAAATAAACTGTCTAACATGTTAAACTGAAATTAAAGGTTTATTATTTAGGTTTCTATAAAAAGTGGAAACTGGAGCAAATAGAATGTTGCCTGTCAAAGCACATTTTTAAGTTAATAATTTGCAGTATTTTCCTACTTGTTTTAAGTAGTGCCCAAATACATTATTTTTATATGATACTAAGGAAAAGTGAGTGATCCTACATACAATACATATTAACAAAGCAACACCTTTTATTTTGTATCTGATTGGCATATTATAATAAAGAAAGCGTGTGAATCTGTGTTGGGCTGAATAAAGGGGCAATCTATTTTCTTGATTGCTTGTGTAAGCTGTTGAGTGGGTATCAAATACCGGGAACAGTACTTAGTTCTTTATTGATTGACTTTTACAAACACTCCGTGTTGGGCAAAATACCTGCACTATTTTTCTGTTTTATAATCCCGAGATAAAGCCATTAATTCTATCGCTGTACACGTGAACATGGATTACCTTACCTCTGTTTCAATAATATAATACAAGCAGGAACGTGTTGGCAGTTGTCCAATAAGGTGTAGAATGATCAAAACAATCCTTATTCAAACATCATACTGGCCTAGGGCTGGTTACTGTACACTATTAATCTCGCTGCCACTGAAAATCTATGGCCTGGTTGCACTTCTTGTCTATAACAGATTTCTTAACAGTGTGTGGTGAATACCGTTTGAATTTCATAAAATAAAAATAAATAGATGCCCTGTGTGTGAATGTATGTAGTCTTAAAAAGGACACACGATTATTAAATTGTGAGGCCTGTTTATTCCTTCAGCATTATGCTTTTAATTAGAGTGTGTGTGGAATCTGTCAGGCAGTATCATTAACTCTTCGTCTATTAATAAGATTCAATGCGAAAGGATCCTATGGGACTTCCTCTGCTGGTGAAAAAAACAATGCATTTGAATTTGTAATGCAGGGTCAGTCTGAGACAGAAGATATATCTACATGTTGGCACCAAGCTGATTACCCGTTGGAAATATTATATGAATATGGACAGGTCTATCAATGGAGGATAGCTGTGTGTGTGAATTTACACAAAGGACAATGAGGTTTTCACTATGTATTATCTCACAGTAGCAAAACTGCATTCCATTTGACAGGTTTAAAAGAAGAGAAATGATGTATCATACATTTTAAACATGTCACTTTTAGATGTGACAAAGGTATACGAAGCAACTGAAAAAATAAAGACTGAATAACTGTTCCAATCAATTAAAGAAGTTAGGAACATGAAACACAAATACAAGGGAACATTAACTTTCTGTGGCTGCTGGCTTTCAGTGGTGTTCTAATGCTACAGTCATTACTGTCTGACATCTGCTGTGATAAAGGAATCATAATTGACTTATTGAACAGAATCCATATAACTAAAGGAAGAAAAAAACATAAAAAGGAAATAGCAAATGTATTGTTCACATGTACATCTCCTCCAATGAAAACTTGACACCATTTCTCTCTAAAAAAGAATCTGTGTTTTCTTAACAAAAATAGACAGATGCATCCTGTAGTAGACCCACTTACATGTAAGTCCTTACATTAATGCACAGCATTGTTTATTTCTATGTTTGAGACATATCAGTTTTTCATATAGCTTAACATGTAAGTAGTATAGTTTTTGGGTTAAATGATGGTGTTTGGGCTCATTCTCTTTCGCCCCTGTTTAGCTTTAGAGAAAAGTAATTTCACTCTACAGTGAACCTCTGAGGAAAACCAGGGTTGGCACACTGCTACCCAGTTGCTGGTTCTGTTCTAAGTAATGGCCTACAAATGACATTTAAAAATCTCCAATTTTTGCCTCCCTTCAAAGGACAAGAGGAAACCTTATCAATAATGTACACAATCACTTCCACAGTGCATGATTGAGATGTAGTGACCTAGTAGAGAGCGGGTTCACGTCCCGACCTAAAAAACAACAGCTAGTATCTTAGTCAGTGATATTTCTAACCATATCAACACCTTGCCCATGTTTTCAGAAGTACCTCATTAATTTAGTACAGTTGCTATGGAATACGTCATTAAGTGCTACCAGCTTTACCTAATCTCGGACAGTAAAGGTCATTGCACACTGGATCCGATAACTCATCCGAATTGAATGTGTGTCTAAACAGAAAAAAAAGATCATCTGCATTCCCTATTGCACCTTGCACACGGAGTCCGTGATTGTCGTACGGCGGTGATGCGTCAATTTTGGAATCGAAACAAGTTCGATTTGATCCGATTTGACATGCTTTAAAAATGACATTGACCAATGAAAAACGACTGGGAAGACACGTGGATTCTTGCAGTTCCCTGAACAAAATGGGAAAATGAATTGTGTGTGTCACCAAACAAAAATGACTTTATGATAAATCCAACAAAGATTATAAAGACTTGTAATAAAGAAAACATATGGCAAGACATTGCCGTGGACTTGGTGGTGAATGATATGTATTGTAAAATATGAAATTATGAACTGACAGCATACATAAACATGTGGATTTTGTGCAGTATAGGTTATTACAAGCATACACATTTTATTTCAATTGTAGTCGAGGAAGTAAAGAAACAATGGCCTAACCTGGAGACACATATTAGAGAAAGAAGCGTGACAGGGCAAAAGCGGTCAGGGCTTAACAGTCAGAAAAGAGGGACAGTACATGAAGGTGATGGAATTTCTGGCTCCAAAAGCCTCCACAGCACACCAGCGCTCTGAAGTACAATATTAACGCATCTAGTGTGTAATGGATTACCGCACAAGTTTTTCGGATGACGGATGCTAAATGACGGAACGGATCCAGTGTGCAATGGCCTTAAGTCTTAAAATGTTTGATGAAGGCATTAGTCAAAACGTTTGTCTTTACAGTATTATCTGAATGTCTAAGGGGTACATTGCTCACTAGTGCCAGATGTACTGAGGAGAAATATATAAATTAAATGAGAGAAACATAAATTAAAATTATTTATTTATTTTTTCTTTTGTTAAATTTGTGTTGCTGTCTGATGATGCATATAGATTCTAGAGCCAACATTGAGGCAATTTTGATGGAAAAAGAAAAATAAGTCTCACCTTTTCCCACTCTATTTTAATAGTACTTTCAGGTTGTGTATGTTTCTATGTAGTTTTTTTTTTATTGTTTTAGCCAGCTAAATTATCCTTCCAAATGCAAATAACCTAATTAATATTAAAATAGGGGAGGGTATATTTAAATATTCCAATTTGGCCTTGCGTGACTGCTCATATCGTACAGCTTTCTTAAACTGGTTTCCACGATTAAGGTTGTGTTAAAACACTGAAAGTGCAGCCTGCCTCATTTTGACACCAAAAAAATTTAATAAAAAAAGCATGGGCGAAAAATACAACCTGCAGACGCAGCATTATACAAACAATAATACAAAAAAAAACATTCCATAAGAAAGCACTGTGTACAATGATTGTATTATACAAGGATAGTACATGCTTTCTTATGGAATGTATTATTTGCTAAACGTTTTTGACTGCATATATATTTATTATAAACCTGTTATACACATTAAAGCGACAGAGACTAGGGGTGGTCTATGCTAAAATACCAACACTTTAGATTAGTGATATAAAAATGATCCAGTCAAAATGTTTAGTAGTTACAGTACATTTTTAAAATATTGGTAGTAAATCAGGCTGCTCTACTCACCGTGTTTCCCACTACATATTATTGTAATAATAATAATAATAATAATAATAATAATAATAATAATAATAATAATAATAATAATAAATGCCTGAATCTGAATCCCGCAGTGACAGTAGAATGTGTTATAATAGAATACATTTTGTTCTTGTTGTTAATGATGAACCAGTATATTGGTAGTCCATGAGTTCAACACATTTCTCAGTGCTGTCCACCGGGACTTATGCCTGAAACTTCGTTTTGTAATATATTGAAGCAAGCTGCTTTTAAGAACTGTATTTGTCTTTAACAAATTTGAGGAACCAAGTTTGTTTTCTCTTTTTCATGTTTTAAAACAAATCTTGATCAAATTAATTTGCTCAAGTCTAGTGTTGTTGGTAGATGGCAGCAACAATACAGCTATGCTAATTTAATACATATTTTGGTACAAACTTGAAGTTTTAGGTACCTGTGATAGATGGTACTTTGTACAATGAATTGCATCTTATTGCTAAGGGGGACGGAACAATCTAGGCTAAAGAAATCAACTATCCGATGATGAATGAAAGATAACAAAAGTAAGTGTAAAAAAGGGCTTTGTTATTTATTTATGTATTTATTGTAAAGGTGTTTATTTTTATTTGTGGTAGCTTCAGTATTTTTATAACCTTGCTTATAAAACAATTTAACTATAAAGCAGACAAATGGCAATAATCTGAAACGTTGACTAAATGGTGTCAGGTAAAAAAATAAACACGCTGAATGAAGAGGTCTTTAAACGCCTCGTACTGTTTGTTTGTTTCCCTATTTGGTCAAGAAGCTTGCCAATAAAGGATTGCTTCGCACAGCCTTCAGTTATAGTAGAAAGCTGCGCAAAGTTATATCACAAACGGGATTTGTACTGAAGTCTCGCAAACATAATGTATGACTTCCAGACAAGTTTCCGTGCAAAAATTGTGGTGGTGTTTTAGCGTGAGAGGATGATTTACCCACCCGTTAAAGTCGTACAATGTTATAGATGCACACTTCCTATAGCATGTGGAATGCACGTGGTATGTGCTGCTACGTCACATAAATAATGACTGTGGAGAGTGAGGGAGGACTCTAAGCTGCATGGAAACCCTATGCACTGTACTGTATAAAGCTTCAAAGACTGTCTGTAAGTGATGTCTTATGCTGTTGCTTAGTGTTTAAAGACTTGAGAACCAGGGTTGTAAACCTCTTCTCTGAGGGATGTACAATAATAAACACAGTATCAACACCTCCAAAACCATTGTTCACTTATTGTTAGTATAATTTATAATACATGAAATAATTTGTATTATTGATAAGCTTTAAACTGAGCTAATAAAGAAGTAATGAAGCTCATGGGTTTTGGGTTAAACATAAAATTTGCTTTGCTGTCACTTTTTCATTTTGGGGCACATTATTAATTGCAATGAAGTTTGAAAATAATGAGCTAAAAACAGCCATATTTGCAAATATATACAGCATGTTGTTGTTCTAGCACAGTGTATTATCTGTGTTCACTGAAGCAGGACAGAATAAATTGAGGGCCATCTTCATAGTTTACCATTTTAATAATTACGATAGTGGTGGACTTGGGGCAGTTGGAGGGCATTATGTTACTAACGCGGTGCAACTGTCCTGAATGGGATCTCTGAACAGGAGCAATTACATACAGTGATGAGATATACAGTACTTAGTAATTAACCTGCATGTTGGTGCTAATAATGTAAGGGGAAACCTTTTACTCATTAGCAAAGATTTGTTGTCTTAAAGGTGAAAAACACTGATTTAAGTTACAAAACTACTGTATGAATACACAACTCTGGAATGTAATGCAATGTGCCTTCAGTATTATTCAGTTGTTGTTTTTCATGTTGTGTGACATTGAGTGATTTCATAACAGTGATGCTAATGGCACTTAGAAGAAAAAAGATTTGTGAATTTCCCCTGCTAGAATCTGTTTTAAAAAAAAAAGTTTGTAATGAGGGGTTTATCACAATAATAAAGAGCTGAGAATAGAGTGTATAATCAGCATTTCAATGAAATAAATACATGAAATCACACTAGTCAGTGACAATTATGAATAAAAGGTGGCTGACAAAATCAGAATTTAAAAGAAGATGCATTAAACGCAGCTTCCTTCCCCATTGATACCTGCTTTTTTCCCAAGTGGTGTTTTTGTAATATAACTCTATAGAAATTGAGCTTTTAATAGGCTAAGGCTTATAATGTATCAGCCTTCTTAATATGTTAAATCTGTATTAAAAAATGTATGGGACACTAGCATATTAGTATCTGACAGCATTTCAAAGGTGATTTGGTTTCTGCTGTTTTGAAAAAGTGATCTGCTTATGACATTTTGCAGCAAGTGATCATGTGTGTGCACTATGTGCTGTAATTAAGGGAATGAATGATCTCCCACTGGGAACGTGGAGCCAAAGCTAATGACAGTGTCTGCCTCTGGGGTAAGTAGGTTACCATGAGTAGACAAAGAAAACAGGATAATCACCCTTTGTTTTAACTGCAAGATCATTAAACAAGTATGTGGCTTTCCAGAGTCTCGATGTATTTGGTACTGTCTGTATGAAGTACACGGCTCCGTCTATGCAAGTTCAGAACCCTATGCATAATAATATGCATTTACTATGCTTGTTTTTTGCAATGCTTTACCCCAGTTCCTATTATGTCACTGCTTGGCTGTCCTTTACCATGCATTTACTGTTCTTTACTACACTACAACAATATGTTTTATACAGTTGAAGAACACGTAATGAAATTTTTCTTACTTTAAAATTGTAAGCCAATGAAGTTCCTCAAATCAGCATAATTTATGAAGTAGTTTACGGTATTATTAGAATTTATACTATCACCCTTTATACCTTACCATAATACATTTGTAGACACTATTTTTTAAGTACAAACGCGAAGGAGTAACTGATGGTGTGATCATTAAACAAGTCTCTGGCACCCTCTGCTGGCCGTTTAGCTCACCTGCTTTACAATATCCTGAATAGACAGAAACTATGATTTCAATTATTATTCATGATTTGTAATTGCTAAATTTGGGCATTTTCAAGAACAGATATAAATAAATAAATAAATGTTGTACTGGACATTCTACATCTAACAGCCACAAAGTAAAATGGAGCCCCTCTTTTAAATAATAAGAGATGCATTATTTTATATATAAAGAATAAATCAAATATATAGACTACCAGGATGGCTATTTAGTACTCAATATAATGCTTATACTTTTCAACAGCTAAAGTGATTGATATTTATCCAAGTCTATGTTCTTTAGGAGGCTGTGTGGTCCAGTGGTTAAAGAAAAGGGTTTGTCACCTTGAGGTCCCTGGTTCAAATCCCACCTCAGCCACTGACTCATTTTGTAACCCTGAGCAAGTCACTTAACCTCCCTGTGCTCTGTCTTTCGGGTGAGACGTAGTTGTAAGTGACTCTGCAGCTGATGCATAGTTCACACACCCTAGTCTCTGTAAGTCGCCTTGGATAAAGGCGTCTGCTAAATAAACAAATAATAATATGGAGCTTCCTATTTTCCCACTACTTCTGATATCCTCAAAGTCACAGAAATCAAAACAGATCTCTATCCTGTTTTAACATCCAAACACACTAGCACATCAAACAACAGGCTTTATTAGTCACTCATATCACTGAGAACAGGGTAATTCATAGCTATGTTCTACTTGATGCCACAGTGGGATTACAGGATGGCTGCAGTGTGTTGTCCACACCTGAATAGAGCAGCATTGTTACACAGTATGCTGGGATGCATGGAGAAATGTAATCAATGTGGACCTTCATGCATGGGGGTGATTTACTGCATACATGCTTGAGATAGTAATTCATTTAAGACCTTATAGTGCACCTTTTTGCTTGGGGCTTTCAAAAGCTGAAGACATTATCTCACACTTGAGTAAACAACAACGATCACATGTGCAAAACATGTAGCTTAGCATTTGTTGCTTTACCAGCACGCTCGCTGTTTGTTCTATTGCCAGAGCTAGACAAACAGTGGCTTCACGGAGTTCTCATCCATTTTCATTGCTTATGTTACACAAGAATGGCATTTTTAAAGCTATTCTACTTCAAAAGAAGAGTCCAAGTGTTTGCATGTTGATACATTAGCTGTCCAGTACTGTGAAGTGACCTCCAAATGTATTGCTTAAAAATATAGAGACCATAGGCCATGTTTGTGTTAAGATGTTTTGTTCAAATTTTCAAAGAATATAGTACTACAGTATGATGACGGTTTGATCGCAATTCTAGAAAATGAACGTTCCATTCTGAGTGCCAGAAATCATTGTAAACACAGCCATTGACTGACTAAGGTCCTATGCTTATGGCAATTAGTAAATACAATTAACATAATGCACAAAGATATTTATGTACTTTAACTGTATTAAAATCATCTTACTTATCAACGCTAAGGGTTTATGTTTGTGACAGGGTGACTTTGCAGGGGTGACGTCAGACCAGAAACACAGACTCAAAACAATGAATGGCAGGTGAAACTGAGGCACAGTGGCGCTCAGTGCTTTATTAAATAAAATAAAAAAAAAGATTTAAACAAAACAAAACACTTGTTGGCCAAACAAATAACAAATAAGTATCATGCTGGTGTTTAAAACAGCACGCTTAGCAATTGTTATATTTCTCAGTTATTTAATTTACGTCCTCGCTCCCGTTCTCTACTCCTAGACACTCTCTATGAGCGCCGAAAGCTGCAGGATTTATATTCTGGTCGAGGGGTTAACTAGCTAGTAATTATCTTATTACCCCTCGGCCATAGTCTGCACGAGTTTAATAAGGACGCGTGACTGTCAGCTAGTTAAATAAGCAGTAGCTGATCAGTCACGCATCCTCACAAGGTTTTTAAAATATAAACAATAACCTGGCAGGCGACGTCTCGCTCGTCCGGCCAAACAATACACAATAATACAAATAATAATAAAGGGACGGGACACTCCGCCACAATGTTGTGTCTCCATGCAGTTCTCATATTTTTCTCACATACAGTCTTGAAAGAAGCACATACTGTATAATGACCTAGGAAGAGTATGACAGTCAATATAAAAACAAGGCCTCCAACTGAGAGCCAGATTTAAAAATGAAAATACATGCTATAGCATGTGCTCCTTTCAAAACTACTCTTGTGAGTGTGGCACGTACATAGCGAATGGAAGTACTCCACAAGTAAGAATTAATTCATTAGCTATACCGTAGCTTTAAAGGGAGTGGGAAAAAACACAGCAATGTTTCATATCCAGCAGGAGTCAACAACTTTAAAACAGCTAGAACTTATGAACAGAACAGACTGCACAGACCTTTTTTTGTACTGACCAGGACTGTACTATTTTAAATACATTGTTTACTTAACCAGACTCAATATTAAATACAATTAAAAGTATTTTAGACATCTGTTAGTATTTGCTCATCCACACCTCGAGCATTGCAGTTGTTGACATTTTTTATGAAGCCATAAATAAACTGTTCATCCTTCTGAGGCTCAGCATGTCAGACTCAATTACTGAGATATCTGGGCAGCAGACCAACTAGCAGAGCTAGCAGGGAGATTTTATTTACACAGGACATGGATCTGGTAGATAAGAGGTCTCTACTTTGATGTTAATGGCCTGGCCCTTTTCAAATGGTGTCTAATTGTACCTGAAGAACAAGCTTTACTGCAGATTTCCACTTTAGACTTAACTGAATGAATGAGAGGCGGTAATGAAGGAGGTCATGTGTTCCTTCAGAACATTACAGCATATTACAGACACGATTCAGTGCCGTCCTGGCCATGGTGGCTCTACACCCCATTGGCAATGTTATGAGAAGTGTTTCTTTTAAAGTGATTTAGAAACATGCATTATGCTGCATTATTATATCTAAGACATACTGTTCTGTGTGTAAGTAAGGGATGTTAAGAGCCACACAGTTTTTTAACACATACAAATGGCTCCACTTTAGAAACTGTCTGGCAATATTAAAATTCTCTTCTGAAACTCTTATTTTATAAGCTTTCATTTTTTATTTTTTTTGACAGATTCTGGGGACCCCAACAGAGGATATATGGCCTGGTGTCCACTCCCTGCCTCATTTCAAGCCAGGTGTGTGTTTTTATAAGTCTATGTGGCTTTGGATGAAGTTTATCCAACTTTTTCTCTAACTACTGTTGGAGTTGGATATGCATTAAAATGTTAAAACTCAGGGGTAGATGTACTAAGATGGGACAGTCGCCGCGCAAACATACTGCAATTTGCATTTCTGTTGCAACAATTCGTATACATTTTGTCATATGTACTAAGAGAAAATATGTTAATAAAGAGAACCGCAATATTCTACTTTAAATATTTGTTGTGTCATCTTAGCGAGATCTCTAGCCTTGCAAGAGTCATGCAACATTTTTTTGAATAAATAATGAAAGGCAGTTTAATCCCATCAGATTCTATAGCAGGAGACCCACCTTCACCCCCAAATATAAAATGTGTTTCTATCAAAAAGCTTTTTGTAATGATACAGTAGCCCCTCACTAAATCGTATATTTTACTCCAACATTAAGAGGTGTCAGGTTTTAAAAAAAACAATAAAATCGCAGACATACATTTATAGTGCTCAATGTATTTTAAATGTATAAATGATTGTGCTGAAATAACAGTAATGTGTTTTGGGTAGGCTACACATTACATTATGAAAAAATATAAATCTGTACAGTAGGCCTATACAGTATACAGTACAGTAGTAAAATCAAATGAATACCTAGCGCACTTTCTTTTTTACTTTAGCCTGTAGGCTACCGGTAACACAAAATAATGCTGCTGCATTGTACACGTTAGTGTACAATGTGAATAAAATAGTATTTTAAATTGAAACTAAATTATTTTATTATTATTATTATTATTATTATTATTATTATTATAATTATTATTATTGTTAATGCGAATTTCAAAGGACCAGCAACCAATTTTACCACTAATTCGTATTATCATGAGCAGCCTATAAGCTAAATGTATACTGTCCAAGTCAGTGGTGCATTGCTAAATTGTGCACAATTACAAATCACCTACGCATTAATAGAATAGGTGTGTTTCCTAGTCCTATACAGATGTTCAGAATGAGCTGGAGGGGTTAGCGGCACTTGTGTGCAGTCTATTGCTCTCAACACGTTGGGAAAACCAGAAATGAGGCTGTGTGGTCCAGTGGTTAAAGAAAAGGGCTTGTAACCAGAAGGTTTCCGGTTCAAATCCCACCTCAGCCACTGACTCATTGTGTGACCCTGAGCAAGTCACTTCACCTCCTTGAGCTCCGTCTTTAGGGTGAGACGTAATTGTAAGTGACTCTGCAGCTGATGCATTGTTCACACACCCTAGTCTCTGTAAGTCGCCTTGGATAAAGGCGTCTGCTAAATAAACTAATAATAATAATAAAATGTCATAGAAATTTGTTTTCAAGGATTGTAAGTACACCCTGCTATTAGGGAGAAGTAGGTATTTTGCTGTTCGCCTCAAAAATGCATTGAGCACAACTGGCAACGCACAAGAAAAAGCGGACAGGGAAAAGCCAACAACAATTGCGACTGTTTAAAACGTGCTTTCAAATGTTCTTAACAAATTGATGCAATTGTAAGTGTTGCAATTGCCAGCAGCTTTAGTGCATCTCATTATACAACATTTGCACAATCTTCATCCCCTTTTTGAGAATGCACGCAGGAACGCACATAATTACATATTCATCTATGGCTAAACCTCAAAGAAAAACTGCTGCCGCAAAGCATTCCCTAAAAAGTTGCTAACGGCATTGCACATGCTTTAGTACATTTCACCCCAGACTTCTGACTTGTTTGCAACTGGTTTGCGACTGTTACGACAGCCACAACACTGTAGTACATCTGCCCCTCAGTTTTCACTTGACTGAAGCCTCAAAGTCATCAGTTGCAACACAAGCACAAATACACGAAAAAAGCACCTTAGCCCAATTTTCTTTTTTCAGTGCTTTGTCAACACCTTAGTTTGCCAGGAATATTGGTGCCATCTAGCTTTAAAAATGATAGAAAAAAGCATTTAAATGTCCTACATGCTAAGATTTCTAGCTGGTTCATATACATTGGGGTGCCATACAACCCAAGCTTCTGTATACTCTTGCTGGGGGTTCAAACTCTGCCAACCCCTGCAAGGCTGTTAAGCAAGTCCTAGAACTGGTCCATGCTTGCATATAGGATGATAGCACACTAGGGGGGCCAGCAGATAGATATCTGTAGATAGATAATGAGAAACAGAATGACAGTCATTTGTAATGTAATTTTAAAAATAAATACAAGCAGCTGCTGTAAATCAAAATAAATATTTATACAAATGAATGATCAAGTATTTTGTGGTTTGATACCAATAAGGACGAGTGTCAGAGATGCAGACAGACCAGAAGAGCAGATAAAACTGTTCATGCAGAGAATCCTAATTAGTAATCTAAAGTACGTGTCTTATCTCTGCCCACCCTGAGACGTTTTAGAATACCCCCTGTGTTTTCCTGTAAGTTCAGCATTTTTCCAGTACAGCATTCCCTTGCTATTTCCCTAGTTGATAAGTTACCAATTTGATTAATTCACGGTTAGGCTATATAAGTCCCTTATAAATAAGCATCCCTGTGAGGGAGCATATATGGATTATATATGGATATATGGCAAATCGCTGCCACCTGTGCTGCTTCTACAATTGCTAATATCTCATATGTATGCAAACCACCCTTCACTTTGACCTGTGACCTAGAATGGCTGCCATATTGAGGTCTGGTAACTTTTTAGTTTCTTGAGACCTAACAGAAATGAAATTGAATCTTATAAAATTAAATTTAAAATGATAATTAATTTCCTTGGATTTATTTATTTTTTTACATCTTAAAATCTGGTCCACGATGAGTGTGCCTTTAAAGCCCTGGACTTAGGTACCAAACTCGGGGTGGAGATCAGTTGTCTTGGATCCTAACAGCACAAGGATTGCATATGAAAAAAACAAAAACCTAGTTTCAGATTTTCAAGAGCATGGTTTACAAAGTTAAATACATTACAGTTATTGCAGACATCAGTGTGGCGATTTGATAAAGGGGCATTCAGAACAGAAAATAGAAGGCACTTTTTTACACAGAGAATTGTGAGGGTCTGGAACCAACTCCCCAGTAATGTTGTTGAAGCTGACACCCTGGGATCCTTCAAGAAGCACCCTGAGATTCTGGGATCAATAAGCTACTAACAACCAAGCGAGCAAGATGGGCTGAATGGCCTCCTCTCGTTTGTAAACCTTCATATGTTCTTCTTATGTTCTTATAATGCAGTGAGCAGTTTTGTTCAGGTTGACTGATATGAGTGACATTCTGCATGACTGCCTCACACTTGGGGTACACTGAACAAGTCCAGATAACCTGGCAGACACAGCAATGCAGTTTCATGACCCTCTACAGCTGATTTTTCAGTTCTTATTTTTGACAGCAGGGAGCAGTAGAGACCACAGTCTTTCCCCTTCTGTTCTCTGTTTTCTCTTTTTTTAATTTCTCTTGGCACTGCAATACAGTTTTTCCACTTTACTCAAATATATAATGTGGCCATTAGTAGATATTTGTACACAAGTAAATAGGCGTAGGCATTCATTTGTAATGGTCAACCAGAGATAGTAGTGTTTCTGACAGGGAAAACAGGCCTTCAGAAACCTAATAACTGAATATGAGCTGAGATGAGCTTTAAGTTAGAAACTGCATTTTGCTGCCTATGGTGATGTTAAAGCCAGCAAAAAAAACACAAAAAACAAGCTACCAAGAAAAAAGTTGTAACTAATCTTAGAAATGTAAGACTGTTTTTGCTGTTACACCTCTACAGTCTGATGCCAGTTAACAAACTCAGTAAAAATAAATAATCAGCATCTAACCAGATTTTGAGCTTTTTAATGAAATTTTACTCTTGGATAAACAATATAAGGTGTCAAAACCTCTTTTGATTGTAAATGCTGTAGTCCCCAAACAGCAATTTTTTTTTGAGGTTATCAGCAGCTGAAATTTCAACCCAACATAAAACAAGTGCTTAAAGGGTTTCTGTGAAGGAGATTGTGAGGTTTCATACAGACAGTAGCTGTAAAAGAGTTGATTTGAATCAATAACACAGTGGGGGGGGGGGGGGGGGGTGTTCTCATTACTGAAAAACTATTTCTGCCCAGTGGAATAAGAAATAAATGGCAAAGGAGTTGCCTTGCATCTGATTACAGCTGAAGGAAGAAAGTTTTCCACTTCTCATTGCGGATGTTGGTTCCTTGAGCAGCCTTCTAATAAACTCACTGGTGGGTTTGGCTGAAGGTCTCTGTTGTTTGAGGCTGTCCTTGATGCAGGGAGGGCTGTCAGCACCAGAGCTCATTTGCTTTCAGATAATGAAGTTTGTGCCTGAAATCATTTAGTAGTTGTGGAAAGTATGGCTTGTGGGTGACGTCAGACCAGGAAATACAGAGAGACAAACAAAACAGTGGACAAACCCCAAACAATTATTAATCGTTCAGTTAAGTCTAGGCACAGTGCCCATATACCAATATACACTTTAACTCACCAGTGCTACATAACCCAAACTATACAAATACACCCAGGGGCAGGGGGTGCCCTGTCACAGTAGTACAGTATGCGGGCATGTTTATTGTGTGCTAGCCTTTAGACACTATTTAATGATTTATAAGACAGCAGGGACATTTTGTTTCTATTGCTGTTAGGTGTCAAGGACAACAAACAACAGTGGTTGGATTTTATTAAGACAGCCGTCCAATAGGGCTGCCGCACAAACCACAGGACTGTTTACCTAGCGTCTGCTTGAGAGAGGTGACTGTGCCTTCCTTTAAGACTGTGCTTAATTAGCATTAAAACCATTTTACTGGCTGCAAGGGTTATACAAATAAACCAGAGCTTTGGAATAGCAATTCAAACCATTAGGCTCAATCTGCTAAGCAAACAGACTGGTGTAGAAAGTTCACTTTTCACCTGAAAGGAAGACACCAATACATTTATGAGGCTAAATGTGGGCATTTATTATGGGATGTTTTAACGGTTTCAGGGTTCCAGCACACAAGGGTTTTGCGCCTCTAAACAACATTTTAATTGTTGTCAACAAAGATGATTGAGTGATCGCCCCAACACATCCTTTCACTTTTTCCCATTATAAATGAGTATGAATTATTATACATTTCACAGTGTGCATTGATGTATGTGACTGCTGTTTACTGCCAGCACTGGATAACAGATATGCTGCACTGTCTAAACACATGGCTAATCTGAATAGCATGGGAGCTAAGAACGATACTAAACAAATAACACAGAACACTTTGGTCTTTCTTGAACATGCAGCACTTCACTCAATACTTTTACAATAAACAAGTAGAAAATGAAACAATGGCAGTCTTGTACCAGGCAGGACTTGGGAAGATTGGATGTCAGTCTAAAGCACTGATATAACGGTAGTCCGTGGGTATACCTACAGCAGCAGCGCACAAAAGCACTCTCCGTGACCCTACTTTCTGCCTCATTTACAATTATACAAAAGCCACAATACTTCATATGCGTATATTACAGGAGCATATTTTGCATATATCATTTTTGGCTTTTAAACTAAACAGAAATAACGGTCAGCTCCTGCAAAAAAAAAAAAAAAAAAAAAAAATACATAATCCATTGCTAGCTTTATTATTTGGTTAAAAATGAATTAACGTAAAACTGCTGCAGTACATACAGCAATCTTTATCTAGCAAATACAAAACTGTATATCATGTAAATAATAATATTATTTTTTACATGATGAATAAGCTATAACTCTTACAGTATATGAACAATGCAATAAACCATGTTTTCTTTCTGTTTCAGAATGGTTTACCCAGTATAGTCCAAAGAAACTGAGGCAAGTGTGGAATAAGTAAGTCTACACTTTAAAATAATGTTTACCGGTACTGTATTTACAACTGTCTGTCAGGTTTGCATGGCAAACAGATTCTTTTCAGGCACACTATTTTATTTCCTTGTTAGTTACACTAGGTGTAGTAACTGAGAGCTGGCAGAAAGAATCGGTGACAAAAAACAAAAAAATACACATCTCCATTTCAAACAGCAGGAAAGTAAAAAAAGGGGGGGGGGGTTATAAACTGTTCAGTGTTTATTTTAAGGATTACAATTTAAAGCAAATAGATGCTCTTGGTAAGGTCTTTTGTTCAGAATATATTGTAACATTTTTACAGTTGTAAACTATATACATTTATTTATAGTTTAGCCCATGTTACAGTAAAACAGATTATACACACGTCAATAGTACTTACTAAGGAAGCTTACATTTAAGCTCACTTCTTGAAAATGATAAACATTTTGGAGTTTTTACAGGGGAATCAATGTTCGATGTTTCTTCAACACTTTAAGAGGAACAAGATGTATAACAATCTGCTTAACATTGATGTTTCACTTATTGTAGATGCATCACGGCAAAACATCACAGAATCATTACTGTACCCATTGAGGGTTGTTCTACAGTGCCAGCTAATGTGTAATTGGTGTACTTCTAAGTGATCGACATAATAATACAACATCAGCAGTGCTACCAACTTATTTATGAATATACAGCTTTTGTATGAGTTTGATAAGCTACAGTGACAGATCTAAAAACACTGCTGTAATTTCAATAATTCCAATATGAATTTTATTGAGTTTCTTCATATGCACTGTTGCATGTTTGATTTTCACAACCCTGGGCCCTTTATTATATGTTTAAAACAGTAGCAGTATTTGACCATTCTATTCAATTGAATATAACCTCATGTATCTGCATTTTTTGATCCCAATATTATTTTGATGAACATTTTCAAGACAGAAATCTATATATAAATGTATATATTTATGAATTCAGTGCACAGATTTAGTCTGTTAATGTGGACATACTATATCTGTCCTTGGGTGCACTCTTTACAAACACTTTCAGCAATGCCTAGTTGTGAAGTTCTACAGTACTACTAATTGATCCCTGGAAGGAATGATGCAAATGCACTGCTTACCAAGGGCCCTTGATTAACAGCGTAGAACATCATTTGGGAATATATGTATATGTCATAGCCAGAGGGTGAGAGACCAGACACTGCACAGAGGGAGTAGCATCGATAACATATCCTGAGGCTAGAATTCATTGTAAATAAAGAAGTCTATCCTCGTGGGTGAAGGGTATCTGCATTAACACTGGGTCAGCATTGCTTACATACAAATTAGTGTTTTTCCTGTGCTTTGCAATAGATCTCTGTAAACAAAATTGCCTCTGCATGTGTTGAGCTGTGTGTCAAATGCCCAGTGGTAACCACTTGTACTGCAAGTTGCCCGGTGGCTACATTCTCAATGAAACTAATTTAACATTAACCACTCTTTCAATAAGATGTTTCAGAGCTGTTACAGCTGCATCCATGGTAGATTAGTGCAGCAGTTGCATAGAAGACAGGAGGCAGCTGTGTTAAAAATCTATAGAATTTACAATGTATGTTGTTCCAATAAAAAAAAATTAAGAGGAAAGAGAAGTGTGAGGAAGAAACTGTAAACGGAGATGTCATTGTTGTGCTAAAGAACTGAACACTAAGTAATACTGTTAACTGCAAATAGCTGATTTGAATAACCACCATCTGCCACTCATTTTGAAACAGGTCA
This sequence comes from Acipenser ruthenus, assembly GCF_902713425.1. Classification (NCBI taxonomy): domain Eukaryota; kingdom Metazoa; phylum Chordata; class Actinopteri; order Acipenseriformes; family Acipenseridae; genus Acipenser; species Acipenser ruthenus. The sequence continues at coordinate 49,628,171 of NC_081192.1, forward strand.
GTGAGCTGAAACAGCTCCAATTTCCCGACGCCCACCTTGCTATTGGTCAATCTCCCATAATAAAAACCTTTCAGTGTCTGTCTTGTAATTTTAGTTCTGTTTGTCTCAAATGTTCTAATTACGAATCAAACAGACTAGACTTCCAAGCAGCCAGTGTTAATCTCATAATTGCTTGGAGTAGGTATAGACCCTTGGGCCACATTTACGTAGAGCAACCAAGCATTCAGATCATATGTATTTATTAGATTGCTCATAAATTTATAATACCAATAAATGTTTAACCTCGAAATATAAATCCTGCTGAGCCACTTCTAACAGCTGAAATAAAATTGCTTACGGTAATTACTAAACGTGTTATACATTGAAAAGCATCTGTGGAACACATTGGCTGTTCAATATTAAAGTTTCTGTCTGACATATTTTGAAGAAGACCATAATGCCAGTATTTATAGGGGAGTCATTGCACGTCCCTTAACAGGCCATATTCACTTGCCTCTGGGAATCAGAAATAAACCGCCTCAGGCTCAATAGACCTAATGTTGTTTCTGTCCAAAGGCTGACTCAGGTCTGAGTAAAATGAGTTATTGACGTTCCTAGTTCATATACCTAGTGGGTCAAATGTGCACCACAAAACAACCACCCCAACTGACAATAAATAAATATGTAAATAAATTAATTAATAAATAAATAAATAAAACAAACATGCTGTCACAGCTATAACAGCCAAGGGGACAGAAATTACAGAAAATACTAAATAAAGTATTACAATTAGTGCTCAGAACTAAAGAAGTACAGTAATATCAAAGGCACTCCTATGACCTATAATGACAAAACTATATATTACAGTCTTGGAAAAGATTTGGGAATTTGCGTAAATTGGTCTAGGAGAAGACTGTTCACTATGAAATATGTTCAACTTCATGAGCTTAATGTAAATGATGCATTTTCAACTACAGCACAGCACCATTGTTGTACAAATGGATAAGTCATGAAAATATCTGTGCTACTGAATTACAGTACTTCTTCAATGTTCCAGATGAAGGTGACAGGAGTTTGAATGGATAATAAAGCCATTTTATAATTGAGCTTTGGTCTTTGGGATTATTTACGCAAAGCTGCACAAGGCCCTCTGCCTCTGCTGTGTAAGTAGCTGTTAGCACAGCTCAGTGTATATCATTTGAATTATTATTTCATTTCAAATATTTAAACACTCGTCGGGTGCACCAATGAAGCCTTTTCCCAATTTAGAAGCTGCGGCAACAAAAAAATAGGCACTGTCTCAAAAGTAGCAGCTGTTTTATTTAGCATATACCGCAAAGTCATCACTTTCTCGAGGCTGCTTTAAACAGTTTGGGGAGTCATAAAGGGTGTTAATTACTAGTTTGTCAGAAGCCATCGTATACTGTAGCTTGTGGCTGCCTAGCCACCCCAAAAACTGTCAGTAAATGACAACAACATTTGTGATATACAAGCATATGTATTATTAAACATGTGTATTATTATTTTTGAACCAATTTAAGACCAAAGCCTTTTTACACTGGGTCTCTGGGGGGGTTGAGCTTAATAGAATGAATATCCTGTATTTGGCTTTTGCGTTAGTGAAAAAAAAAAAAACAAAAAAAACGGTTAACTTTTAGCTCATGCATACTCTTAGGTTGTTCAAAATAATTGATTGCTGGAGTCAGACTACACCTAGGATGTTCACAAACCTTTAACCATCCTTATTTACCTTTGCATGTGTAAGCAGTTTTAATATGTGCATCATTTGCATCCTTTTTTTTCCTTTTTAAATAAATAAATGTAGCAAGTGTTTTAAAGCTAAATTAAGTGCCAAGTCATTACGAATTGGTTAAGTTCTTAGACTGGGTGATGTTCCAAACACTGCAGGCCCTTCTGTGGTCCTGGCCTGCTTGTGCCTACTGTTCACAAGCCAGCATGACAGTTGGTTGTAAAGTCTAGCCGATCATATCATAGTTTATTACTCCCCTAAGGTGGGACACAGTCACTTAGTTTCTGACAAGAATCCTAACATCCATAAATCAGGCAGCAATGAGACTCAGAAACTGCTTCTGAGTCCTGGCTTGACACTGAAAAAAATAATCCTGACAGTAATAACACAATTACTGCATTCAGCCATGTGGGTGTTGTGTGCTGTTAGGGTGTGTGGTAATTCACTTAATAGGAAGTGGTTTCAGCCACAAAATCCATACTTTTTTACTTTTGTAATTAAATCATATAATTTATGCACATTTTGTCATCAATTTGTGTTACTTATGATTATTTCTTTGTATTCTCTCACATATGTTCCAAGTTCTGTGCAACACAAAGCATCCGTTTTTAACTTCCAGTTCCCGATGTAGATGTGCCACATCCCAGCTTGCATATTCCAGTATGTAAAGATTGTAATGTTTTTTGACATCCCTCCTGAATGTAGTGCTTTTTTGCAACTTCAGCAGCTAGAAGGACTCTGATTTTGGGAATGTTAGCCATGGGGAAATGTCAGGGCAGAGAAAAATGTATTACCAATGTTACAGATAAAGGAGCACAGGGCAAGGACACGTGGCTAGTTAAGACATCATTTATGTTCACAAAAACTTGCGAATTTGGAACAACACATATTGACAGTTCATTTAAAGACTGGGCAGAGATTGAACAGAGAGCATGTTAAAAATTGAGGTAGCCTTATATAATATACAGTCATTATAGGTTTTCTCAATTTCAGTCGTTTGGAATGAGTTCCAATATTTATCTCCCCAGTACCAATTTATGCCAGCAAGGAGGCTATGAAATCTGCAGAATGAAATGCCTTGTACACTAAAATAAAAAAGGGTTGTCATTTTTTATTTTTTTTTTACAAACTTTTTACCTTATATTTTGATAAAGCATTTTGATGTTACCAAATTACAGCCAAAAATGTTACCAAATTATTTTATTCAAGGAAGTCAAACAACATGTTTCAGGCAAAGTTTTGCATAATGTGTGATTTAAAAATAAAAATAAATCATGGTACAATACATATTAAAAAATGGTTCTATCATCATCTACACTTGTATATCTGTTGTGTCATCCCCAGCACTAATGCATAAATACATTTCTGAACATACAATTTCTGACTTTACTGGAAACATACATCTTAACGGGAAAATGTACACAGGTTTTTTTTTTGTATTTAAACTTGGGTTTCTTTTCAACTTCTTATAAAGAATAGACAGATCATTGATGCAGGTGCAACGCTCCGTGGAGCATTTTAATGCCCTCCGTGACACACTAACGGTCCCTGTTTGGGCCAGGACCACACCATCAAAACAAGAAAACCCACTAACCTATCCTAACCTCAATCCTATCCTGCAGCTCTCTCTCTCTCTGTCACTTTTTTTTTATCCTAACTCTTGTGTTTTTGCATGCAGTAACACACAGTTACCAGATAGGTCTGAGACGGTTTGTTTTGGTATCTCACAGTAGGTCTTTTTCTGTCACTTTCTGTCACTCTCTTTTTACCAACTCTCCCTCCTCCGACCGAAACACTCCCTCCTCCCACAACCAGCCCACTGCGCCCGCACCCTCAGCTCCCTCCCAACAATCACTGTGCTCCGCCGGTCCCTGCCAAGTCCTGGACTTAGCAGGGGACCTCCAGACCCTCAGGAGAAGGGGGTGTCGGTGAACACCTGTCTATACCCCCCCAGTCTAGGCTGCCCCAACCTCTTGCACATTCCCACCCCCAAGCACCCACAGACACCCACACTCACACACAACCCCCGCTATGACTCTCCCATCTCGTAAACTCCCCCAGAGCCTCCCCATAGCTAACTACCACCCACCACCTCCTAGATGGTGTAGCCCGTGCACCTTAATATAACAGCAAACAATAACAGTGATGCAACAGCAATAACGGCAATGTCTCTGCAGTTGAGGAGTCCGAGTTAGGGTCATTAGGGCAGGGGACAAGGATGGTGAAGCAGGAAGCAGGGAGTTGGGCTGGAAACTGGTCAGCGGGGGACAGGGCTTCCGGGTCACTGGTGGGTGTAAAGGCAGAGGAATGACTCAAGGTCACCGGCGGGGTCCCCGGTGCAGCTGGGGCAGGTAAAGGTTTGGCCCGCCCCAGGTAAGGAGCCAACTGATCCCGATGCAGCACCACAGTCTGGACTCGGGGGGAGGAATCCGGACCCGGTAGACCATATCACTCGCTCAAGTACCTCGCAGGGACCCACCCATTGGCTCTCCAATTTCGGACACCGGCCCGAGTCCTCCGAGGGCAGTACACCCAGACTAATTGCCCTTCTGTGAAGTGTTGGCCCTTAGCATGGACATTGTAGTTACGTTTTTGCTGGACCCTTGCGTGTTGTAGTTGAGTCCGGGCGAAGTTGTGGGCCACTTCCAAGCGGAACTGCAGCCGCTGGGCATATTCAGGCCCAACGGCCATGTCCAGGTCATCCTGGGGTCAGTCGTACATGATCTCTGGTGGCGTATGAAGCTCCCACCTCAACATGAGGAGAGCATGTGTTTATTATTTGGGACTGCAACCCGTTTATTAACTTCCAGTGCATTACACATTGTTGTGTATTGCCTGGAGTTATTGTTTGGTCAGCAGACCAGGATTATAATTAATAAAACCCCTTTCCAACTGGATTGCAATTCTCTGTCTGTTAATTGCACACTGCATCACTCCTGCACTCCTGAACTGCTTTGCCATAGTCTTTTAGAGTGCTGTCTTTATCATCCTTTGTCGAAACCTGTTTACATTAAAAGTGTGCACGAGACAGAACATTAAAAACAATAAGAGGTAGTCCAGCAATATAAAGATTTTTTTCCTCAAATATCTTCAAATAGATCTCATGGTAGGAGCTTAATATATATGTATTAAATGCCAAAATAACGTTACTTTAGTTGCTGTTTCCTTTTGTACCTTGTCTTGCTGAAGCGAACTGTGCATTATTAACAGTTTGTTCAGACCTCTTTACTGAGGCCCAATATTGGGCATGTTTGACAAGTCTTTTCTTAATCAACACTCCAACTACTAAACTGTATGTCACTAATTGTTCTTAAAAGTAGAACATATGCATCAGATATATCTTATATGGAAAATAAGTTAACTGAAAAATTGTCACGACTTATATCAGATTTTTCTAATTAAATATTTTGATGCCAAATGGCTAACCACAATTTATAATGAGGCTGGGAAGATTAGGAAGCGTTCATTACCATGGAAACGATAATGGTATATTGTATTGTAACAAAAATAAGAATGATCCTTCAGTCGATTCAGGTCAAAACTCAATCTTTATTTATTATGCTAATAAATGATCAAAGACAATTCAACAAAGGTTAACTAACAATTAACAGGTCGCTATGAGCCACGACCTACACCGCTAAATCAAAACAAAACAAAAAAAATCTCAAGATGGAACTAAAAAGGAATCTCGGGGTGGAACTGTTCTGTCTGTTTACTTGTTTCTCTCTCTGCATCAATAACAACAACAAGCAACCCCCCCCCCCCCGTCACCAGCCAGTCCCGCATCATCCCACTCCACGGCCAATCACCAGCTGTTCCTGCGGTCCGTGCCCGTCGCCCATAGGCTGCTGGATCACTGTGAAACACAGCCCCGCCCACTCCAAGCGCTCTTGCACTTCATAGGCCCCACATACGTTACAGCAGGGGTCCCCAACCCTGGTCCTGGAGAGCCCCAATCCAGCAGGTTTTATAGGTGTCTTACATCATCAGTGGCTAAAGATCTGGAAGATCTGTTAATCTTGACTAATTAAGCTAATAATTGGTTCAATTAAGTAACTGAGAGATTGGTTGAAATGACCAGGACCAAGGTTGGAGACCCCTGTGTTATAGTATTTATGTCTGAGAATCACAGGAAGTAATATCATTTGCACTAACTGGTATACAAACAACCACAGGACATGCTATTCCACCTCATGTATTGGATTTATTTATTCATGTAATCAAACTAAAAAGCACAATTCAGTATAAGCATTGCTGGCATTTCACTTTTAAGAATATACTTTCAACAACAGTGTATTATTAATAACAACAATGACATTAGGTAACTGTAAGTCATTTTTTTTGCTTTAAAAATACTAGTATTTTTATGATTTGAGTGTTAGTTTATGGTTTGTTTAAACATAAAAATATACATGTGAGAGATAAAATTGAATCATAGGTTGGTTTGTTATTGAATCATGGTGGATGTGACCACGTTTTCTTTTCCAAAATAGGATTACACTTGCAATTATTTCTTTACATATTACATACTGTATTAGATAAAGTAACGTTTAAAAATATATGATTGTATTAACTGTATTAAATACCCTCGTCACACAAGGCATTATCAAGACACCTTAAAGCCATGTAATTGTCATTCACTTCATTTACTATCACATTTTTCAAAACGCATATTTACAGCATGTAGTAAATAGGAATAGGAATATTCTTTGAATAACTAATGGGTTAAATCTTTAGGAAATTCCAGGAACACCACATTTTTAGGTTTAGGGTTTCATCTCTGCTTTGACGCCTCAGACAGTGTAAGGGAAATGCTGGCCAAAGGTTTTGCATCACCCTATAGAATTAACTAACTTTGATGCAAAACTTTTGTCCATAGCTGTATTGTTTTTCAAAGGCAAGTTGTTACCTTGCAGGATTTGACAGGATGTGAGGCCACGTCCTAGACAGATTTGTAGGTTAACTGTGATAAATAATCTCAGATTAATCAGGGTCACTCACTGTGCGAGGCATTTGGAGTATCCCGGGCCGCATTCTAGCAAGTTCCTGCTTAGGAGCTGAACAAATAGACCAGTAGTTCACCAGTTCTTATTTACATTATAATGAAAATTTCACTTTTCAGTCTTATAACTCCAAGAACTAAGACTAGGAGCAGGGCATCTTCAGATATATATATATATATATATATATATATATATATATATATATATATATATATATATATATATATATATATATATATATATATATATATATATATATACACAGTGCCTTGCAAAAGTATTCAGACCCCTGACCAATTCTCTCATATTACTAAATTACAAATGGTACATTGAAATTTCATTCTGTTTGATATTTTATTTTAAAACACTGAAACTCAAAATCAAATATTGTAAGGTGACATTGGTTTTATGTTGGGAAATATTTTTAAGAAAAATAAAAAACTGAAATATCTTGCTTGCATAAGTATTCAACCCCTGTGCTGTGGAAGCTCCCAGTTTACAACAATGAAAGAAATTGCCCTAACGAGGACACAATTACCTTACCTCCACCTGTGAACCATTAACGTTGCTGTCACATTTTCTGGATAAAAACCCCACTGTTGAAGGATCATTGGTCAGGCTGTGAATCTGAAGGAAAATGAAGACCAAAGAGCATTCTACAGAAGTTAGAGATAAAGTAATACAAATGCATAGATTAGGGAAAGGGTACAAAATAATATCCAAGTGTTTGGATATCCCAGTGAGCACAGTTGGATCAATAATCAGGAAGTGGAAGCTGCATCACACCACCCAGGCACTGCCAAGAAAAGGCTGTCCCTCAAAACTCAGCGCTCAAACAAGGAGGAGACTTGTGAGAGAAGCCACAGAGAGGCCAACAATCACTTTGAAGGAGCTACAGAGTTCAGTGGCTGGGAGTGGAGTAATGGTGCACCAGTCAACCATATCAAGAGCTCTGCATAACACTGGCCTGTATGGGAGGGTGGCAAGAAAGAAGCCGTTACTCAAAAAGTACCATCTGAAAGCACGTCTGGAGTTTGCCAGAAAGCATGAGAGTGACCCAGCTGCGATGTGGGAAAAGGTTTTGTGGTCAGATGAGACCAAGATAGAGCTTTTTGGCCAAAACTCAAAGCACTATGTGTGGCGCAAACCTAACACTGCCCATGCCTCAAGACACACCATCCCTACAGTGAAGTATGGTGGTGGCAGCATCATGCTGTGGGGATGCTTCTCATCAGCAGGGACTGGGCTTCTTGTTAAAATTGAAGGAAGAATGGATGGAGCAAAATACAGGGAAATACTGCAAGAGAACCTGCTTCAGTCCGCTAAAAAACTGAAGCTTGGGAGGAAATTCACCTTTCAGCAGGACAATGATCCCAAGCACAAGGCCAAAGCAACACTGGAGTGGCTCAAGAACAAAAAGGTGAATGTCCTACAGTGGCCCAGTCAACGTCCTGATCTCAATCCCATTGAGAATCTGTGGCACTATTTGAAAATTGCGGTCCACAACCGTCATCCAACCAACCTGAACAACCTGGAGCAAATCTGCGAAGAAGAATGGGCCAAAATCACTCCGACACTGTGTGCAAAGCTGGTACATACTTACCCCAAAAGACTTAAAGCTGTTATTGCAGTGAAAGGTGGCTCTACCAAATATTAATGTGTGGGGGTTGAATACTTATGCAAGCAAGATATTTCAGTTTTTTATTTTTCTTAAAAATATTTCCCAACATAAAACCAATGTCACCTTACAACAATTGATTTTGAGTTTCAGTGTTTTAAAATAAAATATCAAACAGAACGAAATTTCAATGTACCATTTGTAATTCAGTAATATGAGAGAATTGGTCAGGGGTCTGAATACTTTTGCAAGGCACTATATATATATATATATATATATATATATATATATATATATATATATATATATATATATATATTTTTTTTTTTATGTCGTTGAGTGTGCATTCAGACAAGGAAATATATATGAGGTCCGCACAGCCCAGCAGAGGCTTACTGTAGACCATTGAAAACAGAACAAGTACCTCTTTGGGTTTGGAAGAATTCCTTTAGAGATCTGTATTTGTGGGACCTTGCAAAAACTGACCGCATGCCGTGCCAAGGGTTTATTTCTGTGTCCTTTCTGTGTTCCTGTCTTTCTTATTAGCTTGGCTCCTGTCCAGTCTGTGAGGAAATAAATATGTGAGGAAAGAATGCTGTGGAATGTTAACTACTGTGGCTTATTTTCTTCCTTTTATTGCATGCCAAGTTTCGATGAAGATAATATAAATTCAGAAAGCCTTCCACTAAAAAAAATAAAATAAATGAACAGAAAGACATTCTTCTATTAACAGTCAAACTGTTAAAGGTGATTTTCTTTCAATAAATTTAGCTCAAACCCTTAAAAAGCATTGCAGTATGTGGAGAATCAGGTGTGTAACCATCTTAGGTTTTGAGATCCTAGTAAAAGGATCTGATGAACATATATTTCAGTTTGTCCTTTTAAAGATACCTCCTACACTCTTGTGCACATACTCACATAATTTATTTTGATTTAAAAATAAACCTGCTAACTTACCATTTACTGTTTACTTTATTTGTTTGTTTTTCACTTGCTTTTGTTTTCATGTAAGTCGTTGAGTTTTTGTGTCAGAAAAAGTACTTTCTAATCACTTTACATTGTATTAATCAATACAATACAATGTAAAGGAAAGGCGTCTTAAGCAATATTATGATGAATAGTATTTGCTGGCTGTAGTAGTTACAACTCTGACTGTTAAAAAATATTCTAAAAAATACAAATCCTAAAACCAAATACAATAACCTTAAATAAAACGGATGACTACTGAACGATGTCCAAATAGTACAGGTACTGAGATTGAAACACAATAAGAATAAGTCAGGTGATTGATGAAATCAGCAATTCCCCATGTACTTATGCTTGTTTTAGTGTAAACACTGGCACCGTTTACATGTCATGACAGTTTTCCTCATGACGTGTTTGCCGTACTTTTCAGGAAATGCGTTGCCATGCAGTTCTGATTTAGGAAAAAAAATTGTCCGTACCAATGCAGATTACTCAATTCATAGTCATTTAGGGGAGGGGATATTTAAATGTCCATGTCTGCTTACTAAGTAGGAAAAAAACAACTCTGAATATCGTGAGGAGAGCTTCATGCGTTGCCATGAAGATAAAACATTTAACAAGAGAAATTAATTCACGCGTTGTCGCGCACATTCTGAATTACACCGTGCATTAGCTACTTGTTTGTTGGTTACCTTTCCAACACACACACACAAAATTATGTAAAATATAATTTTTTACTAAGTACGAGTTTTACTACTTAAAATGTATATTTGTGTGTGTGTGCGTGTGTGTTTTGTACATCCATTCAGATGGAGATTATGTGAGATTAAGTCACAAGCACGATTCCTGCTCCGGTTTACATGGGTTTTTACAGATATTTTTATTGAGAGAAAGCGATTGATCCTGCTCTTAAAGTCGCACTGCCAAAAGGACGTCCTCTTGCTGTTTCACAATGTATTTGCGTGACAACGTCACACAGTCATGACTGTAGAGTCGATTTTCACGTGCATGTAAACCAAGCCACTGGCATAAAAACATTTTTTTTTTTATCTACTGTTTGTTTAAAATAGGTGTTCTTACCATTTACCTAATAAAAACATCTTGCATCTTTTGAGTAACTGTTGATATTGGCAGAAACCTTAAAGAATAGAAGAGGATCATGACATTTGTATTCATTGTTAGCATTTTAAGCTTAAAAAATGTCTGTCAGTACCACTGTCTTACTTCAAAGCTGTAATAAGATGGGATTTTAGGCATGTTTTCACTTTGCATTGACCTTGCAACCAGGTTTTTCTCCAAAAACAACATTTAAAGTGAGAACATTGCTCAGAATGAGTCATCTGCAGGAAAGTGATTCAGGTATTACAAGCCAGGTGTGGAAGAGAGCCGTGTTGATAACATCGCTAAGGTGTTAGTCAATGAAGTAGATATCACAGGTATTCTGTGATTGACTTGTTATTGCTCAAGCTTCTAGTCTTTAGTTGTTGGATGTGATGATGGAAAATGTTAACCTTCATGGTTAACCTTCAGGCTTCTTTCTTGTGTGCATGTGTCTGCAGTCTCCACGGTCTGCATCGCCTAGTACACATGGTGGATGTGATTCTATGTCAAGATATGGATCTCAGTCATTCTTATGTGAATTACATCTGCACAGCTGTTGAACATGAATTAGTTGAAACTGGTTATCTCTATTAGCTGGTTGGAATGCACTAAATCAACACCCCCTACTGTCGCCTTTCAAAGCATAATACTTATATCTATTTAGATAATAATCAAAGGAAGCCATTCATGATTTCCATTACACGAGAGTAGATGTTAAAACTTCATGCTGATTTGAACTCGGCTGTCGCCAAGATAAGCACCAACTAAGACGTAGCTTTACAGTAAACTAATGTGATCCATCTGTGTCTCCATCCATTTGCGTTTCCTTCCATATGATGATGTAGATATCCTTCTGTCTGGTGTTGGCTGAAGTGTAATGCTGGCTCCAGGGATCAGCTTATTGCCTCCCTAGCGCATCAGCACACACAACGGTTGCGATGCTGGCTCCGGGGATCAACCACAGTGCAGTCTCCCCAGCGCATCAGCATGACAACCGCTGGATTGAGCTAAGTAGGGTACATCTCTGGGGTCTTCAAGTGGACATCTTCCATCCTCTGTGTTTCGTCGACTAGCCCACGACACCTCAAGAGGGCTCGACGGTGATTCTGGCGTCCCAGCATCACCCCCCTCTGTCCCCCACTCAACTCAGCCCAGCTTACTTACCTATATATCAGCGTTTCTTTCTTTCTATTGTGCTTGAGATCCCCAGCCAGAATCTTTCCGTCTCAACCACAGCCAGTTGCTGCTCCTCTCTGCTGCTTCAGATAAGTTCTTCACTGTGCGACGCAACTCTTGGCCACTGAATCCGACGTCTCTGAGAAACCGGGTTGTAGAGTGTGCCACAAATCCCCGACAACCCACCTCCACTGGGTAAACCCGGACCCTCCATCCTCGCTGTTCCGCTTCAGCGGCTAGTTGAGCAAACAGAGTTTCTTCCTCTCATACGCCTCATCTACAGCATCCTCCCATGGCACTGTTAACTCTACCAGGTGAACAAGGTGTGCTGATCCAGACCACAAGACAATATCTGGTCGAAGGTTAGTGGTGGCAATCTCAGGTGGAAAAATAAGACGTTGACCAACATCTGCCAGCATTTTCCAGTCTCTAGCAGCTTCCAGTTGTCCTGGGCGAGGATTGGTTTTAACACCTATTCTTGGTGGTTGCTCTCCTGGGCGGAGGAATGTTGTCTTTTGTGTGTAATGTTTTGATGGAACAGGTGGCAACTTATTGGTCATGTTACGCTTGTCTTCCAATGCTAAGGCCAAACATCGCAGCACCTGGTCATGGCGCCAAGTAAACCGTCCTTGGCTAAGAGCCACCTTACATCCTGTCAAAATGTGCCTTAATGTTGCAGGTGATGAACACATGAGGGATCCTCTCCTACCCAGAGGTTTAGGTTCTGTGGTGACGGGAGAACATCATATGTTGACCTGGTGAGGAAACTGATCCTGCTCTGTTCCACTGACCATAGGTCTTGCCAGCCAATCTTGCGTTGTTCCACACTCTCCCATCACATCCATTCTCCCTGCTTGGCCTGGAAAATGGCCTTTACGCACCTCATCCTCTCCTCCTGCTTTTGCACCAGTTTCCTCCGTTGAGCTGGGGCTGCCTTGTGCCATGTAAGAGGCACAAAAAATCTCCTTATAAAGTTGTCAGCAGTAAAAATGCATACAGATACTTTAGCATACTTTATACTTGAGTGTTTTAATGTAATTTTATGATTGTATACTCCATTATGTTTTGTACAGACTTTTAGAGCCCAATTCAAATAACTTTTGGCTATGGAAAAGCATTTTACAAAATATGACCAAGCTGGCTGGTGGTGACGTCAGGCCCGGAAGCACACACAGACAGTACTGCAGAGAATGGAAGTGTGGCTTGTGCGTTTTATATTTAAAAAAACAAAAGGTTTTTAACAAAACATGAACAAACACTGAATTCAAAACAGCATAAGAGCCAAAATAAACAAGAAAACAAACAGAACACAAAACAAATACCGTGCTGGTACAGCTATCAGGTAGGTAGCAGTTGCTTTCTGTATTTCATTCATAGATTTCTCAAACACCATCTCTGTTCTTGTTCTCCTAAACACTCCCACCCCTCTCTCACCCGTAATCACCCTATTTATACACCTGTGGCTGGAGCCTTAATTAATCATTTAATCATTTATTTAATTCACTGCTCCAGCCTCATTCCCATGTGTTTTTACAGGGAGGATTTTAACTGCCTCCCTGTCACCACTATTCCACACACACACAAACCCACATCCCCGTGCTCATGTACCAATATACATTAACTCCCCCGTGATACATAACCCAAACTATACAAAATAAACCAAAAATACACCCGTTTTTTAAAATCAAAATATAAAAATATAAATGCATCCATATGCTGTTCATTTAATCAATGTGTAATTTCCTAAAACTCCTTTTCTGAGATAATTATTATTATTTATTTCTTAGCAGACGCCCTTATCCAGGGTGACTTACAATTGTTACAAGATAGCACATTATACATTATTTCACATTATACAGATATTGCATTATTTATTTATTTTTTACATACAATTGCCCATTTATACAGTTGGGTTATTACTAGAGCAATCTAGGTAAAGTACCTTGCTCAAGGGTACAGCAGCAGTGTCCCCAACCAGGGATTGAACCCACGACCCCCCAGTCAAGAGTCCAGAGCCCTAACCACTACTCCACACTGCTGCTGAGATAAAAGGCCTTATGATTTGGGCCTTACATACTTTTGGCTAGAAAAGATTGATTTTAGGGGGCCGCTTTAGGGTAGTTTTTAAACAGTAAATTACTGTGCATTACTCTGTCCTATTATTTCAAGTAAAAAAACAGTAGGAATGGAGCTGGCGTCTCTTAAGTTAGAAGTTTTGCCTATAATAAAATGTATAAAAATATGTGCTGTTTACTCTGGCAAGTTCCTGGGCAAACCAGGATTTAGTATGGAATTAAATTACTTGTAAAATGATTGCCTCATGTTTATTTTATACACTTGAGTCCTAATTACTTTCTCAGTTTACCGCGCCACAACTTCCTGGGGGTTGAGGAGTTCACTGCACATGCTCACATGTAAACCATCTGAAGCAGAACTGCCTGCGCCTTCATCTAAAAACCTTTAAGAAGCTTGATAAGAGTAACTGACAAACTACTAAGCAACATTTAGAACTGGAATTGGACTGCTTCTGTCTTCAGTTACTTTATCATGATTTTGATAATAACGCAGCCAAAAAAAAAAAAAAAAAAAGTCTGAGGGGCGTTATGCCTGTTGCCATGCTCAATGACTGTGACTCTCTGACTTTAGGCACGAATATCTGGCCCAACCTTGTCACGCATGTATACGTACAGAAAAAGCTGCACTTTATACAAGAGACTTATGGTCCACAAACTTATAGGGGAAACGCATACTTTATATGTAAATTGATTAGCTTTACCTGACATTTTTTTTAAAAACACATCTTTTTTGTTGTACTTCTCTGATTATGTTTACTATCATTCTGTATCATTTTGAGTCTTGTACTTATTTTTATTACCAGCTGTTGGGGTCAAGTTAAAAGGTCAGAATGCTTTTTGTGATCAGGAATCTGTGCAGTCATGTGCAGTCCAGGTTTTCCTGTTTTGTGCAAGGTCTGAGGGTGATTTGAAAAGGAGTCGTCAGATTTGCACAACCCATCTTCAGTGTCTGTTCAATCAGACCACACAACCCCTGGGTGCTTGAGAGCCATAGTGGCATCTTGGTTGGAACCATCCTCTATAAACTCCTCAGACAAATGCACTATTAGAAACCCCTTCTTATTCCCCTTGAACCAGATCTACTAAGCTGTTTTCTCTAGTGCAAAATGCACCACGGTAATAACGAGCTGTACAATTTATGAAAATAACAGAAAAAGGAAAGAGCAAAGAAAAAAGGAAAGTCAAACAGAGAGAAGCTGAAAGGTCAGAGAGAAAGAAAAAGAAAAAAAATGTCAGGAGAGGACAGAAAGGGTTAGCATGCCATATAAAACCTATTGGTGAGCCACCCAGTATGTACCTAACTGTATCTAATTTAGGAATGACATTCCTAGTCAGGGCCGAATTTAAGGGGGGGCAAATGGGACATTTGTCCAGGGCCCTGGGCTGCGAGGGGGCCCACAGGCCAGGTTAAAATAAATAAATGAATAAATAAAAATCGCTGTTTTAAAGTTTGAAATTCAATTCACTTGCGCCGTTATCATGCTAGCTAAACACTGGCGTCTCTTACTGGCCACGCACATGCAGTAAGACGGCGAGAGAGATAGCGTGCATGCAAGAGAGATGAACAGAAAGCACCTGTGCAGCGAAATTTAAAAAAAGGAAAAGCAAGATAGTGAAAGATGCCTGCTGGAAAAACAAATCCAGAGACTTTCACATTTCGGTTTTAAATCCCGTAAAGATAAAGTAACGACAAGAAATGAACCTGATTACCCAGTCGACAAGGGTTTTAGCGACGTTACTGGTCCTATTGACGGGCCTGAAGAATTGAAAAGTAATGAAGAAGGAGTCAGACCCAGTCAGTGGCAGAGCAATAGCAGGTGCAACTGCACTCGGGCCCACGCACTCAGAGGGCCCTGGAGGGGTTCGAAAGTTTTATTTTTTTATTTTTTTAACAATGATACTATCCTTCGCATTTATATTTGCAGATGTTACATATTTGTATAACTGTAGCTGCCGGTGTGCTGTGCCAGTATTTCAGATTGTATCCTCCTTCATTTCAACAGGTATCGCTATTGTCTTAATTATCCAAACTTTTTTCCTCCGGAGGCTGGTACGAGGGACGTCTTCATGGAAGGTTTTGGGGTACTATTCAGCACATTATATTCTGTGTGCACGATTCATCCTGTAGTTTCGAAGGAAGCTGTCAGGTGCTGCTGCGGGCACCAAAATAAACTACAGCAAATCAACACGCCTGTATTTCTGATTTAAAAATAATAATAATAATAATAAACAGTTTCCTATGTGAGACAATTTCTGCAAATGTCTGTGCAGAATTGTGAATTCTGTAATAATTTCTGTGATCGCAGAATTGGGGAATCCTAGTAGGGTTAGTGATTAAATCTTAATTTATGATTAAAAGTAGTGTAGTGGTGGATGTAAAGATGTACACAAAATAAAATAAAGTAGGTGAGTAGAAAACATTCTTATTACGTTCTGTACTTCTAAACTAAAAGTATGGTTAAAATAAATACAAATCTGTGATCACTAATTAGTGGGGCTTGCGAAGCAAGAGTCCCTACTTTAAATCTTCGACATACTTCTTCTTCTTCTCATTCTTTGGCACGCTACTCCTCTTACACCATTTAAGCTAGAAACGCCGTTCAAACTTTAAAACGTGTAGACCGGTCTGAAATAGTGTGTAACTTTTTGATATCTTTTATACTTTTTAAACTATTAAGCTTTTTGTCCTTTTTTGTCCATCTTCATTCACTTTAATGGGACTTTTTTCAACATTCTAAAGCTCCCCATTGTTTAAAAACTCTCAGACTTCCAACATTCTATTTACTGTAAACGACGTAATTTTTGACACAAATCAGCTACTTTGACCACTTTCCCAACAAATAAATCAAATCTGAAATCCAAACAGAAATAACTTTTACCAATCAAGAGGTACACCTATTTTAGTAACTGCGCCAACTAATTTTTCTCTAACTTTTTATAAACAACTGAAATTTTGACCACTTTCCCAACAAGCTAGACAAAAAAGTTAGAGTGTATGAAATCTTCCTCTACTTCTCTGCTATTCAAATATGAAATCAAAACAGGAATGACATCTACCAATCAAGATGTACAGCTGTTTTAGTAACCGCATCAACTTCTTTCAGTAGTCTACTTCCCACTGTTGAATTAACTGTCATAGAACTTTGAGAAATTTCAAATTCTAGCACATTCTAAGCATGAGACAATTAGTAAACAATGTGACTTTTGACACAAATCAGCTACTTTGATCACTTTCCCAATAAAGCAAGACCCACAACTTTACTTGTAAAGTTACCATCTAGTTGTAAATATACTATTTTATTGGAGTGGCACTTTAGTGTGTTATCATTAGCTGTGGTAGATTAGTAGATTTTGCAATTATCAAAATCGGGTGGGAGGTTAATTATTATTATTTTGGTACTATGAATTTTAGCTGTTTTCTTTTTGTTATTATAACTATGTATTGGTTCAGAGGGAATAATTGCATTATGTCTGAGGAGATAACTTTAAGTTATTTAAACTGTCAATTGCAAATTGCTCCCTTCTGTAAATGTTATATTTGTATTTTCTTGTTCGATTTCTGTGTTTGTTTATTTATTTTCTTCCTTTCTATACACCTGCCCAGGGACTGCCAAAGACAATTAGCTCATAGCTAAGTCTGGGTGCAATACATCTTATGACATGTCATAAATGTAAAACATTGTACGTTGTCCCTGTCAAATAAATACATAAATAATAAATAAATGTGTGGACGAACCGCTTTGCATATACTGGACAGAGGACAGAAGTCATTGCCAGAATCGGTGTGACAAGTATGTTGCGTCCGAGAGAAAAAAAAAGAAAAGGGGGGTTGGGGGTTGGGGGTTGGGGGTTGGGGGGGGGGGGTCTGTTCTGGTTTCTTGTCTTGGGGCCCATGATACCTAAATCCGGCCCTGTTCCTAGTCCAGACATATGAGGATGGGATAGATTGCTTCCAGTTTAGCAGGATTAGCAGTCCTACAAAGCTGTGAAGGCCAGGGTGTCCAAATGTATTTTGAAGCCTATTTTGAAGTTCAAAAGCAAAGAGGATTTGCTGTGGGGAATAAAACAATTATAATAGAGAAGCAGCACAGTTGCAGGAAGAGCATAACTGTTAATTATTCTCTTTTTTTCATTACCTTTTTTGACTTTGAGTTGCATCAAAATGAAGGGCCCTACATCCTATAATGGTGTAATAGCAAGCAGAAACCAGATATTTAAATGTACATTAAGATAGCATGTTGTTAAGCAAAATTATAAACATTGCCATTGGCTCTGTAGGAGTTAGGAGTTAGGAGGTTGCAGACATGGTACCTTCATCCCCCCCTCCTGTGCTGGGCCAAACGTACCCCCAGAAGCCTCCATTGTAAATGCTGTTTTTCAGAACTGTTCAAGGGGCTGAGCTTTGTGTCTAACAACTAACTATAGATGAAGTGCACATCTACCTCATTTGCTAACATGCACTGTATTTTCAATGAGTAAAAATAAATAAAAATGAACTGTTACGTTTAGAAGTATGTTGTGTAGATGTAGCTGTTACTTCAGTTTTCAATCAGTTCCTACAACAGATATTGTGAAATTTTAAATGTGTTATTCCATCCCAAATAAAAAGTAGAAAGTTATTTTTTTTCTAAACAAAATAACAAAACATCTACTACTTTGATTTCAGTGTTCTGAATAGTTGCCAAGATTTCTATTTGGGTATGGACCCTATGACCACTCTTCCTAAAGTTCATGTTTCTACATTGCTTGTGTTTCAGACTAGGTTATGTGAATCATGCAGAGGAACTAGCCACCAGGTTCCTCCAGTGCTTCCCAAAGAACAGACTGTCAGCACTGGCAGCCATGAACCACGAGTACTTCAGTGATCTTCCCCCACGGCTCTGGGAGCTGTCAGACAGTGAGTGCCTTTTTATTTTGCTTCATTACATGAGAGACAAAACAAAATTTTGTTCAGCTAGTGAAAGCATCTTATTTTTGAAGTTACCGGAGCTTCTGGGTAAAAAACAAAATAATAAAATAAAATAAAATCTGATGGAAACATATACCATATCAGTATCTGAAACCTGACGTATGTTTTTAAAACAGTGATCTACTATATGTTATCAATACTAGAAAAGACAATTTCCTGCCATTTAACTTGAAGAGCCAGTTTCTCATATTAGGAGATAAGATCCTCTTTGGTGGTAACTGAGGGTTTTATTTATTTTTGGGTTTAACAACTGCCTAGCTATACTGTGTACTATTATTTTCTCTTTGGGCTGACACATGCTCAGGACTTGGGATCCTATAAGCTTTAGCTCCAGCAGCTATGTCATTATTTACATTTGTAATAGTTGACACAAATGTCATTTTCAAAAGTGATACAATAATTATTCATACTGAACTTTGATGTGCGGCCCCATAATTAAAAAATCTGGTGGCAAATGGTTTAGATTTCCAGTGACAGAAACAGTCATAACAGAATAGGCAGTAGAAACTATTTGATAGACTGTTTAGTGTTTTCAAAGATGGTCTATAAAGAGACCTATTAAAAAATAAAGGCCTATATCTTAGTCAAACAGATGAAGATGTCTTAAACATCAACCCTAAAGGGGCTGTTATATGTTAAGAACGTAGATATCAATTAGAAAAGAGGTATTAAATACGTGTGAAGGAAGGTTATTAGTAGAATAGAAAGTTACCATACATGTAGTAAAGACCCGCTAGAGAACGAGGGAGAGAGAGAAAAACATATATGGAAATATTAATCCATTTGGATCTGTAACACTTACTGCAATGGTATTAATTTGCACTGTACATGGAAACCCAGCATCAGCAATATGGCTGTATGTCTCACTTTGTTTAAAAGGATGAGTAAAACTGTTCACTAGTAGTGACAGCTCTATTCTATCACACTCTATCATTAAGTCTAGCCAGGATTTTGGTAAACCCATGGGCAGAGTGTATTTTGAATACTATACCAGGAGTTTTCAGCTAATATAGGCTTATTACACAGTTGCCACTTAGTTTTGTCAGTCAGTGGTTAAATCCAGATCTGTCGGTGGAGTAAATGCCTCCATATTATCACTCTGCAGCAGGCTGCCAACAGAGAGAGGCTTCTCTGAGTCATTAACAGGCACAATGTATGCAGAACACCAGAGGGGAATTAAAAGCAGGAAAGAAAACACCTCAGGGGTGATAATTTTAATATGAGAATTTAATTTGTAATTTCACAGATTAAGATTTTTCCTGTATTAATCCTTTTATCAGCTCACAGCAGGTTATTTGCACAAGCATAACCATAAGGTGATCTTCGTTGGCAGAAACACATCTTTGCATAACGCTAAACACTGGCAAGCTAAATCCTTTGAAGGGAAGAATGAAGATGAAACACTTTTATTTTTAAATGCAGGATGCACTAAATGCCTGGAGTAAAACTGAGATCTGGAATAGCCCTGATTCTGCAGCAAAAAGATAATTAATTATAATGAGACATGAAACAAAATGTGTTATCCTTGTAATTACCGGACGCTATGTTGTGGTGTTTTTTTTTTTTTTTGGTTGCTTTCAAAGAATGCTAACAGAGGGATGGTTTTGGTGCAGAGTGGTGTGTCATCTTTAGAATGTGAATGTAATCTTGGTATGGGTTTGAGATATCCAAGTTAGTGAATCTAAACTAGAAGAAGAGAACACCAGTTGAGATAACCCAGATATTTCCTACCAATTCCAAGTTGCTCATTAAGTCCCACCAGAAGAAAAATATGTTTTGATCGTAAAATAACTGTCAAACTTATCCAGAATAGTTCATCTCTGAATAATGACAGCTAGGAAGCACATGGAATAATAAGAAACAATGCTCCAATCAGAACAGGTGCATATCAAATTATTCACATAAAACTAAAATATAGGTAGTTCATTGTTTTTGTTTTTTACACCAGAGTACACATCTCGGAGCCCCAACTACCAAATCATGCTCAGCTCTCTCAGATGAGATAGAGCAGACCCACAGGCTGTTTAGGAGCGTGTCAGTCTAAAATAGAAATCCTGTAGATGCATCATTAGGAGTTTGGGGTGTTTGTAATTCAAACTACTGTAGAACTCTACATTCAGGGTCTTTTTTATGGGGCTTCACACCCTACATGACCTCACCTTGAGAGTTCTGCAGCACTGAAATATAAATATTGTTTGAGTGTGTTTTGACCTTGAAAAAGAGTGCTATGCATTTTATTACAAAATAGTAGCAACCACTTATACCGTATGCAATGCTCTGTCAATATCTGTATGCCCACTTCATTTGACAAGTTTTGAACTGACATGCCCGTTATTCTATGAAACAATAGTTAACATCAAGTTAATTCCCAATATAAGGCACATTTTTTTATTATTAATTGCTAGGGATAATGTCTGTAGTCATATTAAGGAATCAACACGGAAATGGGTCGACATAGTGATTTGTCACTCCAGGTTTTTTTTTTTCTTTCATATATGGAAAACCAAGAACCAACCCATGTTTTTTTTTTCTTCTGAATATTAGTTTGATGGACTAGGGCTATCATAAAAAAGATTCTGATACTTCAGGTGTCATCTAATTTTGATAAAACACATTGATCACAATTACATATATCCACTTATAGCAGCAAAAATATGTTTTATAAAAATAAAACATATTTTTCATTTTAAATCTATTTCTAAGTACAGTAATCTGTCGTGTATCCGCCCGTCACATATCCACCCTAACCATTTATCTGCCATGATCAAGCTCTTGAGCAATGTTAGTTTATTATTGAACAGAGAAGATTAGTTCAGATATTGTAGATCCTACCAAAGTTTTCGTACACTGTGTTGTATGTGCTCCGTGCGCTACTATTGCTGGTAGTGTCACATGAGCTATTTAGTGTGTTGAGATGTAAATGAATCCTGTTCGCCTGCAGGGTGTATCAACTTCAACCTCTGTCTTGATCTCCTGCCTGTCACTCAGCAGTGAATGCACGCATCAGCACGGCAGACAGCTACCCTGTCACAAGCATTAATACCCTGTATCTTTCTAAACAAGGGATTTAGGGGCTCCCTCATAAAAGCTGAATCTCAAAACAATAATTGTGTGACTACAGTAATTGTTACAGCTGTGTATAATGGTATTTATAACAGGATTCATGTTATCTGCCCTTACTCTGGTCCCACTGCAGTCAGATATGTGACGGATTACTGTACAGTCTTCAGTTGTGTGATTTATATGAAGTTATTACGTTGTGTGTAGGGGGTCTTGTTGCAGTTTGGGTGAAAGGACTGTGAAACAAAGTGTTTCAGGCTGCTCATACTGTGTGAAATGATACAACAAGATACCCTACACACGATGTATTAACTTCATATAAATCACACAACTGAAGATTGTACTTAGAAACAGATTTAAAATGAACATTTTTATTTTTATTTTTGTAAAACATATTTTTGCTGCTATAAGTTGATATATGTAATTGTGATCAATGTGGCTTATCCAATTAGATATGACACTTGAAGTATCAGAATCTCTTTTATGATAGCTCTAATTTTCTATTAACAACCATGCTGCAGGGTGTATATTACTAATGTACCTGTTTTGTTGGTCCAAAAAGGGTATCGTGCAACCCATTTGTCTTATATGTGTTATGGATATAACTGATCAAATACATTACAGTGAAATGGTATATGATCTATATTAGAGTGAATACATTAGTGTAAGTGAACAGAATGACTTTTTCATTTTCTTTCCCCAGTGTCCTCTGTTTTCACTGTTCACGATGTCAAGTTACAACCTGAAACAGGAGACGGCATAAAGGTTTGTGGGAAAACCAACAGTCACAGTAAAGGTTCATCCAACAACCAACACTGACAGGACACCATATTCCACAGAGCAGGAATTCAGGTAAGAATGTTTTTTAATAGCAATTTATTAACGACAAATTCATTTTAAATTCCTTTCTAAACCTAATTGTTGGTTTCATACTATGTAATAAATTATTACGCCTTTGCACGGTTTATAAATGTATTCTTTTATGGCATGAATTCTGTTTTTACAAATGTGATTTCAAGAATCAATGTAGGGGTTTAGTGAGAGGCAGTGTGTTGTTTACAGCACGATTTACTGGCTAATCTCTTATCCTTGGGTGTATCCCTGCAGGCATCCCTTCAGTGGAGTCTTTAATGTGTCTGATGGTGGAACCAGTCAATTGCAATTCTAAAGTAAACCTACATTTGTTTATCTGTACAAATCCTCATTGCCAATCATTAAGGTTTTTCTGAGACAGGTTGTTTCGATTTGTAAATAAACAAATTCAGCAAAGCAGATTAAGCTCACTGTAGCTAAATAACACACCAGCTGTCCCAAAGCCATCGGTTTTTGTGGTTTGTTCCCCCCACCCAACAGTTGCAGGGAGTTTCTATTTGTATATTAGGTGTAAGATGAAGGGGGAAAAAAAAAGATTTGTTGTTGACAGCACCTTTGCTTTCTGTCAAATTCTCTGTGTTCTATTCAGGAAAATGGGGGTCATTTTAATTTAGTATATAATGGAGATTTCAACATGCAGCTGCAAATCATTTGGGGTTTTAGAGTCCAGTAATAATGGCACTGAGTGAAATTAAAATGACTACATTAAGGTGAGGATTACATTTTAAATGACTGGCAGGTGTACAAAGACATTTGCAGGGTCTTTTTAAGACTGTGGGGGTATTCATGAAGATCCCCCCTCCCCCTACAGTATTGCCGGGGGCCCCTACTGTGTTAATGTTCAAATCAAGTATTTAAAGAGAAAGCTTCACCCTATTTAAAGTGATTATGGCTTATTTATTTATTTATTTATTTTAGAAAGACGGGTTCAGGGTCATGTTGCCACTGCTGTATAAAAGAGTATGCCAGAAACTGTGTTTTTGGTTGCGGGGCAGCGCACCATTCTTTTGTCACGTACATTAATAGGCTCAGTCAAAGTAAATAAATTGTGACCAAAAGTGAAAACATATTCGAGACTATAAAACTTGAACTGCGGAATATATATTTGGAAGAACTAGGTGGAAAGCTTGTTTGCTGGAACATCACACCGTCAACATGAAATCAAAATGTCACTTGAAATGGCAATCCTTTTACTAATAATATGAAGAATTTCTGTAAGAATAGGAATTTGTCAGCCTCTTTTTTTACTGTGAATAGAGATTTTCTTAGTAAATTCTACACAATGGTCTGGATTTATTAGCGTGTTTTGCATTACTGTGTCACAGTACAATGCAGTAACCACTGGCACATTTATTTCAAGACAAGTTGTTTGGATGGAGTTGCTTTGGCTTGCTTTAGAACTCTGTATTGAAGTTTGGAAACTAACAAATCTCAGGCCATTTTTTGTAATGAGTAGCCAACAGATCTTTTGTAGTTTTATTAGGAAATTAATGTTTTGGCTGTAATGCAAAATATATTATTGAACACATTGTATTGGTTACTTTATGCTAACATCGGTTGGCCAGGGTGTCCTCGGCTCACCGCGCACCAGCGACCCCTATAGTCTGGCCGGGCGCCTGCAGGCTTGCCTGTAAGCTGCCCAGAGCTGCGTCGTCCTCTGAGGTGGCTGCATGGTGGGTCTGCAGTATGAAAAGAAGCGGTCGGCTGACGGCACACGCTTCAGAGGACAGCGTGTGTTCATCTTCGCCGCTCCTGAGTCAGCGGAGGGTGGTAGAGGTGGGCTGAGCCTAAAAAATAATTGGCTATTCTAAATTGGGAGACAATTTATAAAAAAAAATAATTGGCGACTACTAAATTAAATTAAAGACTCATGGTACTGTCAGAATGCTCCCACGGTCTGGAAGAAAGAAGGTTCTTTCACCAAGAACAAGTAGAAGAATTGTGAGGAAGGTTAATAACAATCTGAGATTGACTGCCAAAGATATTCAAAGTGAATTGGCTGCAAGTGTGACTGGGGTTTCCATTTCAACCATAGGTCGAGTATTGCATGGTGAAGGTCTCAATGCTCGCAAGACAAGGAAAAGGCCACTCTTAGGAAAACGTCACAAGGACAATCGCTTAAAGTTTACAAAATGATGGATATGAGTTCTGGTCAAAGGTTTTGTGGAGTGATAAAACAAAAGTCGAGCATATATAATGCTGCATGTATTGTACAGTATCAACAATTGTATACCTAATTACCAATATACAGTAAATCAATTATTTTGTCGATGTCAGGCACTGAACTGTCCACTTCCAGAGTAAAGAAGCGCTCAGGTCAACATATTGTCCACTCAGAGCCCCTGACTTGGAGGATTCATATTTAAATTGTTTTTTGTAGAAGACTTTGAATAAACTGATGGCTTCAATTATCAACACTGATATGATGTTTCTTTTTTTAACAAGCATGGGAAAAGAAAGAAATGTAACCTACTGCAAGTATTACAGCAAAGTCAGATTCCAAAAAAAAGGAAAGGAAAATCACTGAATGCTTTATAATAAGATGATGGGCTGCCAGGGACTTTTAAATAATAGAGTTAGTGTGGTAATTAATTGAATATTTATACCCTTCTCTGTCCATGGAATGCCAGACGTCTATCTCTAGAGGAGTTTGAAATGCATGGGATTGAATCTATCAGGGCCTATGTGCGTTTTATTGTATTATTTATATCAGCGCTACAGCCAAATAGGGTTTACAGAAACATTCCCAGCAGACTGCCTTTGTGCCCTGCTGCTGCTTTCAGAAGGGCTTGTATGAAGCTCATATAAAGGGCTGTCTGAGTTGAAGTGGGCTGATAGCCTAGGAAGATGCATGAATGCACCGAGGACAATGTCATAATAACAATGACTGGAGTGAGGGGAGGTAGCTGAAAGATGGCCCTATTTCACTCTGGCTGGTCAGCTCTCATTTCAAGACTATTCTTTATCTGCAGAAATTAAATGGTTAAAAAAAAGGACGTTTTCCAATAGCTTAAACAAATCAAAGGCTTTTGTGCAGCAACACAGCCTGTCATTTGTAGAAATGGATGCCTGTATTTGCAAAACAAAACAGCTCTGTGTGTGTGGAGGTTGGGGGCATTATAGCTTGTTATTTTCAGATATACTAGGGTAGCTCTTAGAATTATGAATATCCAATTAAAGATTAATTAAGCTGTTTATTCATTGGCATGTATTCAGGGAAAGCAAAATCATATTGTATACTAGCATGATTATCCCACTAATTTTGATTCAGATGCAGTGTACAAATAAGACAACTCTTATTATAACTTTTGCATATTTGGGCATTTAGCTTTAACCATATCAGTCATACTGTTATTATAATTTTGTATTAGATTTTTAATCAGTATTGTTACAGGGCAACATGGTTATGTTGCAGCTGTTGGGGAAGCTTCAAACCAGGACCATACTCCCCAAAGCTTAGGCCCTGGTTTGGCACACTACAGTATATTGGATATGCCCGTTTTTAGTTAAAACCCATAGAAACCTGGTTCTTCATGTGCAAGCCAGCTTCTTTATCTGAAAAAGCACACTCAACAGCAAGCTGTCTGCCTTGCTACAGCAGCCATCCCCTGTTCTCCAGTCTCTATCAGGAGCTGCGGCCTGCACCCCACCCACTGCACTTGCTACCTCTATGCCAGCACCATCTTTATTATTATTATTATTATTATTATGTATTTCTTAGCAGACACCCTTATCCAGGGCGACTTACAAGATATCACATTATTTTTACATACAATTACCCATTTATACAGTTGTTTTTTTTTTTTTTTACTGGAGCAATCTAGGTAAAGTACTTTGCTCAAGGGTACAGCAGCAGTGGCTCCCACCGGGGATTGAACCCACGACCCTCCGGTCAAGAGTCCAGAGCCCTAACCACTACTCCACACTGCTGCCCATCTCCAGCTGTGTGCTCTCCAGCAGCTGTGTCTAAAAATGTTGAAAATCAAAGGAGAAAAAACAAAAGACCTCACAGAATTCATGGTTAATAAACACGGGAAGGTATTTATTTGCACATTATGGTGTAAAACATTTTAACACATGCTCCTTGTGGAATTATATACTGTGCTGGACAATGTAAGTATAGAGATTTATGCAATGCATTTTTTTTTTGTTACATTTTGTATCTATCAGACCGACGTCGTCTCGCTTTCGTAAATATTGTCACTTGCTTTGAAAGGGAGATGCGGCATTTTTGTGCCTAACCCCTGAAAAAGTTGTCAATGTTTTTTTTTTTGTTCTTGCATTTCTAACCATTGTAATCGCTGTCTGGAGCTCTGCATTATAATTTCTCATTTCTCTGTGCTTCAGTGGTAAAAACAGATTGATACAAGATGGTGAGATTGACAGAGCATTGTGTTTTGAGGAATCATATCGTCATAAAGAACTGTCGGCGCGTACCAGTAGCACGCCTGTCAAATACCAGTAAAGGTTCGCATACCACAGGTTGAAAACCACTGGTCTAGCCGGTCAAGTGGAGTGGCTCCACTACAACAGGTCGCATAGAAAAAAGGGATTTAGCAAAAAGGGATTCGAATCCTGAAAATGGATTTGGGTGACATTATGACAACCGGGTTTTACAGCTGTCCAATCATTAATGAGCAGAGGCGGGACATAAATATGCTTGGGTAGGGTGTGTAACTATGGTGTGTAAGCATAGCTGAATTTAAACAACAAAAAAAACATTTTGCACCATGTTGCTTATTTTAGAGACAGTTATTGATAATTATATTGAGAACTTCAATATTTCAAGTTGCTTTGTACAAAAAAAAAATGTCATAAGACAACAGAGACATTGTAGTCGATTTGGATACGAATCAATTCTCACGAACTTTCTCTGAAAAAATGGAGGTACAATATGCAGCAGAAATACCTGAACTGATGAAAGCACCAATTCTTCAAATAGATGCAATTATGTGGAATTACTGTCTCTAATTTCTGACTACAACAGCATGTTAAGCAATCACTTGTCAATAGCCACGGTATTCTCGGGTACCTGTAACAAGGTTCTGAACAGCTTAATCTCTTCGCCTCAGGTTCTGCCAGATGCAAAAGTATAAGAAGGAAGCCAAGTATGTAGCTATGTAAACAACCGATGTTCTGCGAAAAATTATTACTAAAATAATAATAAAAATGCTTTTAAAAAGATCAAATTACCATTGGGCTTTTTTCTTTTCTTTTTTTTTTTTTTTTAGATTCTGCTGATTTTTTAGTATTACTATGCAGGACAGCCACAATATATTGTTACCTTTATTAAAAATGTGCACAGATTAATCTACCGATATTTTTTTAAATCTACCAATTACTCAACTAATACACATAAATTAACCGATCAAAAATTGTAATCGATTGACAGCCCTAATTATGTACAGTACTGTGCAAAAGTTTTAGGCAGGTGTGAAAAAATGCTGTAAAGTAAGAATGCTTTCAAAAATAGACATGTTAATAGATTATATTTATCAATTAACTAAATGCAAAGTGAGTGAACAGAAGAAAAATCTAAATCAAATCCATATTTGGTGTGACCACCCTTTGCCTTCAAAACAGCATCAATTCTTCTAGGTACACTTGCACAAAGTCAAGGATTTTGTAGGCATATAGTCAGGTGTATGATTAAACAATTATACCAAACAGGTGCTAATGATCATCAATTCAATATGTAGGTTGAAACACAATCATTAACTGAAACAGAAACAGCTGTGTAGGAGGAATAAAACTGGGTGAGGAACAGCCAAACTCAGCTAACAAGGTGAGTTTGCTGAAGACAGTTTACTGTCAAAAGTCATACACCATGGCAAGACTGAGCACAGCAACAAGACACAAGGTAGTTATACTGCATCAGCAAGGTCTCTCCCAGGCAGAAATTTCAAGGCAGACAGGGGTTTCCAGATGTGCTGTCCAAGCTCTTTTGAAGAAGCACAAAGAAACGGGCAAAGTTGAGGACCGTAGACGCAGTGGTCGGCCAAGGAAACTTACTGCAGCAGATGAAAGACACATCATGCTTAGTTCCCTTCGCAATCGGAAGATGTCGAGCAGTGCCATCAGCTCAGAATTGGCAGAAAACAGTGGGACCCTGGTACACCCATCTACTGTCCGGAGAAGTCTGGTCAGAAGTGGCCTTCATGGAAGACTTGCGGCCAAAAAGCCATACCTCCGACGTGGAAACAAGGCCAAGCGACTCAACTATGCACGAAAACACAGGAACTGGGGTGCAGAAAAATGGCAGCAGGTGCTCTGGACTGATGAGTCAAAATTTGAAATATTTGGCTGTAGCAGAAGGCAGTTTGTTCGCCAAAGGGCTGGAGAGCGGTACACGAATGAGTGTCTGCAGGCAACAGTGATGCATGGTGGAGGTTCCTTGCAAGTTTGGGGCTGCATTTCTGCAAATGGAGTTGGGGATTTGGTCAGAATTAATGGTCTCCTCAATGCTGAGAAGTACAGGCAGATACTTATCCATCATGCAATACCATCAGGGAGGCATCTGATTGGCCCCAAATTTATTCTGCAGCATGACAACGACCCCAAACATACAGCGAAAGTCATTAAGAACTATCTTCAGCGTAAAGAAGAACAAGGAGTCCTGGAAGTGATGGTATGGCCCCCACAGAGCCCTGATCTCAACATCATCGAGTCTGTCTGGGATTACATGAAGAGAGAGAAGCAACTGAGGCTGCCTAAATCCACAGAAGAACTGTGGTTAGTTCTCCAAGATGTTTGGGCCAACCTACCTGCCGAGTTCCTTCAAAAACTGTGTGCAAGAGTACCTAGAAGAATTGATGCTGTTTTGAAGGCAAAGGGTGGTCACACCAAATATTGATTTGATGTAGATTTTTCTTCTGTTCACTCACTTTGCATTTTGTTAACTGATAAATATAAACTATTAACATGTCTATTTTTGAAAGCATTCTTACTTTACAGCATTTTTTCACACCTGCCTAAAACTTTTGCACAGTACTGTATATGTGTATATAAGTAAGTGCTTGGAAATTCTGGTCTGTGATTGCTTAAAATCTCATCATAGGAGCATGTGGCAGTATGACCCCGCCTTGTGCGTATTGTTTGTTTATATGTTGCATGTAGTGTGTTAAATGTTGGTGTATGGTACACGGGATATAAATGGGTCTGCGTAGCACGAGTGATAAAATGTATATTTGTATTTAGCCGCGAGGTTTGCTCATCACTTCACGTGCTGATTAAAATGTAATACTATGTGAGCACGGGGAAGGACACGTAATTAATCCATGTGCAGTTGTACCGAGATTCTAATTGAATGATTGATTAGCAATCGAGTCTCGGTACAACTGCATAAAAGATGCACATTGTCACTCAGTCGGGGTTGGGTACAGAGAGGAGGTACGGGGAGATAGAGAGGGGACAATAACAATTGCTAAAATGTGCTGGATTAGCCAGCACGACACTTACTTGTTTGTCTGTCTGGTTTGTTTGGCCCTTGTGCCCGTTTGTTTTGTGTGTTTTGTTCAACTCTTTTATTTTGAATTATTATTTAATAAAGAAACCGAGCACCTTCAGGTCTCGGTTTTAACCCGCAGCTGCTGTGTATTTGCGTCTTCTTCCGGGTGTGACATCACCACTGCAGCCATCCTGCACACAGAGCAATAAAGTGCTGAACGGTGATTCTGTGACCTATTACAAAACTACTACAAAAGAAAGAAAAAAACTTGCAGTATGAACTTCAAAAATATTTTTTGTTATTTATTTCTGTTATTTAGTTATTTACTTATGCGTATCAGCTATATTTAAACAAAATACTGTAAAGCCATAAATATTTGTGACCAAAATATTTGGCGAATCACACCTATAAAACCTATTTTGCTCCAGAAATGTTGACGACCTGTTGCACTGGTAGTAGTATGTTACTTCATTATATGTACAGCACTAAGATATTCATGCCAAAAATATTTATGGCTTTACAGTATATAAAGTCATATTTACTATCCAACCTTGCCTCTCTTATTATTTTGACCGACTCATATATTAAATATGTACTGCAGCTAATAGTGGAAAATTAAATGCCCCTCAGAAAGACTATTGTTACCTCTAGGGTGCAGTGCCCTCAGCCTGAGGCTTCGGGCATTATAGCTAAGGCCCTGTGTAAATCACAATTTCACGGACTGCGCAGAAATCGTGAAATTAGCCCAATACCGCAATTTATTCAATAGTCTTAAGAAATAAAAAATAATTATTTGTATTTCATACAAAAAAATCACATTAACTAAACGGTACAGCTCTGCTGTGTGACTGTTTACTATTCGCCATGCACTTAGTGCTGTGCAGTGATTGTCATGTGAATATATGCAATCTAGATGGGAAATGAAAGTACTACACACTGTAAACAAGAACATGGATTTATCTAAAAAGGCTAAAAATGTGTCTGCAGCAGATCGCGTAAAGCAGTATCGAGCAGGAGTTTTACACAGTGATGGAGGTAAGCTCTTCTGTACGTCCTGCAATGTTACTGAACATCACTACCGAAAATCGTCTGTTGACAGGCTGTGTCAGAGAGCGAAGGTATTTGAGCTGTAAATCTCCCTCGACGGGCAGACTCGCCGGTAGCAGGAAGTCGGGCATCTTGGGGGAAGTGCGTAACTGCAAGTGCTCTAAATAACTCTATTACGATCGGCTACAAGTCAGGCAGCGATTGGATAAACCCTGGCGCTCCGGGCTGATTGCAGGGAGGAGTTTGGTGGTACAAAGAGTACGACCTCTTACGCTGAGACATGACTCCCAGCCGGAGCCTATACGTGTTTTGTTTGTGATTGATTGTGTTTATTTGTTGCAGAGGAGTACTGAGAAAATCAGGAGCTGACGCCACCGAGCCAGCACTTAACCCTGATCACTTTCCCACAGCACAGCACAGCACAGCACAGCACAGTACAGACACCGACACCACTTTCCCCCCGGGATTTAAGGAGCATAATTTTGTGCACGAAGGACTGTGGTTTAGGAGTGTCTTTTCTTTGGGACTGCAGCCTACCGTATTGTATTCCCAGAGTACCAGCGACCTGCAGGAGACCACGCGTGATGGCTCAGCAGCTGGTGGATCAAGTGACCCGGTGGCTCTGCCCTGGCACCCGTACAGCAGAGGAGGTTACAGAACTGGTGACCATCGAGCAGTTCATACTGGTGCTGGGGCCTGAGGCACGCAACTGGGTCAGTAGACACTGTTCCAACACACTGGATGGAGCCTTCCAGTTGGCCGAAAGCTATGAGGACCATGGCCGCTCCACTTCCTGCTCTGATACCTGCCACACCAACGCCAGCGCCACCCTCCATCAGACCCAGTACATTGGTGGTCATGTGGGTCGGTGGTCATCCTCTGTATCCATGAAGATAACAAGGACTACCCCCTCAATTAGATGTGACGATTGGTCATCATACCTGCTGCGTAATCGTGGCTGTGACAGAAAGGTCTATTCAGTCTATCGAGGGGAAGGAAGTGGATGGCAGCCAGTTGCTCACATATCCTCACCATATTGTATTTGGGCGTTTGCTGTATAGAGTATCCCAAGCCATGAGCACAGGGCAGACTGTAAAACAATTACTTGTTCCCCAGCCTTTTCAGAGTGAGATCATGCAGTTGGCTCCCAATGTCCCGTGTTCAGGGACATCTGGTAGCGAAAAGACTCAGGAACGAATATTGGCTCGATTTTACTGGGCGAGAGTGTATAGTGAGGTGACGAGATATGTGGCAGCATGCCCGGAATGCCAGCAAGTAGCACCGAGGGCGGATTTGCCCGGCCCCACTGGTCCCACTGCCCCTGATTTAATATCCCCTTTGAATGCATTGCTATGGATATAGTGGGCCCATTGAGCCAGTCTGACTCTGGATATATGCATATTTTAGTAGTGGTGCTGGTATAGGGGTAACTGTTTGGTTTTGTTTTGTTTAGTACAATTAAAATACGAAGAGTTTTTGGAAACGAATTACTGTGTGGCACTTCACTTATTCACTGCACCTCTCATCATCTTGTCACACAGGCATTTAGATTCACATATTCACCGAAAGAGAAAGGCGGAAATCCAGAGCAGTACCGTGACTGCTTTACTTGCAAAGAAACAAAAAACGGTGACTTCCATGTTCCAAAAGTCCACTGAAAACCGTGAAGCCTGAAACACATTACATTTTGACCTGACAAGAAGCGTTTGTTCACTCAAATATCCCTCTTGAAAAGTTGGACAACCAAAAGTTACGTAAGTTCTTCAGACTGAGTGTAGCAAATGGTGGAGCGATTCCTTCATCAGCCCAGCTGAGACGTGAATGCTTACCTAAAGTTGCCGAGTATCACAAGCAGGAGATTATGGAATTAGTAAAACAGTCTGTTTGCTTGTCAGTGGTCACTAACGAGTCGACTAATGCCCCAAATCAGTCTGTTACACATTGTATTTGTTTTGTAAGGCCTAAATGATGAACATGCATCTAATGTAGAACGGAAAGCTGTCCTTGCAGATACACTTTACCTACAGGCTGTTAATTACAACGCTGCTTCACAAGCTATTGTAAAGTGCTTGAATAACTTAATTTAGCTTGAATAAACATTACTTTTGATGATATCAGTTCATTTATCTCTCTGTTTGCTGTTTTAAAAAAAAGAAATCTGTACACATAATTTATAAAATAGTTATGTGCACAGTCAGTGTAATACTAT
Source organism: Acipenser ruthenus (assembly GCF_902713425.1). Classification (NCBI taxonomy): domain Eukaryota; kingdom Metazoa; phylum Chordata; class Actinopteri; order Acipenseriformes; family Acipenseridae; genus Acipenser; species Acipenser ruthenus. The sequence continues at coordinate 49,661,444 of NC_081192.1, forward strand.
ACTTTACCCTAGTGACACTGCCGTGAATTAAAAAACTAATTTGGTGATTTTCACACAGCCTTAATTATAGCTCCCTGTCAGTAACAATAGTCTTCCCATGGGTCAATAATTTTCCACTATAGCCCTCCTCTCCAGTCCATATTTACTATATATATATATATAGTGTCTATAGTAAGTATTCACCCCCCTTGGACTTTTTCAGTTTGTAGTGTTACAACCTGAAATCTTGATGCATTTAAATGGGATTGTTTTTCCTTTGATTTACACAACCTACTCAACACTTTGAAGAGGCAAGAGAATGTTTATTGTGAAACAGTTAATGAAAAATAAAACAACTGAAATGTCTTGGTTAGATAGGTATTCACCCCCTGAGTCAATACTTGGTAGAACCACCTTTGGCAGCAATTACAGCTGTGAGTCTTTTGAGGTAAGTCTCTACCAGCTTTGCACATCTGGATCGTGCAATAGTCGCCCATTCTTATTGGCAAAATTATTCAAGCTCTGTCAAGTTGGATGGGGATCTTTGGTGGACAGCAATCTTCAAATTTTGCCACAGATTCTCAATCGGATTCCAGTACGGGCTTTGACTGGGCCACTCTAGCACATTCACTTTCTTGTTTTTAAGCCACTCCAGTGTTGCTTTGGCTGTGTGCTTGGGGTCATAGTCCTGCTGAAAGGTGACTCTCCGTCCCAGTCTTAAGTCTTTTGCAGACTGAAGCAGGTTTTCCTCTAGAATTTCCCTGTATTTGGCTCCATCCATTCTGCCCTCAATCCTGACCAGTTTCCCAGTCCCTGCCGATGAAAAGCATCCCCATAACATGATGCTGCCACCACCATGCTTCACCGTGGGGATGGTGTTCTCAGGGTGATGAGCAGTGTTGGCTTTGCGCCACACATAGCGTTTTGCGCTAAGGCCAAAAAGTTCAATTTTGGTCTCATCAGACCAGAGAACCTTTTTCCACATGTTTGCTGTGTCTCCCACATGCCTTTTGGCAAAACCCAACAGGATTTGATATGGGTTTTTTCAGCAATGGCTTTCTTCTCGCCACTCTTCCATAAAGTCCAGCTTTGTGGTGCGTCCGGGTTATAGTTGTCCCATGGACGGTTTCTCCCATGTCAGCTGTGGATCTCTCCAACTCCTTCAGAGTTACCATTGGCCTCTTGGTTGCTTCTCTGACTAATGCCCTCATTACCTGTTCACTGAGTTTTGGTGGACGGCCTTCTCTAGGCAGAGTCGCAGTTGTGCCATATTCTTTCCATTTTTTAATAATGGATTTAACGGTGATCCGGGGGATGTTCAAAGTTTGGGATATTTTTTTATAACCCAACCCTGATTGGTGCTTCTCCAGAACTTTATCCCGGACTTGTTTTGTTAGCTCCTTGGTCATCATGATGCTGTTTGTTTAGATATGCTCTCTAACAAACTCTTCCAGAAACAGGTGTATTTAATCTGAGATCATGTGACACTTTAATTGCACACAGGTGGACTCCATTCAACTAATTATGTGACTTCTGAAGGCAATTGGTTGCACCAGAGCTTATTTAGGGGTGTCACAGCAAAGGGGGTGAATACTTATGCAATCAAGACTTTTCAGTTTTTTATTTGTAAATAATTTTGAAAAATATGTAGATTTTTTTCCCCACTTCAACATTTTGTGTAGATCAGTGACAAAAAATCCTAATTAAATCCATTTTAATTCCAGGTTGTAACACTACAAAATGTGGAAAAGTCCAAGGGGGTGAATACTTATGCAAGGCACTGTATATATATATATATATATATATATATATATATATATATATATCAGTGGTGGCTGGTGGGGAGGCAGTGGGGAGGCAGAAAAAAAGCAGAGATCTTGGGATCCCCTTAAGCCACCAGCAGCAAAAGAATCTTATTATTCTGACTGACAGCACTTTTCATATCTTCTTAACGTTTTGCCCCAATTCAAAGCTGTTAAACGCATTTTCTCCAACAGCCAGCAGAAAAAAGAAAACAGTAGTCCACCGTAATTTGTTCTAATAAACTTAAATGTTACACACTGCCAACATTAATATAGCATTTCGATTTCAAGACCACGTCACTTTAACATACTTTGCATAAAGTATTTTCTAAACAAAGTTGTTAAACCATGTGAAAGTCAGACAATAATCAAGCACACCCGATCAACTTAATTTGTTCAACTTAATAAATAGCCAACAAAATAATAAGATACCGTTCTGTACCTACAAAACATATCTGTTTAATATAAAAGAAGTAATTCAGACAAACTTTAGTTCTGGAGCAAGATACATTGCTCAGGTGGCTGATGGAAAACCTCCTTCAAAAAGTAATAAAAACAATTTTAAAAAACAGTTATTTTAATTATAATTAAAAACATTTATTGTCATTTTGCGTACCTTCTGAGCTGATTTATATATAAAAAAAATTCCTGCTGTTTGTCTGTGTGACTGACTGAGATAAGACACAGACAGAGAATTCTCCTCTTCCTTTCGTTGGTGGTTAAACAGTATTTTTCAGTTAAAAAAAAACTGTTTTATACACACACACTAACCTGCTCCAGAAGTTGAAAGTTTAACTTCATAACTGACATGGTCTCTCGATTTGCTGTGACGCTTTATAGCCCGATCCAGATTTTTTTTAATCAATTAAGCCATTCTTTGACCATGCAAGCGCAATTACTGAAAAGTTAAGGGAATAGCAAAATTGTTCAGCCTATATTGAGGCAATGTATTGCTGTTTGGATAGGGTAAATGTAAATAGTAGCCTAGTTTGTTGAAAGGGTTAAGATGTGAATCTGTGTAATGTAGCGAAATGAAAATATGACTAGTTAGGGTTCAAGTCCTGCCTTTTCTTTATAGATATATATATGCATGTTAAAGTTATGTGTGCAAAAGTATGTATGTTCAATGAAAGTGTCATTCATATTAACTACATTTTTTCACATTAAAAATGTGCTTGTTACACATAAATAAAATACATTACATTTTTTAAGTTTGTAATATAAACCCTGTGTGGGAATTGAACCCATGACATGCTTCCAATGCAGCTTGCAATGCAGACACCCTCATTTTCACACCACAAAGTACATTTCACAACATTTGCAAGGAGTATAGTAGTAAAGTTACAGTTTTTAACAAGTAGTGAGACAAACAAGATTTTGTAAATAATGATTATGTATTATCCCAATTACATTGAAAGCTTTTGTAGTGAGTATTTATATAAAAGTGCAATAATGTAGCCTGACTACGCCAGCGTGGACACCTACTCAATAAGTACGGGGGCAATTACCCACCCGCACAGGTTCTTTTGTTCGGCACTGGTATGGTTGTGTGACATCTTAAGACAGGACAAATAAATGGCTAAGTTTAAATTATTTATTTCCAGGCAGTTTACAATAAATACACAAAGCAACTAACATAAAATTATTCAATAACATTATGTAGTATAAAAACAGGAGCTTTGTATATTAAAAGAAAATACAATAAAACAATGTTAAAAGCACAAAAAGAAATATGCAAAGCACTATCTTAAAAACTGCATATTAAAAAAGGCAGGAACTTTGTATATAAAATAAAACAAATAAAAACCACCACTAAAATATAGACAATAACACAAGAGTACACAGATAAAACAGGTAATTATAATCACTTTTCTTGTATAGTTAAAACTGATGCAATCCTTCTACCATATAGGGATTTAATAGTGTGGCGAAGTTTATAAACAAAGTCCAATCTCTAATACAAGCGGCTTCCACGAGACAGGAGATTTAAGGATGGACCGGAATGCCAGCGCAGCCTGGAAATCCTGGTAGTTTCGTTACCTTAAAATGCACAGACCAGTGCATTTTAAGGTAACAGCAGCAGCATCAGTTTCTGTGTATCGCTCCTTACAATTAAAACCAGCCCAATACAACAAACACAAACCTTAAAATGCACAGACCAATAGCAGCAGCATCAGTTTCTGTGTATCACTGCTGCTGTGTTGACGAGACTGATTTTTAAAGCTGTCCCAGATTGATCAACAAGTGAATTACTTAATTAGCAGGTAAGCTGGTTAAAGGGGGTGATTAGTAGTGACAAAAGGTGCAACTACTCCAAAATCAAAACAAACCAGTATACAAAGCAAACGTGAATAAAATAATAACGTGTCCTTTATATAATAAAATATACATATAAGTGCTCAAAAGAAAACGTTTTTAAAATAACTAAACGTGCAAATAATAACAAAGAAAATAAACAACTGCTACTCAAGTGCAGCCTTACAATAAGCTTGATCAGTTCATTTAGTATATTGTAGCGTTTTCATGTTTAGGAAGTAGTGCTCAGGGAGATGGTGTTGAATTCTCAAAATGTTTGTTTTATTTGAAACTACAGAGAATTCCTGTCAGGGCCCGGAATTCACGACACCAAAATAATAACCCTATGTTTTCGTCTCTCCGGTCACAGCTCACACGCTCGCTCAGTCGCACCCCCTTATTATATAACCTCCCATTGTTTCCCGCCACTGTCCGACTCATCAACCAATCACATCCATGCTCTGCATCCCCCGAAAACAGCAGCACACGTTCTCCCCACTCATTCACTCACTCCCCCTTCCCATGCTAAGTAACGGCGTGACCTGTTCCCCTTACAATACATGTAACTAGACTAGACACTCCTGCCCATCCCATCACACTTGGACCTCCCCACCGATTGGTCTCTCGTACACAACAATTAGCGTATCGTTCACCGCGTCTACGTCGTGCTCGCTGATGTCCATCAGGGCAGTCTATGCAGAATCTCGATTCGTCACTGAAGAGGACCTGGCTCCACTGAAGGCGAGTCCACCTAAGGTGTTGTTGGCACCACCTCATCTTGTTGCGATGGTGCACATTGCTGAGCACCGGACCCCTGCTGGTCATCTGGCCTGTAAATGATGACTGTGTAACTGCCTTACAGTTGAACTGATGATGCGTGGATTGTTACGACCTGCAGTATCAGATGCTGTTCGACTGGCAGTGCAAAAACGATCACGAAGATGCTGCATAATGATCTGTCGATCTTGGGCAGGTGTTGTGACTCTTGGTCTCCGTGGCCTGTCATTGACAGAGTGTGTCTGGTTATATTCGTCTCACCAGGTTTGAAATTGCTGGCTGTGAGCACCAAAGATCTAGTCCAGCCTCCAACATCCCGATTGCACGAAGTCGCTGCTCTCTTGACAGACGTGGCATATTGGTGTTTTTCTGTGATTTTCTTTATTGCTTTTATTCAAGCTTGCAGTTCAAGAGCTGAAATCACTCCGATCAACATCCAATCAACTGTCTCACTAATTAGGTGATTAAGTGCATATGTTTCAGTCGTTGTCACTCAAGCATGTCATGGTCAAGGATGAATGATCAAGTGATTAAAAAGAAACCAAAAACATTTTGTCAATGTCCATCATTTACATACCTTATTCTTTTCTGAAAATAAATGTGTCATAATAGTGATACGTTTCTTTTGATGCTCAGTATACAAGTGCTCAATAAACACTGCCATACAGTATTTAATGGCAGTGTTTATATGATTGTGAAAAATGAATTAATAAATATCAAGATAGATAAAGAAAGAAATGTCTATGTATTGATTTATGTATTCATGAATTTCAATATTTATTAATGTTTTACTTTTACGAAATATATAGGCTATCCGTCAGCAAAGCTAATTCTCAGAAAAATGTACATTCCTTTTTGTCCAGTGGGGACCACAAATAGCGTTACTCTCATCAACCAGTATTGAGAGGAACCGTACTGCCTTGCGCCAATAGGGACCACAATGAGCGTTACACTGACAGGAAACCAACATTTTTCAGAGATCAAGAATCTCAGAATGATGATGATGATGATGAAGATGAAAGATAACTAAAAAAATCGCCAAAATATAACAAAGTCCCGAGAATTCTCAGCTGGTTGACTTCATCTTTCAAAATACTGCTTGTCTCAACTAATTGTGCAGCACTGATGTTGACAGTATAACACAACACACTTGCAAACTGAAGGTTATAGTTTCATTCAAATACCAGACCTTTTTTTATATTTCTATTAAAAAAAATGTGCATGCAAATGTTGCATTTTAAAACAAATAATCATTTAATATAAATGATACAGGCGTCACAATAAGTGCATTCCCTAGTATATTTCCATGTTGACAGAACAAGTTAATTGTCATTAAACTCAGATGTCCTGTAATATACATATGTGTGGATAAAAGTGCCTGGGCTCTGTAAAGAAATATGTTGGTAGAAAAAGGAGAAGGACATTTTTACCTTACTTTGGTGACTTATTTCACTAACTGTATGACTTGTGACAGAGGTCGAATAATTCTTGGTGTTAGATCTCTCTCCCAACCTGCAAGGCAGCTGCATAAAGGGAACAGAATACCCTGGACTAAATGACACAACAGTTTATTCCCAGGGTTAGGTGGAAGTCGGCCATTTAGAAAGGGAGCAAAGCTATGGTATACAAACTCAATGACCCGGACGGGGAACGGCGTGGCATCCACGGATTGGAAGAGCGGATGCGCTCGTTGACCAAGGGGTCATGGGTGACGTTATAAAAAGGAGATGTAGTGATGTGATATGTTCCTTTGTGAATGGTTATATTAAAGGACCAGAAGGAGAACCTGTATTGTGAAACGTGAGTGTTTTGTTTGTTTTTATTTGTCGTTAATAGTTTGTAATTATTTGGACGGCTAACACGATCCGGAGCGGTCGCCAAAGGCCAGCACTAAACCCGGATCAACAACACTGCACTTTTGTTTTACACTAAAGGAAGGTATTCACCACGAGCACTGGAGCACTGGAGCACGCACTGTGGACGGGTGTTTGTGTTTGTGTATGTGTTACGTGTGGGTGAACTAAAAACTGGACTGTTATTATTTCGGGGCCAACCTGCGGATTACAAATAAGCAATACACGCCTCTGTATTGCTTCATTACCATTGTTATTATTTACTGCCATCAGGCCATTGGATTTAAAAAACCATTAAACAACATTGCACCTGGATTATAATTGTCTGTCTGTTTATTGATCACCTGCACCGGCACACAGCTAACCACTTTGCCACACAGGTATTAAGTTTTTTTTTCTACATTTCACCTAAGAGTGTCAGGAACTACAAATTAAAAGTGAAATGGTGCTTTTGGCTGATGATTTACTTCTGCTGCACCAATACCCTGAAAACATGTAAACTATCCTTACTGTATAGCGAGTCTCTGGCAGTTCTCGCGCTTCGCTGATAACCTGGCGCAAGGAACTACCGTTCCTCTCAATTATGTTCAGTTTTGTTTCAACAGCACATTTCAAGCTTGTTGCTCCAAAAATTACATTTGAATGGACTGAACCCAAAGTACAGAGATTCTTTTATTTGTGCCTTACTTTTTCCACATTTTACTGTTTTCAGCAGCTTTCAGAGCCTGAAAGAAATTCTCATTAGCTAGCTGCAGAGGCAGCTCTCTCTCTCTCTCTCTCTCTCTCTCTCTCTCTCTCTCTCTCTCTCTCTCTCTCTCTGTTTCTCTGTCTCTCGCACTCGCTCACAGTCTCTCTAAATCTCTCTCTTTCCTTCTCTCTCTCTTTTTCCTTCGTTTTTGCCTGGGGAGTGACTGTGAAGATCTTTTATGGTGGTGATTGACAGGTTAGAGGATTCGATCTGATGAGTTCTTATTTCTGCAGGTCAAGAAGGCTAGTTAGCAGGAGCTGTCGAACAATGCTAGCAGCATTCGAAATGGGATGTGTCATGACTTTGAGGCAGGTGGTGCCCCCTCAGAAACTGGAGTCCCCCAGCTCATTAGCAAGTTACCGGAAGCAAGCTTAACTGGAGGGAGCAGGGGAGGAAAGATAATGCCCAATAGGGAAAATTATTGTGAAAAGGAATTGATTTCATGTATAATTTGTTTATCACTAGAGGGGACAAATGCCATCCTCCTGACATGTGCGGAGGAGGCTTGACTATGAATGAGGTGAATTAGCATAATCTCCTTGCAGAGCTCTTGCAGTTCTGTGAATGCGTGTCTCTCTTAGTAATTATAGATTTGTACAGATCTTGTTTTCATTAATCTAGGTGTTCAATTAAAATATATATACATATGAAAATGAGGAACTGGTTTAATTTGTGTTGGTATATATTATAACCAGCTGGATTATTTCTAACAAGGGCTTGTTTTTAAAGGGTTGCTAGGGATGTATGTATTTATGAAGACATTTTAATGTGTATAAGTAATAAGAACCATCCAGACTGTACTAAAAAGTACCGAATGAAGCTGTGAATATGTTTAAAGAAATTGAAAGCTTGTTCACTTTGTAGTTACACATTATTTTCTCTAAAATAGCAAGTTAATTCCAAGCAGACAGTTTATATTAATCAACTACATAGATTTAAATGAAAGTGTTTTCCCCTGTCAACATGGATATCTGACCATCATTAAAATATTATTGGACAAAGTAATACCAAAATAGATTTTGTTGACTGAAACCAGTGTTTTTTTGTTTTCTTTTTTTAAATCTAACTATGATTAATAAAAGTTAACTAATCTGAGTGGGGAAAATGTGTAAGAAAAAAATGTATCAGCACTAAGATGGCTGAAGTCCTTTCAATCATGACACGGCCATATGGCCTACTCTCTAAACAGAAGCAGAACTGGAAGCAGTTTAAAGCATTGGAATTATTTTCTTTTTATGTGTAAAATTGCTAATATTCTTACAGACATTTATCTGAGCAGTTTAATAGAATACATTCTTCTGCTACTGAAAGAAAGCATATTTGGAAAATCTACAGTACTATTTCCCAACACTTGCCAGAAATATCAACATGTTATCCACCTTATATACATTATAACGATGGTTGATTTCACACAAAGCTTGCACAAGAAACATGTATAAATGCATACAGCTTGCTCAAAATAAAGATGTCAACCCACACACCCCTTTTTACAACTTATGGGTATGTCTAATGAGCAGTGATTCTGGATGTATTCTTTCAGACCCTTTTCCATGAAAACGGCTCTTCTGTATTGAGCAAAGTATTTTCAGAGCAGCTTGGAAAATTCTCAGTTCACAGTATTTAAGTCTCAAGATGATTAAATTCTGATTTATTTTATGGAAATCAGCACTGTAACTAATTTTCTTTTTTAAACCAGTACCCCATTTTACAGGGTGTGTACAGCTCACATAACTAATGCCACACTTCTGGAAGTCCTCTCTTGTCTCATGTGTGAAATGTTTGCACTGCAGTGTTCCTATACTTGCCTATTCTAACCTACATTCCTCCACACTGCCTGAAATGTTACTAGGAAGGGAGCAAAAAGGGAAAAAGCAGGAGAGCTCTTGGTGAATAAAAAAAGAAAAGAAAAAAAGGTTTAGAAGAAAGCCGACATGAATACATCAGTTGTTAGCTTTTAGCACAATTACCATACCTTAGGGAATTTGCAGGGAATAGTTAATTATGTCTAAATGAGCTCTTTAGAACCAGGATCCAACTGTCAGTGCTGTGAAGAATATTGAATTGGAGGGCTGGTCTCCCTGTCAGCCAGTGGGATGGGTCGCTTGAGATGTAGACAGAGAAAAGGTTTTCAGGGAACTCAGAGCACCATTTGCATACTTTTCCTCCAAAAGAAGGGATGGGGGGAGGGTGTTAATCCAAGAAGGAAGATTTGAGCATTGTCAGCCACGGCTTTGTTCAAGGATGAAGAGCGGTAGGAAAGCTATTGAAGAGTCCTGTCTGAAAAGCCTCAGTGTTAGCCTGAGGTTGATCTAGTCCATGGATAGAATGACTGCAGGGCTGCTTTTTATGTTTATTTTTCTAGTTTTCTAGTTTGATAGACTTGACACATTTTGCAGATTGTTCACAATTAAAGCCTTGGCTGCATTGGACAATGTATGATATGGACTACGAATAGCAATTGATTCTTGAACTCACTCACAGGATCACACTGCAGATGAGATGTGGCATCTCAGCTGTGTATTCTGGTTACACCTAGAGATATAATAAAAACACCATTTGGGGAAAAAAAATCACTTTTTTAAAATGTCTGCACACAGCTTGATTATGTCCATTTTAATGAAGCAGTAGCATGCCTTTTGGCTTTGACATTGGGTGGGTTTCAAAGGGGAGGGTGATTGTGTGCCTACAGTTGACAGTCAAAAAGCTCTGTTTTCAATGGCACAGAAAGCTAAAATATCAAAGAATGTAGTAAAAAATCATTATGGTGTAAAATGGAATTTGATTGGCCGATATTGCAGATTTAATACACAATTTTATAACTTCCAGGATTTTCTTTTACAAAATAATAAGGAACCAATTTTATGGATTTATACTTCACTGTAAAAAATCCCTAGTGCGGTACTAAAAATAAATGCTGAAGTTAAAAAAAAAGCTTCACTGTGAGGGAAGTACACAATGTTTTGTTTGCTCCAAATGCATTATTATTTTCACTGAGATGGGCCTTCAGAGCAGCATAACTCAAAATTATCCATTTTGTCTTTTTACTGTTCCAGACTTTTGCAAAGGATATTCATCAACCAAGGAGTCCGAGCTCTGACAAGCAGAAAGAATAGAAATGGATTACTCTATTTAGGTAATTACAGTGACTCCCAGTGGTGTTGAACATTTCTGTGGTTTGGGCCACTCTAGTATGTCGGTTTTTTCTCACTTTACATTGCACACGTATGAAGGCTCGATCTGTTACGGCAATACAGTGAACATTTAGTTTCCCCATGGACACATTAGTTACACGGGCACCCACTATTATTCCCCTTGTGAAGTCAGAGATCCTTCTGATTTTCCATGATTGTTGCTGAATAGTTGCACAGCTTTATATAAGTTGTGAAAAACAAAACATATCGCATATGCGCACACATTTAGCCTGACATGCGTAAAATGGCTTGATATCCCCAACCATTTGTTTTTTCACAAATTATTATTAGGATTCACATGTAAAACAGAAGCTGTGAAACAATTCACAACTGGTCTTCTTTAAATGAAAGCTGGTTTGAAAACGCTAGCTGCTGTGGTTGGGAATATCAAGCACTTTTAATTGACGCTGGGATGGTGGTGTGTATATGCGAGATGTTATTGTATTCACAAATTATTCTTAGGCTTCACAGGTAAAACACAGACTGTGTTTTACGATTCACATTTGGCATCCTTTAAATTAAAGTTGGTTTGAGCGCTGTAGCTGCTGTGGTTGAGGGGATAAAGCCATTTTACGCGTGTCAGGTAGGCTGTGTGCGTATATGCGGTATGTTATTGTTTTTCACAATTTATTTGTTTGATTCACATGTAAAGGAGAGCTCACAATTCACAATTGGTCTTCTTCACATTAAAGTTGGTTTGGACGCTCTAGCTACTGTGGTTGGGGAGATAAAGCCCTTTTACGCGTGGCTGAGGCTAAGTGTGCCTATGCGCGGTATGTTATTATTTTCCAGAAATTATTCTTAGGATTCACATGTAAAACAGAGACTGTGAAACAATTCACAATTGGTCTCCTTTAAATTAAAGTTGGTTTGAGCACTCTAGCTTCTGTGGTTGGCGAGATACAGCCATTTTCATTCATGTCGGGTTAGCTTGAGTCGAATATCAAACAAATATCAAACGTCAAGTTAACTTTACAGCGGTAGCATATTTTAGTTTAGAAAAGTAAATGATGGCTGGCACAATTACCATATTGTATTGATGGGGCTGGTATTTCACAGGACGTCTGGGAGGATGAGGATTCCAGCAAATGGTCCGATGCCACTGGCCGGTCACCCATTAACCGGTGCATTTCCTCCCAGAACCGAAATTGGGACCTCGAGCTTTGACTGCAGGACTGCAGGCGTTTTCTCTCCTGCAGGTACATATATTTCAGTTTCTTGAATTTATCTCGTACCTTCAGGAGCGTTTTATTTATACCAAGTTCAGCCAGAGCACCGGTAATACTGGTGAAAATGGTGGCATTTCTTTGGCGAGGTCGATCCAGTTCATCCATAACCCCCAGGTCCGCAATAATTTGGAGGAGGAACGAGTTTCCTCATCCGTCCAGCAGACCTGGTGTTGCTGCTGTCAGGAGGGGTGGAAGCTTGGACACTTAAGTCACACACTTGTTTTGCTGTGCACTTTTGGAACGAGCACAATCATGCGTCATTTGTGCATGACAGGTCATGAATGCGGTATAGTAGCGCGATTAAAACTTGCATGTAAACACTGCCATTGAAGACTAATGGATTAGTTAATCAAATTTTTCCTACATTCTCTAATTTGTGGTAGAGTCAGTGTGTAGGACCTGGAACCAAAGCTATATGATTGTGGATCAAATGTCATATGACAAATTCATGAGTATGCTGGGGCAAACGTATGCACTGTAAAGCAATGAAACTTTGTGGGTAGAAACAGATTTTGAAAGAGAATGATCGTGTAAACCTTTGTGTCATAGCGATCCCTGTTGAGGTCCAATAATTACCCACAGACCGGATATGACAGTGACTTTTGAAACACTTACAAATACTATATAAAAATCCCTTTGTACATGTAGGTGGCAGTTTTTTTAAGTAAAAATAAATTAGCAACAGTCCCAATAGTTTTGTTGGCATTTCCTAGCCTGTTAGTATGAAAACATATATACTTAAGGCAAAAGCTTGGTTTCAGTCTACAGGTGTTTTTGTAATAATGCATTGTCACAAAGACGGCCAGAGTGGGTTGCGTCAGACCAGACAGGAATTCAAACACACAGACAGACGGTGGTGATGAGCTGAGTGCAATGGCTGCACTCAGCGTTTATTAACAAATAAAAGGTTTTAAACGGTACACAAAACACAGGACACGGCACTTGCGCCAAAATAAACAGACATACAAAACGACTAAACACTAACACACAGGTGAAACGGAGACGAACAAACACGGTGAGTACAAACAAAACACTTTACTTTTAATGATTTTAACTCTCCTCTCTCTCTCACCCGTTCTCCTCTTCCGAACACCTAACTACGAGTGACTAAAAATGTGCCTATTTATACTGTTGTGCTGGGATTCAATTACTAATTAATTATTCACTTGAATCCCAGCACGTGAATTAATTCTGTGCAACCCCGTGCTCACATATTACATTTAACCAGCACGTGAAGTGATTTGTGCCCTCCTCGTGCCTAAATACAAATCTACACTTTTTAAATACACGTGAAACACAGACCCGTTTATATCCCGTGTACCAATCTATACACCAACATTAACATACGCACGCAACACACAAATGCACACAGGGACGGGGCACATTGCCACATGCATGTACATCTTAAAATTGAAAATTCATAATGTCTTATCTTTAAAAAGCCAAAGGAGCCCGTAGGTTCTAAAACAGAGAAATTACTACAGTATTAATGAACCCATGGACAGTTTCAGGTCCACCAGGATTTAAGTAATGTATTCATAATATTAAGTTCTTTGTTGCTAGGCATAACCCTCAGTGCTTACATTTATTCTTCTCTACTTTGTCAGCTGGAAGTAGCCAGTTCTTTCTCGGGGCATTTTTCCTGTGAGAAGCGTGTCAGAATTCTCGGGGGTCTAAATATGTTTCTTTGTTGCCGAGCTTGTCGGGCACAGCGCAGAGTTCTGCTTCCCACCAGGAAGGTCAGCCTGCTGTGGGCCTCTCTATTTACTGCCGTGATCCCTACTGTTGAGCTGGTATGCCTGACAGATTGAGCCAACACTGTCCCTATGTCGCTGTGCTTTCACTGCAATGGGGGAGGGGGGGGGGCCTCCTGATTCAGACTCAATATTGGCACACACAAAAAACTTTTTGGTTTGTTTTTAATCTGGAAATTATGCTATACAAATGGAAAACAAATGCAATAAATATACAAATACATATTGTAGTGGGGCCTTTTCTGTTTTTAAGTGCTTGAATATTGAATTTCTTATATTATTACATCAAGTCGTGAGTTTCTGAAATGATTAGCTAGTGCAATGTCATCTTTACTAAATCCTTAGTGGGATTCAAATATTTATTTTCCCAACAAAAATAAACTGAATCGTGCAACCTAGATGTGCTTGAATATTGTAACAATACTTTATGAAAGCATTATGATTTATTTATGTCATCCTTATAATTATCATAATGGAGATATGTACTGTTTGTATGGAGATAAAGGACCAGAAGCACAACATGGCTCATTGTAATTCACCAAATGGTTCCTGAATAAAGATTAAGTGTGTTTTTTAGTTGGTATGAATACATACAGTACTCGCCCTATCCCATTTATTTGTTGTCTTTTAACAAAATGGTTCATCATTAAATGTCCATGTAATCTTATATTATACATTATACAAGTAGCCAATCAGGACTATATGATGTAATGTGATACATATTGTATCTCAACCTGCATATATCGTGATAATGTATTGTCCCTTCACATTAGTGTATTGTATATTATAAATGCAACAGTTTTTTTCAAATATCTTGGGGAGGAAAAAAATATATGGGTATTTTTCATGTCTCCATGCTAACAATTTTCATTTTCATTGAATCAGTGTGAATAAGTTCACTTTGCTTATACTTACTTGGTACTTGGGGAAATCCCTTTTATTTTAATAATAAATACAATTAATAATGAACCACACCTATGGTATTTAGTCTTACCCATTTACTGTGTCAAGGATATTAGTTGTTTTGTATAATAGGAACCCATAAAAAAGAGTACATTATCCTTTACATAATGACATGTTACCCACATGAATGGATTTCACAAACAAAGACTAATTATTGAGCACAACAGCCTAAGCTGAAAAGAGGATGGATTCTGAAGGAATGGGTATTAAGCTTATGAATTATTCATCTCTTGATAAGGTTTAATTAAAACTGCTTCCCTGATTGTGTTGGGAATGAATGTGTGTTTCCCTAGCTGTACCCACATTATTCACTTTAGTTATGCTTCAGTAATCAAAAGCGGCACAGAAGCTGGCATAATGGTGTAGATGGAGTGATATAATTGCTCCAAAGCAGACTTGATAGAATTTAATAGAACTGTGAACCTAATGGAGAATGTTCACCGACAATGCAGCCACTTAAATCTTTTATCCAGGTTAACAGTACACAGTTTTCATTTATCACAAACCTTTTCAAGTACAGAAATCAGCCATTTTGATGTCCGTCTATAGTCTAAATTTCTGTTACGAAATATTTACTTGCTCTTTTGTTTTATAAAAGGATACATAAAACAAAACAAAAAAAAGAATTGCGTTTCTTTCTTTTTTCGTGAGTTAAACTCCCAGTACACAACATGTATTGTATTTTTAGAAATGATTTGAACTTCCAGAAGCTATGCTATACAGAGAACATTTCTTTTTCTAACACACATGAAACTCCCTCAAACTGAGAAAGGTAAGCTTTAAAAACAAATATATAAAAAGACAATTCCCGGGCTGCCTTTAAGGTACATGCTTTCAATAAAAAAAAATAAAAACAAAGTAGATTGAGTCATAGCACTGGGATTGAAGTGTAGTGCTTTTACGCTTGGCTGTTGGCCAGCACTACAATCTCGATGCTGTGAGGCCTGATTGCGAGAGATGAGGGATTGTGTATGGCCCGGATCCCAAGGTTACAGAGCAGGAAGCATAAAGGGCTGCAAGGCCCCATGGGTGAGAGGAATTGTCTCAGCTCAGCAGGTGAGGAATAGATCTGGGCTAAGGACCTTGTGCACAACATGCTGGCTGCTCTAATTCCAGTTCATAAAGCGGATAAATTAAAACACAACAGGGAATCGGGGAAGGTCTATGAGCCAGCTGTTAACCCTTTCAGTAATGCACAGAGCAGGGTATTGCATATACTGACCATGTTACATAAATATATACATGGTGTATATCTGAAAACTATAGTACATTCTTATATTAGTTGCATGCAATACCAGTACTGGTATGTACATGTGTAGACAACCTGTTAATGTTAATGTATATGCGATTCTGTTGACACAGTGCTGTGACAGCAGCAGGACCTCAGGCTATAACCACAGAACTAAATAGCATGCTGTTTTCACTATTGTGGAAACATTGGGATTTCTTATATTATTACATCAAGTCGTGAGTTTCTGAAATGATTAGCTAGTGCAATGTCATCTTTACTAAATCCTTAGTGGGATTCAAATATTTATTTTCCCAACAAAAATAAACTGAATCGTGTAACCTAGATGTGAATGGTTTTATTAGGTAATGCATGTAGTGTGTGTAGAAATACCGTTAGACATGCAGTAATTATGCTCATTACACTGTTATGATCCTCACTTATAACCCAACCAACAGAGAAATACAGAAAATCGTGCAAAGAAACTTTAAAAGGAGGCTGTGTGGTCCAGTGGTTAAAGAAAAGGGCTTGTAACCCGGAGGTCCCCGGTTCAAATCCCACCTCAGCCACTGACTCACTGTGCGACCCTGAGCAAGTCACTTCACCTCCTTGTGCTCCGTCTTTCGGGTGAGACGTAATTGTAAGTGACTCTGCATGCTGATGCATAGTTCACACACCCTAGTCTCTGTAAGTCGCCTTGGATAAAGGCGTCTGACAAATAAACAAATAATAATAATAATAAAAATGTTATAGCAAGACCCATCTAAGCAGGTATTTTCAAGACCCCCACTGATATCATTAGAAGAGACGAGAATCTAAGAGAACATATGACCCACAGCAAGATTCGTCCTTCTGTGGAATTTTTAAAGGGCACACTTCCATGCAATAGACCACAATGTACTACCTGTAAATACATTAACACTACATTTCCAGTAGCCCAGCACTTCAACAACGATAATCACACTGCTGAAGACATCTCCATCTGTGAGATCAGTCAGTGCTATGAAACAAGTGCTGCTCGTAAACAAAGGGAATGTGAGTTTATTTTCAATCTAGGAAATGGAACCTCTTGGAATGCACATTCTATTCTGACAAAATCATGACATCACCCACAGAATATTTTAAAAAGAACAAGTTTACAGCACTGTGTTTACTTATCTTTCTACACAACTGAAGAACGGCTTTTATCCGAAACGTGTGTGTATATATATTATTTAGTATTTTAGTATTTATATGTTTCACCTCGGCCACATATTAAGATCACATGACCTAAATTATTATTTTTACGCAGATGACACTCAAATCTATATTCATTCTAAACCTGATATTGATCCTGCTGCCTCTGTTCCTACTGCCTGTATCTCTGATATAAAAAATTGGATGTCACAATTTTTTTTTACACCTACATTGTAATAAGACCGAAGTTATGCTGTTAGGTACTTCCCATCAGGTACGTAAAACCAATGCTGTAAATTTGTCAGTTGATGGTACCATACTTGAGTTCAGATCTAAAATGAAAAATGTGGGTGTGATTTTTGATCCTGGGTTAAACTTTGAACCGCATGTGTTGAATACTGTCAAGGTTTCATTTTTTTCACCTCAGAAATATAGCTAGGCTTCGACCTATGCTCTCTGTATCTGCGGCTGAAAAATTGGTTCATGTGTTTGTTTTCTCAAGGATTGATTATTGTAATGCCCTGCTCACTGGTGTCTTTAATAGCGTTTACAACAAATTGCAACATGTTCAAAATTCTGCGGCTAGAATTTTGTCTAGGTCACACTCTAGGGATCACATTACACCTGTGTTGGAGGCCTTGCATTGACAGCCTGTTAGGTTTCGAGTGGATTTTAAAATCCTTCTCCTGACCTACAAGGCTCTCCATGGGCTGGCTCTGCTTTGTCAGATCTTTTAACCTTGTACACACCCACTCGCAACCTCCACTCCACCGATCTTAGACTGTTGTGTGTCCCTTCTGCTCGCCTGTGCTCTATGGGCGACAGGGCCTTCTGTTGCTATGCCCCAAAACTGTGGAACTCTATTCTGTTAGAGATCAGGGATTTAGCAACCTTGAGTGTTTTTAAATCTAGCTTAAAAACTTTTTTAGAAAGGCATTTTTATGATTCCTTTTCCTTGTTTCTGTTTTTGTTTCTACATGTTATTGTTTTTGTTGAATTTATCTTTGTTCTGTGAAGCACTCTGAGACGATTGCTTTTAAGGGCGCTATAAAAATAAAGTGTATTGCACATGTCCTGTATACTGAGACATATATACCAGCATCCTCACACTGAAATTGTATGACTGGGATATGAGAAGATGAGGGAGGAGGGAAACAGCACAAACTATCCTCCCAGCTGAAAGGATTACTCGGTTGGGAGGCTTATAGGTTATGGTATTAGCTGGTAGCTGTATACATGCTGAAAAAAAAAAAAAAGATTTATGAAGGTGATTTCAAAGCAGGGAGAAAAGAAGTCTTTAAGTGGCAGGTTTTAATTAGTAATGGGAAGGACACAGTGAATGCATGGGAGTAAAATGAATAGCTGGAACTAAATACACACATATTTCTGAAAGTGTGGATATTGTAACATAACAATCTGCTGCCTTTTCTTGGCTGAATTAAAAGCTTATTTTTGAGTGCATGCCCTATTTACTGTATACAGGGTGTGCTCTTCTGCCTTCAAAAGCCAAAGAGAAGATTTAGCCGAGACTTCATTTAAAAAAAAAAAAAATACTTATTTGCAGCTGGTCCTGTGGTCTGGACCCATGCAGAATAAGCAGATGAAATTACAGCATTTTAAAGAAAAAAGATACATCAGTACAAGTTTACAGTGCACAATATATTTTTATACTGCAAATTATTGCTTTGAAAATATTCAGACCATATCATATTTTAATGGTACAATGTCTACAGTATCACAATGTGAATATATACATGTATCTAAATGTACAACAACTTTCCAAGTTTTTACTGTTCTGTTACTCCTCCTTCATTGTTATTCATACCCAGTAATTCATTACACTCCCTGGATCATTAAGAAATACATAATCATTATGCTTACATAACAGCTAAGAAATACATAATCATTATGCTTACATAAAATCAGCTAATGAATATACCAGACAATATGCACTGCAGAGTTTTCATAGATGCTAAACTAAATCTTAATCAGAGTGGTAAATCAAAAGCTTTACATGATGAAAATGTAGCTGCTGTCTCCACGGTTGTTAGATTTTTGCTTTAGCTGTTACCCACTCTATTATTTGCTACCTGACAGGTTTCTTCACCTGCTTCAGTGGAACAGCTGATGACTTTAATTTTAATCACTGGTGGCAAACATTCAGTGGAGAAAACGGTTAAAAGCAGTGCCTAAAATATCTCGCCTAATAGGATCCTAATGAGCTGCGTGTAAGAACTAATTTCCTTTTTTAACCACCTAGAAATTCACTCGACAAAAGAATACTGTCGCTGGTCCTGCTACACTTGGTGTTCTGTATCCCTCTTGGAGCCCCTGCCTGCTGCCCCACTCCATGAGCTGCTCTGTGAGAACCATTGCTCAGTCTACACCACCATCTGCTATCTTGAATTGTTATTCATCAGCAGGTGATGAAAACCCAGCACCCACTACACTCCAACCCGTGTGGTCTTAATGATAACTCTGTCATTTTCTCCCATCATGCCATCTTGTGAGCAGACTTTCACACTGTTTTTGCACATGTTTCTTCTTTGCTTGGGAGCTGTGGGTTTACATTGTGAGTTGGGGTTTTCAGCAGCTGGTAAGAGAATAGACAATAAAACAACTAAACTGTTTTTTTAACCAAGGAGTGCTAGTAATGCTTAGAGTGATTTAAGATTTGTTAATTTTCTTCATTAACACACACTATTGCAGGTGTATTAAATGATTACATCTTTCCCTTCCTGTCAATAAAAACAACTATTGCAAAGACATCCATAATTTAAAAAACAAAAACAAAAAAAAACAAACTAGAAGTTATTTAAACTACTGTTTTGGTTATATCAGACACCCTTGAGTAAATTAAAAACAATACCCAAGGGAGTGAGAAACAGCAATTTTACTACCACTGTCAGGCATATAATGAGTAAAGGTTCAGCTTGCTAGAGATCAGCTACCGGTGTTTCACACTTTAGTGCTGTCACTAAGGTATGACAGATATGTGGAAAGCATTCTGGTATGGCAAGGGGAGGAAAACATAGCATAGCATGGGAAAGGTGGCTTTCATAACCACACAATACTTGACAAATTCTGGTAGCCAAAATGTACTTTGGTGGATGTATCAAGTATTTGCATATGCAATCCAGAGCAATCATAATGGGATAGGGCATCTGTTGCTAAGGAATACCATCGAGGAAACACTAGGAGATTAAAGCCTGGAAATACGTGGCAGTATTCAGCAAAATTAAATAAAGGGCATGCAAGCAAACGTTTATAAGGTCAAATTTAGGAAGCTGGTGGTAAATTATTAATATTCCAAACATGCATTTTTTTGTTATCTAAGTGTGTATTGCAACAAATGTCTTAATCAATTACACACAGGTAGATGCAGAATCTCTAAATATTCCAATCTGACAAGGGCTTAGGTGTGTTGGAGCGATAGTGCCATGCTGTGGATCTGAGTGCTTTAAGGGTAAAATACAGACAACCCTAGAAGTGCTTGTTTAGTAGAGTAACTGTTAAATTAGCTACCTCAATTTTACACACAGATGGTGGGAGATCCTGTTGAGAATAATACTGTAAGGTAAGCAGACTGTGGAGAACTGAAGTGTCTAAAAGTGTTATTGTTTTTATAGAGAAATAGTGACAAAAGTACACTGGACATCAAGACTAAGAAACCATGTATTATAAAATTATCGTTTTATTTTTAACACAACACAAAAAAGGTAAAGATGTCTCTAAAATCAAATTTCCTGTTTAATAATCAGGGAAAGTAAGTTGACTCGCCCAAGAGATGATCATTGATTTTGGATTTAAAAGCTCCCTTATCAGTGGACAAGCACACTGCTCCGCTTCGTCCTGTGCTGTATAGCTTTCTCAGTGAGGGAGTCAGCAATGCAGGCCTTTATTACAAAAAGTCATCTATTCCATATTTTTTTACCTTTAGAAAGAATTAATCTTTAGAATTAAGTTGCATTGACATTAGAATTTTAATAGGGGCTTTGTGTCAACACAAAATGTGATTTAAAGTGGAAAGTTAAACTAAAGGGCTATTCACACTATAACGTTTATTCGCTGCGTTATTTACACCCGATGTTTCGTTGCTATTTTTGTATTCAGACGTGAGCGTCAAATATCACAGGCAAGATGGGGGAATGTCTGATTATAGCAGTGCAGAATATCTTGTTCTTTATGATAAGCAGCACAAGAAATATCTCAATAAAGAATACAAACAGAATTATGGGACAAGCTGAGAAAATCGGAAAGTAACTACAGGTTTTTGTTAAATACCTGGTTGTAGGTAGAGATACCGTGGCCAATTATTATATATATTCCACACACAGTTGAGATGCCCATCCTATAGCTGTATGCTATGGTTGTGAAGGAGTCACCAGTAACAAGGTATCTGTGAGAAATAATTAAAAAAAATTAAAAACACACCAGAGTGCATCAAAATGGTTGCGTTTGGTACTTCTAATTTTGTTTAAACAATGTTTTTGTTGTCAATAACATTGTCTGAGATTATTTGTTACCAATACGATCTGGTGATACTGAGCTAGATTGTACATTAACTCACATTTCTGCACAAAAAACAATATCTCCAAGCTCTCATATCATGTCTTACCAAACAGCAGTTTATTCAGTAAAAAAATAAATAAATAAATAAATGAACTACTACATAACTAAAGTGACAGAGAAAAGAGAAGAATTTAACAAAACCACAAAGTTAATTAGGAAACATTGAATACCCGTATGATGAAAACGATTTCAAACCCTTACTGTATACAGGAAGCCAGTTGGGGGTGACTTTCTAAAGTCAAATGAAATGCAATGATTCATTGTTCAGAACCTCCTACACTGAATGATACTGTATCTAGCACTTTATTACTTTCAGATGCACTTAATCTTTAGTTGCATACTGATGTGCCTTGAGTTGTAGATGACTCGTCTTTAGGACAGACAGGGCCTCTTATACATTGTTTGTGAATACTGTTTTTTAACATCCTACACAATAGTTTTTTTGTGCCTATATACCTTTGCCTTCATCTACAGTAATTTGTAAGGTCAATTGTGTGATTTACAGGCCACTAAGTTGATAGTGATAAATTGTGTAGCATATGTTTTGTTCATCTACATTAGTTGTAATTTCCAATTGGAACAACTTAAAATTAAAGGGTAAGATATATCAGACAGAAACAGGAAAGAGCCTCTGCTTAATCACTGAGGCTCAGTGTTGATTAGGGAATCGCTTTTCAGGCGGTAGAAATAAAAACATTTACCGGTAAGTTTGCAGGACCTCAATGTAATTTAAACCCATAGGATTTTAAAGCAGCCCTAAAGAGAAGTGTTTGCTGCAAGAAAATGTCTTGAATTTAACCAAACAAACGCTGGGATGGTCTCACATAAAGTTATCACATAGGCTTGCCTATAGTTATACATGAGAGGCAAAACAATTGTAACAGGAAATAAACTGTAGATTGAGGACTGGGGTTTTGGGCAGGCCAAGGGTTAGTGGCTATCATGTGTAAATAGCATGGCAGATTCAGTTTTTCAGGAAATGTGTTTTGCTTGAGGGGATAAGACAACAATGTCTCTATCTATTGATCAGGAGGGGCCAGGGACAGGTTTGAAGTATTGCTGCATCAAGTTAAATAGAGGTCGGTGAAAAGAATAAAAGTATTTAGCAGCTGAAACTGAACTGTTGCAAAGAGTGGAAACATTATAAAGAGCTTTTACATTATAACATTATAACATTACAAAGAGCTTTTACATGGCATTACATGTTGTCTAGAAGCTTAACTAAATGTATTATTAGTGGAACACAAACAAATAATGTTCACAGAACTCTGAAGTTGTGAACATTTGTTGCAATAATTATGCATTGTGGTTCTTTGTTACAAAATGTTGCCCTACTTATTTTCAATGTGCCAGTTTAGCCCAAGATTCACATTGCAACAGAGTCTAAAATGTTTATAAGAACATTGTTAATACATCCTTTTCATTTTAGTCTTCCAAAGTTAATACATTTTTAATATCAGAATTATCTAAAGTTGCTGTTGCAAAAGATTGTTTGCTAAGGGGTATTTTTTGCTCAGCAGTGCTTTCACAGAGAATTAAAAAGCCAACCAATGAAGCTTAGTGTCTGTGTTTACAGTGAAAAACATAAAATAAAAAAGTATTTCCTTGAGCCCTCCTCCCAGTGGACCTGACCTAGTTGAGCATAAGAGAAGCATTGAGGTAAACCTTTCTTATGAAGTGCAGGGTGTGAGCTGAGATACCAATGAGCTTGAGAGGACTGGAGTGGAAAGATTTATACCTGTGAACTACTTTTGATTTTGGTAGCTCTTTCAAATGTATTAGTGCTGTTAAATAAAAAGTAAAAAACTATTACATCAGACACCTTTAATATCACTATGTAACACAATTTTTGTTCCTGGGTAGTAAGTGTTATTTCCTAATTGCTTATGCCTCAAAAGTATAGAAAATGGCTATTATTCCCCACAAACTTTGCTTTTGTGACCAGGACAGTGATATTTTGAAATTTACCTATTTCCAATGAGAAAACGGGCGAATTTGTGTCTTTTCGTTCACATAAAGTCAGAAAAAAACAACATATGAATCCAAATTAACATGTATTTATACTAAAGTAATACAAAAATGACTACAAAAGATTTAGAAGTGAGTAGTCTTTTTGGTTGGGGTAGTATAGGTTTCTCTCCTCAGCTCCACCTCTGAAAATGTCATCTGGATCTACAACATCTTCCTCGCTCTCTGACTTGCTGCTTTCTTCAAAAGACGGCTGCTCTCTCTCCAGAGGAGTGGGTACGGGGAGCTCATGGCAGTGTGGGACCGGGGCGATGGATGAAGGAAGGTCCGGATACGTGATAGCAGGTGCATTCTTGCCAGTCCGACGTTTGGAAGGGTCCACCATGCAGAAGTAGCAGTTGCTTGAGTGGTCAGTGGGTTCCCGCCAAATTCTTGGGATAGCGAACTTCATGGCTATCTTTTCCCCTCTGTACCATCCTACAAAAATACATTTATTTCACCCATGACTAATGTGTTAGAGATTCTCGCAACATTTTTCATATATGATATATTTTTTCAATAACATTGAAAATTGTGAAACATTTTAAAATTAAAAACTTTTACAATTTTAAAAATTTTAACAAATTTTATAACATAAAATTCCGAGCAACAATTGTCCATCTTACCTTCCAGAGTTTTTTTGCAGTGCTCGCAGGTGAAATGAGGTGCCCAGGGTTTGTCTTGATCCCCGACAGGCATGCCGAAATATGCCTTGTAGGCCTCACACATCTTAGCAGATGCTTCCACGGAGTACTTTTTCGCTCTTGTCTTGATAAATTGGCCGCAGACATAGCAAAATGCGTCTGCCGGATGCTTGCAGCCTCTTGATGCCATCTCAGAAAAATGCAGATATGTATCCACTTAGGCAGCTGGAACTAAACTGAACTGGTGAGCTTAAGGCCCCTGTATTTATACTACTATTTATATTACTGGAACGTTCTAGAAAGTTCTAGAAGTTACTCCAAGTTTACTCAGCACTGAATCTATCTGGAATGTTCTGGAAAATAGGTAAATTTCAAAATATCACTGTCCTGGTCACAAAAGCAAAGTTCTTGGATTTCCCATGGATTCAAGCCGAGAAGCCTAACTCACTTCTGAAAGCAAATTTGTTAAATAACGTGTTTAACTTCAATGTGAGCACTTGCTGGCATTTTTGAAGTGCATGTATTTTGGAACACTTGGCATGAAGCAAACAGTATTACAGCAGTGTAATGTGATCAATGCACTTGTGTTTGGAGATACAAGAGAAAGTATTTAGTAAGTGTGTTATTTGGTGTTGGATCCAGCGCTCCAGATAAACTGCATACTGGGTTTTGCGCTTTGAAAACATATGAATTATGTATGATATTTAAATTTAATGCATTTAGAATATGCATAGCAATTTTGGTGAGTTTGCATGTTATCAGGCTTCATGGACTTCGTTGGTTCCCGGCATCCCAATGGTCAATTGTAAATATACTGCATGTGGTAGCTAGAGAATAGATCATAGATATGCTAGACAGCTAATTGTAGCTTGTCTGGGAATTGCCAGCAGCACATGACCAATAAGTTTGGGTTTTCATAAAAAAAACTTTAAACTGCAATACCAACATTATACCTAGGGCTTCTGTTTTTTGGGTTTTATTAATTGTATTTTTCGGTGCTTATTTTTAGCTATTTTCGAGTTTTATGTAAATCGGTTTTTTTCGGGGCTTTCGTTTTTGACATACTGTATGAAATTAGTGTTTTCGGTTACTTTCCAAAATCCTTGAGCGTTTTTTTTTTTCTGTCAAAATATGTATAGTAACTCGACAGTACTTGCACACTTAAGTTGTACCTTCCTTCCTTTGCTGTCTTCCACAACAAAATCCCTATGGTCACGGGCACATTCTTCTGGGGTTTTTGTGTGTAGGCATTTTTGTACATTTTGCCACAATTCGGTTTTAAATCCTCCATGTCTTAACTGTAATACAGCTTGAAATCCCGCTAACAAGCCTCCATCCTGATTGTAATCTCGTTTTAAATCTTGCAAGCGGAGTCTCCAATAGAAATGTAGGAATGTGCTATCATTCAGTAGGGGCGGGTTTAAAGTATTGAGAACGAATCACTGATAGATGCAGGTCAGGAAGGCGGGACATTGCCGAGCAGCACTGAGGAATGTTTTTATTATTTCTGTAGTAGGTTTTATTTTTTAATGGGAAAAGGGTAAAGTCAATGTGAATAGATTAACCATTTCCACAGTTTTTCCGGTGTTTATTGTTCTATCCACCGATTTGATTTTTTTTTTTGTATCGGGGGTGTTTTATCGGGTTTTATCGGTTAAAACCGAAAATCAGAAGCCCTAATTATACCCCAGAAATATAGTCTGCAGTCAGCAAACAGCAGAGTTCATCCATCCACATAAACAAGTGCTCAGAGCTCATTCAATACGTATTAGTGGAATGCCATGCAGTGCTGTGCAGGGCATGCTTCTTTCAGTGGTCTTTGATTGACAGCGCTGACCTTCTGAGTAGTCTTGGAGACCTCGACCTGCATCTCTCCCAGTGGCCTCTCTGCAGGAGCTCTGAGCTGTTGATGGAACCTAGTGGTTTTGTAGGGTAGCTGTACTGATTTTTCAAGCCTTGCTTTAGTACTGATAGCTGCTTGCCATGTGTAGAGGAAACCTCGTAGACACATAAGAGCAGCAGAAAGCAAAGGCTTGAGTTAGAAGTAGATGAAGTGGTCGCATTACTACTGTACCATCTACTTTTGTATTTGTGTTTAACATGAAATGCAGGTAAGAGTTGCAGTGGTCACATTACTTCTGTGACAACATTTAAAAACAAAAAATTAATTCAATAGAAGATATTTCACACATTTCAGTTGAAAAAACAATAAAATGATAAATAAGTGTCTTTCTAAAGTTAATTTTTTCTATGCACCTAAAACATAAGGGAAGACAAATACTAGAGTTTTACATAGTTAAATGAAAGTATTCAGGACTGGCTGCAGTCCGTATCATCAGTACTGTCTGGAATTGATTTCTGGTTCTGTAGGGGAATAACAAAAGTATGTTTCATATTAACTGGGTTTCTTGTGCCATATTGGCATTTTTGTTCCTGAAATGATTTATAATGCCCACAAGCCAAATTAATATTGCAGCGTACTGTGGAAAATGAAGGAAGGAGACACACACAATTTGCAGGTACTTGAATCCACGGTTTATTGGGACGATTATTCCCAGCTCCTGTCAGCCTGGGCCGCACCAAAAACAACAAACACTCTCACAGAAGCACGTTCACACAGCAGCTTATCTCACTCTTTAGAGCAGCACATTTTTTTCCTAGAGCATCCCTCTTTGGAGTCAATTTTAGCAAATTTAGTCTTTTAGCCAGCCACGCAATGTAGATTCTGCAACATTTATATCTTTTGAAACTGCTGCTTGAGTTTCACCTTTTCTTACTCTGTCCATCGCATCGAGTTTCATTTTAAAAATAAATATTTTCATTTTTTGCTGTCTGCCATGCTTCGTACTGCATATCTGGAATGTTCACCCAACGTTTGCGAGTCAAATTGCATTATGGGGGAAATGGGAGCCACAACCTTACTGCATTATAATTGATTCCACACTATAACAGGGTGTGTTATAATGGGGCAGCACTGTATATTGGAGCTGAGAAAATGATTGCTCAGAAATATGATGTACTGTATTTTTGTTTTCTGTTCATTTATATTGTTACACATTCTTTACTACTATACATTATATTGATCAGTTTTTATTTTTCAAATGTCAAACGAGTTTCATCAGAACTATATGAGAGTTTTGTGATGATTACTTTACAAATGCCTTTCACTGTACTTTTAATCCTAACATTTTTTTAAATCTATGAACTGTTTTGTCCAATGAAACATTCTATTTCTGTAGTTCCGTGATCATGACTTTTCTAGATACGATGCTATCAATGAATAATTGCACACATTTATTACAGTTTTTGTTATCTGGTACTTTTAAAGACAGTTGAGCTGTAACTGAATTGTAATCCTATGGCTAGTGAGTCTAGTTGAAGGAGAGAACACTGATGAATCACTACGGGTTGATGCTGAGATACCTTGGTGAGGCCTGTTATACTGATGATACCGTATTCCCAGTTTTATTCCAATATCTTTTGTTCTTATTTCCTTTGGCATGAAAAGCTATTTTCTATACTCTATTTCACAGCAGCAAATTACATACCATGTGCATTGTAGAGTAAAGCTGCCATTTCCCCACACCCTAGTTACCATTGATAGAGACACTGCTAGACACAAATGGGCATATGCCTTTGATTAGACTATTTCCATGGGAGAAAAATAAAGTACCTTGCCCACATAATAATGTTTGTTAAAAGTCAGCCTCCAAGAAAGGTCATTCAGCATGTTGTCAGTCGATTGCATACACATTCTATTTGAGATTGGGTGGAGAGGGGGACTAGGATGAGGACAGGGGACTCAGGTCACTTGCACCTTTTGTTCTTAAATGGCTTTGTGTTAGCTTTCAGCATTTCCAGTTGTTTCACGCCAAGGCTGTCCATAGGTTTTCAAGCTTAACTATTGTTTTAAACATTTATGCATTCTTCCACATTTCACTCAAAGCTCTTGAATTTCAGAATAATGGTTTCCAGCCATGGAGAGCATGAAACAGCATCCTGTTTCACTCTTTTTGTTCTCCCTCAAGAAATGCAACTCCTTTGCTTACATGTAAACATGCTGCAACTTGATGACAAGACATATCGACTTCTAACACTTTAGCCCCGGGTTCAGCTTGTTAGAGACTTAATTAGCAGATGTCTTTTTGTAACTGATAAGCAAGCTGCAAAGAGTTTTTTTTTTTTCCAGAACTTTTTTTCCAGAACTTTTCAGTTAGTATACGTCTAAGTCAAGGTTTTGGAAACAATACTTCCATCCTCATCAGTCCTGCACAGCTGCACTGATCATAGTGTAAGCCTCTTCTTCCATAGTACTATTGCAGGCCTGTCTTTAAAACAACACACTTCTAGTAGAGACTGTTAAAAAAAAAAGTAATCTCAAAAACTGCACATCTGACTGGAATGAATTCGGCCACGTCAAGAGACATTTACCCTACAAGACCATCCATGCAAAATGTTGAGTCGAAATTGAGTGCCTGCTCAACCCTAACTGTGGTGGTACCTCGCCACTATAATGCAGCAGTGTGGAGTAGTGGTTAGGGCTCGGCCAATGGGAGCTGAGACAGCTGTGATTCTGGCCAATGGCAGTGTAGAGGAAGCGGAGACAGCCTGCCTTGTTTGTTGTAGCCAGAGAAGAATGAAGAAGTGAGCAGTATCTGTAAAAACTCGTTGCTATGGCTAATTTTACTAAAGTTACTAGTTGTTGTATTCAGATGCTATATATTTGTCTTTTTGTGAAAGCATTTTATTTCGTATAAGTAGATAGCTATATGTTTTTCTTTTTTGTTTTACCAGTTTTAATGTATTGCTCTCCTTTTAATGTTCCCTTATAATCTGGTGTAAATGATTATATATATATATATATATATATATATATATATATATATATATATATATATATATATATATATATCGCACACGAGGAAAGTCTGTCATTTGTGAGGGAGGATAGGCTATAAGAGTTTTGAAGTCTATCTGACGACATTTTTTGCGTAAAGAACGTGTCTTTCCTGTAAAGCTTATTATAGATGATAAAACATATCACATTTTTACATTTCTGACGAGTTTTATTTTATATTTGTTCACCTTTCAGTGCGCCCTAATGTTTTTATTTGGTTGAATGATCCTTAAACTTTGATTTGAATATGTTGCTTTCTTTAAAGAAATGTGTTACTCCTGATGAAAATTACTTATTTAATACTAATTTGATCATTAATTTAAATCGAATAATTTACATTATTTCTAACCACATTTAAAAACAGCACTATAGAATAGTATACAAAATAAAATGTATATACTCAACCTTAACTTGAAAACTACAAATACTTAGTGATAAAATGTATGGTATAATAATAATAATAGTCTTATAATAATCTATTGAGTTAATGTATGAGGCAATCAAAAACACTGAATGCTGAAAAGACTTGATATTGAGATTCTTCTAAAGAAACACATGAGCAATGTTTGTACTTTAATAGTTATCAAACACATTGCTTAGTATTTTTTTTCCTTTCTCAGAAATGTGGTAAGGAGATTTATTTAATTAAGTTAAATCTGATATCCCAGAAACTAGCTGACATACTGCTTTGTCTTTAAACTCAAACAAGTGCTACACTACTTAGTGGTAAATACATATAATTGATTTTCAACTGAATCTGTGTATAGATTTGAAATATTTTCAAGTCTGTCAAGCAGAGATTAGTTTTTCATAAGTATCGTGATACGAATCGAATCGTGGCTTGTGTATCGTGATACATATGGTAAAGTGGTGTAGTGTGAGTCAGAACGTGCTGGAACAGCGTTCCTGTACTTTATTCAATAGGCAGGACCTTGACTTAAGAATAATTTCAATGCATGCGCACCAATGAAGCAATCTCTTTTCCGTGTGGAAATCAAAATAGTCTTCCTGTACCATGCCATTGAATAGGCATTAGGAACCAGATTCCCTACGTGCCACTACTGATGGTACACGAATCGGAGTCTCTGTCTCTGATAACCGGCACGTATTTTAAATGTTTGCAGAGTCAAGTCACACATCTCCTGATTCCCGCACAATTGTTCGATTAAGTCAGTTGTCCTTCTGATGCAATGAAGAGAACATTAGGAACTTCTATTACAAACTACAGTACTAAAGTTTAGTAAAAATGGTGATTTAAGAAGAAGTAGCCAAATTGTGTTTTTTAAAGCAGCCAAAAACTGCACTTACATTTAAGATTTAATATACATTACAAAAGCATAAATAAGTGCTACACATTTACATTTATTAAAAAAAAAAACAGTAAACCGCTGTGTTTTTTTTTTTATCTGATGAGATCAAATGCGGTAGGTCCAGGAAAAACATATGTTCAGAATGTTGTGTAAAAAATGAAACTGTCCAGAACTGTCCGCGGATACGTTCTTGAAAAATAAATTGAAAAACAATTGTAATTGTACAGTTCTGAAATTGGTGACGAATAAACAATAACAGTGTTTGTGTGATTTGTAATTTTATTGGATGCAGAGCTCCAGAAAAAAGACAGGGGGAGGACATGATATACTATACAGGACGTTGTGGTGATTGAAGTTCTGCGCTGGTGATGACCTCATAATCGAAAGGAATAGAAACGATAAAAATAACTGAACCACCAAAGACAGTATTTGCCCGCAAGATGCTTTCAAAACAAGACACATTATGCTGGAAAACTGCCAACCTGGCAGCACTGACTGGGGGAGTAGCCTATAAAAGTCGCATGCGAGACTCATGCATTACTGATTAAATGTTACCTCAAGCTCAATTAACAATTAAAATGGAAATTTGTATCATTTTTGTTTCAGAAATCTATATTTTGTTGGCGTTCCGGTACTTTTGGATTTAGGACTACAGCACTGATATCGTATTGTATCAGCCAGCTTGGTATCCTTTGGATCAGATTGGTGTGCTTTCCAATAGCTTTCAAAAACATTATATCTTCACCCAAATAGATGACTCCTCTATACTACTGCATACCACTAACTGAGCTAGTTCAATTAACTTAATATTCTTCTCAGGAGTCTTTTACTTGCCCTCCCCTGAGTAGTGTGGCACAGTGGTTGATTGTGTACAGGTGCAGGAGTGATGTGGTGCGTAATCAACAGACAGAGAGTTTTATAATCTAGTTGGAAAATGGTTTATTATTATTTTTTTAATCCAGGTCTGGTGACCAAATAATAATTCCTGGCAATACACAACAATGTGTAGTGCACAGGGTAAATAATAACAGGGTTGCAATCCCAAATAATAAACAGCGTATCCGTCCCCACAATATACTAACACAGTCACCAGTCCTGGGTGCGTGCAGTAGTGCTCGTGGTGGGTGAAACAGGTTTATATGTGACAATAGTGCAGTGTTGTTCCGGGTTTTGTGTTGGCCCTTGGCGACAGCTCCGGAACGTGATAGCCGTCTACTAAAAACAAATAAGAACAATTATAGACAAAACAAACAAACGCTCACGATACGTTTATCACAGGTTTCACAGAGTCCTTCCGGGTTATATCTCTTAACCAAAGCGAAGGAACAGATTGCGTCTCTCGGTCCCCTTTTATGCCGTCACACATGACCCCTTGGTAAACAAGTGCAGCCGCCCTTCTAATCTGCGACTGCCACATCGTTTCCCTTCCGGGTCGATGAGTTAATGCACCGGAGTTCCACCCCCTTCCTAGTTGGCCGACTTCCCTTGAACTCTGGGAAAGAACTGTTGGGCCAGTCCGTCCAAAGTACTCTGTTCTCGCTGCTTAGCGCCCTCACAGGTCGGGAGGGATATTTACCACCAAGAATCACTGTATTTTTGTCACAGTAGCTACAGCTTTTAATGGCAGGGAGTGTGTGAATCCAACTAAACATAGGTGTGCAGCTAAAGCAGTGAAAATTAGTATTTTTAGTTAACTCCTTTTTGTGTCAATGGATCTTTTCACGCTCTTTTCTTATCTCTTTCTCTTGCTCTCTCTCATACTATGCGTGATGACTATCATAGTATCATGCTTTTTAAGTTTGTGTTTGTTTTTTTTAAAACAGTTAGGTTGGAGCAGTGTGTTTAACATGCATTTTGTTCCTGCAATATGTCAGTAAGTGGCATTTTTTTGTATTATAGTTTACACTTCCTGCTCTACTTGGTTGTGGTTGTTTTTTTTTGCAAAGTATATTTATAATTGTTTCGAGTATGTTGATAAAGCACACTTTATGACTGCTTTTTTCAGCTTGTTTCAATTCCTACACGTTTCTGTGTGGTTAAAATAATTCTATAGATGTGGAGACAGTAGCTAATGTGTATTCTTAAACTCTCCTTACTGTGCAGCACAGTCTGTACTCTTGAATTAAGGGAAGATAGACAAGTGTAAACGCAACCTGAAAATGATAAGGATCTCTGTTGCCATCCAGACCTATGCCGGCTTAAGTCTGAGTTAAAAATGTAAATGAGGGTTAGAAATCTAATAATTATTATGCGATACAAAACCATGTTACCCCGACTAGTTTTAAACACCTTGCCTCCCCTAGAATTAATTCTGCGGATGCCCATGGCTACTCATGTGTGTAGTACAACATGCCCTGCTACAGCTCACAGGTAATTATATTACATTTCCCACACAGAGGTCAGGTTTACAGGATGTGAAAGTGGGCTTCTACCAGGTTACTGGCTTCCCCAATGTGATGGGTGCTATTGATTGTACTCACATAGCACTGCCACCCCGATCCATGGAGCCAATGCCGACAAGGAAGAGAACTCCAAATTTAGTTCCCTTTCGTAAATGAGGCCCTGTGTACCTAAGGGTCAATCTTATGTTTAAAGAAATGTAGTATACAGCAATGGGTATGACATAGAGGTTTGGTTTAATTTAGTTATAAAATAATGGAGATATGTTTTCAGGATTCCTCGGTTAAAAGTATTGAGCAACAAACACCCTTTTAACTGTGTTTTTGCTTTTGGATTATATCAGTATTTTATTGTTCTTTGGTGTACAAATGCGAAAATAAAGATTTTAATACAACAAAACTTGCAGTTGTTACCATGGCACACCAAGGATTTTCATTTAGAGTGCAACCAAAATGCTGTTTTAGGGTACCACAGGGGAACCATAATATGTTATTTTTTGTTTAAGCACATTTGTGTACATTTGGACAATCTGTACAATGCTAGTTATTTACATTTGTGGTAAAAAAAATGAACTCAACATATTTTTGGCTGTGTTACAAACTGTAGTATGTAAACTGTGAGTTCAGTATAATCATATTTTATTCACACATTCACTAGGCAAATTCATAATGCCAGGAACAAATATGTACTGCACTGCACTGCATGTGCCAATTAGACATACAGGGATGGATTAGTAATGTTAATCTTAAAGCAACATCGAACATTGTAGATTTCTTTTTAGAATAAAACGATTTTCCTTTTAAAATAAATATTGCTCTCTACAGATTGCCCAGCATAGTTATTGACATCAGGACATTAAAGGTTCCTGCGTCTGTCCTGTATTTAAAGTTGGGGAGTTTTTATGATTAATATTGATATTGAGGCACTCATTTGCTCATGGGATTCCTAATGCAGAAGAGAGGAACAACACGTAGAGGTAACCCAGACAGGCTCATTTGGACTAGCAATTTTCCTTTAACTGTTTTTGTTTTAAATTAATATACACTATTACATTCTCCCACTCTGAGATATTTCTGCTTTCTGAGCTGTGCTACACTTTTAATATAAAGTATTCAGCCTCAGCAACAGAGGAACCACAGTATCACAAATAAATTGCTGTTATAGTGTACCTGTACCTGACTTCCCTTGAACTGTGATGGATTTCATTCCTCAAAGCTACTCTAATGATATACAGCTGTATTTCCATTACCAGTGACCCATAAAATGGAAAAGATATTCTCAGGAATGTAGTACAGCATCAGAAAGGTCTAGTTCTGGAAGAAAGTATATTTCTGCAGTGCAGTGTACTAAAACCTGAATCAAAAAGTATGATCTCTGCACAGCCTATTCATTAAACTTACTTTGGCCTATCCCTTTCATGTGAAAAATATCAATTTATTATTATTATTTATTTCTTAGCAGACACCTTTATCCAAGGCGACTTACAATTGT
Organism: Acipenser ruthenus; assembly: GCF_902713425.1. Taxonomy (NCBI): domain Eukaryota; kingdom Metazoa; phylum Chordata; class Actinopteri; order Acipenseriformes; family Acipenseridae; genus Acipenser; species Acipenser ruthenus. The sequence goes on from NC_081192.1 coordinate 49,695,760, forward strand.
TACAAGTTATCACATTATTTTTACATACAATTACCCATTTATACAGTTGGGTTTTTACTGGTGCAATCTAGGTAAAGTACCTTGCTCAAGGGTACAGCAGCGGTGTCCCCCACCTGGGATTGCACCCACAACCCTCCGGTCAAGAGTCCAGAGCCCTAACCACTACTCCACACTGCTGCCCTTAAGCCAATTCATTTTATTGTTTTCTCAGGCACTGAAATTAAAATTATTGGCGGGAACCCCAGTTGTGATTACCAGGGCAGCAACAAATCTGAAGAACAAAGTTGTGGCCACAGCAAGGATAACTCATTATGGCTGTTGTTGTTTGTTTAAATATACATTTTAGAAAAATAAAATAAAAAGAGAAGTATTTATTAGAGCATACTTATATCATATTCATGGTACTTAAAGAAGAAAGGAAACTGAAAATATGCATTCTGTAATGATGTGGGTTCGTTGTCAAGTACGAAATATAACCATTATCATATGGGTATTTACCTCCTAAAGACCAGAAACCTGAATAAGATATATCAAAGCTGCTCAGCCTTTCAGGGAACAGCCTACGAGTTCTGTGTCTTGCCATTTGGCCTCTGTCTAGCTCCCTGTGCCTTCTCGAAGTGCATGGAAGCTATCCTGGCCCCATTGAGACTCAAAGGCATTGGAGTGCTCAGTTATCTGGACGACTGGCTCATTTGTGCCCAGTCTCCAGCACAGGCACACACAGAACTTGTCACGGAACAATCATGTGAAGAGCCTGCTCACGCCTTCCCAGACAGCCTCCTATCCAGGAGTGTGCTTGGACTCCAGGGCCATGCTGTTCTCTCTTTCGGACAGCAGAGTGCAGAGAATAGCCGCCTGTTTGGCGCTTTTTCAGCTTAGCAGAGCTCTAAAGGTAGTGACGTTCCAGAAACTTCTGGGCCTGATGGCAGCAGCTTCCCAGACCCTTCCATTGTGTCTCTTGCGCATGCGCCCTCTGCAGGCCTGGTTCAACAGCAGGGTTTTTCAGCAGGTTTTTCATCACCAGAAGAGAGGTCATCATCATGGACACGTCCAGCCTGGGCTGGGGCGCTGTGTGGAATGGCCCGGCTGCGCAAGGTGTGTGGAACCCCCCTTGGCAGGGTCTCCATATCAATGTTGTGGAGCTGCAGGCAGTTTACTTGGTCTTGCAGAATTTTTTGCAGGTGGTTCAAGGAAGATATGTGCTTGTCCATACAGACAACACAACATTGGTGGGGTGGCTTACATCAACCACCAGGGTGGCCTCAGGTCGTCCAGTCTGCATCACGTGGCCTGTAAGCTTTTTCTCTGGGCACACAAGAACCTCCTCTCACTGTGGGCAGTACATCTGCCTGGGGTGACAAACTGGGTGGTGGACCTCCTCTCAAGGAGAGTTCCCAGCGCCTCAGAGTGGAGGCTTCACCCTGAGGTGGTGAGCCTCATTTGGGAGAGGTTCAGGAGAGCAGAGATAGATCTCTTTGCCTCCCAGGAATCGACCCACTGTCACCTCTGGTTCTCCATAATAGGTGGTGGTAGATGCTTGGCACGCCAGTGGCCAAAGCAACTGTTATATGCCTTCCTAGCACTCACCCTGCTCCCGCTGTGTCTAGAGAAAATCAGGCAGGACTGGTCCTAGTAGCACCTTTTTTTATTTTTAATTTGCAATCTCAATTATTTTTTCTCATTTTTCTTCCCAATTTGGAAAGCCCAATTATTTTGTTTCAACCTGGCTTACTGCTGCAACCCCCTGCGCTGACTCAGGAGAGTCGAAGATGGACACACGTGTCCTCCGAAACGTGTGCCATCAACTGTCTGCTTCTTTTTTCTCTGCAGGCCCGCCGTGCAGCTACCTCAGAGCTACAGTGTCGGAGGACCACACAGCTCCAGGCAACTTACAGGCAGGCCTGCATGTGCCCAGCCAGTCTACAGGGGTCGCTGGTGCAAGGTGAGCCAAGGACGCCCTGGCTGACCTAAGCCCTCCCTACCCGGGTGGCACTCGGCCAATTGTGCCCCACCCCCTGGTAACTCCCATCCACTCGGCAGTGGAATAGCCTAGACTCGAACCGGCAACCTCCCGGCTATAGGGCGCATCCTGCACTCCACGAGGAGTGCCTTTACTGGATACACCACTCGGGAGCCCGAGGCTCTTTTTTTCAACCCTGATTTAGCTCATGAGCTGCCAGCCGTGGAGACTGCCCAAGCACCGCGACCTGCTCAGTCAGGCATGGGGGACCTTACAGCATCCCGACCCATCGAGCCTACAGCTCTTGGTCTGGCCCCTGAATGGCTGCATTTGAGCCATCTGGGTCTGTCCAATAGGGTTATTGACACCTTACAAAATACCAGAGCAGTGTCCACTCATTCCCAGTACGGGTACAAGTGGGGTGTCTTTCAGACGTGGTACCTGCCTCGTGGGTTCGACTCCATGCCCTTTCCCATGGCAGTTATACTGCAATTTTTGCAGGACTTGTTTGACAAGGGAAAATCCCCCTCTACATTAAAGGTCTATCTGGCAGCTATTTCAGCTTGCCATGTCAAAATTGACTCGGTCTCCCCAGAAGCTCAATTCCTGGTGGGACAATTTTTGAAAGGTGGTCAGTGGCTTCAGCCACCTATGGAGGCATGGTTCCTTACTGGAGGCTTAAAGTGGTGCTTAATGCACTCATGAAGCCTCCATTTGAGCCCATGCATTCAGCTGAGCTGACATTTTTATTGCTCAATGCGGCTTTCTTACTCGCTGTCACCTCTGCAAAGCAGGTGAGTGAGATGCAGGCATTCTCCATAGCAAAAGCCTGCTTAATTCTTACAGAGGCCAGGACAAAGGCTACGTTCCGTATCAATCCTGCCTTTTTGCCGAAGACGATCTTGACATTTCATGTCAACCAGTCTGTGGAATTGGAGTCTTTCCATCCTCCTTTCCAGTCTGACAGGACACGGCAGCTTCATATGCTCTGCCCAGTGTGGGCCTTGGCGTACTACATTGACAGGACGAAATGTTGGAGGCAGTCCGAACAATTTTTTGTCTGCTATGGGGCAAAGTCCAATGGTCAAGTCCTGTCTATGCAGTGGCTGTCCAAGTGAATAGCAGACATGGTCAGGACTGCCTATAAGCTGGTCAACTTGCCCCCTCCAGAAAATCTCACTGCACATTCCTTCAGGGGCACGGCAACTTCGTGGGATTTATCTGTCAAGGACACATGCAGTGCGGTAACGCACAGGGCAGCCTCTCGGCTTTGCCTTGTAGCATTCCAGTCGTTCTGCAATATTGCCCTTGCGACGGCTTTGGTATATTCACCCATATGGTAATGGTTAGATTTCGTACTTCAAAGGGAACATTAGGTTATTATCATAACCCTGGTTCCCTTGAAATAGAAATGTAACCATTAACCTTCAAGGTCGCTGCATCCATGATTAATCATCAATTTATCAGTATTTGTTCGATTAGAGTGGGATGTTTGCTTATTAATATATTAAATACAAGTCAAAATCTATGGTTTTAATGTATTGTTATTGGTTGTGACTTAAAATATTTGATTGCCGGCAGAGAGAAGTGCTGACATTGGGACATTTTTACAGTTTAGAGAACGCACTGCCAGGTCCCTAGGAAATAGAAAACACATGTATCTGCAGCAGTCCCTGAGTTATATATCAGACACACTGTTTGTAGGCAGCCTTGTGTAAAGAAGCAGGTTACTTTTTACAGCAATTATATATGAAGTGTTTGTATGCAGAGGTACATTTTTGGCAAATTATTTCCTACATTAATTTCCTTACTGATCAGAGTAAAAAAAATAAAAAGAATGTCAGTAGCTCATTTCTAAATATACTGGATATATTGTAACAGTATGTAATACAAACTTCTAGTTTTTAGGGTTTTTTTTATTTAACTTTTTAACTTTGATGTATACATTATAAAATAATACCAACTAAATCTTTAATAAAAAGAAATGTATTTATTTATTAAATACAAAATCTGCAAGGTCTATTATGATTCATAAATGCTACCTGAATGAATAACCACTGTAACTTACTATATCCATTTTGGCCGTACCAGAGAGTAATGAAGGTGGCTTTTGATGGCTATTTGCTCCAGTATAACAGTGAACAGCTGATATTTCTAAGGGGAAGCCTGTTTTTGCTTCAGCAGTTTCAGACAGTGTATGGGTTAAAGCAATGAGTCTCATATTTAGAAATCAACTCCTGGTTGATACAAAGCCTACTGCTGTTTCACTGTGCAAGTCTTTAAAGTCACTCCAGAAGGTTCCAGTAACAGAAGAAGGCTAATTCTTTCTTTTGGGTAAAAAAAAAGGGGGTTTGTAAGGGTGGTTATTTGTCGCAGGAAAAGTTTAGCCCCTACGTCTCATTGAAGAATCGATTTTAAAGAGATACAGCACTGCAGCTCTGTTGGGATTTAACTTACTGTTTCAATTACATGCATATTCACAGCTTGAGGTGATACGCATTTCACTTTTCTCATCAAAAAAGAGCCAGAGGCGCCAAAAAAAATCACTTTCATTTTCACTTTTCATGTTCACTTTCATATCATGAATAAAATGAATCAGTGAGTGAATTAAAAACTGAAATTTAATTAAGAAATACGCCTTACCGAATATGCCCAGAGCTGAATGTTTTCATTACGTTCATTTATGGTTTTGTTTTCTTTGGCTGAAAACTATGCAGGCAGCAGAGACTGGTTGGATTTATATACTGCCCACATAATAAGAAAGGCTTAGTGCTAAGGCCGTGTATTTAAGAAAATGTTATACTGAATAAACATGTGCAGACGCAGTTTTTTTCCAACACATTTATTTCTACCAGATAGCAAGATTGAAATATTACCTGAGAAGCCATTGCAGAGTCATTGGCTAAACTTGTAAAGCATATTTTTCTAATTTATAAATTGTAATAAATGATTCTGTTATGTAAACTAATTATATTTTTTTGGCAGATTAAAAAAGGAAAATGGACTCTATTTTAATATCCTTACTTGTGCTTCACGGGAAATATTCCAAATACAAATATTAGCTATCCAAATATAGCTGAACAGTTTTATTTCTATGGATTAAATCCATAATTCAAACTAATTCTAATAGCCTTTCTTAAAACCAATTTTACATCTTGACAAAGGTTTCTTGGTTGTATGAAAGAAATAAGTGGTCCCAGCACTTCATAATTATAACCATGGCATGCAAATTCATAATTATCATGGGTGAGGCTTCATGAATACCACATTTCAAACTGCTCTCAGTGATGTGCTAATGAATCTGTCCATGTTCTCTAAAGAATTGTACAGTATGTGAAAAACACAGATCATAAATAATGATCCCGCATTCTGTACTCTACTCCAAAAAGGTTTGCAAGTGGGCGCTTGGCTTCTTTATCTGAGACCAGGAGAAAGGAATAAGAGGGGGGTAGATTGATGCAGGCTTTCCGAACAAGCTGTGTTTGAGCTCTGACCAGGGATGACCTTTGAATGGTGTTGTTCAAGGGAGGCTGGGAAACACACTCCTGAAAGCATTAGTGCCCCTGATCAGATGCAGTGCTGGAAGAGAATCTTCAAATCTGACTTTGTTGTGTCTGTAGAACAGGCGAGGGGGGGAGATTATGAAGCCTATTACGATATTAAAATGGAGTGCTGCTGACCAGTCAAAAATAAAACTTTACAGTTTAATGAAAATATTGTACTGTTATTTGCTAAATATACCATATTAGCAGTTCCATTTGTATTTGTAATATTGTCAGTTAATGTGGGGGAAAACTAGTGAGATGCTTTTTATATCACTAAAGTAAATTGTCAACATGTTGTATATTTTATTCACAACATTTCATTATTATCCGTGTCTGTGCAGTATATCCTTCTTGCTTCCTTTGTACTTTGCTTGCCACGATGTGCAATATGTTAACACAGTGGTAGCTTTGACCACATAGCAAGCCGTCCGCACTTCCAGCAGATACAATTTTTGTGACAAAACCAAAAACACGCACATGCCCTTGTGAAGCCTGGAGGCTGTAAAGAGGACTCTTGTTTAGAGCATTTAAGCAGAGGTGAATCTACAAACAGGTCTTGAATACTATATTTAAAAAAAAAAATCTTGAAAGAAAATGTATTTTAAGAAGTAATATAAATAAATGGAATAGATGGTAGCCATTAGTCAGAGACAACACAGTCTCTTGTGTATAATCGTCCATCCTGGTACTGTATGCCTGCTGAAAAAGGAAGTAGAAAGTAGTTACAAATCTTACTGGGCAGGAGCAAACCACAGTGACCATAGGAACCTTAGTGCTCCAGCTATGTTTCAGCATTCCAGGTTGGTGAAATTGGGAAGGTTTTATGGAGTAAATCCAGCACAGACTGATTCGTGGCAAAGTTTGCTATTTTTTAATTGAAATCAGCAATTAGCCATTGATGTCACTTGAAGTATTTAGCACATACAAGTAGGCTTATTAAACATGTTTGTTTTACTACAGCTGTAAAAATATAAAGTGTGCCATATAATCACTGACTTAATTATTTCATTAAATGGTATGAGAAACACAAAGCTGTGTTACAATACAAAGGCCAGAATCCCATTTAATTAATTTATACACATAGGCTGGTCAATAGCCATGGGTCAGGAATGTGGTGAAAGTAATCTTTAAAGAATGTACAACTTTTAAAAAATAAATAACCACCTTTACGGCATTTCAAATATTGGCTTTTGTGAAAGTCTCCAGCTGGTTTCATTTTGCTTTTAACCCATTGTTTATTGATTCATACAAGATGAGTGCTTGCTGTGCTACAGAAAGAGGGATGCAGTTCAAAAGCTTCCTATGTTTTCTAAAGGATATGAAGAATTTTGCAGATCTCACAGAGAACTGGAAGTGACAATTCTTTGTCAGAATTTGAAGAGCTAGAATATATTGGCAAAAACTTTCCAGTTGTAATGCTTTTTATTTATGTATTTATTATATATATTTTTTTCACGGTCTGGATTCAAACCGCAGACCCTCAGAACTAAAGGCAGACACGCTACAGTTTCGCTTAAGGGGAATCCCCCCTAATGGGTTTGTAGTCATGTCTTTTATGCACACATACAATGTGCCTATTCGGCCAGTAGGGGTCATTCATTACACAGTGCGTATGAATTTGAGCTAATCATAGCGCGCCAAATAGGCCCTATTGAAACTGAAAGAAAGGATTCAGATTCATGGGAATTCTCGTTTGTAATCTGATGAACACACTGATGTGTCGAAACGCATTGTTCTAAGCTTTTTAATACAAATGGATATCAATAAAGATTGGTTTTAATGAGATGCCGAGTATTTCACCTTATTGAACTGTTCAGAATTTAAAGGATCTACAGGAGTGTGCTGCCATACTGGTTTCTGTTAAAACACACTTTCCCTTTAGAAAGGTATGTTAAAAATACCGAAATATTGGAAAGTTGACCAGAAGTTTTCTTCATAAACATGAAAAAATAAATTAAATAAACACTGCATTCTTAATTTATTGACGGAAAGCCAGGATAAATGAACACTAACATTTTAAATCGAAAATTAAAACAAAGTAACAACAGAAACTTGTGTTTTACAGCTATTTCAGTTTTGAGAGTTCTGGTAAGTTCTGCCAGACATAAATAATGACAGGCCTTTGATCAATTAGAAACAAAGGATGAAAGGTAAAGGGGATTGTTTACTGGCCAGACATTTCTATTGACGATTATCAATGACAAAGACCCATACTGCGGTGTACTGCAAATCACTGCACAGAATCCTTGAGAGCGATGCCATTGGATGATTCAAATCGATAATTCAGGATCAACTGTTAAATATTAATGTAAAGATTTTTGGGGGCACATTTCTCATGGGCTTTACACCAGGAAAGGAGGAAACTTGTAACAAATTTAAGCAATTAAACACATTTGATTCCTTAAATAAATCTGAGTGTTATTATACTTTAACCAAAAATGGTCCAAATTGAATTTAGGCCTAAGCCCATGTGGATTTTACATATCACACCCTTCTGGCTCAGGGTTGCCACATTCATGATGTGTGTTTTTCCCATTTCATACATTCATAAAACAGTCACAATGCTAACATGCCCCACATAAGATTACCCTAATAACAGGTAACCACACTTGGGGTGCAGCAGTGTGGAGTAGTGGTTAGGGCTCTGGACTCTTGACCGGAGGGTTGTGTGTTCAATCCCCAGTAGGGGACACTGCTGTTGTACCCTTGAACAAGGTACTTTACCTAGATTGCTCCAGTAAAAAAAAAAACAACTGTATAAATGGGTAATTGTATGTAAAAATAATGTGATATCTGTATAATGTGAAATCTTGTAACAATTGTAAGTCGCCCTGGATAAGGGCGTCTGCTAAGAAATAAATAATAATAATAATAATAATAAGACTGGGTTCCCAGACATAGCTAGATCAAAATCGTATTAAATGAGTTAATGTCTGGAATATATATAATGCATTTAAAGACATCTAGACAGTATCTTTATAATACAATTTGCGTCTAAAGTAATAAATAATAATACTTCTGGCACTAAGATTAGTTAATTCAGAAGTTAAAGAAATGTATTCACTGATTTTCCACCGGTGTCAATGACAGAAGTGTTGAGTATAGCCTGAGTAAGATCTCACTTCTATATTAAAACCTAGTGTGAAAACAGCATTCTAGGAAAAGTGTATCACCATTTTATTATTTGTCCTGTGTACAATATTCTGTGAAGTTTATTTTGCTGGACTATCACTGTGACAGTGACCTTTTTTCCATGTTCTTGAACAAGTGTTACATCTTATTGATGTCTTTATAGCAGGGTTTAATTGCTGCAGACCACTCTATTGTAGAAGAACTACTATTGTATTGTAGAAAGCAGCTGGACAAATTGGATATGCCACACCCCTAAACCTTCCCACAATTCCCACCCACTGACTCCTGTCTGGACCCAGGCTCAGGTTCTCTTTGATCACATGGCAGCGGAACCCTACATCTGTTCTGACTAAGTCAGACCCTGAAACAACACATTCCATTGTTGACATTCTCAGTGTGAGTTACTGTACTTGGGCTCTCTGCAACCTGCCCTAAAGCACTTCTGCTGTAAATCATTGGAAACAGCGGACACAACTAGTGTAGCTCTACCTGCTTCTTGCTTAAAACATCGTCTGCCTGGGCACTCTTTTCATAGTTTCAATACACCCACTACACCTTGATAGGTGATATGGCCGTTTTGATGACTATTTGTTGCTGAATAAAGGTTTAATAAGAATAAGTGTAGAATGTGTCATGGTGTATTTCATATGAAACTATTTAATAAAATTATATTTTTTACTCGCAGTAGTTGAAAAACTATGCCTTTAAAAAAGAAGAGGTTTCCATTTTTGCTGCACATTACACCTAGAAAAATGATAAAAATTACTTGAAATTGGTGATTTAAAGGAGTGCAGGTCATAAAGCATAAACCTGCTTGAAAAATACGTATCTTTATAGAAAAGACAAAGTTAACTTTCAGACAGGTTGTCCATATTTATCATTGACATCTCGTCTCTGTGCTAATTTGTTCCCTGAATGTTAATTATGCCTCATTGCCTCACAGAAGTGCATAATACAAAGTACAGCTTTAGCGATAATGTAGATTCCCCTAAGGCCCAGGCTGAGCAAATTAGGTGTCAATGGGAGGTCTAAGCAGACAGCATTGGCTCTAATTAGTCTCTCGAGCCTAGTTGATAGCGGGTTTTACATGAGCTAATCAATCAGCCTTAGTCTTCTGATGTGTGGGAGAACCTTAGCAGCCAGGAATCTTTCCCACAGGTCACTCACCTGCACAGCGGGAGCCCTCCTTTTCATTTTTCATCTTTTCCACTACCTGACGCCGTCAGCTGGTTCAGAAAAATCGAAAACCAAAACATATTGAGTTCAAAGGTCATGTGGGACTGAAAGAGGATGTTATAAAAGTACCACTGGTCAAAATCATTTTTTAACTTTTTTTACCCCTTGAACTGCTCTCAAGTGCAGTAGTTTTAAATAACAAGATTGATTTTTTATATCCACTTAATTTTATTTATCATATTTAGTTGCGTAACAGCATGTTCATTTTATTCGTAAAACAACAATTTGACAGTAGTTTTTATATTTCAATGGCAGATTTTGCCAAAAATACTAGCCAAGCACAGAGCTTCCACACAGAAGTCGCATCCATGAAAATCTGACTTCCAAGGGACCTGTCAGTATGGGGAGATTCTGTTCTGATCTGGGAGTATTGCAAAGAAATGTATTATTTATTATCAGTGTCAACAGAAGAAAAGATTAAAAATTGACAAGCCTACCATGGCTAGGGGTATGTGTGTACAAGAAATAACTCAAGAGATTGTTTTACTATCCTTTCATGGACCTCTCTATCCCTTTCAATGGGTGATTATCATCTATCTTCCTATACATACAGCTATGGCCAAAAGTTTTGCATCCCCCAATAGAATTAACTAATTTTGCTTCATAAAGTCGAATGAAACCTGATGAATAATGTTACGTTAACATATTGAATTACATACCTCTTTTTAGTTTCCCATTTACTTGATGAAAAACTGCGAAAAATATCAAAATTTCAAAATCTAACATGAAATAATGTACTACCATTATGGCTTCTGGTAGACTTTTGCAATATCATTTTGTAGTTTATTTGATTACATGATGTTAAATAAAATATCAAAATGATGTCTCAATCCTAAAATTCTAGGTGCTGCAAAACTTTTGGCTAGCTTTTTAAAGGTTGAAGTTTAATTAATACAGTTTGTTAACACATGTTTTATTTTATTGCAGATCCCTACGGTCAACAGTACATAGGAGAGCAACTGATTTAAAGATGATTTCAATTGACAAGACTTCCCTCCTTCCCTACTGTGTGTCTATTCTATACCTGTGTTTTATGATGTTGACAGTCAGATTCCAGTGTGCATGGAACACCTTCTGGTTTTAATTGGTTGGTTGTATAGTTTGTTTACTGTTACATGGAATGTGCCCCCCCCCCCCCCCCTTTATTGAAAATGATTCCTTACAGTGAATCAGTGTTTTAGTAAATTTTTTCGTTAACAGCTCTTTTCATAAGCAGGCTTGTTAGTGTATTTGAATGTCACCAATAATACTTTTACATAAAACCAGTCCACTGTGACAAAAAGGCATTACATTATTCTTTATGCCATTTAATTTTTTAAAGGACTGTTTCTGACAGTGCTGTGGAATATGATCAAGGCAATAATAATTTAGTTTATTCTTCAAACAGCAACAGAAAGTATTTTTTGGACAGCTCTATACTATATTTAAGGCTAAATCAGTTTGAGGTTTTTGCTACCATGATCTAATAGGAATTAAAAATGTATACTTTAGCATTTGTTGAAAACCATTAAAATGTATTGGGACATACATTATAGGCTATTATTTTTAATGTTTTGTTTTTCATATTGTTCCCCCCCTCCCTCCCTCCCTCTCTCTCTCTCTCTCTCCCTCCCTCCCTCCCTCCCTCCCTCCCTCCCTCTCTCTCTCTCCCTCCCTCCCTCCCTCTCTCTCTCTCCCTCCCTCTCTCTCTCTCCCTCTCTTCCTCTCTCTCTCCCTCTCTCTCTCTCTATATATATATATATAGACACAGTAGATGTGTGTATATAAACATGCATATTATATACTGTTGGTAAACATATAAACCATATTTATTACACAAATATTGATATATAAGTATACATTAAAGCAGAGTCGAATACATTTAAAAAAATGTTGACAGTGGAAGGAGATCATGTTTCCCTGATCCATGCAACTTCAAACTTATTGGAACCCCTAAGGGAATACTTTCCCCATTACCAAGGAAAGAGACCCCTGCTGTGCATGACGAAGATACAGAAAAATACTCTCATATGTGCTGGAATTTCAACCCTTAACAAATAAGGGGAGGGGCCTTAACCTAAAGTGGTATATCTGAAAATATTTTCTGAATTATTTATTTTCCTGTGCATACTCTTAACTAATACATAAAAAACTGTAAACATCGTATCATGTTTACATTTTATGTAAGAAAGCATATTAGACAACCAAATATAAAATGCTACCGTAATATTTAGATAAGTATTGGTCTACACATGATGCGGGCCATACATTTTGTACCTAGATTTAGTGAAAGGAACTTCATCTCCTACGTAAACTAGAATACATCTTTTCATTTGTATTCAGTTAAAAAGCTATATTACACTCCCAGAGCCAAACTGCCATTTAGTTATTGCATGTCCCATGGATAAACACATTCTATGTGTACAAGTGGCAATCTAGCTCTTTACAATCCCATTGTCAGTCATTAAGCACTAAGAAACCAGTGTTGTTTTGAAATTAAATGAAGAAGTCTGGTAACACTTTTCAACTTCATATGAGCAAAAGTTGAATTATTATAAACTAATGATCACTTCATTGGAACTTCAGTGTAATTACTATTAACATCAAAGGCTGAAGTTAGTACTGGAGTATCTAAATCCATTAAATTGAATAATATATACAGACAAGAAGTTTCCCATGATGATATTGTAAAAATTATATTAAAAATGATATTAAACTGTCAGCTTGTTTATCATATGTTGCAATATAGTAGGTAGTATGTTTATTATGGAGAAAAATAAACAAAAAAAAAACTATTAGGATATGTAGGAATGAAAACAAAAGTTAAATTGTAGGAAGTCTTGCCCTGTGGTTTGAGATGTTAACATGAGAAGAGAAGAGCATGTGCTCCTGAAACTGTAGTAAGGGAATAGTAACTGCTGGATGGGCCAATAACAACTTAACAAGTATTTCTGAACCCTGAATGGAACAGAGCATTATACATTATTAAATATAAATGAATACAGCCTCACTGTTTCCTTCACCAAAAACACTTTTAAAATATTTTTGCTGTACCTTCCAGTTAGATTTAGGTCAGGATGCACCTAATACGTACCAAACTTTAGCTTCTTATATGTCAAAGCATATGCAATGTTTGATATAATATTGGAACCAATTTGAAATAACTTGGTACAGAACATAACCTAAATACTTAAAAATGTCAAGCAGTAGTTCTGCTACAGAAAAAATCTAAATGTATCATTGAGGCTATTTTTTTAAGCATTTTCTGCATTATTTTGTTTAGCAACTAAATAATTATTTCATACATTAGCCAGCTTGTAAAGTGTGTTGCCTTGGTTGATCAGCATTTGGTAGCTATACCGCCCTGAAAATGTTTTTGAAATGACTCCTGCAATTATTTCCTTTAGCACTAATGCCATCTATATCATCCTTTTGAACTTGAATGTTTCCAAATGTTTCACTTTGAAAGGAACGTTAAAGGAAGGAAAATATTTTAAAAGGAAATAATGTAGTATTGCACATCAACACTGTAATAGTTATAATGATACATCACATAAACTATATCTAAAATCGTTTCCATTTAGTTCAAGACTTTTACATAGGAACAACAATAATACAAATATGTGATTGTTGAGATTCTTATACTCAACACATGTCATGGAATGTGCGCTCAGTAATATGTTATTCTTGTATACTTATGTTCCTTTGTGGATATTTTATCATTTTGTAACTTGTGTTATATACTGTTTAGGCTGTATATAGTGGGGGTAAAATAAAAAATGTAAGCCCCATAAAATATGTAATAGTGATGCTTAAATATGTTGCATTTTAGGTCATGAATGTCTCCCTCAGCTCTGAAAAATGGGAGGAGAAACCGTATATTTTTTATGGCCTTGTAAATATCTTTGAGGCATAAACTTTCGCACTGGGGAATGCACGTTTCCTAAATATGCATCCCTGCTGTGTTCAATACGGAACCTGCATTAAGCTTCACTTATGTTTTGTTTCTTTTTGTATGATGCATTGAAATGCATACAGGTTTGGAGCATTATAAAAGTGATGATGCAGTGCAAGACCCATACACTTAGACTCGCTAGAACGTAGTACAATAGAATAAATGTTGGATTGTTTGTTACAACCTAAATGTAATGTAATTATGGAAGATGTAATGTCCTTCTGTAACTGTTTCTCGTTACATGAAAATAAAGTTTGATCAATGCCTCAGATGATTTTAAAGGACTTTTTTTTTTTTTAGTGGTATTCTTTTTCTTTATTGCATACCACTCCAGAATTTAAAATTGCATCCTCTTTGTGTGTATGCATTTATTGTACTTTTGTTAAAAGGCACAATTATTAAAAAATAAATAAAAAATAGAAAATACACATTAAAAATTGACTATTTTTATAAAAATTCTTAGACCAGATAGTTTGTTAAAAAAATAAAATAAACTTGTATCCCTCAATGAAATAGCTCAAAGAAGGATTCATCAATGGCCGCTTGATTTCTATTAATCAAAATGGCTTCAAATAAGCAGTTCTTATCAAAGCATTTTTTAAAGCATTGCTGCTGTTTTTTTGTTTTTTTTCCTGAGGGATGTACAAGAAAATGGTAATTAAAACATGTTTTTAAATCCATTACATATATTATGTTACATTGAATTTAAAAAAAAAATAAAATAAAAAAAAACAAGATCCTCCACATCATTTGACATTAGAATCAGTAATGTTTAAAATGTTTGTTTATTGATAGACAGGCAGGAAGGACATGAATAGTCAGAGAGACAGCAGATGTTTAAGCTTGGCGTATTTGTTTTTAAGTTTACACAAGGCTCACTACAGCACAGGATTTTGTATAGACAGTTTAATATATTTTCCTTTCCAGACCCTCTCGCTTCACTCTACTGGGACCTCTTCCATTGGGTGGGGCTGCTACAGCAAAAGGCTCCCCTATACCCAGTGTCTCACTCACTGTTAGTTCTGGATCTCACTCAGCAGCCAGCTGTGAGCCTGCCAGTTAAGAATCTGTTTGAATTTCATACTTCTCCTTATCTTCCATTCGTCCATTTCCAGAGAGACTTACCCCCCTCCCTCTCCCCATTCCCCATGTACGACTGCAATCAAAATTGTAAATATGCCCCTATTTCCAGGCTTAGTTTTGGATCCCAGCCTGGCAACGTGTGTTGCATAAGGCTGGCATTGTAGTAAACTGCTTGTGGCGTACAAAGATACTGCAAGACCTCCATAAACCAACAGACGTTGGCTGTCTCCACAAATGCAGTGTTCCCTTTCAAGTACGAAATGTAACCATTACCGAATGGGTGTTTACTAAAGACCAGAATCCTGAAAATTGTATACCAAAGCTGCTCTTGAGCCTGTGATGCAGACGTGGCCTTTCAAGACTGACCTGTTGCATACTGTAACAGTTGACCCAGTCTGTGCAAGGGGAGTCTTATTGAGGCAGTTAACATATTTCCATCGTTTCCTCCTTATTGTGTAACATAATGTATTTCCTGGCTGGCTCAAACTGTCCAATTTTTACTTAGAAATGTAAAACAAAAAGGATTATTGTTCTACTGTACCTAAAGTGAAGAAGTATCTGACAAGTAAATGGTAATATTAAAAGAGATTGTAAAGTATTATGCTGTACCCAACATGCACAAGTCATAAATCATAAAACAAACCAAAAAAAAAGTAGTTATAAAATAAACCATTTATGCATAATGTTTGCTTATTTTTTAACCTCTGTGCTTCCTATCAATAGGCCCAGACATGCAAATAGAATAAAACTGAACTGACTTTAGAGATAAATCTTGATGAGGTCAGAACAGAAAAATGTTTGAGTCATATGCCTAGACTAGACTACAGGAATACTAAACCAAAAACAGTGAGATGACCCACAATGCTACACATACAGTAACATTTATTTTGCAAAGCATATGGTAAATTGACAGTTGTGAATATGTGTTGCTCTTTTATTTTTTACTGTCCCCTTAGCTACAATAGCATACATCACGTGTGCAAGCATTCCTGCGGTGTAAATGTTGAGCTTTGTTGATTTGTCTCCATGGTATTCAAGGTCAGATATTCAGTTTTTAGCTTTAATTTCCTTGTTCCTTGTTGATAGATATTGCTTAAAACACCTTCTAGTGCCCAGCGGCTGGTAATCCAGTTTCCTTCAGTGAATTTATTTCTATTGCTGATGTAAAATAAATAATAAATTTCTGTGCTTTGGGAAGGTTCTGTCTCTGTTCACTCTTGTGTGCTTCAGTAACAGCATAGTGATTTCTTTTGAAATTTGGAACATTCGAAATATATATATATATATATAATGAGAGTGCATGAAAGTCCCAGCTCTATTTTACTTATTTTTGTCATTCCTTGATGTCAGTTTCATTAATTGAAGAATAATGCATGATATTGTATTCTACCACTGCTAGTTCTGGAAGTGTACCAGAGGTTGATGTCCTTAATTAAAAAAATGTGTAAGAATGGAACTACCAGAATGGAACTACCCAAGACACATTCAAAAGATTAAACATGGCTATATATGACTATTCAAAATATGCTAATGTTTTTCAATGTGTTTATATTGGCAATAATCAAAAACTTTCTTTTGTTAGCTTGCCATGAACAGTATAACAAGAACATCTCAGAATATCACATTTTGTTTTTAGTGCCTGTTAGCCAGTCTTTCAAAGCATACCGCCAATATTATATTTTATTAAATAACAAGTGGAATCTTTTTGCCATTTGCTTTCATTAGGCTTCCAAGTCATTATCTCCTGTGATGTAAAGGCCACTGCCCACTTATGCACAGACAGCATAGCATAGCATCATGTCTCTGACTGACCAATTCAGTTTGAGTCAAACTCAACAGCAGTCAACTGACATTGTTATTAAAAACCTGGCCTTAAAAAGGGAATGAATCTAGTGAACTTGGAGACAACAGTTTCCCTTGCTTGTATAACATTCTTGACTCTGTCTTGAATTTTATCCACTCAGAATCATTTTATTTTCTCACACACAGTTATGTAAACTGTAGTTATTGAGTTATATACACCCGAATGACTGTCCCACTTACATTTATAGGGATTCCAAGGGGATACGTCCTGCTGCTATAGATTATTTTCACTTATGGGCTACATCAAACTTTTTACAAACTTAAATTTAGAGTGGAAAATAGGAAAATAACAATTTTAGTGTTACAAAACTAGTAACAAACAACTGTGTGTTGTTTGCTAGTCTACAAGTTTAGTCACATTAGCCTTTTTATTTTTCATTGAAGAAAGCGGTGTAAATTGCACGTTGGTATAAAGACTGGTTGGTACATTGCCCAATGTGTCATTACGCATAATAAGCATGTAACAATCACATTCTTCAATACATACATACATACGCCAGCATTTAAAGGCTAGCGTTGCTTATCCTCTAAGCACTTTCCATACTTACACAGATAGTTATACCACATACCACAAAGTACTAAATGTGCTTAAACATAGTAGATGTTTTCCATATGGCCTACCGCAAGTCCCAATCGCACAAACCGACAACATGATAAGAAAGGCTTTCTTCATGTTTTAAAAAATGTCTGTGACGTCACCCTTTGATCTTTTGATGGATTCATTCTACGAATCTTCTAACTAAAGGTGGCTGTGTGGCTTTGAAGAGACGGAGAGTGCAGGGCAGATATATTGTTGGTTAACAAATCTCCAGTTTGTGCTACAAATTCACAGAAAACTGTTGATTCGTCAGCGAGAACAGTCAGAACAATTCAACAGAAAAGCAAATAGCATTTTATTACGAACAATCATTTCAACAATTAGTTATAGTATTATTACATTATGTTACAACATAACACTCAGAAAAGTGCTTGTGATTTCAGTTTAGCGTTTCATACTGTTTGCTAAAAGTGATAGCATTATACATTAACATAATGAAAAAAAGGTTTTTTTAGAATTACAAATTGCAACAAAGCTTCTTTATTTACAGCAGGGGTCTTCAACCCTGGTCCTGGAGAGTCTTCTGGTTTTCGTTTCAACTGAGCTCTCAGTTACTTCCTTGAACCAATTAGTCAAGATTTACATGTGTTCCAGATCTTTAGCCATTGATGATGTAAAGACACCTATAAAACCTGCAGGATTGAGGCTCTCCAGGACCAGGGTTGGAGACCCCTGATTTACAGTATAACTTTGACTTTTAACAGTTCTGGGTTCCTAACACTGTCTTTGGTGGATAAAGCACTCTCAATAACAAAGGATGGGTTTAAACAGGACAGTACCTGTACGTTTATTTGTTCCACGGTGTCCCTTTTTCAGTACAAACAATACAAAACAAAAATAAATCCAAACTCCAGTTTTGGTGCACTAACTAAACTTAACAGGATCCCTAACTTTCAGTCAGACCACTAATCCAGTTTACTGACTTTAAATATATTATTTACTAAGCACAGATTTAATATACTTTGTTTTAACATCCACCCAACATTCAGGTCTATACACAGGTCCTTACCTTTACACAGACAACTACTGGGAAATGTAGTTTTTAATTCCTCATTTAAACAGCAAGAACTACATTTCTTTTTTCCACCCACATTTTTTAATGCCTACCTTACATTCCAGGGTAAGTACTATTTGGGGTCCTATGTATCTCCCTTCTACAATTTTAATCGGTAAAAACAAGCAGTTAATTAATTTTACAAATTCAACACTCATTGCTGTTTATCCCTTACTTACATGCTCCTATAGCAGAAATATAATATGTCAAATTATCTTTCGGTAAGAATTTTTAGAAATACATAACTCATCCAGCCAGAACTACTTTTGTTAAATAATAGTTTCTGTTGTTGTGTGTGCCTTGCCTCGGATAACACAGAGACAGGTCCCAGAAGTATACATAAAACATATTGCTTCTTTATTTCAGTGATAACCCATGAAATCAAAACTAAATTAATTTACTTTTAATCCTGCAGTATACTTAACAGTAGGAACGATGTCAACATAAAATGCGGTAAACACAAGTTATGGCATTCCAAGTCAGCTGATTCAGATGTGTTTGCCAGTTGATAACCACACTAGGGCAGGGAGCCTGTTTCATTCTACAGTACCAGCCAGTGGGTAAAAGTTTGAAAATGGAAATCAACATATTAATTAGCAAGGATGAATTGTGCCTGGCTTTTCTGGGCTCATAAAGATCATTACACTATTTCTGACATTTATAAACTGATGTTTCTTTATCCAGCTTTCTTATACATTTATGCTTTGGTTACTTTTACATTTCCATTTTTTCTTTGTAAGAATGGTCAGCTTTTTGCAAATATGGTACCAATTACAGAACAAAGGGGGAAGACATGTTTAAAGAGCCAGAGTGCAGCACTATTGGATTAGCAAATTGCTTAAGGTTGCCAAGGTGTTACATACTTCCATTAGTTCATTAGCAACACTCGGCAACAAGGAAGGTACCAACTGAACTTTGCCTCATAGTTTCAACAAGTTATTGTTAGCATAGTTATTCTGATTAGATCAATAATCCATAAATTAAGGGGATATGGACTGCTTAATGAAGTTTACCTTTATAATCATGGACCTTTGTCAGTATGATACTGCAACAAAAATGTACAGGAAATATACAGAAAGAACAAAAGCTGATTATCACAGTGCTAATGATTCACACAAAGAAGCAAACACATCAATTTTGAAGTTTAACCCTCTGTGTGCCAGCTGTGTTCACTGGACACAGTTTCCAAATATTGCATATCAGTGACTTTACTACTCATTTCTTGAATCATAATTCTACAACTTTCATCCTACTATTTGGCACTGTCATAGTGTGGAATTAAAAGCAGCTGAGCTCTAAATACTGATTTATTTCAATGCTGACACAACCTTATTAGCAGAACTGGCTGCAGAGGGGTGTCAAGCAATGTTCTTTTGCATGGGTGATATTGTTGCTTGATGCCTAACAGATAACAGAAAACATCATATCAGCAATATGAACCCATTTCTACCAGTTACATACTGAATATATCCAAACATATTTGGTGTCCTGTAATTGTGTTGAAAGTGAAACAATTATTAGTCTGAAACAGAAACATGTGTCCATTGGACCCAGTTGGTGGTTTATAAAATAAAAACTGGATAAAGCAAAGGCAACCCTAAACTACATAATATTGAGCATTTACAATTTCAAGTATTTTTTATTTAATCATAAGTAATTAAATAAATAATATTTCAAATAAAAAAAACTTTTTTTTCAATACCAGCCATTTTTCATAGATTTCATATACATTTTTTATAAAAGTTAAAGTGTCTATAGACAGCTGAACAATTCACAGCCTTGGAAGAAAACGAAATATCTTCCATAGTCTATCAGCCCGCAATATGTGCAAATCGTCTTACTCTAAAACATAGTACAGTTAGTTATATAGCCCGAAGCAGAATCACAAAGTATGCATTTACTTGGATGTCTGGTGCTCATACAAATAATTTTTTTTTACATTTTTAAAAGTCACGAGTTTTTATTTGTTGTTGTTGTTGGTTTTTTTTGTTTGTTTTGTAGCACTGAAATTATTTTCAATCATAGCATTAGTATTCCAGTGGCAATGTATTTCTGGGTTTTCAGCCAATAGTCAAAACTCGTAGCCTATAAATTAAACAATTGCTCTTAATTCGGTAAGGGGTTGTCTCTATTTATATACACTTGTACAGAAATGTACATCACTCGTTATCAACGTTTCCTCCCTCCTGATTTCAAAATAACTCGTATCGACAGCACTGTTATTCTAAAATGTTAGGGTATTATAGTGTCATTATATATTTGCTGTATTCTCATATTTTCACAGTAAAAAAAAGTGTAAGCAGTTTTGTAAAACACCTCCTTAAAATCTGTAAATCACTGCAGTATTTCCTCAATATACAAATTGCAGTTGAATGTTATACTCCCTACTTTTAGTAAAGCAGTACTAATAACTACTGAAATGTTGTAACATAAACCACAGTGCTTTTCTGCAAGGTGGGTTGCACAAATCTTTTTATTCTTTTTTTTTAATAGTTAAAATGTAGAAAGTGAATAAGATAATGCTAGAGTACATACAAACACACAACTCGTACTTCAGCAATGTTGTGTATCACACCCTACACATTATTGTACCGCAACAATGGTAGTACCATTCACTTGCGGCTCTTACGCCATTCCAGTCCAGGACCGGGTTGAAGCAAGATTTGGACTGTTTAGGTCAATAATTATGAACATTGTTGAAACAATGTCTGTTTGTGATTGGTCTCGTTTTAGGTCACAAATAAAAAAAAGTGAGTTAATAATAATAATAATAATAATAATAATAATAATAATAATAATCACAGGACAGTGGGAGTTAAGCCCGAAAACCCTCCTGTCTTTCTGAACCATCTGTGCCAGCACTGCTCCCAGCTTATGTGCTCGCCAGCAGCAGCGACAGCGGAGAGACCATCTGTACCTGTTCCACAAGCCCATATGTAGAATGAATTATTTAAGATGTAAAACACTTTGAAAAGTAAATGTTTGTTATCAGACCAGCACGACATATCAGTCTGCGGCACATGTGTAAAAATGTTTGGTGTCAAAACATATTGAGCTAACATATATATATATATATATATATATATATATATATATATATATATATATATATATATATATATATATATATATATATATTGTAGACAACGGATGGTATAAGATACTGTAAGGTGAATTAGTTGACTGCACTTGCGAGCTGCACTTTTTGTGTCAATTCTAAATAAATAAATACTGCATGTATTTTTTCTATTGATAAACATCCAGCGATGGTTCTTTATTAAACATAGACATATCGAAACACATTCTCCCTATTTAGTTTTGTCGTTAGGGTGCAGGTAACAACTTCTAGAATCTTTCTATTGCATGGATGCTTGGAAGATGTTTTTTTTTTTTTTTATCTCATCATTGTATTAACACGGTCAATAACCCCTTCGTTCACATTTTTTAATAATATAATTTTTTTAAAAAAATATTCAAACTGGTTAAGTAAACTCTAAGGTACAAGTAGATGCTCTGCCAAGACTTATATACGCATTATAAACTAATGCACAGAAAACGTATCGTGTCACTTATACATTCAGTGACAAGTTAATAATGTCGTCTTACTCTAGAAAGGTATAAGAACCACAAAAATGTGCAATAATAGTTGCTCTTTATTACACACTGAGTATTTTTGTACCTTTTGCGGTACTTATTGTGGTAATGAAAACTACATTTGTGAAAGTGTGTGAATATTGAACGGAGTTCAATTTCTGTTGAGTACCCTGAACATTACCTTATATTAGCAGTATTGTAAAATATGGATGGTCCCTAGAAAATGACATCTGTTTCAAGGCTCCTCCCTCCTTTCCTTATGAAGGAGCGACAGTGGGGCGCCTGGAAACTGGTCTGAGCAGAGCTGAGGGATTGACACAAATGGTCGGAGCCGCAGGGTATTGGAACTCGTATGGCGTGTTTAAAATCTGATTTCTACTAGAAATTTCTTGGAGAAGGATAGGAGAACAGAGAGAACCAGCAAATGAACAGGATTTGATGTTGGGAAAGTTTAGCTCAGACAGCGACAAACGGGAGAGAAAAAGAGTCAAGGAAAGAAATCGGAGAAGTAGTTGTAAAAAAAAAATAAACGGCAAACCAAAGTATGCCTGAGCATAATTGCTTTGATAAACTTAGTCGGAAGCTATTGCCGACATTATCTTTACTGATTTTAGGACTTTGTGGGTCTCGTGGACAGTACGGGGACCGCGGACTTTCTGTCCCAGAGCATGGATTTTGTCAGCCTATTTCTATACCACTTTGCACGGATATCGCTTACAACCAGACCATCATGCCCAATTTACTGGGGCATACGAACCAGGAAGATGCGGGGCTAGAAGTTCACCAGTTTTACCCGCTCGTAAAAGTTCAGTGTTCCCCAGATCTGAAGTTTTTCCTGTGCTCTATGTATGCACCGGTTTGTACCGTGCTAGAGCAAGCTTTGCCCCCGTGCCGATCCCTTTGCGAGAGAGCGAGACAGGGCTGCGAGGCACTGATGAACAAATTCGGCTTCCAGTGGCCTGATAGCTTGGCATGTGAATCTTTTCCCGTTCACGGAGCTGGCGAGTTGTGCGTGGGACAGAACAAGTCTGATAAAGGCAGCCCCACGCACAAACCTAACGAATCCGTACCAGATGAAATCATAACCGATAAGTATCCCAGGGACCACTTCACATGCCCACAATTTTTGAAAGTCCCCACGTATCTGAATTACCACTTTATGAGGGAGAAAGACTGCGGCGCTCCTTGCGAGCCTTTGATATCCAACGGAATGATGTACTTCAGTCAGGAAGAGCTAAAGTTTTCTAGGATTTGGATTGGGATTTGGTCTGTTTTGTGTTGTGCTTCTACTTTATTTACTGTCCTCACCTACTTGGTTGACATGAAGAGGTTCAGTTATCCCGAGCGCCCCATCATTTTCCTGTCTGGCTGTTACACCATGGTGGCTATAGCCTACATTGCTGGATTTCTGCTGGAGGATAAAGTGGTTTGTAATGACAAGTTTAACGATGACGGTTACAGAACTGTGGCCCAGGGCACCAAGAAAGAAGGCTGTACCATCTTGTTTATGATGCTGTACTTTTTCAGCATGGCAAGCTCTATCTGGTGGGTCATCCTGGCCTTGACTTGGTTCTTGGCAGCAGGGATGAAGTGGGGTCATGAAGCTATTGAAGCCAACTCGCAGTATTTTCACTTAGCAGCATGGGCTGTGCCAGCTATCAAGACCATCACTATTTTGGCAGTTGGGCAGGTGGATGGAGACGTCCTTAGCGGGGTGTGCTTTGTGGGGATCAATAATGTAGATGCCCTAAGAGGATTTGTCCTGGCACCCCTCTTTGTCTACCTTTTTATTGGCACCTCGTTTTTGCTGGCAGGCTTTGTTTCACTGTTTCGGATCCGAACAATAATGAAACACGATGGCACCAAGACTGAGAAGCTGGAGAAACTCATGGTTAGGATAGGCATTTTTAGCGTCCTCTACACTGTCCCTGCTACTATCGTCATTGCTTGCTATTTTTATGAACAAGCCTTTCGGGAACAGTGGGAGAAAAGCTGGCTTAGCCAGACCTGCAAGACCTATGCGATCCATTGCCCGCCCAACAACTATCCACACATGACTCCAGACTTCACAGTCTTCATGATTAAATATCTCATGACCTTGATTGTGGGGATCACCTCAGGGTTTTGGATTTGGTCAGGTAAAACACTCAATTCTTGGAGGAAATTTTACACAAGACTGGCTAATAGTAACCAAGGGGAAACAACAGTGTGAAATTATTTAGCTGTTAAGCCCGTTTTTTTTATTTAAACAAACTGAATATATTTCTTTTTTTTAATTTTTTTTTTATTGGACAGACTCGTTTTATACTGAATGTTTTGTTGTAAATAACATCTGTAAGATTTTTGTAAGTATATATTTGTATTTAAAAAAAAAAACGAACATACATGAAAACTCACTTGCAGCAATGTGTTTTGTAAAAAATGGAAATGAAACAGAATACTTTCTACACTTAACCGATCAAGTCATATAGTTGGTGCAACTGCTTGAACAAAAGTGGGGCATACGTCAAACTTCAGAGTAGATCATTGTGCCTACCAGCATGACTGTCTCACAGTTAAAAAACTCTGGACTTAATGTGGATCCGGAGGAACCTATTATTATTATTATTATTATTATTATTATTATTATTATTATTATTATTATTATTATTATTAATCTTGCAAAAGACTAGTTCTTCCTTTGGGTCCTAATGCCTTCTGATGTAAAATGCTTAAGCATGTTTTAAGTAATTTAAAATAGGTGAAAGAGTGCTTGGAAGACCGGTCAGTCTGTATTTATATGTGCATTTTAAAAAACCATTCAAAGGAGAGAGACATTATACTTTAGTATCATTTTGAGATGGGGATAATTTAATTCACAAATCAACTACATGCTGCACAGTTTATTCCTTATCACAAACCGTTCTGCAACAACATTGGAGTCTCATGCTAAGGTTTAATTTTTTAATCAAATGTAAGACAAAGGCAAAACAATATTTTAAAAAAGCAAGCACTGGCACTGAACAGTAACCCCTTCCTTCAACAAAGTTGTTTCATTTGCTGGTTTTGTACAGTTAACATTGTTTTATTCCTCTGGAATGCTCTTGGCTTTCCACTTGCTTCAAAATAGGACCTTAAGATTATACAAGTACTTGTTATGGTTTCAAACATGAATAAATATAGACACTTTTTAAAATAAATAAATAAATAAATACATTAAAGCTTTGCAGTATTTTAAAAATAATATTAATATTTTCATTTTAACAGCATGGGTGACCTTTCATATATATATATATATATATATATATATATATATTTTTTTTTTTTTAACTAAGGCAAATTTTTTAAGACAATCTTGAAAATATACTATATAACAAGAACACAACCCACAATGCAATATGCAGACATGTTTGAGCAGGAAATATTTTATATCATATGTCTAGATCTGTTTTTAATACAGTATTTTGGATTATAATTTAAGGGGAAAAAATACCAGCAGTTATTAAAGAGGCATCAAGGGTAGCGGGATTCCAATATTTGACTATAATAACTCGATTTTTGCCTCATATAATATTAGTTGTGTATTTTTTCATTTAATATAAAATATATATGCTCTTTAACAACAGAACATTGAACACAATTGTGTTGAGTCATTTTATTCGCACAGTTAAGTTGCTTTTTTAAATTTAAATGTGTATTTAAGTGTTTTTCTTATTTGTATAAGATGGTGGCTAATTGTCCAGCTGCACTTGTCTTTAAGAGGCCACCAAAGCAGCTGAAATACTAAGAGGCGGACAGATGGAAAATGGCTCTGTTTCAAAGGGTGAGGCTATAAAAAGCACACCCGAAATGTAATGTATAGCACTCCATTTTTGCATTTTTAACTCTATGCTATTGGATGACAGATCCAAATTTGATTGTATTTTTTTCCATCAATGCAGTCATTTATTTTTAAGGAATGTTAAATATTCCGTATTCTCCAAAAAAGGGATAAAAAAAAACAACCTCTTATCATGCCTCCCAGTGCCCTTTTTATGCTGAACAATGAATTCTTCTTACATAACTTTTTAAATGGCCTTTTCTAATTGGAGCTGTGTGTTGTATTGCTAGTTTGTACCATACAGACATAAGTAGCATTCACAGTAATATCTACCAATGTTGTGCCTCCAGTTCCTGCAAAGAGCACAGCAAACATCCCGAGAAGGTGTTAGGACCGAAGGCAAAGTCTTTGGCAGCACCGCTTCATCTCACCATGCACAAGTACAAAGAATTTACCCACAGTAGCCAGACGATTTATTGCACAAGTACTGTTTTTTGTTTTTAAAAAGAACTATGTCTAGTTTTAAAACCAGGTCATGTAAGCGAGATATTAAAGATGCTTTTGTTATTTTGTAACAAAGAAAGTTGTTTTCTAGAAGACTTCTGCAGCATGATTGCTTGAGTTTAATCTTTTATCATATAAACATACAAATGCCTGTAATAAATAAACCGCACCGCTTCCATACATTTGATAAGCAAACATGTTATCTGATTTTTTTTTTTTTTTTTTACATTTATTCCTGTTTCACTATCAAAGAATACTTTATAGAAGGTTTATATATTCCATATTTTTAATTTCTCTAAAAATAAAAAAAATCCACTTTTTGTACAAAACTTAAATTGAGTCTGTAATTTGAGTTGTGTTATTTGGCAGATTGAATGCTGTTGTTAATTAAGACTATAAAAATGTCACCTGAAAGTAAAATTTTACAGCATTTTCCAGAATGCCTGGAGTTGAAATGAAACTGCTGCCGTGGAGTGCTGCTTGTACAGTAAGGCTGGATTGCTGAGCACACATGACACAAACCACTTACCAAGAGGGTTTCTCTTTACTTTCAAGAGTCGTAACACAATGGACAGAAAGCTTTATCTCACTTTAAATAAATGGTAACTTGTGTTAAAACTGCTCAATATAGGCAAACTCATATTGTTGCGTGAAGTGTCCCTACTATTTACTGTAGTAGTTTTGTGGCATTCAATTTTATTTTAAGAAATAAACAGCACACACTTTTTCAGCACAATCTTGATTTGTGCAGATGTTATTTTTCTCTTGTTACCACAAATGGGAACATATTTTACTTTTCATGGGTATGTCAGCCAAAGATTAGATTTGATACAATTACCTAAAGGCCAAGTGGGTTTTTAGGAAGCTGTCAATATTTTTGTGATAGACAGTGTAATGGTTTAAAGTTATCATGAAAGTAGTGATTGGTACAAGCTCCCATTGTAATTATGATCGCTTGTAAAGTAGACTATTATATTATCTAACTCAGAGAATATATATATATATATATATATATATATATATATATATATATATATATATATAATCAAAAAGAAAACGGTAATGTAAGTACACAAAAATGTGATTAATTGATTAAAAAAAATCACTTATATCAGGACGTTTCAGACATATATCAAGTCCTTCAGCTGGATGGAAAATGCAGTATGTAAACAAGCCGATATCCGAAATGTCCTGATATAATTAATTTTTTTTTTATCAATTATTCACATTTTTGTGTACCTGCATGACCTTTTTCTTTTTGATTTTGCACCTTTTGGTACACAGCAGTTTCCCTTTTTAAAATTATATATATAGCTATATTTGATGGTCCAGAAAAAAAGTTGTGGGATTTAAATGATTTTTCTTTAAAACACCATGTTGTGTAAAGCATTTTTTTTTTTTGAGGGGGGGGGGGGGGGGGTAGAGGAGAATTGGGGCTGTTCTATACTATTCCGTTGGATCTTAAACATGGGCCTATATCTTAAACATGTATCACCCGAACTGCATGTTTTATTTCTTCTTTTGTATACTTAACCCTTTGTACAATAAACATGTAATTGTTTATATTTAATATTTAAACTCTGCTTATTATTATAAATTACAAACCATTTAACAGAATCTGCCATATTTAGTGAGCTTTTGTAACTTTACAAGCTGTCTCAAGTTCGAAGCAACCAAACGCCTTGTTGACAGATGAGCAGCCTATGTTGATTATTAAATGGTAAATTCCACTGCACTGCATTTTTTAATCACTAAGACCATCACAGAAACTGATCCAGCAACGATACCAAACAAGCCAAGACAGGCTTCTTATTCAGAGTAAAATGAATTCAGATTTACAACACTGCTTTACAGGCTTGACATTTAACTGAGGCTGCCAATATTTTAAACATAACGTTTAAGGTTAAACAATGCACCCCTTTCTGAGATGCAGTATGGTTTAGAGTATTTGTGCTGGTAGAAAATCAGATGGATTCTGTTGTTTTTTTTCTTTTTATAACTTACATATTCCCATTCCGTCTGTTCTATAAACACTGCGTCTGTATGTTATTATTATTATGTGGGTGTTTGTCTTGAAACATTAGAAATCACAACAGACAACTGAAGCAAATGTGTTTTTTCTGGGTTTATACTTCTTCATATTGTTAGTCACTGTCACCGAGGTTATTATAAAACACAAAGGTTTGCCAGGAAGTGCTTATGAATATCAGACTGAGGATTACACACAGCATTCCTGCTCTTTAGCCAGGGGGGGGGGGGGGGGGGTTGGTTTGAGGGGGTGACACGACCATATTCCACCGGAACTTTAGCATCACCTTTTTTAGTGATATTAGTGTAAATTACTCTTTGGTAGCTGTTCACACAATTAGGCATTTTATAGTATCATGATAGGGCTGTGTGTATATTGCATTTCAAAGGACTATTCCTGTTAAAAATTAAATGTACATTTAGAAGACTTTAAACAAACTAGAAGAATTTAAACAAAAGTTTTTAAAAGAGCAAGAAAATTAAAAAAATACCGGTATAATAAGAAAAACATTAATGACATTAATCATTGGTTTTGTGCTAGCAATGAATTCATGGCTACTGCAGTAGGGCTCAAAACCAACTCGAGACATATTGTGTGGTAATATATTCTGACCCATATATTATACTATATATATATATATATATGTGTGTGTGTGTGTGTGTGTGTGCGTGTGTGCGTGTGTGCGTGTGTGTGTGTGTGTTTTAGGTAGCGTCGTTTGCTGCACAGACCAGGCTACTATAAAATGTTTTTTTCATGACCTAGTTAGAAAAAATAGTGCTGTATAGCCCTTGATGCCCTTGAGGAGTTGAACAGAATACACAGCTCTGAACACTTGGGTTTTTAGGATTTCTGGGTTTCAACAATAATGTTCTAGACAGCTGTAATTGAATCCTGAGAGGAAATGCACTGCAGCCATTTTAATGCCTCTTCACTTTTTAATTCAAAGCCAAATTTGTTAGGCATGGGCATAAGAGCAGAGGGGAATTGGTTTGGATATCGCAAGACAGTCTGGTTAGAAGGTAAGTTTTTGCTGCTTTATCTATATCATTTGTAAATGTTTTGATTTTACAGAAGTTGAATACCCATTCAGAGTACTTTAAATACCATAGTGGTGTGTTTCCCAACATTTTTTAAAAATGTATGGTCCACTATTGATACCCATTTGGCACAGTAGCCCACTTTTGCAAAAATATTTACCAGAATCAGTAGTTTTTTTTTTTTTTTTTTTTGCACATGACATTTTACTGGTGTTATTTCCTCGACCCAACTACTGGATGCACTTTTAAGAAAATTGGGCTTACAAAGTACTGAACACAATTATGATAACGGGAAAAGAAAACTATCAAGATGGCGGCCAGGCAGCCATATTGAATTAAAGATAAAATGAATCTCTCTGTCTCTGCTATCTTTAATCCTGTGCTGTAGTGTCCTTTCAGCGACTGGCTTGTTTCAGAATGATGAAGGTGGATTTTCAGGGAGATCTAGACTTCTGGTTTCTATCCAACATGACTGGTAGCTGAATGGGTCCTGTGAACAGGACAGCACGAGGGTGACATCAAACCAGGAAGTGCAGAAACACAGTACTGTGAGTAAACACACTGGCAGCGCAGATTTATTAAATAAAATGTTTAAACACAAAACAGAACACTCAAAGCAAAAGACACAATGGCCAGAATAGACAGACAAACAATACACAGTGAACACTAAACAAACAAGTATCGTGCTGAGATATTTCAGCACGATTAGCAATTGTTATTTTTTGTGTGGTTTTCTCTCCTCTCTCCCCCGTACCTCCTCGTTGTACACCCAACCCTGTGTGCGTGAAACACTTTACACAGCTGTACCGAGACTTGATTGCTAATCAACAGTGACCATAGGAATCATTTTGCTGCGGAATAACATGGAAAAACGCAGATTTTCTATGATAACACGGAAAAACGCAGATTTTCTGTTTTCGAAGATTTTTTAGTTTTACACTTGGGGAGAGGCAACATGCAGGCTTTTTTTGTTAATTTGATAATAACCAAATTGATACACGTATAATATATAAACATTAACACAGGCAACTTTGCTTTAAATTTACGTAAACATACCTGTCTAATAAAAATGCTTCTGGTATTCAAGTTTAGTTTACTTCAGTATTCAAAGCGGTTCAAAGATGCTGAAAACAATAAAAAATCACCCCTTAAGGCCAGGCCAAGGATGGAACGAATTTCACGTCAATGGTAATGTGCTGTTACACTTGTAGGTAGACCATTGTAGAACACATGGGAAGCACTAAACATAAATTGAATGCAAGGAGATGTAAACAAGATGAGTCCAAAACAGCAGGGCCATCGAAAAAACGCTGAAACAGACCACTTTGTTTGGATCATTTCAACTGCCAAAGAACAGCGTGAAACTGTTTCAGATTTTGTCAAAATGTGTGTAAAAGCCGACATTCCTCTGTACAAAGTGGATCAAATGGCAGTTCGGGATTTCTTCAGCAAGCACATTAGGGATGTGGTGCCATTCCAAAGTCATACCAATTGTAGCTGGAATGCTGCAGCTCTATTTTAACAATAGCTGTCCATGATGACGAAGACTAACCCGGAGTTGAATTAACATGAATATATATATATATATATATATATATATATATATATATATATATATATATATATATATATATATATATTTACAACAGGGAACTATTTGAAGTAAAAAAAAAAAAGTACATCTGTTTGTTTTATTGATTAATGGCGCTGGTAAGCTTGTAACTTAATTAGAATTTGAAAGGGTAGCCATTTTTATTTTATTTATTTATGTAGCAGATGCATTTATCCAAAGCGACTTACATGTTACACTGTAATACAAGGTTCCAGTTCAAGAACGATTAAAGTTATAAACTAAAATACAACATAAAGAGACAGCAAGTGTAACAAGAACAACAATAAATACTTCCTGTGTTAACTGTTACCCAATAGTACTGTTTGTGTGGCTTATAATGTGGCAGGGAAAACCCATTTTTAACCCTTTTATTTTACTTGTGGAATAACGTGGGTTTTTCTATTTTTATTGGAGAATTTCATTTTTTATTGCGGAAAACTAGGATCCCTGCTAATCACTCATTCAATTGAATCTCGGCACAGTCGTGCCTAATTGTGCACTCCCCGTGCCCCCATACAAACACCCACTTTAATCTGCACTTGAAGTGATTGTGCAATCCCAGTGCCTAAATACAAATATACACTTTACATCACCTGTGCTGCATAACCCACACTCCGTGCACCACTACAATAATACATACTGTATAACAGACAATATAAAACACAAAATATGCACAGGGGCGGGATACCCCGCCACAGGTCCCCAGTGACTCACCTAGTAAAAGCACGCCTTCATGGAGCACAGGGCGAGTCATGCAAACGTGTGTCGAATCACATTTATGAAGAAAGCACGCCTGCATGGGGCACAGGGAGAGTCATGCAAACATGTGTCGAATCACAGTCATGAAGAAAGCGCTCCTGCATGGAGCACAGGGCGAGTCATGCAAACATGTGTCGAATCACATTCACATTCTCTGGGTTAGGAAGGAAAATCATGTGACCCTACTGGTCAGGCAAGACTTAGCTTGGCGACAGCAAGAACGGAGGGAGTCCATGGATCTCCAGTCCTCTTGATTGGCGAATGCTTATTTGATTATTTTGTGCTCACACGTTATCTAAAGATGTTTTTAGTATATTATCAACAGTGGTTGACTGGTGACCATCTTTGTCTTTCGTTTTTTTGCTAGGCCAGGGTATGCACCTCTTTACTGAGCAGTTTATTAGTTGCAGTCCTTTCTCAGTTCCTTCCCTTGAATCCATCCTCAATGGATACAGGAAGTAGCTCTACATGTCTTGACAATGGAGAAAGGTAAGCACATTCCCAGTTTTTGTTTTTTTGTTACTGATTGACAGGAACAAAACAGCAGGTAGATAGCGATAACTTAGGTCAAGCTAAGTTATTTAATGGATTAAGTTTACAAGTTATAAAAGAAATAAAGACTATGATAAGTTGTTGTAACTGAGTAAAACAACAATCAACGTTAAAGATAATATTAGAAATTACCAACAAATATTCCAGACCGATATGTGAACATTACTTAAAAACATTGCGTACATATTTATTATTCACTTCCCCTGGGAAAAAACAGCCAAAACCAGCCACAATATCATTGAAATGTGTTCGTTTACATTCCGTGGTTAATTAATGACCCAAGGTATACTAGTAATAGATAGCAAAGCAATCACGACTATGTTAGAAAGAAATTGCTGGGTTACAGTACGTACACCAATAAAAAAAACGCAATTTACTTTAAATGGGGCCTTGCAGATCTTTTCGTTATGGGTCAGCTGCTCACTTTGTGTTGTGTTGCTGGGGGTATGCTGTTAAACAGTAGATTAGATAACAGTCGCTTGTCAATAAACGTGTTGCCTGGGTAATATACAGTGCCTATAGAAAGTCTACACCCCCCCTTTCAAAATTTTCACCTTTTGTTGCCTTATAGCCTGGAATTAAAATGCATTCAAATATTTTTTTTTCATCTATCTACACATCCTACCCCACAACTTCCAAGTGAAAAAAATATTCTATAAATTTGTAGAAAATTAATTAAAAACTAGATGGTAACTTTACAAGTAAAGTTGTGGGGCTTGCTTTAGGGAAGGTGGTCAAAATTTCAGTTGTTTATAAAAAGTTAGAGAAAATTTAGTTGGTGCAGTTACTAAAACAGCTGTACCTCTTGATTGGTAAAAGTTATTTCTGTTTGGATTTCAGATTCGAATAGCAGTGAAGTAGAGGAAGATTCCATACGCTCTAACCTTTTGTCTAAATTGTTGGGAAAGTGGTCAAAGTAGCTGATTTCTGTCAAAAGTCACATTGTTTACTGATTGTTGCATGCTTAGAATGTGCTATAATTTGAAATTTCTCAAAGTTCTATGACAGTTAATTCAACAGTGGGAAGTAACCTACTGAAAGGAGTTGATGCGGTTACTAAAACAACTGTACCTCTTGATTGGTAGACGCCATTCCTGTTTCGATATTTGAATAGCTGCAAAGTAGAGGAAGATTTCATTTGCTCTAACTTTTTGTCTAGCTTGTTGGGAAAGTGGTCAAAATTTCATTTTTTTCTAAAAGTTCACAGAAAACGTAGTTGGTGCGGTTACTAAAACAGCTGTACCTCTTGATTGGTAAAAGTTATTAGTGGGGCTTGCGAAGCAAGAGTCCCCACTTTAAATCTTCGACATCTTCTTCTTCTTCTTCTTCTTCTTCTTCTTCTTCTTCTTCTTCTTCTTCTTCTTCGTCTTCTTCGTCTTCTTCTTCTTATTCTTCGGCACGCTACTCCTCTTACACCGTTTAAGCTAGAAATGCCGTTCAAACTTTAAAATGTGTAGACCGGTCTGGAATAGTGTGCTTGTATACAGCTTTTTGATACATTTTATACTTTTTAAACTATTAAGCTTTTTGTCCTTTTTTTGTCCATCTTCATTCACTTTAATGGGACTTTTTTCAACATTCTAAAGCTCCCCATTGTTTAAAAACTCCCAGACTTCCAACATTCTATTTACTGTAAATGATGTAACTTTTGACACAAATCAGCTACTTTGATTTGATTCGACCCAAAGCACGCAGCCAAAGCTACACTGGAGTGGCTAAGGAACAAAAAGGTAAATGTCCTTGAGTGGCCCAGTCAGAGCCCCGACCTAAATCCAATCGAAAATATGTGGCATGACTTGAAGATTGCTGTCCACCAACGCTCCCCAAGGAACTTGACAGAACTTGAACAGTTTTGTAAAGAAAAATGGTCAAATATTGCCAAATCTAGGTGTGCAAAGTTGGTAGAGACCTATCCCAACAGACTTACAGAGTAATTGCTGCCAAAGGTGCTTCCACCAAGTATTAACTCAGGGGGGTGGAGACTTATCCAATTATGATCTTTCAGTTTTGTATTTTTAATATATAATTTTTTTCTCAATAAAAACCTTTTTCCCCTTAACAGTGTGGAGTATAGTGTGTAGATAAGTGGAAAAAATCCTCATTTAAATGCATGAAACTGAGGCATTGACACAACAAAATGTGAAAAAAGTTCAAGGGGGTGTAGACTTTCTATAGGCACTGTATGTGTTTGAACAACATTAACGCTATACAGTAAACCATCTAATAATGCCAATAGAATAGATATGAAACTAACTACCTGGCATACTCATCATGGACTGTGCACCTGCTAAACCCCAAGGATGGAGGTCGCTCCTCTGTCCTCCTTTGTTCAGGAAACTCTAAGAACCAGCGTATATATGCTGGTGCACACCTAAGGAAGTATCACTTTAAAAAAACAACCATTGTTGGGCACATACTTTTGGGTACTGTGTGGAACTAAGTGTGTTTAGGAATGTTGTGTAACTTCATTATATGCTACCATAAAAGCAATGACCCCAGAATGCAGAATGTGCTCTGGTGTTATGAGATGGGTTATTGGGTATCTGAAGGGAAGAACATGAACATGGTGGGGTGAGAAGGATGGCCCTAAAGAATTGTGCTATGATGGTAAAAACAATCTAAAGATCTATGGCTTGCCTTTTGGTTTCATGCATTTCAGGTAGGTGTGCTCTTACTTGTTTTAAATGTGGATTTATAATAAGGAATGGTATGTTTGTAACACTCTTAACTATATATATTGAAACATTTGATCAGGAACTCATAAGAATGTAGTGGAACTGGGACCTGTAATATTCCAAACAAAGTATCCAATGAAAATCCCCCTGCCAAGTAAAGAAGAAGGGGGAGGTTCTACCATAACTGAAATCACATGAAACAGTAAATGTATTTAACTTGTATGTCTGTGACTGTGAGATGACACTGATTAGCTGTAAATCAGCATGCTGGCTGGATGTCACAGATTAGAACGCAGTCATAGCTTCAAGCCAGATACTTAAAGTTGCTATTGTTAGTGTTGACTGTACAGCAAGGATCTGGGTCTCTTTTTGTATTGACACTTTCTATGACAGAGTGACATTTAGTCACAGGAGAGTGCATGTTTTACAAAGGGTCAATTTAAGGTTATATGGTAGTTACCAACTGTGATGGGGTGCCAGCTCGCCCCTATAATTTGTGTGTTGTTGTTGTTATTTTTACTGTTTTCATTATGTTTTTGTGATTCTTGGTTTGTTTTGGATTGGCAGGGAAAGGGTTAAATTCCTCCCTGTAAAAATGCATGTGAGAATGTGGCTGGAGCCTTAAGTGTTTAATTGTTAATTATTAGTTAATTGGGCTCCAGCCACAGACTATAAAAGACAGCTGAAACCCTTTGTTAGGGAGAGGAGTTTTTTTTGGGGGTGAGTTTGTTTGTTGGTGTGCTGTGCTGTTTAGTGTTGAAAAAGAAACTGTAGTGAAGGCGAATGCCCAGCCTACATTTCTGTATTTTGTTTGAACCTTTTTGTTGGCCCTTGTGCCTATTTATTTGATTATTTTTTTGTTTAATAAAGATCATTATTTTGCCCCTTCCACTGTCTCTGAGCCTCAAACCTCTGTCATCCTGCCACACCAACTCTCCCATATAATACATTGTCAATGGCTAGACTAACAAGCCCTACACAGTAGTCAGTAGACTGTTACAGTACTCAGTACAGGTTTAGTCTCTCTGACACAGGATAACATTCAGAAGCACGATACATCTATGAATCAACACATCTTATTCTGTTAGTAAGTGTAAGAAACAGCTAGAAAAACACATTGGCATCTCAACAAAAAACAGGCAGTGATTTAGGATTGCACCATGGTCTCAAGATACAGAGATATTCTAAAGAGCTCTGTTCCTGTTATGAAGCCCTGCCTTACCCCTAATAACAATATAAACCTTATTTCATCTACTTTAGACTGGAAAGCCAGCTCTAGCCTTTTAGAAGAGCGTGTGGTTAGAGCCTGTGATCGGGCCCTAAAACTGAGACAGCCAATCAGCAGGGATTAACTATATAGACTGTATATATACAGTGCCGTGCATAAGTATTCACCCCCCTTGGACTTTTCCACATTTTGTAGTGTTACAACCTGGAATTAAAATGGATTTAATTGGGATTTTTACCATTTGATTTACATAACATACTTAACACTTTGAAGGTGCAAAATATTTTTTATTGTGACACAAAAGTTAATTAAACAAAAAAAAGACATTTGTTGGTTGCATAAGTATTCACCCCCCTGAGTCAATACTTGGTAGAAGCACCTTTGGCAGCAATTACAGCTGTGAGTCTTTTTGGGTAAGTCTCTACCAACTTTGCACATCTGGATCCTGCAATTTTTGCCCATTCTTCTTGGCCAAATTTGATCAAGCTCTGTCAAGTTGAATGGGGACCATTGGTGAACAGCAATTTTCAAGTCTTGCCACAGATTCTCAATCAGATTGAGGTCTGGGCTTTGACTGGGCTATTCTAAGACATTCAGGTTCTTGTTTTTAAACCACTCCAGTGTAGCTTTGGTTGTGTGTTTAGGGTCATTGTCCTGCTGGAAGGTGAACCTCCGCCCCAGTCCCAGGTCTCTTGCAGACTGAAACAGGTTTTCCTCTAGAATTTCCCTGTATTTGGCTCCATCCATCTTGCCCTCAATCCTGACCAGTTTCCCAGTCCCTGCCGATGAAAAGCATCCCCATAACATGATGCTGCCACCACCATGCTTCACCGTGGGGATGGTGTTCTCAGGGTGATGAGCAGTGTTGGCTTTGCGCCACACATAGCTTTTTGCACTATGGCCAAAAAGTTCAATTTTGGTCTCATTAGACCAGAGAACCTTTTTCCACATGTTTGCTGTCTCCCACATGCCTTTTTGCAAAACCCAATGGGATCTGATGTGGGTTTTTTCAGCAATGGCTTTCTTCAAGACACTCTTCCATAAAGCCCAGCTTTGTGGAGCGTCCGGGTTATAGTTGTCCCATGGACGGTTTCTCCCATGTCAGCTGTGGATCTCTCTAGCTCCTTCAGAGTTACCACTGGCCTCTTGGTTGCTTCTCTGACTAATGCCCTCCTTACCTGGTCACTGAGTTTTGGTGGACAGCCTTCTAGCAGAGTCGCGGTTGTGCCATATTCTTTCCATTTTTTAATAATGGATTTAACGGTGCTCCGGGGGATGTTCAAAGTTTGGGATATTTTTTTATAACCCAACCCTGATTGGTGCTTCTCCAGAACTTTATCCCGGACTTGTTTTGATAGCTCCTTGGTCTTCATGATGCTGTTTGTTTAGATATGCTTTCTAACAAACTCTGGGGCCTTCCAGAAGCAGGTGTATTTAATCTGAGATCATGTGACACTTTAATTGCACACAGGTGGACTCCATTCAACTAATTATGTGACTTCTGAAGGCAATTGGTTGCACCAGAGCTTATTTAGGGGTGTCACATCAAAGGGGGTGAATACTTATGCAATCAAGACTTTTCAGTTTTTTATTTGTAAATAATTTTGAAAAATATGTAGATTTTTTTCCCCACTTCGACATTATGGACTATTTTGTGTAGATCAGTGACAAAAATTCCTAATTAAATCCATTTTAATTCCAGGTTGTAACACTACAAAATGTGGAAAAGTTCAAGGGGGGTGAATACTTATGCAAGGCACTGTATATATATTCTAGCTTGAACATTGATACTGTATCATTTTGATGAAATTGCTATCGGAAAAAAAAAAGCAGTCTTGACAACAGAGCATGGTTCAATAGCAGTCAGGCTGTTTATTTGCAGACTATTCTCCACTCTCTAGAATCCACACACATACACCTGATGCACTCTCTTTTATCCCCCCTGTAACAGGATAGCGACAGGAAAGAGACTCAGAGGCGAGGAAACTGAAGTAAGCACAAAAGCACACTTTAAGAAACAAAAATAACACAAACAAAAAGGCCCAAGGCCCAAAATACAGGTTTAACAAAACACAATGTCAGGCTGGGCATTTGCCTTCACTGACCACAGACAGAATGTACAAACACAGCAACAATACAGATTAAAAAAAAAAAACTCACCAACTCTTCTCTCAAAAAGGAGCCCTGGGCTCTCCTTTTATAGGATGTGGCTGCTCCTAGTTAGCACCAATTACTCTATTTAGGAGAAGCCAAATTCTCACATTTTTGGCAGGGACAGGAATTAACCTCATCCCTGCCAACCACCACCAAAACACACACAAACACCACAATATTTGCTCACAGAAATGCAAAGTTACAAGTTATGTAAGGTTCAGCCAATCAGTGCCCATTGACCTTTAACAAACACCAATGTAAAAGATTATAACGGTCCTGTGGCGGAGTGTCCCGCCCCTATATGTATTTGTATTATTATTTGTATTATTGTTTGCGGCGCGGTGCAACGGAGTAATGCGAATCTTATGTATCCCCAGGCGACGGCAAAACTCCGCAAAAACCTTGGTCTGAGTGCAGCTCCTGTGGTACTCCAAAACGGCAGAAAAATCCTTCCAGCAGCACTTCTACCTCTGTCTCCTCTTCTTGATCCGGGGTTCAAAATGCCTCTGGCCACTTCTAAAGTAGTCCATAGCTACCACAATGTAGCGGTTCCCCCAATCAGACAGTGAAAAGGGCCCTGATCCGTCCCATGGGCTCCCCAGCTGGAAACTGCTGCAGTGGGGCGTGTGACTGACCCAGAGGTCCCTTCCTTGTGACACACAAATCACAGCGCCTGCAGAAGGGCTATACTGTCCCACAGTGGCCTCTGGTGTTCCTCCAGCCAGTGCAGCTGGCTGCAGATCAGCATCCCTGTCTTGCTGCCGCCTCCACTCTGCTGCTGTGACCACAGTCAGCTCACTACAGTTCGCAGTGGTCGCCCGGCTCTCCTGCACTGCCTGATGCCATTCTCTGCCCCTATCCCCATCTCTGCTCGGTCGCAACCAGCTCTTCCTCTCGGATCTCCCGAGGATTTTTTTCCTCAGCTTCCTGTCGGCCCAGGGGCAGTCGGCGGGACCGCAGCTTGATAGGTGCTGCATCCTCCTGTCAATGGTGTGTTGTAAGCCCCTCACAGCTACGGCGCCGGATTGCATTCAGTGTGGCTGAAGCAGCATCCTGGTGGGCAGATGACTGAGCCGTGGCTGGATTGGCAGGCTGATGAGTTGCTAGCTGAGGTCGTGCTGACCGTGGGCTGGAAACGGTTGGTGGATGAGCTCACCGGCCTCTACAAGGTCACCCTGCCGGTTTTACTGATTCCCCCGGTTTGCCCATCTCAGGGAGTGGGCTCTTCTGTAAGCAGTAGGCAGTAGCATGCTGAATGCTGGGTTCACAGTCCTCACTGCACCACCTCGAGAGAGTCAGTGCAAAGCTCGGGCCTCCCTGGAACCGAAGAACTCCCTTCTGCAGGTCCAACCCCAGGATACAAGGGTCCTGGATGGCTGCAGACCATGTGACTCACAGTTGGGACAGAGGGTTAGTGCATTGGTGGCCACTGGTGGTCAATGCCTGTACTAGTGCAACAACCTCTTTGAGCCATCGTAGCCTCAACTTGAGCCTCTCTGGATTGACCAGGCTCCCGAAGCCTCGCTCAGAGCCATGTATTGTCTCAAGCTGTCGGGGGGAGGGCATAATAGGACCAGCTGTGCTTCGCCCCTCAGCGTCATCCTCAGTTGGCTCGCCTTCTCTACCTCGCTCCAGTAGTGCAGCTTGGCCAGTATCTCCAGCTGCACTGCAAAGACTTTCCAGCTGCTGGTGCCTACGAATCCCCAGATCTTTATTCCGCCGGGATGTTCTCTTGACTTCCCACTTGTTCTCTGCCGACTGCTCAGCAACCCACTCTTGCAGCCAGCTCCAATCGCACCTTCCACCGGCTCCTTCTTTACTTTCCACGGTGTTCGATCCATCCCCCTTCTGATCACCAATGTAGCACAGGATTAAATTGTTATCAGAAAAAGAAGGCCGTCATGAGCATGGTTCAATAGCCGGCAGGCTGTTTATTTGCAGCAACAGGTTCACAGCAAGTAACAGTTCACAGTACACGATTCTCCACTCTCTTGACTACACACACACCTGATGCACCCTCTTTTATCCTCCCTCAGACTCAGACACAAAGTTACAAGTTATGTGAGGCTCGGCCAATCAGCACCCACTGACCTTTAACAAACAACAATGTAAAAGATTATAACGGTCATAGTCCTGTACAGCCGCAAGTGGTTCTCATGAACAGCACCTGGTGACCCTGGTGTAGACTGATCCTGCGCCAAGTCTCAGCACCCTGCTGCACAGTGCAAGCAATTAAGTCCCACAAGTTAACAATCTGGTATAGTCCAAGTGCACAGCGGAACCAGTTCCAGAATGTAATACAGCCACAGACAAAGCCGATCCGCCTGCACCCATTGCCACAATATGAATGAAAGCTAGGCAATAATTTGATTTCAGACAAGTTATTTTTATTTCTTTAATGTAGATTCTGCATTTTAGGTACATGGTATGGTACTTGATGAAAAGTATATCCTAGTGCAACTAGCAGTTACATAGCTTTCCACTCATGCCAAAATGAAAAAAATATAACAGAGCTTTTTTTTTTTTTTTTGCATTTAATAGAAATAGCTCCTTCTCGTTTAGGCCTTCTTGCATATGGCACTTTTTGAAGTGCACCAGAGGGTCTTCCCTGTTGATTTCTATATTACCTTGTGCAGTGGAGACGCGTAGGTGGGGCACACCTGGTCACGTGCCCCCCCAGATTTCTGCCAGGCAGTGGCTTAGCCAAATGACATGCTTGCTGTCTGCCAAAGCGTGCGTTTCAAATTACTGTTTGTGATTGGGCTATTTACTGTCATTCGTGAGAGGTTCAACCTTGAACTATTCTGATTGGACAATGCACACAGCTTTTACACTTTACAGTCCAAGTCCAGGATTTGTGATTAAATAAAATGGTTTATTTAATTGTGTTCTAAACTGAATCTTTTTTTTAACTATTTGCACAACAGTGTATTTGGTTATTGGATCTCCTGTTAAAAAACAATATATATATATATATATATATATATATATATATATATATATATATATATAATCCTGACTATGCCACTGCTGCCAGGGTTTATTATTTAAAAATAAAAATATATATATTTGTATGTTTTTCGTAAGTGGGTAGAGAATATGTAAGTGTGCAGTTTATTTCAAACCTTAATAACATAACCAAAGAGTGTTATATTTGTTCTCGTGTGAGACTTTCACTTTTTCAGTCAGTGCTAAAATATGTGCTAAAAACAGAGTGAATTTGATGTAGTCCTGTTAAAATGGCAAAAAGACAGCTACGTTTGGAGTTTTTCTACAATATAAAAGCTAAACCACCAACTCCAGAGACATCAACAGAAACCGAACCTGACTCCTGTAGTTCAGAATGTTATTAACAGCATAAGGGTGTGACGATACTTCCATTTCAAACGCACAAGTTAGTGCAGGTGCTGCTGTCGATAAAAGAGATCCTTGCCTGTAAAGTTTGCAGCTGTCTTGATTGTGACAATCTGGTGTAGAACTGTTTGTGATGAAAGATCTGGTAATGTTAGAAA
Organism: Acipenser ruthenus; assembly: GCF_902713425.1. Lineage (NCBI taxonomy): Eukaryota > Metazoa > Chordata > Actinopteri > Acipenseriformes > Acipenseridae > Acipenser > Acipenser ruthenus. The sequence continues at coordinate 49,737,620 of NC_081192.1, forward strand.
GCTAGCTTAATGTTTACATAAAAATGGTTAAAATCGGACATCGGGTTTGAGCGCGGTTTCGCTTCGTTAGTTCGTTTTTTTTTTGTGGGGGGAGGTGGAGGGGTCTGTGCCCCACCAGTTTTTCAAGCCACCAGTCGCCACTGACCTTGTGGGCGGGTAACTTCACCCAGGCAAATTAAATGTCTCTTGATCGAACTTTTAAATCATAAACTGTCTGAAGTGCATGTTTATGTGAAACAATTATGGAAGTACAATGTCTGTAGCTTAGGGCGAACAGCTATCACACAGGCAGCAGTGTGGAGTAGTGGTTAGGGCTCTGGACTCTTGACCGGATGGTCGAGGGTTCAATCCCAGGTGGGGGACACTGCTGCTGTACCCTTGAGCAAAGTACTTTACCTTGATTGCTCTAGTAAAAACACAACTGTATAAATGGGTAATTGTATGTAAAAATAATGTAATATCTTGTAACAATTGTAAGTCGCCCTGGATAAGAGCGTCGGCTAAGAAATAAATAATAATATAACAATCCTAATTGTATGGCTAAATATTGGTTTTAAATTCAGATTGCAATCTCAGTTTAATGGTAGTTTTAGTATTTAAGGTTTAACTGAAAACAAAGTAAGGAATGAAGAAGACAAAAAACAAATACTTTCTTCATTTTAAAAGAACGTCACCTGACTAATACAACACATTTGGCAGAAGGCAAACACAATACTAAATGACAGTCACTATAACCTATAGGAACAGCAGAGAGTTGGGGGATAGGCGGGATCTAGGTCATTAGCTGCAAATTGACAGTTGCTATAACCTATAGAAACATAAGGAAGTTGTATGGCGTTATCTTTATTCAAGTATTATGTTTTAGATAAGTATATTCTGTTTGAAACAGAAAGTCGCTAAATTATCACCAGATTTTATTTAAAGTAGCTAAATTAGCTCTCTGTCACATTCACATTAATAATATCGCCGTCATGTCTAAAAAGTCGCCAAATCTAGCGACAAATTCGCTAAATTGGCAACACTGCCCTGGAGAGAGTCAGCTCAGTACCCTTGGGAGAGCCAGCTCAGAACCCTGGAGAGAGTCAGCTCAGAACCCTGGAGAGAGCCAGCTCAGAACCCTGGAGAGAGTCAGCTCAGAACCCTGGAGAGAGCCAGCTCAGAACCCTGGAGAGAGTCAGCTCAGAACCCTGGAGAGAGTCAGCTCAGAACCCTGGAGAGAGTCAGCTCAGAACCCTGGAGAGAGCCAGCTCAGAACACTGGAGAGAGCCAGCTCAGCACCCTGGAGAAAGCCAGCTCAGAACCCTGGAGAGAGTCAGCTCAGCACCCTGGAGAGAGCCAGCTCAGAACCCTGGAGAGAGCCAGCTCAGCACCCTGGAGAAAGCCAGCTCAGAACCCTGGAGAGAGTCAGCTCAGTACCCTGGAGAGAGTCAGCTCAGCACCCTGGAGAGAGCCAGCTCAGCACCCTGGAGAGAGCCAGCTCAGAACCCTGGAGAGAGTCAGCTCAGTACCCTGGAGAGAGCCAGCTCAGAACCCTGGAGAGAGTCAGCTCAGCACCCTGGAGAAAGCCAGCTCAGAACCCTGGAGAGAGCCAGCTCAGCACCCTGGTGATTCAGCTCCAGATGCTATCTAGACGTTGAGAGCATGCAGCTGAAGGTTCTCAAGCTGCAGTGCAGCCACAACAGAGGAAAAAGTGGATTTGTGAAATTCCAAAGGCCTTCTGCTCAGTTTAGTCGCCATGGGTTTCATTTCACAAAAGCACTACCATCCACAGATTGCGGTGAGCGCTGGGGAGGGCTACAGCACAGAGAAAGTAATCTGGCTCACAAAGAAAAGAGAAATAATTCGGTCAAATTAAGCTGCACGTTTTTTTTCAGGCCCCTGAGTCACTGTGGTGGCTGCAACTGTGAATGATAAACAATGGAATTGTGTTTGCCTTGCAACTGTGAATGATAAACAATGGAATTGTGTTTGCCTTCTGCCAAATGTGTTGTATTAGTCAGGTGACGTTCTTTTAAAATGAAGAAAGTATTTGTTTTTTGTCTTCTTCATTCCTTACTTTGTTTTCAGTTAAACCTTAAATACTAAAACTACCATTAAACTGAGATTGCAATCTGAATTTAAAACCAATATTTAGCCATACAATTAGGATTGTTATATTATTATTTATTTCTTAGCCGACGCTCTTATCCAGGGCGACTTACAATTGTTACAAGATATTACATTATTTTTACATACAATTACCCATTTATACAGTTGTGTTTTCAGGGTTCTGAGCTGGCTTTCTCCAGGGTTCTGAGCTGGCTCTCTCCAGTGTTCTGAGCTGGCTCTCTCCAGGGTTCTGAGCTGACTCTCTCCAGGGTTCTGAGCTGGCTCTCTCCAGGGTACTGAGCTGACTCTCTCCAGGGTTCTGAGCTGGCTCTCTCCAGGGTTCTGAGCTGGCTCTCTCCAGGGTTCTGAGCTGGCTCTCTCCAGGGTACTGAGCTGACTCTCTCCAGGGTTCTGAGCTGACTCTCTCCAGGGTTCTGAGCTGACTCTCTCCAGGGTTCTGAGCTGACTCTCTCCAGGGTTCTGAGCTGGCTCTCTCCAGGGTTCTGAGCTGGCTCTCTCCAGGGTTCTGAGCTGGCTCTCTCCAGGGTTCTGAGCTGGCTCTCTCCAGGGTTCTGAGCTGGCTCTCTCCGGGGTTCTGAGCTGGCTCTCCCAAGGGTACTGAGCTGACTCTCTCCAGGGCAGTGTTGCCAATTTAGCGAATTTGTCGCTAGATTTGGCGACTTTTTAGACATGACGGCGATATTATTAATGTGAATGCGACAGAGAGCTAATTTAGCTACTTTAAATAAAATCTGGTGATAATTTAGCGACTTTCTGTTTCAAACAGAATATACTTATCTAAAACATAATACTTGAATAAAGATAACGCCATACAACTTCCTTATGTTTCTATAGGTTATAGCAACTGTCAATTTGCAGCTAATGACCTAGATCCCGCCTATCCCCCAACTCTCTGCTGTTCCTATAGGTTATAGTGACTGTCATTTAGTATTTTGATGCATAGACTTTACCTACCCCCTCCCCTTACCCCCGAGTTCAACAAATCAAAGCTAGTTATCTAAACGATTGACAATATACGTAACAGCTCGTGCCGTGCTTGCTCTACCTCGGCGGTTATTTCTTTTCGAGGCGAGTTCAGTTGTTAGAAATGGCGGATAAATTGTCTAAAAAATATGAAAAACATTTCCGAGAGACATGGTTAAAGGAGGATGATTTCAAACTTTGGCTGAAGTCTGTTCCTGGGATGGCAAACAAAGCTTACTGTAAGCTTTGTAAAACTACACTGAATGCAAAAAAGTCGGACCTGATTAAACACGCAAATACTGCAAAGCACATTGAATGCACAAAACCCTTCACAGATACCAGGCAGGTTCGTATGGATTCATTTGCTTCATCTTCGCCGAGGAATGTAGTTGCAGAAACAGAAGCATTTTTGGCTCTATATATTGCAGAACATAGTGCAGTGCAAAGTGTCGACCATTTAACCGAGTTGTGCAGAGCTCGGTTTAAAGATTCTCATGCACCTGCACTGAAGCTGCACAGGTCTAAGTGTACGGCTATCATTAATAATGTATTAGGGCCTCATTTTGTTAGTGAGCTAGTGGCAGACGTTGGTGAGGGCCCATTCAGTTTGCTCATAGATGAATCCAACGACATTTCTGTGATCAAGGTGCTTGGCATTGTCATAAGATACTTCAGTGCGAAACGAAAGCAAATTGTTTCACGATTTCTCAGTGCTGTGGAACTTGAAGATTTCACGGCAGACGGAATAGTTTCCGCTCTGAAGAACTGCATTGCAACGCTGGGGCTAGACCTCAAAAAACTCACTGGAATTGGTACAGACAATGCATCGGTAATGATAGGGAGAAACAATGGTGTATATGCAAAACTAAAATCTGAAATTCCTCACCTTGTTCTTGTGCGTTGTGTGTGTCTGTGGCGGTGCTGGCTCCCTCTGCTGTGGCGGCTGGGCATGTGCGCGCCGTGCTGCCTTCAGCAGCATAGCTAGAGGCTGCTGGGGGACACCAGCATCCTGCCCTTCTCCCCCCCAAAAATTTTCAGGGGGTTGAGCCTGTAACTCCTCCCCTTCTGGCTCTTGGGACGGCACCAGCAGGTATTCACCCTCTGCTGGTGGAGGTGGGACCAGCAGGCATTCTCCCTCTGCTGGCAGCTTGGGTCCTACGGCTGTGGAAGCACCGACTCCTCCCTTTTGGGCTGTGGACGCACCGACTCCTCCCTTTTGGGCTGTGGACGCACCGACTCCTCCCTTTTGGGCTGTGGACGTTCGGGCTCCCCCCACTCAGGCGTAGGACGTTCGGGCTCCTCCCACTCAGGCGTAGGACGTTCGGGCTCCTCCCACTCAGGCGTAGGACGTTCGGGCTCCTCCCACTCAGGCGTAGGACGTTCGGGCTCCTCCCACTCAGGCGTAGGACGTTCGGGCTCCTCCCACTCGGGCTGTGGACGCTCGGGCTCCTCCCGCTTGGGCTGTGGACGCTCAGGCTCCTCCCGCTTGGGCTGTGGACGCTCAGGCTCCTCCCGCTCGGGCTGCGGACGCTCAGGCTCCTCCCGCTTGGGCTGTGGACGCTCAGGCTCCTCCCGCTCGGGCTGTGGACGCTCAGGCTCCTCCCGCTTGGGCTGTGGACGCTCAGGCTCCTCCCGCTTGGGCTGTGGAGGCAAAACCAGCAGGCATTCACCCTCTGCTGGTGGAGATGGGGACAGCAGGTACTCACCCTCTGCTGGTGGAGATGGGGACAGCAGGTACTCCTCTGCTGGTGGTCCTGCTACCTGGGCTGCTGTTCCGCCTATGGTTGCCTCCAGGTAGCTGAGGACAAACTCCACACCTTCCTCCAAGGTGTTTGGGGTGTGTTCCTCCTGATATGCCTCCCATCTCTCACTGTCCATCATCCACAGGGCCCGGACGACTATGGGCAGAGACTGGGCCTCCAGCCCAGCATTCTCCAGGAACCAGCCCCGCAGTTTGATGGCGTCTTCTGCCATTGACTTTTTTTTTTTTTTTCCCCCAAAACAATATTTGTAATCCTTTATTTTTTTTATTTATTTATTTATTTTTTTTAATCCAGACCCCTCCTGGTCTGACGCTTGGAGGCGCGGCTATCCCACGATGACACCACGTGTCACAAAGACGGCCAGAGTGGGTGGCGTCAGCCCAGAAGCAGGAAGGAATACAGAGAGACTTGGGGTTGTGATGAGCTGAGTGCAATGGCTGCACTCAGCGTTTATTAACAAATAAAAGGTTTTAACACAAAACAAAACAGGACACGGCACTACACGCCAAAATAAAAAGACAAACAAAACGGACTACACAGACAAACAAACACGGTGAGCAGATACTCTAACTATTATTATTATTATTATTATTATTATTCTTCTCTTTACCTCCGTCTCCAATCCCGTTCTCCACTCACCGAACACCTAACCCCCGACTGAGTGCTACGTGTCTCTATATATATACTGTTGTGCTGGGATTCAATTACTAATTAATTATTCACTTGAATCCCAGCACGTGAATTCATTACGTGCAACCCCGTGCTCACATATTATATTTTAAATGCACGTGCGTGATGTGCAATCCCGTGCCTAAATACAAATATACAATTTAAACACACGTGAAACACAGACCCGTTTATATCCCATGTACCAATCTATACACCAACATTAACATACGCACGCATACATACAACACAGAACACACAAATGCACACAGGGGCGGGGCACTTTGCCACAGTGTCACAGTTTGATTCTGGCAGTGTCGCGAGCTTATGAACAATCCCTCCCTAAGATTTTGGATTTCATAGTGAAGGAAACTTACAACTGGTTCTCTCAAAGTGCAGGAAGGCAAATAACCTATAAGAAACTATTCGCTGCAATTAATGACGGAGAAGAGCCACAGAAGATATTGCGGGCGTGTGCCACCAGGTGGATCTCTGTAGAGCCAGCAGTAAGGCGAATCCTTCAACAGTGGCTTGAACTGAAAACTCTGTTTGCCGTTGCACGAGAGAATGAGCGCTGTTACATGGCAGACCAACTCTACCGCCTGTACTGTGATCCACAAAGTCGTGCATTCTTGATATTTGTGAAAAATGTGCTATCGCAGGTGCAGGCTGTCAACAAAACATTCCAGGGAAACAACGTTGATCCAACAAAGTTAATTGATGGACTAATCAGGCTTGTAACATCACATGGGTGCAATGTAACACTTCCAACTGCACAGGTTGATTCCCTCAAAGGTGAGATCCGCCAACACCTGGATCCTCGTCCCCAACTTGGATACGAGGCCGAGAAGGCTATCAGGGAAGATGCTGTGCCAGAAGCAGCGAAAGCGGGGATACGAGGGCGCTGTGTTGATTTCACAGTGAAACTGCTGGAGGAGATCCGGAATCGTCTGCCCGACAATATAGAAATATTGCGACAGATGTCTGCATTATCTGTAGGTGAAGCACTTCGCCATACAAAGAAACCCATAACAGAGCTGGCAGAAATGTTCATGACATCCCCTGAAGAAATCAACCAAATTGAGATTCAGTGGCGTAACATACATCACATCCAGTGGGAACTTGTGGATAACACTTAGAAATTCTGGTGTGAAGTAGAATCCTACAGAGATGCTACAGGTGACAAACCATTCAAAGAACTTTGTAATCTGGCACTGACCATCCTTACTCTGCCACACAGCAACGCACAAGTGGAGCGCGTGTTCAGTCAATTAAATGTAGTTAAAACTAAATTAAGAAATCGTCTGTCGCTCCTAACTGTGAACTCAATTTTGCACATCCGATACGGACTTCAAACTGCAGGCAAGAAATGCTACCAGTACTCCCTGCCTTCCAGCATGCTCAGAATAATTGGCACAATGGAATCCTACTCCTCAGAAAGCAAGCAGGCAAATCCTGAAGAAGAAGAGCCCCCCCTTAGACGAGGATGTCATCCAGGCTCTATTGTAAGGTAGGATGATGTTATATTTTACATATTTAAAAAATGTATGCTGTGTGCTGCCCTGCGTTTTGTAGAGGAATATATAATTTTATTATTATTTATTTCGGTGTTTTGAAGTTGTTTCCAGCACTCAGGTGCTGTGTGGATTGTTACACCGTCTATTGTTGATGTGGTGTATTAGGGTTGGAATTAAATACTCACTCAATGCGCCGCCCCCCCCCCCCCCAACATTTTAGCGACATTTTAGAGACTTTTTAAGGCACGTCTAGTGACTTTGACCCAATAGGAATTGGCAACACTGCTCCAGGGTGCTGAGCTGACTCTCTCCAGGGTGCTGAATTAGCTTTCTCCAGGGTGCTGAGCTGGCTCTCCCAAGGGTGCTGAGCTGATTCCAAAGAGAAAGTATCTACATCAGAAAACATTCCCCAGAGTGGTATAGCCGATTCACTTGCACTAAGAATAATTAAGAGTCATGATTACTGTGCTTGCATAATCAGATAACTCTGTGTCAATCATAAGGATCAGAACCTGACGGGTTTTCAGCATCTTTCACTTGTCCTTTTCATTAAAATATTTGTAAGCCTTGTGCTTCTTCATATTCTCCCAAATGCAAATGAACGCACAATCATGTATAAATCTGTGTCCTCCAGAACGCGCATATGGTGCAGTAGTTAGAATTTTTTGGGGCTTTTTCTTTTTTTTAATTCACCACGGGGAGCTCTTAAAAAGAACAGAATTACATCTCTGCCATATGTGCTCATTTATATTCCATTACAGGTTAAGATAATACCACCCAGGAATATGCTAAACACATCAAACACGAGTAAGAGAGCATTATAAATTATTCACTTATTTTATTACCCGTTGTCTTTTTCTGTACCTCAAAAAAATCTAATTACATTATTTGCATATCTGTTTTCTAACCAGTGTGTGTTACAGCAAGTATTTCAGTGATCCATGCATTTCCATTTCATTCCTGAAATCTTAAATACAAATGCTTGTGTGTGTGTTTAAAAAAATAAGTTATATTCAGGCCTTGAGAATTCCACAAGAGATTTTTCTCATCTCAGCCACAATATGTCTGTTTAGACTTAACCAAGGATGTGGAATTAGCAATAATTAAACACTCAGCCAATTAACAGAGATTATTAGCAAACACCAATGAGGATTCACGCACCGGGTGTTTTAAAGGGCTACTGGCACAAGCATCTGGCTTTAAATTGACATCCCTGTGAAAATGTATTAATTGCATTTTTGAAGGAAGCTTTTTACAATCATTTTCATGTAATTCACAAGTAAACTGTACAATTTGAATTATGCTGAGGAAAAAAAAAAAATGCATATCCGGTATACTGCATGTAGAAGATCTGTCACAAGAACGTTATTCCAAAGTCTACTCAGCTCTGCCAGGTAATCATTCTTTTATTGATTTGTAATGTAATATAATATCAAGAACTCTGATTTGCATATAGTAACTGATTGCTGTTTATTTTATTATAACATAACAATGATTGATGACAATGCTTTGTGAAATTTACAGCAGTTAAACTGTAGGCTGTTTGCTAACACAACTTTAAAGTCTTATCATACAGTAGCTTCGGGCAGTTCTTTGGTGTTTCTCGGTTTTCTGTCCCCCTCTGTGTTTTGGTTATGTGGACATCTGGTGTCAAGACTTAATTGCAATTAAGTCAGTCTGAAATTTTCCAGGTCATATTTATGATTAATTTTATTGACATTTTGTTTTGTTTTAAGAACATGAAAACAAGACACACGTGCAGCGGGGGTGGAAGGTATTCGGTGATTACTGGGGGGAGGGGATTTGGTGATTACTGTCCCAAATGATTGCTTAAAAAAGTCAGCTGCAAATCCCACTCAAGCAGAAAGTAAGTTCATTGAAATCTAATAATAATTAGTCGTGGGTTTCATTAACATACACACTATAATAATCACATTAAGCCCTAAAAATAACCTGCTTAATAATGTGAACTGCGCGTAATGTAAAAAGCGCTTAATGTGGCTTAATGTGCTGAAATACAAACTTTGCAGATATCAAGCTTAACACTTCATAGTACTATCCTAAAATAAATCATACTTAACATGTTGATTGTGATATACAATGTTCTGGAGTTACTGATTGTGATATACAATGTTCTGGAGTTATTGATTGTGATATACAATGTTCTGGAGTTACTGATTGTGATATACAATGTTCTGGAGTTATTGATTGTGATATACAATGTTCTGGAGTTACCGATTGTGATATACAATGTTCTGGAGTTACTGATTGTGATATACAATGTTCTGGAGTTACTGATTGTGATATACAATGTTCTGGAGTTATTTATTTTGGCACTGGTTTGTAATAAATTCGGATGACTGAAAAAAAAACATTTTATCTTTAATTCGAAAACATTTGTATGCATTTAAAAAAAAAAAAAAAAAGGAATTCCAATAGATGTTACTAAACCGTAAACATAATGAACTTCATTTTGCACATTAAGCTCTTTTCACATTGAGCAGTTCACATTACCAGGTTATTTTTAGGGCTTAACATTATGTTAATGAAAACCACAATTTATTTTGGGATAGTATTGGGAAGTGTTAAGCCTGATATTCTCAAAGTTTGTAAGCATTGTTTTCCATTTAAGCACATTAAGCCAGCATTTTAGGATGTCCTCATAAACATACACATAAAATGGCTGGTTTCACAGACCCTGATTAGCACTAGTCCTGAACTACCCAATGTTAATTTAGGTAAGGTAAACCAAGATTAGTGCTAATCTGGGTCTGTGAAACCAGCCAATACAGTATAAATACAATTCTAAAATAAAATGTTATATTTCAGAAACCAAACATGAAAAGGCAGCCGAAAAGATGATATGTAAGACTATATATAAAGGTATGTCATATTTATTGCACATATTAGTGTTTAATTATAGGGGAATTTTATTATGCGGCCCACCACCCAATGCTCCACCTGTTAAGCTGCCCTCCTTGAACAAAACTTTGGGAACCCCTGGCCTATATAGTGAAATAAAGAAGGGGACAGTAAGATTTATGAAAGTATTTTATTAGGCATAAAAAACACATTAAGCAATAGTGTGTGGTACAATAGTTTTCTGCAATGAAGATTCCTGATTGGTGGGTCTGATAGTTAACTTGACTTTCCTTAAAGTTCTACAATTCCTATGAAGGTCAATGCTAGTGTTCACCCAGTCATAATTCTTTAGTGTGTGCAATACTGCAATGTTACTCTATGCTGAAAAAATGTCCCTGATCACCTTGACAAAGCAGGTCTTTGTAGAAAACTTCCCTTCTCTTCTGGTCCAGTTTTATTTGTATTATAATGCTGTGACGAAGAGCGAATGAATCCGAATCAGCAATCTCCCTCTCGACCGGTGAGGGCACTGTACAACAGGAACTGCGGGCTTCGTACTGAATGGTTGGGCAGTTCATTCCGGGGGCAGTCGGAAGCCGGCCATTCAGGAAGAAGGCGGCGTTACGGTACCTGGAGTCGTCGCCCTAGTACGGTGAGCGAAGTTTCATTCATGAATTGGAGGAGGCGTGATTGAACTAGCTATCGGAGGGGGCGGGGCTTAGGGTACTTTAGGGGGACTTGACGCCATAATCGGTTACTTTGTTGTGGTTAATGGGAGGAAACAAGGACGGGAACCTTGAATGAAGTGTTGTCCCATTGATAAAATGCCTGTGTTTGTCTTTGCCAGACGGCTGATAGGAAGCCGGGAGCTGCAGCCAGAAGCCAGCCCGGACCTGAACGCACAAAAGCACCACCACTCAGAGCACCGCACCTGTACCAGAGCACACAGTCTGGAGACGTGTTGTTTGTGACTGTGTTACGTGTTTTGTGTTTGAATTATTGTTTCGGGACTGCAACCCCTTGTTCTGGCGCTGGCAATACCCATTGCTGGGTAGAGCCAGCTTCATTATTTAAAACCTTTTCAAGGATATTAAAGAACCTGACCTGTGAACTTTGTGTTTGTCCTTTGTCTGGAGCACCTGAATCACCTGTACACCTGAGCACTGTAAACCACTTTGCCACAAATGCTCAAAGTAAACAGAAACTAAAACTTGCCTTTCGTCATCCAAAATCCACAGCAACAGTGACACACAGTACAGATTCTGTTTTCACTGTACTTTATTCCGAAGCATGCGAGCAGTCCACAGCAAATTTGTTTTCCATAAATCGAAGGCCAGCTCACGTCACAGCTGAGTTTCACCTGTTTCAATTAGAAAATCTAAACATTACTGAGTGCCAACTAGTGTTTGTGGAATTACCACAGCTTTTTTTTTTCAGTTTCCATTTGTATTTATTTATTAAATTAGAAGACTACTGTGGCAATGTGCCCCGCCCCTGTGTGCAATTGTGTGTTATGTGTTGTATGTTGCGTGCGTGTGTTAATGTTGGTGTATAGATTGGTACGCGGGATATAAACGGGTCTGTGTTTCACGTGTGATTTAAAAAGGTAGATTTGTATTTAGGCACGAGGAGGGCACAAATCACTTCACGTGCTGGTTAAATGTAATATGTGAGCACGGGGTTGCACAGAATTAATTCACGTGCTGGGATTCAAGTGAATAATTAATTAGTAATTGAATCCCAGCACAACAGTATATATAGATGCACATTTCTTTCAGTCGGGGTTGGGTGTTCGAGTGGAGAACGGGTGAGGAGAAGGAGGAAAGTAGTAAAGTAAAATAATCTCTAGAAGTGTTTGTACTCACCGTGTTTGTTTGTCTCTCCGTGCACCGTTTGTTAAGTGTTTAGTCCGTTTTTGTTTGTCTATCTATTTTGGCGCAAGTGCCGTGTCCTGTTTTGTCTGTTCAAACCTTTTATTTTCTGTTCTGTTTATTAAATGCTGAGCGCGATCACGCGCCCAGCTTCACCAAACCGCATCTCTCTGTTTATTTATTTCCTGGCTCTGGTCTGACGCCACCCACTCCGGCCGTCTTTGTGACACTACTTTGAGACCAAAACCTTGTTAATAGAAAGATAGAAAGAGAAAAATATAGTCAGCAGCAGTCCTTAGCAAACACAAGTACATTATTTTATGATCAGAAAGAGAAAATAATACTGCTGTTCAGTACCCAAACAATCAAAATCACTGGACTCGTTCAAACATGAAAACCCACATACTAATTAATCAGCAGTTTAAGTAGGAAGGCTCAGAACAGACTTATGAGTTAGATAAACAGGAAATGTGTTCATTCTGCATCATGGGTATTTCCTCCATTGGTGGGAATCAGCGTTGTAGTCAAGGGTATACGCAGGTAAATGGTATTTACCCACTTTGAATTTGAGCAATATAGCATTTACCCACTTCTCATATGAGGGATACATAGTTCATTCACTTCTACTATCCTGTGATGTGCAAATCCTGGGTTAAAGATAAGATATCTTAATGGTGAGAGTGTGTTGTGTTGTGTTGCTGACAGCTGAGAGCTCTCTCAGTCAGAACTGTGGCGCGAGCAGTGGGGCATGGCCACTGGACTGCGTGTTCGTTTGAGTGTGTGTGAGTGTTATGCACTGCAGTGTTAAAGTGGTTTGAGAAAGGTGCTGGTATACACACAAAAAATATTGGGTGGGTGGCCGGATTATGTGTCGTTTTTAAATTCCACCAACAATGGGGGGCTCTGGTTGGCTGAGGGCTAATAACAATGCATCTGTTCATGTTTATCTGTTAAATATATCTCCACCAAACAGCGGTTTACTCACTTTTTTATTTACCACTACACCACTGGTGGGAATGTTTTTCTTCCAGCACTGTTTTTTAACTTTCTGGTATCCTCTATATCAGGGTTTCCCAGTCCTGGTCCTGGGGGACCCCAGTGTCTGCTGGTTTTCATTCCAACTGAGTTATCAGTTACTTATTCAAACCCTTAATTGAACTATTCATTAGCTTAATTAGACCTTTCAATTGTTCTCAGCTCCTAAAAAGTTGCCGATTTCAAGTTACTTATAAAATTGTATCGTTAACTTGAACTCTCCAACTGTTTAAAAAGCTGAAAACAATTATAGGGTCTAATTAAGCTAATGAATAGTTCAATTAAGGGTTCAATTAAGTAATTGAGAACTCAGTTGGAATGAAAACCAGCAAACACAGGGGTCCCCCAGGACCAGGATTGGGATCCCCTGCTCTATATAACCCATAATGTGTCTAGTGTGGTCACACATTGGGAGTGTCACATTAGGGCACAAACTGCTATAAAGTCCTGATTAAACTCAGTTTGAATCCGGGGGCATCCAGTTCATGTCTCTTTTCTACTGTACATCCGAGCCGCACCAGGGCCGTACCAAGCTGGTGCAGCTGTATCTTGTATCACTATATTTTGTAAATATATTTAGGACTTTCTTTGTAATCCACAAATTTTACTGATTATATCAACTTACTAAAGTTCAATTAGTTCTGTTGAAGGGGAAAAAATAAGGTTTTAAAAATATGATTTGCCAAAGATATCCCATTTAGGGACAGCTGTTGTTTTTTCTAGAGTTGTTTTTTGTTTGGGTGTTTGTGGCAAAGTGGTTTGTAGTGTACAAGTGAAGAGGTGATGCAGTGCTCGGACAATAACACAAACAAAGTTCACGGTCCAAACTGTTCTTTATTTTCCTTTTCATGCAGTTTGGTACTGCTAAATAATAACGCTGGCAACTACGCAGCAATGTGTAGTTTTTACGATCGTGTAACATACTGGGAAAGCAGAAACGTGTTAGGAGGCGTTAGTTCTGGAGCCTGAGTCACTTTATTAAAGTTGCTATAGAAAAGATCGGCCAAATATTGCTTACAGACAGGCAGATTTAGTAGCGGTCCCCCACACAAGAAACTCACTAAAAAGATCCCCCAATTCCTGAACCTCAAACCCATCCCACCCAAGAGGGTACCCATGATCCCCCACCCAATTCTTCATTTGCATAAAGGTCAAGTGGCAGCCAGTCACCATAGACTTGGCTAGAGGTACCCCAAACATGTTACAACCCCATTCTTTTATGCGGAATGCTGTATAACTCCAGTGGCATTCTCTAAAATCTTGATACATAGCATACCCAGTTAATTCTATGCAGTACAGTCCTGGCTTCCTTCAGTGATCATTTACAGAAGTTATGGAATTATAAAGGCAAGTTCAAAACCAAAATTGAAGGGCTTGTCTTTTTGTTTTTTACATGTACACTTTTACATCCACTGCACACTCATGTGTGCCTCACTGTGGCTTAGGTCTCTCTAAAGCAGCATACTAAGTATAGCACTTGTAGGCGAAGCTGCTTTAGACACACTCCATTACACTGACGACATCACACAGATGGCAGCAATCCAATACCACTGCACTTGAGTCGATACTGTAGTTTAACTCAAAAATTGACCATATGAACTGACAGGTACTTGATGGTATTGAGCAAATAAAACAGACAATGTAAATATCTTTGTTATTATAATCTTCCGTAGACAATCCTTTTCATAATCCAAAAATATTATCAAGCTGTGGCCTGGGCAGCTTCTATCTGCACAAGCAACCAAAAGCTGAGGGTTCAACCAAAAGCAGTCACTAGCAGTTACTAACTGCTAACCTTTCCAGCATATTGAGGAGAGCATGCAACATTCTAGATGAGTGGGTGGAAATAGCAACACTTTTCATTAAAAATTATCATGTTAAATTGCCAATATTAACACATAAACAATATTTTACAGGACATGTACAGGAATTAATGTACGTGCATGAACACCCTATAAATTAAATGCACTGGCATAACACATCATGATCATGAAATCCAGTTTTTTCTGTCCAGTCCTCTGCTATGGTGTGATAAGTTTTAATCTTGTCTCCACGTGTTGTTCTCCAATCAAATCCCCAGAATATTTCTGGACTTGCCTAATTCCCCAAGTTAAACCTAGTATTTCAACTGTAGGTTTAACTCAGTTGGTGACCCTGCTTCATATCTAGCAGACTATTGGCATGGTTCATCAATTTGTTTTTCCCTCATTTCTAGTTCTTATCTACATTACTAATGGCCGATAATGAAAACATACTATTTGCGTTACTAAATTTCATGGTCACATTTCCTCACTCATGTTTGTTCAGTGTGAAGAATAATTCAATTTAAAACCTTTTTGGACTATTGCCTCTGAGAAAACTATCTTCACTGATCATCCATCTAGCTCCCAAGTTGACTTTAGTCTGTCTTAAAGTATATATATATATATATATATATATATATATATATATATATATATATATATATATATATATTAGCTCAAAGAGCCAGCTGCCCATATATAATTTTTTTTATTTTTTTTTTATTTAAATAATACTCATTTTTGTATTAACTAGCAGTCTTTCATTTGTTGCCTAATTAACATATTGTGGCCTGCATTAAGATACATATTCTTCCACTTGTGTCTACAGTGTTGCCTCATTATTTTGATACCTGAATTAGTGAAGGGCCCTTACACAGTAAAGTATAGTGCATGTAAAAATTACTGCCAATAGGCCTATCCTTATCATGAATTACTGAATACTGAAACAAAATCAGTGAGCATTGTATTTGAATACGTTTTAAAAAGACATTTTCTTTCACTTCAGGAAGGGCTCGTCAGCATGGTACCCCCTGGCACCCCCCTAAACAAAAATCTTAAGCGATGCCACGGCTCATAACTTTTCATTGCCAGAATTGAGGCACAGGCAAAGTGAAGGGGAGAATAGAGGAGCTATAATACAAACCAAGGGGTGCCATGTCAGCATAGAGTGCAAGTAACAAAAACATCACAAGCCAGTCAAGTTACAGAGTGAAAGGGAAAAGAAAAGAAAACGGATGTTTTGACTTATAGACATTCTTTGGGAAATAACTGAGAAAAGAAAAAAGTTTGCCTCAGGGAGTGAAGTCTCATACCTGCTTTCCCAAAACAATGTGACAGAGCTGTAAACGCAAACTCTCTTCTTCAGGAGCCTAACGAGGGGGAAAAAAGAAGAACAACAAATCTGTCTGTGTTTTTGTAACACAGAACACATATTTCTGGCAGTATTACAGTCAGTATACAACTGTGTATTTTGCATGTTCTTTTGGTATGCACTAAATGAGATTCCATGAAACACCCTAGCAGATCAGGGTAGTGCAGTTGTCTCTTTGGACAACTGTAATCAGTTATTCAAATTATGGCAATGCTCTAAATGTAGTGACTTGTTTTCAGAGTTTTACAAATTCTTTTCGGATACATATTTATAAATTGCACAAGATTACAATGGAAGAAAATACATTTATATAGAGAGAGAGAGATTTGCCATATGTAAATATACCCACCATATGCACAGTATTGAGAAAGAGTGTAATTATTATTATTGTAATTTATTTATTTATTAGTAATGTATATAGTCCCAGAAACCTCATTGGCTCTTATAGCACTTCATGTTCACACATGTTTCGTTTTGATAGCCTCTTGGCAGCCTCTTTTTAAGTGTTTAATGTTGACTTTTTACAATGTAAACTTCACTGCCCATGTGATGCCATTGACCATGTCTAGTGTATGGAGCCACACCTGAGTGCTGCTCAGCAACACTGGCTTCAACATACACACACCACACTCCTACTATAGAGACTGGGAAACATCACAAAATCATCTCCTGACCAAGCTGGCGAGAAGATGTTCAAGTTGTCATTGCTGAGCAGGGGAATTAACAATGGTCAAGAAAAGCTGGAGGTGTTTCTGGAGTCCAAGGTACTTTCTATATATACCCTGTAGAAGAACAATTTGCATGCTCCATATACAGGTATGTGGAATTTTCTCTGAAACTTTGTGGAGTATTTTATTTAATTTTTTCAATTGTTCAGTGGGTAGAATGCTCTAGAAACTGTTGCCGTCTTCGCAGCCAGGAGGCCGGTTCCCATCACCTGGGAGTCCTTTGCTGCTGACTCCCGGGGATTTGTTGTTGCTGCCGCCCGTGGCACCATTGTTGCCTCAGTTCCTGCAGCAGAATGAAAACAGGGACTTTTTGGACTTTAAGGGGGAGGTATGTGGCAGTGTGGCAGTGTGGCAGGGAGGGAGTTAAAATCCTCTGTGCAAAAACACACGTGGGAATGTGGCTGAAGCCATCAATTGAATACATTTTTAAATGATTAATTAAGGCTCCAGCCACAGGTGTATAAATAAGGTGAAAAGTTAGCGTTGAGGATTAATGTCAGTGTTCGTGGTGAAGGTCTATGTTTCGTGTTCCCTGCTGTGCTGTCTGTTTGCTTATTTTCTTCAGTCTATGCCTTTTATTTTGACCAGTGTGGTTTTGTTCGTGTTTGTACTGTTTGTTTGTGTTTATTTGTTTAATTAAAAGGCACATTAGCACATTCAAACTTGCTAATTTGGTCTCTGGGTCTACTTCCTGATATACACCAGCCTGATCAGTAACGTCATCCTGTCACAGGCACCTGTATATTTTTTTCGGTCTAGTCATTAAAGTGGGCTCAGAAAAAAAAATTGGGCTCGGAGCTGGGCCCCCCAAAGGCTGGGCCCAGTTGCAGTTGCGTCTCTTGCACCCCTCCCCCACCCCGACACAAGCTCTGCTTAAAAATGTTCCCTTCTGCAAACTCTGTGACCTTATTTCACTATGCTAGGTTTACCTGGCAGACAAATGAATTTTAGATTTTCATGGGAATACATGTAAATTAACAAACCAAACTATACAGAGAAATAACTGTTGCATGAAAGATGGACCTTAAAATGCCTTTGTAAATACTGTATTTACAAAGACATTTTAGAATAGGTAACACAGAATACTTTCTTGACCTCAATTCTCTTTTCCTGGGAGACATGGTCTATCCTCTTCATTCTCTGAGATGTCGGCTCAGGTACAGCTTTACTGGCTAGAGGATAGGTCCCAGCCCCCCCAAGGGAAGAGAATTAGCTGCATGGTGGTGGGTGGTGGAGGCTGTATGAAACATAAGACTAGTACAGGTGAGTACATTACAGCATTTATAGTATGGGTGGAGGAGCAGAGGTTTATTGAAGGTGCAGCTTTTGTTAGCCTCATAAATCACAGCCAAGCTTTATTCAATCTATAATTTACACAATTGTGATGATTTCCCCCAATTTATATGGCCTGTTGTGTTAGGTTTCCATGAAACTCATTTATTTGTCCACCAGTGCTTCTGTAGAATCTGTATTTCTTTACACTGGAAGTGTGGGAACATTAAATAGGCAGGAAAGTATTTTTAAGTTTTATTACTCTTATTATTGATGCATTGCTATCATTCCTAAAGCCCAGCATACACAAGGAAACATGTTTACAGGCATATGTTAAGAGAAACAATGTTTCCTATATATATATATATCAACAATTTAACTGGTATTAGTCAAATATCAACAACAACAACACTCATGATTATCAGATGTATGGTATTATAGTTTCAAATTTAAGGGCTTTGATTGAATGTGAAAAATCCCGGGAGCAAGTTGTGCTTGCCTCTAAGGCTGTTTTTAATCTAAGTTTCTGGGGTATAGTTATTTACTGTATTAACTGATTGATGTAGTAGAGTAGACCCACAGGAAACTTAATTCCATGAAAGTTTTATACCTTACGTATTGGATGTGGCAAGTCTCAGCAATTTGTTGACATATTTATCATGTTGTTAATACTCTTTTGAATGTATCCGGTTTACGTATTTGTGAAAAGGTCATCAGATACTGTCCAGGTGAGGGCAGCTGTCATCACCATTAATTAAAATACAAGTATGGTGTGAACAATGTAGTATTCAAGATTCAAGTCCATGCAGAACGAAAACTTAAGCACTCAATGACACTGCATAGATCATCAAGATCGATACTTTTTGGAAAAGCAACATTTTCGCTTTTTGTTAGAGAAAATACATTTTTGATATAAAACAGTTAGATCAATTTAAAAAAGTATCCTTGTAAACTAAAAGTGGTTTTTATTTGTGCAAAATAATGAATACTTGCTTTAATAATTAAATAAATAAATCATATTTAAAAGTCTCATTTTCAGTTCAACATGTGTGTTAATGTTGTAAAAATAGCAAGAAACAACTGGAGTGTAAAAGAGTCTTGCACAAAACCAGCACAGGAATGAACGATATTGTTCAGGTCAGGAGTGATGAGACACTCTCATGGTGCTTACCAAAACCATTGTCCTTCAACCTTCACGGTATTTAAATTCACAAAAATATCAAGGGATGATTGCATTTTTTTTTTTTAAATAACTCTGAATAACAAATTACATGTGGAAAATATTATCCAAATGAAATTATATTCTGAGCTCTTTTAAAATTCCTTTCATCTGACTTCAAAATAAAAATAAATAAATAAATAAATAAATAAAAACTAATGTAGATGTAAGAACTGGCAGTGGCTGAAATATTTGGGTTACCTTTGAAACTTTAGAATGAATGCACAGAGTGAATTGCAAAGGCAAAAGGGCCAGGTTAATGACTAAATAACAGAGCTTGCTGTCTGGATATAATTTGGTTGCTTGACACAAACATTTGTCAACACGAAAGCCTGGGTTATGCCATCAAAAACAGTTTTTCTGCCTGATCGCATTATTTAAATATGTGGCAACACTTTCAGGGCCAGCCAGGTTTATTAATGTTTGTATTGGCACAAACTGTGCTTTGTGCACATTTTGTATGATATATTTGCAGCATAGAATTTACTCTCTCTTTTTAATTTAACTGGCACAAGTGCTGTGTTCTGCAGTACTGTAAGTATTAGTTCATCTGGACTTGCATCACTTTTTTTACATTTAACATTTCACAGTCAAACATATACATACAGTAAATGGAAGAAAACTATTAAAGTACATCTGTGACTCTGTCATAGAAAAATTTGGTGCTGTGGAGAATCACTTCTTTCCATGAAGCTGAAGTTATTCATTACAAAAAGTACCTGCAGAGCAGCTGTATAGGAATGTCTCCTACAGTAAAGCCAGTGATTTGCTATACTGTTTACAGTTGGCAAAGCATTTGTGTTGACACTATAGCACCCAAACATATACATTTATACAGTAATCATAATTCAATTTTGAACCACATTAATCCTTCATGAATTACAGTTCTGAGAGGATTATTCACCAAAAACCTACTCAATCCCATAACAGCATTTTATCTTAAAATCTTAAAATAGCTGTATTTTTTTAAGGAATATCAACATGCTAAATTTGTAGTTCTAGAGACTTTTACAAATATGTAATGTTATATATATACTTTGTCACTTAAAATAATGTATTTTTATCGGTTTGTAAACGCTACAGAAAAGCACAAAAAGACGCTTCTGTACATTATCCACCCCTCTCAGACACATACCTTGAAAAATTACTGAAATCCAAGGCGTCGTTTTATTTATTTTTATTCCTCCCGTCTCTTCTGCTCAAAAAGTGTGTCTACACTGGGAAAAAAAAAAATAACTCAGTGCCGTCTCAACTCCGCCCCCTGGTGTATTTTTTCAATGGCAATGTCCACAATATCAAAAATACAGATGTATTTTCTTTTGCATGTTCCAATAAAATGTATTTACTCAGCTCAACTTAGTGTAAGTTATAAATGGGACTACTTTATTGGCATAAGGTTAAAAAAAACTAATAATTTTTTGCCCATAACATGATTTTATGCTTTTTTTTTCTACAACTCCACAGTTTGACCTGGATTATGAATGCAATAAGGCCCTTCAGTGCGTCTTTATTATTATTATTTATTTATTAGCAGACGCCCTTATCCAGGGCGACTTACAATTGTTACAAGATATCACATTATTTTTTTTACATACAATTACCCATATATACAGTTGGGTTTTTACTGGAGCAATCTAGGTAAAGTACCTTGCTCAAGGGTACAGCAGCAGTGTCCCCTACCAGGGATTGAACCCACGACCTTCCAGTCAAGAGTCCAGAGCCCTAACCACTACTCCACACTGCTGCCCTTTATATGTTGAATATACAGACTTCTCGGGGGTTGGACTCACTCGACTTTGTCTCGTGCTTCACAACGCCCCAAGGCATCCGTAAACGTGGACTATATATTCAATATATTATATAATTTATAATTGTAAGCTTGAGAGTTTGTGTATGGAAGCATATATATTTAGGCAATTGAGGGCATTGGGTAACTTACAATCCTATAAATTATTGTCAAATAAACTATTGTCAAAATCAATGTTAAAAATATGAAATGCGCATAACCTCAAGTCCACAGAAAAATAAAACAATGTATTCAAATATTAAAAGCGTGCTAGTCCTTATGTTAAAGTTAATTGCAGTATGCATACTGTCTGGTTAAATTCACGTGGTGCATAAATGTATCACAGCAGTTATACTTTATTAGTGGTCATTTAGCATTATTATTGGGGTGTCCATCCACTCACACCACCTTTTGATTTTCTGGGGAATTCAGGAGCCGATGGTCCCTTATACAAACATTGTAATATTTGACATGCTTTCCCTGTATAGTGTGAGTTTACACATAAAACAATAACTGGTACTGAAGTAAGCAAGTACTATTTTTGATCATATGAACATCTTAAGCAGAGAGACTTCTTCAGGGGAATTTAGTGGTTGAATATTATTTTTAATTTTTAAAAAACAACAGACATTTAAAATCTTCAGACCAATGTTGTTTAAAGGAGAACTGTAATGCAAATGAATATATAATCATTTCAATAGAAAACATGTTAACTAAAGCTTTTGACACATTTCCAGCCTCTCCTTGAGCAGAAAATCATATAAAAACCATTAAAACAAATTAACATTGAATGTATTGGAGCTCTCTTCCGTTGTTCTTTGTGTGACGTCCTGTCGTTGACTCGCTCTATAGTCACACATAGTATTCTATTGAGCGGCTGTCCCGTTCGTACAATATGTAGCCATTGCTTAGTTGGTTTAAAGGCTTAGGCACACAAACATCCTTTTTGTTTCTATTTTTCCTTTTGTTATTTTTGCACCCGAATGCTTTGCATAATTCACCAGCATTCACTGGTGTGGGTGGCTGTCAATGATATGACGTAACAGCAGCACCAGAAAGGATCCAATATGGCGGCGGCCTGCATTTCCAGCTGACCCAGAAAGCTGACAAAAAAATTTAAATATTGGCCAAACGCTTGACTTTTTAACAAAATTGGTGCAGCAAGACACATTTGTTATCTATACACAGCATTTAGACAGCCTTGTTATTCTGAGTACAGTTCCCCTTTAATGTTATCAGCAAACACATTTCATTGTAGAGAATACCAAGTTTCTTTAGAAAGACCTTTGTTTCCCAGAGGATTGGCAATACATCTAGCAGCATTGTACGCATAAGGAAACATATGGATAACTAAGTAAGAGGGAACCAACAATTGACCCTTAGCTTAGGGTTGTCAGATAACAGAATTAAAATTCTGAACTGAAGGAAATAGACAGATATGAGATAAACCATTTAAGAGTAGCTGCAGTAATACTCATCAGCTTGCATTCACTTCAATAGAAAGAATGGTCTCAGACAGGTTAATAAAATAATGACATTTTGCATGGCTAAGTGGAAGTTGCCTATGTATTGTAAAAGTGCAGTCACCACAGGCTGATTACATTGGGTTAACATTTGTTTTAAACCTTAGTCAAAGGTCACCTGCATTGAAGCTCCACCTGTCCACAGTGTGCACTCGGCTGCATATCTATTTCCCATATTAAATAAGCAGGGTATAAAGACCTTTTGACTATTTACAAGTTATATACCATACTTTATTACATCTTATGGTCCTGTGAGATGTAGTTTTATGGGTTGCTTGTATTGTGTGATTTAACAAGCTGGCTGTTTTCTTGGAATTTTGATAGCAAAAGTAAATACTGAAATAGGGTGGCAATTATTACATACTGGTGACTTCCTGTACTTTATTAAAAGTTATCATTTTGTGCTGTCTTGTGTTGGATATGAAATTAAACTGAGAAAAGGAAAACATTTAGGATGGTTAAGATATCCCAGGCGGAGTGAACGAAATTGAAATGGTGGAAATGACAAATGACTGCTTCCTAACGCAATTTGTCATGGCACCAACTAGAGGGGAAGCATGCCTTGATTTAGTCTTTTCAAATAAAGAAGACAGAAGACAGAATAACTAAAACAGAGGTCAGAGAGCCATTGGCAAACTCAGACCACAACATGGTCTCATTTGAAGTGATTTTTAAAACCCCAAAATAATGACTAAAGCTAAGGTTTACAATTTTAGAAAAGCAAACGATGAAGGTATGAAACAGAGACTAACAGAAGTAGATTGGAGTAAAATAGAGAAAACGGATGGCTGTTTTTTAAAAATGTAGTACTAGAGGCGCATCCCAAAACTAGACAAATCTAAACCTAAAACAAAATGGCCAAAATGGTTTAATAGATTAATTTAAAAAAATATTCAGCAAAAAAAGGCACTTTATAGAGTGTTTAAAAGGGACCAAAAACAAAGTACACAGAAAGAGTACTTGGAACTGCAAATGCAAGTCAAAAAGGAAGTTAGAAAGGCCAAGAGAGAGATAGAAATGAACATTGCTAAGGGGGCTAAAACCAATTCCAAAATGTTTTTCCAATACTATAACAGCAAGAGAACATTCAAAGAGGAGGTTAAATGTCACAAATGGCAAAATCACAGATGAAGAAAAAAAAATAGCAAATATATGAAATTATTACTTTTCACAAGTTTTTACAAAGGAGGATATGGACAGCATGCCCCACATGTCGACCTGTTCCTATCCAGTTTTAAATAACTTTAGCATAACAGAGGCAGAAGTGTTAAAGGGAGTAGGAGTTCTTAAAATAAACAAATCCCCTGGACTGGATGAGATCCTCCCAGTAGTACTCAAATAAATGAAAGAAGTTATTTACAAACCGCTAACCAAGATCATGCAACAGTCTCTTGACACAGGGGTTGTACCGACAGACTGGAAAATTGCAAACGTAATACCGATCCACAAAAAGGGAGACAAAACCGAACCAGGTAACTACAGACCAATATGCCTGACTTCTATTATATGTAAACTTATGGAAACTGTAATAAGATCCAAAATGGAAAATTACCTACATGGTAAAAGTATCCTGGTAGACAGTCAGCATGGTTTTAGGGAAGGGAGATCATGTCTAACTAACCTGCTTGATTTTTTTGAGGATGCAACATCGACAATGGATAATTGCAAAGCATAGAACATGGTTTATTTAGATTTCCAGAAAGCTTTCCACAAAGTCCTGCATAAAAGATTAATTCTCAAACTGAACGCAGTAGGGATTCAAGGAAATGCATGCACATGGATTAGGTAGTGGTTAACATGTAGAAAACAGAAAGCACTGATTAGAGGAGAAACCTCAAAATGGAGCGAGGTAACCAGTGGTGTACCACAGGGATCAGTATTAGGTCCTCAGTTATTCCTAATATACATTAATGATTTAGATTCTGGTATAGTAAGCAAACTTGTTAAATTTGCAGACGACACAAAAATAGGAGGAGTGGCAAATGCTGTTGCAGCAGCAAAGGTTATTCAAAATGATCTAGACAGCATTCAAAACTGGGCAGACACATTGCAAATTACATTTAGTAGAGAAAAATGTAAGGTACTGTACGCAGGCAATGAAAATGTGCGTTATAAATATCATATGGGAGATACTGAAATTGAAGAAGGAATCTATGAAAAAGACCTAGGAGTTTATGTTGACTCAGAAATGTCTTCATCTAGACAATGTGGGGAAGCTATAAAAAAGGCCAACAAGATGCTCGGATATATTGTGACAAGTATTGAATTTAAATCAAGGGAAGCAATGTTAAAACTTTACAATGCATTAGTAAGACCTCATCTAGAATATTGTGTTCAGTTCTGGTCACCTCATTACAAAAAGGATAGAGCGACCAGAATTATCCCAGGTTTAAAAGGCATGTCGTATGCAGACAGGCTAAAAAAATTGAATATATTCTTGAACAAAGAAGACTACGCGGTGATCTGATTCAAGCATTCAAAATTCTAAAAGGTATTGACAATGTCAACTCAGGGAACTTTTTCGACCTGGAAAAAGAAACAAGGACCAGCGGTCACAAATGGAGATTAGATAAAGAGGCATTCAGAACAGAAAACAGGAGGCACTTTTTTACACAGAGAATTGTGAGGGTCTGGAACCAACTCCCCAGTAATGTTGTTGAAGCTCATACCCTGGGATCCTTCAAGAAGCTGCTTGATGAGATTCGGGGATCAATACGCTACTAATAACCAAACGAGCAAGATGGGCCGAATGGACCAGAAACTGCTGGTCATGTCATGTGACCTTGTTTTGGGGACTGTTGTACAGCCAGAATATAACAGTGACAGTATTCTGAATGTTGGTTTAACATGCAATTGAACTATAATATTTTTTTAGTACAATTTGTCCCTGAACTCTTTATATTAAATGTACTTTTACATAAGAAAATGTAACTTAAAAACTTCCAGATATTTCAGGTCACCTGGAGTTCAGTTTAAATTGCAATGGCAGTTTAAATTAACTGCTTTGTAGACTGTCAATGTTGTATTGTCTATTGCAATTGCTACAGATTATAGTTCAGTAACACATCATGAAGTGGCAAAATTGAATCTAAAGTTTGTGAAAAATGATACATGCTTTAACTTACTTTTACAACAGTGCATTTCTGTTTCCCCCTAGGACTATTTAAACTTGAACAGAAGACTTGAACAGAGCTCAGAGAAACTGTACCTGCCTCCTCTTCACCATGTAACAGCTCCATATCAAATGACCTCTAAGCAAAAACCTAGAGCTGTTCCTGTAACCAAGACGATCGCCACAAAAAAAGGAGCACTTGCTCTGTATTCAGAAGACCTGGCCCTCAAGGCTGAAAAGATAAAACCCAAGAGGCGAAGAAAAGAAAAGGGTGCAGAGTCCCTTAGCAGGAATGTAACGGAACAGCTGCAGACCCTGAGCAGCTTGTCAAATGCCATTCTCAAATACAGATGCCATCAAGTAAGTATTGTTTTTAAAGCAAAATTCCCCTCTCTCTCATAAATGGGTTGCTTTGAATTTAAGGTTGGCATAGTTGTGTTTCTTTAATGGCCCATAAGCTTTTGCGTCAACCATGCCGTTGATTCAATTCAGCCAGCCTCTGATGCCTATTTACAAACCAGTTACATTTTTTACTGTTTTTTTTTTTCTAAATAAGAAGTTGTGGCAATGTGCCCCGCCCCGTGTGCATTTGTGTGTTATATGTTGTATGTTACGTGTTGTGTGTAAATGTTGGTGTATAGAGATGGCTGCACGGGATATAAATTGGTGTGTGCAGCACAAGTTATTTAAGATGTAATTGTATTTAGGCACGGGATTGCACTATCACTTCACGTGCATTTAAAGTATAGTATGTGAGCACGGGGTTGCACAGAATTAATTCACGTGCTGGGATTCAAGTGAATAATTAATTAGTAATTGAATCCCAGCACAACAGTATATATAGATGCACGTTTGACTCACTCGGGGTTGGGTGTTCGAGAGTGGAGAACGGGTGAGAGAGGAGAAATAAAAGTTAAAGTTTAAATATCAATTGCTATTACGTGCTGGTTGGACCAGCACGATACTTGTTTATTTAAAACTCACCGTGTTTGTTTGTGTGTCTGTCCGTGCACTGTCTGTTTACTGTATAGTCCGTTTTGTTTGTCTCTTTATTTTGGCGTGAAGTGCCGTGTCCTGTTTTTGTGTTCTGTTTAAACCTTTTATTTCCTTTAATAAACGCTGAGTGCCACCATTGCACTCAGCATTACTCATCACCACCGTCTGTCTGTGTGTTTCTCTCTCTGGTCTGAGTTCCTCCCTGCAGCCAGCCTGTCACAGAAGTACAGACATTTTTGTACAGAAACAAGTCCATATGCATTCAGAAAACACACCAGCTTAATAAATGAAGCAGACAAAGGTGAAGCTAAAATCTCAGGTACCAGTTTGCTATGACGACCACATGTGAAATGACCTACAAATATAGAGGTCTTTTGTTTTTAATTGTTGTTGGTAGCTATGCAGAAATGTTTCCTTCACTTTATTATTGGCTACATCCTACAAATATCCACACACCAAACACAGGTCTGGCTTCTGTCATTCGTGTTCATCAGGAATTCAGACGATGTTGTTGAGATGGAATTTCTTTGATGAGTAAAAGGAGTACTTCTGTGAAACTGAATAGATCCCTCGCCTACAGAGAATTATACATATTGCTCTAAATTGAAACCTAGCAGTACGGATTGTACTCTCATGGCAATAGAAAGCTGCAGTACAAGTCCTGCTGTTCCCTTATTGTTATGTGATTATGCTGTAGCTTTCTAAAGATCCTCCAATGAACCATATCCTGAAATATATCTTATTGGTAACTAGACACATGTGGGGGATTGCCAGAGAATACAGATATTTCATGGTCAATATAGGTGTATATCTGTAAATGCAAATTAAAGCCAGAGAGGATAAATAAAATAGGGCCCCTCTTTGGTTTAGCTGAGGGCTGATAACCTTATTCCATAGCGAACCCCTGTTACAGAATATATTCACTTGTATATTTGAAAAAAGCTTAAGCAAATAAGGTTTACCAAGATGGCTAAACTGTTTAAATGGTACATTCCCCTTAAAAAAACAGTCAGCTTTAACCAGAGGCTTCTGGAAATAATTTTTAAACTAGTCCTCTGAACCTGTATGACTAAAAGAGCCTTATATTCAAAGTTATAATTGCTTTTGTTTAATTGTGTTTCAATCCTAAAATTCTAGGTGATGCAAACTTTTGGCCAAAGTTGTATAGCTTATATGAGAAAGAGAGAGAGAGAGAGAGAGAGAGAGAGAGAGAGAGAGAGAGAGAGAGAGAGAGAGAGAGAGAGAGAGAGAGAGAGAGAGAGCCTCTCGCTATATCCCAAGGTTAAGTAATGGCTGCCAGTAGCATTTGCCTGCCAAATGATTCTGGTTTCTTCAGAGAGGGCGAGAAGCCAGACTCAAACTCTGGAGATCTGGGTACGGCCTCTGGGCTGGAGGTTGGCAACTCCAGCTTCAGCTCATTCAGATTCATCAGAAAATTATCTAGGGGAAGCAGATTTTTACTTAAGAACTGTAGTATGTACTTTTCATATAATATTGATTACACAGTATACCCTCAAGCTAATCTTTTCCCATGGTGTTTAAAACCACAGAATCACAGTTCCTTACTACTGGTGGACCCCAAGAGCGCTCTCCATGAAAATTGCAGAATGCAACCTGGCTACTCTGCAAAGCACTACCTGTCCAGCTGGTCAGTTAACTTGGATAAGAAAACTTTGAATAAGCTGAAAGATGCAGGTACAATTCAGGTTTCGCATGAACATAATAATTTGAAGTCTATTTATTAGATTGATATAAAGACAATCACAAGACCCCCAAAAGTCTCTTCTTCATTGTAAGTGGAAATTAAGAGAAACATGTGCATATTAGAAGAACTGTCAGATTATTGGAACAATACAGTTATAATATAATAGAATTCTGATAGCCCTTGTCTTAATTAAGTCCTGGTTAATAGAATCAAATCGATGGCCTTTTCCATCCTGAAACTGGAACCGACTTTGGAATTTATTATGAACGTTATTTTAAAGGCAGTAGTAGCATTCTTGGAAGTCATATTTGAAGGTGACAACTCCATTTGTCTAGAATATATGTCGTAAGTTATTATTCCTTAACCTTTCTTTTGACAAAACATACATACATTATACTCTTGGAAAAAGAGTCCAATATCTGGCTCCTAGACTAAAGGCTGTAACAGTAAGATCACCCAGACTGTGATCTGATCATGAATGTGATCTCCAATGGTATCTTTTTGCTCATATTTGAAGATGGGTAAATTATCTATACCAAGATATTTATAAAGGTGAACAACTGGACAACAAATATTCCACACAGCTCAGGGCTTAATAGGAGATAATAAGTACCACACGGTACCACAGAGTCTGGAAGATAAGACAACAATGCCTTAATATGCATGTTTAGCATAGGATCAATTGCATAAATTGCTTTCACCTTTGTAATAATTATCAGCAATGCAGTTCTAAAAAGCAACATTTGTCCAGTCCTCGATTGTGAATAGGATAGTAAATGTGAATGCAGTAATTCCTACCATCTACAGATATCATGGGTGTAATTTGAGCCTTCTAATTTCCATTGATAAAGCAGTGGCATCACTGCAGTACTGATATTGTATCTGCCGTATGCCATCAGCTGCTGACAAAACAGCAAGTGTCTGATTTAATATATACCAGGCAATAATATACTGCTGAATAACTTAATTATATCTTCTTACTCGGGAGTCATTGAAAAACCCCAAAAGAAGATATGGGTAGAGCTGAAAAGCATGAAGTGCCCTGCAATTAGCATTTAGAGGGATTAGTAGCAGATGGCCAGTGGTTTGGACCACTCTAAATCCACTACCAGATCACCAAACAGCATTTATTTGGGAAGGATTAAATAAAAACCCTGAACTGAATTACTGAAAGTACCACTGTAATATAGGGCACGCAATATCTATTTTCAGAATTGTATTTCCTGTACACATTAAAAATCTGTTAGGGCAGCAAGCTCAGTATAGACCATCAGTGAAAGCAACCCCTGGAACTCCACCCTCACACCTACCACTTAAAGGACATCATTACATTGACTGCAATGTTAAGTATACTTTACCATTACTAAACCCAGCAGGACTTGGTCCTTAATACTGTTTTAAACTGAAGCTGGCCTTCCAGGCTATATCATTTTCAAAGTATTACATTTACCCCTGTGGTATGGCGGCAGCAGTTTGGCAGCAGGTGGGCAGTGGACAAGTAGCACATGGAAAGACTACCTGACTCCAGGATAGCGAGTGAGTGAAACCAGAAACCGTTCTCCCTTTTACTTATAGTTTCAACCATGACATCAGTCGATAATGAGGTGAAAAAAGCTATGCAATGCATATCATGTAATATGTTCGTGGTCATTGGCTGTACTGAGTATGGAAGCAATTTTACATGTCGAAAATGTAAGGTCAATCCAGAGCTGAAAAGTTAAAATATACTCACTTGAAGAATGCATATCTACCTTTAGAGACATCATTAAGTCAGAGCAAATTATTGATTACAGCTTTAATAATATTACAACAATAAAATTATTATAGGGCAGCAGTGTGGAGTAGTGGTTAGGGCTCTGGACTCTTGACCGGAGGGTCGTGGGTTCAATCCCCAGTGGAGGACACTGCTGCTGTACCCTTGAGCAAGGTACTTTACCTAGATTGCTCCAGTAAAAACCCAACTGTATAAATGGGTACTTGTATGTAAAAATAATGTGATATCTTGTAACAATTGTAAGTCGCCCGGGATAAGGGCATCTGCTAACAAATAAATAATAATAAATAATAACAATAGAGCCTGCTCCTGGCACTGGTGGAGGGCGGAGGGCGGAGGGCGGAGGGCGGAGGGCGGAGGGCGGAGGGCGGAGGGTGGAGGGCGGAGGGCGCCTCTGGTTCTGCAGACATTATGTTGGATCCGGAGGCACCCACTTCCCTTCTGGTTTGCTGACCTACACGCAACTTGTACAAAATGCTGCTGCTAGAGTTTTAACCGGGACTAACAGACAAGAACACATTACCCCTGTTCTAGCACATTACCTTTCCAGTTTAGTATAGATTTTAAGGTGCTGCTTTTAACCTATGGCCTTGCCCCATCTTACTTATTATCTTTTAACCTCATATGTTCCTAGAAGCTCACGCCAATCACAGGATGCCGGGTTACTTACTTTCCCCAAAATTCAGAAAAAAACACAGGTGGTAGAGCATTCAGCTATAAAGCCCCTAAATTATTGAATGACCTGCCTTGCTCTGTAAGGAAAGCTCCCACTGTTGCTGCCTTCAAAACTAGATTAAAAACACATTTTTATAATCTATTTTATATCTTTAAATGTTTTCTTACCATGTCTTGCTTGTTCTACTGTTTTATTGTTATGTTTTTATTCTGTTGTTCATTTTTACTGCTTATTGTTACTTTATGTAATATTTATTAATGTTTTTATCATTGTAAAGTGCTTTGCGGTGATCTGTTGTGAAAGGTGTCATATACAGTACTCTGCAAAAGTTTTAGGCAGCTGTGAAAAAATGCTGTAAAGTAAGAATGCTTTCAAAAATAGACATGTTAATAGTTTATATTTATCAATTAACAAAATGCAAAGTGAGTGAACAGAAGAAAAATCTACATCAAATCAATATTTGGTGTGACCACCCTTTGCCTTCAAAACAGCATCAATTCTTCTAGGTACACTTGCACACAGTTTCTGAAGGAACTCGGCAGGTAGGTTGGCCCAAACATCTTGGAGAACTAACCACAGTTTTTCTGTGGATTTAGGCAGCCTCAGTTGCTTCTCTCTCTTCATGTAATCCCAGACAGACTTGATGATGTTGAGATCAGGGCTCTGTGGGGGCCATACCATCACTTCCAGGACTCCTTGTTCTTCTTTACGCTGAAGATAGTTCTTAATGACTTTCACTGTATGTTTGGGGTCGTTGTCATGCTGCAGAATAAATTTGGGGCCAATCAGATGCCTCCCTGATGGTATTGTAATCCAAGCCTCCACTAACAACCCACGTAAACTATTCTCTACCTTCTCCTCCCTCCTAAACACTCCCCCCCTCCTCCTCCCTCCTCTATCTCCCCTGACGACTTTGCCTCCTTCTCTTCTAAAATCTCAGATATCCGCAAACTCTTTAACACCTCTCCCTCCCCCGCACCCCCTCCTGCTCCAACCCCTACACCCACTACATCCCCTACTAACTCGCCCTCCCTCTCCACCTTCTTGCCCCTCTCAGACTCTGACCTCTCCTCCCTGCTCCAGGGTCACAAACCCACCACGTGTGCCTTGGACCCCCTCCCCACTCACCTCTTTCAAGCTGCTGCTCCTGCTCTACTCCCCTTCATCTCCTCCCTCCTCAACACCTCTCTACTTTCTGGCATCTTCCCCTCTGCCTTCAAAAAAGCCTCTATCACTCCCCTCCTCAAAAAACCCCACCTCCCTCCAGAGCTACCGTCCTGTCTCCCTCCTACCCTTCCTCTCCAAAACCCTCGAGCGGACTGTACACCGCCAGCTCTCTGCTTTCCTGTCCAACCACTCTCTGTTTGACCCTCTCCAATCTGGCTTCCGCTCTGCTCACTCCACTGAAACCGCCCTCCTGTCTGTCACCAACTCACTTAAGTGTGCCCGAGCTGCCTCTCTCTCCTCTGTCCTAATTCTCCTCGACCTCTCTGCTGCCTTTGACACTGTTGATCACTCTATTCTACTATCATCTCTCGCTGACCTGGGGATCTCTGGCACTGCTCTGGCCTGGTTCTCCTCCTACCTCTCCAACCGCACTTACCAGGTAACCTGGCGTGGAGCAACCTCCACACCTCACCCTCTCTTAACTGGAGTCCCCCAAGGGTCAGTCTTGGGTCCTCTCCTGTTCTCTCTCTACACCCGCTCCCTGGGCCCCCTCATCGCATCCTATGGTTTCTCATACCATTTCTATGCTGATAATGCTCAGATTTTCCTCTCCTTCCCCACCTCTGACTCCACCATCTCCTCCCATATCTCTACCTGTCTGTCTCCTATTTCCTCCTGGATGCACTCGCATCACCTCAAACTCAACCTCTCTAAATCTGACCTCCTTTTCTTTCCCTCCTCCACCCCCTCCTCTGATCTCTCTATCTCTGTTCCTCTGGAATCTACCACACTCTCTCCCTCTTCCTCAGCTAAGAACCTTGGAGTCACCCTGGACCCCTGCCTCTCTTATTCCCAGCACATCTCCACTCTGGCACGCACTTGCAGATTCTTCCTGAGCAACATCCGAAGAATCCGACCCTTCCCCACCAACTATGCTACCCAGCTCCTGGTCCAGGCCCTGGTACTCTCCCGCCTAGACTACTGCAACTCCCTCCTGGCTGGCCTCCCTGCGTCCGCCACCCGTCCGCTCCAGCTCATCCAGAACTCTGCTGCTCGCCTGGTGTTCTCTCTACCTCGCTTCGCCCACGCTACTCAACTACTCCGCTCGCTCCACTGGCTCCCGATCACCGCTCGCATCCAGTTCAAGACTCTTGTACTAGCCTACAGATGCCTTGATCAGACTGCACCCAGCTACCTCCAGACACTCATCTCTCCCTACACCCCCACTCGACCTCTCCGCTCCGCCTGCACTAGAAGACTGGCTCTACCTCCGCTACGCTCCCCTGCCTCCCGATCCGAATAATAATAATAATAATAATAATATTGCATGATGGATAAGTATCTGCCTGTACTTCTCAGCATTGAGGAGACCATTATTTCTGACCAAATCCCCAACTCCATTTGCAGAAATTCAGCCCCAAACTTGCAAGGAACCTCCACCATGCTTCACTGTTGCCTGCAGACACTCATTCGTGTACCGCTCTCCAGCCCTTCGGCGAACAAACTGCCTTCTGCTACAGCCAAGTCCAGAGCACCTGCTGCCATTTTTCTGCACCCCAGTTCCTGTGTTTTCGTGCATAGTTGAGTCGCTTGGCCTTGTTTCCACGTTGGAGGTATGGCTTTTTGGCCGCAAGTCTTCCATGAAGGCCACTTCTGACCAGACTTCTCCGGACAGTAGATGGGTGTACCAGGGTCCCACTGTTTTCTGCCAATTCTGAGCTGATGGCACTGCTCGACATCTTCCGATTGCGAAGGGAAGTAAGCATGATGTGTCTTTCATCTGCTGCAGTAAGTTTCCTTGGCCGACCACTGCGTCTACGGTCCTCAACGTTGCCCGTTTCTTTGTGCTTCTTCAAAAGAGCTTGGACAGCACATCTGGAAACCCCTGTCTGCCTTGAAATTCCTGCCTGGGAGAAACCTTGCTGATGCAGTATAACTACCTTGTGTCTTGTTGCTGTGCTCAGTCTTGCCATGGTGTATGACTTTTGACAGTAAACTGTCTTCAGCAACCTCACCTTGTTAGCTGAGTTTGGCTGTTCCTCACCCAGTTTTATTCCTCCTACACAGCTGTTTCTGTTTCAGTTAATGATTGTGTTTCAACCTACATATTGAATTGATGACCATTAGCACCTGTTTGGTATAATTGTTTAATCATACACCTGACTATATGCCTACAAAATCCCTGACTTTGTGCAAGTGTACCTAGAAGAATTGATGCTGTTTTGAAGGCAAAGGGTGGTTACACCAAATATGGATTTGATTTAGATTTTTCTTCTGTTCACTCACTTTGCATTTAGTTAATTGATAAATATAATCTATTAACATGTATATTTTTGAAAGCATTCTTACTTTACAGCATTTTTTCACACCTGCCTAAAACTTTTGCACAGTACTGTATAAAAATAAAGATTGATTGATCGATGCCATAACTCCAGTCAACTGCTGAAGTGAGATGTTTTTAAATGAATCAAGCTAAAACAGTAATTCAAAATTGTAACCCTTTTGCTAGAGCCAGGACAGAAAACTAATTTGTCACCAGCCATCTTTTGCTTGAAAATAACCGTTCAGCAAGGCATTCCTGTTTAAGATGTTAGTGACCAACAAAAAGAGATGAAACTGATCTGGTAGGCCTTAAAACAAAGCTGCAAAGCTACTACAATATACCAGCACATTTATTTTCCATGATATTCAAATATATTTTGAGTCTAGTCAGGTCTTCAACATGTCACCTTATATATTTATATTTCCTAGTCTGCAGGAGTCCAGCATTAGGTCCAAAGTCCAGGTAATCCAATAAAGTCTGCTCAGAGGACCTTTGTATTGAAACATTTTTTTTTAACTTTTTATTTTGTTTAACAAAAACCCATTTTATGAATACATTTTTCAGTAAACAAGTAGTATACAGTATATGTTGATAAATCGTATGTTGGCAAATTTAAAGCTTCAAAAGCATAAAAAGAAAGAATAGAAGTAGAGAGGTAACTAGCCCAAAGGAATTATACTATTTTTCCACTTAAAGCAGCACAGTTTTGTTTTTTATTGCAGTTTTTAAATATGTGTGCAGATATTATTATGCCAGTCTTACAGCATGTCTACTGTCTACACTTTTGTTATTCACATCTCTTGGCGCATACAGATTGGAAGACGATGCAATGTATTAAATAACAACAGTGATATCCACAATTGAAATGAAAGATAATGAGAATTTTCAATGTATATATATATATATATATATATATATATATATATATATATATATATATATATAGTTGTAGCATTCAAAAGAGAAGCTAATTTAGGTGATATTTTAGTTCACAGTAAACATAAAAGAATAATTGACAAAATAGGTTCTACTAACATATGCACTAGTAGATGTAAAGTGTGTAAACACATAGACAAACGTAAAAATATAATTAAACATAAGAACACCACATATCCACTAAAAACTAATACCTACTGTAAAAATAGCAATGTTGTTTATGGAATAGCCTGTGAAAAATGTGATGAAATCAAATATGTTGGAGAGACTGGAACTACTTTATATAAAATAATTCAGAACCACCTTTCGTTAATTAGAAATAAAAAAATGAATGAACCAATAGTACAGCACTTCACCAGTCAGGGACATGACATAAATGATGTAAAGTTTGTAGTATTAGAACAGCTCAAATTAGACAATGCAACATATAGAAGAATAAAAGAAAGTAAATGGATAAATAGACTGAACACGATTATGCCAGCGGGACTCAACAGAAAAGAATGAACTAATTAACTTCAATAAATATATAACATTTAAATAAATAAACAAAATTCATTCAAAAGTTGTGCATGCTGATGCGCTGGGGAGGCCAAATCTAGACTGATCCTCAGAGCCAGCATTGCATGATATAATAAAAATATAAGTTTATGTAAAGTAGTGTTAATTGGAATTAATACATATTCAAAGATAGAAGTAAAAATGATGTCACAATATATAGAACACCATTACATCATGTAAGAATAAATCATGAATTTGAATGTAAACAATAACAAGTAGTTGTCATGCCGTCAAAAACCTATAAATACCTCCAATGTTTGGATTCAAACACAGGCTCCCTTGAGAAAGATATGTACAACATATCGAAACGTTGGGCAGCTGGCTCTTTGAGCTAAAATATATATATATATATATATATATATATATATATATATATATATATATATATATATATATATATATATATATATATATAGCATTTCTTGATATGTTCTTTATTGCTCTGCACCATTTCTCAGCGGTTTGAAAAGTGTTATAGAATCTTCTGTGGGTAGAAAGCATGCAATAGGCCCCAGTCTTTATTAGTGGTATCCCAATAATAAAGCCACTGATTCAAGAAGCCAGACAGCAGAATGCCCTCCTCCCTGTAAAGAGAGCCAGTAATCAGTCTGTCATTACTTCTGGTTGCCATACAGCCACTCGATGATTTGAAATCAAACCATTATGGCGGCAGACCAAATCTACACTGAGATACTGAGTTCTTCTGTGTTTAGGACAAAAAATAGATGCTGTTTGTCAGAAGTTCTGCAGCTAAATAAAATAGCATTTACTAAAACAATTTAAACATACAGCATTCATATACTGTACATTTACTATTATTTACAGTTATTTATCACAAGAAATGTATAGCGCTGAGTTGTTTTTCCACCAAATAGTTGGCCATAGCTAAAGAAACCTTGAAGGGGTGGATGTGCCTGTGATTCGGTGGTACTGTTAGAATAACCACAGCAGCAGTCTCCATGACGAGCCACTCACAGTTGGTAGATTATAGTGGTCACGAGAAAATAAAAGGGATTCGCATTGTGGGGCTGTACTTAAAAAAAAAAAAAAAAAAAAGTTTTTACTTTTTAAAACAAACATGTTTCTGATTAGTCTTACAAAATAACACACACACACAGCTGCTAGCATGCGTAATTATAGCTTCTGAAAGCCAAGATTCTTTTTTTTAAACTTAGACTGCAAGCTCCAAGTACGTTCAATTGAAAAGGTACATCTGGCCACGTTCTGAGAAAGAGGGCAGATCTCTTTTGATTTATGAATCATCATTTTAAGTTTTTTTTTTCAATAAGAACTGCCAGCTGTGCTGTTACATTTTATTTAAATTTGTTGGGATTTGAAATACAAACCCATTGCAATCAGAGACCCCATTGTCATAATAATAATTTTTAAAAAATGGCCAGTGCTGTTTGGCAGGACTTTGTGAATTAGTTCTGCCCTTACGAAATCCTGTGGTACTACAATGATAATGAAGTCTTTGTGTACAGTACATAGAAGCAATGGAAATAGAATAGTAGTTTCAAATGG
The DNA here is from genome assembly GCF_902713425.1 of Acipenser ruthenus. NCBI lineage: Eukaryota > Metazoa > Chordata > Actinopteri > Acipenseriformes > Acipenseridae > Acipenser > Acipenser ruthenus. The sequence continues at coordinate 49,774,879 of NC_081192.1, forward strand.
TATTAGTAGAAAATAACCACAGTGGTAATAATCTGACAGAAAATGTATCTTCTTTGACTTTGTTTAACATATAGTCCATATGAGTGACAACACACACTTCAAGAACCAACCAGAGGATCAGCACTTGTATCAACCTCTATATGAAGATCTTTCAGTTGCACCCAAACCTCTGAGAGTGCACCTCCCTCGAGTCAGCCTGCTGGACTATGTGGATCTGGCAGAAGGGGGTAATCCATACACTTCAGGTAAGAATTCCTAACAGACTACATTCTGGTAGAGCTGAGCAAGGCTTGTGACTTGGTTCAAATCTGTTGTCTTTCATAAAGAAGACTGCACAATCTGAACTGAAGACTGATGCCACAAGATCCTGTTTTTAAATACTGAATCTGCCACAGTCCCACACCAGCTATAGAACTGGAGATTCAACCCCGTCCTGCTGGGAAATAAATATTTACAATGAACACCAAATTATTTATCAGATGATGAAAAAAAAGAAGAAATTCTTTCTGTATTTGCTAGTAGCTTCACCAATGGTGCATATGGAATTTCGATGCCTAACCTTTAGGAGGTTGTTTTAAACAAAACCACAACTGCAACATATTTGATTTGAAATTAATTAAATGAATTGTGTATTGTCTACATTGTCCATCAAAACTGGATGGGCAATGTGGATAATACCACAGTGATCAAACTGGCCCAGAGTATAAGTAGGCAGACGTCCACACACAACACCTGCATTAATTTAAATAAAAATCACAAGCCTTCATTATTGGCAGCATAAATGGCTTATGAAGTAAATGCCAGTTTGGCTCTCTGAGGCAGCTGCAGGGATTAGCTGAAATTGGGGGTTTGCATGCTACTTCAGTTGAGGGGATTCTAATCGTGTTTTGCTCATGATGAACCTTCTTATTTAATGATTCATATAATACGGTGTCTATCAGTTATGCAGAGATAGGTACCCAAACATCTTAGAATGCTTGTTATTCAGTCAGATTTCTGGATTTTATAAACTGTATTATATGACCATGAGCTGTCTCATCTCATATGAGTTTCTAGCAGTGGGTGAGAACAGTGCCCACTCTGACAGACTCAAAAAAAGCCTCACAAAATCCTAAAATAAAATATATACAGGAACAGTTACAGTTTAAATAAAAGCAGTGTGACTTGAAAGCAGAAATTGAAATGCAAACAGAGTTTTATTACAAGCGATTAAAGCACAATGCCCCATTGTTTTTGTTTTTTTGGCATATTCCAGTCTAGGTTTAATGTTTAATGATTAATGATGGTGAACGTCAGTAAAAATATGAATTTGAAATACAATGCTGGATTTGAAACAGACCATGAACAGAGCATGAGTCTTTTATGCTTGTATAGGTTCCTCCTGTAGATTCTTAAATAGCCAATTCCCTGTTTGTAGCATGGATAATGATGAGGAATCTTCTACTTAATTCAAATTATCCATACACTTATGTGGTTAAAGATGCCCAATTAATTAAAAATATACATTCATTGGTCCAGAAACAGCTGACACTGTTGTTACATATGCAATAATAATGCATGGCCACATGACTCCTACAGTCCCTGACCATATGCTTGGGTCATAGTTATGGGCTCATATGCAAATTCACTGCTATTTCCAGAATAATGTTTATGAAATATATGTAAATGTTCCTCGTAATATAAAGGAAGTTATTTTTAGCATACAGTTAGAGCTCTAACCAGGGGTTAGTTTATTTAACACTGTTTAATGTTATATCTCACAAACGTTTTCTGCCCTTCCTTTAAAAAAATTATGCTTTGCCATGAACTTTTAACAATTATTGTTTGCTAAAGAGAATTCTACAGCATATTGTATGCGCATTCTACCCACTATGCAGATTTTAGTGCCCCTTGAAAGTGTGTGCAAACAATCTCTTTTTTGTTGCATCTATTATGAACTAAAAGTAAAACCCATAAATCATTAATATGCCTTTGAAAGCATACTGGTTTTACGTGAGGTAGTTTGTGTGTTCGAGCAGGATTCAAAATAGGCACCAGGTTAATTTGTTCAATAAGCCTCCTGGGTTACCCGAGACATACCCCCCCCCCCCTCCCCCACAAAGAGCACAGCATGTGGTTTTCACTTCTATGGGTAACTATCAGGACTTTCTTCCTATGCATCGGGACGCAGGACATTTGCTTGGAAATCAGGATTGTCCCGATCATATAGGGACCGTTGGCATGTATGCTAAAATAGGTCTGTGCTTCTATTTTTCAGTTGAAATGTCATTTCCTTGCATTGATATAATATCCAGCTGATTTAAATCTTCCCTTTAATCCTTTGGCCTTCCTGAGGTTTAATATGGAAATTAAATAATTCAGACTCATATAGGAAACTGTCTATGCAGTATATGACTATAAAGGAAGAGGACAAAAATGAGAGAAATTGCAAAACACAGGGGCTTTCAAGTGGTATTGGAAATGTCTCAGTAAATCACAGACACAGATCCCTTGTGTCACTGCAGGCCTTTTAAAGGCGTGTTTTATGGTGGTTGTAGGAGGGATGTTTTGGGGTTTGTTTGAAGAACACCCTTCAGCAACAAGTTGTAAAATAGACTTGATTGCATGAGAACTTACCAGGAGCAGTAAGTTAAACTTGACATTAGGATGGCAGATAATGAATGATTTGTGCAAGAGAAGTTACTGTTTGACATCTGGCTTCAGACAGCAAACATTGGTTGCGTTTACATGCACAAGTCATGACAGTTTTCCTCACAACACGTTTGCCGTACTTTTCAGGAAATGCATTGCTATGCAGTTCTGATTTAGGAAAAAAAATTGGCCATACCAATGCAGATTACTCAATTCACAGTCATTTAGGGGAGGGGATATTTAAATGTCCGTGTCTGCTTACTAAGTAGGAAAAGAACAACTCTGAATATCGTGAGGAGAGCCTCATGCATTGCCATGAAGATAAAAACATTTAACAAGAGGAATGAATTCACGTGTTGTCACGCACATTCTGAATTACGCTGCACATTAGCTACTTGTTTGTCTGGTTACCTTTCCAACACACACACGCACACACACACACACGCACGCACGTGCACACACACACACACACACACACACACACACACACACACACACACACACACACAATTATATAAAATATAATTTCTACTAAGTTTTACTACTCAGAATTTATATGTGTGTGTGTGTGTGTGCGTAGAGGAGGTACAGCCAGTCTTCTAGTGCAATGCAGCTGATAAATTTGCTCGCTTTATTAAACCTGATCATTTTTAATTCAAAACTAAAACAAACTGAAACCACTCCTTGAGTGAGTAACCATGGAATGGAGGCACCTCTTAGGTTAACCATTGGTGACAATACTGATTGGTTTCCAAGTTTGATCATGTTTATTGTGCTGTTTGCATGATGGAAAGCTAGTCTGTAAATAGGTTTATATTTAGTCCTATGTCATGAGTAAACAGTTTTTCTGTAATTAGTAATGACTTACGGAACGATTCATCAATTCATGTAACACAAAAATCACCTTATCTTTTGGTATGCTATTCCAGGAAATACACTTCCTGCAGTGAAAACAGATGTGTTCCTAGTGTATTTTTGTATATAAATACTGCATTTATCAGCAGACTGGTCAACCAGGGTGGTTTTATCTGACTTCCAGAATGTGACCTCATTGGCTATTGCTCCACTTACCTGAATTTCTTCTACTGTGCAGTAAAAGTCTTTACAATTAAGCAATGTTTTCATTGGTTGCATTTAAATGTGCTCAGTTTGATTTTAAATAGATGTGTTTTAAATATATCATATTGTACCTTCTGTACCTTTGCAACAGGGTGACGTGTTACATGTGTGGGTCGTCACCGAATAATACTGAGACAAACACAGAGCATTGGTGTTGACACGCCACACAGGCACACAGATTTATTTACAACACAAGTGCTGACACTAGGGTACCAGCAATGGTAGCCCTAGTGTTACATTTACTAAAGAAACAAAAACAAAACAAAGCTAAAAACAAAATTTTGCCATAGAAAATGCCAAGTGCTGGTCCCACTACAAGGAATGTCCCGCTCCAGGAGCCTGCTACTCTACATAACCCTGTCTATACAGTGGTTTGATCAACATCCCCTAAACTGACCTACTTCTGGGCTCCCAGAGTCCCAGCTTTCTCACGGAAACTCTTGTCTCTTCAAACTGCCTTGGCTGGGCAATGCCTTCACGAGCACCGTCTTGGAATGGAAGGGTTTCATAGTAGTAGTGGACGCTCTGCTCTTTGATGCAAACAAAAGCTCTCCCTCAATGCCCTCCTGTGTGTCAATGGCATTGCAGTACTCCCAAGCTGTAGTGCATCTGCTTTTTGAGCTCAGCGCCACATCCACAGGCATGCCCCCCAGCCAATCTGGACCTCTCGATCAGCTCAGCGCAGGGCGAGCCCACTGATCAACTGGTAACCTAGCATCACAGCTGCTTTCTCAAAGGCACACTCCACAAACCAGTGACAGGGATCTCCCTGTCACAACTATAGTACCATATTTTCTGTAACACAGTGACCTTTCACAAGGAGCTAAACCTTAATTCAGCATTGACAAGCACTCTTTTCTATATTGGCTGTAAGAAATTGTGATTTATGGATGGAGATAATATCAGCAATTAACCAAAAAATAGTTAGTGTTGAAAAACCACTAAGGTGAACTGGGTGTATTTCAAAAGGTTTTTAAATGCCTGCACTAGTGGAATTAGAATTAGGTATCACATTAATAATACAATGGTTTGAAGCTTTATGGCTGTTGCAACAGTCTGCCAAAGATAGCAACGGGTAGATGTTTGCATAGTTCTGTAAGCCCTCTCTACAGCTCCCTACCCAAACCATCATCTCTATAGTTGCTTAAAGAATGTATTTTATTCAGAAATTATATTTCTGTTAGAATGTATATGTTGGAAGTGTACAATCCCTCCCCATTTGCAGCTCTTGGGAAACCAGGTTCTACAAAAAGCTTTTGTATTTTGCTTGCCGAGATTTAGAAGTTGTCTAATCTTACACTCTTTTTACAATGGCATTTGCTGTTAAAAACTGTGTTTTGTGATATGTAAATATCTGCTTCAGTTCAATAGAGTTTTATTGTGAATTACAATGCAGATGATATTGGGACTGTGTGCCACCATTGCAAGCAACAGCAGCCCTGTCAATGGCTGACAGTGCTGTCAGTGCCAGCTGTCATTGTCTATTAAGGAGGAAATCACAATTGGTAGCATATAGTGTCCTTGTAAAAGCTAGATATCTGTATGCCAATGATCCTCTCCCATTAATCTCAAATGACAACTCCTCTACAACATGCACTGAATGCAGTCATAAGAACTTAAATGCTGGGCCTCTCTATAGAACATTATTGGCTTGTACACATGTTACTGGAATTGGAATAAAAGTGTCAATCATGGGAAGCTCCAACTTGGGACTTGCGCCTAACAGCATGATTTCTGTCTTGCTGTGACATATAATTGAGCATTTCAACTATTGTAGTACTTGCTGTTCAGTTTGCAGGGAGGAGGGAACCATTTTTTAAAATGCCAGTTTCAATCACCAAAGTATTCTGGACCTGCCCTGGCTTGCAATAGTTTACCCATTCCCAGTGTTGTGTTGACAATGGCTTTCCTGGGTATCACTCGAAAATTGCAGACAGAAACCAGGTGTTTTTCCTTCTAGTGTTCTTTGCTGCCTGAGTGGTATAATAGTAATCTATTAATGGAACAATTAAAAGGGTATAAAACATCAGCTTTGTTCGTTGGGTTCACTGTTGATAATATGCTCATGTTAAGGCAGACATACAGTACGGAGCTGACTGTAGAAGTAACTCAGTGCAAACTGTTTGCAAGGAATTGCAGCTAAAAATGTATAACAGAGGCTTTAAAGGGTATATCTGGACCTTTTTATTTTATTGTGTTGCATGTTCCCATGTGTTGCTACAACTGTTTACGTAAGGTGCGTGTATTGTTTTAATATTTTTATTTTACATTTTGACCACTTTTTTAAACTTTTAAATTGCATGCCCTGCCTCAAGATGGCTTCACATGTACCCGCATGGAACTCTCAGAACTACATTTCCCATCATCCTCCTGCTCACATATGCAACTAAGATGGATTTACCAGTGAGCAGGAGGGTGATGGGAAATGTAGTTCTGAGAGGTCAATGCGGATACATGTGAAGCCATCTTGAGGCAGGGAATGCAATTTAAAGGTTTAAAAAAGTGGTCAAAATGTAAAAAAAAAATAAAAATAAAACAATACACACACCTTATGTAAACAGTTGTAGCAACACAATAAAATAAAAGGTCCTTATGTACCCTTTACCTCGGTGACAGGTCAGAAAGCATTTTATTTTAAAACAACTGTGACAGGGTGGCTATGTGGTGATGTCAGGCCAGAAGCAGGAAGGAAAAACTGACACCAGGTAAGTACCGCTGTTTCAAAACAAATGCAGCTGCGCCGTTTATTTTTTAAACAACAAAAATAAAATAAAATATTTAAAACACAAAACACAGAGCAAAATAAAAAATAAACAAAATAATCACAAACACAAAATAACACTAAGGTCAGGCTGAGCAACTTCTTGTTTACATTTTCTTTACTGTGTTTTTGTGTTTTTGATCAGTTACATATCAAAGACGGGAATCCCTCACTAAAATTAAGAGAGTGTGTTTATTTAATGTTCAGATGCCAGTCTTAAGATGATTTTACAGTACCCTGTAATTTAAATGGAATCTCCCTCCCTTATTTTCCCGTCTTAAGCAGTCAAGTTTACTATATACTGTAACTAGCAAGAGCCCTTACCTTGTGGGAGTTTTTTGTTGTTGTTGTGGAACCAAACATGACAGTCTTTTATAATATAGAGGTAGTATCACAGTCCTTAGGGTGAGATTTGTGTCTTTTTAGAATGTTCCTTGAAATGCAACAAGTAATGCATACAAACAAACTACTGTAGTATGGTACTCAACAGAAGTTGGCAGAAAGCCTTCAATATTAATATGGTTTAGTAATTATTTGCACTACGGTAGCAATTTGTCATATTGGGTTTACAATAAACAGTAAAATTAATTTTGTTTCAACAGCAGTGGTGCTTTATTTTACAGTCGTTTTGACCTGGTTTTTGTTCGAGTTACCTTGCTTGCATAGGCTTTGTCACGTTTTAATAATGCTTGTATTCTGCTTTACTGTACTTTACTTTGCTTTTACAATGGTATACCTCAGTAAACTTATTTTTTAATTTTTTTTTTTTTTTATCAGAAATACATCCCGGTACCATACACCAACATTCTACTGCATAGGAAATATCTTGTCTCTCTTTTACATGCTTTAGGAGCACCTCAGTGAACTGTAAAGAGACTTCCCCCAGGCATTACAAGTGACATTAGGCTAAAAAAGCGAATTTTGTTCATATTCCGATTTACAGGCCAAGCGGTCTAGACTGTAAAATTAGGACTGATCAGAGCAAGACTGTAATTAGCTCTGTGCCTGGAGTCATTTCCCATGTTGGTTTTTCTTTCTCTTTTTGTCTTTCACAGCTGTCAGATTAGACCTGTTTTCTGTCACTGAGGTCTGGATGAAATGTTGTAGGAAGGATATGTTTTAAGGCAAGATTCATACTTTCCCCCTTGCTCATTAAATATTTCCATAGGAATTTGATATGATCTGTATGTGTTTTGATGAAAACATATTAAAACATATCTGGTACTACACTATGTTACTTTTACACTTCTGCAGACATTTTACCACAACCGTGTTTTGGGGGTCAAAACACATTACTGTCTGCAAAGTATGTCAATCATTATGGGAATCTTTGTTTGGTAATGACATTGAAGGGGTCAATTTTACTCTACAGGAAAAACCTAGGAAGTTCAAGGCTACCTGAAAGCAAGGGATGCAAACAGAGCTTTATTTAAATAAAAACGTAAAAGTTCAAATAACATGTCTTCCATCAAAACTGCACATTTGAGACCTGTATAGTGATTAGAATCATATGACAGGCAAGGTTCAGGTTATCATTGTTTTATTAGATATAACCATTTTAAAACTCCTTTTAGACAAAACATTTTAAAATAATTCTAGCAGTATGGCTTTGGTAACTTCTGGTCATTAAATGAAACATCTGTTTCTCCTGCATATTTCAATATTAAACCAAGGCCCTACTTATGAAAGCAGTAATCAAGTTATGTTTCAGAGAATGCAATAATAGTATTGTGTGTACTGTATATGTATAACATATTAAAAATAAATATATAATATGAGTCTTTAGTTGGTATTACATTACCCCAAAACACAGCTATCACAACGCTATTGGCAGTAGAAATAATGAAAGGCTCAAACTATGATTTTGTTTTATTGCCCAATTCCACATAAGCATTGCCTTCCCCATCATTTTGAGAATGCTAAAAATGAACAGTTAGTCCTGTTTAAGAATGTAATGAGGTATTGATTTATGTCTCAAAGTTTTCAATTCCAGTCAGTATGTCTAAATACATTCAAGTTTCTTTTTCAGGCAAGGCCTAGAATGTTTCCGAATTTAACTTAGGAATGCAATTGATTTGAATGATCCTTAGAAAAGGATGCATTGTTTTAATATAAAATCATTTTTAAAAAACAAAATCTGTATAACTTGATCCAGTATCAAATACTTTTTGTTATGTCAATGCCTTTAAACGACACAAGGTGGTTGAATGAAAATGGAAACATATTGTAATGGCCGGCTATCCAGAGGATTCAGCGGGAGGAAGGTGGAAGAATGGAAGAAGCAGGCAGGAGTCAGGTTTGCTGTGAAGAACGGCTGTGTTTATTTGGCTCTTCACACTCTTTTAGGAAGCTCTTTATTTAAATGGATTTAACACCAGGCATACCATGAATACCATATCCTCACTTTGGCACGACAACACTCTTTATAGTGCCATGATCCGCCCACTCACTCGGGATAGGGCACTGAAATCACACAAAGGGATAAGCTGACAGCAGACTCAAACAAATTAGCGGGTAAAACAAGACTGCACCCATAGGGAGAGGGAGAGAGAGAGGGAGGGGTGCGGAGGGGACTGCCTCAAGCATACATGTTCTCAGACAGTCAGGCACAGCACTCACACACACACAGAACAGCAGGGCCAGCATAACCATATAGGCAGAACAGGCCACCTTCTAGGGCTGCTGATTGAAATCGGCGGCAAAAACGGTACATAATTACATTTTATACTTCACATTTATTTAGTTGTAAAATGTTCAACATCTTAGATCACTGTTTCTTGTTCTGCAAAACTCATTGCTGATGTTAGGGAACCATATCATGAGCAGTGGTGTAGTCCTAAATCTGGAAGTACTGGAACGCTGGTGGGGGCGGGGTGATCATGCCGGTGCGAAATCTAGTCCCCCCTGGGAACAGGGTCGTGGTTTTTGAGCTGGTTGCTAAGCAAAGGGCGCATTGAAATTCCTTGAGTTTTCAAATAGGGCGTGGCATTATTGGATTTCATTTAATTATCCTGACAATGATTATTATAAAAGGACATTTCTAATACAGGATAATCGAAACGTTTTTACCGATTTAATATTTCTGAAATTCTCCGATGACTGTCCTGCAAATCGCTAGATTTGTGGCTAGTTGCTTTTGACAACAGATCTCGCCAAGTCATCCCTTAAAGTCACTAAATCGGCAACACTGCTTGAAGACGCAGAAAAAAAAAAGATTTCTGCATGGCTTATTATTGCTATGACTTAACAAGGAAAAGAGATTGCTTCATCGGTGCCCAGGCACTTTAATTGGAGCGGTTGTGTGCCACTAATCATTTTCATAACAAATCGGTAAAGATTCTTTAATTCTTTAAAGTTAATTCTTGATCTGCCTAAAAAAAGTGCCAGAGGATTTGCTGTGCACAATTATATATGATCACTAACCAACACGTTAGATACCAGTTTTATAGTAGTTAAGGAACACAATACGATACTATACAAATAAGGTACAATGACAATGTGTTTGAAGTGACCTGCCCTGTATCAATTGTTATTAATAACTCTAAGCTCATGCATGGTGGTAGAATCCAATGATCACAATTATAGAGCTGACAGTAGATGTGACTACCGTTTGTAACCAGAGTGATTGTATATAGTTGTATGTAGTTTTGTGACGATGCAAAATAATCTGGTGTACAATAATTTGTGTACGTTGTGTGTATGTGTGAGTGTATGTGTGTGTGTGTATAGTGCTTAATATACACAGTTATGAAAGTTATATCTCACAAACATTTTTGCTCTCTAATTCGTTTTCTTAAAATTCTCAACACAGTTCTTGCGTCCACGCGCTAAGAGACAGTCCGCTACCAAGTTTGTACTTTTGTACTTTATGATTTTTACAACAAGGACTGCGACTCTGTTGTCGTTTTTTATTTACAAATAAGCTTACTTGATTTGAAAAGCAATTTCTTGCACTACTTGGTTTGATTAAAATATGAAAGCTCAACGTTAATTTCAACAAAGAACAAAAACAAGTTTTAATGAAAAAAATATGGTAGCCTACTTCAATATGAACATTAAGATCATTGCTGCAGTATTGCCACTTGCCCGGTTTAAGTGATAACAGATTAAAACTGCAGAAAATACAGTAGCTGTCTCTGTCCACCAACACGCAAGCAAACCACGTGTGTGAGTCGGAAAATCACACAAGAGTGAGGAGACGTGCGAGAGAAGTACTGAGTTTGAAAGTGAAATTTGTCAGACTGGTCAAAAGAGAACTTTGCCAATTTGCATTAGATGCAACCTCAGCTATTCCTGTGGAATTATACAATGTCACCAAGTACAAATTCATAAAACAATAGCTGAAAGTGGCAAAATCAAACAGCAAGTACAAATTCAAAAAATAGACTCAAGGGATATGTAGGCTACAACGTTCTGAAACTTGTTCACATTCAAGTTCTCTGTGCTGTTGAAAACAAAAAAACAAAAAAAAAACTCTGAATAAATGTTGCTGAAAACACGACCAAGGTAAGGAATGTCATCAAACCTACCTGTATCTATTTATCTTCTGTATCTATATATCACTACCTGTTTATCTATACATGTGTATGTGCTACTGTAAGTCGCTACATATCAGTCATGTAGTCCTGTAATTCACTGTGAGGGGCAGGGCAGTTGCGTTGTCGGTGGCAGTTTTTTTTGCATTTCAAAGATGGCAACCCAACGCAGGCTGTATTTATTTATTTTTTATCCTGCGGTTGCCTTGAATACATTTTTCTGCACATATTACTACTTTATATATGAATGATGTAGAATACGTGGTTGTAAACATGTAACACTAGTACATACAATACGCTCAAATAAACGTGCATGATTTTGAATGTGCGCTATACACACACACACACACACACACACACACACACACACAATTTTAAGAAAGAGTGAGATGGGAGTGCGGCAAAATTTCGTTTGCCTAGGGCAGCAAAAATCCTTGCACAGGCCCTGCAGAACAGTGTAGCATAAAATCACAACCACATTTGAACAATCCCCCCCTTGCAATTTAATTAAATTGTTTAAATGTTAGCTAGTGCAGTTCGGGGGGCGTGGAGCTGGGGGCCTCTAATTTCCTGTCAGTTAGTACCTATTTTCTATTTAAGCCCTGATCACTTGCACCTTCACTGTCTAGTGTTTAGTGTTTCTTTTTGTAGCAAGCGCTCAGATGCCGTCATTTCGTGCTTCACCACTAATATCTAAACTTCGTTGCTTTGCTCCTGTCACTTCTCTGCGCAGCGCTGCCAAGATATTATCAATTATTTTCCTACCTGCTCAGGTGATTCTTATTATTATTCAGCTTCTCTACTTGCCTGCAGGAGCTCCAACGTTAGTCTTTCCTACTCCATCCAGTCTCCAGCCCGGCAACAACGCCGTCCAAAGTGCAGCTTCATTACTCAACTTGTCCGCGTCTTTATCAGAAAGACTGTCCTTCCGCTAAACTTTCAAAGCTCCGACGAGACATTGACATTCCCTCGTCAGTGATTGCCTTGCCTTAGCTCTATTTAAATCGACCACAAAGCTTTGTTTGTGGAATCTCTCTTTACTCCTTGTCTGCAATCAGGCGCCCCTCCCCTGCTCCCCACTTGCACCCACTCCCACAGAGCCAGCACCATTTACCGTTCCATCAGAAGATCCTGCCCTGGATCGTCATCAGCTACATTCAATGTTTTAAAAGACCTATCCAGCCCAATACAAACTCCATTTCAACCAGTGGTGGCTTGTGACTTTGACTGGTCACAACATGCTCCAACGACACTACTGTACTGCAACTTTTTCACTGGCGCCTCACAGACCATGGTTACCATGGCAACGCCCTCATTGAGTGACTGCGGGGAGTGGTAAGTTGCCATAGTGACCAGGCAACTGCGTGTTCTGAGTACTGCAATATTTTGGCTTCCTGTTGCTGCGCTTTCACAACTGGTGGGGGCGAGTTCAACTCGCCGAATTGTGACATCTAAATACTGTGTCAACTTATTCATATACATGACTAACTGTCCTAAAACATGTATCAGATATTTATTATTCAAATCTAAAAGAATACGCAAATGTTGTTCTAGATAGACAAGGATTTTAATCACAACAACCAAATATATTCTACCCTGCTTCACTCAAGCCAATGGTTTAATTCCAATCATAACCTCTAGTTGGCAGTATAACACCACAGGTTCTATATATTTTAAGCCAGTTTGCTATCGCTGCGAAGCTCGCACACTCCAACTTTTCTATCCATTCCTGCAGTTCGTTGTCACTCTGAGGGATTCCCCTCCTGCCTCAACCTTTTGCCTACCTATATCAACTGACATTCTTCAATTTCATCTCTCCCCCCCTTTGAGGACCTTGTCATGAAGCCACGCGTTTATCGGCTTTCTGAGATGCTCAGAATCTACCGTCACATTAACTTCCAGCTTCCCTGCATCAGGCATCTATTCCTGCGACCTCTTCCTGTTCCTGATTCGCACTTCCTCATCTGGCTCCGCTCCTCCAAACCGACGACCTTCATCAAGGCACTTTATTCAACTTTCATCTCTCTGACCTCGTTTCAAGAACTTGATCCAGTATCAAATACTTTTTGTTATGTCAATGCCTTTAAACGACACAAGGTGGTTGAATGAAAATGGAAACATATTGTAATGGCCGGCTATCCAGAGGATTCAGCGGGAGGAAGGTGGAAGAATGGAAGAAGCAGGCAGGAGTCAGGTTTGCTGTGAAGAACGGCTGTGTTTATTTGGCTCTTCACACTCTTTTAGGAAGCTCTTTATTTAAATGGATTTAACACCAGGCATACCATGAATACCATATCCTCACTTTGGCACGACAACACTCTTTATAGTGCCATGATCCGCCCACTCACTCGGGATAGGGCACTGAAATCACACAAAGGGATAAGCTGACAGCAGACAACAGATCTCGCCAAGTCATCCCTTAAAGTCACTAAATCGGCAACACTGCTTGAAGACGCAGAAAAAAAAAAGATTTCTGCATGGCTTATTATTGCTATGACTTAACAAGGAAAAGAGATTGCTTCATCGGTGCCCAGGCACTTTAATTGGAGCGGTTGTGTGCCACTAATCATTTTCATAACAAATCGGTAAAGATTCTTTAATTCTTTAAAGTTAATTCTTGATCTGCCTAAAAAAAGTGCCAGAGGATTTGCTGTGCACAATTATATATGATCACTAACCAACACGTTAGATACCAGTTTTATAGTAGTTAAGGAACACAATACGATACTATACAAATAAAGTACAATGACAATGTGTTTGAAGTGACCTGCCCTGTATCAATTGTTATTAATAACTCTAAGCTCATGCATGGTGGTAGAATCCAATGATCACAATTATAGAGCTGACAGTAGATGTGACTACCGTTTGTAACCAGAGTGATTGTATATAGTTGTATGTAGTTTTGTGACGATGCAAAATAATCTGGTGTACAATAATTTGTGTACGTTGTGTGTATGTGTGAGTGTATGTGTGTGTGTGTATAGTGCTTAATATACACAGTTATGAAAGTTATATCTCACAAACATTTTTGCTCTCTAATTCGTTTTCTTAAAATTCTCAACACAGTTCTTGCGTCCACGCGCTAAGAGACAGTCCGCTACCAAGTTTGTACTTTTGTACTTTATGATTTTTACAACAAGGACTGCGACTCTGTTGTCGTTTTTTATTTACAAATTAGCTTACTTGATTTGAAAAGCAATTTCTGGCACTACTTGGTTTGATTAAAATATGAAAGCTCAACGTTAATTTTAACAAAGAACAAAAACAAGTTTTAATGAAAAAAATATGGTAGCCTACTTCAATATGAACATTAAGATCATTGCTGCAGTATTGCCACTTGCCCGGTTTAAGTGATAACAGATTAAAACTGCAGAAAATACAGCAGCTGTCTCTGTCCACCAACACGCAAGCACACCACGTGTGTGAGTCGGAAAATCACACGAGAGTGAGGAGACGTGCGAGAGAAGTACTGAGTTTGAAAGTGAAATTTGTCAGACTGGTCAAAAGAGAACTTTGCCAATTTGCATTAGATGCAACCTCAGCTATTCCTGTGGAATTATACGATGTCACCAAGTAAAAATTCATAAAACAATAGCTGAAAGCGGCAAAATCAAACAGCAAGTACAAATTCAAAAAATAGACTCAAGGGATATGTAGGCTACAACGTTCTGAAACATGTTCACATTCAAGTTCTCTGTGCTGTTGAAAACAAAAAAACAAAAAAAAAACTCTGAATAAATGTTGCTGAAAACACGACCAAGGTAAGGAATGTCATCAAACCTACCTGTATCTATTTATCTTCTGTATCTATATATCACTACCTGTTTATCTATACATGTGTATGTGCTACTGTAAGTCGCTACATATCAGTCATGTAGTCCTGTAATTCACTGTGAGGGGCAGGGCAGTTGCGTTGTCGGTGGCAGTTTTTTTTGCATTTCAAAGATGGCAACCCAACGCAGGCTGTATTTATTTATTTTTTATCCTGCGGTTGCCTTGAATACATTTTTCTGCACATATTACTACTTTATATATGAATGATGTAGAATACGTGGTTGTAAACATGTAACACTAGTACATACAATACGCTCAAATAAACGTGCATGATTTTGAATGTGCGCTATACACACACACACACACACACACACACACACACACAATTTTAAGAAAGAGTGAGATGGGAGTGCGGCAAAATTTCGTTTGCCTAGGGCAGCAAAAATCCTTGCACAGGCCCTGCAGAACAGTGTAGCATAAAATCACAACCACATTTGAACAATCCCCCCCTTGCAATTTAATTAAATTGTTTAAATGTTAGCTAGTGCAGTTCGGGGGGCGTGGAGCTGGGGGCCTCTAATTTCCTGTCAGTTAGTACCTATTTTCTATTTAAGCCCTGATCACTTGCACCTTCACTGTCTAGTGTTTAGTGTTTCTTTTTGTAGCAAGCGCTCAGATGCCGTCATTTCGTGCTTCACCACTAATATCTAAACTTCGTTGCTTTGCTCCTGTCACTTCTCTGCGCAGCGCTGCCAAGATATTATCAATTATTTTCCTACCTGCTCAGGTGATTCTTATTATTATTCAGCTTCTCTACTTGCCTGCAGGAGCTCCAACGTTAGTCTTTCCTACTCCATCCAGTCTCCAGCCCGGCAACAACGCCGTCCAAAGTGCAGCTTCATTACTCAACTTGTCCGCGTCTTTATCAGAAAGACTGTCCTTCCGCTAAACTTTCAAAGCTCCGACGAGACATTGACATTCCCTCGTCAGTGATTGCCTTGCCTTAGCTCTATTTAAATCGACCACAAAGCTTTGTTTGTGGAATCTCTCTTTACTCCTTGTCTGCAATCAGGCGCCCCTCCCCTGCTCCCCACTTGCACCCACTCCCACAGAGCCAGCACCATTTACCGTTCCATCAGAAGATCCTGCCCTGGATCGTCATCAGCTACATTCAATGTTTTAAAAGACCTATCCAGCCCAATACAAACTCCATTTCAACCAGTGGTGGCTTGTGACTTTGACTGGTCACAACATGCTCCAACGACACTACTGTACTGCAACTTTTTCACTGGCGCCTCACAGACCATGGTTACCATGGCAACGCCCTCATTGAGTGACTGCGGGGAGTGGTAAGTTGCCATAGTGACCAGGCAACTGCGTGTTCTGAGTACTGCAATATTTTGGCTTCCTGTTGCTGCGCTTTCACAACTGGTGGGGGCGAGTTCAACTCGCCGAATTGTGACATCTAAATACTGTGTCAACTTATTCATATACATGACTAACTGTCCTAAAACATGTATCAGATATTTATTATTCAAATCTAAAAGAATACGCAAATGTTGTTCTAGATAGACAAGGATTTTAATCACAACAACCAAATATATTCTACCCTGCTTCACTCAAGCCAATGGTTTAATTCCAATCATAACCGCTAGTTGGCAGTATAACACCACAGGTTCTATATATTTTAAGCCAGTTTGCTATCGCTGCGAAGCTCGCACACTCCAACTTTTCTATCCATTCCTGCAGTTCGTTGTCACTCTGAGGGATTCCCCTCCTGCCTCAACCTTTTGCCTACCTATATCAACTGACATTCTTCAATTTCATCTCTCCCCCCCTTTGAGGACCTTGTCATGAAGCCACGCGTTTATCGGCTTTCTGAGATGCTCAGAATCTACCGTCACATTAACTTCCAGCTTCCCTGCATCAGGCATCTATTCCTGCGACCTCTTCCTGTTCCTGATTCGCACTTCCTCATCTGGCTCCGCTCCTCCAAACCGACCACCTTCATCAAGGCACTTTATTCAACTTTCATCTCTCTGACCTCGTTTCAAGAATATGGGGCACAAAGGGCGCTGAGCTTCCCCTGCAGTCGATTCATATATTCGTTCAGCTCCAGCTGCCACCTCAGCCCTCAGTTCCAGCTCCCCTTCTGCCTCTACTTTCGGTAGCCAAGTTCCGTCAGCTGGTCCCGTCTGCTTCCCTAACCCCCCTCTAGACTGCCCAGCTTCACCAGCTGCTATTTGACTGAATCCTACTCTCAGTAACCTCCTTCAATCTGCTCAGCATTACATGTCTGCAGCCCTCACCCCTTCTTCAAGAGCTTCATATTCTACAGCCTGGTCAGTGTTTTCAACCTTCTGCGCCCAGAATCGTATTCATCCTATTCCTTCAATCAAAACTGGATCCTGGCTTTCATCGTTCACGCTAGGGATTCTCTCCATCTCCCTCCATTCTCTCCATACCAGCAGTTCACCTGACCCTCTGTGGGATTCTTAAGAGCTTTCCCCCTGCCTCACCTTCCCCGCCTGTCTACAGTGCCTTGCGAAAGTATTCGGCCCCCTTGAACTTTGCGACCTTTTGCCACATTTCAGGCTTCAAACATAAAGATATGAAACTGTAATTTTTTGTGAAGAATCAACAACAAGTGGGACACAATCATGAAGTGGAACGAAATTTATTGGATATTTCAAACTTTTTTAACAAATAAAAAACTGAAAAATTGGGCGTGCAAAATTATTCAGCCCCCTTAAGTTAATACTTTGTAGCGCCACCTTTTGCTGCGATTACAGCTGTAAGTCGCTTGGGGTATGTCTCTATCAGTTTTGCACATCGAGAGACTGAAATTTTTGCCCATTCCTCCTTGCAAAACAGCTCGAGCTCAGTGAGGTTGGATGGAGAGCATTTGTGAACAGCAGTTTTCAGTTCTTTCCACAGATTCTCGATTGGATTCAGGTCTGGACTTTGACTTGGCCATTCTAACACCTGGATATGTTTATTTGTGAACCATTCCATTGTAGATTTTGCTTTATGTTTTGGAGCATTGTCTTGTTGGAAGACAAATCTCCGTCCCAGTCTCAGGTCTTTTGCAGACTCCATCAGGTTTTCTTCCAGAATGGTCCTGTATTTGGCTCCATCCATCTTCCCATCAATTTTAACCATCTTCCCTGTCCCTGCTGAAGAAAAGCAGGCCCAAACCATGATGCTGCCACCACCATGTTTGACAGTGGGGATGGTGTGTTCAGGGTGATGAGCTGTGTTGCTTTTACGCCAAACATAACGTTTTGCATTGTTGCCAAAAAGTTCGATTTTGGTTTCATCTGACCAGAGCACCTTCTTCCACATGTTTGGTGTGTCTCCCAGGTGGCTTGTGGCAAACTGTAAACGACACTTTTTATGGATATCTTTAAGAAATGGCTTTCTTCTTGCCACTCTTCCATAAAGGCCAGATTTGTGCAGTATACGACTGATTGTTGTCCTATGGACAGAGTCTCCCACCTCAGCTGTAGATCTCTGCAGTTCATCCAGAGTGATCATGGGCCTCTTGGCTGCATCTCTGATCAGTCTTCTCCTTGTATGAGCTGAAAGTTTAGAGGGACGGCCAGGTCTTGGTAGATTTGCAGTGGTCTGATACTCCTTCCATTTCAATATTATCGCTTGCACAGTGCTCCTTGGGATGTTTAAAGCTTGGGAAATCTTTTTGTATCCAAATCCGGCTTTAAACTTCTCCACAACAGTATCTTGGACCTGCCTGGTGTGTTCCTTGTTCTTCATGATGCTCTCTGCGCTTTAAACGGACCTCTGAGACTATCACAGTGCAGGTGCATTTATACGGAGACTTGATTACACACAGGTGGATTCTATTTATCATCATTAGTCATTTAGGTCAACATTGGATCATTCAGAGATCCTCACTGAACTTCTGGAGAGAGTTTGCTGCACTGAAAGTAAAGGGGCTGAATAATTTTGCACGCCCAATTTTTCAGTTTTTTATTTGTTAAAAAAGTTTGAAATATCCAATAAATTTCGTTCCACTTCATGATTGTGTCCCACTTGTTGTTGATTCTTCACAAAAAATTACAGTTTCATATCTTTATGTTTGAAGCCTGAAATGTGGCAAAAGGTCGCAAAGTTCAAGGGGGCCGAATACTTTCGCAAGGCACTGTATCTCAATGGACATTCTCCATTTGCTCATTTCTATTCGGAAAGGCTGCTTCTCCTCCTATAAGGATCTACCTTTGGAGATCATCTGCCTCTCAGCCGTCTTCGGTCTCCTCAGAAGTTCTGAATTCACAGTTTTTTCTGCTTCTTGTCTTGTTTGTCTTTCTGATCTTGTGTCTATGTTATGCGTCGGCATGTGCTGTCTTTGTTTGTCTCACGGTGTGGGTGATTTCGCGAGGAGCCGGGGGTCCATCCTTTGGGGGGCAAGTGAGTCTCACTTTCCTGACCTCAGGGCTAGGCATCTGCCTCCCTTACCTTCAGGGGGGTTCTAACCATGTGAATCAGAGCTGACCCCCGGGCACAATGTCCTTTTGCAGCTCCTGCGCTAATCTTACCTCACCTCGAGGCTCTGTTCTATATTCTGCTTTTCTTTCGGGACTGGCCATTCTCAGTGCTCAAGTCCCATACTAACCTCCATGCTTTGTCCTTATTGCTTATACCCTCAGATGCTGGGTACCCACTCTCTCTACCTCCTTTCATGTCCTGGTCTACCGGGACTGACTTCCTCCCGAGGGGCGGCTCCTCGAGTCATAACCCTCATATATGTTTTTGGTTGCTGGGTCCTTTGCGCCTGGGATTTGTCGGCATCGTCGCCCTTAGTCAACGACCATCTTTCTATCCTAATTTCCAAGTCCGGGCCCGCCAGTCTAAAAATAGTCAGGGCTTCAGCCCACTCCTCTATCCTAAGTCCGGTCCTTTCTAGTCGGCACCCTGTCCTATCAACCGCTCCTTTCTGCTTCTTCTGCCCTATCCTTACACACCAGCTCACGCCCCGTGAAATTAAATGAGAAACATGCTGTTTTGATTAAAAACTGTTAATTCATTTTTTCTGTGTGAACTAGTTGAATTTTTTTCACAATAAACATTAACCCTTGACTGCAACAGATTACAGTATTGTTTCCTTTAAGGCCTAAAAGTAAATTGATTTATTTTACACCAACATTTATTTGTTGGTAAACACCTAAAGTGATTCACCTGTGTGCACCATTTCAAGAGGTTAATCTGCATCATTACTTTCTGTTTGTTCAAGTCACTTGTTTCCGTATGGAGCGGAGATTCCAATGTAAAAGCAAGGCATGACATTTGACCTGAAATGCTTTGTTAGACTCCTTATCTGTAAAAGTCACTTCAGAATGCCACCACCAAGTGTATTGAATAAAAGCACATGTATTTTATCTAAACTTTTTGTCCAATTTTAGTTTCTTTCAGTATTTCTTAAGCTTAATGTATACATTTAGAACATTTATTTTGTTTGACTATGGATCAGGCCCTAGTTTTATAACACTTGCATTATAATGAATAAAGCTACCCCAGCAGACATCGTAGATTAGTAACTACTGGCTTGTGGAGGGCAATATGACTGGAACATATTAACGTTTATTCCCAAACTGATCCAGTTTTGTTTTCCACTAACATTGAAATTGATCCAATATACCTTTTAAAGACTTCTGCAACTGTGGAACATAACATGCACTTTACATTATCGTAAAGGCAACCCTCTCTCAGTGTTTTGAACCAGTGCAAACCAATCGGGCTATGTCAGACATAAAATGATGTATTACATATTGTGTATAATGATGAAAGCTACTGTAGAATATTGAGTTTAATAATATTTAGATGTGTATATTTAGACTGTATGGGATATACTGTACCCAGAGAAACACTCTCCTTTTTGGCAGGTCCTTGGGCTCATCAGCATCAGTGATCCAGCTTGCGTAAACCCTGTTTAGAAGGTAGTCACTTCCAAAACACCACAAGCCCCTAGTACTGCATAGATTTGCTTCATTTCAAAGGGATGCATACTGTAGCTCTATGAATAATCTGAAAGTAACTAAGATAGTGTGCAAAAGAAACAGTTTTGCATAACGTGGTAGCAGAGATTAATGTCTTTGGCTACATTTCAGCTAGGCTTCAGATGGTTCTGTAAAGCGACCTGAAAAGCAGTCTCATGGGGACGCTTTGCTGTTGATGTTCTATTAGCAGTTTTTTTGAGAGGAAGGGTTACAATGTGAACTCTCCTCTTTCCTACTAATTTGTATTGGTCACTAGGGGTTGTGAAGAATACCAATTGAGGGCTCTATCTTAATCATTTTCAATCGTAATTGAATGTTTCCTGTTGCACATGTAATAAATGATATATTATGGGAATACTGGGGGTCTTCTTGGCAGCATCTTGAAATGGGCAAGTCGTATAATTTGTAACCCAAAATGTGAAGAGAGATCCTGTTATTTCCTGTAGTGTATTACATAACATTTACCGTTCCCTCAAGAAGAACATTCCGTATGCCTTGTAATTTGAACAATAAGCAGAAGTTAAAAAACAGAAAAAAACATATCCTGAGACATTATCATTTACTTCCACTTCAACTTTAGTTGATGATAGAAATACAGAAATCAAGAACAAAATAGAAACCAATCCCTAAAGGAAGTAGGAAGGGTTAAAAGAAGTCAACCTTAATTAAAACTTGATTGAAGCTAAGAGGAAACTGATCTGTATTAGTTGAAGGCCATGCTTGTCTGCAGGGACCCTGTGAGCTGGAAGATGGAAAAGAATGGTTTATTCTGTGTTTCTTTTTTTTATATATAGATGGAAGTACTTATGTTGCATTTTATCTCGTAGCCTGTAGCCTCCAGACAGGCAGTGCATTTTTGGCAACCCAGCTCCAGTGACCTAAAATCGCTTCTGGGTATTGTGTGGAAATAAGGGGTCTAACAAAGCATTTCAGGTCAAATGGCAGAGTGTGGCCTTGTGTCCGACAAAAAGGGAAACAGATCAGAGTGCCGATAATTGTGATAGTACAGACTCGAGAGGGAGAATCTGCATTGTTCAGCTCCAGTCTCTAAGGTGTATTATGCATTTCTGTAGGAAGTAGACAGACTATTGAGTAACATTTCTCATTTATTATTCTTGCTGTTTATCCCATTTGCAATGGCTAAAATGTAGACGCTAAGATTGGGGTAAAGTCAGTTCGATGATCACAGAGAACTAACTAGGGCTCTCCCCTGCTGGTCAGCATTTCTTTAGAATTTTTTTTTGGTTTAAATAATTAAATCCCTTTCAAGTTTGAGGTACAGTTGCACTCGGTGTTTTGTTTTATCATAAATAAATGTTAGAAAATAAATTGAACGGTAGTGACTTATTAGTTTTGTTTCAGTTCTAATTTCAGTTCTAGGTGAGCAGGTCTTGGTCAATATGTTTTTTTTTAGGAAATGTAAAAAAAAAAAAAACAACATTAGGCCTAAGAAGCCTGACCATTTTTTTTATTCATTCCCACCTCTCCACACTGTATATCTTCTTGGTCTCTATGTAAAACATGTATAGTTCTCTGTGGAACCCATCTACTTTGACAGACTTCCAAGGTAACTTACTGCAGATGTTCATGACCCTTTGTGTGCATTCCCCATTTGCTCCTAAAATAGTTTCTATTTCTTTGTCAGTGTGAAAAATGTATGTTGACTCCACTTGTGGTTTCATTGTTGTTGATCCTCTATCATAGAAAATGTCCTTTTCTTTGCTCTTTTTGGGTCCTTAGAAAAGTTTCAGTTTCACCCAGACAATGGAGCTTTGAGTCAAAGTATCAACAGCCACCATGGCCTGCTCCTGAACACTGAGGGCTTTGGAACGGAGGGTTCATCCAATGAACAGGAAATAAGAAAACAGGTGAGTGAGTGCAAAACACACTTCTTAGTTCACTTCACTTTAAGGCAATCAGAGTCAACTTCAGCTGTTTTTTTTTCACGAAGAAGACAAAAGCTTTGCTCAATCTGCCATGCAATGTCTTCCAGAACTGCTGTTTATCGATGCTAAGCTGGAATCTTATTTGCACTTTGCATTTTAATATAGAATATTAATATTACTCTATTAGTCTGTTGCAAAGTGGCCACTAAAGGGAGGAAAACGATTCTGCAAATCGAATGAAAATGTCTCCCTAATCCTATTAGCCAAATTAATATCGAATTATGAAAAGCCTTGAAGTACAGGACTTAACAGGGACTTTCTGGCAGGGTGTGATGTAATCTATTTTTGTGCCTCAGCTGGTGGACGGCTTACGTTTAAGTAATTTCCAATATGTTAGGAGATCAAAAGCCATCCTCTCACCACTGAAGTAGTAATCGTCTCTCTCTGCTGGGGGTTGGTTGGGTAGTGTTCAGGGGGGTATGCAAAGGCTGCTGGCATTTCCAAAGATAAAAGGGTTGACATTTCTATTGACTTTGATGTTAATAATCCTTCACAAGTTGAAAAAGATGAGGGATTTTTTTTTTTTGCAGAACCTTTAATGTTCCAAAACGTGCAAAAGTAAATATCAGATGGAGCACAAGTGGAAGAGATAGCTGCAGGGTGGACCATTTCGGAACCCTGAACCTTATTGCTTTTGAGGTCAGAGAATTACTTAAACCCCACACAGCTGTAAAGAAAGTTAGCGTTCCTCAGATATGATGGAGGTGATGATAAATATGTTTTTCTTTACTCATCATCCAGCTGTGTTTGACTTCCCTTTGTGTTAGTCTGTAGTAATATGGAGGTTCTTGGGAATTACCTTCCATTATCAGCCCTGTTAACAAGCTGTGAGACATTTTTAATATTATAAAGTGCAAGGAATCTAAAGACATGGTCTTAAATACAATAAACTAAAGCTTTCATATGACACTGAAACTATTTTAAACAATGAATTACAGGTTCTGCCATTGTACTCTCAATTCCACGTTCAAGATAACAGTGAGAAGGTAAACTTTCAATGATTCCGACCAGTGAGCAAGTTACAAGCCAGCTGACCACTGGAGCTCAATTCAAAGCCAATGCAACAGAAGCCATCTTTATATGCTGTGCTAAAGAGATAAAGAAATACATCTCCTTGATTTGCGGCTGGACAGAAGTAATAAAGTGGTTGTGTGTTTAACAAAGAGATACAGCTGTCTCGTCTTTGTACATAATGTGCATGAGTTGCTAAAGAATTGCCTAAGCGCCTCACTATTGAGTATTCCTTACTGTATTTCACCTCCTCCACTCCACACTCCACAAGCTTGCAGGGTTAAAGGGTCTATTTACTGAATTTGATTCATTTTAATTAGTTTTATTTGTGAAGTACTACAAAGCTTAGTAGTTTTAGTTTAAGTTTCTTGTCTAATTAAACACAGCGATTTAGATGAAGAAAGCCGCAACCAGTAAATGCAAATAATGTTATAGTGGATTATATCTCTCTTGTCATAAGACCTCTTCTTTTCAGCAGCTGGAATTTTCCTCCTCTCCCCTTTGACATTCACGCTGTACTATACTGAAGGCATATATTGAATATTGTATCTATCTAAAGTCTGCAGTAATCTAGGTGCCCTATTTGGTGTCTAAAGCAACGTCACAACATTTTTTGTAGAAATGTTGAAAGCACCCCACAGTAAAGGATTTAAATAAAAATTAAAATAGTTTTTTGTTTGTTTCCTTTCATACATTTGTTAGTTAAAGAAAAGTAAAACCAAAAAAAAAATTGGAACACTAAAATCTCACATAGCATTTTATTTAAGCACATAAACACCCTAAATATCAGCCTGCTACCTTTTCTTGAAGGGTAAAAGCAGAGTTGTCATCACCCTTCACAACCTCTTACACACCCTTCCCACCCCATCTCACCCCAGCCCACGTGTGTTCTTTGACAGTGAATTTGCTAAGGTGGTTGGAATGTAGATGGTAAGACAGAGCTTAGGTGTTATCCAATACTGCAGGCAGCTATTACATGCTTGGGCACTAACAGTAATATAACTTGAACGTAGTGTGGTATTCTGGTTTTGGGGTTCTAGATCAACCTGTAAAACAATGACGGCCCATAAAGAATGATTATTGTGCAGCGGTCTGTTTAAATTTGTTATTTATTAAATAGGAAAACTGAGCTTACCAAGACAAAAGTAACAGCAGGCCATATAGCACCAGAGAGCTCTTTAATACCTTGTCAATAAAATGACACATTTCCCAAGGCAACATGAGCAGTGTTATGAATCTACAACCTCATAAATATCTTACTAAATCAATATTGGCAATAAGAAAAGTAAATGTAGTATTAAACAAACTGGTTTAGAGAGACTTAGCGTTCTGCTGAATTGCATGTGGATGAGGTGCATTTAACAAGGAATTTGACCTCAAATGTATTTAATACATTTTATTAGTCTAAGTGCTCTGTTTCTGTTTGCTGTAACAAATCTAGACACTGACAGTGTGGGGATGGGTCAGCCTTTAACTGGACTTCAGAACCTGCCCTTTCCTTAAAGCGTGCAAAGAGAACACCATGTCCAAATTACCCCTGTTATACAGATATGGTACCTTAATGAGTGCTACTGCTGCCTGACCAGATTAAATTGTGAGCACGTAAAATAATTACTGTAAAATAGAGACAAATAAATTAATAAATGTATATTGGCTATCTTGTGAATAGTAAATAGATAAGCACACTGTTTAAAAAAACAAAACAATGCAATTCCAAATCACGAGTGCACATTTTTTTTAAGAAGGAGGTGGAACACCTCGTTCTTCCAATCCATCAAGCCCAATTTCTTCTGAACATGTTGAGCAAGCCTGAAGCCAACTGAAAATGTATTTATGGAATGATGTTATCAGCAGTTCATTCACTGTACCGGAAATGCCTGCCTATAGCCTTTGGGTGGGTGACCTTGGGCACAACAAACCATTCCTTGTCAGGTAAAAGAGACAGTAGGTAGTCAGGTTCTCTGTCATGTAAAAATATAAAATAATAATGGCTTCAATCATTGAAGACGTTGAGGATGACTTGAAGTTGAAACGTATGTCATTGAGTTCATTAAGTATTTATAAATTTTGCACTATTGAGTATTTAATAGTTATGGATAAGACATTGTTATTGAATACAAAATCTTCAGTGCTGGACAGACAGTATGTCTGAAAGCATTAATGAATGTCCCACAGAACATTCTTAAAGCTGCAGGGAGGGCTCCATACGTGTTACAGCTGGAATCTGTATCTGAAGTCCACCATCTTTAATAGATAAACAAACTAAAAGTATAAAAGACCAATATAAAATTCAAACTAATACATACATACAATTATTTTCTTTTTCTGTAACTGTTGCAGTGTCTCTCAGTTTTGTGCTAAAATATAATGTCATTGTTTGCAGGCTGGTTCACATACTAAAAATAAACATAGAGACATCCTCAGGAAAGGCCTTTCGGACAGACTTTCTCCAGGACCTGTTATATACACACAGTGGAATCATACAGAAGACAACAAGAACTTTGCATCTTTCTATGGGGGCTGTCTCAGAGGTAGCAGAAGAGCTATTTCAGGTAAGTAACATCACTTTTTGTTTGGAAACAAAAACTGACATATTTATTACTTGCAGTGCACCAGAAATCTAAGTGCCATTTAAACACTGTCCCATGGTCTTGCCAAGGAACAGACAAGGAACTTTTAAGTGAAGTAACCCCATGAGAGACAAGAGCAGATTGTAAGGTGGAGGAGAGGAAAACCCAACATTGAATATACACTTGAAACAGGGTGAGCTCAGTTTTGCATGTATAAATCCAAAACTTCATGTATTTGAAAATTATTCACCACCTGTTACCAATTATGTGGAAGTAGATTATACATTTATATTTTTACAGTATATTTAAGCAGTTTTCACCTTAACACTAGAAGGACCGGAGATATACTCATACCTAGAAGCCCCGCAGCCGTCTTTCTGATGGCTCTATTCAAAACACTGTAAATAGTATAACGAAAGGAGAAACAGTCGGATGTAATTAGTTTTTTTTTATTGAGTACATCACATAAACATCTGAACAACTGAAGCATATTTATATAACATTTATTTTACAAATCAAAACAAGAAAATGTAAATAAATATCTGAACAGACATTGGTTTACAACAGACATATTTATAAAACTGAAACGATAGCAATACATTTTAAACTTTTCAATAGCAATCGGTTTATTATCAGATGAGCAAAAGCAACTGAACAACACAGATAAATGAACTTAGAAAAAAATGTTTATAGAACCGTACAGCACAAGAAGTTATAAAAAAAAGTCTAATTTATTTTTCTTTTTTTCAACAAAAGGGTATTCCTTTACCTTGAGTCTAGGGCTGTTCATAATCAACACAGATAATGCGTTTCTCCACACTGCCTTTCTGCACAGTGCACAGCTGTCTGAAGTTTTATTTTTATTGCACTTGCCAACCTGGCATTGGCGTCTCTTGCGGCTCTTATTGGGGTTGCCAGCTTCAGCTGTGGGTACACGCTTGGCAGTCTCCCTCTGTTCCAAATGCTTCTTGCGAAGTTGCTGTTACCCAGGAGTTGATGGCTGCTAGGTCCAATACATTGTAAAACACCTGAACAGGCCACCGTCGGGAGCCAGTTTTCACAGAATATTTCCATGCCATCTGATACAAAACATCAACTCCATATTTTGTTGCTTTGTAAAACTCTGGTCTCTGGTATTTATTTTCACTAGTCCCGATGCTAATTGACTGACCAAAGCAGCGCAGCTGGCAAGCAGGTGTCAGCCTTCAAAAGGCTGATTGAAAACAATAGACTGTTAGTCATTCTCTCAGGCAGAGAGAAGAGACTAATCTGATTACAGCTAAACACATTGCAGACTGGTAAATAAAAATAATAAAGTAGAATACCGTTCTGTATAATCAAAATACAATTGTTTTCTGTGTGGCCGTCAGTGTGACTGCTCCCGGGGATTTTAGGTATAATGTAATATATCTCCTTTATTTCTGCACTCCCGCGTTTCATGCTTTGTGAGAATATTTAATACATACTGACAGAAAGGTACACGAACACACAGCCCCATATGTGTTACATGACTGGAGAAAATTACATTTTTTTTTCTTTTATAAATTTAGCCGTTGCCAATTATTTTTATTATTTTCTCCCAATTTAGAATGGCCAATTATTATTTTTTAAGCTCAGCTCACCGCTACCACCCCTGCGCTGACTCGGGAGGGCGAAGACGAACACACACTGTCCTCCGAAGCGTGTGCCGTCAGCCGACCGCTTTTTTTTCACACTGCGGACTCACCATGCAGCCACCCAAGAGCTACAGCGTCGGAGGACAATGCAGCTCTCGGGCAGCTTACAGGCAAGCCCGCAGGCGCCCGGCCAGACTACAGGGGTCGCTGGTGTGCGGTGAGTCGAGGACTCCCTGGCCGACCTATGAACACTCCCTGGCTATGAACAATAGTACTATAATAAACACCTGCTGCAGTTCAGTTCAGTACTGTCAGTTCAGTATGGGTTCATGGATTACTTCCTCGTAATTTAGTTTGGAATACATTATTAAAAGCAGAGGACAGGTCAAAATGTGTTGTATACACTTCCAGGCAGGGCAGATATTGTAATTACCTCAGATTTCCCTTTTTCATTCCCTGGGGACAGGTGGGGGGAGGGAGAGTGGAGCAATTATTTTCATTACCCCCTTGGCTGCTGGAGCCTGCCCCCTACTTACCCTTACCTACAACCTTTCCTCCTTGGTCCTCCATGTTTGTTTTTACAAGGCCAGTTGCATGATGATGTTACGCCCTTCAGAATACAAAGCCTTTGTCTGGTGATCAGGCAGCGGCAGTATGTGTAGCCCATAATATCTGGCTTTAATGAGCCACTGTAATCTGGGCGCTTCTGTCTGCTTCTGATCTCTGTTGTTTGATATGCCTTTTTTCTGTGTGCCATTTGAACAGTTGCTTGTCTCTTAGTCCAAATAAATATTTATTTATTTTCTGAACCACATTCCTACGAAGAAGAAGAAAGGGGGGTTGATAGGGCGGGTCTAACAGTATCTCCTTAAATATTACAGCAGCTACCTTTCCCCCCCCCACCTCAGATTGTTAAAATACCTAGATTAACAGGTGGAGTTTTGTGGTTGACAAACCTCCATTTCTTGTCTTTGAGAAGGAAAGCACTCAATAATAAAGATAAATAGGTATTTCACAGACAGGTAATCGCATGATAACAGATCCCCTGTCATTTAATACCAGGCTAGCTATTTCCATCAGTGTCAGGGCTTGCCTGAGCAGCACACCGGTATCAGGTTCTCCAAGGCAATGATCTGTAAATGGACATGGTTCATTAGGGTTCTGAGAACAGCTGTCAGTGTCCGCTCCAGCTCGGGTTACAGGATATCATTAACTGGGATTCTGTGTCAGACTCGTTGTCTTGAGTCAAAGTCATAATTCTTAACTCTGCTGGAATTGGTATGAAAACTGCTGAAACATCTCAGAAGGTTTCAGCTTACCTAAAAGGGCCGTTGAAGTCACACTGTCCCTTTCTTTTCCGGAGAATTGGTTGAGGCCCACGTTAGGAAAACACAGACAGGAAAGTTATATCTGATGAGAATCCCTGGTTCAAATCCAAGCTTGTCAACTGACTGTCTTTGGACAAGACCTTTTTGTGTCTGTTAACTCTTTAAAAGCAGGAACCCACTGAGTTCTAGGTGCTGAACTTGAACAAAGTGTATATAATATGATACAATTCAGTAACTAAAAATCAAGTTTTACACAACTACCTAAACCATCTCACTCTGTCACCAACAATAAAAGATCACTCTATTTACAACCAAACAAATGCTAATGGATGAATGCCAACATCTATGCATTACAGAGTTATATCATTGTTTGTGACATTTTTGGAATATTCTTTGATATTTGAATATTTTTTGGAATATTACTTTGACAGAAAGCACAGAACTACTTCATGTTATTAGGCTTCACAGCCAGAATGGCTAACAAGATAGCGGACAGACCTACGTTTCGTTCTTAAATTTAAAACCGCTTCTGATGAACACGGTTTAGTTGATTAACTCCAAAGTTGTCAAGCATCATCCTTGTGTCAATACAATTGACTTTTTCAAAAATGGTGTTTATGCGTAAAGTGAGATGGCTGCCTGACGCATTTCCTTAAAAACCTTTCAAAATCTTCTTGGGAAGCAGTGAACCGATTGATCTGAAACTTTGCATACATCATCAGCAACCATACCCGCTTCAAGTTTGTAAAGCAGAAGTTGCTGCAATAAATTGTACTGCTACCAAAATGGCTGCTACCAAATTCGCCAAAACACGCCCCAAACATCAAACTGCTGCTGTTTGCAAGTCTTAACCAACTAACTCTAAACTTGGTAGGCATCATCCTGGGGACAATGGAATTCAAATATGTCAAAATGGTGTTCTTTTGTAAAACTGGATGGCCGCCAGACCTACATCTTCTTAAATTTAAACCTTCTTCAGTTTAAAAACGGTTTACTTGATTAACTCCAAACCTGAAAACCATCATGCCTGTATCGGTACAATTGACTTTTTCAAAAATTGTATTTGTGCGTGATCTAAGATGGCCGCATGACGCATTTTTTGGAAAAAAAATTCAAAATCTTTTTCTGGGGAACTGGTGAAGTGACTGATTTCAAACTTGTCAAGTATCAAGAACTAAAACCATCTATTCCAGTAATTGCTTAAGTGTTTGGTACTGGTACTGGGGCTTGGGAGCCGTAAAACTGCCTGGCAGTTCTAGTTTTTTATTATAATTGCGTGTATGTATTTAAAAGGTATTTCAATATGTTTCTTAAAGGGAAATCCAAATGTGTGTCAAAGATTAATGTTTGTTGTCAGATTGTTGTAAGCTACTTTTTGCCAATTTATGTAGATCACATTTTGGTAATAAATATGACACACATACTGTAAATACATTTCTCAAAAAAGATAGTAGCAGCTTAATAAGAATTAAATCAAACATCTTACATTTTGTTGTCTTATATGCATGCTATTAGCTCACAGGCATTCACTGTCAGGTCATTGCATTTTTCATTAAGGTTCATTAAAAAGTGATATTTATAACAGAGCAGGCTGCCTCTATAATGTTGTTTCCAAGACTCAGAAAACACAAGGAAGTTAGAAAACAAAATCCACATTACAGCTTAACTGGCCTAAGTGTCAAACAAATGCATTCAGAAACAGTATCTGATTTTCTTGCATGTATTTTCTCCAGCTAGTCTGTTCACCCATCAGCCTCGATTTCACAGTAGAAAGATTGGCAAAGGTAACTGAAAGTGTCAGCTTTTAAGTCACTCACTTTTGATGTTTTACTTTGGAGAGGGTAACCACACTTAAAATATGCAAATTGACTAACTTGCATAGACTAAATGTCCTCTATGTGTTTCCTTTTCCCTTTGTGATGCATCTACAGAGCTGTCTGAGGGGACCATTCTTTACACTTCTATCTGAATAGGGCTGTCAGTCAGAGGTTGGATTTATTAGGAATTAAGACAACAGGATAAAGAAAAAAAAACGTTGACTCTCAATTTATTTTTATATAACATACGGTATTGAAAGGTTTTGGCAGAGAAAATGTTATTTTTTAAGGATTAGGATGTATCATTTTTCTGTGTAACAAGCTGTGACAGACAATGATTCTTGGTGGTAAATCTCCCTCCCGATCTGTGAGGGCGCTAAGTAACGGGAACAGAGTACTCTGGACTACTTGGCCTGACACTTCATTCCGAGGGTTAAAAGGAAGTTGGTCACGTAGAAAATAGACTTCGGTACACTAACTTATTGACCCGGAGGGGAAATGATGTGGCAGCTGCAGATCATAAAAAGCAGCAGCAATCATTTACCAAGTCATGAGTGACGGTATAAATAGGGGTCGAAGCAATGTTATCTGTTCCTTCGTTTTGGTTGTGTCATTGACCTGGAAGGACCCGTACTGTTGGTGAAATAATCGTGAGTGTTTGTTTCTACTGTCTATTGCTGAGTGTATTCACTAGACGGCTAACACATTCCGGAGCTGTCGCCAGAGGCCACAACAAACCTGGAACAGCACTTCACTTGTACCACTGTAAAACTATATTGCACCACAATCACTAATTCACGCACTAGCCAGACTTGTGTATGTGTTTTGTGTTTAATGTGGGGGATACAAGAACTGGACTATTATTTCAGGACCAGCTTGTGGGGATTATAAATGGAAGTAATACATGCCGCTGTATTACTTACCATCATTATTATTTCATGTTTGTTTCGCCATCAGGCACTGGACAAAAACAACTAATAAAACAAACCTTTGCACCTGGATTACAATTGTCAATCAAAAGGTTGAACAAAACATTGCTCACAGAGTAAAATAAAGTTTTAAACAAAAACAAAACTGTTCAGGGTGGGCAGAGCCTTCACTGAACTTTTCCAAATACAAAATGCAGACACAGTACAGTGCTCACCCATTATAACACACCTCGTTATAGTGCGGAATCAGTTCTGACACGGTAGGGTCGTGGCTCCCATTTGCTCCATAATGCCATTACAGTAGCCCCGTTATACTCATTATAAGACGGAACACAAATAGCATGGTCTTGTACCTATGGATCCACACTATAGCGTTGTAAAGAGTGAGCACTGTATTAACACAGTTTCACTCACCCAAAACTCCCCCTAAACAAAGGATTTTGCTCTCCTTAAATAGCATGTGGCTGGAGCCTAATTATCATCAGTTATTCAATTTAGCTCCAACATCATTCTCACATGTATTTTGGTAGGGATAGGAAATTAACCCCATCCCTGCCAACCACCACCAAAACAGTACATTAAATCACCTGTTCTTAATAAACATACACAATACTTTTCTCTTTAATAATAATAATAATAATAATAATAATAATAATAATAATAATAATAATAAACACAATACATCTAAATCAGCAGGCCTCTGCCCTGCCCCCTTTTACAGTGTGCAGGGCCTCTCCTGCTGCCCTGCCATAGTAATGAATGAGTTCTTCCGTTTACTTTTACAAGTAGAGCACAGTGTCAGCCTTATACTAGAGGTACACTAGAATTGAATTTTTTTTTTTATTAGTTCAGCTGTTGTAAATATTAAAGAAATATTTTGGTAATTGGTTATGGAAGCCACAGACCTACCCTTTATCTATACAGTAATATGCTTCAAAAGTTAAAAATAACAAGTTATTAATGCCTTATTGTGTTATTCCATGGTTTACACAAAAACACACATATATTTACCCTAAATGTTTCTTTGCAGCAGTAAATTGAATGGACAGCCACACACCTAAACATTTTGTTTTCTTTAAAGCTAATGTTAGGCCCTACTCTCTGCTTGCAGCTGTGACACAAATTATAGCAGTGTTCCACTGTGACGGGGTGCCCGCCCCTTATTAATTTATATTTTTGTACTGTTATGATTTATTACTGTTTTATGTATATATGTATTTGTTCCTTTTATTATTAATATGAGTTTGCGTTTGTGTGTTTTGGATCGGCAGGGAGGGGGTTAAAGTCCTCCCTGCCAAAATACATGTGAGAATGTGGCTGGAGCCTTAATTCACTAATTATTAATTATTGATTAATTGGGCTCCAGCCACAAACTATAAAAGCCAGGAGAGCGCCTTTGTCAGGGGAGAGAGCTAAGAGGAGGAAGGTGAAACAATAGTGTGAGTACTAGAAAGATGATTGTTACCAACTGTGAGACCTTGTAGGTACTCGTTCTAGAAGATTACTTATGTTTTGTTCTGTTTTACTTTGGCCCCTGTGCAATTTGTTTTGTTTAAACTGTCTGTTTTGTTTAATAAAGCACTGGACATCGTAGCGTTTCAATTTGCCCTGCCATTACTTGTTTTGAGTCTGTGTTTCTGGTCTGACGTCACCCCTGCAAAGCCACCTGTTCACATCCACGTACTTAACCGCTGCTCCAGTTTACAGTATTGAGGTTTGCCGAGAACATCTGGCAAAACAGTTTTCTTTCATCATGTTGCTATAGGAGGACTGTAATGACAAGTATCCTTGTCATTTGGCAAAAGTTTCTGTGTTATGCGTGTAGAGTTGCAACCACATGTAAGACATCCTCCTTTGTATTTACAAAGGAGGTGTATAATAATGGAACACTAGTGTCTCATATTTGTGCCAGTCTGAGACTTGTGCAGCATGATGTGGTGGTTCAGGGGAAAGGACTTGTTTGTTGCCACTCGAATAGAATGTTTGTGTTCCTGCTATGCCAGGGGTGCCCAATCCTGGTCCTGGAGGGCCGGTGTCCTCCTGGCTTTTGTTCCAACTGCCCCCTAAATTACTTAATTGGACCAATCAAGCACTTATTAGAAGCTTAATTGGTCCAATTAAGCAATTTAGTGTACAGTTGGAACAAAAACCAGGAGGGACACCGGCCCTCCAGTACCAGGATTGGGCACCCCTGTGCTATGCCATGATAAAATGGCACTTTTACATAATTCTAATAGGGGCCTTCCAAAATTATGAACGCTTTTGAAAGCGTGCAATGGGGTGGCGGATTGAGGGCCATGTATGCATTTTAATAAATTTGGACATTTTTATATAGCTTAAAATATTCACATGCTTCCTGCACAAGTGCTATAGCTGTTAGAGATGTAATTTGTCACAGTTCCTGATATTTATATTTTGGTTGAAGAAAAGGATTCTTGTATGCTAGCATGTTTCCTATCCAGCACAGGAGAGAGTATAGAAGGCAATGGAGCGTCAACAAGCTCTGGTTATTTCTCAGTGTATGTTAAAAACTTTTATTTGGACCTATCAAGTTCCTTTCTGATGAAATGTGGTTATTAATATCAGCTTATGTGATGGCCGATTATTTGAATGACAAACGGTTCAGAAAGACCAGCACCGCATGATCCAGAAATCAGATTATATAACCTCTTGAACTAACTAGGTCTAAGAATACAACTTCATGTGACACGAATATCTTAAACGTAAGTGTCGGAGTACTTGCCCCCATGAAAGTAATACAATATAATTTACCTTAAAATGACCCTTCCTCACCAACTATGCTACCCAGCTCCTGGTCCAGGCCCTGGTACTCTCCCGCCTAGACTACTGCAACTCCCTCCTGGCTGGCCTCCCTGCGTCCGCCACCCGTCCGCTCCAGCTCATCCAGAACTCTGCTGCCCGCCTGGTGTTCTCTCTGCCTCGCTTCGCCCACGCTACTCCACTACTCCGCTCGCTCCACTGGCTCCCGATCACCGCTCGCATCCAGTTCAAGACTCTTGTACTAGCCTACAGATGCCTTGACCAGACTGCACCCAGCTACCTCCAGACCCTCATCTCTCCCTACACCCCCACTCGACCTCTCCGCTCCGCCTGCACTAGAAGACTGGCTCTACCTCCGCTACGCTCCCCTGCCTCCAGAGCCCGCTCCTTCTCCACCCTTGCTCCGCAGTGGTGGAATGACCTTCCTACAGATGTCAGGACTGCCCAGTCCCTGACCACATTCCGGCGCCTCCTTAAGACTCACAGCACCTGTAGAACTCCTCTGTTTGTATCCTGGGACACTATCACCCTTCATTTAAATGTGCTTTATTTTGCTCTTATCTGCCCCCTATTTTACTGCATTTAATCCTGTACTTCAGAATACTGTAATCTGCCAAGTGTTTAACCTGTAGTATTTTGTATTTAATCATATCCTGATGTAACTATCACTTATCTGCTGTATTATTGAATTGTGGTTTGTCACACTTGAACAAAAGTTATTGTATTTCTTGCTCTTATTGTATTACTTGTATTGTAACACTTGAAATGTATTTGCTTACGATTGTAAGTCGCCCTGGATAAGGGCGTCTGCTAAGAAATAAATAATAATAAATAATAATAATAATAATAATGACCCGAGCTGCCTCTCTCAGTAGATGGAATCTTATGAAAAATATGCAAAGCCAAGGAGTGCCTGCCTTCTGGGCATGGACAAATCAATATAGGAACGGAAAATAGTGGGGTTATTTTTAGACACATGGAAAAATAAAAACATTTTTTACGGCTTTGGAAATACATGAACCAATTAAGTTACAGATTATGATTCTCTTGCGAGTCATAGACCGAAAGAGGATCACATTTTTAAACGGTGCTCAAGCTCTGCAATGACTGTGCATGTGTACAATGTAGAGTATAGGAAACCAGTGAAAATGTCTATTTTCATTTTCATTATGGAGAATAATTACATTTCGGAAATCTAGGACTGGCTTAGGAAGTTTGCTTTTTTATGTATTGTACACTGTATATATCCTTTACAGTGTGTCCTCATTAATGTGAGGATTCTTTTTGTCATACAAAGAACTAGTGACTTTATAATTCTAGGAGCCACTCCTATTACGCTACTTCTCTGCTAACACAATGCACATCAGTACCAGGATTAATTTCTCAATGTGCTTACCTCGCAATCCCTTAGCTTGGTGGAGCTCTGCCTTGAAACACAGTTGTTAAGGATCTTAACTTCACTTTGCTTTGCATTGCTTTGCTTTTCTATCCTCTGTATAACACAGGCATTATTATTATTGGGCAGATAGGAGTCTTTCTCGAGTGCTGAGCCCAAAACAAAAAGATGGCTTGGGCAAATACAGTGCAGTAGCATAACGTAGAAGAAACATGGGAAATAAATGCAGATCCAAAATTGCCAACGACATTTGGAACAGATTGTGATACTGGCTCCATCTCCACTACAGTATATCACAGTGTAGAACAGATTGAGCAAACTGGAAGGTCTTAGCCAAGCGTTACTCTCCTTAAGGTCAAGTGTAAAACTAGCTTATAACTCCTTACAGAGTGCAGATAGGGTCATGGTTATTATGGAACACAGATAGAACCAGTGGCAGAGGAAGAGGAAGATGAGCCCCACTGCAGGACCTTATTGTGGGCCCCCTCCCCAAACGTTAATTTAACCCTTATTTATAAACATCAAACATACCAAATCAACTGTTCAATATTGAACTATATTTAATTGTCAGAATATTAGCATATATGAAACAGTACGCAATAAGTTTTTTCACCTACTTTAATTTTATTTTGCATATATCTTAACATCCAACACTACACTATTTTTTAATCGTAAACAAACAGGTTTAATCACCAATCCTACTAGGATTTCCCAATTCTGCGATCACAGAAATTATTACAGAATTCACAGTTCTGCACAGACATTTGCAGAACTTGTCTCACATAGGAAATCGTTTTATTATTATTATTATTATTATTATTATTATTATTATTATTATTATTATTATTATTATTATTTTTAAATCAGAGATGCAGGCATGTTGATTTGCTGTAGTTTATTTTGGTGCCCGCAGCAGCACCTGACAGCTTCCATCTAAACTACAGGATGAATCGTACACACAAAATATAACTGCAAATGTCTGTGCTGAATAGTACCCCAAAACCTTCCATGAAGTCCCTCGTACCAGCCTCCGAGGGAAAAAAGTTAGGATAATTAAGACAATAGCGATACCTGTTGAAATGAGGGAGGATACAATCGGAATTACTGGCACCGCACACCGGCAGCTACAGTGATACAAATATGTAACATCTGCAAATATAAATGTGAAGGATAGTATCATTGTTATTAAAAAAAAAAAAAAAAAAACATTCCAACCCCTCTGGGGCCCTCTGAGTGCGTGGGCCTGACTCCAGTTGCACCTGCTGCACCTGCTATTGCTCCGCCACTGGATAGAACCCATATATACTCTATCCAAAAGTGACCTTGATGATGGCCTTTGACCTCTCCTTAAGGTCAAATGTAAAACTAGTTTATAATTCCTTACAGAGTGCAGATAGGGTCATGGTGCAAATTATTTAAATGTGCAAAAGTGATGGGAGTTGAAAGACTGTAGGCTGTAGAAATGGAAATCTTTATAACTAAGTGTGCTGCATAAATATTTTTGCAGTGACAAAGACAATATCTTATGATACTTATCTTATGATGACAATATCTTATGATGACAATATCCAAGATCAAAGTCAATTAACTCTGACAAAGTGAGCCTCCCGCTATATGTTCTGTGTTTTCTTTTCAGCAGTATGTAAATGTTACGTTAGGCTGGGTCAGCAGAAAGTATAGTTGAGAATGTCAAAAAAGAGATGAAAAAGACTTCACAAGAAGTGTTTGTTTTATATAATATCAGATGTCAATAAATCCCAAGACTTTTGTTAAAGGAAGAGTTTGGTTACACTTTTTATCAAAATATCATGAGACTGATACGTGTGCTATTTTGCAATGCAAGCTTTATCTGGGATTGTTACAGTGCTTCAGTTTTGCACAAACAATACTGGGAAACCCGCGCAAATGACTTTCCAAGTTTGCACAGTGAGTCTTTGGGCTGTTCTTTTCTCCATAACACACTCCATGCCTAATACACTTCTATATATTGCTCAGCCATTCATTGTACCTATGGTGTTAGTATGATAGCACCTGGGGTTTCACTCTAGGGGCAGTCAATAATCTAAACATTTGCTACACACAGGAGTGTAAATAACTGACCCCCAGGTCTCATGTATGGATGATTCTCTTGAAATTATCGAAACTGGGAATGTATTAGTTGTTGCCATCTACTTAAAGCAAAATCACACAATACTACTGTGTTTGAATATATATATATATATATATATATATATATATATATATATATATATATATATATATATATTGTAACACAGCAGGGAGGGGGTTAATCCTCCCTGCATGAAGAAAAAACATGTGAGAATGCACATTTGTTTGATTGTTTGTTAATTGGTTTATTGTTAATGATCCCCTGCACCTGGTAGTTATTGTTAAATTAGGACCAGGTGCAGGGTATATGAGAGGTGCAGTCAGTCTGCACAGGGCTGCTGTCTAGAAGGAGGCAGGGAGGTGTGCTCTGCGTCCAAGCAGTCGGCAAGGGTAGAAATCCTGTGTTTTGTGTTGTGGGGAAACGGCTTAGCCGTCCCACTTGATAGTCAGGGTGTTCCTGAGTCTTAGTTAGCGCTCCGAAGGAGCTAGGTGTTTGTTTTTGTTTTGTATTTTGTGTATTGTTTGTATTATTAAAAGTGCGCGGAAGCGCTGAACCCCCAATTTCAGTGTGCTGGGTCAATTTGTAAAGGGGCAACGAACCTAAGTGGGGGCAAGTTATCACAATATATATATATATATATATATATATATATATATATATATATATATATGTATGTATGTATATAAATGGTTCACCTATCTTCCAGATGTCGTAAATGCAGTATGTGTATTGTGAGACAGCAGGGAGGGGGTTAAAACCTCCCTGCAGAAAAACATGTGCGTAAGGCACATTTTGGTTTTGTTTTGTTTAATTGTTTAATTGTTTTTGTTAATTGTTTTATTATTAATCATTACCTGCACCTGGCTACTATTGAAAATTGGAGCCAGGTGCAGGGTTTAAAAGGAGAGCAGTCAGTCTGCTCTGGGCGGCTGCTGAAGAGGGCAGAGGCCCGGCTGTGCTGGTGTGTGGGTACAGCCGTAATTTAAAAAAGAAAAAGGTAGAGTGAATCCTTTTTGTGTGTGTGCTGTTTTGTTTGTTTGTTTTGTTACAGGTAAACAGCTTAGCTGCCCTGTTTTCAGTTTAGGTTCCTGTTTTGTTTTAGTTATTGCTCAAAGAAGAGCTAGGTGTTTGTTTTGTTTATTTTTTTTGTTGTGTTTATTAAAAAAAAATCCATTCCTGTGTGTGTTGGGTCATGTTTTAAAGAGGCAACGAACCGCGAAGAGGGTCGATTCTTTTACAGTATGGATTTGCTTGTATTGTATAAATTAAGAAAAACAGTACTTTAAAGATGTAATTATTATTGCATAATACAAATGTGATTCTGCTGTCAATCGGTCGTAATTCACAGTTCAGATTACAATCGTGAATTTTCAAAACTTATAGTGTACCTTAGGAAAATCACCAAACGTTGATTGAATTGTTCTGTGTTAGTTTATAGTTAACTTTGTAGATGTATAAACCTCACAATGTGTGGTGCTTATGTCAACACAATTTCTACTGTGAATGCACAGTCTTCCTAAGGGAGTCCAAAGGAATTACAGAACACAGCAGGTTTGCTGGTATTTCAAATGCTACTTTTCCTAGGGAGCTGCATCATTCCCAGAGGAGCTACCAAATATAAAAGCCCATCAAAGTGATCTGTTAACATTACAAAAAAAAAAAGCTGTCCCGTTCAAAAGTTAGGGAAGGGAATTGCCATAACCCAAGAAAGAACAGTACTTTTTATTTCCACTCTGAGCTAATAGTATTTTCTCTTGTTTTGATTATGATGGTAAACCTTTAGATTTTCATTTTAAACATACAGTAATATGGAGACAGCCTTGGCCTAGTGCAGGTGAAAGGCCAGTGTAACAACCCACTTTCTACATTTCTACCATTACAGTTGTGCCTTAACAGAGGGAAATAGTTGGATAGCAGACAGGCATAGCATATCCTTTTCTAGATGCACTAGACTTTTGGAATCAGTCAGCTTTTATCTTCCCTCCAAAAGCTCATACCACTCTTTAACAGTTTAATAATTGATGAAAATTCACAAAAAGAAAACAACACACTCCCCTGGACATGTGTCAGGAGGTTAGTGGTGTGGGGAAGAATAGAAAGAACAGGAAGGAAGGATACCAAACGGTGGTATTTACAAGTGTTCTTTTTATTTTGTATATTCCTCCCCTCTACCATCACTGCTATTGGGGAAAGAGAACTCCGAGCTTGCAGTCCCACACACAGTTGACATTACCCAAATAGATACAATGTCCAGGGTGCCCGTGCTCGCGCTCCATTGGTGCTGTGCTGCGGGTGGTCATGCTGGTGTACTGTAGGTGCTCTGGGTGGTCGTGCTGGCTCAGTGACGGCGGCTCCTGTTGTCTCTTTCTGTGAACACAAAGCAAAACAAACAAAGCAGCGTTCCAGCTGGGTCAGGTTTCAGTGTAAGGGGCCGTGCTCACGTAGCTGCGTCCCCTTTTTACTGCTAAACTCCTCCCCGTGATCAGCACAGCGCCATGCTCTCTCCAATCGCCATGCATCACCCAGCTGATCATAACACATGCATCACCCAGCTGGTCCTACAACTATGCCCTTTCCCCAAGATGTCCAACTTCTGGTTCTGTCCTACCATCGAGTCGGCCCATCTCTGTGAAGGCATACCACCAACCTTACTTGCGCCCTTTCTTGTCGGGAGGTAGATTTGCAGCTCAGATTCCTACTCTCCCATTCACAACATGTTTGCAACTATTTCAGTTTGTACAGTTAAAGTAAAAGGTGTAATAGGATAGATAGCTGTTTTAAGCCAAGCTAAGTCCTACCAAGCAATGTTTTTGTAATTAATTGTCTCGCAAATACTGTTGAAACATATGCTGGTGTTCCAGTGTTAAAGATAAGGGAATGTAGTGCTCCTAAGTGCATTACTTTTACTAGGACAATGTTAAACCCAAGTTCTCCTTTGAGAGAAAATGGTTCACAGACCTGAC
The DNA here is from genome assembly GCF_902713425.1 of Acipenser ruthenus. Classification (NCBI taxonomy): domain Eukaryota; kingdom Metazoa; phylum Chordata; class Actinopteri; order Acipenseriformes; family Acipenseridae; genus Acipenser; species Acipenser ruthenus. The sequence continues at coordinate 49,816,180 of NC_081192.1, forward strand.
ATCAGCTGCTCATCTTTGGAAACACGGCTAACCTCCTGGAATATGCTTTTAAATAAAATTGTGATTGACAAGTTGGTAAAGAACCAAGCATTGGGTAAGCTTTTAAAGCTGTCTTCATCAGGATCCGATTGCAGGATCAGTTACCCTATCTCAATCAACCTCCAGATGAAATCTGAGTTTATTTACTGCAGCAGTGACAGATTGGGTAATGCAAAACCTTCCCAGATTAACATCTGGAGGTGGGTGATTAGAGGTGATTGAAATGGCTGTTTGGGTAAGATGTGGGAAAGAGGAATCAGGTGTGCGCTCTCAGGCACCAGGAGGAACCCAGCCATTTAAAATCCCTCAAGGCAGAACAATAATAATAATAATAATAATAATAATAATAATAATAATAATAATAATAATAATTTAACTATATGTTCACTGGGTTTGTCTCTTTATTTCTTAGCTACAGTAGCATGATCCTTGCTACCTGCCCAAACTGATACACATACCAGTCATTTAAGCAGGGCCTGCATTTAATCCAGACAAAACCTACAGGGCTATGCTGGCGTTGCTTTGGATTTGATTAATGTGTTGTTGTAAATGGAGCATGTACTGTATTTTGATGGGGTTACAATATTTATGTTTTCATGTATATATTTGTTTTTGTTTCACCTTCCAGTTAGACTTCCTCCTCTGCTGAGACCAAGAGACAGTTCACCTGAGGGCCGTCCGGGAGTTTCTGTTGAAAAGGGAAAGGTAAAATCCCTTCTGTGATATGTAGAGATGTACTGGCAGAGAAATACATTACCTACCTATACAAATGATTCACTGGTAACTACACATTTTGAGACATTAGGTCAAACACTGCAGTTAGGAATTGAATTGCAATGACATAACCTACATTAACCTTAAAATAAATAGTTAGCAATTTCTTAAAATTTGTTAATGATGAGGCATTTCAAAGGTGCCACTGGGTTCCAGCAAAACGGTACTTGATATCCAAAGGCACGTTGACCCATCAAAGTTTTCAAATTTGATAATTTGATACATCACGTTACGATTAACTATTTAATTACATAGGTAACTGTGACAGGATAGCTGAGCGTGTGGTGTAAATGATCGTCAGACCAGTCCAGGTTTGTTGGTAAAAACTCCCGGCTTTTATTCCTCACACGGCAAAAAAAAACCAACAAATAATAATACTGGGATACACAGCAATGTGTAACCCGATTAAACAATAATAATAATAATAATAGTGCCGGGATACACAACTATGTGTAACCCGACTAAACAAAGAGAAAAAGGGTTGCAGTCCCAAATAAACAAACAACAAACAAAAGTCTGTCTTCCTCTTATATTCCAGGAACGGGAAAAACACGGGGGTATTAAAACCCAGCACTTCCGGGTTGTCGCTCCTCTGGTGTAATCCCGGAGCGTCCCGTTAGTGCTCTACAACACAGAAAAGAGGAGATGGGTTAGTAGATAAATCCACACACAACAAACGATCCGTCTCCCAATTCCCTTCCTCTGTTTCTCTGCTCGTTTCTCTCTCTCTCTCTCGCTCTCGCTCTCTCTCACACGCACGGTACCTTGCCAGAAGGAACAGAACCCTGAGCCACGCCCCCTTTTGTACGCTCCGTCCCGTCCCCATTGGTCAGTGAGGGCAACCGCCGTTGACCAATGCGCGATTGCCACAGCTGGGTTGATGACATTGCGCACCGTGGTCCCGCCCCCCTTTCCAGGTGGCCGACTTCCGCCTTTCCTGGGGATGTCTGCTCCTCCTCCCTAGCGCCCTCACTAGTCGGGAGGGAGATCAAAAACAAGAGTTCATTCTCTCTTTGTCACATATCCCACCGCTCAGAGTGGAGCCGAAGGAACACTCGGCCAAACCTACCAACCCCATTACTCCCCCCTCCCGGGAAAAATAATCTGCATTTTGGTGATCTTTCCCTGCACGATGTACCATATGATACATATAAGGCTGCAATGCCAAATACCACCGAGTTATCCGAGCATTGCTATCCTTCATAGTGCTTAACCATCTGAGTGGGGCGTGGTCCGTGACCAGATCAAATGAATGTCCCAGTAAGTAATATCTGAGAGAGTGAGTCGCCCATTTAATGGCCAAACACTCTTTCTCTACCACCGAGTAATTGCGCTCCCGGGGAAGCATTTTTTTACTGATGTAAAGAATGGGGTGCTCCACCCTGTTAACTCTCTGAGACAAGACCACCCCCAAACCAACCTCTGACGCGTCAGTATGGAGGAAGAATCTCTTGCTAAAGTCTGGTGATATTAGCGCAGGAGCCTGGCACAGTTTTTGCTTAATGGTCTCAAACGCTCCCTGACACTCTTCTGACCACTTAACTAAATTTGGCGCACATTTCTTAGTGAGGTTCACCAGGGGATTGACTACGGTGGCATACTCGGGGATGAAGCGGCAGGAATAACCAGCCAATCCCAGTAGTGACCTCACCTGGGACTTGGTCTTGGGAACAGCCGCGTCCACCAAAGCCTGGACTTTGGTGGCTACGGGTTTCACCCGTCCATTTCCCATGATAAATCCTAAGTACTGAGTTTCCAATTTAGCAAACGCACATTTCCTCAGGTTGGCTGTCAGCCGGGCAGCCCTTAGAGACTGAAGGACGGCTGTAAGTCGAATTACATGCTCTCTCCAGGTGGAGCTATATATAACCACATCGTCAATATACGCTGCTGCATACTCACGATGGGGATGTAACACCTCCTCCATCAGCCTCTGAAAGGCGGCGGGCGCACCATGTAGCCCAAACGGCATGGTTTTAAAATGAAACAGACCATCCGGAGTTGAAAATGCCGTTTTTTTCACATGAATCACGGGTCAAAGGGATCTGCCAATATCCCTTCGTCAGGTCCAGAGTTGAGATGAACCTGGCCGTCCCCAGTCGGTCAAGGAGTTCGTTGATCCGAGGCATGGGGTAGGCGTCGAACTTGGCGATAGCATTGACCTTTCGAAAATCAACACAGAAGCGATTAGTGCCGTCCTTCTTGGCCACTATAACAATAGGACTGCACCACTCGCTTCTGGAAGGCTCAGTGACCCCAAGTTCAAGCATCGCCCTCACCTCGTTCTGGACTCCACTCCGCCGGCGTTCTGGGATCCGGTAGGGCCTCTCCCGAACAGTGACCCCTGGCGGAGTAATAACAGCATATTTGGTAAGGTTAGTCCTGCCGGGCACGTCAGAAAACACATCCCCAAATTTCCCGATTAACTTACGCAATTCTACCTGCTGATCCGGAAGCAACTATTCCCCCATTGAAATCTGGCTGGGGCTAGGGGCCTCTATACAGGGTCCTAAGTCATCCTCCATCTCACCTGGGGCTATGAATAAGACCTCCCTTGCCTTCCAGGGCTTTAACAAATTAACATGGTAAATTTCTGTTTTATTTCGGCGATCGGGCTGTCTAATTTCATAATTTACTAATCCTACGGCCCGTATCACCTCATATGGCCCCTGCCATTTAGCACACAGTTTCGATTCCCATAACGGAAGAAGCAGCATTACTTTATCTCCTGGCCGAAAGGTTTCGAATTCGTGCATTAGTATTGTAATGCTGCTGTTGCCGATGTTGAGCCGATCTGAGATTGTCTTGAGCCAATCAACCAATCAAATCAAGGCGATCCCGCAGTAGGAGCACATGCTGCACTACGTTTTTAGAGGAGCCCTTGTGTTCTTCCCAACCTTCTCTCAACAGGTCGGGGATGCCTCGTGGCTGCCGGCCATATAGCAGCTCAAAGGGGGAAAATCCCGTTGAGCTCTGAGGCACCTCTCTCACTGCGAAGAGTAGGTAAGGAAGAAGAGTAGCCCAATGTTTCTGCTCCTGACTCACAAACCGTCTCAACATTTGCTTCAATGTTTGGTTAAAACGTTCCACCAAGCCGTCCGTTTGAGGATGATAAACAGACGTCCTGATGGGACGTATTTTTTGAATTTTGTACACCTGCTGTAGCGTTTTTGACAAAAAGTTAGTTCCGTGATCAGTTAATATCTCTTTTGGGATCCCTACTCTAGCCATAATCTGACTCAACTCTTTCGCAATTGCAGTGGCCCTAGTGGACCGCAACGGAACTGCTTCCGGGTACCGCGTTGCATAATCCACCATCACTAATATGTGCGTGTACCCGGAATCGCTCCGTCCCGTCCCCATTGGTCAGCGAGGGCAACCGCTGTTGACCAATGCGCGATTGCCACAGCGCTTCCTGTCTGGGTTGATGACGCACCGTGGTCCCGCCCCCCTTTCCAGGTGGCCGACTTCCGCCTTTCCTGGGGATGTCTGCTCCTCCTCCCTAGCGCCCTCACCGGTCGGGAGGGAGATCTAAAACAAGAGTTCATTCTCTCTTTGTCACAGTAACTCAGAGCTGTTTCATGTAGGACTTTAAAAACAAGACAGCAAATGAAATATCCTTTGTTCTAGGTTGAACCAACCCATATCTTTATACAAGGTACAATGATGTACATAGGAAGGAGTATTCCTGATAAACTTAACTGAGCTGTTCTAAATCTGTTGCAGCTTAGCCAATGTAAATGAGGGCCAGAGGTTGACATATACAGGCGCAGAAAAAAGTTAAAGTTGGGAAGTTAAAAACAAATGAGGAAAACCATAATTTCTATAATTTCTAATTGTTCTATTGAAATATATAAATTAAAGTACAGATTCAGAACCAACAAATTATTACATAACATGCATAAAATGAAAAATAACATGCAAAAACAAATTTCATATTTTGACAAAAGTATTTGGGCTCCCTTACATTAGCATTTTGTGTGTCCGCCCTTTGCTTCCTTTACAGCTTGCAGTCTTTTTTTGTATAAAACCAATTCCTGGCATCTTTCTAGAGATATTTTCCCCCATTCTTCAACACATGCAGCTTTGAGTTCTGCATTTGACTTTGGTTTCCTTTTTGCAACAGCAGCCTTCAAGTCACTCTGCAACATCTTAGTGGGATTCAAGTCTGGGGACTGAAATGGCCCATCCATAACTGCAATCTTCTTTTTTTTCAGAAATCCCTTTGTAGACCAGAGAATGCTTAGGGTCATTATTCTGCTGCGATACAAACTTCCGTCCAGTAAGCCTACTAGCCCTTGTTAACAAATGAGAGTGCAAAATGTATTATATTTTGCAGCATTCATTGATCCTTCTACAATACAAAGGTCACCAGTGTCAGAGTAAGAAAAACAAGCCCTTACCATCACACAACCTCCACCATGTTTAACACTGGGCATGATGAACTTTTCTTTAAATTCTTCTCCTCTCTTCCTCCAAACATATTGTTGGTTTCTTGGTGAAAAAAATTATATTTTGAATTTGTCTGACCATAAAATTTGTTTGAAAAAATTCTTCAAGTATTCAAAACTCCAGTCGCTTTCTTTTGTGTATTGTTTTTAACAAAGGTTTGCATCTTGATTTTCACCCATGAATATTAATCTTCTTAAGGTATCTTTGAATTGTTCGCTCATGAATTTCTTGACCTTCTCTCAATTCTTGTGTCAAATCTTTTGCAGTAATCCAAGGATTTTGCCAGGCTGCTCGAACAATTCTTCTTCCAAATCTTTCTTGGTCTTCCAAACCTGGAGCTAGTTGCAGTAGTTACGTGTTTGTTAACAATAGCAACACAGTGCTTTTCGGTAAACCAAGTCTTTCTGCTATTTTTCTGGCAATTTCTCCTTTTTCATTTAGTTGTATCACTGCCATTTTGAGATCGTTGCTGTATTCTTTAGTTTTAACCATTTTTGTTGCTTTTTTGTATCACAAATTTCCAATTTATTTTTTAGCACTTGATGACTATGTATTTATTTATTCTATAATTATCATCAGGTGTTGGTTTTCAGTCATGATAATTGGCAATAACTGGCAATGAATGGGTTTCATACGAAATATGTTGATTGCCCAAATACTTTTGTCAAAGTATGAAATGCGTTTCATCATGTTATTTTTCATTTTTTGCATGTTATGTAATATGGTTGTTTTATTATAAAGCAGAATCTCTACTTTAATTTATATCTTTCAATAGAACAATTCAAAATTATATAAATCACTTTCTTTGTGGTTTTTCTATTTTTTTTAAACTGCCCAAATACTTTTGTCTGCAACTGTAAATAGATAAACCAACATTTTAAATCCAAACTCAATTGCTTAGGGAGAGGGGTGAAAACTATAATGTGAGTTTGGCAAATTAGATACTAGATGCATAACTGGCCACTTTACTGCAGATCTAACAGGATGTTCTTAACATCTAGCAGGCTGATTACTGTTATCTTGACATTTTGGTCTTCAGTTTGTTTAAAAAAAAGATCAAGGTGAAGCATTTCAGCTCCTTGTGAATTATTATATTATGTAGAACTACAGTGAAAATTACTTGGGATATGCAACACGTTGGAAAAATGCATTCATTAACGTGATGGGAGTAGTTAAAGAATTACGTAAATGGCTAACTTAAAATAACAGTTACATAAACCTTAAACAAAATAATCTGTTTTTTATCAGGCATAATAAACTCACGGCTGCTGTCAGCTTTCACCTTTCAGTCAAGTTTCCAGTACTTTATTTGATATTTTAAAAAGTGTTCTGACATCATACAGAAAAACTGAACCAGATTTTTAATTTTTCTCTACAAACAAAGGTTATAATTATATCAAATCAGATAAAATTCTCCCCAGTCTAAAGGTTTAATAAGAACCAAATGTAGATCATTACCACAATTCCCCGACAGAGATTCAAAGGAAAATATACAGTAGCTTGTTTATAGAAGCCAATGTTGGAACAGGGTACCTCCGACTTGGGGCTGTGCATGAAATAGCTGAGGAAGCAGGCACAATAATTCTTAGCATAAATCTATCATTTATAAACACGCATATAAACACTGTAAGGAAAAATGTAGTAATAAATGTATCTGGTGGTAATATCAAACAGACCTTTCAAAGAAAAGTTTTCCTTCACCCCCTACCCTCATCGTCACCCCTACCCTCATCGTCACTATTTTGTAAGTGACAGCATGCCCACCTATCATAAAGTGTGCATAGTTAATCAGTGGTTCATAGGTGGGCATCATTATGTTATGACCCATTAAACCTGCATCAAATAAATGTGCTTCAAATGAGGGAGAATTATTTCTGAATACCTAAACAACTTCAAGACACTTTTTAGACAACAGAAATGGGTTGTCAACAACTTTAAACTGGAACTTAAATGGCTCCCCTTTACATTCCTATGGATACATGTCCTTCATTGATATAAATGTTTTTGCAATAGTTCAATGTACAGCTGTATTTTCTGTGCACCACAAGCATGCCTTGTACAGCTGTAATTTCACCCTGAAAAAGATAAGGGCCTTATACGTGTATGGACATCCTTGTTGAATGTTGTCAGTAATAAGAATGTATAGCTCAACTCTTCCCTTCTGGATAATATAGCACTCTGCCTTTAATGCACTTTAACTTGCACTTACCTGCTCCCTATTTTACTGTATTTAATCCTGCACTTAACCCAATCTGTAGTATTTTGTATTTCACTTGCACTCGTATCTAACCCTTATGTAACTATCAACACTGTTATCCGCTCTTGAACTGCCCCGATATCAAATCGTACTGTGTTTTGTATTTGCTCTTATTAGGACTGAAGTCATTGTATTTTGTATCTTGCTCTTAATTGTACTGTAATTATTTATATGTATTTTTTGTATACAACTGTAAGTTGCCCTGGGTAAGGGTGTTTGCTAAGAAATTATTATTAATAATAATAATAATAATAATAATAATAATAATAATAATAATAATAATAAGTATAGGTCTGTAGCAGGGTGGTAGAGAACCGTCTTGTGTAAATGTATTTATTTATTTTTAGAACGGGGTTTCCCCCTCCGCCCCTGTGTTATTTTGTATTTGTTTTGTATTATTATTATTGTTATGTATTTATGTATAGGTGACGGCGAAGCGCCGTGGGTATTGTTTTAGTATTTATTTATTGTTTCGTAAATATGACGGCATAGCCGTGCACCGTAGGTTTTGTTATTGTTTTGTTTTGTTTTATTTAAAAGTGTTCTGGCAGAGGCGAGATTGGTGCTCGTCCTCTGCCAGGAATTATTTAAAAACCTCGTGCAGAAGGTGGCCATCTCCCGAATTAATTAAGTGATTTAATTTGTTGCTAATCGGGAGATGGTCACCTGCATAAAAGCCTGCAGCTCGCTGCACTCAAGGTGTGGGTGTTAGAGCGGAGAGAGCGAGCGAGGAGCGAGAGAATGAAACTAAACGAAAAAGAAAATCCAGGAACAGTGAGGGCTACTGCCCAGCCTGACCTGGATCATTTATTATTATTTTGTGTTCGAGATTTTTGTTTTGTTTGAACTTTGTTTTTGCTCTGTCAGCACAGTGTTTTTGTGTTTAAATATTTTATTTATTTTTGTATTATTTGAATAAAACGGCGCCGCCGAGTCTTTTGTTTTGAAACTGCAGTACTTATCTGGTGTTAGTGTTTTTTCAGTTCCTGCTTCTGGCCTGGCGTCAGACGACTCAGCCAGCCTGTCACAAGGTCACACACGGTGAAAAAAACTGTCTATTAAAAAAAGTTGTTTGGGGAAAAAAACATTGCTAGTAAATAAAAAAAATAAAAAATATGCCAAGTCCCTCAGGATTCTAAAATCAAATACTTTTTTATGATTCTTTCAAATTTGTTATTGCTTTTGTGGAGTTCTCTAGCAGATTACAACTAGTTAACAAGAGTAGAACCTACCGTTTTCTGCTATTCCATTTGACCCACCATTATCATTAAAATTAGCATTCATGGGGTAAATTCCTTTGTTATTAAAGTGAGTATTTTTTACAGTGCCATTATATAATACAGATTGGTGCAATTTGAAACCATTTCTAAAAGTATCAATTTTTCTGGTCCATGGCATCGACCAACGACCAATTGCCTTGGTGTTGTAATACTGTGAGTAACAGGTTGCATTTTTTTTTTTTGCTTGTAGGACTGTGGGACCTCCTCCAGACACAACAATGACAAATGGAATAGTTCAGGTGAAAGTTATAAACTGCACACAGTGGAAAAATATGAACACGGTGAGTCATCAAACCCTATACGATAGGCTGTGGTTTAAAACCTTTTTCTTTATTATTAATTTTTTAAGTTCACAGAACAGGAGCAAAGGCTGTTTGTGTGGAAATGGAGAGAGAAAAGAGTGCTTGAACTTACTGGGATTGAATGGGGCTGGAGCTGCTGGCCAAAATATATTGGAAAAGCGTGTTGCATCCCCAGAGGGAACTGGAAATAGGAACAAAAAAAGAAGAAAGCAAAGAGGTCTCCCCCATATTTCTCGGAACAAACCTAGCTCTGTAGATTATGTTGTTGAGTGAATCGGCATCACTTTTCTAAAGGTGTTTTTCAAAAAGCTGTTTAACATGCTAATGTAAATGAACTGGCTCATTTAGCAGATTTATTGAAGAAAAAAAAAATCTTTTGCGCCTAAACCTGTTAAGATTTTGATTGTGTTCATAATAATTCCTTAGTGGCTGTTTACTACTTCCACAGTTGAGCCATCTAAGCAATTTATCAGAAAAACAGACCTTCTCGTCAGACCAGTCTAGCATTCCCCAAAACATATTTAATACAACCTCATCCTTTAACAGAAATGAACATGCTCTGACTTTAAGATGTTTTATAACAACCACTGAGAAATATCACAGTGCTTTTTAAAAATAAATCTCGAAACTGCATGGAAAAAAGTGGCATAATAAACTAACCAGAACTATTTAAATCTGTTGCATTCCAATTTACAATGGCCTGACTTAAACACAGGAAACTGAAAATGTTGTCTCAGGGGGGTGTTTTCCCCCTGAAGCTCATTCAGCTTCTGAGACAAAACACAAATTAAAAAAAGGGATCACAGGACTAAATGCTCCGTAATCAGCACTTCACTATAAAACATTGCATATATTAATTACTAAAAATATACAACATACAATGTGATAGTTAAGATTGAATTGTATTTATGAGGGCCTCAATTGGTTAAATAAGGTAATTACAGTCTGCAAAACTGTCAAAGAAGATGGAACTTCCAACAAGGAGTAGATAAAAGGAGTAGATAAAAGTATACATTGGTCTCTGTAATGCAAGTTGTAACTAAGTTAATCCATTGTATACATTGTAATGTATATTAGTTATTGTATATGGTTTGCAAAGGCTTGCTGTAACCTGCATATTCTACTCAGGAAAGGTCATGGAAACTACAGTAGATGATTCAGGTAAAAGGTTTCTTTTGTCAAGTTAAATCATGAAAATCATTCAAAGAGATTCTAATGTTTAATGGTTCAACTAAATTACATTTTAGGATGTATGGTTCTTCACATCTCACAATACAGTGTGTTTTCTTACTTAGTTTGTGTGTTTTTAGGCCTCCTTTTATTGGAAACAGTAAGGGAAATCTTGGAAGCCTATTGTGCCAGACCTGTCATACTTTATTACAAAAACCTGATTTTGTTAAAAAAAAGACCTTTGATCAATTCAAATATGTAACTCGTCACTTTTTTTAAGAGAAACCTTACAAGCACTGGTATTCGTGTGCTTCTGAGCTCAGTGGGAACTTGAGAAAGTCTCCTGGACTTTTTGGGATATGATTTATTGTTGGGAGCGTTTATGACTAGAAATGAAGCCTGCCATTAAAAAGATCTCCAAGAAAAAGGATTAGAAGGGATAACTTCGTCCTTGTTGAGAGTTTCCATGGAGATGCCATGCTGATCCCAGGTTGGGTTAGGCAAAGCATACAGGCCTGTCAGCTTTCTGTGCTGTGGCCTTGGAACCTGTCCAAGAGGATAGTGGGGATTTGTTGCTGTCAATTTATTTTGTATTTTATAAGCGCAGGTAACAAAAGCACTGCTTGTTGAGGGCAAGGCTTTCTTTTAGTTGTTATTTTCACCCCTTATTAAAATGTACCCATTTGAAAGATGGAACATAAACAGGGAGCTACTGAAAAGCACTGGGAGAACACAGCTGTCATATAGCTTGCTGTATTGGCAAGTACTTAAAGCTCACTGAGCAGAGCCACACTCTAGTGTGGCTAGAAAATATTAAACACCCAGACGCCGCAATTACTGGACTACTAGATAGTGCATCTTTGCATATTCATATATATAAATCAAGAATTAGCATGCCAATATATTCCTGCAGGACTACAGTGAGACTTAAAATGTAATGGTAGTAAATTTAAGCGGAAAATATAATTTTAATATACAAACACTCTATGTGCCCAGTTTTGAAGCAAGTGCAAATCTGAAGCAAGATAAATTATCTGAAATGAATAAAAAAAAATATATACACAGGGTAAAACTAGCAAGAAACAAAAACATCACATTTTTATCACTGAAGTCATTTTATTCCTCTCTGAAAATTAGTTTTGCCTTTGCACTTGCTCAAAATAGGGTCTTGTAGGTAATAATGTATTAGTCTTATGTATTTAACAACTTGCAATAGTTTCCATCCAATGTATACTGAACATTATTTAATTTGAAATAGGTATAGGATGCTGTGTATCTGCCTGTATACATTTCCCATTTTAAGTTAAAGTACTGTTTGCTTTGAAACAACCAATAGACCACCAATAAACCAATACATTAATACAGTAATACAAATAAGTGTCTATTAAAATATGTATTGTAGAGAGAATAACTATAGTGAAATAAAAAATTATTTTAGGGTAACACATTCTCTGTGTTACTTTATTTTGGAATTTGCCTTTTCAATCAACTTGGGAGTTGGCAATTATTAAATCGTTTGTCTGGATCTAATGTTTGTTTTTCTTTTCCATGTTTACATTTTGCTATACTTTTACCATGGGGTACTTACTGCAGTAACATTTTATAAGGATATTTGTTTCCTACTATATCTATTTCAACATATCTAAACAAATCCCAGAAATGACAACATTTTACCAATGGGTGCCTTTTTAAATATCCTTTGTACTCAATGCATGTAAGTCCGTTGTGCTTTACGTTGTTTTACTGTATATCTCTGTGGTTTTAAAGTTTTCTCCAGTGAGAAGGTAAAACAACACAGGTAAAAGCAGGAATTGACAGGCTGTGGCTGGGGGTAAATGTTCAGTTGCTTCATCTTTCACAGGAGATGTTACCAAAGTCCCAGGATGTGAGTAAAAAAAAAAAATACATGTACTTGATATAAATGCAAAGCATCAGAGATGTGATCAATTTAGTACCGAAATTAAAGTCACAAGTGTCTTAGCTGGAGGTGGGGTGAAAAAAAGGACAGAGTTGAACAGAATATCTCTAAAGAAAGACTCCCGTGCAGAAAGTTAAGTATCTTGGCCAAGAGTCTCGATTCTAAGCATAAAGCAACAGGTGTTGCTCGATAGCTCTTCTGTAATGGCCTCATCACAATCACAAGGATCTGTATTAGCTAGAAGAGTTTACAGCATGTTAATGATTGGCTTTTGTGATTGGTAAAGTAAAATGAGTTGTAAACATAAAATAAAATATTCTAGCACTTTGTATAATGAAAGAGGGATATTAAAAAAGGAAGACGTTGTGGGATTGTTAAATCCTTAAAAAAATAGGGTGATGTGTAATAGGGACTGCCAGAAAAAAACTTGGCTGATGTTGTTCCCTGTTTATTTTTATTATTTTATTTTATTTATTGCAATAATAGCTTCTACAGTAACATGGTTTTTGTATTGTCCGTTATAACCACATTCTCATTGAGTTTGATTGTACACAATCGCACAGTGCTACCAAATGGTCAAATGTTGTAATTGCTACAATGATCTTAAATAGGTAAGTCAAATGCATTTTTTTTGCACTCCTTTGTATTAATTTGGCTTTGTATAGCTGTGCTACAGTAATGGGATTTAGGGCTTCCCAGAGTCAAATAGACAACAGCCAAAGATGAATGCTGTAACAGTGTACACATAATTATAATGTGATAACTTGTAATGTGATATTTTATAATGCAATACTTTGTACTGTGATACTTTGTAACAATTGTAAGTCGCCCTGGATAAGGGCATCTGCTAAGAAATAAATCAATAATAATAATAATAATAATAATAATCCTCCACTGCCCTGTCATGATCAGTGTATCCATTTACAGGTAAGGTACTGACTCTCAACATACCTTTTCAGGCACTGTAAGCCAAGGTAGCCAAGAATGTGAAGTGTGCAACTGGAATAGTGTTGAGAGCACCACCTGACATGTAGTTTAATTAATCCCCAGATGGAAATTATTTATAGCCGCTGTTCCCAAGGCAGGATTGAATCTGGATTCCCCTTGATCAGTGGCAGTTCTTATATGGGTTTGATTAATTCTTAAGACGACTAAACATTAAGATTTGCTTAAGAAAATACATGTTCCATCTATTTGCAGATGGAAGTACTATGTATAATCAAGATATATAGGTATACCAGCTCTATTATTGTAAACACGCACTGTATAATTATGTTTTCATCATCTATGCTTTTCACAATTTTGATTTATCTGTGGGTGTTTCCACATTACAGAGGCATTAGTGTTTCTTATCACTTCACCCCCTTGACTTGGTTTCTTTGTCCTGTTTTCCCATGTTGGGTGTCTGTTTAGTATTTTTTTTTTGTTGGTTGCTGCTTAAAATGCACATCAGTGTTTAGACCACAATGACGTCAACCCTATCAGGAACCTGGGGCCATAATCAAGTTATTGCGTGTGTGCTTTCAAACCAAACCCTTCTGGCTTGGGAAAACTAACCAGAGGGATGTACACAAATCCAAAACCCACCCACAGTAAATCATTTTTAACTGTTTTTTTTGTTTGTTTTTTTCTAAGTGGTACTTACAGAGTTTGTGTTTAACACTATTGCAGAGCAGAAATAAAGCAAATAATATTTGTATTTGTCTATAAATTAGTCATTATTCAAACATTATTCTCTATAAATTGGCTTAGACATTTCAGATTGGCAATTTATAATATCCAAGTGATGGTAAGGCATTTATGCAAAATATTTTTTTTCCACATTTTGTTAAATAATCTTCCCCTTAAGGGGAGCTTGTATTAATTTGTCAACCTGCCACCGTTGCATTTTCTGATACTACCTGCTGATATCTCATAAACCATTGAAGTTAGCAATTTTCAGTGTTGTGGATGATAAAGTCAGAACGCTTTGAATTATTGTCTCCATTCTCAGTATCCTGCACGGGTGTATTCTGTGATTCAAGTTCGATTGTGGGTGTCGTACAAGAAAATGAAACCTTTCCTGACAATTTTTTTTTTTTTTGCCAAGGTTTTTTTTTTTAACCGTGAAACTTCTAATATGCTGACATATTGAGGTCATGTAACTTTTAAAGTTTAAGTTGCATACAGACAGTACACTTTATGTTAGTATCTTAATGTTTGATACATAGTTGTATTCTTTGATTTTCTTATGTAAGTTCCATTAACAGTGTTGTCCAGTAAGAATGAACTCTTTCAATGCCACATAGCTTTAGGCTCTGGAGAGATCTATGCTGCAAACCAGATGCTTTGACATAGGCTCTTCATAGTTGGTACACAATTGTATTCTCTGATTCTCTCAATATGGTGCCATTATAGGTCGTGTCCAGTGAACATTAACCCTTTCAGTGTTACATTGTTTTAACCTCTGGATATGTCAATGATACAATATCTTTCACATACATTTAATGCATGTTTACAAACCATTTGATCTGATATGACATGCCCCTTAGGTTACAGTATGGGGAATGTTTTGTTTTTACCATTTCTAGTTTAGATTGCAGTGATCTATTTTCTCATGGACACTATTGGTCAATTAAGTCTATACAATGGAAACCAGCCAATGGGTATTTGTTGCTAATCTGCAAGCACTTATTTTCAATAGAATGGCCCCATCCTAACAATCTATATAGTAAAAGGCACGTATGCTTTAGTATGCTTTAAAACATGTAGGCACAATGTAGCCTACTTTGATTATGCCTGTGCTATAATATACTGCTTGGGTTGGGGCTTATGTTTCATTGTAGTAAATAATTACTATTAAAACCACAGCCTTTTTACCAATGATGTAATACATCTTCACATCCCTTCTTCTCCATCTCAAAACAGATACTGTTCCATTGAATCTTTAGAAAACAATAATAAATAGAATAGAGATATATTCTGGATACTTTGTAAGTGCCGGGCTGCAGTACTCAGTCCTGAGATTAATCCTGCAGCGACTAAGAATTACCTGGAGGTTTCATTTTCACAGAAAATAAAAAGTAGCTTTTCATGTTTCTGTCTGTAAATTATAAGTGTACTTAGTTATATCTACATGCTTTTTGAGACACATTGGGTGCCACATTACAAGGTTTGCACCAACAACAGACTTTTAACTTTATAATGTTAGCAAATTTAAACATTAGTTGAACCACAACTTCCCCAAAGATAAATCATAAAAACGGTTTGCTCATTAAACACCACAGTATGATTATTTTAATTTAGTCAGAAACTGTGTCATTTAAGTACAGTCAAAATACAAAAAGTGGAAGTTGTGGTAATTTGGGCCAGTAATCCACATGTTTATTGCGCTTTGTGATGGTGATCCACTATGAAAGGCGCTATATAAAATAAAGATTGATTGTGCACAAAACTACTGAAGCATTGTCTTAGTTTCATATCCAGCATGTCAGTGATGTTTCATAGTTCACTATAGCTGCTTTTTTAAAAAAAAAAAAACAACTTTCAGTTAATGTTCCCAGTCACGTGCTAAAAATAGGCTCCTGACATAATCAGTGAAGAGTATTTTCCTAGAACTTCAGGATCATGGCCCTTTTTTTTTTTTTTTACATTTGATGGATGTATTCTTGTAATCCCCTCCCCATAATGGACTGCACTGATTGGAAACTATTTATTTTCTGTCACCTTCTACATTCCTCCTAGCAGATGGGTTGAGAAACAACACCCTTGTCTTTTGAGGTGCTGTCACAAAGACGGCTGGAGTGGGTGGCGTCAGACCAGAAAGGAATACACAGACAGACAGTGGTGATGAGTAATGCTGAGTGCAATGGTGGCACTCAGCGTTTATTAAACGAAATAAAAGGTTTAAACAGACAGAACACAAAACAGGACACGGCACTTGCGCCAAAATAAATATTTAAACAAAACGAACCAACACTTAACAAACGGTGCACGGAGACAAACAAACACGGTGAGTACAACACTTATATTTACTTTTCTTTTACTTATTTTAACTCCCCTCTCTCTCTCGTTCTCCACTCTCGAACACCCAACCTCGAGTGAGTCAAAATGTGTCTATATATACTGTTGTGCTGGGATTCAATTACTAATTAATTATTCACTTGACTCCCAGCACGTGAATGAATTACGTACAACCCTGTGCTCACATATTAATTACTTTAAATGCACGTGCAGTGATGTGCAATCCCGTGCCTAAATACAATTATACATTTTAAATACTTGTGTTACACAGACCCGTTTATATCCCGTGTACCAATGACTATACACCAACATTTAACACACCACACGCAACATACAGCATATAACACACAAATGCACACAGGGGCGGGGCACATTGCCACATATACCCCACCTTGTGCGCAGCACACATGGCCTCAACGGCCACCTCCCCCCTTAAAAACCCAGCAGTCCAGGACAAAGTCTCGGGCTGGGAAGGGAGGCTTCAGTGGGCCCATGGCTGGCAATGCTGTCAGCACCCCTGCCGGTAGTGGCACGGCTGACAGCATGCTGGTCCACTCCTGCAGCGAAATTGCTGCGGGGGATGCTGGTCTCCTGACCTCTCCCCCTTTCTTCGTAGCCGGTAGCTCCCCTTGGTGGGGCTCTGACCACAGTACTTCCGGCAGCGAAGAAGCTGCAGTGGGAGCAGGTCTCCGGACCTCCCCCACGATCTCCGGCAGCGAAACCGCTGCAGTGGGAGCAGGTCTCCTGACCTCCCCCACCTTCTTCATGGCCGGCAGCTCCCCTTGGTGGGGTTCCGGCCACAGTACTTCCTGCTGCGATGCGGAGCAACAGGCAGCCCCAGGCGATGCGGAGCGACAGGCAGCCCCAGGCGATGCGGCGTGACAGGCAGCCCCAGGCGATGCCAGACAGGCATCCTTGGGAGAAGCGTGGCAAGCATCCTTGGGCGAAGCGAGGCAGGCATCCTTGGGCGAAGCGAGGCAGGCATCCTTGAGCGAAGCGAGGCAGGGAGTCAGGACAAGCTGGGGTGCGGGTGTCGGCCCTCTTCTCGGCCTCTGCGGCCAGGCGGTCCTTCCCCGTGCTTCCCTCAGCAGCCTATGCAAGGGCTGCTGAGGACCGCCAGCATCTAGTCCTGGTCCTTCTGGTGAAGGGAGAGGCAACTCCTGCTCCTCTCCCCCTGATGGTGATGGAGGCAGAGGCAGCTCCTGCTGCTCTGCTCCTGGCGGTGGAGGTGGCGGAGGCAGAGGCAGCTCCGGCTGCTCTACTCCTGCCGGTGAAGGTGGGAGCTGCGTGTAGTCTCCTGGCGACGAAGGTGGGAGCAGCGTGTAGTCTCCTGGCGATGGAGGTGGGAGCAGCGTGTAGTCTTCCCCTTTTGCAGGGGACTGGTGCTGCTCTGCCTCTCTTGCAGGGGACTGGTGCGGCTCTGCCTTTCTTGCAGGGGACTGGTGCGGCTCTGCCTCTGAAGGGGAAACCAGCAGGCATTCTTCCTCTGCAGGTGGAGATGGGGACAGCAGGCATTTTCGCTCTGCTGGTGGAGATGGGGCCAGCAGGCATTTTCCCTCTGCTGGTGGAGATGGGGACAGCAGGCATTCTCCCACTGCTGGTGGAGATGGGGACAGCAGGCATTCTCCCTCTGCTGGTGGACATGGGGACAGCAGGCATTCTTCCTCTGCTGGTGGAGGTGGAACCAGCAGGCATTCTCTCTCTGCTGGCAGCTTGGGTCCTAGGGCTGTGGAAGCCCCGACTTCCCTCTCTTTGGGCTGTGGACACACCGACTCCTCCCTTTTGGGCTGTGGACACACCTACTCCTCTCTTTTGGGCTGTGGACGCACCGACTCCTCCCTTTTGGGCTGTGGACATTCGGGCTCCTCCCACTCAGACACAGGACGTTCGGGCTCCTCCCACTCAGGCGTAGGACGTTCTGGCTCCTCCCGCTTGGGTTGTGGACACTCAGGCTCCTCCCGCTTGGGCTGTGGACGCTCTGGCTCCTCCCGCTTGGGCTGTGGATGCTCAGGCTCCTCCCGCTTGGGCTGTGGATGCTCAGGCTCCTCCCACTCAGGTACTGGCGAGCTGGCATAGGGGCATCCCAACCAGTCGTGTCCCCCTTCCTCACATCGCCCACACCAGCTCTGTGGCACCTCGGAGCAGTCCCTCCAGTGGTGATCCACCTTTCCGCACCAGGTGCACCAGGGGAACAGGTTCTCTGGCTCCTCTGGCCGCTGTTGCAGTTGTGGTTGGGGCGGTGGAAGCAGCAGTCTACCTCCCCCTGCTGGTGGTGGAGACTGAGGCGACCCCTGCTCCTCCCTCTCCTGATGGACAGGGCAGCGGGCCAGGTAGTGCTCACCTCCGCAGATGGGGCATAGTTGGGGTAGCTGTCCGAGGGGGTACCAGGGGCAGTTGGTGCTGGAATGCCCAGGCTCAGCGCAGCAGTAACACCCGGGCTGCTGTTCCTCCGGCTGGTGTTGTGGTTGCTGTTGCAGCTTTCCTTTCCCCGTTCTTTTCCTTCTCCCTACCTTCCTCCCTTGAGCTGGTTTCTCCTCCTCTTGGAAAGGGCAGACAACCACTGTGTGCCCGTATACTCCACAAGCAAGGCACCAGCCTTGGTCCTCCAGGCCCCCGAGGAGATCCTCCAGCTCACTGCAGCCATCTCTCCAGCTATCCATTTTTTTTTTTTGATAAGTACCCTTTCTGGCCTGAGTCTGGAGGCGCTGTCGTCCCGGTTCTGACACCACGTGTCACAAAGACGGCCGGAGTGGGTGGCGTCAAACCAGAAAGGAATACATAGACAGACAGTGGTGATGAGTAATGCTGAGTGCAATGGTGGCACTCAGCGTTTATTAAACGAAATAAAAGGTTTAAACAGACAGAACACAAAACAGGACACGGCACTTGCGCCAAAATAAATATTTAAACAAAACAAACCAACACTTAACAAACGGTGCACGGAGACAAACAAACACGGTGAGTACAACACTTATATGTACTTTTCTTTTACTTATTTTAACTGCTCTCTCTGTCTCGTTCTCCACTCTCGAAACACCCAACCCCGAGTGAGTCAAAATGTGTCTATATATACTGTTGTGCTGGGATTCAATTACTAATTAATTATTCACTTGACTCCCAGCACGTGAATGAATTACGTGCAACCCCGTGCTCACATATTAATTACTTTAAATGCACGTGCAGTGATGTGCAATCCCGTGCCTAAATACAATTATACATTTTAAATACTTGTGTTTATATCCCGTGTACCAATGACTATACACCAACATTTAACACACCACACGCAACATACAACATATAACACACAAATGCACACAGGGGCGGGGCACATTGCCACAGGTGCTTTTTGGACTCTTCTACAGTTTGTGTCAGTTGTTTTAGTTTGAAACGGAAATATCTGTAATTCAGTACATTCCCATGATCTGTTTAATAACCAGTAAATCTAATATATAAACAACCAAAGCTCTACCTATGTTATCATACAGGCTTAAATAGTCATTCCAGAAAAGATGTTGCAAGCTCACTAAATTTAATTGAGGGGTGTTTTGCTAACGATGTTGAAATTAAAATGGAGCTCACTCTCAGTAATAGCTTGAGAGTTGAATATCTGTAGGACATTTCTGTTACTAAATGGAATATGTCTGAGATCAGAGAAAATAGCTGGGTATTTTTATCATAGCTGGTAATTGTTGGGGCAAGCATTTGCTGAGGATACATTCAACTTAAGACAATGAAAATGTAGAGAAAATAAAACTGATTGGATAAAAAAACTCCCCTCAGTTAAATCAAGTTATTTTTCACTAGTGATAAGCAGACTAGCATTAGTAACTCTTTGAAACCTTTCCAAAATGGTAGCTACATGTATTTTCCTTCCAGAATCTTTGTTACTTGTTGACGTTCGTATATTTTCTCACTTATAATTGAAGTCACACATACTGTTTGAGCTGCATTGCATGCTGAATCTTGACTAGCCAAAGTATACATGACAAATTATCCCAAATGACCACCAACTACAAACAAGTAGTTTTCTTTATGGAAATCAAGCATTCACTTTTTTATTTTACTTGTCTGCAAAACTGAATCATAGAGGCAACAGAATATGAGTTGAATGCTTTAGGTGTATAGCTTTCAGTAAGTCAAAACGTAATCAGGAAACTCTAAATGAAAATATAAGGTTTGTCCCTGAGGCAATGATCGTACTAAAAATTATATATCACGGAATGTCATGTACAATGGCTTAATTTTTGTTCTATATGGACTCTATTCCTGGCATATTTAATTGAACATTCCTTTTTAATTTGAATTCCTCCTTGTTGGTCAACATGTGTTAAAATTCTACTAAGCATTCTGTGCTGAAAGGAAATATTGAACCTTCACAAACCCAGATTAACATTTTTCTTTGACTACCTAATATGACTTGAGTCCAAGAAGTTTGCTAATCCAGGTCTGTGAAACCACCCCTGTATTTTTTTTTTTTTTAATGGCGATCTAACAGGAAAGATACTCTTGATGCCAGCTCTATAATGTTGTACCTTGACAGAAAATCACTATGATAAGAGGTTTTAAAACTTTAGGAACTGAATGTTTTCCAGCTGCTGTCCAGATCTGTTTGAAGAGAACAAAGAGAACATAATTCTATTTGAGGCTTTCAGGATTCAATTAAATGTATTTAATTCTGGATTGCAGGTTTCCTGTTAACTAAAATTGTCCAATTTCCATTATGAGTTGTTGACTTTATTTCTGTTATTTGATTATCAAATCATTATCTCACAATCAGTCTTTTCTCCAGGATGTGGCAGGTGTGTGTTATAGCTTACAATGTAGAGTGGTCACAGTATTTAACAGGACTGGGAATGAAGCCAAAAACCAAGATTTATTTATTTATTTATTTATTTATTTTTGCAGTAGAACCACAGATGATGAACAGGATGACCAGACAAAATGAACAGAAAGAAATGCATTACTTTCTTTATTCGTATTACAAAATCACAACATTTATATATTTTTATTTACACATGGGTGATGAATCAGCTGGATTTTCAACTTTTGCTAAAGAAGAGGGGTTGTCTTCAGAGTATCCGTTTACTCAGATCATGCCTCTTCCCTGCAATGCTGCTTGTTTGGCAGGTGGGAGGATGGTCCGGATACACTATGATGCTCATAAGACAAATTCTCTCTGCTGTGATGCATGCAACATGGGACACAGCAAAAGATAAAGTAATCCACTTCTTGTAACCCTTGTTCAGTCTGCTGATTTTTATGATTGCCATTACATGAGAGTAGATGTTAAAACTTCATGCTGATTTGAACTCGGCTCTCGCCAAGATAAGTACCAACTAAGACGTAGCTTTACAGTAAACTAATGTGATCCATCTGCATCTCCATCCATTTGCATTCCTTCCATCTGATGTAGATATTCTTCTGCCTGGTGTTGATGGCTGAAGTGTAATGCTGGCTCCAGGGATCAGCTTATTTTGCCTCCCCAGCGCATCAGCACAGACAAAGGCTGTGATGCTGGCTCCAGGGATCAACCACAGTGCGGTCTCCCCAGCGCATCAGCATGGCAACCGTCTGGATTGAGCTAAGTAGATGTGACAGGATGGTTTGCCGTGCGCAGGTGTGGTGACATCACAGACCAGGAACACAAACCAAAACAGGTAATGGCGGTGCAAAACTGGAGCGCAACGGCACTCAGTGTTTTATTAAATAATAAAACAAACAGTTTAAACAAAACAAAACAAAACACTACAAGCGAAAAAGGTGCATTGGCCAAACAAACAGAAATAAACAAGTAAGTATTATGCTGGTGTAAAAACCAGCATGCTTTGCAGTTGTTTATGTTTTAATTTCTCTCTCTCCTTGCTCGCTCTACCGTACTCTCCTCTGTACACTCTCCTGAGCGCAGACAGCTGCAGGCTTTTATATTCTGGCCAAGGGGTTAACTAGCCGTTAATTATCTTAAGGATGCGTGACTGTCAGCTAGTTAAATAAATCACTAGCTGATCAGTCACGCATCCTCACAAGGTTTTTAAAATATATACAGTACTGTGCAAAAGTTTTAGGCAGGTGTGAAAAAATGCTGTAAAGTAAGAATGCTTTCAAAAATAGACATGTTAATAGATTATATTTATCAATTAACTAAATGCAAAGTGAGTGAACAGAAGAAAAATCTAAATCAAATCCATATTTGGTGTGACCACCCTTTGCCTTCAAAACAGCATCAATTCTTCTGGGTACACTTGCACAAAGTCAGGGATTTTGTAGGCATATAGTCAGGTGTATGGTTAAACAATTATACCAAACAGGTGCTAATGATCATCAATTCAATATGTAGGTTGAAACACAATCATTAACTGAAACAGAAACAGCTGTGTAGGAGGAATAAAACTGGGTGAGGAACAGCCAAACTCAGCTAACAAGGTGAGGTTGCTGAAGACAGTTTACTGTCAAAAGTCATACACCATGGCAAGACTGAGCACAGCAACAAGACACAAGGTAGTTATACTGCATCAGCAAGGTCTCTCCCAGGCAGAAATTTCAAGGCAGACAGGGGTTTCCAGATGTGCTGTCCAAGCTCTTTTGAAGAAGCACAAAGAAACGGGCAACGTTGAGGACCGTAGACGCAGTGGTCGGCCAAGGAAACTTACTGCAGCAGATGAAAGACACATCATGCTTAGTTCCCTTCGCAATCGGAAGATGTCCAGCAGTGCCATCAGCTCAGAATTGGCAGAAAACAGTGGGACCCTGGTACACCCATCTACTGTCCGGAGAAGTCTGGTCAGAAGTGGCCTTCATGGAAGACTTGCGGCCAAAAAGCCATACCTCCGACGTGGAAACAAGGCCAAGCGACTCAACTATGCACGAAAACACAGGAACTGGGGTGCAGAAAAATGGCAGCAGGTGCTCTGGACTGATGAGTCAAAATTTGAAATATTTGGCTGTAGCAGAAGGCAGTTTGTTCGCTGAAGGGCTGGAGAGCGGTACACGAATGAGTTTCTGCAGGCAACAGTGAAGCATGGTGGAGGTTCCTTGCAAGTTTGGGGCTGCATTTCTGCAAATGGAGTTGGGGATTTGGTCAGAATTAATGGTCTCCTCAATGCTGAGAAGTACAGGCAGATACTTATCCATCATGCAATACCATCAGGGAGGCATCTGATTGGCCCCAAATTTATTCTGCAGCATGACAACGACCCCAAACATACAGCGAAAGTCATTAAGAACTATCTTCAGCGTGAAGAAGAACAAGGAGTCCTGGAAGTGATGGTATGGCCCCCACAGAGCCCTGATCTCAACATCATCGAGTCTGTCTGGGATTACATGAAGAGAGAAGCAACTGAGGCTGCCTAAATCCACAGAAGAACTGTGGTTAGTTCTCCAAGATGTTTGGGCCAACCTACCTGCCGAGTTCCTTCAAAAACTGTGTGCAAGTGTACCTAGAAGAATTGATGCTGTTTTGAAGGCAAAGGGTGGTCACACCAAATATTGATTTGATGTAGATTTTTCTTCTGTTCACTCACTTTGCATTTTGTTAATTGATAAATATAAACTATTAACATGTCTATTTTTGAAAGCATTCTTACTTTACAGCATTTTTTCACACCTGCCTAAAACTTTTGCACAGTACTGTATATGAAACAATAACAAATAATAATCGTCTTCCGCCGTTATATATACATATAAATCATAATATAAATAAATAATAAACAAAGGGGTGGGACATTCCATCACACATGCCACCCCCCTTGTGCGCAGCACACATGGCCTCAAAAGGCCACCTCCCCCCTTAGTCCCCAAAGTCCGCCACAGTAGGGTACATCTCTGGGGTCTTCAAGTGGGCACCTTCCATCCTCTGTGTTTTGTCGACTAGCCCACAACACCTCAAGAGGGCTCGACGGTGATTCTGGCGTCCCAGCATCACCCCCCTCCGCCCCCCACTCAACTCAACACAGCTTACTTACCCGTACATAAGCGTTTCTTTAAAATAAGCCGTTGACCAACATCTGCCAGCATTTTCCAGTCTCTAGCAGCTTCCAGTTGTCCTGGGCAAGGCTTGGTTTTAACACCTTTTCTTGGCGGTTGCTCTTCTGGGTGGAGGAATGTTGTCTTTTGTGTGTAATGTTTTGATGGTACTGGTGGCAACTTATTGGTCATGTTACACTTGTCTTCCAATGCTAAGGCCAAACATCGCAGTACCTGGTCATGGCGTCAAGTAAACCGTCCTTGGCTAAGACCCACCTTACATCCTGTCAAAATGTGCCTTAATGTTGCAGGTGATGAACACAAAGGACATGAGGGATCCTCTCCTACCCAGAGGTTTAGGTTCTGTGGTGATGGGAGAACATCATATGTTGACCTGATGAGGACACTGATCCTGCTCTGTTCCATTGACCATAGGTCTTGCCAGCCAATCTTGTGTTGTTCCACACTCTCCCATCTCATCCATCCTGCGTGGCCTGAGAAACAGCCTTTACGCACCTCATCCTCTCCTCCTGCTTTTGCACCTTGTTGACTACCAGCTTCCTCCGTTGAGCTGGGGCTGCCTTGTGCCAAGAACTGAGACCAAGACCCCCTCCCATGCTGAAATTGCCCCATGATATCACTGATTTAAAGGGCAGCCTTTGCTTCTTCCACAGCTTTCTTTGCCACCCACTTTCTTCCAGTTTTCAACACAGGTGCTGCCTCTCTTACGCATTTGTCGCATGACTCTACTAATGTCATTTCTAGTCGGACCTTGGCGCACTTAAACTCCTCGGTTAGAGCAGAGACTGGTATGGTAGCTGCAGTATTCCTTTACCATAAAGTCCCACTCTGCTGAGGCAGCGTGGAACTCCCAACCATTTCCTGACGTATGAACTGATCAAAGCTTCCAGCTTCTCTATTGTTGTCAAAGAAACCTTGTACACAGTCAGTGGCCACAGCAGCCTCGGTAGTAGACCAAACTGAAAGCACCAGAGTTTTAGTTTGCCCGGTAAAGTGCTGCTGTCTATGCTCTTCAACCCTTCCACTGCTTGTTGTCTAACTTCTCCCACACAAATTGTGTCCTTTAGATCCCCATCGTACCATCTCCCAAGAATTTCACTGGCTTCTCAGACACTGTTGGTATTGGCTCACCATTAATGTAGAACATTTTATCTTCTACTTTACCTTTAATTATAGAGATGCTCCTTGATTTAGTGGGCTTGAATTGCATTCGTGCCCATTCAATGTTATTGGTTAATTTGCCCAATAACCGATTTATGCTTGAATTGGTGGTAGTCGCATTCCAGAAGCCAAGCGCTCTCCTCCCACTACCCATTTTGATGCCCTAATAATTATTTCCATTGCCTTGGTAAAAACCAGTGGAGAAATGGTGCATCTTGCCATTATTCCAACTTCTAAGTATTTCCATGTAGTGCTGAATTCTGAAGTTGAAAAACTAAATTGCAAATCTCCAAAGTAGGCTTTCACTAAATTTATTATTGTCAACGGTACACAGAAAAATTCAAATGCTGGAGCTCCTTCCTCTCCTTTATAGCTGATTGAATTTGTTGCCAGATCACATTGTTGTGTTCTAAGCATCCTGGGAAACCTGGAATGCCCGCTTTTTGTACTGAAGTGCCAATGAAGCAGTTCTTTAATAGGTAAGTTGACAATCTCTGAGCAATAATGCTGAAGAAAATCTTGCCTTCTACGTTTAATAGGGAAATAGGGCGAAATTGACTGATACTTGTAGAATCTTTTTCTTTAGGTATAAAGACTCCACCTGCTCGGCGCCATGTTCTTGGTACAACCTGTTTTTCCCATGCCACTTTCATCAATTTCCACAGGATTCGCAGAACTCCTGAAGCACTCTTGTACACTCTGTACGGAACTCCATTAGGCCCTGGTGATGATGACGCCCTTGCTTTTTTCACAGCTTGCTCTACCTCTTTCCACTTAAGTGCACAGTCCTCCATTTGGTATTCTGGTGGATTGATAGGTGGGATGTCTGAAGGAATTGATGTAGCCTATGCCTTTTTGTTTCCTCAAAATATCTCTACAGCTCAAACTTAGATGCTTTTAGTGTGCCATCTTTGTCACTGGTGAATAACTTTGAATGGGTCTTTATAAAAGTTAGTTCTCGCACGCTCCTTCTTTTTGTAGCGTTTCCGTGGGGGCTCAGCTCTAAGAAATGTTGCAAGCTTATCTTTTTTGACCCTTTGTAACAGATTGAGTCCCTCCTTCTGACTTTGTTCTGCTTTTTTCCATTGCTTTTTCAGCTGTCTCCTTTCTCTAACTAAGCGTTCAATCTCCTGCTGTCATCTAGACTTTCCAGGAATAGTTTGTACTTTTTCCTTCCTTTTTTCAACTCGAAACCTCTCGCTTCCATATGCGCAGATGATATCCCCAGATTTATCCAGCTTCTTTCAACTGTTCCACTTCATCTTTCCAACACAAAACAGAGATCCGTGTTTACTGTGTCCCATGCAGTTTTCTCACAAGCACAAGGCCATTTGACTCCAGGCTTGTGCCCGTTGAGGCTCTCTTATGCTAGTTTGTCTGACCGGGTTCACAAAGATCATTAGGTTCATCACTAGCTGTATCCATGCAAGTCCCCCTCAAGTCTATGAAAGGGGTGCTGATATCCTGCGAACTGTGGTTTACTTCCTGTCGCTGGATTTCATTCGACTGACTTGACTGACTTTGTAGAAGTACTGATCAATGCAAGGCCCTTGTCCCTTCTCCCTCAAACATTCCATTCTCCCTTGATGAATCTTCAAACCACTGATCACTGTCGCCTTGCTCCAGCCACAGACACAAACCATGTTCCATGTCTTTGCTAACTGTAGATCTTGAACTAGTCTTTTGTGATGTACTGTGCATGGACATTTTATTTGGCTGAGATTTCACATGCCTATAGGAAGCAAATTAATACGGTGACTTACATTTTCATGGCATTGACATTTTCTTGTGTATCATTACGCCTATAACATCTGTGATGTTTAGTCACATATTTTAGAGGCATCAAATGAGCAAAAATATTGATCCTTTTGCATATAATATTGCAAATAGGTCTCAGTCCTTAATAGAAATATAGATATATGATCTAAGCTAAAGAATACTCTAATCCCCTGCAGGAAGCACTGGATCCTTTATATAAAGTGTTGAGATGTAAACTGGATTCCTGTAAAAGGTTATGTCAACACACCACAGTCTAAGTTTTTGTTTCTTGCCATGTCCAGCATACAGTCACAGAACAACATTAGAACATTACAATAATTCTAGACTGGAATGGCAATTTACTGTGTATTACTGCTGTCATGCCATCTATTAACTTGTGAGTGTGTTTCCTATATGATACAGCAGCTTGTTTTGATTAGAATGCATTGGTTTAGCGTTGTACATTTCCTAGCAAATTCAGGGTGGTTTAGCCTATAGTGTTGTAAGTTTGCTTAAAAAAAGATGTTTGAATGTTGTGTCTGCTTAGGGAATTATAACAGCTTCAAGCCTTGGGAACCTGGAGGCTTTGTTTGAGTTTTTCTCAATTTGTGTCGCTGCCAACTTTATTTAACTTTTCAGCCTTATAAATGTTGCTGCTGTCACATGGTGATGTAAAACAGATTAGAACCACTTATTTCATCAACTACAGGGAATGGTTTGTAAAGTATATCATCATATGTTAATACCAGTTGCAATATAGATATTCTTTGTTGTGGTATAAACAAAAATACCTAAACCATAAAAATGACTTGTAATGGGATATTATTTAAACCCCACTTTACAAAAGCGTACCATTCACAGCACATGCTAATTGCCACTCTTGATTTATAGCAGCGCACAGTACTTGCATGTGGAACATACATCATTTTCCACTGGATTGGATGCCCTATATTTATTATTTACACATTTTCATCATTGAGGCTGTCTGCTCATAGGAAGATAATTAGCAGTTGCAGTTCTAGTATGTGTGTTTACTATTATGGATAATTGGCATGCTGTCCTGCCCACTGCATTTGTGATATGCACAGGGATGAATAGAATTATATGCATCATTCTTTAAATGTGTACTGTCTTAAAGTGTAAACAAGTGTTTTTACTGCATATACTGAAGTCTGTGTTAAAATTTATGCGCTAAGTTCATGACAAGATTTCCGATTGTTAGAACTACCATTACCTTTTATATCCTTGTTTCTAAAAGAGTGATTATGAACAGACTATATACTACAGCTTGAACAACCTTAGTGGGTAACACTTTATAGTAAGGTGCTGCTTATTAATGTTTTATAAATATATAATATATGCTTAATAACTATATTATAGAGTGTTAATAAAATATTATAGATGGTTTATAATCATACAATAGTCATAGACGGAATTACATCATAACATACTAAGAAAATTGAATAGGTGGCTAAAAACTGCCCCCTTTATACAACTGTAATTCAGTCTATGGCTATTGCATGGTTATAAACCATATATAATGCTTTATTAACACTTTATAACATAGTTATTAAGCATATATTGTAGATTAATAAAACATGTATAAACCATTAATAAGCAGCACCTTAATATAAAGTGTTACCCATTAGTGTATGTAGAGTGGTCAGAATTAGAGCTCTGTGGTTCAGTCCATTCCAAACAGGACCTTGTTTTATTCAGGTCTGTAATTACTTTATGTACAGTCCAAAGAAGACACTAAATAATTGGCCCTGGGCTTCTTAATTCAATAATAACACAGCTGGAAGGTTCAGGAATTGGATGGATTTAAAGGGATTCAAGTGATTACAACTGATTTAACTTTTATTACATGTCTATGGTGACTCTATTAGAAACAAGGACCCTAACTAACAAACAACGTTTAGCTAAACCGACACACAGAATCAAATGTTTGCAAAATGTTGTAATTATCAGGACTTTATCTGTTTGTTTCATAGACCCTGGTTAGCACTCATCTTGGACTTGTGTGAAACCACTGTTGAAAGTGAGAGTATTTATAAAAACAAAACATGAGCTCATCCCTTTAAAATAAGAGGAGAAACACTCCTAGGTTTGCCCTAACCTCTGTTGGCTTGAAAACACTGGACTCAGTAACTACATGAAGATGCTGTATTTTCTATGACCCGTTTGTTGTGTTAGCACTTACATTTTCAAAAGAGTACAGTCTATTGCAAATGCCAAAAACGTTAAAGGCAATAGATTTGATTGAGGCATTTGGGCTGGTAGCCAGTGAAGAACAAGCTCTCTAGATCACAACAGCTTTTGAAGTTCTGTTTAAAAAAAAGAAAAAAGTTGAACCAAGATGTTGGTCCAAAAAAAACATATGAAACTATTTTAAGGGAATCTTTCTCTGCCTTGATTCAAGTGCAGCACAGTGCAGAGGTAATGGGATGAGTAACTTAAAGCACTGAGGGATAGATGTACTAAGATGGGCCAGTTGCAGTGCAAACATACCACAATTTGCATTTTATAAATGTTTCATTATACCACTAATTTGTATTGTCAGTTTTTTATTTAAGTTAGTCAGTGGTGCAGTGCTAAATTGTGCACAATCACAAACCACCTGCACATTAATAGAATAGGTGTGTTTCCTATTCCTATACAGATGTTCAGAATGAGCTGGAGGGGTTAGTGGCAGTCTATTGTTCCTGTTGGGGAAACCAGAAATGTCATAGAAATTTGTTTTCAAGGCTTGTAAGTACACCCTGCTTTTATGGAAAAATAGGTATTTGGGAGTTTGCCTCAAAAACGCATTGAGCACATCTGACAACGCATGAGAAAAAGCAGACTGGGAAATGCCAGCAACAGCTGCCACAGTCCCCTGAATGGACCCAGAGGCAAGATAATGCAGGATGGACAATAGTTTGACCACGGCAGGGATAGCATGGCTTCTCTGGGTGACAGGCTCCAGGTCATCTTTTAAATCAGACAGCAGCTCAAGAATTATGTGGCTGCTGAGCCTGTACCCTGTGCTTAATTTGGTCTTCATTAAAATCGAAGAGGGTAATGCAGGTACGAAATACCCTTTTTCTTCTAATCCTACAAATCACTCGTTCTTGTTCAAGACAATGGGGGGTTTCCATGTGTGGTTATTTACACGTGAAGTGGCGATGCGCGTGCACGTTTGGGAGAATAGCAAGAGGTTCAGGTTTGTGGCCGAAAATAAACCTGAAATGTATAGGGCCATTTTTCATTTGGCTCAAGCACAATGTCTCAAGTAAAATTAGAAGACGCATGGAAACGCCCCCATTGTGGCTTGCTGCAATCACAGCAGCCATGGTTAGGGGATAGTGTTTTTCATACTGCCTTTTAAAAGTTTGCTAATTGCTATTTAAAATGTGCTTTCAAAAGTTCTTAACAAATGGAAAATGTAAGTGTTGCAATTGTTGGCATCTTTAGAACATCTCATTATAATATTCGAGAACCCTCATTTGCACTCTCTCCACCCCATTTTTGCGAATTTATGCAGGAACAGCCATAATTACATATTTATCTGAGGCTGAACCACAAAAAAGCTGCTGCTGCAAAGCATTCCCTAAAAAGTCGCTAACAGAGTTGCGCATGTTTAGTACATTTCACCCTAAACGCCCAACTCGTTTGCGACTATTGCGACAGCCGCAACACTTTAGTAAATCTACCCTGAGTCTCTTTTGGTTACATCTTCTACACTGCAGAATATGTGGGACTGGGCAACTGACTCTAATCCCTGTAGCAGTATGTGAGTCAGACACTGACTAGGGTTGAAACCCACATCCTTTTAGTCTAAAAAATTCACCACAAAGCCATATGAAATTCTATTGTATACTATAATGTATCCTGTAGTATTTTTTCATATTGGAAGCCAAAACCTCAATACACACACAATGCTAAATTAATTTAATGTTAATCTTAAAGTACATAGAGCTAACAAAATACATCATATCTAATAGGAATTACTATCATTTTGTAGGACTCACATTTTTCAGATGCATACATTAATGAAAACATGTATTCTGTTTTTAATGATATTTTCCTGCTTTCTACTTCAAGAGCACATGTAAGAACACCGGACACGTTAGAGATTGGAAAAGCTAGCTTTAAAAAACATTACTACTAAAAAAATAAAATAAACATTCATTTTACAGGAAAAAGTGAGTAATGATAACACATGTAATGTAATATATACTGGAATCATTTAATTGGCTCGATGTAGGCCTACTTAGTAGTCAAAGTTGTAAAGTGATTACTTGCTTTATTCTTTATGAAATAATACTTTTCAAAATACTATTTTATATATTTTACCGTCTTACACAAAAGGTTACTTGATACCAGTGTTGAAAAATATTAGTGCAATAGGTATTTCCTTTCCTGTTAAATGTTATCAGTAAAGCAGATTTTGGAAACAATGGCAGCTCTATTTTTTATTTCTGTTTTCTTCCAGGGCTATAGCATGTAATGCATAATCTCTTTAGTGAAATCTTTCAAACTAGACAGTAGGCATCTGTAACAGGGCGAGCAGCCCTGTACATTGTTTATTTATTTTTAGATCGGGGTCTCCCCCTCCGCCCCTGTGCAGAGTGTTTTGTATTATTTATTTAGTTTTATTGTATTATATTTATGACGGCGTAGCGCCGTGTTTTGTTTATTTTTAAAACGTGTCCTGGCAGAGGCGAGATCGGTGCTCGTCCTCTGCCAGGAGTAATAATTAATAAACCCGTGCAGATTGTGGCCGAGGGGTAATAGGATGATTTACTAATTGGTTAAACCCCTCGGCCATGATATAAAAAGCCTGCAGCTCTCGGTGTGGGTGTTTTAGGTGGGTGTTCGACAGGAGGAACGGGAGAGCGAGAGGAGAGAAATTGAAATTTAACAGTAAACAGGAACAGTGACGGCGATCTGCCCAGCCTGACCTGTGTTTTTGTGTTAGTGATTTCTTTTTGTTTAATTATTTATTTTGCTCTGTGAGCGAGTGTTTTCTGTTTGAATATTTTATTTATTTTGGATTCTTTAAATAAAACGGCGCCCGCGCCACTGCACAATACCTTTTTGATTTTGTTGTCCCTTCTTCTGCCGTGACGTCAGACCACACAGCCATTCCTGCCACAGCATCTTTAACTTTTTCTGATTTATGCCATAATAAATCATTCACCTTTTAGTGGAACGTAGGCTATTGGTTTTGAGCTAACACGGGATCATCATTGATACATCATTACATTTGTTTTAGAGGCTTTGCCACTTAAAATGATTATTTTTTGTTTCTGGTGAGCTTCATTAAACACGTGCCTAACTGAGTGGATGGAGGATGTGAAGCAGGATATATTAGCTTGCTTACAGTGAGTTCTGTCATGATTTAGTCCTGTAGATCTTTCTGGCTCACTGTAATTTTAACATGAGCCTACTAGAATAAAGGAAATGAAAGACTTAATAATTTAATGACAAATTTCCAACTCTTAGAGCCCGTAATGATAAAAACAAGATTCCATCTCTACAAACTTTGGTATTCACTCAAATAGAGAAAAAACGTTATAAAGCTTTAGCTCCAAAATGTAACAATATCAGGACCTACTATTTTAGAAACTTTCCCATAACAAAGTGTATACATTAATTAGAGATAATACCACACAGTCTTCTATAAATTTAGAAATTGGTCAAAACATATAAATGAGAGTCTGGCTGAAGATGGCTTGGACCAAATGACAATGTTTCCCTGATTGAGGCTTCTCCACCTAACTATTCTTTTTTTCCGGAAAGCTTGCTCTACTATGCGGAGAGGTGGACTTGCTACTGTTTTCCGTAGTGAACTTAGAATCAAACAGGAAATTGTTGAAGGTTATTCATCTTTTGAAGTTTTAACCTTGACATTACCCAAGTCAAACCCGCTATTTCTGACTGAATTTGGGGGTCTGCTATCTATATTGACAGTCAAATATAATAGGATTCTTTTATTGTGTGATTTTAACCTTCATGTTGACACTGATTCTGATTGTAACTCCTTGGAATTTTTGAGGCTACTGGATTCCTTAGATTATATCCTGCATGTCAAAGGTCCTACGCATAATCGTGGTCATACTTTAGATCTGGTAATTTCTTGTGGTTTAGCTGTTAAGACCGTCAAAACCCTAGATCCCTGATCATCTTGCCATTCTTTTTTAGGTGAATCTGCCAGTATCTACAAAGACTGTGGACCGTACATTGAAATCCCAGGTAATTAATTCTTCAACTGCTGTTAAGCTTTCTAATGTCTTAAGCTCATTACCACTCTGAGTCCTCATCAGTAGATGAGCTGGTTAATACCTACAACACCACCTTGACTGGTGTCTTAGTTACTGTAGCGCCAATCAAAACTTGGAGAGTGTCTTTTAAAAAAAGCTCACCATGGTTTAATGATACAACTCGTGAGATGAAATATGAGGGTCGTAAAATAGAACAGAGATGGCAGGAATCTAAACTGCACGTTCATTACATCGCATGGAAGGGCCACCTGGTTAAATATAGGAATGTGTTGGCTAGATCATCATACTATTCTAATTTAATTGAAACAAATAAAAATAATCATAGATTTCTTTTTGCTACCCTAGACAAATTAGTTAATCCTTCCCCTAATAGTCCTACCCTTGACATTGGCTCCTCTCACATCTGCAATGACTTATTACATTTCCTTAAAAATAAAATACTAGACATCGGAAATGAGATTCCACAGACTCCCTCTATTAAGGAGGACTCCAGCACAATTTTACCAACTACACCTATTAAGGCTACTATGGGGGCTTTTTCTTTGATTACCTTACATGAACTGACAGAGCTAGTTCGACATGTGAAAGCTACTATATGCTCTCTTGATCCTATTCCTACAAAACTATTAAAAGATGTTCTTGGTGTTTTTAATACCCACATTTTCAAAATTATAAATAATTCACTTTCCTTTGGTATAGTTCCCTCAGCACTTAAGGTAGCTGTGATAAAGCCTATGCTTAAGAAACACAATTTGGACCCTAAAGTCCTCAATAACTATAGGCCAATCTCCAACCTACCATTCTTAGATAAGGTTCCAGAGAGAGTTTTTGCAATTCAATTACAGAAATGTCTAACTCTTAATGGTATATTTGAGAAGTTTGTGTGGTTTTCGTGCTGCACATAGCACTGAGGCGGCCCTTGTCAGAGTTATGAACGATCTGCTGATAAGCGCTGACCCTGGCTTTCCATCAGTATATTTTTGATATACGTGCTGCCTTTGATACTGTAGACCAGGGGTACTCAATTATTTTAGTGAAGGTCCAGAATTCTTGGTTACAGCAAGGCCAAGGTCCGGAGCACATTGTAACTCTCACTCCCATCCCCATACCAACAAACAAACACAGAGCTACACAAATATAGTTTTACACATGTTGTTGGTTTGAGAGTTCTTCACTAGGTTTAAAGGAGTTTTGGGGGGAATCAAAACTCTCATTTTTACTAGTCTACCTTCTTTACTGACCTGTTACTGCATGAGTTCTTTGGTCATTCTTTGGTCATCTTCTGCACCCCAGTGCCTTTGCTTCATCTAGAATTGATTATTGTAATGCACTTTTTTCTGGTGTCTCAAAGCATGTGGTATCCCTCTTGCAGCTTGTTCAGAATACCGGCACTAGAATTCTGACTAAAACCATGAAAAGTGAACATATTACCCCTGTTTTGGCCTCTTTACACTGGCTCCCTGTGAAGTATAGAATTGATTTTAAGATTTTGCTGTTAACTTACAAGGCCCTGAATGGATTAGCACCTAGTTATTTGCAGGAGTTATTGACCATGTATCTTCTAAACCGCACTCTGAGATCACAGGATGCGGTGCTTCTGGTTATTCCTAGGGTCAACAAAAGCAACACGGGAGGAAGGGCTTTTTTCTTGTAGAGCTCCTAAATTATGGAATGCTCTGCCTTTGTTTGTCAGGGAAGCTGGGACTGTTGTAGTATTCAAGTCAAGACTAAAAATGCACTTTTATAAAAATGTTTTTCTTATCTTAGTGGGTTTTAATGTAACTTTAAAATTGCTGCTTTTGTATTATTATGTCTATACTGTTATTTAAATGGTCTGACCATGGCAGTTGTATGTGTGACATGCTATACAAATGTATTTTGGTTTGTTCTTTTTTTCTGCTATGTACTGTACAGTGCTTTGCGATACCTTTGTATAAAAATCGCTATATAAATGCAATATATATATATTGTGGCAGGGTGGCTGGGCGGTGATGTCAGACAGAAGCAGGAACTAAAACACTGACACCAGGCACTGCAGTTTCAAAAGAAAGACGCGGCTGGCCGCCGTTTTATTTACATACAAAAATAAAACAAAGGTTTAAACAAAAGGAAACTGTGCTCACAGAGCAAAATAAAAGGTGTAAACAAAACAAATCTCGAACACAAAATAATAAATACAGGTCAGGCTGGGCAGTCGCTGTCACTGTTCCTGTATATTTGTTTTAAGTTTCGTTTTTCTCTCTCCTCGCTCTCTACGCTCCTCTCATACACCCACCCTGAGTGCAGAAAGCTGCAGGCTTTTATGCAGGTGACCATCTCCTGATTAGCATCAAAATTAATCACGTAATTAATTCCGGAGATGGCCACTTTCTGCACGAGTTTATTAATTATTCCTGGCAGAGGATGAGCACCAATCTGACACCGCCTCTGACAGAACATGTTTTAAAATAAACAAAACCGCACGGCTACGCCGTCATCTATAAATAAACAAAACTATAACAAAACATACTGCGCTTCGCCAACAAATATAAAACACAATAACACTGCGGTACGCCGTCACAAATACAATAAATAAATCATAACAGACAAATACATAATAACACAGGGGCGGAGGGAGAAACCCTGTTCTAAAAATAAACAAAATACTGTTACACAGCAGGGCTCTCTACTGCCCTGCTACATATATATATATATATATATATATATATATATATATATATATATACAGTACTGTGCAAAAGTTTTAGGCAGGTGTGAAAAAATGCTGTAAAGTAATAATGCTTTCAAAAATAGACATGTTAATAGTTTATATTTATCAATTAACAAAATGCAAAGTGAGTGAACAGAAGAAAAATCTACATCAAATCAATATTTGGTGTGACCACCCTTTGCCTTCAAAACAGCATCAATTCTTCTAGGTACACTTGCACACAGTTTTTGAAGGAACTCGGCAGGTAGGTTGGCCCAAACATCTTGGAGAACTAACCACAGTTCTTCTGTGGATTTAGGCAGCCTCAGTTGCTTCTCTCTCTTCATGTAATCCCAGACAGACTCGATGATGTTGAGATCAGGGCTCTGTGGGGGCCATACCATCACTTCCAGGACTCCTTGTTCTTCTTTACGCTGAAGATAGTTCTTAATGACTTTCGCTGTATGTTTGGGGTCGTTGTCATGCTGCAGAATAAATTTGGGGCCAGTCAGATGCCTCCCTGATGGTATTGCAGGATGGATAAGTATCTGCCTGTACTTCTCAGCATTGAGGAGACCATTAATTCTGACCAAATCCCCAACTCCATCTGCAGAAATGCAGCCCCAAACTTGCAAGGAACCTCCACCATGCTTCACTGTTGCCTGCAGACACTCATTCGTGTACCGCTCTCCAGCCCTTCGGCGAACAAACTGCCTTCTGCTACAGCCAAATATTTCACATTTTGACTCATCAGTCCAGAGCACCTGCTGCCATTTTTCTGCACCCCAGTTCCTGTGTTTTCGTGCATAGTTGAGTCGCTTGGCCTTGTTTCCACGTCGGAGGTATGGTTTTTGGCCGCAAGTCATCCATGAAGGCCACTTCTGACCAGACTTCTCTGGACAGTAGATGGGTGTACCAGGGTCCCACTGTTTTCTGCCAATTCTGAGCTGATGGCACTGCTGGACATCTTCCGATTGCGAAGGGAAGTAAGCATGATGTGTCTGTGTCTCTGCTGCAGTAAGTTTCCTTGGCCGACCACTGCGTCTACGGTCCTCAACGTTGCCCGTTTCTTTGTGCTTCTTCAAAAGAGCTTGGACAGCACATCTGGAAACCTCTGTCTGCCTTGAAATTTCTGCCTGGGAGAGACCTTGCTGATGCAGTATAACTACCTTGTGTCTTGTTGGTGTGCTCAGTCTTGCCATGGTGTATGACTTTTGACAGTAAACTGTCTTCAGCAACCTCACCTTGTTAGCTGAGTTTGGCTGTTCCTCACCCAGTTTTATTCCTCCTACACAGCTGTTTCTCTTTCAGTTAATGATTGTGTTTCAACCTACATATTGAATTGATGATCATTAGCACCTGTTTGGTATAATTGTTTAATCATACACCTGACTATATGCCTACAAAATCCCTGACTTTGTGCAAGTGTACCTAGAAGAATTGATGCTGTTTTGAAGGCAAAGGGTGGTCACACCAAATATGGATTTGATTTAGATTTTTCTTCTGTTCACTCACTTTGCATTTAGTTAATTGATAAATATAATCTATTAACATGTCTATTTTTAAAAGCATTCTTACTTTACAGCATTTTTTCACACCTGCCTAAAACTTTTGCACAGTACTGTATATATATATATATATATATATATATATATATATATATATATATATATATATATATATATATATATATATATATATATACACTGTATATATGTTGTAACCGGTTGGTATTAGTTACGTATTATTCGTAGGATAGCCAGAAGGTGTAGAACAGGGTGAACAGATGGACGCCACACAGGAAATGCAAAACTACAGTGATTTTTATTGTGCTGCTGCTCTTCCTGCGTTATCCACAACACAAACACAGAGTGTCCCTGTAGTTTTGAGGGAGTGAATCATACAAACGTTTTTGAGTCTGACCCTCAGTCAAGTTCTCAACAAGTACTATAGTTGAGGATTGGTCTCAGGTCCAACGCTCACCGTCCACTTAAACCTCCTGGCGTGGAACTGCAAGGTGAGTATGTTCAGCTTTCTAATGGGCACTCCCAACCCTTATAAACCACAGTTACTTTAATCCTGCTTTGCGTAGTCTTCCTCAAGTCCCCTCTAGAGGCAGTGTACAGTCAGGCCACCCCTCCTCCAGTGAGTAAGTTGGTTCAGCTCTGCCTCTCCTGGTTTACAGAGGTCCTGCACTGCAGTGTGGACACAACTGCCCCTCCTGGTACTTGGTGGAAGTGTCCTTCATATGCTACAGGACTTAAAGTTAAAAAGTATACCGTCCAGGGATCAATCCTAGCAACTAATGAAACAGTACTTAAATAAAGCACACAGTGTTTTCCTTTCACTTTTCACCGTGTGCGCCAATATCTCTGCTTCTCTCAGCCTTTGTCCCCCGTAGCTCAGAGATTTAACACTCACTGACTTATATGCATTGTAAATCCACTCCGTTGAGTTAAAACTATTAAACACGCTGTTACTTCAAGTCCCACCGTCTGTATAGGAACAGACGCGCACTTTCTGCGTGCACAAGCAGTGTGGTATTTTCCACCAGCGTCCTCAATGTTGTTAGTGCACCGAAGGAAACTTAACAGTCAGTCCCACATCGAATGCAAGTTCCCTCTACCACATTAACACAGACCGTCTGTTTGGTAACACTAACAGCGAATTAACAATGCAAACCTGGTTTTACATACCCTTCCTTCAAGCAACTGTACTTCGTCCAACTTGAAAGACGTTTCAATTGCTGGTTGTTTTTATAAATCCGACTTGCCTCTTCAGGTTAATAAAAGAAGGCTTACAGCTTTCCTTCTTTGTAAACTGAACTGTGCTTCGTTGTTCAATTTAAATTTTCCACCGTACGCCGTCTCCAACTACTTCACTCCAATTTTAATACTGTAGACTTTCGCCATCTCTACAATTAACACGAAACTCTCCACCGTTCCTACGACCCCCCCTCTCATTAGCTTCGCCAGTCAATTTAAACCTGCGTTCATTACCCAGTATGCATTGACTGGTCACGCTAATGATTATGGGTTCTGTAGTTCACTCTATTGCTTACTTCTCTACAACGGGATTTTTTAAAGACAACCAGCAACACATTCATCTCAATACCACCATGTATTCAGCGCTTTCGTTTTGGTACAACCGTTCTTTTCACTTAATTTACTTTATTGTACCCTCAGTGTACCTCACTCCTTCTACAATGTATGTATGTATATATATATATATATATATATATATATATATATATATATATATATATATATATATATATATATATATACAGTATATACACTGTATATATATATACAGTATATACACTGTATATATATATATATATATATATATATATATATATATATATATATAGTAAGACGGCAGGGAGGGGGGTTAAAATCCTCCCTGCGTAGGACATGTGCGCACATTTTTTTTATTGTTAATCAGTTCCATTAATTGTTTCATTGCTTAATTATCCCCTTCACCTGGTGCTTATTATTAAATTAGAGCCAGGTGCAGGGTATAAAAGGGGAACAGTTAGTTTACTCAGGGCTGCTTGGAAGAAGGAAGCAGGAAGGTGTGTGCCCTGTTCCTGAAGCAGTCAAGTACGGTGTGTCGTAAGTCCTCAAAGTTAGTGTGTGAAACCTTTGCGAAACTGTGTTTGTTTTTCAGCCGGTAAACAGCCTAGCTGTCCGGTGCTAGTTTAGAGTTCCTATTTCTGTTTTAGTTAGTGCTCATTGAGGAGCTAGGTGTTTATTTTGTGTTTTGTGTTTTTGTTTGTTTATTAAAAGTGCGCATAAACGCTGAACCACCTATTTTCTGTGTCTGGGTCAATTTTTAAAAGGGGCAACGAACCCGTGTGGCAGCGGTCAGTTTACTATATATATATATATATATATATATATATATATATATATATATATATATATCAGACTTGTCAGACTCGAGTCTCATTTGTCGTGACTCGGACTGGAGTCATGGCCACAGAAGACTCGGACTCGACCTTGTGTGACTCGGACTCGAACATTTGGGCTCTGTGACTCGAGATATTAAAAACAAGTCCGTTTTTATTTTCTATTACATAAGTAATATTACAGTTACTAGAAAACTGTGCACAATAAAAAAAAAACATCCGACAAAACATTATCCAATCACTGGAGCCAATCATAGTAAGAATAGGAAATTGGAAGCGAGTTCGGTTGTAGCGTAGACACCCCCCCACACAAATCCTACTGCAACCATCACAGACCAAGTTTTTTTCTCTTTTGCATTAAGTTTTAAAAGAAATAAATAATGTCAGCATGGTAAAAAAGTAAGTACAGTGCCTTGCATAAGTATTCACCCCCCTTGGACTTTTCCACATTTTGTAGTGTTACAACCTGGAATTAAAATGGATTTAATTGGGATTTTTACCATTTGATTTACACAACATACTTAACACTTTGAAGGTGCAAAATATTTTTTATTGTGACACAAAAGTTAATTAAACAAAAAAAGACATTTGTTGGTTGCATAAGTATTCACCTCCCTGAGTCAATACTTGGTAAAAGCACCTTTGGCAGCAATTACAGCTGTGAGTCTTTTTGGGCAAGTCTCTACCAGCTTTGCACATCTGGATCCTGCAATTTTTGCCCATTCTTCTTGGCAA
This sequence comes from Acipenser ruthenus, assembly GCF_902713425.1. NCBI lineage: Eukaryota > Metazoa > Chordata > Actinopteri > Acipenseriformes > Acipenseridae > Acipenser > Acipenser ruthenus. The sequence goes on from NC_081192.1 coordinate 49,856,879, forward strand.
AATTGCTCAAGCTCTGTCAAGTTGGATGGGGACCATTGGTGAACAGCAATTTTCAAGTCTTGCCACAGATTCTCAATCGGATTGAGGTCTGGGCTTTGACTGGGCCATTCTAAGACATCCAGGTTCTTGTTTTTAAACCACTCCAGTGTAGCTTTGGCTGTGTGTTTAGGGTCATTGTCCTGCTGGAAGGTGAACCTCCGCCCCAGTCCCAGGTCTCTTGCAGACTGAAACAGGTTTTCCTCTAGAATTATTTCCCTGTATTTGGCTCCATCCATCTTGTCCTCAATCATGACCAGTTTCCCAGTCCCTGCCGATGAAAAGCATCCCCATAACATGATGCTGCCCCCACCATGCTTCACCGTGGGGATGGTTTTCTCAGGGTGATGAGCAGTGTTGGCTTTGCGCCACACATAGCGTTTTGCGCTATGGCCAAAAAGTTCAATTTTGGTCTCATCAGACCAGAGAACCTTTTTCCACATGTTTGCTGTGTCTCCCACATGCCTTTTGGCAAAACCCAAACGGGATTTGATATGGGTTTTTTTCAGCAATGGCTTTCTTCTCGCCACTCTTCCATAAAGCCCAGCTTTGTGGAGCGTTCGGGTTATAGTTGTCCCATGGACGGTTTCTCCCATCTCAGCTGTGGATCTCTCCAGCCCCTTCAGAGTTACCATTGGCCTCTTGGTTGCTTCTCTGACTAATGCCCTCCTTACCTGGTCACTGAGTTTTGGTGGACGGCCTTCTCTAGGCAGAGTCGCGGTTGTGCCATATTCTTTCCATTTTTTAATAATGGATTTAATGGTGCTCCGGGGGATGTTCAAAGTTTGGGATATTTTTTTATAACCCAACCCTGATTGGTGCTTCTCCAGAACTTTATCCCGGACTTGTTTTGATAGCTCCTTGGTCTTCATGATGCTGTTTGTTTAGATATGCTCTCTAACAAACTCTGGGGCCTTCCAGAAACAGGTGTATTTAATCTGAGATCATGTGACACTTTAATTGCACACAGGTGGACTCCATTCAACTAACTATGTGACTTCTGAAGGCAATTGGTTGCACCAGAGCTTATTTAGGGGTGTCACAGCAAAGGGGGTGAATACTTATGCAATCAAGACTTTTCAGTTTTTTATTTGTAAATAATTTTGAAAAATATGTAGATTTTTTTCCCCACTTTGACATTATGGACTATTTTGTGTAGATCAGTGACAAAAAATCCTAATTAAGTCAATTTTAATTCCAGGTTGTAACACTACAAAATGTGGAAAAGTCCAAGGGGGGTGAATACTTATGCAAGGCACTGTAAATATTTGGCTTTTAAAGAGCCTTTCTCTTTACTACTTTAAACCGTGTTTTTTAAGTTTTTTAAGCACTGTGGAAATACATTTCTAAAACTGCATTCTTGAAAAATACATAATTTAATTTTGCTGAGCTCCCTATAATTTATTTGTTTGCACTGAAAACAATAGAGCATTGGTCACCTTAATAATTTTGAGTTTACTGAAAACAAAAATGAATGAAAATAATAATCATATAAGTTATAATCATACTTTCAGAGCTTCTTAATTCATATCATTAATTTGCTGTGTGATTAAATATTCTGTGTTTTGCTTCTAATCTCCACTCGTTCCCAGCTCACGCCATCACTGTTTGCAAGCAATAGCAATGAATTCAACTGGCAAATTCAGTGTAAAACTAGGCACTAAAGTCTCAAATCAAAAATTGTCTACTGTCAAACAGGTTGATAGCAAATGAAAGAACGACAGAATAACTTCATACCACTTCATTTACAAAAATTAAAATAATTTATTATGGATGCAGGAAAAACACATTAATAATTCGCTGAGCAGCGTCAACTTAGAAATCTGTCTGTGGAAGGGTGGTGGGCAATTCACTGACACACACGGGAGACAGAAGTTTTATTTGAAAATACTGCACTGGTGCCCAGTTTTATTATTTTTGATGTTTTTGTTTTAGCCCACAGAGGGCAACGATACACAGCACCACAGGAATACCAATCCTGGTAAACAGTTAAAAGCTGGCGCACTCACAGGTGCTCAAAATAATAATGAAAACAAAAGGCGAAATGAAAAGGGAAAATAAAACACAGTAATAAAAAAACTAAATAAAGGTGCTGCTTACGCAGTGCCCCCACTGCCGCTAAGCCGGTCAGCTCGGGATCTCCGTCCTACGCTGTTATGCACTATACACTGGGGTGGTTCCCCTATCACAACATACGTCCCCTCGGGTACGTAACAATATAATTTAATAAATTGTTTATTTATTGCTGGCTGTCTTCCTCAGCCGTGTTTGCCTGTTTTGGTCGCTCACTCCAACCACTGGCCTTCTCAGACAGCTTCTCTGTGTGTTTCCAATCACCCGAATGCATGACCCAGCGCAATACTTAGGGACCGAGCAATCCCCCAAGGCCCGCCTCTCAGCCACTCAGAGAGAGGGAAAGTCAACACACCCTCTTCCCCAGCTCTCTGTGTCATCGCCATGACTGACAGGTGGATCTACGAGGCTGCTGCCCCCTTCCTGCAGTACCACGCATGCACCAGATAGTCAGCACAGATCTCCCCGTTACACTGTCTGTGTGGACTTTTTATTCCATTATGAACCTACACAAAGGGGAAATACATAAATATAATATGTTTCTGTGTAAAAGAGAAAAGATTAAAAATACATGATCTGAAATCAAATGAACTGAAGCACAATCTCGTAAATGCATCATTGTATTGCAGACTTAATAAAAGTGCAAATGCAATGAAAGAGAAACGTTTCAGTTTTGCAAAACAAATAATAAAAATAATACTAAATGTACTATTAAAGAACACAGTATACAGTTCCAGCAATGTAAAATTGGCAGATTTTACCCAAATTGAAGTCAAAGTAGATGCTATAGTTAGAGGTGAAAGTAACTTTTAATTTTTTACCTGTGTAGTGTTATTTTCAGGTACAAGTTAGAAAGTGGTACTCAGTTCACTGCGCTTGCTTACACATGCCTAAACAATTTCTGCTAATAAAGCAGGGACGCTTCCACTCAAATCTGGTATGTTTTGCTGTTTTCTGTCTTTTTAAATTTAATTCATCATATTTTCCAGTCTTTTACATCATTTTTAATGTAAGTTGCCATATTTCTCCACCATTATGAAAATAGTATACAAATATTTATTATATGCAATACATTGGGTCTTGTACATTTTTTTTTTATTTGTGCAACTTTGTGGTGGACTTCTCATTAATTGTTTTTTTTTCTTTTTACAGAAATTGATTGTCTGTTTCCAGTTTAATTTACAAAAAATAATGTAGAATTAATGGTAAATGTACCTCTTTTTGACAATAGGAAAACACCCATTGGATTGCAATTGATTGCACCTGGACCAAAATCTGACAGTGTACCACTTGCAATCTGACATCGTACCACTTTCTGACATTACACGGTCAAGCTTTGGTATGCGTACCATATTCTGACAATGTACCATTTTCTAACACTACACTGACTCTATAGTCCCGATCACGGCTTCTATCAAAGTGAAAACAACATCCACAAACTTGAACTTGAAGCTTATCTATAAACTTCAGATACATTCAAACAGTATATATTCCAATTCCAAAAGAAAAGAAGATAGTGACAGGCAAGTTGAAAAAGGCATGCAAATAGAATAAATCTAGCTAGAAAAAATAAATCAAAATCTTTTTTTTGTGTGTGTGTGTGTTTTTATTTTTTTTTATTTGTGCATTTTTCCTGAGGGATATCAGACTACAACTAGTTTAATGAAATTTGAGTTTGTTTCAAGGACTCGGACTTGAGACTCGAAGTCAAGGACTCGTGACTTGGACTTGAATGATAGTGACTCGGACTTGATCCCGGATGACTCGGACTCAGAATACATTAAAGCAGATGAGCATCCTTCAACTTACCCACAGAAAATGACGCAGACAATGGAAAGCTGTCTTGATTTACATCTTTTAATCTTTTTACCTACAGTGGTTGGTAAATAAAGAGTAATAATTTATTTTCTTTTATCAGATTACCTAAGACTGTTAAACAAAGAGAACGCATTACACTGCAAATATAACATCAAAAGAGAGACAATTGTTATCTTTTTTTTGTAATTATAGTACCGATCCTACAGAAAGTTCATAGGATCTTGTACTTTTTGTATTGCCTTTAATAAAGTATGCATTTATCAATCCCTTACACATATGTCTTAAATGCAGTACTGTTTTATTAAAATAACTGAAAAACAGATGTATGTTACACTGACTTTCCACAAGATACAACCATGACTACTACTGTAAGACAACAGCTCCCTGCAAGTATCACTGGTACACTGCAGGGAACAGAAACAAAAAAGGAAGGTCTGTGCCAGTGTAACTATTCCTACATCTGTGTTTGATCTGAAATGAACAAGACAATGTTTCAAACATGTCACATCCATTTAAATTTAAAAGCAGCACATTTCCAAATATGTGTTATTAAAGCTTCGTGCGCCGATGTTATTTAAACCACAAAGTACCTGCCATCCTTTTGTGATAAAGACATGTGAAAACTTAAGGTAGAGGAATTGTTGCAGCTATTGAACTAATGGGTTACACTTGTCAAAAATGACTCCACAGTAAAAGACTGGCACAATAAAATCCTGTGTAAACCAAAAAAAAAAAGAGAGACTTGTATCTGCTGTAAACGAAAGAACCCCTGCTGTGGCCCATACATTATCATAAACATGAATACAAAAAATATAAAGTTTGTGTAAATAGTATATGTTTGTAATAACCATTGTTCTTTGTGCCCATTATTGATACACACAGAGCAATTGTTATTATTATTATTATTTTTTTAATTTGGAATCGCCAATTGTTTTGTTTGTTTTTTTAGCCCATTTTCTCCCCAATTTGAAATGCCCAATTTTAAGCCTGGCTCACCTCTGCAACCCCCACACTGACTTGGGAGAGAGGAAGACGAACACACGCATCTTCCGAAACGTGTCGTCAGCCGTCTGCTTCTTTTCACTCTGCAGGCCCGCCATGCAGCTACCTCAGAGCTACAGCGTCAGAGGACCACACAGCTCTGGACTGCTTGCAGGCAGGCCAGCAGGATTGGCCAGTCTACAGGGGTCGCTGGTGCGCAGTGAGCCTCCTCATCCCAGGCGGTGCTCAGCCAATTATGCGCTGCCCTCTGGAAACTCCCGTCCATGGCCGGCAGTGGAATAGCCTGGACCCGAACCGGCGTATAATTATTTTTAATGTTTAACATATGGTTGCGGTTATGAAATGTGCTGCTCTGAAGTGATGCCAGTTTTCCTAATAAGCCTTGTATTTTGATCCTACCTGTGTTTAAGTCACCCACCCACTGCCTCTTTTAACTAGGAGAAAATGCACTAAAAAGCAAATTCAGAGCTTTTTAATGTAAACATGGTTTGGTTTATGACCACCCCTACTCCTACACACACAATACAACACAGACAGACAGACATTATCTGCATGTTGACACAGGATTGAAGCTAACACTGTGTACCCTCTCAGATGCTTGTTCAGTGCATTAGCAGGATGACTTAACTGCAGGGGTATTGGTGGAGTCTGGGTCTTGGGGCCATTATTGTCCTGCCAATTCTTAAACCTTCTAAAGGCTTCACTGAGACACATATTCCGAATCGGGTTTTCAAACTTTAAATCACAGATAGACTTCTGTTTTCCTTTTTTTCCCCTGTGGTTCCCACTGTACTGTTAATAGAATATAAATGGTTGGTGCTATAAATGGAATATAAATCTGAAGTAATTTAAGAGTACACTTGTGGGTACTTGTAATAACATTCACTGGCAAATTACATAAGTACGAGCATATTATGCATGTTCTGAATCTTAACAATATTCAAGAAAGCTGTTCGCTAGGTATGTTTAAGGGCAAGTGGCTTGGTATTACCATAGCTTTTTTACTTTGAATACTTTTTTATGCCAACCCCACTGAAAGTGAGCTTAATACTTGTTTGCTTTTATAGTAATAAAAACCTTGGATAAAAACTTCCTATTGACCAAAATGTAACAGCCAGTTTCCAGGACTAAGCTGTCACACTTACATTGGTGTGGCATAAATAGACCCCATGCCAGAAAAAAAAAAAAACATGATAATTTAACACCATGTCTACCTATTTTGGAGCATAAACTGCTAAAACACCCCACGTCAGATTGAGTTCACTCACCTCAGCTGCTGGTTGTCAATGCCTGCTCAATACCTAGATATGTGCAGGGCTGTAACTTGTGTGGGATATCTCTTACTCCAGTTTTGCATGGAATAAGTTCCCTATTCATCACAGTGAAAGACAGCCCCAGGGCAGAGTGGTAGAGATCCAGAACCGTGCTGCTGCTGCTTGCTTATCACAAGCAGAGGCCCCCTGCTGGGATTCTATCACAGCACAGTGGGCTGACGCACTGAGGCATAGCTGCTTAAGCCCACTGACCTGCCATGCCAGCTCCACAAGCAGGTTTCATTAAGTTTTGTTGGTCAGCTATTTTATCATCCAAATGCAGGTCTGACCAATTCTTTTTACACAAGTAAAATAAATTGATGGTGATAACCTTGTGTATTGCAGTGTTTTAAAAAAAAGAGTCCCTTTAGGGGTAAGGTGACCATATGGCTCCATGTTCAGCGGGACAGTTTGGGACAGTTCAAGCTTTTCGACTCACAACCCAATGCATTCTGGTACATTTTACCTGTCTCAGGTACCATTCACTTATCTCTTTTCTTTAAGAGAAGCAGGACTACACTTACCAGAATGCATTGGGTTGTGAGTTGAAAAGCCTGAACTATCCCAAACTGTCCTGCTGAACACGGAGCCATATGGTCACCTTATTGATAAGCAGTCCTTATCAATAATGACTGTATAAATAAAGATGATATATTTTGAATTTAAGTTTGGCAGAGATGGGGTTAAAATCTCATCCCTGCCAAAATCATGTGCAGAATGAGGCTGGGGTTTAATTGATTAATTGAGGATCAATGAAGCCACATGCTTTAAAAATAAGAGCCAGCGCCTTTGTTCTGTGGAGATTAGTTTATGGAGAAGACTGGGAGCACCCGGCTGTGCTTCCTGTCTATGCACCATGATAGCACAGCTTGGAAGCTGTTTTTGATTTGTTTGCTTATTTTGGCATTTAATAAAAGTGCGCAAAAAGTGCTGAACTGCAATTTTCCACTTCTGTGTTTTGCTATTTCTGCCACTGACCACGACGCTACCTTACCACAGAGACCTACAGCAATACGGTAGTCTCCGGCTAAGAGAACACCCCTTGGGAAGCAAGTGAGTTGTTCTCTTAGCCGACGTGTTCTCTAAGACGGAGTTGACCACCAGACACAATATGAATTAATCAATAAATAAATATGTATTACTTTTCATGACGCACGTGCATAATAAGTTATTAACTATGCGCGTTACAAATATGTAATTATTGAATCAATTATCCAGTATTTATATCGATGTATATGATGAGGAATGGAATCGATCAAAAAATAGATTTTTGATTTAATCGCAGCAGTCCTATTGTATACTGCCTCTGAATTTCATATAAGATTTACAATTACCAATGTGCAAAAGAAAGGGATCAAATAAGCCAAACTGAAAGTAATCAATTTCTAATAGAAATGTCATGTTTTTCCCTCAGTGATTGTTTTAAGCTGTACATGTACTTAATTCTACTAATGAATTCTGATAAAAAGATAAGTCTTTTCCCGGATTTCAGTGAATCTGCCATTGTAGGAACAGCTCTAGGTCCAGGACAAAGATTAGGGTTGGTCTTTAGAGTGGCTGGTATTATTCTTCATCAACTTTATTAAGTAAAGCAACACTTGTTGGTATGATGTAACATTGTCATCTGTTTCATTACAAATAAAAATGGTTTTATAAGTAAAAGTATTATTCACTATATTTCAGCTTTAATGTTATTTAAGACACTGTTTAAAGTTAAAGTTAAAATATTGCTGTTGATTTATTAAAGTTGAATTCTGACAGCATGCCATCATTCGACAACAGTTTGCACAGATGTACATAACAGGACGGTATGGATTTGTTTAAGACATACATATTTATTACATTTTCTGCATTTGTCTTTGCTTTTTAAGGAAAGGTAAAACAAATCAAAGACATGCTGTAAGGAACTGCTAGAAAGATACACAGTATCCTTATGAGTTCTTTACAAGAAGCAAAGCATTTTAGGTTCAGTTTCTCAGAACTCTTACAGCACTTTACACATAGTATAACACATTCCAAAGGCTGATTTCCAAACCATTTGCATATTTGACATTCTACTATAGTTGCTTTCCAACCTATATGGGCATGATTACCTAATCTTTTATTATATTTATAAGAAAAACTAAAAATCCATGTTACAAACACATAAAGTTATAAATGTAATATATTCATTTTAGAAGTTTCTAAATAAACTGCTGCACACCACACCAATAAATGATTGATGAAATTGGCTAAATTATGCAGTTGTTCATACAATGCAAAATGCATGAATTATTCTCAAAATATTGCTTATTTTGTCTTTTTTTCCCCCCAAAGTGTCAGCTACACATCAAGCTTCCATGGCCCAACTTCATTAAAAATCCTTTGTACTACACAAGTATCCGTCAGCACTCTGCCAAACCTTAGGAAGGGCCTCATATTTCCAAAGGTTCCTATTAGGAAGTGATTGGGTTTTGTTTTCTTTCTCTTCTTACAGTGGGTCACTGCTTTTTAACAATGACAGGAAGAGGGGACTGCTTTAAAGAGCTCCTTTTGGAAGCAGCAAACTACAGTAGTGAAACAGTATTTTTTCGTTTATCCTGTTAAACTGAGACCCAGCTTCAGGCAAGCAATGCACTGATTGAGTTCTCAGAAAGGAGATGCTTTTTATAAATGGCCGCAAATGCAAAGGCAAGACGCAGTATCCATCAAGTTTGCACCTGCCCACTTTAGGACCTGTACAGGAGTCGCAAGTCGCAACCAACAACTGCGTCAAGCCTATTAACCAACAATTGCATGACAGGTGGACTGCTGACCGCAATTAGTCAGCTGGGATTTTGAAAAGGCCACAAGACAACAAATGTATTTAATTTTGCATTATTTTTTAAAGTTTATATAATTGTCTATATTTAAAGGCTTGTTTTATTCTGCTTCAATAAATATATTTTTTTAGTACTTTTTTACTTCCAAGTCGTTAATAGTTTTTTAATTTTTTAATTTTTTTTTTTTTTTTTACTGCAAATTGCTTTTCTACCTGAAAAACTGTTTCAGGAAAGCAAATACTGGTGCACACCCCAGTGAAAAATCAAACAGCTCAATATGAATACTAATGCTCCTGGAGCATCACACTTAACATCTGTTGTATAGAGAATACTTCGATTTCCCTGCTGGGGAACTGAATAGCAATATCGGAATCTACTAGTGACTTTTAGGTTAAAATTAGGGTTTATGGTAAAATTGCAGTTTTAGGTTAGAATTTGGTTTATGTTATGATACCATAATTTCTTTCATATATCATGCATCTGTTGACAGATCTCTGCATGTTATAGAAAGGTTGCACGTTATATACGAAGTGTAAAGCATATGCACGTGGGTGATAGTATTCTATGCAGTATACTATTATGTGTAGAAGTAACCTGTATAGAAGGGATATAAACCAAGAAAGCTCAGTAAAGTATGTTATACACTGGATGCGCATTATATGTGTAAATTATGATTGGTTAAGGTGAAACCTTACTGTAAGCAAGATGCACACATACAGTAGGAATGCTTCATGCAAGTCAAGTTTTTAAATAAGATGGTTGGTAATAAAGACAACGGTAGAGTACATTATTTAATAAACCAAAACAATGTATTCTGTACAGTATATAATATACTTTCTCAACCTTCTTTCAGAAATCTTATTTTTACCCCCAATAAACACACACATTCTTCTGCAAGGAAGTTGGATCGAACTTGTGAAAGCAATGTACAATGCGGTCAATTAGTTAACATGGAAATGACATTTCAAGTGAGGCCAATTTACTAATCAAGCAGAGTTCAAATACGTCATGCAGTCCATATTGCTTGAGTGTGTTTCCTCAGCAGGAATATGTCACACACACACACACAAAACTAAATCAATATTGCAGGATATACATAACAAGCCATGTAATCAGTAAGACCAATGTGTACTTGAGTAAGTGTATTTTGAAATGGAATACTAATACAGCAGAGAACTTGCAAATGTACTGTATATGCATAATACATTCCCCCTTAGGGGGGTACCTTTCTAAACTTTATCACTTCTTGGGCCTTGAAACTCACTCACCCAAAACAGTACTTAGTGGAAAATAAGTGTCTGCTCTCATTAAAAGTCCATCATTTAAATGGATGTGATAATATACACATTCATGCCGTCCTTGGTAGTATATTTTTGGTAGGAAAGGGGAGCTGAAAAAGAACCTTGCTGTTTATTTATTCTGAAGGTCATAAATCTTTTTCAGTGCTTTCACACACTGTTGATACTGAGGGCAGCCAAATTTTTACATCAGCTGCATTTTGAGAAGTTGGTATTTTTATCTACTATCTTTATTTTAGTGCTGTTATACAGTTGGTGAAATCATTGCAGTTCATTTTTTTTGTTGGGAGAAGTTCTTAAGTCATTGGGGAAGGGAGGTGGGTAAAGGAAGAGGGTATGTACCCCTCCCAAAAGTATATGAAAGATATTTCTTAAAGGTGTTCTTATAAATGGAGCAGACTAGTGTATTCTGGGAGCCATGTTTTATAGATTATTCAAAGAATACATTTGGTGAAACGTGTGATTTCATTTCATTAATTTATATACAGTCACCTCCAAAATTATTGGCACCCTTGATAAAGATGAGAAAAAAAGACTTTATAAAATAAATAATACCAGTACTGAGCTATATTGTAATTTTCCAACACGTAGAATATATTTGACTTTATTAATGATTCAATGGAATCAACCAAAATTACACATTTCTCAAATTATAAATTTATTTTTAAAAAAAATGAAGTGTCACAATTATTGGCGCCCTTGTTTTCAGTACTTTGTGCACCCTCCCCTTGCAAGGATAATGGCACTGAGTCCTTTTCTATAATGTTTAATGAGATTGGAGAACACATTGGGAGGGATCTTAGACCATTCCTTCATACAGAATCTTTCCAGATCCTTGACATCCTTCGGTCTGCGCTTATGGATTGTTCTCTTCAATTGAAACCAAAAGTTTTCAATGGGGTTCAAGACCAGAGACTGAGATGGCCATTGCAGTTCTTAAATAACAAGATTGATGTTCCACCAGCGACAAGTAAGCTGTTGAAAGTGTTATGGCGGTTGCACTTGCAAAACACATGATTATACAATTTTTTTCTGTCCTGACAGATTAATATTAAATGTACCAGATTTTTCTTGTAAAGTGCTTGATGACTGTTTGTAACAGCAAATGGCACCACTAGGGCCAATAAAAAGATGAATGAAAAATATTTGTCTCCCGGGGTGCTGGCTGAAAACTGTTCACTCACCAGACAGAACTCAATAGCACAGCATCTTTTTTTAATGTATTTTTTAATTTGTAGGTTACACTTACAGTTATTGTGTGGTTCATTCAGTTCATATCTATGAATACTGCACAACATAAGCAAAACAATAATTACAGCATATAAGTATTTTTATTGCACTGTAGGATTAATAGTGTAATTGTGTTAACTATGATTTATAAGTGCTGGCATATTTGCCAATACAGACAGATGGATATGATAAGAGGATAAGTGCATGGCGCTTACTTTCCAATAGAGATCATCTTACAATTGGGAATGAGGTATAACATTTCAAGCTGTAAATTCCTCTCCATTTCAAATGTGTTAAAAGGAAGTCTCAGTGTAGCGTGTACTGTAATCTGTAATTAATCTATCTGCTGCTTTTGGTCACAGATTGTTTGAACTGTGAATCCGTTTCTGGCGAGTAACTGAAGGACACGCTCGGTTGACATTTATTTGCCTTCCTGGCATCTCCCCTCTTACTAGCTTGGCATTCTGTAAGCTTCAAACCTGGACTGATCTGACTGTGTGTCTGCTCTGAATGCAAAGGAGGGTTTGTGTTAAATCTTTACATCCCTCCATTTACCTTAAACAACTCAAGGTGCAATCGTTATGAAATCATTACAAACATAAGTTGAAATACCCTCAGCCATTTTGAAATTGCTCTTGTAGGTGATTAAGTCACCCACATATCTGAAGAAAAACAACTTATGTTCACCTTTATTTGAGGTTCGGGGGGCGGGAGCTAGGACTCTTCTATTTTTCATCTCCTGTCAATCATCATTTACTCCCTATTTATAGCTTATTCACGTCTATCTCCCTTGTCAAGTGTTTTGCTTTTCCTTCCTCCTCCCTTCCTCCTCCTTTTGTACCATGTGCCTCTGTCATCAGTCTCCGCTGGGGGGCAAGTGATGAAGGGGGTTCTCATCGTGCGAGTCAGTGGGGACTCCCGGCCACAACTATCCTTTCGCAGCTCATGCGGTATTCCTTACCTCAAAACAGAGGCTCAGTTCTTTCTTCCTATCATCTGCTCAGGACTTAGCCTGCTATGTGCTTAGTTCTCAATGTCCTAACTAACCGTTCTATTTTCTACCTCTTTTCAGATTCCCTGAGGGAGGCTGTCTGCGCCCACCACGAGCAACTCTCCAATAGCCAGGGTAATTACGCTTCTGTCCTTTTATTTTTCAGGTTTGCATCCTCTACCTATTCCACCCTTGAGGGATTATATGTTTTCTCTAGAGGTCTCTCCGCTACCAGCCCAATTAACGATCTAACAAGCTATTCTTATAGCCTGGGCTCCTGCCCTGTGAACTGGTAAATGTTATAACCAGTTTGAAAGTCAGGAAGGACACTGCCTTCATGGAGAAAATATGACCATTAAAAAATAACTGTATGCTCCAGCCAAGGCTATGCTTCACCATGCTCGAATAGAATAGAAACTCATGTTTTTTTGCCGAAATGGTCCACAAAACAAGGCAGATTAGCTGTTATACGCTCAATCTTCTGTTTAAATATCTGAACTTTGAGCAGAACTACATGATACAATGTAAAATGTGTGGTTTAGAAAAAAAAAATCAAACTGCTGCATGTGACTAAACGGCTACTATTGGAATGGTTGAGGTAGTGGACAAAAAAATGGAAACACCTGTGTAAATGAGTTAATTAAGCAAATAACATCCCAGCATGCTTAGGGTCATGTATAAAAATGCTAGACAGTGCTGGATGCCTATAATTATGGCTAGCATGGCTGCAAGAGGAGACCTCAGTGACTTTGAAAGAGGGGTGATTGTTGGGGTGCGTTTGGCAGGAGTTTCAGTAACCAAGACAGCTCAACTTGCTGATGTTTCACGAGCAACGGTGTCTAAGGTGATGTCGGCATGGAACTCCAAAGGAAAGACATCATCAGCAAAGGGCAACAGTGGGCAGAAGCGCATACTCAACGATCGTGATATCCATGCATTAATTCGAAGTGCAAAGCAAAACAGGCGAGCAACTGCAGATCAATTGACTGCAAATTTCAACCTGGGGCGCGAGCAGCCAGTTTCATCAAAAACGGTCCACCGAGAACTCCACAGAGCGGGATACCATAGTGGCCGGAGCCCTATTAAGTGACTTTACATTGGTGTTTCCATTTCTTTGTCCACTACCTGTAAGTTGTGCAGATAGGTCATAAAATGTATGTTTCCATAGTTCTCAAACTTAAAGGTGCAATGAAAGTAGTCTCTCCTTCTGATATATTTTGAAGCCCAGGAGGCAGACGCTATACTCGTCTGATTTAACACTAGAACCGCCTTGCGGGTCAGTTTGACCCATTTTGCATTTAAAATGTTAATTACCTTTCTGTTGTAAATTGTATGTGTATGTCTGGTTTTTACTTTTCCTAAATATATGAATTAAATATCCTGACAGCATTTGATAGCCAGAATCGCAAAAATGATAGTTATAAACAGTTCTACCTTGAACCGCCACGTGGGTCAATGTGACCCATGCATTACAATACATGTCTTTTTTTTAATATAACGTAAGATATTCTATTATTTTTGTAAATGCAGCAAACAAGACGCGCCCCCTCCTCCTAGCACACATGTTTTTTATTTTTATTTCAAGCCTTTGTTTGTAGACTGACTACAAGACAGAGATTGCTATGATTGTGGATTTGTCAAGATGCCAACTCAGTGAAAGCCTAGTTGTTATTTTTCAATGTACCTGGAAGACAACAATCCTTTGTTTTGTTCCACAAATGCAACTGGGAATATATCAGAAGGAAATATTTAATCTTGAAAGTAGTCATTTTGATTGGAATACGGCAAGCTGCACTCAGATGCATACAGCAAACTGAAATGCCTAATATGTGCCTAGTATGTTATATATTCTTTTTTTGTATTACTTTTAGAAAAAAAAACACATTTCGGTTTTACAGGTTTGTATGTACCAGTTTACACGTGTTTACAGGATAGTGTTCAATGGAACTGCGTCTGTGTTTACAATACACCTCCTGGATGCAGGCACAGTCAGCTGGCTGACGTGTACGCTCCTCCATAGAGTACAATGCAGCCGTCATACCGGAAGTAGTGTTATATTTTCTTTTTATATAGTATTAGAAATGATGATTTCGGTTTTATAGTTTTGTGAGTACATATACCCATTTACACCTGTACACGGGTATATGTACATACCCGTTTTTTATGAAATCTGTTTTTTATTATATCTTTTCACTGTTTGTAGTCGTGCTGTATATGCATGCGCTCATTTTAAAAAATAAAGTCTTTTATGTTTAATTTTCCAATTAAATACGGTGTTTCTGTGATGCAAATGTTAGATATGATGTTCATGAATAAAACTTTTCAGTTGTATCCGATAGTATGTCTTTCATTTTCATAATGAAGCAGTTTAAAAATGTATGGGTCACAGTGACCCACGTGGCGGTTCTAGGTAGTTCGAAAATCCGGCGGTTCTAGTGTTAAAGAACTAGAGAAAGGTACTTCTGAAATGGGTTAGAAAGAAGAATGTAAAAAGGTTCTTCCTTTCAGAGTAGTCTTAATAGTCCGATGACCTGTGATGATGCCACAGGCCACATTTTGGTTATGTAGTTGAATAATTTAAATTGTAAGGCTCAACTTTGTCCACTAATTTACCACTGTACTGTAGTACAGTAATCCGTTGTGTATGTACTCCATGCACTACCATTGCTGGTAGTGTCACGTGAGCTGTTCAGTGTGTTGATATGTAAATAAATCCTGTTCGTCTGCGGGGCATATCAACTTCAACCTCCATCTCGATCACCTGCCTGTCACTCAGCAGCGAATGCACGCACCCACACGGCAGACGGCTACCCTGTCACAAACACTAATACCCTGTATCTTTCTAAACAAGAGATTTAGGGGAGCTCCCTAACAAAAGCTGAATCTAAAAATAATAATTGTGTGAATATAGTAATTGTTACAGCTGAGTATAATGGTATTTAAAACAGGATTAATTTATCGAACTTCAAAAGTCTTCACTAAAACAATAAAACGTTTGAGAATCTATTAGGATGTTGGGCATGACACATTTAGTGAGTATTCCACTAACCTTTTCGACATTCCGTGTCTACTGCTCTTAGTAAATACAGTACTGTGCAAAAGTTTTAGGCAGGTGTGAAAAAATGCTGTAAAGTAAGAATGCTTTCAAAAATAGACATGTTAATAGATTATATTTATCAATTAACTAAATGCAAAGTGAGTGAACAGAAGAAAAATCTAAATCAAATCCATATTTGGTGTGACCACCCTTTGCCTTCAAAACAGCATCAATTCTTCTGGGTACACTTGCACAAAGTCAGGGATTTTGTAGGCATATAGTCAGGTGTATGATTAAACAATTATACCAAACAGGTGCTAATGATCATCAATTCAATATGTAGGTTGAAACACAATCATTAACTGAAAGAGAAACAGCTGTGTAGGAGGAATAAAACTGGGTGAGGAACAGCCAAACTCAGCTAACAAGGTGAGGTTGCTGAAGACAGTTTACTGTCAAAAGTCATACACCATGGCAAGACTGAGCACAGCAACAAGACACAAGGTATTTATACTGCATCAGCAAGGTCTCTCCCAGGCAGAAATTTCAAGGCAGACAGGGGTTTCCAGATGTGCTGGCCAAGCTCTTTTGAAGAAGCACAAAGAAACGGGCAACGTTGAGGACCGTAGACGCAGTGGTCGGCCAAGGAAACTTACTGCAGCAGATGAAAGACACATCATGCTTACTTCCCTTCGCAATCGGAAGATGTCCAGCAGTGCCATCAGCTCAGAATTGGCAGAAAACAGTGGGACCCTGGTACACCCATCTACTGTCTGGAGAAGTCTGGTCAGAAGTGGCCTTCATGGAAGACTTGCGGCCAAAAAGCCATACCTCCGACGTGGAAACAAGGCCAAGCGACTCAACTATGCACGAAAACACAGGAACTGGGGTGCAGAAAAATGGCAGCAGGGGCTCTGGACTGATGAGTCAAAATGTGAAATATTTGGCTGTAGCAGAAGGCAGTTTGTTCGCCGAAGGGCTGGAGAGCGGTACACGAATGAGTGTCTGCAGGCAACAGTGAAGCATGGTGGAGGTTCCTTGCAAGTTTGGGGCTGCATTTCTGCAAATGGAGTTGGGGATTTGGTCAGAATTAATGGTCTCCTCAATGCTGAGAAGTACAGGCAGATACTTATCCATCATGCAATACCATCAGGGAGGCATCTGATTGGCCCCAAATTTATTCTGCAGCATGACAACGACCCCAAACATACAGCGAAAGTCATTAAGAACTATCTTCAGCGTAAAGAAGAACAAGGAGTCCTGGAAGTGATGGTATGGCCCCCACAGAGCCCTGATCTCAACATCATCGAGTCTGTCTGGGATTACATGAAGAGAGAGAAGCAACTGAGGCTGCCTAAATCCACAGAAGAACTGTGGTTAGTTTTCCCAAGATGTTTGGGCCAACCTACCTGCCGAGTTCCTTCAGAAACTGTGTGCAAGTCTACCTAGAAGAATTGATGCTGTTTTGAAGGCAAAGGGTGGTCACACCAAATATTGATTTGATGTAGATTTTTCTTCTGTTCACTCACTTTGTATTTTGTTAATTGATAAATATAAACTATTAACATGTCTATTTTTGAAAGCATTCTTACTTTACAGCATTTTTTCACACCTGCCTAAAACTTTTGCACAGTACTGTATATTATATAATCTGGTTGCTTAAATAAGTTACTTAAGTGTAGTGCTTTTAACATTTTTTTTACATATTCAAAAGGGTAATTTTGTGCTTTAATATAAATTTTCTTTTCAAACTTTCCCACTGCATGTTATGCCCCTTTTTAAATTTAGGAATCATCATTAAACCAAAATACAGATGCTGTACTTTATCAACAGTCCTGAGCAAAGTCTGCTTTTTATGGATGGGTCTGCTTGTTCTATGACTGTAATAGTTTCAAGTACATGTTGTGCTGGCTTATTTACAACATACCTTAACCTTGCTTAAAATTCCAGCAAACATCCACTTACTTGGCACCCAGCAGGCGTATGAAATCCCAGACAAGGTTGAAAGAAATAGATCATTTTAGGAGTGTAGACAACAAACAGTTGACCGTACAACTTTACAGTAAAGGGGCTTTTGATGTTTTTTTTTTTTTTTTCTGGTTAACCAGCTCCTAAATGCTTGAGCCAGCAAGACCAGTTGAAAACCAGCAAACCACCAGCTCTGACTTGGTACTGTATACATCAGTGCTGGTCATTGTCAGTTACCCTCAGGGAACAATAGCATATTTATACTTGTGAAGTTAAGAGGTTATCACACATAGAATAAGGTATTTTAAATATATGTTTTTGTTTGTAATATAGTTTAAAAAAAATAAATTAACCAATAATATTACTAGTATTACGACAACGACTACAACGACCTCAATGACTAGTCCTATAACAACTAATACCAATAACATTCTACAAAGCCAAAAGATCCCTTGTGTTTTTTTGTAGGGGGTGTCAGAGAGTATACAGTCTAATTTTCCTGTGGCTCACATTACATATATTATGTGTTTCTTCAGTAAACATACTGCAGGCAGTCCTAATGTATTCTTATCATCAACTTCCCTGTAAGCTCTGGAAAAAAAAAGAAACAGATGTGTATTGTTGATATTCAGCTTCTGATATACTGACATTGCTAATTAAACATACATCAATGATTATCATGAATGAAAGCGGAAAAAACAATACCCAGAACTGGTAAAGAGGTATGTCGAGTTTGCTGTTTCTTTACACATCCAGAGTGTTCCTCTTGCAGTTGACGGTTCATGTTTGCAATGGCCTAATTTGGGGTGCATTGTTTGAAATGTATGAAATGTTTAACATTTTGGAAAATTAAACCCTGGAGGAATGAAAGCTGAAGAAAAAGAAAATTATTAATTATCATATTGTCAAATACTATATCATACTATAATCCTTATTTTTCTAACTCTGTTTATTGCAGTCTGGAACTAATCTGCTCCCATGGTCTGGATTTCTGCCAAAGCAACACTAAAACCTGGCAAAAACTCCACCCAGTCATTTAACACTTGGGAGGAACCAGAGTTTGTCCTTCAAAAACAAATTCAAGTCATGATAACTATCACAAATTCTCCAATGAAGAAAGAGAACATTTTTAAAATGTTATAATTTTGAAGCAATAATACCTGACCCAGCATCAGAAATGAAATGTTTTTTTCATCTAAGGTGCTTAAGGATATTGTTTCTTGCTTTTGGTGCTTCTTGGGTCTCAGGCAGGATACCAGCGTTTTCAAATGTTTTTCCAGTTTTCCAGCCATTGACATTTTATAATGTATTGTTATCAGTTGTCTTTAAGGAATGGAGCATTGTGGGTGTCAAGGAGTCACAGGCTTTGCAAATCTTGTTCTCAAAGTCTGAGTTTACTGTCATTCAGAAACCATTGTATAGATGAATAAAATAAAGTATTGTACATTTCTCAGTCAGCTGTTCTCATATACACCACCCTAAAACTGTAATCATGTTGTTTTGAAGTAATTTAAAAGTTGAAAATGAGAGTGAGTTGAACCATTGTTTAAAGCTGGGTTGCAATGAAACAGTCCCCCTTTGGCTTGGCAGACAGACACAAGGCGAGAGATGTCACTACGGATGCTGTTCTGAGATATTGAGCTGGACAATACTGTTTGAAGCTTTGGTTTTGCAATCCTATCCAGTGCACCCCACAGGAAATTATTGGAGACAGCTTTGGTGACTGTGGTGGCTACATCATGAACCACAACTGCTTTCTCTCTTTCCATTTTAAATTGTTCCTGCAGTTTGGAAGCTGCTTTTAGATCCTAGATTTAATGTAGAATAAATTCTTGACCTACTGGTCAACCACTCTGCACATGGCAAGGGGCTGTAGACTGCTACAGTAATCTTGTTTTGCACGCATGTGGTGTTTGTTGTAAAATTGTCTGTAGCTTTCCAATGTGTATGTTGATTGAGATTATTTAGTTCAACTTCAACACTAAGTCTGCTGGCCCAAAGCAGCAGCAATGCACGTGTGTTTTGCCTTCTCTGACATTCACAAGTGTGGTGTACTCAGGCCAGATAAATTAGTCTTTCAATAGGATTTGTATTTTAAAAGATGGGGGATGGGGGGGTGGGGGGCAAAATGTAAAAATTGTACAATACAAATTTTAATGTCATTTTTCAGCAGACATGGAGAAAAAACTGGAATACCTATGGCACTCAGCACCGAGGCAGTGGAAAGCTAGATGTCGTCCTTTGTACAGATCTAGTGTATACTGTTGATTTTTTATTTTATTTATCTTTCTTTTGAGAAACTAAAGACTCTTTTGGTTGCCCTGTTTAGTCTTGGTACTGCATTCAGCCCCACAGCATCTGAGAGTGTTAGGTTGGGTCAAAAGGACAATCAATTTTCACATGCTTACATTTATTACTGAACAAACCAATTTATTATGTCTGTCAGGGATTGGTGGAATGCAAAATGATATAATTATACAGATCAGTGACTATAAAAACAGACTATTGTCTGACAGCTGTTAACCATATTCACTGTGACTCACTGCTGACTATTTTGTTCACAGCAATTTGCTTCCATAAATTACGGATCATAAGTACAGGTTCAATTTTAATTTTTACTACGTAAATTACAATGTGTAAAAGGACACCCAATAAAGTAATTTGCAAGTGAAAACAATGTAGTTGGAAAACTTGAGATGTATGTGTTTTTTTTTTTTAATTCCTATACCATTGTACAGCCTCATGCCCCCTGAGGAACTTAAACTTCAGCTTACACAGGCATTCGAATTCTTTATTTCGGTTCTGCTTGAACAATATTTGAATGCGTAGATACTAAAAGTAACTCTCAGATTACTGGTAATAAAAACCTTTTACTGCATGCGTCTTATTTAATTTATTTCTTAACTTTCAATATAATAATAATAATAATAATAATAATAATAATAATAATAATAATAATAATAATAATAATAATAATAAAAACTTCTGTTGTAAGACTGTCTTATGCTCCTTGGCTAAATTGGCTAAACTTCACATATAACATACCGCCATGGTTAATGGTGAGGATGTGAAGCACAGATGTGATGTGTACAAGCAGTTAAAGTCTCCATATGGAAGAAGAGAGCTTCACAGGTTGTTTTTTTTTGTTGTTTTTTTTTTTAAACTACCTTCCTATTGATCAATGGATTTTGGACCAATAGGTGAGTTTCCATGGAAAAATAAAAAGAAGGCTCGCCTTTTTCATGCTATATTGGTAGTACCATTCAGGTAATTTGGGTTTCCATGTAGTTTTCTCCTTCCAAATGCAAATAACCTAATTAATATTAAAATACGGGAGGGTATATTTAAATGTTCCAATTTGGCCTTGCACGACTATTGATACTATCCATCTTTCTTAAGCTGGGTTTACATGAAGTTTTTAGTTTGTGTTGAAGCACCGCAAGTGCAGCCTGCCTCACGTGGCCACCAAAATAATTAATAAAAAAGTGAGGGAAACAAAACGAAAACCCAGACATAGCATCACTCAAATACAAAATAAAAAACATTCCATAAGAAAGAGCTGTTTACTATCCTTGTATTATTTGCTAAACATTTTTGACTGCATATATATTTATTATAAACCTGTTATACACGTACATATATAATATATACAAAATCGAGAGATGTAGGGTTGTGGTATTAATTATAATTAGGGCTTCTGATTTTGTTTTAACCGATAAAAACTGATAAACCACCCCCAATACAAAAAAAAAGATTTTATCCAATAAACACAGGAAAAACACTAGTTGCTACTCAATTCACGTTGACTTGACCCCTTTCCCAGTGAAAACAGATTAAAATAAATAACCTGCAAAAACTGCTTTGTGCAGTGCAGTTGGGCAATATCCCTCCTTCCTGATTTGTATGTCACATTGATTCTTTCTGAATACTTAAACCCACCCCAACTACTGAGTGGCAGCACATTCCTACATTTCAATTGGAGGATTGTAACACGTTTGCAAGATTTAAAACGAGATGTTCTTGCTCGCTAGATTCAAAGCTATATTCCAGTTTGATAGGGAATATTTACACGCTCTAAAACAGAATTGCAAATTGTGGCGAAATGTAAAGAAATGCCTAAATACACAAAAACCCCAGAAGAATATGCCCGTGGACATAAGGATTTCATTGTGGAAGACAGCAAAGAAAATAAGGTACAATTTAAAAACTGCAAGTACTGTCAAGTTACTATACTATACATATTGTGACATATTTTCATACAGTGTATAACTCAAAAATAGCTAAAAAATAAGCACAGAAAAATGAAATTAATAAAAACTGAAAAACAGAAGCCCTAATTATAATTATATCAAAAATTCCAAGTCTTGTATTAAGTAATAGTTATATAATATGAATTATTCATCATCAATGACTTGAACAATGGTAAATGTTAATAATCCAATTACATTTTATTTAAGCGTTAACATCCATTGGTGATTGATAGCACAAAAACAACACAGATATTGCAACATATTTCTCTAGACAGTAGTCGGCTAGTTTAACAGTTATAGTATATTACAATATAGATGCGCAGTATCTATCTGAACTGAAGACCATTCTTTCAGGAACAGTCGTAGTAGTGGAGTGTGGCAATGTGGTTTGCAGTGCTCAGGTGTACAGGTGATTCAGGTGCTCCAGACAAGGAACAAACACAAAGTTCACAATTCAAGTTCTTTAATTTCCTTGACCAAAGGTTTTAAATAATAAAGCTGGCTCTACCCAGCAATGGGTATTGCCAGCGCCAAAAACAAGGGGTTGCAGTCCCAAAATAAGAATGCAAACACAAAACACGTAACACATTCACAAACAACACGTCTCCAGACTGTGTGCTCTGGTGTAGGTGCGGTGCTCTGAGTGGTGGTGGTTTGTGCGTTCAGGTCCGGGCTGGCTTCTGGTTGCAGCACCCGGCTTCGTATCAGCCATCTGGCAAAGACAAATACAGGCTTTTTATCAATGGAAAAACACTTCATTCATGTTTTGCCATCCTTGTTTCCTCCCATTAACCACAACAAAGGACACTATTACGGCGTCACATCCCCCTAAAGTACCCTAAGCCCCGCCCCCTACAATAGCTAGTTCAATCACGTCTCCTCCTATTCATGAATGAAACTTTGCTCACCGTACTACGGCAATGACTCCAGGTACCGTAACGCTGCCCTCTTTCTGAATGGCTGGCTTCCGACTGCCCCTGGAATTAACTGCCCAACCATTCAGTACAAAGCCCGCAGTTCCTGTTGTACAGTGCCCTCACAGGTTGAGAGGGAGATTGTTGATTCGGATTAATTCACTCTTTGTCACATGGAGTCATCGTGAATCTCCCGAATAGCCCACAGAATTCTATCCTGGTCCAGTTTATATACAGTGGCTCTCAAAAGTATTCACCCCCCTTGGACTTTTCCACATTTTATTGTGTTACAACATGGAATCAAAATGAATTAAAAGTCCATAATGTCAAAGTGAAAAATAAAATCTACAAATTGTTCTAAATTAATTACATATACAAAACAGAAAATAATTGATTGCATAAGTATTCACCCCCTTTAGTCAATATTTGGTAGAGGCACCTTTGGCAGCAATTACAGCCATGAGTCTATTTGGATAAGTCTCTACCAGCTTTGCACATCTAGACACTGCAATTTTTGCCCATTCTTCTTTGCAAAATTGCTCAATCTCCGTCAAGTTGGATGGGGACCTTTTGGTGAACAGCAATTTTCAACTCTTTCAGATATTCTCAATTGGTTTGAGGTCCGGGCTTTGACTGGGCCACTCCAGGACATTGACCTTTTTGTTTTTAAGCGACTCCAGTGTGGCTTTGGCTGTATGTTTGAGGTCATTGTCCTGCTGGAAGATGAATCTTCTCCCAAGTCCCAGGTCTTTTGCAGACTTCAGCAGGTTTTCCTCCAGGATTTCTCTGTACTTTGCTGCATCCATTTTGCCCTCTATCTTCACAAGCTTTCCAGGCCCTGACACAGAGAAGCATCCCCATAATATGATGCTGCCACCACCATGCTTCACGGTAGGGATGGTGTTCTGAGGATGTTAGGCTTGCGCCAAACATAGCGCTTGGCGTTGAAGCCAAAATGCTCTATTTTGGTCTCATCAGACCATATAATCTTCCACTTGGTCTCAGAGTCTCCCACATGCCTTCTGGCAAACTCTAGCCGAGATTTTATGTGAGTTTTTTTTTCGCCCCTATTAAATATACATTTTCTAAATTTTATTTTACTGTTATTTACTGTTAAAATGTTATTTTACTGTGGTAAATACTAAATATATACACATTTAATATTTACACATATCAGTTTATATAAAATGTACATGTTGCAGTTATGGGTGTGCTTCAACGGGCGATTGATCACATGACTAATCCCTAAAGGTTTACTGGATAGAAGAGGAATTGGGCAAACAGCGTTTTGCTATGTGCTGAATAAATACCACGGATTAGTTCCACAAATACCACTCGTTCGAGCCTCTCTTTTTTGTTTTTGTAAAAAACAATGGGTGACTCCAAATGTATATAAAAAAAACACGTAAGAAATGCAACTGACTTTTTTTTTTTAAAGATGAAATTAAATTAGATTGATACTGATGGCTAAAAAATGCTAATGGTTCAAACTGTTATGTTATCTCTAGGATTGTAAATATATATTATATATTTTTTTGTCAAACTGTATTTAATGTTTATGAACCCAGTCAACCAAATTTAGATTCTCCCTAGCTTTTGTGATGTGCAGTTCGTGAACGACTCGTTCTTTCCGGTTCAAATAAACCTATGTAAACAATCTTAATGCGGTCTACATTGATTGGTTTTGTGTCATTGAATCAGTGAATCAAATGAACGAAATGAATCGATTCACCAAACTGAACTGAATCAAATGAATCGAGTCACTAAAAGGAATCGAACTGCCCATCACTGCTCCGCACTACTACCAGGCAAAGTTAGTAGATCACCGATTCACTTATTGTCCCGCCCATCGAGCATGATTGACGGTAGCTCGAAAAGATTGTGCCAAAATGAAAAGACGAAATAAATAAAGAAATAAAAAACAAAATAAAAAGCGAAATAAAAAACAGAAAAAAGAAATAAATATAAGTAAATAAATTAAAAAAAACGAAATAAATACATAAATAGATAAATTATTAAATATATTTCAGTTTCTACTTATTTATGTATTTATTTCGTTTTATATTTATTTATTTATTTATATTTGTATGTATTTATTTCATTTTTTATTTATTTATTTAATTATTTATTTAAAATTTTATTTATTTATTTATTTATTTTTTAATTTTGGCACAAATTATCCTCCATACAAAGCAGGATCAATTTTACTTCAGAAGTTAATATTTCATTCGGTGTGAGCCACCTGTCAGATATGGAAACCATGTCCTACTATTATCAACGTTTCAGTCAAGGCGCCCTCCTACTCAGCAATGGACAATACACTCATAGAATGCTCCTGATCAAATCAATAGGTTTTGCAGCAACCTCAGAGCAACGCATTCTTCATCCTCTCAGCTTCTGCAGCGGCATCAGATCTTTGCATTCTTCATCTCTGCCCGAAGCCAGCCCCATCTTCGCTCCATCTAAACCGCCTTAACACTCAAATACCAATATCCACATTCAGCAGCTCTTGCGCGCTACAACTGGATAAGGGTGTCTGCTTAGAAAATAAATAATAATAATAATAATACAACACGCCACTGCTCACTACTGATGGCAGTCCACCATTCACTAGTACAGATCTGCTTCAGCAGATCTCTGCTTTCTACAGCTGGGCCACTGCACACTACTGACAGCACTCCATCGTTTACTTCCTCAGATCTCTGCACTGTTCAGCAGATCCCACTCTCTACTCCTAATCACTGCTCACTACAGCAGATTTCGACTCCCTCTTCAGATCTGCTTACTGTTGCAACATGCAAAAGTTGCTTTAGTTTACCATTTAAATCTGCAACTGTCCTCCTCCAGAGCTCCCAACGCTCCATCTTGCCTCCAATACTCAGATCATGGCAGCCATTTCGCTTGACTTCCTCGGCAATCTAGTCATATGTCCGCTCATCCACTCAGATACTACAAGCATCAATACATGGTGAGAGACGTGGTACAAGACTGGAATTCTTTCTTGATTATGAGTTGAGGATCCACTATTAGGAGAATGACTGGAGTTGTGAAACCCAAATCTCTGAATGTGAGTTCACCTTCTCCATTCCAAGCAGACATGATAGTAGCAAACCGCTGATCGATCCAGTATTAAGTAACACATAGGATGCTCTCACCATTCTCGTCTCCAGATCCGGCTTTCTCCCCAATAATTTTAGATCGGAGCAGCTACTTCTGCAGCCAGAGCCAACATCAATCTCCGTATAATCAAAAACATGGGCCACTGGTCCTCTGTTGCAGTCAATTCATACATCTGTTTATCCCCTACCGACATAGCAATAGCCATCAAAGATTAACTAGCATGCCCGGAGTGGGGGCCACCTGACCGCCGGGGCCACCAGAGGTTTTCCCCTTCTAGAAAGGGATTTTTTCCTCTCCACAGAGTGGCAGGTAATTACATAACCAAACCACACTAACACTATTTTAACCTCTCCAGTTTGTCTCGTATGTCCCTTCCTTTCCTATCTTTTCCAGCTGTTTCTTTTATGTTATGCACTGGTGCGACTCTATTGTTTGTCTCATGGTGAGGATCTCTGCGTTGAGTCGGGGGTCCATCCTCTGGGGGGTAAGTGCGGATCCACTCCCCCGACCTCAGGTCAGCCACGCTAACTCGTCCTCGCACTAGGGGGGTTCTCACCGAGTGAGTCAGAAGGGACTACCTTACGTAGCTCATGCGCCTGTTCTACCTCACCACGTGAGGCGCTGTCCTTCCTTCACTCGGGACGTGGCCTGCTTTACGCTCTCAGTGCCCAAGTCCCAGACTAACCCATCTCTCTGTTGCAGGTTCCGATGCGCAATCCCCTCGCAAAATTTGTGCCTCGCAAAAATGAGTGCTTTTGCACAAAAATTTATATTTTCCAACATGACAAAATGTGTTTGTGCCCTGCAAAACCACCTGTGCATTCATTACCAATATAGCACAAATGCTATATTGGAATACAGTGCTCCCTTCACTATAAGACTCTCGATTATAAGACGCCTCAGATATAACCCTTTTACAGCATGCAATATTTGATTCATGCAATATTTCTACAGTAAATATAGTACCGGTGTTTTTCAAACTGTAAACAACTTCTCAGTCTAACTTCTGTTTCTGTCTCGCCCTTTTGATACAGTATCTGAACTGAAGAAAAGCTGTGCTGGCACTTTATAACACATACATCTTATTCAGCATTTGTTTTATAACTAAATAAATATTGGGCCTTGTGATGGGGTGCCAGCTCGCCTCTATAATTTGTGCTTATTATTGTTATTTTTACTGTTTTTTTTCATTATGATTTTCATTAGAATTCTTGTTTGATTTGGATCGGCAGGGAGGGGGTTAAATTCCTCCCTGCAAAATACATGTGAGAATGTGGCTGTAACCCTTTGTCGGGAAGTGTGGTTTGGAGTGGTTTTGTTCGAAGAGACACAGAGTAAGTGTTTTCTGTAGAAATACTTGTTTAATTTGATTTATTTTGTTCCGTGTTTTGTTTGAAAGCCTTTGTTTGGTGTTTATACCTTTTGTTTGGCCCTCGTGCCTTTTTATTTTGTGTTTTTTTATCAATTAAAATATTTTTGTTTCACTGCATTTTCTGTCTCTGAGTATTCCCTCTGCTGCTATCTTGCCACAGGCCTATTATGTGGTTATCTTTCCTAATGTATTTACTTTTTTGCTGCGAGAGAAGCTGCAGCTTTCTCTGGGAGACGAGACACTTGAGCTTTGCTTCAGCCCCGCTCCAGCAGCCGAATCTGGGGCAAGCCCATTCCCTCTTCTCCTCGCCCGACCCGCTCTCCTTCTCGCACTTGGTTTGCTTCTCTGTTGCTTCGAACTGAACTCCCGACCGCCATTTAGCCAGGCTATTTATAGTTTAAAAACTGCTAATGTCAATATTCCTCAGACGGGTCTACACTGAAATGTAACCTGCACATGGAGTGCAGAATCAAAGCTCAACACACATCGGTAGCATTGACCCCCAAAGTTGCATGCCTACCCCCACAAATATATAAATAAGCTACTAAATGGAGAAATGACACAATGGACCACAGGATAGTCTAGGCTATTCAACATATAACTTAAATAAAAATATATTGTAGTTACTTGCTAACTGGATAAGTGTCAACATGGAGACGGACAGAATATCTCTGCAGCATCAAACTCCACTCTTTAGTTTACAGAAACACGCCTGTCAGCTGGTGTTCAGAGTAGCTCCGACTCGTGCTCCTTACACTATACATAAACATATTTGCAGAAATGTGGACTGTAAAACAAACCCACAATGCTGAAAACACTACTCTATTTGGAAGCCCCGAAGACGGGAATCTCAGCATGGAGCCGGCCAAGAACACTGCCTGTGGATGTAGTCTGCACATGTGTATCCCTTACTCATACTCCTGCTGAAAGTCCCTTCCAACTGCCCCAAGTTATAGTTGCAGAACAAATGCTCGCACAGCGTAGCTATCACAGGGGAGCTTACACAGGGTAGTGCTGCGTGCGCAACTCATTCACGTTGTGCTTCATTCACCCTCAACACCCCTACCATGTGACCATAATACCCCATGAACCTTAGGTTTAGGGTTAGGTTATTGTTATGAAATAAACTTTGTTTTAGTACCTAAATTTTTACCCTTATCGTGTGATTGGGCTGTAGCATATAATGATGCGCACGCAGCACTACTCTGTATGAGCTGCCTGTGAGAGCTACACTGTGGGATCCTTCTTTCTGCAGCAATACCCCTCTCATCTGATCTGGGGACGTCAACCCTCGGCTACCCTGTCACAGGGTCCTACAGGTTTCATTTTATCTGCAAGACAATGTACATTTAGTCAGTGTACAGTGTCTTGTCTAAATAATGTAATGTAAACACAGAAGGCATAGCTAAGATTTCAATAGGACAGGAATGCTGAATGTTAAACAGAAGACCTGGTGAAAAGTCTTTGCTGTTTGCCAAATGCAAGTGGAACATTTTTGGCTTCGTTTCAAATCCAATTATTCTCCCAGGCTACATCTCACACATGCATGCAGCGAAATGTTGGGTATATTTTTTTGTACTATAAAGGATTAATGTAGTTTGCCTTGGGTGGCAACAAATTATGACTAACTCAGCAAGCAAATATTTCCTGTTGCTATCTTCGTAGAACGCCTGGAACAGTTAGCAGTGGCTACCTATCAATTCCACCCATCACACAGACTGTAAGGTGACTAATGGAATGTGAGAACAGAGATAGAATTGAATTCTAAATGTCTGTTTTCATATCATAAACCCTAGGCTCCACAGCTGTGGGGTTTTTTTCTGTAGTTTGTTATGTTTGTCAGAGATGGTTTGCATTATCTGATGCTGATCCAATTCCAGCCTGCACTGAACGACAGTGCGCAAAGAGATAAACTAGAAGCTGGAATGTGTGTTTATTTGTTCAGTTCCCTTGTCTATGCTTGGCATTTTACTAAATGAGATACCTTGATAAGGAGTTAACATTTTTTGCTGATTTTTCAAAATTTCCTTTCAGGTAGTTTATCTGTTTCTTGGAATAACAAATTAAAACAAAACCTTTATCTTTGTCACATCTAGGTACAGCCAAGGAAGTTGAAACAAACTCATTTTCCAAGGTAAATGATTACATTATCGTTCCATTTATATGAATTTAAATGAGGTGTGTGTGAGCGTGTGTGTGTGCGTGAGCGTGTGAGTGTGTGTGTGTGTGTGTGTGTGTGTGTGTGTGTGTGTGAGCATGTGTGTGTTTGTGTGTGTGAGCACGTGTGTGTGTGTGTGGACGCACTGCACAAGCCTTCATCCTGATTGACAGAGCCTGCACAGGGTAGCACTGGACTCAGCAGTGGTGCTCTTTATCTAGGAAAAACCTATATGTGGTTGAAGGAACTAAATGCTTTAGCAAAAAATGCCAGTTTCTAGTTTCATGCTCTTGCACCAGGGTGGTTGCCCCAATTGATGTATGTAAAGACTGGGGTAATAGTGGTGAGTGATAACTCCCCAAAGAAATGCAGTATTATGTATTGAAGTTGTAGATGAACAGATACACACATGCATTATTCATCAACACTTTGAATTATAACTAAGCAATACATATGTCAGTCTGGAGGCAAAAAGCAACCCCATTCTGGGACTGTCATCATCAGCACAAGAGGTACTGCAGTCAACGTCTAGGGGGGGCAACAGTATACAATACCGATAATACATACTGTCAGGTTCACCTGTGACTGGTATTATAGTGCTACCTGTATACCACACATTTCCTCATTATAAAAATCAGAATATATTTTATATGGTCCTACTTTGTCTACACAATCAAATCAGCGAAATTGTAGAAAAAGCATGTAATAAGAAAAGATAAAAATACATCAAATTTATTTACCTCCTTTCGAGAACACTGTGCTGAAACCCAGCCTATGGAAGCTGTTCACTAGGTCAGCGACAAACCCTGCATAGCCCAGCACCATCTACATCTACTGCTGTCCTGTTTAAAGTACATTTTCAAATATTAAAAAAATAAAATAAGCAGTTCTCAAAACCTTGCAGTTTGTAGGCTTGTTACAAAACAAACCCACCACAGTGTACATGGCGTTTAAATCCAAAAGCCACACAGGAAGTGGCACCGTACCAGTAAACAACAACCGATAGGTGGTGCTTGAAAAATCAGAACATCCTTTAATTTAAGCAAATAACTTAAATGTGTTCAGCGCGATGATAAGAGGACCAGTAATTGTGGCTAAAGCCAATATCAGATGAAAAAAAAGGATTTTAAAGTGTTTGTTATCACTCCTTCATGTTTTTTCTCCTCCTTAGGGTGACATTTAACACAGCTGAATGCCACACACCACGCAGTGACAGTGACATAAGCCTACATTTGTATTTTTTATTTTCAGTACATTCATGTTATTGCATGTCATTCTGTTCCTCAGTTTCAAATAAATATTATCTGGTGCTAGTGTTTGTTGATCCTCACAGGCCTCCCACAGTTTGGCGTGTACTGCTCAGCAACACTTCTTTCCACACATTCCATCACAGATTTGGCAGACTGAGAGCCTTCTTTCAGTGCTCCAAAGGCAGTTGTCTTCTTTCTTTTACTTGGCCCAAATGTAAGCAAACCATAATGAGTATGCTGTAGTGCTGCAGTAAGACTAGCTTTAAAAATGGGCTCAAGGAGGACTCAAAGATGTTAAGCTAAGGTGGTTGCAATCAATCACCTGACTAACTTACTGACATTTTACAACACGACTGGTTTCAAAATATGGCTTGAACTGCAGCTAAAATAGCCCATATCAAGATGCGAATCATATGGAAGGCTGTGAACGTGTGGGTTGTAGTGCGTGGTGAATGGGTGATGCAGGTGCTGCAGACAGGGACACAACACAAAGTTCACGGTTCAAGTTCCTTTTATTCCTTGACCAGTAATTAAATAATAAAGCTGGCTCTACCCAGCAATGGGTATTGCCAGCGCCAAAACAAGGGGTTGCAGTCCTGAAATAATAATCGCAAAACACAAACACAACACAGACACGTCTCCGGACAGTGAGTGCTCGAGTGCAGGTGCGGTGCTGGATACAATGATGCCGGTTAAGTGCAGGAGCGGTGAAGTCCGGGTGAATCGCTGGCCTCAGTCTGCAGCTCCCAGATCCGTGCTTAATCAGTCTGACAAAGACAAAGCACACATGGTTGCAAAAACAAACAAAACACTTAACTCTCCTTCCAAACAGTCCTCGTTTCCTCCCATCAACCACAACAAAGGAACTGATTATGGCGTCACGTCCCCCTAAAGTACCCTCAGCCCCGCCCCCTCCGATAGCTAGTTCAATCACGTCTCCTCCTATTCATGAATGAAACTTTGCTTACCGTACTAGGGCGGGGACTCCTGGTACCGTGACGCCATCCCTTTCCTGAATGGCTGGCTTCCGACTGCCCCTGGAATGAACTGCCGAAACATTCAGTGCGGGGCACGCAATTCCTGCTGTACAGTGCTCTCACAGGTCGAGAGGGAGATTGTTGATTCAGATTCATTCGCTCTTTGTCACATATCCCACCACTCAGAGTGGAGCCGAAGGAACACTCGACTGAATCTACCTTGCCCATTACACCCCCCTCCCGGGAAAAGTAATCCGCATTTTGATGATCTCTCCCGGCACGATGTGTCATGAAATACATGAAGGGTTGCAGCGCCAGATACCACCGAGTTGTCAGGGCGTTGCTATCCTTCATCGTGCTTAACCATCTGAGTGGGGCGTGGTCAGTGACAAGATTGAATGAATGACCCAAGAGGTAATAGCGTAACATCTGAGTGGCCCATTTAATGGCCAGACATTCCTTTTCTATGACGGAGTAGTTGCGCTCCCGAGGGAGCATTTTTTTACTTATATACAGGATTGGGTGTTCTACTCCATAGACCGGCTGGGACAAGACCGCCCCCAACCAACATCCGAAGCGTTGGTGTGGAGGAGGAATTCCTTATCCAAATCTGGTGTGATTTGGGCAGGGGCTTGGCAGAGTCGTTGCTTAAAGGCCCCCTGACATTCTCCTGTCCATTTAATTAAATTTGGTGTGCTCTTTTTAGTGAGGTTCACTAGGGGGTTGACCGCTGTGGCGTACTCGGGGATGAATCGGCGGTAATAACCGGCCAACCCCAATAGAGACCTCACCTGGGACTTGGTTTTCGGGATTGCCGCACCCATCAAAGCCTGGACTTTGGTGGCGACGTGTTTCACCTGCCCATGTCCCATAATAAATCCTAAATATTGGGTTTCTTCTTTGGCAAATGCACATTTACCCAAGTTGGCTGTCAGCCGGGCTACCGTCAGAGACTGCAAGACGGCTGCGACCCTAGCCAAATGCTCCCGCCAGGTGGAGCTGTAAATCACCATATCATCAATATACGCTGCTGCATATTCACAATGTGGCTGTAAAACCTGGTCCATTAGTCTCTGAAAGGCAGCGGGTGCACCATGTAGCCCAAACGGCATGGTTGTGAAATGAAACAGACCATCAGGGGTAGAAAATGTAGTTTTCTTACGTGATCTGCAGGTTAAGGGGATCTGCCAGTATCCCTTCGTCAGGTCCAAAGTCGAAATGAACCTCGCCGTTCCAAGTCTGTCGATAAGCTCGTCGACCCGAGGCATGGGATATGCATCGAACTTGGCAATAGCGTTCACCTTGCGGAAATCAACACAGAAGCGGTTGGTGCCATCCTTTTTGGCCACTAGCACAATTGGACTGCACCACTCGCTCCTGGAAGGCTCAGTCACCCCAAGCTCAGGCATCGCCCGCACCTCTTTGCGAACGCCACCTCGTCGACTTTCCGGGATCCGGTAGGGTCTCTCTCGCACTGTGACACCTGGGGGAGAGACAATGTCATATTCAACGAGATTAGTTCTGCCGGGCTTATCAGAAAAAACATCACTGAATTCCTCAATTAACCTGCGCAGATCTCTCTGTTGATCTGGGAGTAACTGTTCCCCCATCGGAATGTTCTGTATGCTAGGAGCCTCTATACAGGGTCATCCTCTACCTCACCTGGGGCTATAAATAAGGCTTCCCTTGCCTGCCAGGGCTTTAATAAATTGACATGGTAAATTTCCTGTTCGTTGCGGCGGTCGGGCTGCCGAATTTCATAATTCACTTTCCCTATAGCCCGAATCACCTAATATGGCCCCTGCCATTTAGCATATAGCCTGGATTCCGACGTGGGAAGAAGCAGCATTACCTTGTCTCCTGGCCGAAAGGTCCGAATCCGTGCATTTTTGTTGTAATGCTGCTGTTGCCGGTGCTGAGCCGATTTTAAATTGTCCTGGGCCAAACGACCGACCAAATCCAGGCGATCACGGAGTAGGAGCACATGTTGTACTACGTTTTTGGACGAGCTTTTGTGTTCTTCCCACCCCTCTCTCAACAGATCGAGGATGCCGCAAGGCTGTCGACCGTACAAGAGCTCAAAGGGGGAGAACCCTGTCGAACTCTGTGGCACCTCTCTCACTGCAAAAAGGAGGTAGTGGAGAAGCGATGCCCAATGTTTCTGCTCCTGATTCACAAATCGTCTCAGCATCTGCTTTAATGTTTGGTTAAAACGTTCCACCAAACCGTCTGACTGTGGATGATAAACAGAAGTCCGGATGGGACGTATTTTTAACATTTTATACACCTGCTGTAGCATTCGAGACAGAAAGTTAGTCCTGTGATCAGTCAGTATCTCTTTGGGGATCCCTACTCTCGACATAATCTGCACTAATTCTTTGGCTATTGCAGCAGCACTAGTGGACCTCAATGGAACTGCCTCCGGGTATCGCGTTGCATAATCCACCACTACTAATATGTGCGTATACCCGGAGTCAGAAGGTAGCAAAGGGCCCACTATGTCCATTGCAATGCGCTCAAAGGGAGTGGAAATTATTGGCAGTGGGACCAAAGGGGCGGGGCGCACTCGACCCGGCGCTACTCGCTGGTAGTCTGGGCAGGTGGCTACATATTTCGACACTTCACTATGAAGCCCTCCACAATAAAATAGAGCCAATATGCGTTCCCTCGTCTAGTCGGCTCCCAAGTGTCCTGCAAAGGGGATGTCATGCGCCAGCCTCATGACCTCGGGCCGACAGGAAGGAGGAACCATCAATTGTGTTACAGGCTGTCCTGTGCCCGGGGCAGGGTTTACCCTATACAGTAATTGCCCCTTGATAATGAAGTGCGGATATACCAGCGCCCCAGCGCCTTCAACATCCTTACCTTCAATAGACCGGACCTGTCCCCAAGCGTGCACCAGTGTGGGGTCGTTTTTCTGGTCCCACATTAGGTCCGCGCTTGAGCCCCACATGTCCAGTACATTGAGAGGGGCGGGAGTAACATCTGCCCTGGATGGCCCAGTAACCTCGCCCTCTCGGTCACACTGCGTACCGACTCCCTTCGAGTGGCGTTTGATACCATCCACGCTCTCTCCACCAGTCCCCAGCCTCGTTTCAGAGACGCACCTTCCCATTTTTCGATCCGTCTCTCTTTGTTTTCCTAGGACGAAAAAGGGAAGAGAACAGGTCAGCTTGCAGGGGAAAAATCTCACCAATCGTTTCCCCTGCTCTGTCTGCCACGGTTACGTGTGCGGTCGGGACTGCCTTCTGGATTAATTGCCGATACTGTGGCCAGTCCCGGCCCAGAATTACGGGATGCGGCAGCCTTTCCACCACCCCCACTGTGAGGTGGCGTTGTGTCTGACCTATCAACACGTATGCTTTTAGGGTGGGATATGTCGCCGTGTCTCCATGGATGCAGGAGATTGCCACCTTGTGGCTGCCACGACATACCGCCTAAGAGAGACGTCTGAATTAAGGTCTGTGACACTCTGAGTCCACTAAAGCCTGGGTACTCACATTACCAACCACCACATCAATAATACAAGGCCCCTCCCAACCATTTCCCCGTTCCTTACCTGCTTCACATGCCAGATAGCATGTGGCCACGTTGCACTCCATTGCCGAGGGGCACATGCGGGCGATGTGTCCAGGTTCATGGCACCTAAAACAGACAATACTAGGGGCAGAAGGCACTGGGGTTAGCGATCTGTCCTGCTGCTGATAAGGCAGTGGGTCGGGGGTAGCAAATCTACCCCAGCTGGGGGCCAACCGCTGACTCCATGGTGAGGAGGTGGGTCGGCCCATTGGAATCGGTGGTTTGGCCGGTCGGGGTCCCAGGGGAGGAGAAGGTGTTGGTGGTACTGCGGGCGCTGCTCCTCGGCTGGTGAGAGGAAGAAGAGGGTTCAGTAGTCCTGTTTTGATGGAGACCCGGGAGTCCTCAAAGTCCTCCGCCAGTTTGACGACGGCCTCCAGGGTGTCTGGGTTGTGACGCCGTATCCAGTCCTGTGTCTCCGTGCCGAACACATGGCAGAACTGCTCCAAGACTATTGCCTCGCCCATCTGTGCACCGGTCTTTTGTGCAGGGCTAAGCCAGTGCACCATGTGTTCACACAGTTTCTGGGCGACCACCCTGGGACGGGTCTCGCGTGGTCTCCGGTATTCCCGGAAATGCAGCCGATGGGTTTCCCCCGTGATGTTGAGGCGTTGGAGGATGGCCCGCTTGACTAGGTCGTACTGGCTAGCCTCCTCGTCAGTCATGGCTTGGTACGCTGCCTGAGCCTCCCCGCTCAGACAGGGACCCAATTGACTGGCCCAGTACTCCTTTGGCCATTGCGCAGTGGTGGCCAACCGCTCAAAGGCAACCAAGTACGCCTCGGGGTCATCCTCTGCTGTCATCTTCTGCGCCCGTGCCTTAGGGGGCGCCATCACAGGTACCGCTGGTGCCTGACGTGCGTTCCCTAGCCCGACCCTTTCTATCGGCGCCGTGTATCTCTCCTCCCTTTGCCTCTCCTCCGTCTCCCGTCTCTGTTCCAGCGCTTGCAACAGCGCAGTGAGCGTAGCAACGTCCATCTCCCGTAATGACACCACGTGTGAACGTGTGGGTTGTAGTGCGTGGTGAATGGGTGATGCAGGTGCTGCAGACAAGGACAAAACACAAAGTTCACGGTTCAAGTTCCTTTTTATTCCTTGACCAGTAATTAAATAATAAAGCTGACTCTACCCAGCAATGGGTATTGCCAGCGCCAAAACAAGGGGTTGCAGTCCCGAAATAATAATCCCAAAACACAAACACAACACAAACACAGACACGTCTCCGGACAGTGAGTGCTCAAGTGCAGGTGCGGTGCTGGATACAATGATGCTCAAGTGCAGGTGCGGTGAAGTCCGGGTGAATCGTTGGCCTCAGTCTGCAGCTCCCAGATCCGTGCTTAATCAGTCTGACAAAGACAAAACACACACGGTTGCAAAAACAAACAAAACACTTAACTCTCCTTCCAAACAGTCCTCGTTTCCTCCCATCAACCACAACAAAGGAACTGATTATAGCGTCACGTCCCCCTAAAGTACCCTCAGCCCCGCCCCCTCCGATAGCTAGTTCAATCACGTCTCCTCCTATTCATGAATGAAACTTTGCTTACCGTACTAGGGCGGGGACTCCTGGCACCGTCACGCCATGCCTTTCCTGAATAGCCGGCTTCCGACTGCCCCCGGAATGAACTGCCGAAACATTCAGTACGGGGCACGCAATTCCGCTGTACAGTGCTCTCACAGGTCGAGAGGGAGATTGTTGATTCAGATTCATTCACTCTTTGTCACAAAGGCATAGTAAACTGACATAGTTTACTGGTATGGTTCCCCTCTTAGATAACCTCTGACAACCTGAACCTTTTGCCACTTAACAATGAACTAATCCATGTCTGTGTGAACTTCACAGAATTAGGGTCCCAGTGAAAATATTTTACAGTTTTACATTCAGTGTTGTCTCCACTATATAAACATTCTCCAGCCAAAGTTTCTCTATAAAACAGTGATTCCATTACAGGGTTGCTGTTGAAACATTTCTGTTCTGATTCTGATTTGAATCTGAAGCATTTCCAGATGAGTTTAAATCACGGTTCATTCCACCCAGTTTGTGTGTAATAGAACCTGCCATGTGGAAAGTTTATTTAAAGTAGGAATAGTTATTTCATTTTGGGAGGGTTTTTTTTCTTTCTCCAGCACACAGTTTGTTTATTTTCTTACTCCAAAGACTTTGTTAAATGCTAGGTGGAATAAATTATTAAAATCTCACCACATGGGAAACACATCAATTAGCAACAATGTCTTTTTATCTAGTGCTAGTTATTCTGTAGATGAAATAATTTTCTTTTTGTGTATGATTTGCTGAATTCATAGGCCCATCATTTTCAGAAGCAGTGTGCTTAATTGCTTTATTGCTTCCCTTCATTTTACATGAAAAGGACCCTTCCTCTTCAGAAAAGGTGTTAGATGATTTTTGGCTCTGTGAAATTGTAACCCTAGAATTACATAAAGTTCAGAAGTTACTAGAATAAATTTGTATTGGAGCAAAAGCTTTAGAAATATCAGAACAATTTCAGACATCAATGTTACACCGCAAATGTGATATTATGTAACTCGATACTTGCAGGTATCTGAGGAACTTCAAAAATCAGCACTGGAGCTTCATTTGAAGAGAAATGTGAGTGTGAAATCTGACAATGCATTTCTTTATTGGTTTGAACTTGTTTACCACAATAAGATGTCCTGTTCCCAGATGGCAGTACATCGCACCTTCTATAATATTGGTCCCACTTTTGACTCTTTTGAAGGGGCCTTATGCTCCAAAGATGGAGTGTCTCCAGGTTTTCATTGGGTGGTTTCACTTTCTAAAGGATATATGCCTTGATGGAATGTAGACAAAAGTTCACCAAGGACACAGAATTCCAGATACGCATAGCAAAAACAATGCTCACTCCAAAATTTGAAGTTCTAATGTAGACTTCACTGTTGAAGAAAAAGAGTGCAAAAAGTACTTTCATTGTTTATCGACAGCAAAAGATATTGTCTTATAGAGCTGAGAGATGTGTGTCATTAACTGTACAGTTTTGCAATCTACTGCTGCTGAACAAAATCAAAAGATTCTACTGAATCCTTTTCCAAAGAAGATCTATACTGTTTCGGTCACTGCCAAAGGCATGACATTTAAAAAAAAAGTCATTTTCTACTATGAAGAATAGCTTTTTCCTCACTGAGGAAGAACACATGCATGAACTAGAGGACATATTTTCGGTAAATAGCCATGTAAACAAGAATAATTTATATTTTAAATAGTTTAGATGAGCTTGATTACTTCTAATAGTAGAACAAACATTGATAAAACTGCATGCAGTGAAATGTGGTGCTTTAGAATGGACATGATTCGACGCTGTCTAATCGGGATACTGATAATCGGGATTGCTGCTTAAATGGGACACAACTCTGGGAGACGGTTCTTCAGTGCTATTTATGTTGTTTAATTGGGACTTCGCTTTGTTGGGATACAGTATTTTCAAATGATGAACAGAGATCAATTTTCAGAGCTAGATTGGTTGTGTAGCACAGTGCAGTGAGTACATGATTTCGCTAAACAACGTTGAACTCTTGAAGAAGGAGGAGCCTCCTGTGGTTTGCAAGGCTGGTGTTGCAAAGAAAGTTGGCGTGCCAATATCACAGGTGCAATTCCTTTTGTTTAGTAATAAATAAAAAAAAAACATTGACTCGCATTTTAAATGATGCATTTAACATTTAATCATAATGTGATGTGATTTCATTCTTTTTCTTTTCATTAAGAATCAAAAAAGTGTGGCTAAGGTCGTCTCAACTGCCTCTCGTTTAATTGGGTCAGCCGCTTATTCAGGATATTTTTCCTTCTCCCGAGGCATCCCGATTTAAGCGGTATAATAACTACATATTATCAGAACCAGCTGCAGTATATTTAATTGAACCCATTTTAACAAGGACATTGTGTTATTTAACATTGTTGTTCTTGAACATCATTTATTTAAATAAACAAATGCATTTCTCATGGCAATTCTAAACACAAACTCATGAGTTACACAAGTAATAGTCTACTTTGTGTGTGCGCTATTAAAGGATTTCTTGTATAAACCATGTAATCATCATCAGACAGAGATGTGCATGCTGAAAACACTTAATACAGAAAGCTGTAAGAAAAAACTAAAACAAAAAACAGCATGGTTTCTTGTGGCTCAACAAGCACATCCACTGTGTGCCAAACAATCTTGATCCTGGTGCACCAAAACCCTTGAAGATATCACACTTATGAGTTCATCATTGGCAGTAGATCACAGTCTTGTCTTTTGGTAGTTTACATCTCAGCAATGAGGGAGAGAAAATTGTTAACAGGCTTAATGCTGTTCTGAGCTAATCAATCCTGAAAACCAGCCACATGTTTTGCCGTGCTCATGCCACTTCTACTTATTAAAATAAACCTTTAAACAATGTATACAACACAGGAAGGTTGGGTATCCATTGAAGCACAGGATGCAGTACATTTGGATATGCACCGTGCCACACAATTTGCACTTTCCTGGAAAGACACACAGCTATGAGTAATGGAGATGAAACATGTTCTCTACATCTGCAGCATTGGTCATATTCTTTTATTGAGACATATGTTTGAATACAGTGTTTCCTACTTCTTTTATTGACATCTCAGAATCAAGACTCCC
Organism: Acipenser ruthenus; assembly: GCF_902713425.1. Lineage (NCBI taxonomy): Eukaryota > Metazoa > Chordata > Actinopteri > Acipenseriformes > Acipenseridae > Acipenser > Acipenser ruthenus. The sequence goes on from NC_081192.1 coordinate 49,896,702, forward strand.
TCACTGTTACAGACACCAATTGACAGGGAGCTGAGCAACAATGGGTTAGCAAGATCAGATAAATAAACAAATGAGCAGTTCAGCCTAAATGTATAATGAAGCTAAATTTATTTTTGATTTGTTTGAGGCCACAAAGTTTGTCCAGTATAGTGTTGGACTACTGTGTGGAAGGCCTATAGTATTAGACTAACCTACTACTTGGATTTATGCATGGTTCTAACTGCTATGCGATTTCATAGTAATGAAGTGAAGGGTCTTTAAACTAAAGACTGATCAAACAAGTCTCAGTGGAACTTGTTATTTTCCCAGCTGGCGGTTAATTTTATTTTCTCAGTTGCTAGGTGTGTTTATAGCAATCAGACTGTCTTCTAGATACATTCCAAGACCAATAAATGATGAATAGTTTCTACAGAACCACAGCATTTTGCTAAAACCACCTAAAAATAGACAACCTGCCTACCATCATTCTCTCCCGCAAAATTGAATTATTATTATTATTATTTATTTCTTAGCAAACGCTAAGAAATATATCACATTATTTTTACATACAATTACATTATTTTTTACATACAATTACCCATTTATATAGTTGGGTTTTTACTGGAGCAATCTAGGTAAAGTACCTTGCTCAAGGGTACAGCAGCAGTGTCCCCTACCTGGGACTGAACCCACGACCCTCTGGTCAAGAGTCCAGAGCCCTAACCACTACTCCTCACTGCTAAAAAGCTGCTCAATTGGCAGCACTGCTCTCCATTGCTTCCCCACCTCCTCTATTCAAAGAATGCCTACGTTAAATGCTTAAATGGGCAGGAATCATTTGCTTGTTAGTTTCGGATTTAGCTGCCAAATAAATATTTATTTTGCAAAAAACATTTATTTTTTCAGATTAAATTGCAAACGACAAAGAATTAACTTTAAAATGCTGAAAATAACTTTAAAATGTATTTCAGATTTATCTGTTAGCTAAATGTTGACTCGCCAAGTGTGAAAATAAAAGATTTAAATACTGAGCATTTTTTTCCCCAGATTTGTCATATTGACTTTAAATGTTACATTTGGGATACGACTTTTCAATATTTAAAAATTATATCTGAAAGTACACATTTCAAAACTTTTAATTATGTTTTTGTTACCATTTATGTATTAAGCTAAATCTGAAAAAAAAAATGTTTTGGTTAAATCTATGAAAAATTATGTGATTTTAAGTTAAATCTGGAAAAAACTACACATGGTCAAATATTTGTGCCTTTTTTTGACACTTGGTGCCCCATAATATAAACATCATTTAGATATTTTATTTAACATTATGTAATCAAAGAAACTACAAAATTATATCGCACAAGTCTAGCGGAAGCCATAATAGTAGTACAGTATTTCATGTTAGATTTTTAAATTGGTGTCAGTTTTTCATTACATGTATTTATTTATTTATTTATTTCTGGCATTCATATAGCACTTTTTATACAAAAGTATCGCAAAGCACTTTACAGTACATAGCAGAAAAAAGAACAAACCATACTACATTTGTATAACATGTCACACATACAACTGCAACAATCAGACCATTTAAATAACAGATTTAATTAAGAGTATAGACATAATAATAGAAAAGCAGCAATTTTAAAGTTACATTAAAACCCACTAAGATAAGAAAGCCATTTTATAAAAGTATGTTTTTAGTCTTGACTTGAAAACTGTAACGGTCCCAGCTTCCCTGACAAATGAAGGCAGAGCATTCCAGAATTTCAGAGCTCTACAAGAAAAAGCCCTTCCTCCCATGTTGCTTTTGTTGACCCTAGGAATAACCAGCAGCCCCACATCCTGTGATCTCAGTAAATCCTGCAAATAACTAGGTGCTAATCCATTCAAGGCCTTGTAAGTTAACAGCAAAATCTTAAAATCAATTCTGTACTGCACAGGGAGCCAGTGTAAAGAGGCCAAAACAGGGGTAATATGTTAACTTTTCCTGGTTTTAGTCAGCATCAGATACAGAAATAATTGGTCTAAGTTTGGCTATATTTCTCAAATGGTAAAAAGATACTCGAGTAACTTCCCTAATATGAGTCTTAAATGATCGATCAGGATCAAAGATGTCCCCCAAACTCTTAATTTCTAGTTTAAGTTTTGATGAGAGACTGCAAGGGTCAAGCGCATGTAATACCACATTTCCTTTTAGTTGGTTCTGTGAGCCCACTAGCATAACCTCTGTTTTATCTGAATTCAACATTAGAAAATTCTGTGACATCCAATACTTGATGTCTGTAAGGCAAGTAGCTAATACCCAGATAGAAGAAATTCCTGGCTTTAGGGATAATGCGGATAATGTCACCCAATGGTAGCATATATAATGAAAACAACAAGAGACCTAGAATGCAGCCCTGTGGAACAGACAACTTCCTATAATGCCGATTTACCTCCCCAATAGAGACAAACTCAAACCTATCAGAAAGATATGATTTGAACCAGGATAGGACAAGGCCAGACAGTGTTTTCAAAACAATTCAGTAGGATGGAATGATCTACAGTAGGGATGGTATGAATACAGCGGTTCCGAATAATTTTCCTTTAAGGTCTTACTGAACCAACACATTTCAATTGAAAGCCAGTTAAACTTCACACATTAGGTTGTGCTGTGGGTGTAATCTCCAAAGTGCTTTCAGTTAAAAACTAATTATTGCCTTTTAATCTGTAGACAGGTGAGTTTCACGTGGCCGATGCAGATCCACATTATAAACACATAAGCATAACAATAGTGTGTAACAATAGTGTTTTTTTTTTTTTTTTTTTTTAAATCCCTCTTGTTAAAATTCTTCGATCTATTGACTGTCCAGTTATCATCATGTATGTTTTGCCTCATCTCAGTTTAAAACATTTAAACCTCAACATCAATAGAAGACTTTACACACTATTGTTATGCTTAATGTGTTTATAATGTGGATCTGCATCGGCCATGCTAAACTCACCTGTTTACAGATTAAAAGGTGACAATTTGTTTTTAATTGAAAGCACTTTGGAGATTACACACACAGCACAACCTAATTGTGTGATTTAAAAGTTTAACCAGCTTTCAATTGAAATGTCTTGGTTCAGTGAGACCTTAAAAGAAAATTATTCGGAACTGCTGTATTCATCCCATCCCTAGTCTACAGTATCAAAGGCAGCATTTAGATCTAGAAGAATTAAAACTGATGGAAAGCCCGAGTCAGAGCTTACCAGCAGATCATTCACAACTCTGACAAGGGCCGTATAGGAGCCATGTACAGCATGAAAAGTTCCTGAATATACCATTAAGAGTTAGAATTTTTTGTAATTGAATTGCAACAACTCTCTCTAGATCCTTATCTAAGAATAGTAGGTTGGAGATTGGCCTATAGTTATTGAGGACTTTAGGGTCCAAATTGTGTTTCTTACGCATAGGCTTTACCACATTTACCTTAAGTGCTGAGGGAACTATACCGGAGGAAAGTGAACCATTTATAATTTTTTTAATCTGGGTATTAATAACACCAGGAACATCTTTTAATAGTTTTGTAGGAATAGGATCAAGAGAGCATGTAGTAGTTCTCATATGCTGAACTAGCTCTGTTAGTTCCTGTAAGGCAGGGGTGTCAAACTCCAGTCCTTGAGGGACGCAGGGGTCTTCTGGTTTTCATTCCAACTTAAGCTCTCAATTAACATAATTGATCTAATTATTTGCTCAATTTGACATATTTATATTTTTCAAGGTCTTTTACAGTTGATGGTTTTAAAAATGCACTTGATTCATGGTACACTACCTGTGAAACATTTTGAGGCCTGACGAGAAGTCTTAAATGTGTCCAATTAATCAAATAATTAGAGAGCTCAGGTGGAACGAAAACCTGAAGACACTGCGGCCCTCCAGGAACTGAGTTTGACACCCCTGCTGTAAGGTATGGACAACTACAAATTGACATCTAATTTAACATGTTAATGTAACATTATTCAGCAGTTTTCGTTTGATTTTATGAAGCAAAGTATGTTAATTCTATAAGGTGATGCAAAATCTTTGGCCGTAGCTGTGCACTCAATAAGGAGCTGGCTTTGCCATTTGCTACGTGTATTTGTGTGCATGTGTGTGTTAAGATCCTTTTCAGATATTAGTGCCTATATTTCTACTAGTGCACAGAGTTAAACTTGAAAAATAACAATGAGCACATTTCATTAACTCCACAGCTAGATAAATAGCCATTTCCTAAAAAAAAAAACTTCCAGCAAAAATATCCTCATTCACATCATGTGGTTAGTTCTGTGGACTGAAACAGACTTCTTCCTCTGATTAATAGAGGAAAGAGGGAGACTGTTCACTGGAAGGGTTTGAACAAACGTCTCTCAGTAAAAAGGCCTCCTGTTCTCTTCACACAGTGCGTCACGACAAGTGTAAGTGTTCAGCATATTTTCACGCCTTCAAGTTGGAAACCAATAACAACTTTGAAAAATATGCCAAATTTATCTTAACTCATGAAGAAGAATGTTATTTCATTTTATGGAATTAGTTTATGGCCAGTAGCCCTGTAAAGTAATATACACTGGTTCATTTTAGGTTTCCATGGAATCTCTAATGATGTTGAAGCAGGCAATGGAAATGGCTGCTGGTAAGATTTCAAAAATGTTTAGGAAATAAAAAAATGAATTACCTGTGCTAGTTAGTATTTGTGATTTACCATGATTTTACTCTGCTTTATTGCACTTTGATATGCTTATAATATACTGCAGGATACTTACATTTTACCGTATGATACTTACATTTTAAAAGACTGGTAACGTTTAAATTGGTGAAGTAACTTTCTAAAAAGAAGGTTTTACAAATTAAAAAATATAAGCTGTTTAAATGTCAAAATGAATTCCTTTTTCTGTTACATTAAAATTAAACATTAGTAAACCAGTCAAAAGGAGAGATCGACTGAACACAATGATAGTAGATCCTCAGTTTGTAAATGTAGAGATGGATTTTGTGTTATAAATGGGTTGATTTAATTATTGCCAAATATTGTAAAAGGCAATAAACTATGAAAGCATGTCTGCATGCGAATGGGGTTCTATTAGCCAACTTCATGCTCCTTACTGCAGTTGTTTTAAATAAAATAAAAAGAGAAACATCTGTGAGCAATAAATATATCAAACGAAACTGTAAACAAGCAGTATACAGCATTAACCTAGAGTATATATATATATGCATTACAACATCATAACATTATAAACAGTATTCAGATCTTTCACATGTTGATATACTCCCATTTCATATTCTCAGTGGAATCTAATTTAGGTGAAGAATTCCGTGCTCATAATCTAACAAAATACAGTGTTATATGAATATACAGTTCCAGATTATGCCAAGTAAATGCCTTCGCTGAGTGATCATCCCACCCCACCCCAAAAGATACATTTTTATTTACCATCATGAATATTGGTATTATTTTTTTTATTAGAGAAGCGTATGTTAATTCTTCTGTAATTACACGTCTCAGTTCTTTTGGTTACATTTAAACTATTGCTGACAACCCTTTTCTTGTTCCTGTTTCTCTGATAGCTGAGCAGGGCATTCTGCCTTCTGGCCTGCAGGTGGATATGAATACTCAGAGTGAGATATTGAAGGGGTCCCTGTTTGGCAGCTGTGAGGAGACTGGAGACAAGGTTACACAGAAGAGAAAATTACCTACATTGGACTCCCCTGGCACGGCTGAAGGTGAAGTATGAGCTGCCTGTAGTTATGTTATTTACAAGGAAGCCGCTTACTGAAGAAACATATAATTTACTTCTTATCAACAATGCCAGAAGGCAAGCATTTTCTTGTTTATTATAAGGTGTGGTAAAGGATGTGCTGTTATTGGATTTAACATAATTGGGGAGTCTTTCACAGTGTTAAAAGCTGATGTTGAATAGTGTTCAAATATTTTAGTTATGTGCTTGGTTAGGTCTTAAACTATATGTTTGTAGCCTTTCTAACCACATCCCAGACAAACATTTAAAATTATATTGGGGCTGGCAAATGAACATTTTTGGCCCTACTTAACAACAAGGACAACATTTGCCACCATTTTTCAGAAAGCAATAAAGCAATTTTAATATTAGAATTTAGCAACAAACAATAGTTTAACTGCCCCTGCTTGTACGTGTTTTTTTATATCAAACATTTTTATTTAGATCAGAAAAATGTCTGAAAAATGTTTCTTTTTCTTTCTTGACCAACCTGACTATAAAAAAACAGCTCTGTTCATCCAGTAGGAATCAAGCGTTCCTCCTACTCCCAGTCTTCACCTGCAACCAGTACCTTAGGCCAGTATGTGTGCCTTAATTGTTTTTCTGAATCTGAACTGTCTAGACATGCAGATTTATGAAAACCCATGACTAGAAACACCCTTATTGTTTTTGATCATGACAAATCTGTGTGCTAAATGTTTTATTTTCCCTGGCCGTGACTTCATGCCTTCGGGGGGCATGTCGAAGGAGGTGATTAATGCACAGCCTGTTACCACTGGTGGCCCAGCTTTGGGTCTGGTCTGCATGGAATTCATTCTTTGCAGGTGTAGGTGGAGATTAAGCTACATTAGTGCTGTGTCTTTAACAATCGTCCTTATACAATACTACCCACGTTTCTCGCATTTCTACAAACAGCAACGCATTATTTAAAACTCCAATTCCCAGATGCCTTTGCTCTCTATTTGTCAAACTTGTTTGCAAATTGCTAACCTTTATTTTTAAAAATCCATAGAATAGTATTTACTGTATGTTCTATAGTAAGTACCTGTGGTATTTTTGCAGAATCGATACAGTTCTACCTACTGAAGAACCACAGTGTTGTAGTATACTGCAGAGCTGTTGTATTATAGTAGATATTGCAGTGTGTACTATATTACTGTACTACAGTGTGTACTATAGTACTGTACTGTATTATACAGTGTAGTATCTACTATAATATATACTATGGTGTGTACTATAGTATATATTGCAAGGTTGTATAATAGTAGACACAACAGTACCTAATATAGTTCTTTATTGTAGTATACACTGTAGAGCTGTATTTTAGCAGAGACTACAAAAACTAATATAGAACCATACTTTTGTATATACATTGTCTTATTTTATAGAATAAACAACACCTACTATTATAACAGTATTGATGTAATATATAATGTATTGTACGTTATAGCTTTTTAATGTAAAGGATTTTACAATAGCAACTTGGCACAAGTTTAATTTCTGTATATCAAAGTGCTGCTATGCGAGGTTCCCTGCTAAGATCCATTAATTAGGTTGTATACTAAACCAATTGTAGTACACAACTGTATAAAATATTGTAGTGCATACTATAGTACACCACAAGGTACTGCAATGCATACTATAATATTATACAGTAAGTACTGTACTATAGTATTATATGATATTCTATAGATTATTTTTAAGAGGGTATGTGGCAAAGTGGCTTGCATTGTGCAGGTGCAGGAGTGATGCGGTGATCAATGAAAGCAGACAACAAGAATTCAAAGTGCAAGGAGGTTTATTTATAATCCTGTATTGGTGACCGTAAATAATACCAGGCAGTACATATCAATGTGCATTGCACTGTACTAAATAAAGGGTTTGTAGTCCCAAATAATAAACACAGAGTCACACACAGCCAGTAACTGGCAGTGGCAGGTTTGAGGGTGGCATTCTAATACAAATCTGGCACCTTTGTTCCAGTCATTTTAATTTAGTAGTTAACTAGTGCCAAGTTTCTACAAACATAAGCAGGGGGACTGCATTTGTTCAGTTGATTAATAATAGGGTATGGCAATAATTAATTTCAAAGTAAGCATGATTATGTTGAAAACATTACTGCAACAAGGTATAGTGCAGGAGACAGTAACGGACAGTCATGAGTTTGTCCTACTGTACACTCTGGCCCATATTCATAAAACGTACTGTCTCCTTTATCATGCCAGTAATAATATTTAACATGACAGTATTTCATCGGGTGACGCATAAACGCACATTTACCGTCAGAAATCACTCATTGTGACGTTAGAATAACGTGCCTTAGAAACCAATTCTATCATTAGCATATTATTAGTCTGATTCATAAATCTGTATTGTGCCATTAATTGACTCTTACAAGCATAATTAAGACGTGCCTCGGACCAGGCGGAGATGAGATGTGTTTTAACGGTATAATTTCCTATAATAATTTGTGTTTAGGAGCATGTATTTAAGCCAATAGTAATAATAACAACAACTCCTATGTTTAATTATTCAATAATTACGTAATTTAAGTATTTTATTATTTGTAATGCATATGTTAAATTGCATTGTTAACTCGACTGAACAGAATAGGCTGCTTACTGGTTGGAAAACATAATTCACGTTTGTAGGCTATTCGTAGATCTAAGAAAATGCCAGTCTTCAGTGTGCTTGTGTGGACTGTACAGCAAGAGGAAATATCTTGGCACATGATCCTTCCAGAAGAGTGAGAAGAACCTGCAGATCTGAGCTGTGACTAGCTCTGTATTACTCATGATGTGATTCGTAGCAGGTATCGATTTAACAGGAACCCAATTATTCACCTTTTTGGAGAACTAACATGTACTGAACTGCTAGAAACAAGGCTGTCCCCGTATGAATGCATATTAACTCAGTGCATGATTAGGATTCTGATGTTGGTGAGTTTTTCTTGCCGGAAATTACCGTCATCTTTTATGAATATGGCCTATGTTTGGTAATGCTTCTTCTTGTCTGTTCCTTATTCTTTGTGAACCATGTTGCTGCTTAAAAAGTCTTTCTTACCCTTAGTTTCTCTACAGGGGCTCTTGAAGGCAGTTGAAGAGAATCTATAGAATACCCCAAACTAAAAAAGAGACTCATTTTCAAATGTGACAATGGATTTAGACCAGTGTAATTCATGCTTTTAGACATGTAGACATGGTCTAGTGTACAAAGTGCTTTTCAAAAACATAAAATACTTGCACACTAAGCAATTAGATGTCTGTATGCATAATAGTTTGAACAAGAATTCAGTCTATACATATATACAGTATGTCCCTCTGCCATGGTCCAGCTCTCAGCTTGCATCCATGACGTCAAGGCTTGGATGTCTGCCAATTTTCTTCAACTCAACACTAAAAAATCTGAACTTCTTTTAGTAGGATTGAAAACTCAACTCAAGAATCTCAATATTGCTGCCTTGAACCTCGGAAACTGTCTGCTGCTGCCTTCCCCCACTGTACAAAGCCTTGGTGTACTTCTGGATAGTAACCTCTCCATTGATGCCCAAATCTCAATCTGTAGTCAAATCCTCCTTCTACCATCTCCGAAACATCTCAGAAGTTTGTCCCTACCTTTCTCTCCTGGATGCAGAGATACTCCGTCATGCATTCATCTCCTCTCGACTCGACTACTGCAACTCTCTCTATGGTGGTCTTCCGTCACGCTCCATAAACGGATTACAGTTGGTTAAAAATGCCACTAGTAGGATTCTTACTAGATGTAAAAACATGATCACTTACCCCCTGTCTTGCCCAGCTGCACTGGCTACCTGTAAAGTACAGGATTACTTTCAAAATTCTCCTGCTTGCCTACAAGGCCCTTCATCATACAGGTCCAGAGTATCTCCAACCTGTTGACCCGCTATGTCCCTACATGCAAGCTGAGGTCCTCTGGCTCAGGCCTGCTTATTATACCCAAGCAAAAGTGCACCACACTCGGAGAGTGCTATTTTAGCTTTACTGTTTGTATTTAATGTACTATTCCCTGTATTTCACTGCATTTAATGTATTACGCATTGTTCCTCACTATCTTGTAAAGCACTTTGTGATGGTGGTCCACTATGAAAAGTGCTATATAAAATAAATATTGATTGATTGATTGATTGATATTCAATTGATATAATATCAGCAGAATTAACTTTCACCTTCATTTCTTTAGGATTTTGCAAGAAGATATAATATTATGTGTAATAAAAACATTTGAAGTTTGAAGTTTAAACTTTTTGTCAGTTACAGAAAAATCATTCAAGTCCAGACAAGAGGACAGGGTGCCCACTGGTTCTGGCAATGAGCTGGGAAAACAAGCTGCATTTGTAAACCACTTGGGGTAGGAAATTAATTTTACCTTGTGTATTTTACCTCATTTGAATTATGGCAAGTCATGAGTACAGTCTCCGTTGCCAATCCAAGTTAACATTCCTGTAGCCGCAGTCTTGCAGCAGTGTGGAGTAGTGCTTAGGGCTCTGGACTCTTGACCGGAGGGTCGTGGGTTCAATCCCAGGTGGGGGACATTGTTGCTGTACCCTTGAGCAAGGTACTTTACCTAGATTGCTCCAGTAAAAACCCAACTGTATAAATGGGTAATTATATGTAAAAATAATGTGATATTTTGTAACAATTGTAAGTCGCCCTGGATAAGGGTGTCTGCTAAGAAATAAATAAATAAATAATAATAATAATAATAATAATAATAGCCCCTCCAGGCCATTTCAAACTCGCAGGTCAGGTCTAGCCAGAGGTTTCCTCTTTCCAGATTATTTCAAGATCCTGAGAAATAAAGATCTAGCAAATAACAAGGAAATAAGTCAAGACAACCATGGCTCATTAAAATTGAGTCATTCCTTTGTAATTTGCTTTCAAGCAATACGAACAGCCTCCAGCCTAAAAAGCAGATTTGCAGTGCTGATTTGCAGATGCCCACAGCTGATAAGCAGCAGACCTCCAGCAGAGGCAATGGAAGGGCTCCAGCTCAGATGGGAACAATGCAGGATATGAGGCAGAATTCCAGTCCCTCTGGGGTGCAGACAGCTACTGAAGTTAACCCTCCCCAACAGCTGACGGATGAAGATCAGCTTCTGCAGCAGCTAATGCAGTACACAAATAGCGTCAAGGTATGTATTTCTAATGGGCCATTATTAAGGCTACGATTTTGGCACGGTAATTTTTAGTACATTTCATGGGCGAGGTGCGGCAGAAAAAAAAACAAGAATTCACGGAAAGGTCACCAAATAATGTAGTTTTAGCTACATCAGCATACACAAGAATCAATAATATAAAGACTATTGCTTTTGACTACTTTAGGACACAAAACTTACAGTTAGAGTTTTCCACGATTCTGAAACATCATGTTGTAAAGAAAGCCTCTGTAAGTCGGTAAACTTCTGTTCTCCGATGCGTTTGTTCTTATGTATTTACAGGAAACAGCTCACTCACTGTTTTTTATACAGCTGTCTTCTCTACTGCCGATTCAACGGCTTGTAGCTTCCATTTATGTAAAGCGCTTTCAATAGGTTTGTCACCATCTTGCTTTTTTCTGTTTGTATTCCACAGGAACATTACATGCTGTACACAACATTATGCCACCACTTTTCATGAAATGTCCGCTTTAGATATTTTTCACTTCTCTGCTTAGCAGTAATATTTGCCACTTTGCTCGCACTTCTGTCGCAATTTTTTCACCCCATTATCTTCAGCTCCACTCATTTACATTCTTGCTCACTCAGCTACAAATCTAATTCGCTGACCTACATAGATAGCTGCACGTAAATGCAATTCAAATTATTTACAGATACTCGCAGATTTCCATTTTCAGTGCGTGTTTGACATAAATAAAGGAAGCGCCTAATCAAATGTGTTTTTACATCCATTTCCAAGATTTCACATACTTTATTCAAATTCACGATTTCCGTTGTCTACGTGACAAAATCATAGCCTTAGCCATTATACTCAAACCCAGTAGAAATGTAATTTGTCAGTTATTTGCTTGATTGTAAATATGCATTTAGCCTCCTAATAATATTTGAATTTAGCCTCCATGATTTCCCTGTTTTGTAGCAACATTCATAAAAGTTTCAGTATCAATAGCTTCACTGTAAAATTAATACAACCTTGATCACATTTTTACAGCTTTCAGTTAAAACAAAATATGTCTTGTAAAAGATAGAAGATTCCTAACTCCAAATCAATTACATTTTCAAAGAGAGGTTATAACTACTATAATTATAGTAAGAGAAGTACCTGTGTATTAAAGTACTTTCCAACAGCGGGATTCGATGCTATGGTCTAAAAGACCGTAAGCAAATTTTTAATGACTAAGCTACACTGAGTGTTGTGCTTAGTGCTGACATTTCAATGGCTTTATTAGTGACAGTCGGGAGGTGTAGATATCTCGACTATACTGTATTTGTAATTTATATTTATAAAAGATGTACAGTAAAAACAGATTAACCTGTTATGAGATTATTCAGAGAAGTCTGTTGTGGCTTTCGTAATAATATACTTTTAACAGTTGTAAGGAAGGACTTATGCAGCTCTGGGCCCTTTCCGTGATTTTTTGTGTGTGTGTGTGTGTGTTTTGTTTATACCGAGTTATATTGGCTCTGCATAATATGTTTTGAAGTTGTGTTATAAGCACTACTTAGCACAACAGGATTACAACTGGATTTATTATTATTATTTGTTTATTTAGCAGACGCCTTTATCCAAGGCGACTTACAGAGACTAGGGTGTGTGAACTATGCATTAGCTGCAGAGTCACTTACAACAACGTCTCACCCGAAAGACAGAGCACAAGGAGGTTAAGTAACTTGCTCAAGGTCACGCAGTGAGTCAGTGGCTAAACTGGGATTTGAACCGGGGACCTCCTGGTTACAAGCCCTTTTCTTTAAACACTGGACCACACAGCCTCCTATTTATGTCTCGGTAAGTAATTATCCAATTTGTCCCTTGAATCTGACGCATTTTAACCCATGGAACAATGTCAATCGTACCAAACTAGCTCTGACCTACTCACTCCAGGTGTTACACGCTTGGAACGTGCATTTCCAAAATCGAGAAAAGTGTAGTATGATAATGGTATGATCAAAATTCTAAAACGAAGCATTTCATTCTTGGTGCCAGTAGCCATTGTTAACTGCAATGGTTTGAAATTGATCTTGAAAGACTTGGTTGTCATTTGCCTCTAAATCCTTCAGGGAGGATATTGTTTTTCTTAAACGTTATGCAGTTTTGGATATGGAAGCACTTGCCAACAGACTTGCAACAAGGAGATAATTTTTGTTTAAAAAAAAGGTTATTTACACAAACATGCATCACAGGTGTTTATCATTTATTTGTCCATTCTTTTTTAATCAAAATACACCCCAGAATTACCACAATGCTGGTTTTTGTAAAAATATATTTTCAAAACAGAAAAAAGAAGCTTTAACTTTTGTTAACTAGAGGCTTTGGAACGAATGATTTTCTCCCAGGCCTCAGTTTCATTCATGATCTAATCTTTGTTGGTTGAAACTAAACTCGTTCATACCCAAGAATGTGCATGGCCAGTCATTTGTCTTTGTGTCTGCAGCAATCAGATTGAGCTGCAATTATATCATTTCCTGAAAAAGACACTTGGCTCCGATTCAGGACTAAAATGATATAATGATATACAGCAGGCTTAAGTTCAAGAGAGTTTATACATTTTTTGCATCTTACAAAGGAAATAAAATATATAATTCTACCCAGTCATATTATTATCAGTGCTCCTAGATGGTACACTTTCGTATAACTTTCATGCAGCAAAATCTATTTGTGCTTGTGTTTTAATCCTTCATACATAGATTAGTTAATTGTGATACAAGCATTGCATTCAGGGCCTGATTTCAATGTGTCAATTTCAATTCATAGACAATCAGACAGTCAAAGAATTAAATCATGAAAGTGGTGTACATTGATATAAAGCCCATTAACAGCTCTTTAGGAATCCATATCTGCAACTAGAAAACAACGTATAACTAGACATTAAAACCTTTTTTTATTTACATTATCAGAGTAAGAAAGAACAGAAGGGGAGAGGAAAGAAAAACAGCACTGCAAAAGGGGGCTCCAAAACTACAAGCACAAAGAAGGCAGAATATATTGTCGGTAGGTTGCACTTTTACATTCAGTTTACTGTAGGCATAGTAGCTGATGTTGTTTTTTCCTTTTTTTTTTATCTAAACATGCTCAGTTAGCCTAATCAAAAATGTATGTATACAGATAGCCTATTTGGGCTATAAAATATTACTGACAGTAAAGTACAGTATATAGCATTTGTGGGCTAAGCTCAAATTTAAAACATACATATCTTGGTCTGGAATACTATTTACTAAAATATATAATAGGTCTTACATCACTGTAAAGCAGTGATGTGTTTTTTAAACTTTAAAGGTTTGTGTTTTACTTATCACATGCATTGAATTAGGGGACACTGAATACACTTCCGACATTAAGTCCCAGAACTCGTGGAAAAAAAATGCAGTGTTTTATTTAATTGTATGCTCTGGTCTACACATACCTTTTATCCGACTTTGGTATTATGTCAGACTCATAAAAGTGTGACAACCCTTTGGCCGAAGCTTTCATGTGTCTCCCTCAGAAATCCCGACTGGTGCTTGTTGCCTGACTTTATAACCCATGTAAACTGGAACACTGCCATTAATCCTATCCTTTGGCAAAGTTTTGTGATCCTTTTATACTCTGTGAATGAGTTTAAACTGTTCTTTGGCCTTTCTGAGGTAATGCCAGGACAAGTGCCAAATTGTGTAGTTAAGTATGTTGTAAGAAGTCTTTCCACACTCCTTGCTTATAGGTGTGCACTATCACAGACGTAAAAATTTTTTTTAGAGGTCTAGATATTAGATATGTTTTTATTTACGACTTGCGCTTATGACATCAAGCAGTTGACAACAGGGGCAACTCGCTACTTAAGTAATGCATACGAGGTAATATAACACTTTCGATTTTTAATCGGAGTAAAAATATTATAGTGACTTTCTGCAAAAAAGACACTAGTTTGTCTTGTTATCTTTTCTCTGTTGTACATTAGTGGTCTTTTCTTTTTTAACCCTGACACGCCAGACTGCTCTAATGTCGGTGCCTCACCATCGATGTCGCGGCCTCTCTTTCGGGATGTCTCAAATCTTGTCATTGAATAAGGCTAGGCACTAGGAACAAAATATGTGTATCTCTACATGCCAAATTTGATGATATACTTCAAAAACACAGGAAATGCGTCTACCACCGTGTATTTTTAAGTTTAAAAGGACAAGATCGAGAGGAGGCTTTCTGCATTGTACGTACCACTTTTATTTATTTGTTTGTTTGTTTGTTTGATTCCACAGTGGTGGCCACATTTATTGCAACACCCCATCATTTTTGCGTTTACTGCTTTATCACCATATAGTTTGTTTTTCTATAGACTTTTTTTGTTGTTGTTGATTTGCTATTTGTGGTTTTATTTCATTAACATTTGTATGATTTTCTCTTCATAATGCAAAATTATTGAAAGTCAGGAGATATACAGTACATTGTTTATATGCTAAAAATGAAAAATATTTATACTACAAAAATTGTAAAAACCTGTTTGACACATTTAATAAATTAATTTACAGACATATTCAGTGATTAAAAAGTAAACAAAAGTCACAACAGCTTTTTCACAGGACAAGACAAGAGAAAGAAATATAACTAATATGTAACAAGTAGTATAACGTGCAACCTCTTTATTAAGTAATAAGTAAGGGCATTATTTTATTTTTTTGTGAAGAAACAAGTACTGAGTAATAAGTTTCTTTTTTCAGTAACGTGCCCAACTCTGGTTATTTGGTAATGTAGTATTCATTAATACCCAAGTGGTTTGGCAGCGTGTGCATCTAGGAACTTTGTCCTCTACCAGCATTACGCAGAAATAGTAGTACCCCTTTCTTCTTTCAAAATAAAAACATGATCTGCAGAGCAGATGAGGGTTAGCAAAGCACCACCTCCTCACACACAGGAGCACACATACTGTTGATTATACCAAAGTGTTTTTAAGGTGTTTGCGGGTTACCTACTTCTCCATCAACTTATTCTATAAATAGTAGATAGGATCCAACATAGAGTGAGTTGAATTTGGACATCTTATGTCATGCACGTGTTGTGTTATTTCAGGCAAGCCCAGAGCAAAACAACAGAGTGAATCTTTCCAGAAAGCCCCAGAGAAAGTGTTTCCCGCTGATCCCGAGAATGAGGACCTGGAGAAGCCTATAGATCTCCCAGAGTGGCCAGCTGAGCCCCAGCGGGAAGAAAAGAGACCAGCCTCCTCTCAGCACTCAATATCTTCAGAACAAAGCCAGGAGGAGCTCCAAGACGGGGACAACAAAGGGGTGAGTCAGAGATGTTGCTTTTACAAGGCTTTGTTTGATCCAAGATAAAGCTTTTTTTTTTGTTTGTTTGTTTTGCTATTCACTTTGTAGTAGCTGAGACCAGAGCAGGTATACAGAGCACTGATACAGATACTGTAGTATGGGAAACAAGGGGACCTTTGCTTGTAAGGGACTGGACTTTTCGTACTTTTGTCATATGTTAATTGCTCTTTTTAATTCCCAAAAAAGTATCAGTTTCATATAGAAATGGAACCGATTTTGGCGACCCCCCCCCCCCCCCCCCCCAAAAAAAAATAAAAATAATAATAACATTTTATTTAGACTGTACAATAAAAAAAAGATAGATGTCTGTTTGGTTCTCTGTCAAGCCCTATTAGAAACATTATTAAGTGAATTTTGAAATTAATATGTATAAAGAGCATAAAAAGGCTCACCTGAAACTGTAATTCAAAACCATGCCCTTTATCCATTAAGCCCTTAAAAAGGCAATACATCATTCCAAAAAAACATGAAGCATTTCAATGTTGTAAATAGTGCCTGATTTTATAGTATAAAACTCTTTTACACTGTGGAAATATTTTTTCCATAGCAGTTGTGTGAACAGGATGGCTTGCAGTGGTGACATCAGACCAGAAACACAGACTCAGGAAGTAGGGGGGCAAAACTGAAACGCTACGGCGCTCAGCTCGTTTATTAAATAATAAAACAAACAAAAGATGTAAACAAACACAAGACACCAAACAAAAAGGCACGTTGGCCAAACAAGCAGAAACAAACAGGTATCGTGCTGGTTTTTAGCCAGCACGTATAGCAATTGTTTATTCTAGTTTTTCTGTTACCTCCTCTCCACACTCGTTCTCCACTCTGAACCCTTCACCCTGAACAAAGACAGCTGCAGGCTTTTATATTCTGGACGTGGGGTTAACTAGCTTTTATCTTATTACCCCTCGGCCATAGTCTGCAAGAGTTTAATAAGGATGCGTGACTGTCAGCTAGTTAAATAATCAGTAGCTGATCAGTCACGCATCCTCACGAGGTTTTAAAATCAAAAATACAAAACAATAACAAATAATGGCAGTGGCTTTACATCTGCGCCGCAAACAATAATAAGACAAATAATAATAAAACAGCACACATATATATAGGGGCGGGACACTCCGCCACAAGCTGTTACAGAATCGAAGCAACAGATTTGTAAAACAAAAGTCTTAAAAAGCAACACATCAGATGTTTCAATAAAGTATTGATACCTCTACTCAGCAAGGAAGCAGGTTGCAATATCCTGCTTTTTATATGAGGATAATTAGCGCCAAAGGAAATAAGTGGGAGCAAATTTTAACGAGGTACCCAACTGGTTAATTGATAGAGAATTTTATGTACTGTTTATGTAATGTCCCTATTTGAGACACGGTCACACTGCCCCTTGTTGTTTCAATGTTTTTAACAATGTTCTGCAGAATTTTTTAACCTAAGCTTTTTTTATTATTTCGTACTTTACAGGTTGTCTGCATTGATTGAGCAATAACTCATTTAAATCTTCATTCGGACACAGTATTTCAAACACACACATATCTTTTTTAGCTGGTAATATGTTTTTGCTGGTCTTGTTTCAGTTAAAAATTGAAGCTTTGACTGAAGCAATGGTTAATTTATTATTTTTGCTGGAGTTTTTGTGCAGTTTGATTATGAATTCATGAAATGCGAGGTACCAGCATCCCTTAGAAACCTGTCTAAATATGATCTCCTTCACAATGCAATTTCCCTTTTCCCGTGCAGCAGTATTTAAAATATAATCCCTCTTTTTTTGTATCTAGAGGCAGTGTGCATAGGCTGTCAGATTTGTGAAAGGATCAGCTTAAATAAAATAGAACAAAGTAAAATAGAATCAGTAACCGTTTGTTTTGTATTCATTTTATGAAAAAAATTACATACAACACATGATAAAT
The DNA here is from genome assembly GCF_902713425.1 of Acipenser ruthenus. NCBI lineage: Eukaryota > Metazoa > Chordata > Actinopteri > Acipenseriformes > Acipenseridae > Acipenser > Acipenser ruthenus. Next base: position 49,914,792 of record NC_081192.1, read on the forward strand.
CCATAAAATTCAAACTTTACCTAAAAATGTACAATATATAGGGGCTCCCGAGTGGTGCATCCGGTAAAGACAATCCACGTGGAGTGCAGGATGCGCCCTATAGCCTGGAGGTCGCCAGTTCGAGTCCAGGCTATTCCACTGCTGACCGTGGACAGGAGTTCCCAAGGGGCGGTGCACAATTGGCCGAGCGCCGCCCAGGAGGGGAGGGCTTAGATCGGCCAGGGTGTCCTTGGCTCACTGCGCACCAGCAACCCCTGTAGACTAGCCGAGCGCCTGCAGGCCTGCCTGTAAGTTGCCCAGAGCTGCATGGTCCTCCGACGCTGTAGCTTTGTGGTGGCTGCATGGCAGGCCTGCAGAGTGAAAAGAAGCGGACAGCTGACTGCACACGTTTCGGAGGATGTGTGTGTCTGTCTTTGTCTCTTGTACTACCTAACCTAGCAAACTGATAAGCTGTTTATTAAAAATTGTTTCACTTGTTGGTGTCCCAATACAGGCAAATATACTGAAAGGTTATATTTAAAATATCCATATAAACATCTGCATTTATATGTGTATACATTTGTAACTAACCATGTTCCCTTTTACTATTCTTGCGGAAAACTGCACAGCAGAAATGTCAATTGCTAACATTTCTCAGAGCAAGTATGTTAAAATATGCATGTTTTAAAAAGTGAAATGCCAAAGAAGCGCTTGTTTACCTTTCACTTTTGTTTACTGTGGACTTGCTTCTCCCAGAATGCAGAGGATAAGTGGAGACAGGCCAGAGAAAAGCGGGATCTGAAGCGAGTGCAGCAGGCTGAGTGGCGCCGCTTGGAAGTGGAGAGAAAACGACGGGAAAAGGAGATGCAGAGAAAGAAAGAGATGGAGGAGAAAGAACAGGAGGAGAGGATGAAAGAGGAACTGCAAGAGCAAGTGACTAAAAAAATACAAGAGCACCAGTAAGTAGAAAAACAGGAAAGTGCAGTAGATGATAACCCAGTTTAGGATTACTGTCAATTTAAAAAAATACAGGATTCATATAACATGGTGTGGCAAAGTGGTTTGCAGTGTGCAGGTGCAGGAGTGATGCAGTGATCAATAACAGACAGACAACGATAATCCAGGTGGAATGGTTCAGCGTTAACCATAACAAAGGAACAGATCACCTCGCTACGTCCCCTTATATACCGTCACTCATGACCCCTTGGTTAACGAGTGCAACCACTCCTCTAATCTGTGGCTGCCACATCGTTTCCCTTCCGGGTCGATGATCTAGTGTACCGTAGCTCTGCCCCTTTCTAGATGGCCGACTTCCGCCTAACCCTGGTAATTAATTGACTGGCCATCCAATCCAGGGCACTCTGTTCCCTTTACATATTCATGCAACTCTTGCATCTTGATGAAGTTATTTAAGACATTTCAGTGGAGAAAACTAATGAAATTATTTAATTTTCAATAAAAATAAAGGTAATAGTACATAATCTTGGTCAATTTTTTTGATTGGACCAGGTTAAAATCCACCTCACATTTACATTCACCAGTGTAACTCTCAAACAGCAATGGCTTAAAACATACTGCACATGGAATCTCTTATTGTACAAACTCAAATTGTTTATAAACTATACAGTATTAACAGCACAGAGACCTTTTTCAGAGAAAGGAAGAAGCGGGAAGCGGAAGAGCGTCGTCAGCGTGAGGAAGAAGAGGAGGCGCTGCATCAGGAGGAGATGAAGCAGCAGGCACGTGAGCAACGCAGGCTGGAGGAGCACCGCCGAAAACTGCTGGAGCTGCAGAGAAAGAAGTGGGAGGCAGAGCAGCTAAGAGAAGGTACCTACACCCTCACCCCCACTTGTAAATACTATTTGTGCTTTAAATTTGATAATCTAGATGAAGGCTTTTAATGTTTATTTTTGGACTGCTCTAATTTATATAAGGTTTGCCATAATTCGGGGGAACGCGGCTCCGTCCCCTTTACTAACCAGTCTTATAATGACTGAGCTCATGTTTCTGAAAATGTTTCTCACCTCTCTCTGCCTTCTTTTGCAACTGTATCTTCTTTGAACTTGGTTGCACCTCCATTAAGGTAATTCTGTCAGACCAGTAGGCCAATTACTTTAATCCATTACACCTAGCATAACTGTGCCTCAGTCATTGAATGGTATTTAAAATGGTGCCCAGCATTCACAATTTTAATAGTGGAAGTCCAACAGACCCCCCCATTCCCAACTGCCTGCGGACACAAAACCCCACAACAGAAGCTGAATTCAGGTCCAATTTCAGATAATTCAACGTAATTTAGAATATGGCTACCATTACAATAATTACATGTAAAATAATATCTTCCCTTGGAAATTACACTATGAAATTGGTTCCTTACTGTTTTCTCTTAGTTTACTGTGATTGTTTCCTCAAGCTAAAATATAACAACTGGAATAGAAAAAAACAACCTTTCATTATTGCTAATTGTTCCTCCTGTTCCTTGTTCCCTGAAGCAACTATACTCAACCATAAAATAACTAATCAACTACAAAGGGAGTAGAGAATTATTACAAAAACAAAGTCATGCTTAAAAAATGTGTGAGGTTCAATAAATAATGTACAACTCATGTGTTGAAATATGATATTGTTTTTAATCTCTGGACATATCTAGTGTATATACCAAACCAGGTGCTTAAGCCTGAAGGACCCTGGGATTTGGGTTGATACTCTTTTGTTGCAGGGTGTTGTTCTTTAGAGGCAACACGAATAAGGTCCATGTCTGTTTTACTTCATGTTTACAAACCATTTGAACTAATTTGACTTAACCCTTAGAATATGCGACTGGGGATGCTTTGTTATTTTTCACAAAAACTTTATCCAGAAACAGATTGTTTTAACCTTGTTAATCATTTCCCTAATGCAACATGGAAAAAACAAAGCTCAATAAATGAAGTCCTTACTTTGCGCATCAAAGCAAAACCCAGTACATTGCATTGTTGCTCTTCATCATGCAGAGGCAGTCTCATATAGACACCACTGTGCAGTGTATGCTTCTGTTTGTAGTCATGCAAGTCTTGCATCTGCAGGAAAGAGAAGTGCTTGACAAAATCTATTCAACTTGCAGCGCATTCCACAAAATCTGTGTGGCAAAGTGGTTAACAGTGTGCAGGTGCAGGTGATCAATAAACAGACAGACAATTATAATCCAGGTGCAAAGTTTTTTAATGGTTGTATTTCATAATCCAAATGCCTGATGGCGAACAACAGTAAATAATAACAATGTCAATGAGAAGCAATACACGCTGCTGTAATCCGCTGGTTGGCCCCGAAATAATAACTGTCCTGTTTTAATTCACCCACATGTAACACATACACAAACACCAGTCCACAGTGCATGCTCTAGTTCTCATTGTGAACATACAGTACTTTAGTGTAAACAAAGTGTAGTGTTGTCCAGGTTCGTGCTGGCCTTTTGCGACAGCTTCTGGATCGTGTTTAGCCGTCTAAATAATCACACAAGTATAATTCAGACACGACAATAAACAAACAAAACACTCACGATTTTCTCTACACAAGCCACAGGTCTTTTCAGGTTGTTCTCTAATCAAAATGAAGGAAGATATTATGTCGCTTCGTCCCCTATGTATATGGTCACACATGACCCCTTGGTAAATGATTACAGCCGCTCCTCCAATTATTTTATTATTATTATTATTATTATTATTTATTTCTTAGCAGACGCCCTTATCCAGGGCGACTTACAATTGTTACAAGATATCACATTATACATTATTTCACATTATACAGATATCACATTATACATTATACAGATATCACATTATTTTTACATACAATTACCCATTTATACAGTTGGGTTTTTACTGGAGCAATCTAGGCAAAGTACCTTGCTCAAGGGTACAACAGCAGTGTCCCCCACTGGGGATTGAACCCACAACCCTCCGGTCAAGAGTCCAGAGCCCTAACCACTACTCCACACTGCTGCCCCATCATTTCCCTTCCGGGTCGATGAGTTAGTGTACTGAAGCTCTGCCCCTTTTCTAAATGACAGACTTCCTTTTAACCCTACGAATGAAGTGTCAGGCCAAACAGTCCAGGGTACTCTGTTCCCGTTACTTAGCACCCTCACAGGTCAGGAGGGAGATTTACCACCAAGAATCATTGTCTTTCTGTCACAATCTGTCAAAAAGTTTAGCGAATACTTCAAAAAATAAGATAATGTACTAGAATTTAAAATAATACAGTCTCAGTGTGCTAACAAACTTTTCAAATGGGATCTTTTTATAGTGGTACGTTTGCAGTTACAGAATATGAATGTGGGAATTATGTCAGCAAAAGTGAATTGCTTTTAAAGTTCCAGTGGAACAAGGAGGTGATGAAATACTTGTGGGGGCCATTCGTTTTGTGGACATATTGGAGAGGAGCACAGCTTCTCAGTAATAAAAGTTGTTCTTTATAATTAATATACAGGTAATATCTTGTGCACACCACATAGTATCTTATGCTTACCAGTTAGTATCTGAATGCCTGCATTTGCTAATATTTTATACGATTGATAAGACATATTCCAGATTCTGAGCATGAACCTGACAAAAGCGGGAATACATTAAACAGATTGTAGCCTAATCCTTCTCTATACACTGTAAATGTGAACCTGTTTATGACAAAGGTATGGCATTGAAACTCTGGTGCTCAGATCAGCCCCCCTAACACTTAAGCGTCTCTAAAATTCTGTAAGTGATTTGTGGATCGACTGGATTAAACCCTGAAAGTGATTAAACCCTGAAAGATTAAACCCTGAAAGAAGAGCAACCAGAATTATCCCGGGTTTAAAAGGCATGTCGTATGCAGACAGACTAAAAGAATTGAATCTATTCAGTCTTTTTTTTTTTTTTTTTTTTTTTTTTTTAAATTTAGTCGTCGCCAATTATTTTTACCCCGGTTTTCACCCCAATTTAGCATGCCCAATTATTATCTGTATCCCCGGCTCACCGCTTGCAACCCCTCCGCCGACTCAGGAAACGGAGGCTGAAACACGCGTCCTCCGAAACGTGCTCCTTCCAAGCCGTCATTTTTCGCACTGCAGATCCACAGCAATGCTACCAGACCTATAGTGCCGGAGGACAACACAGATCTGGCGGCTCCGCTGCAGAGCCACAGGCGCCCTATCGGCCACAGGGGTCGCTGATGCGCGGTGAGCCGTGGATTCCCCTGCCGACCTAAGCCCTCCCTACCCGGGCAGCGCTCAGCCAATTGTGCGCCGCTCCCTAGGAACTCTCGGTCACGGTCAGCTGTGACATAGCCTGGATTCGAACCTGCGATCTCCAGGCTATAGGGCACATCCTGCGAGGAGCGCCTTTACTGGATGCGCCACTCGGGAGCCCCTGAATCTATTCAGTCTTGAACAAAGAAGACTATGCGGCGATCTGATTCAAACATTCAAAATCCTAAAAGGTATAGACAATGTCGACCCAGGGGACTTTTTTGACCTGAAAAAAGAAACAAGGACCAGGGGTCACAAATGGAGATTAGATAAAGGGGCATTCAGAACAGAAAATAGGAGGCACTTTTTTACACAGAGAATTGTGAGGGCCTGGAACCAACTCCCCAGTAATGTTGTTGAAGCTAACACCCTGGGATCCTTCAAGAAGCTGCTTGATGAGATTCTGGGATCAATAAGCTACTAACAACCAAACGAGCAAGATGGGCTGAATGGCCTCCTCTCGTTTGTAAACTTTCTTATGTTCTTATGTTCTTATTATGTAACGGTGTAAACATTCATTTTACTAACACATATATAATACCTTCCCTCACAGCAATACTACAGTAACAAGGACGTAAACTGACAATGAAAAGTCAGTACAGCAGTAGAAATCTCAGCACCCCAGGTAACAGGAAAATTAGCTTCCAACCTGGTTTTAAAACACTCAACACTACAGTTAACTGCCGTTGATTGGTACTCAGTTGTAAAGGTGAGGGAAGGACAGCTTTTCTTGTTTTGAAATCAACACATTAATGAATGAATTTATTGAATACCTGCCGATAAATACTTCGGCAATTACTAGTATGAGTGCAAATTTCTTAAAAAACATGAGCATCAGGAGCGGAGCTTTTTACTCCTTCTGACATAATACATCTTTTTCTACTGTCTGTTGTATTTTTATGCACTTGTCAGGGATGAACACGTGGATTTTTCTGTTTTCCCATAAACAATAATATGGAATAACATGCCTTTTCCCTCCAAAAAAAGCATGGGTGCTACTGTATTTATTTATTGAATCCAACTGAAATATGATTGATTTTGCTGGGAAATTAATTCACAAAATGCAATAATTCATTTCACAGCAAACTCAGTTAGAATAAAAGTGCTAACATGGCATCGCTGTGGTTTACACTTCCAGTCAGTTTTTTTCACGTTTCTTGTAAAATTTGTAATATGGTAGGTATTTCAAATAGTGTCCAGAAAAGTAATGACTAGAATGTAAGCTAGAGAAGAGGCTTCTGTGAAAGTACCATTGCAAAAACCAAACCAAACATGTATTCATTGGATTAGTGTGCTTTTCACAGGCATAAAATAAACATCTGTTTCACTGGTATTAATAGACACATGACATGACTGAAAGTGAAATATTAAATCACTTACCAGGGGTGCTATCATTTCATTATGCAATTTAATGCAAAGTAAATAAATAAATAATCATGGAAAAGGTTCAGTCTTAATAAACATTTATGCTCTTGAGCCTTCCTTCTTGCATTTCCTGAAGTAATGAAACTGAAAGGTCCTTTTGGGTAATTCCAAGCTCCCTAAAGACTTCAAAGAACATACCTGCATATTTAAAACTGTGATCAAGGAAAGATACCGCCATTCGATGTGAGCTTACAAGGTGATGTTGTTATGTTAAAAAGCCACCCATCCCCAAAGTGTAAAACTTGGACTGCACTTGGGAGTTTCTTAGTTGTAAGGAATGTACTGAAACCACAACAAACTACCTACAGTACATGCAGTAAATATCTGTATCACAATCAAAGGAACAAATTGGCATTTGTCACTTTGATTGGCAGCAGTGTGCAGTAGTGGTTAGGGCTCTGGACTCTTGACCGGAGGGTCGTGGGTTCAGTCCCAGGTTGGGGACACAGCTGCTGTACCCTTGAGCAAGGTACTTTACCTAGATTGCTCCAGTAAAAACCCAACTGTATAAATAGGTATTTGTATGTAAAAATAATGTGATATCTTGTAACAATTGTAAGTCTCCCTGGATAAGGGTGACTGCTAAGAAATAAATAATAATATTAATAATAATAAAAATTTTCAGATTCTGAAGAGTATGCTGCATTTGTCTCGGAGCAATGGTACAGCAATTGACGTTCCTGTCCATTGCCAGCTCTTTCACATTACCTTCTGCTGAACATCTCCACAAGTCCTCCTGCACTCCAGTGTAATCTCTGACATGGTTTTCCTTCAATATATCCACTTTCCTAAAATGGTGAACTTCCAAAATACTGTCCCAGATCTCGCCACTTCCCAGTGGTATTCTATTGCTCCTTATTTAATACTACATACAGCTGCCATCCTAAACTCTAACAGAACTGCTACCAAACCCTTTAAGCCTCTTTACCCGGCTATCGCAATAGCCAAGCTTTTGCTATCCTGCATATAGCAAAATGGTCCTTTTCAGTCACTGTACAGTATACCAATAGCGATCCAAACCTAACCCACTCCAATAGCAGTAACACTGGAGGTTATGGTTTCAGAACAAGGCAAAGTGATCCTGTCTCTGTTTGTGCTGTAGCTGAAGCTGAGAGGAAGAGGATGGAAGAGGAAGAGAGACTGGCGGAGGAGCAGGCTCTCTTAGCTGCCATGGAAGAGGAGGAGCGTGAGGAGTACCTGAGACGGAAACACGAGGAAGAGGAGAAGAGGAAGCAAGAGGAGAAGACAAGGCAACAGCAACACGAGGAGGAGGCCAGGAAGCGGATGAACGAAGCCAGGCAAGAGGCTGAGCGCATCATCAGGCACGTTTTGTATTTAATTTCTTTTTATTTCTTTTTTTTAATGTTCTGTATTGTTTTACATTTTAAAGGAGACTTTGGTGTGCCTTTGGTTAAACTTGTGAGTGATGAGATTGACACCTGTAATTTGTTGTTGTAGTATATCTTTGAGAGGGGGTATGCTTGTTGCTGTATGCTACTGAAATGCCTTGTTCTTACAGTACATGTCTTGCTGTTGTCTTGTTTAACGTTCGCTATTTGGTTGTTTTCTATATAGGGAGCAGTGGGAGACTGAGAGGCGTCTTCGGTTTCACAGGGAACTTTTGCTTGAAGCAGCAGGTCTTGAAAAGACTCAGGAAATAAATCGCCCTTGGATCTGCTCGTACTATGATGTACTGAGGCTTCTTGTATTAGAGCTTGATAGACAACATGAATAGTGTTCTTGTAGCAGATTGATCAGCTATTTGTTTGTTAGAAAGAAAAGAGTAACTTTAGCTGTGTCTTTTGGAAAAAAAATATATATATATACACACACACACAGTTGTAATCAAAAGTTTACTTACCCCAATGGAAATTTATAATATCTAGAAATTTCTTGAAAACAAATAATTATAGGAAATATCTTTTGTAGCAAATGTTTTGCTTTTGTGGATGAGGAAAAAAAGTTACAAGACATAGATTTCTACAATTAGTTATTTCAGCAATTTCTATTTGCAGAACTCCTTAAATGCTAATTCAAAAGTATTCATACCCTGACAAGGAAAATGAAATTAATAGCTAGTTGAGGCACCTTTAGCAATAATAACCTCTTTTAAATGATTAGGATATTTGTCAATTAGCTTTTGGCATGATTCTTTACTGATTTTTGACCATTCTTCAACTCAGAATTGTTCCAGTTCATTCAAATCCGAGGACTTCTCTTGTTCACAGGCTTCTTCAACTCATACCAAAGATTCTCAATCGGATTTAGATCAGGACTTTGACTAGGCCATTCCAGAACCTTGATTTTATTCTTCTTGAACCATTCTGAAGTAGATTTTGATGTGTGCTTTGGATCGTTGTCGTGTTGAAACGTCCAGTTGAGCTTTAAACCAAGTTTTGTAACAGAGGGTTTCAGATGATTGGCCAATATCTTTTGGTATGCTATGGAGTCCATTTTAACATGTATTGGAACTACATTAGCAGGGCCGGAGTAAGGTTATGACGGGACGAGTATGTAATATTGCAAAAAAAATTATGAAGTCATCAAACATATTTATTTATTTACCTGTGTAAAAGTAATACATTTATTCAGCTCAAGGTAAATTCATCAAACATAAATCACTCACTACACTCATTTCTTCAAACAGCATTTTTTTTTCCTAGATTTAGCTGCGGCAATGTCATGAATGATGTCATCGTAATTCAAAGACCTGACGATTTTATTCTCAATGCTCAAGAGGAACAAAGCACTGAGACACTCTTGAGTCATGGTGGATTGGAGGACATTTTTTACCCTTTTTAGAAGAGAGAAGGAATGTACTCCGCTACAGTTAGTGATTATTAGTGACAAATACAGCTGTAATCCAGCTTCAATATTTGGGAAACATTCTATCACATTGGATTCAGTGCTAACTCGGTACATCCAAATAGATTTGCTTTCATCATCTTTTCTCTCTATATCTGAGAGGGATGTGAATTCAACAAATTCTTTAGTAAGATATACACACACACTTTATATATGGTGGTCCAGTGGTTAAAGAAAAGGGCTTATAACCAGGAGGTCCCCGGTTCAAATCCCACCTCAGCCACTGACTCATTGTGTGACCCTGAGCAAGTCACTTGACCTCCTTTTTAGATCATAAAAATAAAATAAAAACTATTAAATTGTTTATTATAGTAATCATTAACTTTTAATATAAAGATTTGAAAATCTTGAAATAAACAATAAAAACATGGAAATTTACATTGCTTTCCGAAGAATCAATTCGTCTGGCCACAAGGTTCCAAAATTATGATTACAAATACAGTTAAATAAAGTCTTTAGAATGTAAAATGTCTATACAACAAACTATAATTAAATAGCGCTATATACAATGAAGCAAGCAAACGTGATCGCTAAATAAAGAAAATATACACAGGCAGACTCAAGATTGAAACGGCTTGAAAAATGGGTCAACTAGTGAAGGCTGAAGACTGAATGAGTAGTTTGTTAACTGACCACAAGGGTGCTACAATTTGTGTCGCTAATGTCGTCAATGTGTACAAAGCAATATCTAATGAGACAAAAAATTCCGATGGACGCACTACCATCGCTCAGCTGTTACTTCAATATGGAATGGAGGGCCTAAAGGAGGTCCTACAAATTTTGAGGGCCTAAGGCTATAGCCTTATTAGCCTATGGCTTAATCCAGCCCTGGCCATTAGAGGAAAAGCAGCCCCATAGAAGGATATTACCACCTCCATGCTTGACAGTAGGTATGGTGTTCTTTTCTTTGTACGCCTCACCAGACTTTTTCCAAACGTAACGACTATCAGCATGACCAAATAGCTCGATTTTTGTTTCATCACTGCAGACCTTGACCAGAACTCATATCCATCATTCAAATGCCATTTTGCAAACTTTAAGCGATTGTCCTTGTGATGTTTTCCTAAGAGTGGCTTTTTCCTTGGCCTGCGACCATTGAGACCTTCACCATTCAATACTCAACCATTAGTTGAAATGGAAACCCCAGTCCCACTTGCAGCCAATTCACTTTGAATATCTTTGGCAGTCACTCGGTTTATTATTAACCTTCCACACAATTTTTCTACTTGTGCTTGGTGAAAGAACCTTCTTTTTTCCAGACAAAGGGAGCATTGTGACAGTACCATGAGTCTTGTGCTTCTTGATAATAGAAACAATAGTTATTATTATTATTTGTTTATTTAGCAGATGCCTTTATCCAAGGCGACTTACAAAGACTAGGGTGTGTGAACTATGCATCAGCTGCAGAGTCACTTACAATTACGTCTCACCCGAAAGACGGAGCACAAGTGACTTGCTCAGGGTCACACAATGAGTCAGTGGCTGAGGTGGGATTTGAACCGGGGACCTTCTGGTTACAAGCCCTTTTCTTTAACCACTGGACCACACAGCCTCCTATAGTTGAAATTGGGATACTCAAATGCTTGGAAATCTTGTATCTTTCTCCAGCTTTATGACAATCAATCATTTTCTGGTCTTCAGATAGCTCTTTACTTTTTCCCATATTGACTTATTTGTAATGACAGCAGTCATCCTATGCCTAACCCTTTTATGCTCTCTAGGAATGTTCACCTAAATCCAGCATTTTCTAGACTTTTCTAGAATGAGGTTCTGCATTACCATATTGAAATTTCTAGCACCTTGTATACATTACTACCATAGCATCAAAGGGGCATTTTTGGAGTTTTCCAAAAAAAATTGCTGAAATAATTCTTTTCCTCATCCTCAAAAGCAACATTTTGCTACAAAAGATTCTTCCTAAAATTCTTTGTTTTTGAGAAATTTCTATTAATTATAAATTTCTATTGGGGAATGTAAACTTTTGACTACAACTGTGTGTGTGTGTGTGTGTGTAATATATATATTGTGTAATATATATATATATATATATATATATATATATATATATATATATATATATATATATATATATAGTGGGCATGTGGGTCACACAGAGAAGGCAGACAGGTGTTTTTCCAATCAAAATAGAGGGTTTTACTGATTTAACCCTTTCGTCATTGTCCATCATTTATATACCTTATTTTTTTTCGAAAATGAATGTGTTATTATAGTGATACGTTTCTTTTGATGCTTGGTATATATATATATATATTGTGAGCCAGCTCCCAAGTTCACCACCAGGAGGAGGGGGGTTGGAGATCGAGTGCGCCGGTTTCATAGAACAGCAGCGGGACAGAAACGGGGACTCCTGCATGGACGTTCGGTCACTGCTTTGAAATTGTTTATTGCCAGTTTGATTAAGTCTAAGTAACGGGATTGTCTTTTCTGTTTAACCTTTTGCGGTCCTATGTCGGACTTTTAAACAGCGCGTCTAAAATAAACTGCACGTGTGAAAATAATTTGGACCTGACGCGCCTGAGACGCGCTGAATAAATGGACCGCTAAGGGTTAAATCAGTAAAACCCTCTATTTTGATTGGAAAAACACCTGTCTGCCTTCTCTGTGTGACCCACATGCCCACTATATATATATATATATATATATATATATATATATATATATATATATATATATATATATATATATATATATACAGTATTCCTTCCCATACGCCAAACAACACTGGGCACACAACAATTGAAAGGTAGTTGATTTACAATGCTGAACCTCAGCTGTCTTTCTATTTGGACTGACAGAGAGATCTGCCTCTGTTGACTGCCAGGGTTTGTTTGATGGCAGGCATCAGTTTTCAAAATCCATTATACACAGAATCCAGCATGCAGGACATGTATGCTGATCAGTTCTCATTATTGGATTCAAAATGGGAGCTGCATCTGAGGTAAAAGAAAAAAAAGACATATTTTTGTGTGCCCTTGGATGAAGAATATGTACCTGCCGTGCATGCAAACAGATTGAAGCAACTAAGGAAACTGAGAATAACTTTTTATTTTAACATTCAAATATATATATATTTTCCTTTTGTGGAAATTATACATTGTTTGTGTGCTACTGAAATGGTAAAATGCACTGTGAGAAAAAATAGAAATTAACACTAAGGGAAAGCAACGGCAACAGTTTGATACTTTTAGAACAGGTCCCCCAGGCTGTATCTGTCGAACACAAGTTAAAGCAAGAGGTGTCATTTTATCCTTTCTACACAATGAAAGCTGTGTGCCCCTTTAGTCACTTAACCATGCTACAGCTTTCTCTATGTGCATTCACTTTTCAAAAAACATTATGGGCCCGATTTTGAGGAAACACAGTAAAGCGCAAACATAAGGGTGAAGTGTTTGCACTGGATTGTGGATGTCCCCTTCATGTTGTGATTTAGGAGTTTAAGTTGGGCGCTGGCAGAATTCTGTTAGTGCTGACCAATGAAAAAAGAGGAGTCAGAAGCTTCTAGTAAGCAACTGACATTCCCATTAAGAAAACAATAGCCCTAGCTGGGATTATGATAACACAAAGCTGCTTGGTAATGCAGTATTTACAAATATTTACATTCATTGAACAATTTTGGCTTATTGTGACAGCAGAGTTTTGTGATATTCATAAGCATTCATTATTTGTTATAGTTCCAGCCTTTGCAATATAGAGCTTGTTAGGGGAGCTGTGATTTAGAACATTGCTTCATTAACTTTGGTGCTGCTGTGAAAAATAAAGATTTGTATGAAACATTTATTAATAGGACTACACTGATATTTAATAGTTTTTGAAGTAATTCAGTCCACCATTTATTTTATTTGAATATGGACTTATTGCTGTTGGTAAAAAGAGGGATCTGATTGAGGGTGGTAAATAAAATTGTGTTTATGCTCAAATAAAACAATCAAGCTTTTGAGAACTGCCCCTCACAATCTTATTTATTTCTTCTTTTCGTTGGTTTAAATTATGCTTTTCTGCCCTGCTGAGCAGTGCTATCTTGCAAAGGCACAAGCAATGGAGATAAGGGGTGAGAGTTGAGTTCCTGTAGCATGACTTAAAAATAAAGGATGGACAGCTCTGACCATCAAAGTGTAATAACTCAAGGCAATCTTTTGTGTTGGGTTTTCCCCAAAGACTTTTGTTTAAAAATCTCACAGGCCTGCTGTTTGATCCTACAATCTGGTTCAAATTGCCTCATTCTGACCAACTACCGCTGAGCGATGCTTCTGATTGTACTGTGAGATCTTAATAATCCATGCTAGCTTGGTATTATTTAGTTTATTTTCAACAGACATCTCTGAAAAAAAACTTTTTTTCAAATCACTGGTTAGGATTGCCACTGGAGAAAATGTATAGTTTTGTCAGTAGAAATAAGAAAGATAGCTCATAGCTTTTTATCCTCAGGAAAAAAACATGATGAGCTGGCCAGTACAGTACTCCCTAGCAAATCCACTAAATTATATTGGCAGTATTTTATAGTACAGTAATTGGAGCCCAGGTGTAATAACTGCCTAATTCAGAAGTTCCGTTAGTGTTATCAATGGGGGCACTCAGTTTTATGTTCAATATGATCAAGCTACAGAGCAGAGACATGCACATTGTTTCGTCTTCTCTGCTGGATTGGGGAAGAAAAAAAGCAAAACTTTCCTTTATTCCCAGTAAATGAGAATAGTTTAAGATTGAGGATAACTGTGTACCCGGTGTGAGATGGCAGGGAGGGGGTTAAAACCTCTCTGCAGAAAAAACATGTGCGGAATGCACATTTGTCTTGTTTAATTGTTTTGTTTAATTGTTTAATTGTTTTATTGTTTGATCATTACCTGCACCTGGCTATTATTGAAAATTAGAGCCAGGTGCAGGGTTTAAAAGGAGAGCAGTCAGTCTGCTCAAGGTGGCTGCTGAAGATGGCAGAGGCCTGACTGTGCTGGTGTGTGGGTACAGCCGTAATTAAAAGTAAAGGTAGTGTGAAGCCTTTTTTGTGTGTGCTGTTTTGTTACAGGTAAACAGCTTAGCTGTCCTGTTTAATTTAGGTTCCTGTTTTGTTTTAGTTAGTGCTCAAAGAGAGCTAGGTGTTTGTTTTGTTTATTTTTGTTTTTGTTTTTATTAAAAATTGCACAACCGTGCTTAAAAAAAATCAATTTCTGTGTGTTGGGTCAGTGTTTTTAAAGGGGCAACGAACGTGAGAGGTACCATTCTTTCACAGCGGCTACATGCTAACTTTACAAAAGCGAATAAAGAAATGATCCAGACTCTGATCTAATATCTGGATCATTTGGAGTGTTGACAGGTGAGTCGCCATGTGAATTAAGTTAATAAGCAATTTATGGGATTAGGTGACTCTGTGATGAAAGTTTAATGAAATCAGTATAAATTAGTCATTGTATAATCTATCAATTTAACATAATTTTCCGCAGTCAGAAGTCTGATGCAGAAACCACTTCTTAATCCATCTGTCAGAGTTCCATGGATTAATTGGCCATGAATGTTTTTTCCTCTAAATGGTGTCTTTTTTTTAAACAATGTTAGCATTTCTTTTTGCTTAATAACATGAACATACTAGATAATTAAGTCACAAATGTTATTAATTATCAGTAAGAAAAGGATTGTTGTAAACCATAACCAATTAAAACTGCAATGTTTCTTTTAATTGACCTAATCCCAACTCTGTATAACCAACTATTCCCACAGAAAATACCAGCTGTTGTGTAAGATTTTGCAAAATGATAACGGCAAAGATTAAGAATCACTGATGGTCAGTATTTTGGGGAAATTGAGTTTTTTTCTTAGATTTTTTTTGCAGCGTCTTTTTTGTATTTTCTAGTAAATGAAAACATGTTGTTAAAGCATGCAATTTAAAGCATTTTCAACTGGCTGTGATGAGGAGAGCTTTGGACACCATAATCATTATAAGGGGGTTCTATGTTTAGACAAGGATTGTATCATTTAATGCCTTCATGTTACTTATAGAGTAATGAAAATGTTTTGCAAAACTGGCTCTTATCAGGTATCCAGTAAGCACTTTCTTGATGGACATGTGTAATATACAAATAATCACTTAAGGGCACATGGTATTGTCATTTCCTGACCATAGAGGGTTAGGAAAAATATATGTGGTTTAATTTAGGGCAAGTTGTTAACATGATACCTTTTAATTAACATCTGTGGATAGCATTCATTTTTCAAATAACCCTACATAATTAAATGGACTGGTTATGTCTAATCCTCTGCAGGGCAAGGCACATCATTAGTATGCAAACTAAAATATGAATTACTGTAAATAGAGATGCTAACAAAGGGCCAGTTGTTAAATGTAACATTAAACTCATTTATTTTTTAAATATGTTGTAATGTTGTTAATGCTTCATAAACCTGCAGCCTGATCTGCCAAGCAATTTCTAAAATAAACATGTACATTTACATTCTCTGATGTGCAGCTCAAACTGGAATGCGGGCCTTGTCATTCATCAGGCTCTTGTAGTTTTGGAGGAAGCTAAAGTTTCAAGACAAATTAAAAACATGAGCAATTGCTGACTGATTAGGCATTATTTATGTTGTGTTGCCAGTTTCATGATCCTGGCTGCTAAGTTTAGGAACCTGGAGGAGGGAAAGTTAGACCGGAGATGCATGCTGTCAGTGTAGGACTGTCACATAATATGTTGTGAAGATGAGTCTGTGTCATCAAAATCTTGTCATACACCGCTCCAAACAGTAAAATAAAATATAACCACACATCTGACGTTGACCCATTTCTGCACTTAATACACCTTGGTGAATTTTAAAGGAACAACATGGAAGATATCCCTGCTGTACCTTCAATACAGTTTAGCACAGGGCAATCTGAACATGTTTATTTTTCTGGCATGTTTATGTTAGGTTAACTTGTGTACATAATAGTAAAGTTTTGTGAGGCAGTTTAACCGTTAATGTGATGAATAGTTGGTACCAGTACTCTATTGTATATAGTAACCTAGGCTAAGTAGGTATTTCAAAGCCACAATGCAACAGAGTAGCGATGCAAATGTAATCTGGTATTTATTTTGTTGGATTTTTGTTTTTGGTAATTTTACCACGAAGAACACGTCATGGAACTTCAGTTTTCAGTGCATGAGAAACTTGATTTTCAAGCAGCATGTAATCTTCACCATGGATCCCTGCCTGATAGCCAGATATTTCCAAGTAGTAATGCCTAGGCAATTTTAATGTAACAATAGAATTCCACAGGAATCATTTTCTGGACTATGTTTAAAAAATAAGAAAAACAATGACATATACTTTCCGAAAATTACTTATTCAACAACATTGTGTTTTTAATGTTGACTTTTATAAACTGCTGACTGGTATTTTAAATGCAACAAACAACAATAGACAATAAAGGAGAAGTAAACTTTTAGACAGCAACCTGTTTGGCCGGTCAGTTGAATTTTAACAGCAGCTGCATCAGTATATAGCAGACAATAGTAAAGAAGTAATTAAGTAGAAGGAATGAAAATTAAATGTTATAAAAAATGCTTTCTCATTTACTGTCAGTTCATTATCATAAGCAAGTAGAGGAAGTACAGGGTCTGTAACCCATTTCCAATATGCTTCTGGTTTGTGTGGGTGTACAGAGTGTGTCACAGGCAGAAGGGTCTTCACTACAAAAAGCAGCATGTGCTTTTAATATGAAACAATACAAACTCTGTATCCTTTAATATCATAAGGCTATTATATATACCAATATCAGTAATTGAATTACATTTGAAATAAGACATTCAACTGCTTCCCAAGATTATGAAGTCTCACTGCTGTCCTTTATGCTAGACATTAAATAGCCTGAAACAATAACCTTATACTCCCACAGTGGGCCTTCATTTGGCTATTTTGTCCCTGTGATTTATTGTTGTTTTTTTGTACCTGGGACACGGCTGCTTTTTAGTATACTACCATTTGCTATAATTCTTTTTTCGGTTAAGTGCCACATTTTTGAGAATTGGCAGCCAGCACACTTTACACAAGAGACTTCTTTACTGTACATTCCAGAACAGCCAGGAAAAACATTTCTTTTTCAAGAATATATTTTTTCCAGTGATGTAAAAACTGAAAATTGTTTTTCTATTTATGGTACAAGGGCTAACACACCCTTTTTATGTCAATCTTCTTTTTTTTGTTTTGTTTTGCAGTTTGTTTTTAACTTATTAAAAAGGATACCTGCCATTTGCTAAGCCAGATAAACAAGGCCTGTAGAGTACATTTGTGAATCACAAAAACAATATCCGAGCCCTAATAACAACAATGTTACAATTCAGTAAACAGATTAAATAAAGTCAGGCCTTACATAAGCCACCATATTAGCAGGGCTACTTTTGATTACCATTCAGTGTATGAATCCTTGTATGGATACATGGAATTCTTATTGGCAGTAAGTATGCTTGGATATATAAGAAATACATTTAAATGGGTTGCATTTTAAGACTACCTAGGTTGTGTTTTAGTCTCTGATAATAAGAACAGTTTGGTGGTCACCCTCTGTCCCTCAGAGGATGCTTGAATTTCACCTTTGTTGGTGACAATTACAGCAATAATAAAGATTACACAAGCACTACTAAAGGGCTAAACTTCAATCTTTTCTCTTGGATTCCTTAAACTTGTATAGCAAACTTTCAAGATATATGAACAGTTGCTCAAAGCCCGTTCAAAATAAATTATATAGTGGGCTTAAAGTCAAGAACATTGTAGATTAATACAATTGAGGAAGGTTTTGATACATAGCCTAATGATATTTTGTGCAACACTGCTGCTCGCCTGGTGTTCTCTCTCCGCTCACTCCACTGGCTCCCGATCACCGCTCGCATCCAGTTCAAGACTCTTGTACTAGCCTACAGATGCCTTGACAAGACTACACCCAGCTACTTCCAGACCCTCATCTCTCCCTACACCCCCGCTCGACCTCTCCGCTCCTCCTGCACTAGAAGACTGGCTGTACCTCGTCTACACTCCCCTGCCTCCAGAGCCCGCTCCTTCTCCACCCTCGCTCCGCAGTGGTGGAATGACCTTCCTACAGATGTCAGGACTGCCCAGTCCCTGACCACCTTCCGGCACCTCCTCAAGACTCACCTCTTCAGACAGCACCTGTAGAACTCCTCTTTTCCCTCTGGACACTTTATCACTCTTCCTTAATGCGCTTTACTTGCTCTTATCTGCTCCCTATTTTACTGCATTTAATCCTATACTTTAGAGTACTGTAATCTGTCACAAGTGTTATTTAATCTGTAGTATTTAATTTAATTATATCCTGATGCAACTATCACTGACACTGATATTGAATCATATTTTGTCATATACTTGTACTTGCTATAACTGAAGTCATTGTATTTTATCTTGCTCTTAATTGTATTAATACTTGTACTGTGATTCTTGAAATGTATATCTGTTTACGACTGTAAGTCGTCCTGGATAAGGGTGTCTGCTAATAATAATAATCTGCTAATAATAATAATAACTATATCTAACTGAAGTTTAAAAAGTAAATATCAACAATTATTCACCTGTATCTTCTTATACATCCAGCATTAAAAATTACATCACAGTTGCATGTACTAAACTGGGAAAGCGTGACACAATTGATTCTACCAGTACTTTTTTACTTACATATTATGGGACCAAAGATTGCCTGAGTACAGAGGTAAACTATCAGGTATGAGAAATGCCACATAGAATTCGTCTTCCAGAACAACAGCGCCACCTCCTGGATAAAGCTTCACTTAGCAACTTACAGATATCAACAGTTCAGAGGAGTGCTGCTGACCAAGGTTTTGAAGGTTTCTATCTGCATTAGCCATATTATCATTGCTTCCCCTTTTCTTCTGCAGACCTTTTGATTCTTTACTTAGATGTTAAATATATCGCATTTCATATTTTGGAATATTTAGAAGCAGATTTCACATACAATGATACAGATGAAAAGTTACTGCATGTCATGCAATCAGACCATGCGGCCATCTATTGGAGATTTAAAAAAAAGAAGCTGTCATCACTGGGAATGGGAGCAATATGCCAACATGGAGATAAATGAATATTTGAACATATCTAGAATGGGTTCTGCTTCTTCATCGTGACAAGTTTACCAATTACGTCCACTGTTGTCTGTAAAAAGTGTTGAAATTAAAATGCAGTGTTTTCCTTAGTATTATCAAGATGAATCTATTGCAGACATGGTACTGCTTGCTATTTAATGAGTTGTTCTTTAGGATAAAAGTCTATGCCTTTTTCTACTTATTTTAGTTTAAAAAGTTGCATGACAGTTGCCCTTTGTTACATCTCCCTAATATTTTGCCATTGCCATTTTTAAAATGCACAGGTACCAATTAATGTCCATGGGGTACCCTCTATTTATGTTAGATTCTTGACTTACTTCCCATTTTACTTAAACATGAAGACAAGAGATGTAACTTAGTCCTTGCTCTTATTCAGATAAGTCGATTATTTAAATAGTCATAACCCGGGTTGAGTAGGAGTGCCAGTGTGAAAGGGGCTTAAGATGGTTGATGTTGATGCCCAGTTGCAGAAAGGTTTGGTTGAGGTTTGCAAAAAAAAAAAAAAATATATATATATATATATATATATATTTATATTTATTTTTATATATATACACAGTGCCATGAAAAAGTATTGATTTTCTGCATTTTTGCATATTTCTGACACTGAATGTTATCAGATCTTCAACCAAAACCTAATATTAGATAAAAGGGACCCTGAGTGAACAAATACAAACATTTGATACATATTTCATTTATTTATTAAAGAAAGTTATGCAACACCCAATGCCCCTGTGTGAAAAAGTAATCGCCCCCTTAGACTCAATAACTGGTTACGCCACCTTTAACAGCAATAACTGCAACCAAACGCTTCCTGTAGTTATTTATTAGTCTCTCACAGTAGCGTGGTGGAATTTTGGCCCACTCCTCCATGTAGAACTGCTTCAACTCAGTGACATTTGTGGGTTTTCGAGCATGAGCTGCTCGTTTCAGGTCCTGCCACAACATCTCAATGGGGTTTAGGTCTGGACTTTGACTAGGCCATTCCAAAACTTTAAATTTCTTGTTCTTCAACCGTTCTGATGTAGACTTGCTTGTGTGTTTCGGATCATTGTCTTACTGCATGACCCAGCTGCGCTTCAGCTTCAGCTCACGGACGGATGGCCTGACATTCTCCTGTAGAATTCTCTGATACAGAGCAGAATTCATGGTTCCTTCAATGATGACAAGGCGTCCAGGTCCTAATGCAGCAAAGCATCCCCAAACCATGACACTACCACCACCATGCTTGACCGTTGGTATGAGGTTCTTACTGTGGAATACAGTGTTTGGTTTTCGCCAGACATAACGGGGCCCATGTCGGTCAAATAGTTCCACTTTTGACTCATCTGTCCATAGAACATTGTTCCAGAACTCTTGAGGATCATCCAGGTGTTTTTTGGCAAACTTGAGCATTCATGTTCTTCTTAGTGAGCAATGGTTTCAACAACTTTTTTCAGGAGGTCTTCAGGAATTTCTTTTGTTCGTGGCATGATGTGCCCACTAGAACCTGTATGCTGACAACTTCACTTTGATGGTAAGGGCCAAAGTTAGTCAGATTTATATTGGGCAGGGCTGGCCCAAATCAGGCCTTGTTAACCAAAGTACTCAAACAGCTGACCCTAATTATCCCTTTAATTGGGTTGAGTTAACCAGAGGGGGCAATAACTTTTTCACACCTGAAGATTGCATGTTTGATTACCTTGCACACCAAACAAATGAAAGAAGCACCAAACTTTGGTGTCATTTTTTCTCTCGGACTCCCTCTATATACTACTACAACCCACAAAAAAATCTGACCAAATACAAAGTGAAAAATGTGCAAAAATGCAGAAAACCAGACAGGGGGCAAATACTTTTTCACAGCACTGTATATATATATGATCCATTATTGTTATCTTCATTTATTGGTTAGCCAATCATAACAGCGCTGCTTAAATATTATTGAGATCTTGCAATTGATAGTGGATCCACAAGCAATAACACTGTGGTGTTTCAATTTCATTACAGGTATTCAGTTAGCCTATACCCTATTATTATTCCACATGCTAAGCTGGGCAGCAGTCTCAGAGCTCAATTTCTTGATATCGGCTAATTCCTCCCGTTTGCTGGGGACAGTAGTCATTGGGTTCAATTGACTAAATTAGCTGATGGAGTGCCTTAGGGCCTAGTTAGGGGTTTGGTTGGCCCAACGTAATAATTACAGAGAATGTTGGAACAAGGGGACTCCTGAGTGGCGCATCCGGTAAAGGCGCTCCGTGTGGAGCGCAGGATGTGCCCTATA
The DNA here is from genome assembly GCF_902713425.1 of Acipenser ruthenus. Lineage (NCBI taxonomy): Eukaryota > Metazoa > Chordata > Actinopteri > Acipenseriformes > Acipenseridae > Acipenser > Acipenser ruthenus. The sequence goes on from NC_081192.1 coordinate 49,936,699, forward strand.
GCCTGGAGGTCGGCAGTTCAAGTCCAGGCTATTCCACTGCCGACCTTGGATGAGTGCTCCCAAGGGGCAGCACACAATTGGCCTAGCGTCGCCCAGGTGGGGAGGTCAGCTGACAGCACACGTTTCGGAGGACAGCACGTGTTCGTCTTCGCCGCTCCCAAGTCAGTGCAGGGGTGGTAGCAGTGAGCTGAGTCTAAAAATAATAGATTGGTTATTCCAAATTGGGAGAGAAATTGGGTAAAAATAAATTGGCGACTACTAAATTTAAAAAAAAATTAAGTAAAAAAAATAAAATAAAAGAGAATGTTGGAACTGGACTGGAAGAGCCATGTCTATACATTCTGGGTGATGTCTCTTTTTAGGGGGCACATTGAGTCACAGCGATTTTTTATTTTTTTATTTTTTTTACACTTTTTCTTCAAACAAAAGTGATTTATATTTTTAACCTCAATGATGCATTAAGGCTTTTTCTCTGTAGAACCGACCAAAAAAATAAAAGGTAACAGTCTTTGACCCAAGGGGATTGTGTATTTGTACACATAGCTTACAGTATAGTCTTGTAGCCTACAAACTTTTGTTTAGGTAAAGTGGGTTGCTCCTTTTGTGGGCGGACAACATGGGTGTCAATCATATCGTACGACCCACCTTTTTGGAACAATTCTCCAGTAAGTACCTTGTCTGTTAAAGTCTTTTTGATTTGCTATAAACATGAGCCCACTAACTCCTTATTGAAGAATTGTGCCTTTGAAACTGGCATCAACAGCTCTGTAAAATGACTGACATGAAAAGGAAACCTTTTCATCTGCAATACCCATGATCAAACTTCACAGACAAATCAAAGAATAAAGCTGTGAAGTTGTACCGAGTGAAAGAAACTTAAATAAATCACAAAATCAGTATTAAATCTTGGGTTGAATGTGAAACAGGTGCAGTTAGATTTTGCAGCAGTTTCCAAGTTGGTAGATATTACCAGTAGTAGCGACAGATTTACAAAAACATCAAAGCTCCCAGCACTGGCATGCTTAAAGTGACCAGTTAGGTCAGAGGGTCAGATGCATAAATGAATCCGGTTTCTCTATTGTTTATACTCTTAACACTGCAGACTTATATACAAATATAGGAAAGATAACTCCAGTCACAACTGCAGGCCATTAAATCTAATACTGTATACACAGGCACATTTTAATTTGTCTTTCAGTGTTAGATGCTGAAACCCTTTAGTTAGTTATCCTAGGGTAGTCTTTCTGCAGTTACTTAGTGCTGAAGAGTTGTGGCAAAGTGGTTTGCAGTGCACTGGTGTAGAGGTGATGCGGTGCTCAAGTAATGACAACCAACAACGTTCACGGTGCAATGATGTTTTATTTATAATCCAAAGTCACTTGACAACTGTAAATAACAATAACTGGCAGGGTTCAGTCCCGAAATAATATTTATAGTAAATACACACACAGAACACAGACACGGTTACAAGTCCAAAGTGAGTGCTTTTTAAGTGTGTGGTGAAATACATTTATTTGTGAACAGTAGTGCAGTGTTGTCCAGGTTGGTGCTGGCCTTTAGTGACAGCGCCAGGTACGTGTTAGCCGTCTAACAAGAACAAACGTTTACAATTAGTACGACAAAACAAACAAACACTAAACACTCGCGATATATCACAGTACGTCAGCGGTTCGTCCGTAACCATAACAATGGAAACAGTTAGCTCGGCCACAATCCCCTTTTGTACCTTCAGCCACGCCCCCTTGGTTAGCGAGTGCAAACGTTTTTCCTTCAATGCGCGATTGCCACATCACTTCCCGTCTGGGGCGATCACTTGGTGTACTGTTGCTCCGCCCCCTTCCTGGATAGCCGACTTCTGACAGACCCCAGACATGTCAACCCCTAAGTGTTCATACCAGTGAGACCCCTGCTGAGAAACCTTAACCTAGGGGGGAGTGCTTTTGACAGATCAAGATTTTTGCACATAGCTGACAGCTGACAGCCACTGACCTAGACTTAAATGCTATGCACACCAGGAGCGAAGCAAACAACACGAATACAGCACGAGTACATAGAAAAAAATGTAGCTAATCATGAAAAGAAAATACTGTCTGCTTTTGCTCCTTTTGTGGAGATGAAATAAAATAAATAAAACATAGAAATAGTACACCACACACTAAAAAAAAAAAAGACATTTCAGTGAATGTTTATATGTGATCTGGTTTAACATGTAAATTATTCAAAAACAATACATTTACACATATTAGTTTAATAAACATTTTATTGATATTCAGTTTTAATAAAATCTTCACTTAGTGTGTGATTATTATTATTATTATTATTTTTATTATTATTATTATTATTATTATTATTATTATTATTCGCCAACATTATTAAAACCAAAAACTTTTGGTTACTTACCGTAACCCTGGTTCCCTGAAAGAGAAGACGACCACCAAACATTATGTATGAGATATTTCTGCCCATTGGGTAGGTTTCGCTGAGCTCTTTATAGCAGAGTTGCCAATAGGCCCCTTCCTTGGATGATGTACTCCGTCCCGCCCACCGAGAGTATAAAACTACTATCCAACGGAAGCCATTTCTCTTTTTCCGTCGAACACGTGAGGGCGACGGAAGCGACCTCGCAGTTGGTGGTCATCTTCTCTTTCAGGGCGAATGGCTCACTTGCCCAGCAAGACGGTCACTTCGTTCTGAAGTACCGATGCCTGGAGAGGGTCCGTCACGAAAGTATTCGTGATGCCTCGAAAGGGAGGAGGTCCAAGCGAAACTGGAGCGCGTAACCGTTTTGCACGGTGGCGAACACCCAGGAGTCTGAGGTGCAAGTGTGCCAGTACTGGAGCTGTTGTGCTAAAAAGGGGGTCTGAGGCTGCCAGCCTTCAGGGGCCCTGCTGGGACTGCTGAGGCTGAGGCGGGGCAGTTTGGGGATGCTGTCTAGGGCGCTGGCCCTGAAAATGCCTCCTGTGACTGGTGTGTGGGCTGGCCAAGACCTGTGTTTCCTGCTGGTTGGGCCCAGTTGCTTGCCGCTGATGTGCCCTAGAGGCGATGCCTTAGGTCACCCAGTGGAGCCATGGGGACTGGGACTGTTCTAGTGACAGTCCGCATCTGAGGAGCTAGCCAGCGGCTCGACCTGCCCCAGGTGCGATCTCTGTAAGATCTCCTCCACGGCTGGCCCAGGTCTCACCCACCTGCATGTCAGAGGAGAAGGAGGCCTCGTCCCCAGAGGCCGCTATGGACAGTACGTCCTCTAGCATTGGCTGAGACGCCTCTCTCCATCCTCCCTGAACTCCCCTAGGGGGCATTTGGGGCTGCAACGGGCCCTTGGCCTGGGCCGCTGGAGCCTGTTTAGCAAGAACCTCTAAGACCTGGGCCATCTGGGCCTTTAGGTCCATAATATCCCTTGCCTGCTTGGAGCGCTTCACCCTTCTCACCTGTGGAGATGGGGAGCGACTGCAGGCACCCTGCACATCAGGGATGTCTGGCAGGGGGTCCTGGGACAGGTCTTGGAGGAGGGGATCAGGGGCTCCAAGAGCCGCCGACGGTCCGGCCATAAAGGACGTGGAGCTTGTCCTCATGGCCCTCCCCAGACGAGCTTCCTTCAAAAGGGGCTGGAAAGCCTCGCAGATGTTACAAGTGTGATGCGTGCGCCGCTGTGCCGCAGCACCGGAGAGGCCGCTACACAGAGTGCTTACCCTAGTCAACACACCTGGTCAGCACGTAGCGTGTACCAGGGGGACACAAGGCCGAAGCCAAGGTGGGAGCAGACAGAAACGTGTGGAAATATAGTAAAGGGGAGAGCACACTTTTTTTTTTTTTTTGGGCCTGAACCCACCGCAACAGGCGGGCCTACACAGCCAAGAGGGTCTACTCGACAGCGGGGATGTGGCAAGGCCTAGTCTCATGAAGGAGACACGGCTGGAATAATCACGCAACAGCGGGGGTACGGAAGGCCTAGCCCTGTGGAGGAACTGTGTACTCTCAGAAAGAAAGACAACCACTTGTGGATGACTGCACAGGCAGTCGCTCACACACGACAGACAGATGCAAAGAGCGGACTTCCACGCAAGCGAGGAGGCTGCAGAAAGACAGAAAGACGAAAGACTCGGTCTTATCAAAGTCGTTGATTCTGGGAAAGCGGCAAGCCAGCTTTCAGCACGAATGCAAGGGAAATACAATCGACTTGACTGGAGAAGCTCTTTTTTTATCAATACTCTCAGCTAAACACAGAGGTCTTACCGTACCGTCTTGAGAAGGAAAAAGAGAAATGGCTTCCGTTGGATAGCAGTTTTATACCCTCGGTGGGCGGGACGGAGTGCATCATCCAAGGAAGGGGCCTATTGGCAACTTTGATATAAAGAGCTCAGCGATACCTACTCAATGGGCAGGATTGTCCGATACATAATCATTATTATTATTATTTGTTTATTTAGCATACGCCTTTATCCAAGGCGACTTACAGAGACTAGGGTGTGTGAACTATGCATCAGCTGCAGAGTCACTTACAACTACGTCTCACCCAAAAGACGGAGCACAAGTAGGTTAAGTGACTTGCTCGGGGTCACACAATGAGTCAGTAATAGTCAAGTATACGTTTACTGTCTAGTTGTTTTAGTCTGGGGGTTATTAAAAGTTATGGAAAGCAACTTAACTGGTCCTCCATCAATACACTTACAGTAACAGCACTGCAATGCAAAACTAAAAAAATAAATAAATACCATTGCAATATTTGCTTGCATTACAAAGTATCACATTAGGGCTGCTACGATTAAATCGAAAATCAATTTTTCAATCAATTCCATTCCTCATTATATACATCAATATAAATAGTGGATAATCGATTCAATAATTACATTTTTGTAATGCGCATAGTTAACAACGAAAATGCATCAAACTCCCTGCCTTGCTATTTACAGTTTTTCTGCCACAGACAAGCAGTGGGCTTGTTTTTCTTTTCCTGCTAGTGTTATCTAGCATCTGATTTGCTGGTCCTATCCTATCAGCGAATCAGTTTTGAAAATGCTTTGTAAGTACGCCCCTCTGTGTATTCAAAGTAAACAACGAAAAAGCATGCCGCCAGAGCAGGATGACAGGCTTGTATTCCTGTCAAAGAGCCTGTAAATAAATTGTGCACATTGAAGAAAACTGTATATAGCGCTTCTTTGGCGTTTCAGAATGAACTGTTATATAATGAATATTTAACAATATTCAATAATGTTAAAAATAAATAAATAAATAAATGTTTGGTGGTAGTCTTCGAATTGAAAGGGAAGCGTCATTTTACAGAATTACGAAACCAGTGTACGGCATTCCCCGTCACTTTGACTAAAAATTAAGGTGAAATAAAGAGAGATAGATATACCATCAATTTCCAATTGTTCTGTTATTTCTTACCATATGGTGTCTTTCTTTTTATTGCCTTTATAACCACTGATGCTGGCATCATAAAGAACATTATATTTTTTGACTTTAATAATTAAATTCTCATTGATGTCAATTTCTCTTATTTCTGTGACAATTTCTGCGTGAACGAGACAGTGACAGTCTGACAGCCTCTCCTTCTGTCCTAGTAATTGTTTGTTGTGTACAGAAACATAGAAGGCTCACGCAGACAAAACGGCAGTAACAAGGCAATTCTATCTTTGGAGTATGGGGGGAGTTTGCGTAGCAGCTACAGAAATATAGAATGGTAATGTACACCTCCTCATGGTGAAACCCCCCCCCCCCCCCCACCACCACCCCCCAATGAAATAATACACTTGGACAGCTGTATTGGATTTACCGCTGTATCATGTATAAAGGGTTTCGCAGCCTCGCAAACAATAACAAACTTATCCACAAACATGAGAATCCATTGCACGGCCGTGAGACTCAACCTTGAGTCTTGACATGTATGCAAACCATCCAGTCCAGGGCACACTGTTCCCTTTACACAGCGCCCTCACAGGTCGGGAGGGAGATTTATAACCAAGATTCATTGTTTCACAAGAGTTCAATCAAAATTTGTGAAGAAAAAAAAATATTAGAATTGTATTGTTTGGTGAGCTAAACATTGTGTGTGTCTGTCTCCAAGGCTACCTATCTTATCTTGAAGCCTGAAGGTACCAACAATACTGCACCATTGGGTTGATTCACTGCTGACCCAGGAATGTGCATTGGAAGGCACTTGCTGTGAAGATGCTCAAAGCAACCACATGCCTAGCCTCTACTAGCAGGATCTGCTTTAGGATATGGCGAACAGAGAATTAGTCCCAACACATATAAAAAAATATATGTACTGTACAAAAATAAAATAAAAACCTCTATATTTTAATAGCAAGCCTGCAGGCTCAATCCACTCAATCGATGAATTCTCAGCGAAATGTTGCACTGTTACTAAGGAGGAACTTGAGGCTGCCCACCATTACACTAGAGTTTGAGACTGGCTCATACCAACAAGGAGAAACAGAGCACTAACACTTGGTCTGTTACAAAAAGAAACAGAAATCTAAAAAATACATTTTCTGCTTGTCTTAAGTACTCTATATCAACGGTGGGGTATACTAATAGCTTTTTTTTTTTTTTTAAATAAACACTAGACATTTTATTTTGTTTTGTTAACAATAATATATATATATATATATATATATATATATATATATATATATATATATATATATATATATATATCAGGCAGACTTGAGTATCAGTTTTATTTTTCACCATACCTCAATACCTCAATACAAAACACATTTTCTTCAAAATTGCCTTACTGTACATTACAACACAGATAACATAAGGCAAGTTAAATGGTTTCATTGTTAATAGCTACACATCTTAATGATCTAGTTGTTAAACTAAATTAAACTACACAATTATATTTCACTTACCTGTACATTGCACATTTCCGGGAGGGACTTGGGTAACCACCGATTGTGAAATAATGTTAGAACATCCATCAAATGGTTGTATCATCAAGCACGCATTCTGCTCTGTGGTACCCACTCTAGTACCGGATGTTTCACCACGTTGGACTTAAAGTAAGTGATATGATAAATAACCAGTAGATGGAAGTACAGTACATAGTTGGTTATCACAAATCAATATTCTAGTTAGGATTTACTGTCTTTATTGTTGTCTTGAGTGTTTTTGTTGTGAATATTGATTTCTGCTTATCTGCCAGCAATGGATTCAGCAGTACTTGAGTGCAACATTATTCAGCTTTCAAGCCAGAATGGCTGGGGAGCCAATTGTTGTTGTTAGGATTCTTCTTCTTCTTCTTCTTCCATCAACTTCAAACTCCTTCTGTTCGCATGCAATGTAACCAATCAACATCAAAATTGGTAGGTATCATCCTGTGTAGATTATAGTTCAGATGCAAAAAAAATTGCACTCCTGAATCAGCCAAGATGGCGGACTGATGCATTTTTTGGAAAAACCTTTCAAAATCTTCTTGAGAACCAGTGAACTGATTGATCTCAAACTTTGCATATGTCATCAGCAACCCGCTTCAAGTTTGCAAAGCAGATAATTTTTTTTTTATTTAGTAGTCGCCAATTAGTTTTTTGTAGTTTTCTCCCCAATTTAATAGTGTCCAATTATTTTTGTTTAGCTCAGCTCACCGCTACCACCCCTGCGCTGACTCGGGAGCGACGAAGAAGAGCACATGCTGTCCTCCGAAGCGTGTGCTGTCAGCCGACCACTTTTTTCACACTGCAGAGTCACCATACAGCCACCCAGAGCTACAGTGTCGGAGTACAACGCAGCTTACAGGCAAGCCCGCAGGTGCCCAACTAGACTACAGGGGTCGCTGGTGCGCAGTGAGCCGAGAACACCCTGGCCAACCTAAACCTCCCCCCCCCGGGCGGCGCTTGGCCAATTGTGTGCTGCCCCCTGGGACCTCCCGTCCTCGGTCGGCAAAGGAATAGCCTGCACATGAACCGACGACGTCCAGACTATAGGGCGCATCATGTACTCTATGCGAATGTTTTTACTGGATGCGCTACTCGAGAGCCCCCACTGCCACAAATTTTACCAAAAAGCGCCCCTAACAGCAAACTGCATTTATTTGAAAGCCGTTTGACCAACAAACTCCAAACTTGGTAGGCATCGATCCGGTGACAATGGAGTACAAATATGTCAAAATGGTGATTTTTTGTAAAACAATATGGCCGCCAGATGGACATTTACGTCTTAAATTTAAAACTGCCTCAGTTGACAAACGGTTTACTTGACTAACTCCAAATTTCACAAACATCATCCCTGTCACTGTATCAATACAACTGACTCTTAAAAACATGGTGTTGACCTGAAGCAAATTGGCCATCTGACACATTTTTTTTTTAGAAACCTTTTGAAATCTTCTTCTTGGGAACCAGTGAAGTGATTGATCTAACACTTGGCATATATGATCAGCAACCAAACCCACTTCAACTTTGCGAAGCAGAAGTTGACGCGATAAATTTTACTATCAAACTGGCTGCCACCAAATTCACCAAAACGTGTACCAAACAACAAACTGCTTCTGCTCGAAAAGCATTTAACCAACTTACTCCCAACTTGGTAGGCATCATCCCGGCGACAAGAGAATTCAAATATTACAAAATGACATTGTTTTGTTAAACAAGATGGCTGCTGGACCTGCATTTTCAAATTAAATTTAAAACTGCTTCAGTTTACTTGATTAACTCCAAACCTGAAAACCAACATGCCTGTATCAGTACAATTAACTTTTTCAAATATGGTGTTTGTATGAGAACCATGATGGGCGTCTGTGGCAGTGTGCCCCGCCCATGTGTTTGTTATGTGCTATATGTTGCGTGTGGTGTGTTAATGTTGGTGTATAGGTATTGGTGCACAGGATATAAATAGGTCTTTGTAGCCCGAGTGATTTAAAATATATAGTTGTATTTAGGCACGGGGATTGCATAAGAACTTCACGTGCTGATAAAGTATGCGAGCATGAGACTGCACAAATTAGTTCACGTGCCGAGATTCAAGTGAATGATTAATTAGTTATTTATTTCTTAGCAGACGCCCTTATCCAGGGCGACTTACAATCGCAAGCAAATACATTCAAGTGTTACAATATAAGTCATACAATAAGAACAAGAAATACAATAATTCTCAAGTGTGACAAACCAATTAGTACTTGAATCTCGGCACAGCTGTGTATATAGAGGCACGAAGCATTCACTCAGGGTTGTGTGTTCAGGGCAAAAGAATGTGAGGAGTTAAAAATAATAATAATAATAATAATAATAATAATAATAATAATAATAATAATAAATAATAATAAATAACAACTGCTACGAGTGCTGGAAGCACCAGCACCGTACTTGTTTTGAGTTTAGTGTTTCTTACCTGTTTGTTAGGGTCTGTTCGTTTTGTTTGTCTATTTATTTTGGCCTCAAGTGCCATGTTCTGTTTTTGTTCAACATTTTATTTTCTGTGTAAACACACTGAGTGCCGCAGCATCTCAGTTTCACCTGCCAGTACTGCCTGTCTGTGTGTTTCATTCTGGCCTGATGTCACCCCTACAGCCAGCTGGTCACACCGCCCGATGCATTTTTTTGAAAAAACTTTAAAAATCTTCTTGTGGAGAACTGGTGAAGTTACTGATTTCAAATATCAAGAACTAAACCCGCTTCTAATTGCTTAAGTGTTTGGTACTGGTACTGGGGCTTGGGAGCCGTAAAACTGCCTGGCAGTTCTAGTTATTATTATTATTATTATTATTATTATTATTATTATTATTATTATTCTTCATTCATTCATTCATTCATTCATTCATTCAAAATATTAGCCACAATTATTAGTCCTGCAATTCAGTCTACAATATTGTCTTATATGAAGTCTTATGACAGTGGTTGTATTTAATGAAATATACCATAAGTAACAATATTATATTTCATGTCGATATAGGTTAAAGGGTGTATTTACTGTATGTGTGTAAATGCAACTTAATGTTAATTTCATAATATGTCCTTGTAAACAAGACCTAATTATGGTTAATTAATTAATTACATTAACAATTAATGTTCCTTGGCATTTAGGTTCTCATATGATTGATGTACCCTAGATTGTTCTGTATTCTACACACAAACCTATCAGCAATAGCTACAACGACAATGAAGAGAGTGTGTGAACACGAGACTCCAGCAGCCTCAGCTCCTTCATAAAAGGGGGAGGGAAGCCAGTACTGGAATACAAAGTGTCAATGGTGGTGGTGGTGGTGGTGGGGTGTAGCTGTACAGACAATAGGTCCAGAAATAGGGAGGAGAACTCCATAATCAGACATGGCTCAACCCATTTCAAAAAGTAGCAGTAGCAAAGTGATATAGAGCATATAGAGGAAGGCACACAGATCACACATAGTTTGGTAAGATAACAGAAGGGGCCTGTTTCCTATGGGATTTAGATGCTCTCCTTTTCCTGAAAAACGTATGTCTGCATTTTGCTAGTTAAGTGCAGAATTAGCACAGTGCTATTAAGGCGGATTGTAAGCTAGGTATTATTACTAGTCATGTACAGTCTAGGTTGCCAGTAGAAACAGCTTGTGAGAGGAGCAGACGTAGTGTCTCGAGGCTTATTGCTGCAGCTGTTAGTGCAGGATCAGGAATGCAGAGCCAATTAAGAGTGATACTGGTCAAGCTTTTACTTCATCCACACCCCCATCACACACTAACACTAAAAATAATATAAAGAATACATTAGTATTCACAGAAACATGACACATTTATCTTTTGTAAGATGAATGTGTCATATTTCTGTCTTTGTAAGAAAATTGTATATTTTTTTCCCAGTACTAGAGTAATCTATATTTTTAATATGACTTGTGTAATGAACTGGCTTTCAGAATCCCTTCTCAAAAGTGCAATAGGTCACATGTTACCCTTTTACTTTTATCCTCCATTTAAGTCAGCTGACATGGTCTTAGTGTTCAGCTGTACACTTTATTTCTATTGCATATTGGGCAGCAGTGTGGAGTAGTGGTTAGAGCTCTGGACTCTTGACCAGAGGGTCGTGGGTTCAATCCCAGGTGGGGGACACTGCTGCTGTACCCTTGAGCAAGGTACTTTACCTAGATTCCTCCAGTAAAAACCCAACTGTATAAATGGGTAATTGTATGTAAAAATAATGTGATATCTTGTAACAATTTTAAGTTGCCCTGGATAAGGCCGTCTGCTAAGAAATAAATAATAATAATATAATATTATCTGCGGGTTTAAGGCTGGTCTAAGTCACTAATACAGGCATTTAAATACATTATATAGTCAAGCTGTTTCTATTTGCCCATTTATTTTAACTCATTTAAATATCTTTGATATAATAGTTCAATTATGTAGCTGCTTTATTACTTAAATGTGGTCATCATTTTAGGATCTGTCACGGCAAAGTACTGAAATGTCTAGCAGTGAGGACAGCTTCCACTGTCACAGGTTAATTATGCTTTGTTCGCCAGTTCTCACTTAATGCATGCTGTCAGGCTGCCCTGTATAATAATGATCACATTCACATATCATTTAATACAGCTTCATATCTTGTCAATGAGTATTGGCCTCTGAAACTCCATGAATAACTTGTTTCATACTTTAAACATTCTGAGTAAAGAGTACATAAAAAACAAAATATTGACTTTCAGTAGACAAGACTGTTTTGATGGTTTAAATAAATAAATACAAAAAGTTACAAGAAATTAGTGTATTCAATCAAAACAGACTTTTACTTTGTGACTAGGGCCCTGTGGTTTTTAGCCTTGGGTAATCTTGCTTTCACTTTAAATATTTATTTTTGATGATGAGTTTTACCTTGCGGATCTTTGTTGTTGAAACTCCAGTTAGTTATACAATCAGGAACGTTGAGTGCTATATATTACCCAACGTCTTTGTGTCTCACTAGTTCCTTTTTTCATAGTTTGTAATTAATATATTGACTATTCACAATAACTTGTACACCATAAATTAGTATACTTTTGATTTGTAAAAAAAAAAAAAAAAACTTTTTTTCATAGGTTTCTTTTTATCACTGCTTTCTATATATTTTTTCTGCAAAAACAAACAAAGCAAGACATGGGTCTAAAGCCTGATACCATGACAACCTGAAATGTGTTGCCTGCCTGCAGACAAACTAATTGATTCTGGAGCTAAGGAAGAGCAGACCTGGTCAGTACCAGGATGGGAAACCTAAAAGCAGTAATTGCTGCAGGAAGTGCTGTTGGTGCCTTAGCAGGGAGGCTTTCTCCAGTAAGGGCTAGAACATCACCAATACCCAAGCAGCACTGTGCTGTAAGAGGTGTAGTACCTTCAGGTGTTGGAGATATCATATTCTCTATAGATAGTGTATCTTCAAAAGTAGAACTATATGATAGAATTTTACAGTGTTGAAGTCATTAAACTGTGAACTGATATGGCCTCCCTCCACCCCCAGAATATCACACCACACTTTTTAATAATGTACTTGGAAAAATGAAAAGCCTCTTAAAATGTCCTGGCCCTTGGTATCCCTTCTTCATGCAAACAAGCACTTGCTTCTCTCATCCACATGCACTGTTATTGCCCTAGGTTGGCCCACATCTGGCCTTATACCCCTTTGGCCAGGTGCTTTATTGTGTGTTGGTTGGAACCAGGCTGCCCCACTCTCATACAGTATGTTCACTAGATGTGGGATTTTATGCATTTGCTTTAACTGGAACAGATACAAATGCACCTAAAGCTTTTGTTTCACTATATTATTGTGTTTGATATAATGTTATAATGTATAATGTTAATAGAAAAAGAAACAATAAGCAAAAAAAATAAAAAAAAGTTATTTTTTTCACCAAGGTTGCTTCTGCTCTGCCCACTCTGTTTGGTAGGATTGTGTCTCTGGTGGACTTTTGAATGCAAATTGCACATTGAAGTAACAAGAAGGTTACATTTCCCAGAGGCAACCACAAAGCCTTGGTAAATGGAGCATGCCTAGATATATTGTTGGCGTAGACAGATTTTCCAGTAGGCATGCTGAGCTGGGTTATGCTGGACTAGAGGAATGATGACCAAGGTTAAAAAATTCATCAAATGGTTCTTGAATGAAGAATATGCATGCGTTTTATGTACCCTTCAAAAAAAGGAATGCATAGCAGATATTTTTTCTTCAATCTCATTGCAACAAAAGTTGATCAAAAGAATTGTATTTTATTTAAACACGTTTTGCTGATAGAGTGTCACATTGTCAGGATCGAAAAAGCATGACGCCAAAACAACAAAACACGTGAATATTCCCAAAATTAACCATTTGCTTCAGACTTGCAATATTCACGTGCGTTCACTGCACATACAACACGCCAGGATGTGGCTATAAAAGTGGAGGGTTCTCAGTTTGCATGTCTTATTGGTGTTCGCTGTAGACACATTTGAAGTTATGCCTAGACTTACCAAGCTCAACGGAATAATGCTATTGGACATTTGGAAGTTGGCGAATCTCAGTCCGATGTGGCACGGCATCTGAATGTTTCCCAGAACACTATAGGACTAAGTAACTATAGAACTTTGGCACCGATACCAGCAACGTGGAACAACACTTGACCAGCCAAGATCCGACAGACCACGTGTGACGACAGCAGCCCAGGACAGATTTATACACTTACGTGACAGGTTCACCACTGCAACCTCTACAACATCTGCAGTACCAGGAATGCGTAGAATTTCCGACCAGGTATCCGAGCAAGGCCAGTTAGAGGAGTGATTCTTACGACGCAACATTGTCGACTACGACTTCAGTGATGTCATAATCACTGAGTATGGCCCATACAAAGATGGAGAAACGTGGTGTTGAGTGATGAATCAAGATTTCTGCTTCGACGTGCAGATGGAAGAGCCTGGGTATACAGGCGACATCATTAATATTTTGCGGCCAACTGTGTGCGACAGGCTGACAGATTTGGTGGTGGGTGTGTCATGGCGTGGGCGGCAATCTCAGACAGTGGCAGAACCAACCTTGTTCATGTTCAAGGCAACCTGACAGCTCAGTGCTATTGTCATGAGATCATACTGCCTCATGCGATCCCATTCATGAACCAGATCTGAACCCCATTGAGCATTTGTGGGACGAGCTTGATCGACGTGTGCGACGACGTAACCCCGAGCCACAAACGTTACAAGGACTTTTCCAGGCACTTGAGCAAGAGTGGGTTGCCATTTCCTGGCATGTTATCCAGGCTCTGATTCAATTCATGGGCAGGAGTTGTCAGGCTCTCATCGATGCCAATGGTGGGCATACCCATTACTAATTTCTGTTGACCTTGAACTTTGTTTGACCTTTGAAAGTGACTTTATTGAATGTCTTAATGATTTCTGTACAGGTTAAGTTTCTTTGGAACTGTCTATTTTACTATGTAAACTGCAGTACTAATGCTATAAAAAGTACATTTAAAACATCTATGTATTTCTTTTTTTGAAGAGTGTATTTGGTATGAATAAATACTCTCTTTGTCTAATTTATTTTTTGTCTTTTAACAAAATAGTCAACCATTAAGTTATCTTATAATGTATCAAGCATACTTTAATTAGGGATATTTTTCACATAAAATGCTATACGAAAATATATTCACACAAACACACACACACACACACACACACACACATATAGGCTTTAATTCACATCTAATGGGAGGTCATTGAAGTAGAATTGTCATGAAGCATTACAAGTGATGAGGTACCACTATACAGAAGCAAATTGTAGGCTGTATAACATTGTATTTGAACAGTAACAATGTTGTAGCACTAATAATCTTTGTTATCACTCCTTTTATAATACAGTTCATTTTACTTTGATCAATTACTTTCAGAAACAATACATTTTTATTAATCATCAAATAAGTTCCTATTTTTAGTATTAATCCACGCCACAAGCCTGAACTTGATTATTTCCTTTTTTGTTGTATATTGTACAGTGTCTGGATGTGGTACAAAACCCATTAGGTCCAAAAAAGGCCAAAATGGCCATGTTGTGCTCTGTAAGTAATATTGTGTCCTGCATCACTTTATTGATGACTTGAGCTGTAGGTACTTAGGTTACTGTGTCTGACATATTACTCCTCTGGTATGAATTATGCATACCCTAAACTTTCAGATGGTCTGGAACTCCAGCTTTTTAGCTGCTCTCAAAGTAGCAACAGGCAGAGGCAGGGTAAAACAAAGTTAGCTTGAAGAATGTCCAAAAGAAGATGGATGGAATTAAAGATTTGCCAGACTATCAGCTGCACAACCCCAGTGTCCAGGAGACAACGGCCTCCATCCCCTGCTGCAGGTAAGAACCCCGGTGTTACCAATCCATTCTATCAAGTTACACAGTGTAGCTTTTACAAGATCCCAGTATCATTTCTATACAAACATTTCTGCATTCGTGATCTGTTTTCCGATCATGTGCACAGAAGAATTGTATTGTTGTATTTTATATACTATTCTAGCAGATGTTTTTTTTAAAGATCATATTTTTATTAAATATGTATATATTATATAAGGCATTTATATAAAATATATTTCTAGGAATCTATACATTTTGTATTGCTTTTAACATTTTGGGTTATTTGATTTATCATAATGAGCCTTATTATCAATACTTTTTAGTACTGTTTTTTGAATAGTTTTTTTAAAATATTAAAATAAAGCAATTTCCTAATTGTGTTTAAGACTGTTGTTAAAGAAGATAAGTTATACAAGATTTGAATAAGGTTTGAATGAGGTAAAGCTTTGTGAATAGGACCAAATAATGATTATTAATTAATTCAATTAACAAATCAACTTTGTGGATTGCATAGGACAGAAATTTAGATTGCATTACTTTGCACTTTCTGATTTACTCCATGTTTTACAAGTATGGTCATTTGTTATTATTATTATTTTATTTAACCAGGAAAACTTAGCTAAAAAAATAATACCTATTTGAACCGCATGAATATAATATATTAAATACTGGCTTTGGTTTGGAAAATATAAATCAAATCTATTTTTTTCCTTTATATATATATAAAGGGAAAAAATAAATAAATAAATATATATATATATATATATATATATATATATATATATATATATGTTAATTAGAATTGATACAGATTTAAAGATAGAAATAAAAATGATGTCACAATATATAGAACACCATTACATCATGTAAGAATAAATCCTGGATTTGAATATAAACAATAACAAGTAGTTGTCATGCCGTCCTAAACCTATAAATACCTCCAATGTTTTGATTCAAACACATGCTCCCTTGAGAAAGATATGTACAACATATCGAAACGTTGGGCAGCTGGCTCTTTGAGCTAATATATATGATACAGTAGCATCTGTTGTGATTACAACAATAACAGTATAATAAAAAATAAAAAAAAGCTTTGCAACTCCTGCAGTTTTATGCATTGCAGTTGAAGGAGGATGGAAGAACTGCTAGAATCTCATTCCACATTCACATGTAATTTGAAAATTGAAATGGTATTGTTATCTTTGTTGTTAGGAATTGAAAGTTTAAGAAAGCAAGTAATGTGGGTAGTAGTTTGATCTACCTGCACTGTCACCCTCTTGCCTGAAAACATGTAATGTCGATAACTTTGAAATCAGTTTGCAGAGTTCTCAGTACACGGACATCCATGTTTTATTTAGTCCGATTTTGTATATAATGTAAGCCCATATTGTGCTATTAAATATGCCTAATTAAATTCCTATTTCTCTTTCTTTTTTGCTTAAATTGTATAAAGATTGTTTTGTAGATATGTTAACAGATTTCTATGTTTTTTTTGTTTTTTTTAAAGACCATAAATTATTCTGTGAATGTGTTTCTGTAGTCACTGTGTTGCTTTCTATATATTTCATCAACCTAAACAAAGCACTTAAAGCAGTTCATAGTATATTCATCTGGGTGATGTCCTTAACTCATAACATACCTTATAAACACATTGCAGGGTGGAATTAATGTAGTGCAACAGTTAAAATACATATTTGTTTGGCACATTCCCTCACCTGTCACGTTATTGATCCTCCTCAAGACTATTTTGGAGGCGTAACTAGTTACCTGACGTCATCACCCCCTAGTCCTTGTGTTTACGTGGATATGAACATGGCGACTTCAGTAACACATTAGGAAAGAATGTTCTCACATTTGTTAAACGCAGCTTCTGTAAACGTAGAAAACTAAAGCCTATACCGATATAGTATAATTTATAATAAACACATTTTGATTGACACGTTTTCTGAACTATTCGGTTTTTTTGGCTCTGGGTGCAGGGGCAACAGTCATGGAAGACGAGGAGAGACAGAAAAAACTGGAGGCCGGCAAAGCTAAGGTATGAATCTGACAGAAAAAACTGTCAATAGATTATATAATTAAATTCAATATGTAATTGTATCAAAATGGTCTGTTCTCCGTGCTGCAGTTTGACGTTACTTTTAGTGTCAGGCATTGTCACATTTACAAGATACTGCTTAGGCCACGTCTTGTTACTTAGTATTCGGGCAGCTGCTGTCACAGTGTCAGTGTATAATTTAAACTGTAGGCAGTTTAGTCACCATGAAGCCTAAATGTACAGTACTCCGTGAAAGAGAACAATTACATGAATTATAGTTACCAATAGAGTACTAGCACAAAAACCCCCAAATAATAAATAAATAAATAAATAAAAACACGTTAATATACATGCACAATAAGATTTTGAAGGGACATACCTTTGCAGTGAAATATACATGGTCTTTTTACTACTTGCAGGTTTTCTGTTCAAGAATCAATGTATCATCGCAGAAGTAGCTACATAGTATGTAGTAATACACACTAAAATAAAAACAAAACAATAATCTTATTTATTTATTTATTTGTTTGTTTGTTTGTTTGTTAAGTGCACTTGCGGTCTTAATCATTTTCTTCTGTTGATGATTATAGTATTTGTAAAAAATATCAGAAATAACCATGCTTTTTTAGAGTTTAAAAAAAGAGTCTTTGTATTAACTGCAATAGAAGATATACGGTTAACTTGGTCATGGTTATAAGTTGTTTTTGGATAATGTGGAGGAGGTGTTCAAAAAATAGCCTAGATGTTGCCATAGCACCTAAAAAATATTATGAAATGGTGGTGATCATAAGAAGGCTGTCCTGCTCATTTTCTATTTTTCTTGATTACCCTTTGCAAACTCACTCCTTAATTCCCTTATTAGCAACATATTATTCTATGTTCAGTTTACTGTGTGCTAGACCTTAGCTACCGCCATGGACATTATACCCAGGCTAACTTTACTACTAAACTGTCAAATGACACTATAGTAATATTGTTTTACCTTAACATGCTTCACATTGATTTGATTGAGTTGTTTAGATACAAGTTTGTTTTACCATCAGGGAAACCTATAGAAAAGAATATTTTCTCTGTAGTGCATTAGCAGTTCACCATGGTAGATATGGCTCCAGTGTGGGCACTGTAGTGAGGTATGGTTTGAGTAAACCTAATAACCAGGATATCCTGTGTGGAACTGTACCTACTTGTGTCTCTGAAGCTGGTCTCCACTGCCCACAGGGACAGCTTGTTACAGTGCACTGTATCACTTTTCTAACTGAGTCAGGTGATTTGGGTACTGAATGACTCTTGTCAGAGCTGCAAATGAAGCTGTGATTTAGAAAGGAAATGTTTTTGTACTTCCCTGATGGTATCCTTCCTCCCTACCGCCCTTATCATTGCACCACCATTCTGCTTACGACTAGCTGACCTCATTTCACATTTACAGTACAAATGTCTTTTCTCTGGAATGGCCTGTGAGACTGACTATTGTGCATTTTGGTAAATGCATACAGTATTGAATGTATAGTGCAGTCATATTCATACTGTAACTATGGTAATGTCTCCAGCATTTCAGTAGTAGTGTTATTAGTACACATTATTTTGGAGGGATTACATTTCAGTTGTTATTGAACTCTAAGTTCCCTTTAAGACTTTCAATTAGTTAGCCTCTGTGGCTAAAGTAACTTAGTATTTTTTAGTCACACTGGAAAAACTAGTCACACCAAAGAATATTAAAGAAAACCGTAAAACTGTTTTATTGTACACAATACAATAAACATATTGACTATAACTGTGTCCAACAACCCTCTCCCCTAAAAACCACACTCACCACAGGTTTCCCTAAACACAAATAATATAGGTGAGCTTTTCAGCTTCCAATGCAAGCCTGATTGATATACAAACAGCACACTGTCACTGGTAGAATTCATACTGTCTGTCTGTTACAACTTCACAAGGCTAAAATAACATTTTACTACATGATTTTTGTGGACATTTGTTAATACAAAATGTTTATACTTAACAATAATATAAACTGGTTATGAACATACTGTTTCAGCAAGACACAAAGGTGTATTTTATTTGAAAACAAGTAGATATTTAAATGCCAGACCCTACCCTTTCCTTACACATTTAACAGTATATTTAAAGTGCACTATAGCTCTGATTCCTGTTTAGTCAGTGCCAAACTTAGTCCCACGTGAAAAAATGTGCTTGCAGATTTCCTAAATTCTGAATTGGTTTGCAGATATTAATGTGCTGCACCTTTACATTATTTTAACAGTATCACGGTTTTCTTTCCACTGCAGTACGGTAAAGCAAAACTACCCGTAGACAGTGCTATAAGTGTATAATAATATAAATGTCTCCCTGACCAGCTGCAGCTCTAGTTACACAAGCTTGAAATATTAAGTAGGATTGTACAGCCACGACTGTGTTTTAAAAAAGTGTTTTTTCCGCCTTGTTTTTTCACGTGGGAGTACTGACAGTAATATTGCACCGATTCCAACATTAAAACTCAATAAATCATAGTGAAGAGGAATCCTTCTTTTTAAAATAATAAATGTTTATTCTTTTATTAATTGTTCCTCTTCTGAATCTTCTTGGAGCCATTCTGTTACTATTTCCAAACTGTATTTCAGCACATTTTCTAATCTACTATTGTTTCTATTTCTTGACTTCTTTTTTCTTATTTCTTGCCATTCTCTTCTTTTTATTCTCAGCAAGCCTGGCCATGGCTTGAGCAGATGTCAGCGATTCCCCATATTTAAGGGTTGTGATTCTCTGCTTCTTGATGTTTTCTTTGTTGCGTGGTGTGATTCGTTTTAGAAAGAAATCCTTGATGGTGTCTTTGTCAATGGCAGACGAGCTTGAGTGTGCTGAAGTTGATGGCTGGGGTGCTGACATTTGCTCATGTGGATGACTTGCCACTTCAATGTTAGTAATGTTTAGAAAGTTGGAACCAGGGATGGTTTCTACACTCAGGATGATCTGGGACATGGATTCCTCATTGGTAGATGTCTGCAAGGGTAATGAACATGATTGTGCTGGGGGAGACACAACTAAGGTGTCAGGTGTGCTCCTCCCTGGCATGGCTTTGAGAAGGGGCAGTTGTATGGTAAGATCCTCCAGTGAATCAGCGTTGCCAGCAGCCACTTCAGTGTATGGTGTGTAACTCTCCGTCACCTCGCTGCTCACTCGATCAGGGTTCAAGGGATAAATCCCGGTGCTCCCAAAGCCACTCTTCAGGTTCTCGGACTTCATAGCTGTCTCCAAGACATCACTCAACTTCGAAGGAAAATCTTCTTTCCTGATTTTGTCCCTGGAGACTCGTGAGTGACATCGTAGTTTCTTTCTCCACTGCCTCTTCACCTCCCCAAACACTGCCTTGTCCAAAGGTTGCAGAATGTGGGTGAGGTGAGAGGGGAGTCGCAGGAGCACCACATTGTTTTCTTTTGCTATTTGAGCAATTCTCAGGGAGATGTGGGAGGCGTGGCCATCAAAAATGAGGATCCGTGGAGAGCTCATGTCAGACCATTTTGAGAATTCTTTCAAGAAGAGGTTTTGGAAGTAGTCCTCAAATAGTGCTCTCTCCATCCACCCATGATCATCACCGCATACCTGGCCAATTCAGGACCATCCTTACACCAGGTGCTGTAAAGGTTTTTTCCTTTGTACACTACATAGGGGGGTAGGCTCTGGTCTGCAGCATTCCCAGTAATGCACACTGTGATTTGCTCTCTACCACTCCCTCCTGTGTTTTGGTAGACATTTTTCAAGCCCTTAGGGGCCAGGACCTTCTCAGAGCTGGGGTCAGTCATAAAGCCTGTTTCATCCACATTATATATGTTTTGTGGTTTGTCATGCAGCTTTGTGTCATCCATTGCCTTTCCAAGCACTTGGTTGAACCAGTGGGCATGTACTGATGAGTCAGCAGATGCCTTGGCTCTTGCTTCTGGAAACTGCTCAGACTTTCGCACTATAAGCTCTGGGTGGTCTCTCATAAACCTCTCAAACCACTTCCGTACAGGTCTCCCATTTATGAATGGGGTCTCCATATCCTTAGTCTTCACATACTCTTCAACTAGATCTAAAAGATCTGATTTTGTGAAGCCCCAACCCCACTGGCAAAGGACCTACAAATGATAGTGGGAAAACTGGGCTTTAATCAATTCATATTTCTAACTGGTATTTAGTGCCTAATTTCCTTACACACTGCCTAACAACTGCCTTACTCCTATTCTTGTTTACCTAGGCTATATGGTTTAACTTAGCTTACTATAGGCTATCCTACCTGAAGACAGCCTGAAATCTCCCTCTCTGTCTCTGTAATAAGGTAGGTCTCATGTCCCTGATGTGCCTCAACCATTATGTCATTCTTCACTCTCTGCCTCAAGGATTTCCTGTCCACTCCAAACTTCTTGGACAGTGCAGACAGGTTGCTAACTGTACCCTCTCGGTAAAGACTACATGCCTCTAACATGCGTGTGCACGAACTGTAGTTTCTTCGTACCTTAGCCATCTTAAAGCTGTAAAAATAACATTTTAGCTATTTTTTTAGATTAACTCTACATGTTTCCAATCAAAATATGATTATATTCTGTTAACATACATTTTATATACACAGTCTATGTAAGTGGGCTTAAAAGGAGCGCACTGGGCTTAATTGGAACAGCAGCAGTTTTTGGTAAAAAAAACTCTACCTATTATGTATTTAGAAACCAATTGTCTGGGCTATAAATAAATAATGTAGACTACAACATTATGCAAATTAATATTGATCATAATTTAATAAGTTAGTCTTATTTTCATTTACATTCTACTCAGAGGCACTGTTTTTTGTGGTACTGTACCCTTTAAGCCCACCTGAGAAAATTGTGAATTTTACAAAAACTACAGACATGTACAACTATTCAAGGTTAATTTAAGATTAATCTAGGACAAAATGCTTTGGAAAATGCAAGCCAATAATACTTCTGATGTATTATATTGGTGTCGCACACTACCTTATGTCCCTAGCATGTTGACTGTGACATGTGGTACTATCGCTACCTCTCTAAAGCAATCTTTTGATTTAGCTGGAAACTATTATTAATATCATTGTTCTCAGTTTTACTATGCATATTTAAGAACATTAATCTCTTAAATTTACATTAAGTATTCGTACTTACCCCAAAAGAAGCTCAAAAGATGTGAAAAAAGTGTTTTTCTGGGGGTCGCCTCCACAGCAAAGTTTTTTCTTCACTTTCAAAATGGCTACTAGGAAGTGACGGCACATGGTAAACCATATCTTAATAAACACACATCTCATTGGCTTAAAATAAAAACTGGTATGGAAAAAACAAATGCATGCATTGGTGGAGAAATCAAGCAGCAGAACATATCATATTTTTTCTTTTTTATTTGAAGTCAAACATGGTAGTGGGCTTAATGGGTACATGGGCTTAATAGGTGCACTTACCCAATCAGTTAACAAGCTGACAGTTTCAGGCCCAGCTACCTCTGCAGGTCAGTAACTGCCAGTAAAGGATTGACACAGAGGTTTTTAACACTGTACGCCTTTTTTTTTTAACATACTGTACAACTCCATGACTCCATTGTCTGATTCACAACATGCATTTACATTGTAATTGAAAGTACTGTATTAACACCAAAGGTAATGCTATTAATTTCTGTATTGTTCTGCATGTCGAGATATATAGTTGCATGCTTTGCATCCTAAATTTGTCCCAGAAAGCAGGGCTGAATTCTGTGGGTTTGCATACTATTACATAAAACCTTATAATTACACAGGCAATACAGTATCATCCCTTTGTGAAGTTTAGTTGTATCCATTTTTTTTTTAAACTGTGTAAGCATTAGCCTACTGTCTATTTTAATTGGAGGTTGCTGGGGGTGGAGTGAGGGGGACACATCAC
This sequence comes from Acipenser ruthenus, assembly GCF_902713425.1. NCBI lineage: Eukaryota > Metazoa > Chordata > Actinopteri > Acipenseriformes > Acipenseridae > Acipenser > Acipenser ruthenus. Next base: position 49,959,892 of record NC_081192.1, read on the forward strand.
TATGGGCATTGCATACAGATAATGTACACATACAGAATGCCTGCAGGAGGGCTAGTGATTCAGTTTTTACAGCTTTCAGGGGTGTGCAATTTTTGAAAAAAAACTTGTTGTCCAACGGACAAAATGCTAGAAAAATCTACTTTCCCCCTACCCGTCACACAAAACACACAAAAAAGTAGAATATAACTTGTAGGATTTTGGTTTTATTTTACAGTGAGCACAATCGATCAATTAGTGATTAACAGGGGTGGCTCTAACCTTGTAGCTTGACTTTTTCACTAAATTCTTCAAGATGCACAAAAGGTTCCCTGAGACCCCACCTCACCAAATTTATAACATACTGTAACAGGGCCAGGGGCCCTGTACATGAAAAGGGGGCAGGGCAAAGCCCTGCAGTAATATGTATTTGTTTGTTTTAGAACGGGGTACTCCCTGTGTATTGTTTTGTGTTTGTATTATGATTTATTTTTGTATTTAATGACAGCGAAAAGCCATGGGGTATTTTGTTGTGACAAGCTTTGGGATGTGAGGAGTCGTATCTTATATATGAATGAGAGTCTGTTTCTTTGTAGAAAATTGTAGTATTGATGGTACAATTAGAAACCGTGATGGTAATGTCGAAGAAAGAAATTTGTTTAGAAATGTTCCATGTATATTTTAGAGCTGGATGAAACTGGTCAATAAAATGTATGAAATCCATTAAATTTTCATTCGTTTTATCTGAGGTGCCAAATATGTTGTCAGCGTATCTAAGATATAACATTGGTGTATGTCCCTTGTACTGTTGAAAAACTTTATTTTTTCGACCCATCCAATAAAAAGAGGGCCCCATTTTTGTTCCCATACTGACACCTCTAACTTGTTTATAAAAGTCTCCATTAAAGGAGAAACAATTCAAAGAAAGGACGAGTTGGGCTAGTTGCAAAAGAATATCGGTTGCAGGTTCTTTTACTGTCCGTTTATCAAGGAAGTATTTTAGTGCTTGTAAACCGTCACTGTTGGGGATAACTGTGTAGAGGCTTTTGACATCCATTGAGAAGAAAGTTATATTTTCATTGTTACCATTTAAAGAAAAATGATCTATTATTTGCAAGAACAAAAAGGTGAATGTCCTACAGTGGCCCAGTCAAAGTCCTGATCTCAATCCCATTGAGAATCTGTGGCACTATTTGAAAATTGCTGTCCACAAGCGTCGTCCAACCAACCTGAACAACCTAGAGCAAATCTGCCAAGAAGAATGGGACAAAATCACTCCGACACTGTGTGCAAAGCTGGTACATACTTACCCCAAAAGACTTAAAGCTGTTATTGCAGCGAAAGGTGACTCTACCAAATATTAATGTGTGGGGGTTGAATACTTATGCAAGCAAGATATTTCAGTTTTTTATTTTTCTTAAAAATATTTCCCAACGTAAAACCAATGTCACCTTACAATAATTGATTTTGAGTTTCAGTGTTTTAAAATAAAATATCAAACAGAACAAAATTTCAGTGTACCATTTGTTATTCAGTAATATGAGAGAATTGGTCAGGGGTCTGAATACTTTTGCAAGGCACTGTGTATGTATATGTATGTATGTATGTATATATATATATATATATATATATATATAATTAGTTTTTTAATATGCAAAAGTGCCTTTATTTTTTTGTTTTGCCATTCTCCCTAAATTTTTGGATCCCCTCCTCCCCATTGGCTGCAGCATAGGTGGGGGAAGCCCCCCAGCACACAAAAATGAAATTCAAGCCCTGATATATATACTGCCTATAGAAAAATACAAAACTGAAAGATCATAATTGGATAAGTCTCCACCCCCATGAGTTAATACTTCGTGGAAGCACCTTTGGCAGCAATTACAGCTGTGAGTCTGTTGGGATAGGTCTCTTTGACCAGTCTTGGCCATAAAAGCCTGTAGCTCTTGCAAAGTTGCCATTGGCCTCTTGGTAGCCTCTCTGATCAGTCTCCTCCTTGCTCGGCCATCCAGTTTGGAGGGATGGCCTGATCTAGGCAGGGTCTTGGTGGTGCCATACACCTTCCACTTCTTAATAATCGTCTTGACCGTGCTCCAAGGGATATTCATGGCCTTTTGATATTTTTTTATACCCATCCCCTGATCTGTGTCTTTCAACAACTTTGTCCTGGAGTTCTTTTGAAAGTGCCTTGGTGCTCATGGTTGAGTCTTTGCTTTGAAATGAACTACCCAGTGGAAGGAACCTACAGGAACTGCTGAATTGATCCTGAAATCATGTGACTCGCTACAATTTAACACAGGTGGAGGCCACTTAACTTGATGTGTGATTTTTGAAGGCCATTGGTTACACCTGAGCTAATTTAGGATTGCTATTACAAGGGGGTGGACACTTACCCAACCAAGCAATTTCAGTTTTTATTTTTAAATCATTTTCTACAAATTTTCTAGAATATTTTTTTCACTTGGAAGTTGTGAGGTAGGATGTGTAAATAAATGAAAAAAAAACAAACAATTTGAATGCATTTTAATTCCAGGCTATAAGGCAACAAAGGTGAAAGTTTTGAAAGGGGGTGTAGACTTTCTATATATATATATATATGGAGAGAGAGAGTTTTAGTGAGTTATTCTTGGCTCGCTCTGATAAGGCCAAGTCTCAGGCAGTAATTGTGCGTGCTGTGCTTATTCTTTAATACTTTTTTCCCTTTAACAGTGTGGTGTATGGTGTGTAGATAACTGGAAAAAAATCCTCATTTAGATGCATGAAACTCTGAGACACCGACACAACAAAATGTGAAAAAAGTTCAAGGGGGTGTAGACTTTCTGTAGGCACTGTATATGTACATACAAAACTGTAAACGTGTTTTTTTTTTTTTAAAGTAACATTAAAAAAAGAAATACTCAATTCCCATTATGTAATGTGAATGCGCTTTAAGGGAAACAGACTTCAATGTAGCACCCTCAGTAGCACAAGCCCCACAGATGTAACACTAAAACTTTTCCTGTGCATTTACATACTGCTCTTTCACATCGGGCACAGATATCAGAAGTTTTATTTTTATTGCATTTAGCTACCTGGCATTGTTTTCTCTTTCGTGTGTCACTGGGTGCAGCACTGAATCCAGGATGAGCTGCATTTGCCTGCTGCTTTGCAGTTTTCTGATCGAAATGTTTCTGCCGAAGCTCTGTGGCTATCTTCAAGTAAAGTATTGTAAAATACAGCGACTGGCCACTGGTGAGAATTTCGTACTTTGTGTCATTGTAGAAATCAACAGTCTCTATTTTTCTTGTCAACAGTCCCGATGGCAACTGACGTATGAAGGGAGCTGAGAATAATTATATTCTTTCTCGACTTACACTTGTAAACCGCGTATCATAGTCATTGTGTTTCAAAATTGTACTGGAGTACAGCTGTAGTAGCATTTTGCGAAGATGGTGGAAGCTCTCTTCTTGCTTTGACTGTTCCAACCATGCTGTTTTTTTTTCTTCAACTCTTGCCGATTGCAGTGAAGAAAAAAACGGACAGAAGTAACATTCCTCCATTTTCCTAGTATGGTTCCATCACCCAAGTACCACATTGTCACTAATCTGTCTGAAGGCGGGCACTTCTCTTTGCTCTCAAATCAAAACGCAAAAATCTCAAGATTTCTCAAATGACATTGTCTATAAAAAAGCAATTCCCCATTGTATAAACCAAAAGTTCACATGGTAAAGTCTTTTGCCACCATACACTCTATGAACATACAGGATTGCAATAAACGCTTATAATTCCTTCAACGGCATTGCCCAGGAATCATTTTGTATCCTATGTGCCACCACTACAGTACAGCATTGAATGTGGTGTAGCATTCGCATATCGATCAGTAAATGAAAAGCAGTGAGAGTGCTATCGATGTTGAGTTTTGCGAACGGCGTGGGACCTGAGGTTTCAGTCAACATTTTGTGCAGCCCGTCTTTCCACAGCATCAACACCGGGATTTGTCATTTCCTTGATAGTGCCATCCTTCCCAGTCTCCTGAACGCCTCTTTGTACTGCCGATGCAGCTGGAGTCGCTGTTCTTGGTACTGCTGCGGGTGAAGCAGTTGGCATGGCTGGCACGCCTGCAGCTGCTGCAGGAGACGACACCGGCAAAGCGGCTGGCACTGCAGAGGATTTCCCCAGGACTCCTGCTTCTGCCACGACCTCGTCTGCACCTGGGGAGCCCTCTTTGTGGTTGTGGCACTTCAGTGGCACCTTCCTTGCTTTCACTGGTGGAACTGCCTGTTTCACAAATCCAGGATTCATCACTGTCGTGATCACTCACATTCCTTGCATCAGAATAATTTTTGGTCAAAGCAGTAAGCATATCATTCACTTCTTGAGTGGTCATGCGTCTTCTTTGAGCCGTTTGAAGTTTAGGCCTAGTATCTGTCAGTGTACCTGTGAGAATAAAATAGTAATACTATACGACAGCAGACTATATATGCTCATATAGACAGCCAGATGCCAGTTATCCAAGGAATTGATAGGATTACAATAGATCTTTGGATACATGTCTAGACTTCAAGAGCCATTTTCTATTCAAAGACATACTGCAGTAAGCTCAGTTGGGGTAGAGATAACACCAGGCTTGTATATATGAAAAAGCAGAATATTGTAGGTTATAGTCAAAATAAAAACCTGTATTGTAAAAGGCAGGCAAAATAACGGCTTGACAAATTCTAGGTGGGCAGGATTACAACTTTCTTATTTTCGCGACCCAGTCTTTCAAACGCCGTCGGTATTTGATACATGTATTTAAGAAATGTCATAAACAGACAACCGCATAACTTTCAGACACACAGAGTAATTAGGCTTCCAGGCTGTAGGCTGGGGAAGCCTATTGTTTTTGTTAGTAGTATTATTATTATTATTATTATTATTATTATTATTATTATTATTATTATTCTGCCAGAGCATGCTCAAAAACTCACGAAATTTGGTACACTGGTAGATGCCTATGGGGGATAGTCGGTGATATTCAGCAAATTTGCGCAAGTCACATGGTTCGGCAGCCATATATTGATTTTGCAGAATTTGTTAAAACGCCTATGTATCAGAAACCGCTTACTGCAAAGTTCTGAAAATTGCTATAGATGTTGAGGGATAGTCCATGATTAACTGTTGTTAATATGAAGCTGATTGATTCTGTGATTTGGCAACCACATTGATTAATGTCATAAAATTACCATAAAAATATAAAATCATCAAAATTCAAACATCATCTTCTCTGAAACCGCTTATCCGATTGAAACAAAAATTGGAATAAAACACCTCAGTATGGTCATCTGTTACGCTTGTTCAAGGGAAGTTGCTACTGTGAAAATCATGGCGTCCACGCTGCATGACATCATCAACATACACAACTGGCTATAAAACTGCATATAACTTCTTATCAGCTGTACCAAAATGCACAAAATTTGACATGGATGTAGAGGACTATGGGATGTTGTGTCGTGGTCAATATGGCGGCCTTTGGTCACATGGTGTGGCAGCCATCTTGGATTTAATGAAAAGTTTGGACAATATTCAAAAGTCTTCTTCTCATGAACGGTAAATAGTACAGCTGTGAAAAGTTTTGTACATAGTGCGCTCATGTCCACGATTGCTTTTACTTAAGGAAAAATGGATCGGTCACATGGTGTGGCAGCTATGTTGGATTTTGCCTAAAACACTTAAATAACAACTCCTCATAAGCCCTTTGGCTGATTGACGTGAATCTTGGGTATACGTTATCTTTTGTACTGTCCTCTAAAAAAGTTAGTCAGGAAAAGTTCCTACATCAACAAACATGACCGCCATGAGCCAATCAATATGGGTGACATGCCAGTTTATATGAACACTATAGGTAATGCAAGTAGTGTAATGTGTTAATGCATAAATAGTTTTATATAGTATGGTTAAGTTCTGCTAAAGGTCAAATTTAAAGCTGGCTGTAAAACTTCCCATAATTTCTTATTGACTGCAGATGGTTGTTATATAACATGCAGAGTTCTGATTGAAGCCAAAATGAACATAAATGATGTAAGTATGATTATCTTTTACGGTTGTTCAAGGGAAGTTCCTACAGTACAAAACATGGCTGCTGTGGGCCAATGAGATTTCAGCATTGATCATCTAACCAGTGATTCCAATATTTTGGCCAAAATTGACACAGGCAGCTATATCCAAAATGATTTGTGATAATGTTTAATCTATAACAACCAATGCGCTTAAATTTCACACTAACTTCTTGGAAGCCATAAAGTTGCTTGCAACTCTAGTTTTTATATTGTACATTGTATTTAGATAACGGTTTATTGCAGCTTGCAGCCTAATGTAGCTTGAAATTTTATATGCTTCTCCTTGGGCATTTCTTACATTTCCATAGAAATCCCTTGTATTTTGTTAAGCCGTGCATTTTCCAAAGTTGAGAGCTGTATTTCAGTTTGTTTCTATTTTAGCCAGTCCAGACGGCAATTGCACTCTTTATAATTTCTTTAGTATTTTTTTCTCTGTTTTGCTATCTTCCAGTTGATTTAATTGTTCTTCATCTAAATCGGAATGTATACTTACTAGTTTGGGTATTTTTTTCGGTGGTTGAGTGTCTTCAGAGACATCCGTATTTTCAGGTAGTTGGTCACTCAGTTTTATAGTTGCTGTAACTTTGTAACAGTAAACAAGATGGCTGCCAGTACTGCAAATTCTGTGAGGCAGCACAGTGATTTCTAATATGTGATAAGGCTCAAACTATTTTTATCCATCCAGTATACAGACAGCTGGAACCTTGCTCGACCGATCGATTTGCTTGTTTCACGTTCCATTGCCAGCCCTGGACTAATATATACTGTATATTGGACTAAAGTAAGAATGGGAGTCAATCGGAGGAATATATTTTTATATCACTCATATGACTGACATTGTGGTCTTCTGTCATTATGATTTCTGCATAATAAACGCTGAATTTCAAAGAACATTGAAATTGCCATATGGCGTCCAAAAAAAACCTGGAACTAGACAAAGAATTCTTGTCATAGCGTTGTTCAACATTGTTTGAGAAACAGTGCAGTCCATAACAGTAGCCGTCAAACCAACATAGCAAGATACTGGTTGTGTAAGGTTGTAAATCGTGGAAGTGTGATTTAAAGGTTATTTATTTCATGTGAACCTGTATACTGTAGACAGGTGTTAATGCAAATTGGGTCAGCTGCACACTCCTTACTTGGAGTGCTTTGCAAAGGCTTATTCTAATAGATTTTGTATTTGGGACACCTGAGTCCACACTGGGACTTGATATTGGTACATTTCAAGTGTTTTACCCCTCTAGATCTACCTTTTTACAGTACCAACCGCATTAACCCGATCAGCTATCTCCTGCCAAATATTTTCAGCCACAGAACCTTGACAATGGTTGTCAGTTACTTTTTCTTTTAATACTGCGAGTAACAAGGAAGTGAATGTAAGTTTTCACCGTTATCAGAATGTACTGCATATGCCTGATACAACGTATGTCCCCCATTCATAACCAATTTAGTGTGACGCTGGGAATTGCATGATCCAAAGAGAAACCCACTGAAAAGAATGGCTGTTATACTGACACCAAAGACTGGATGAAAATAAAGCCAAGAAAAAATACAAGTAGCCTACTAAATCGCAAACATTGAGAACATGCTTAATAGAGGGCACATAAACTCATACTCTACACAGTGTAAACGAACTGCGATCGATCGATCGGTTGGAAAAGGGCAAGAGGCTTTCAGAGGGACTCCGAAAGATGTGGACTAACATATTCTGAATGTGAAGTCTTTGACACTAGAACCATCAAGATTTTGGACTACATACAACTGCCACACCCGCAAAATGTGGCTTCGATATGAAAATGAAAAACAAACGATTGGATACAACTTAATATTTTTATTTATGAACATCATACATAACATTTTCAGAGCAGAAACAGTTTTTTACAGTGAAATTTTTTTTTTTTTTCAAAAAGAGCACATATACATAAACATGAAAAACTAAAAATAAACTTTACGCAATAAACTTCTGTGAAAGCGCTTTGAGTGAAACAGAGTTCAAAGTCTGTCTGTCTGTTCAGAGTTTTATTACAGCTTTCTAAATACAATCTACGCAGAAAACATGCTTTTCAACTGTACCAGTGCATTTGCCACAGACTGCTTTTTCACAACGGGTGCAGACATCAGAGGTTCGTTTTTTATTGCATTTAGCAACCTGGCACTGTCTTTTATTCCGTGTGCCAGTGGGAGCAGCTCTGGCTGAAGGTTGAGGGGCATTTGCCTGCTGGCTTTTGTGTCTCATCAAAATGTTTCTGCCATAGCTCCAGGGCTAGCTGCAAAATGATGTCCCTCCAAGTGATTGTGTTGCTGGTGCACTCTTTGTACAAAACCAAAGCGTTGATGGCTGCCAGGTCCAAAACATTATAAAAAAACAGCCACAGACCACCTGCGAGTACCACCTTTGACAGAATACAGCCGTGCCATTTGATCCAACATATCCACACCGTACTTCGTTGTGGCTTCGTTCTCTGGCTTTTGTTCAGCATCAGTCCCCATGGTCACTGATCTGTGCAGAGCTTAGAATAGGCACACTTTTTAAAAAATTTTGCACAATCACACTCAGGGTGGCACAATGTGTGTGTGTGTATGTGTGTGTTATTTATTATTATTATTATGATGATGATGATGATGATGATGATGATGATGATGATGATGGTGATGATGATGATGATGATTTGACATTTAAAATAAAGCAAGCACTATACATGTGTGCAATTTATTATATTTATATATATATGATGGAATTATTTTCCTTTAACTCACTGAAGCCCATCTATTTTTTTTTTTTATAATACATGTATATTATTTTTGATAAAGATACAGGTGTTAAGGTTCAAATTGCAAGTGAATTTTTAATGAATAATAACGTAAATTAAGTCAATATTAAAGAATCTTAAATATAATTATTTTTGATCATTCAGGAACTGTGAATTAAACTGGGTAGCTATTGAACTTTTAAGGTAAAGGTGTTTCAATGGGGTATGCTTTTTATTTTGTTTTTTATTCGCTGTCAGAGTCAACGATTGTTTGTCTCGTTCGCTTGGTTGATGCTGCCATTGATGGAGGATGATTGTAAATCTTCACAGACAGATTTGTTAAGTGCCTAAAAAACACGAATTGTGGGTGTTGTCGAGTGATTTAAAACTAGACATTTTGTTTTGAAAGTGGTCTGGGTGCACAGGAGTCAAATATGCATCAGCGGTCAAGTATAATCTTCTCGACAATATGCCATTTTGACGTCACTACTGCATTATTATGCCTTTTTTTCGAATGGCACAGAATGCAAATATACCCTTCATCCATGTATTTTATATATATATATATATATATATATATATATATATATATATATATATATATATATATATATATATGAGGTGCAATCGGCACCCTAATTTCATATTCGATTATCGTATAGACATTTATCAACGATAAACAATGCATTGATGTTTTATTTTTCAAAATACACAAACGTTAGTTTTTTTTAACATTAGATCTAATGACTAAAAACACCGTTGCGCATAGTAGTTAAACAAAAAGGCACGTCATTCAAATTAGAACACTTCCGATTTAAAAAGAATAGACATAAAGGACTTGCGTCTAACAACTGAAAAGAATATGCGTGCGTCTGCATCAGATTAACATTGTAATAATAGTTCAAAGTAGTTTCTGAACTATGGTTGTTCAATGCTGTTTACATTTTATGCCCCAAAGCAATGCATTTGAATTAATCCCACAAACCCTGACTAATGTAACTATCGTACTAAATTCAGCTTCTTTTTCTATAATATTCCCATATAATCCAAACACAATATGCTTTGAAACACAAGGTAATTGTTAGATTTAATAGATTTAAAACAACAAAAAAAACACATGTTGCCTTAATTTTTAAATTATCAAAAAAAAGTGAATAATTGGCTTACTTCTGATTTGTCTTATCCAACGCGTAATGTAGGCTTGAAGTGTGTATCCTAGCAACGCGCAAATCTACTGTACTAACACTAGAAGCCGCACACTCACACTCAAGGTTTTAATGCAAACCGACAACAGGAGACTTAAAACTGGGTACTAATCTGGTGCATCGATTCACCAAAATGTAATCAAAGCTCAGTAAAATTTAAGGACAGATGATCAATAATCGTTGCATCGATTAATTGTTGCACCCCTAAGCTTAAGTTATTAGATATTTAAGTATACACGGTTTTACAGTAGAGTGGAATACAGCAGACAATTTAATGAATGAAGAAGGGTTTAAGTGTACTGTATTTGTTCTCACTTTTGAAACGAATAGGGATAGTCCCTTGGGGTGTAAGATGCAACATTGATTTTGCCCTTACATATAATTTAAAAATAGTGCAATAGTAAGTGTTTTTTGTTGGCATTTTTAGAAGTAGCTGTTTAATCTCTTTTGTTGTATAATAGAATAGTGCACTTGCAATGAATGTGTGTGTTTTACAGCTGGCTGAATACAGGCAGAGGAAGGCACAGGCAGATGGGCAGAAAAAACAGAAAAAGAAGAAAAAGTCACCAGGCACTGGAGGGGTGAATGCACCAGATGGGCCGGATCATGACCAATCACTGGGTGAGGATCCAAGCGAACAGAGCACAGGGAGGGAAGTCGCTGTGGATGCTGCTGAATTCACTATTTCCAAGGCGTTACGAAGTGGGGACACCATCAAGCAGGATCAGACCTATACCATAGAGGTAGGCTCCTGATGTGTGTTGATTTATTGTTAACAATGAACAATCAAAAGCCAAACTTTTTCAAATGGTAAATGAAATGCATTATTTTTCCATCTGTTTATAGTGTTGCAGCATTTTTCACAACTTTGTGATATTTATTGTAAATAAAGTAGTTAAAGATCTGGTATTTGCTGAAGGTAATAGTAAGTACAATGTACAACAATATATTGATTGAAATATTATTGAGCTGCTTTTAGGGATATGTCAGTGTAGTCAAATACACGAAAAAAAAAAACCTGTTCGAATAGCATATTACATATTCAAATACTCAAGACTTTATTAGCTACTAGTAGAAGCTACTAGTAAATGCTGCTGCTTGACAAGTGTTCAAAGAGTGTTAAACCCTGTGCGTTCATGTGAATGAGGTTGGCATATTAAACGTAAGGACCCTTATTAATCATGCAGTGCTTGTAACAGCAATGTTCTACAGTAAACGTGTTCTGTTTGAAATTGTTGCCAATTGTGTTGCCATGTTTTCAGCTAATGTTAACAGATCCCCTGCTTGAGTTCCCCTGTAATTACTGCACACTGCCGCTGTTAATAGGCAGTTGTGAAACAGCTTCCGGGAGCACGGCACTAGCTAACTTTAAATTTGTAAACAAATGGATATAACGTGTTGAAAAGGAAGCCCGACTTTGGTAACATTGAAATTAGAAAGCTGATTTAGCTTTATGATGAATATAAAGACAAACTAAATGCTAAACAGAGCAACGCAATGACTAATGAGAAAACGGCGTTTTCCCATCCATAACTGCTTTTCATGTTTTGATTTCTGAGGGAGCATTGTTTGTGTGTGCCATGCTCCCTCTTGTAAAGATTTGTGCTGTTCACCGTTACACTTTGTCAGTCAATAACTTTCATAAATCAGCAACAAGGACATTCTAGATGGAAAACAAAAGCCTTTAAAACAAAGCTGTCCAGCTATATACAGTACTGTGCAAAAGTTTTAGGCAGGTGTGAAAACATGCTGTAAAGTAAGAATGCTTTCAAAAATAGACATGTTAATAGTTTATATTTATCAATTAACAAAATGCAAAGTGAGTGAACAGAAGAAAAATCTACATCAAATCAATATTTGGTGTGACCACCCTCATACACCATGGCAAGACTGAGCACAGCAACAAGACACAAGGTAGTTATACTGCATCATCTGTCCAAAGGACATTCTCCCAGAAGGATTGTGGCTTGTCAATATGCATTTTAGCAAATTCCAGTCTGGCTTTTTATGTTTTTCTGTGAAAAGTGGAGTCCTCCTGGGTCTTCTTCCATGGAGCCCACTTTCGCTCAAAAAGCGACGGATGGTGCGATCAGAAACTGACGTACCTTCACCTTGGAGTTCAGCTTGTATCTCTTTGACAGTTATCCTTGGTTCTTTTTCTACCATTCACACTATCCTTCTGTTCACTCTGGGGTCGATTTTCCTCTTGCGGCCACGCCCAGGGAGGTTGGCTACAGTTCCATGGACCTTAAACTTCTTAATAATATTTGCAACTATTGTCACAGGAACATCAAGCTGCTTGGAGATGGTCTTATAGCCTTTACCTTTACCATGCTTGTCTATTATTTTCTTTCTGATCTCTTCAGACAACTCTCTCCTTTGCTTTCTCTGGTCCATGTTCAGTGTGGTGCACACAATGATACCAAACAGCACAGTGACTACTTTTCTCCATTTAAATAGGCTGAATGACTGATTACAAGATTGGAGACATGTGTGATACTAATTAAAGAAATTAATTAGTTTGAAATATCACTGTAATCCAATTATTTATTATCTTTTCTAAGGGGTACCAACAGGCCATTTTAGAATATCTTTGTAGAATAAGCAATAATTCATCTCTTTTCACAGCTTCTTTGCTTTAATATATGACATATCAAAGGCATGCAAGTATACATGATAAAATAGCTTTTAATTTCATCACTTTTCAGGAGGAATGAAGCATTATTTCAATGAGCTGTAAGGGTACCAACAAATTTGAGCACGTCTGTATATGTATAAACAAACAAACAAATTCAGTGTCATACTGGAATAAATAAAAGACCTTGTAGTTGTTCAGACATAACATTCCAAGTATGCAGTACATGCCTTTTTAAATACCCTATTTTCTTAGGAACATATTTTAATTGGAAGACTTGTCCGTAGACTTTTTTCTAAATACGTAACGGTTATTTTCAGAACAGCAATAATTCTTGAAATTTTCATTTAGTGGCTAAATGAAAAATAAACATTTTAAGATGGTTTGATTTACTGTCTCTCTCTCTCTCTTTTTTTTTTTTTTTTTGGATTGCACACCAAATAAATACATGCCCTGACTCTTAATCCCTCCACTAACAGCACAGCAGAGGCTGTTAATTATTTAGACAAAAAAATCTTCAGAAGTTAATCGGAAGTAGAATATATCATTAAATACAAGTCTGAAAGGCAGACTATGCACATACAGTAATCACCATGGTAATATAGCTTCTGTTTTAGTTTGCCTTTTGTATTCCTTTTTAACTGCATAAGACATAAAAACAGTGGCTCAGCTGAAATCAATTTATTCATTAACAATATGTAGGAGGTTAAGTGTTTGCTTTATTAGTTTTTAATGTTATAAAATGTGCTTTTTTTTCTTCAAACGTACAATGGTGAAATGTTTTTTTTTTATTTGTTAAATTAATCATTTTTGACCGTGTACATTTACACCATAAATCCAGTTGGTCTATTTCCTATGAAGTAATAGCACTACATGGGTTGAAACACATTGTTAGCGTACAAATCTTTGAATATACAGGACATATTTTGCTGCAAAATTTAACCCTATAGAGAATAGTTGGGCGATGTAAAGAATAATTGGGAAATGATGTTGCTCTGTGATGCATAATCCATAATGGTCTTCGTGTTATTGCTTTTTACATTCAAAATGTGAGAAGGCTTTAGGTGTGAGATTTCATTTCAAAGCTAAAACTTTGTGGCCCCACCACTAATTTAGAAAGTACAGTATATACATTTTGATTTGATTTTTTTGTTTAAACTGAGGAAGGAATGCTTGCAATGTATCATGGTTTAAATAAGGACTACACAATTGAACCACAAATCATGGTGCTGGATTAGTGATAAAGATGTATAGAAATTGATATGTAGGGTCAAGTGGCGATAGCCCACCACTACAGTACAAAAACAAATCTTCTATTCAGCAACGGTCACTGCATTTATTTTAGAAAATAATGGGAAACTCGTGAGAGCAAGTATGATTTTATTTATCCAGAATAATTAATATAACTTTGATTACCGAAACGGGTAAACAAAAATGTATTTCTTTGCAACTTGAATTAAACAGATCAAAATGTATGCACTACAAAGAACAATACTCAGCTTGCTTTTACAACATCAAAGGGTATGCAAAACATAAAGAGAAAAATTATGCTGTTGCTGATAGCTACTTTTGTAAAGGTTTTAAGAAAATAACCAGATTATTGCAGTTTAACACAAATAGGAAATGCTGAATATTTCACTCACTGCCCCTTTTGATTATATTGTAGACATATGCTAAAGCTTTTTTGGTAGCCTGTTTCTTTTTTTTTTTTTAATCGTGGGTCACATCTTTAAATACTGTATACGGCAATCCTTAAATCAATGTGGTAACTCAATAGACTGTATTTTATGTGCATTTGTCATTCTTTTAAAATCCTACAAAAAAATACACAGGAAATAATTGTATTTGCTGTCTTAAACTGAGTGGTATTGATCCAGCAAAATCAAAGAATCCACTGTTTTTGGAGCTTTTATTTATTTTTTGATCTCTGTATGCATTTGAGGGATTACCAGGATTGGGGGAAAAAAAAGAATATACCTACATAATTTGAGGTTCTGTGTTGGCAAAGTGTACAAACTTGAGAAAGCTAATGGGTGAATGTTATAGTATTTCAACCCTATGTAGCTTATGATCAGTATATAGAAACTTTAGATCTTTCCTGTAAAAAGCGTGGTATCGGCATAAAAAACGTGGTAAATAGGGGATGTGTGTGTGCAAAGAATCAGGCTGGAAATGCACGAAGGACTCGTGCAAATAGAGTGTAAGTTGTTGGTTTTTAACAACAGATAGGGAAAACAGGGGTAATGTAGAAAATGGGTAGAGCAGAACATACCAATGGTTGTCATTCAGTTACTGTACAATATACCAGGGGCAGTCAACCTTTGGCACTTCCAATCCGTTCCATTGTAGGACTTTGTTCTAACTGGAGCATTAATTATTTAATTGACCAACCCCTGCTATATACAGTACTCCCCGCTGTGTATACTCCCTGCAGCTTACACATTGAAAGGGTTTTTTTTGGGGGGGGGGCATGCTGTTAGGTACATTTAATTAACATTTTTGTTCTGCACTGCAGCAATTAAGACTCTGGGAATCTGTGAAAGAAACATGATATGTTGCTGATGGGTACTGGCACATTTTTTATGTTGTTTAAATACAAAGCATTTGTGTCTCAACAACATTTTATAAACAGATTTTATAAAATGTTGAATCGGCCAGTGCTTGAAATTTGATTTCTGCCTTATTTTGCCAATTGCTGTGCAGGTTGCTGGGGTGACGCATTAAAATGCTCCATTGTAAGGCACTTTAAAGCAATCTGAATGAATGCTACACGCTTCTTTATATAGAAAAAAATGCAGGTGTACTGACATGATGAGTATAAAATGCACACCAAAAGTAGTGGAGAGTTCAGTGACCAGTTGAGCTGTCTCTTAAGAGTAATTTTAAGCAGCAGCCATTGATTGTGCTGTAGTATAAGAGAGTAGGTCGATTTGGCTGATGCTTTTTATTTTTTTTTCATTGATGAAGGCCATTTACAGTAATGTTTGTTAATCAAGCCTGCATAATATTTCTTGAGAGGATAATAATGGTGGAGGGTGAGATCCATATTTGGAATCAAATTAATTGATTTTATTTTATTACAGTATACCAGATCGGTACAATGAAACTGACTTGATTCTGGTGGTGTCTTTGAGTTCTGATTTGACATGCAAGTTTAAGTCATGGGCAGATCAGTGAATGGGATATGATGAAATGTGCACTTGTGATATTCACAAGGTAACAGGATTGAGAAAATCTGTAGAACAGGACTATTATCCACTTGAATCATGTTCTTTAGAGAACATCTTATGAACAGCCACTACAAGTATTTATGAAATTACCTGATTCTTTCAAACACAGTTTTTAGTTTGTTACTAATTCTCTTTTGGAATAAGCCAGACAAAAGCATCCTATAATTGAGCTTCCCCATCTAGACCAGTTACTGGTACTCACGCTGGGATGTCTGTTTCGTAAAAAAGAAAAAAAAAACAGGTCTATGGGCAATTGCGTAGAAGTTGAAAAAAGTAACTGGCTGCAGAATACAGAATACAGTATTACTCTGTTACACAGTATTGCATTCCCAGAAGTGCCTTCATTATGTAGGTCAGTTCTGCAGACATCATTCGACATTGACATGATTGATCTATTCTTCTACAAGCAACTGCACAATAACATGCAATTATTTGTTTTTCACATCAAATTGCTGGTAGACTGTGTTTTTTTTTTATATACCATGCATTTGACTGTTCTTTTATTATTTTCATATTTTAGCCTGAAAGTGAAGTTTCTACTACAGCAGATGACTACACGTCTGAGGTAAGATGTTACAGTAAAGCAGACATGAAATGTGACATTTAGGTTTAGATGAGCTTAATTTGGTCATGCTTTCTGTGCAATAATTTTACAGGAATTACCGTACTTGGAAATTTTGGTTTTCAATAATCTTTGGTATTGATTAGGTAAAGGTTAAGGTAGTTAAACAAACATAAAATAAAATAAAATAAAATAAAACAAAACAAATGTGCTCATACTATTTTTATCTAATACTATTTATCTAATACTATATTTAAGTAATGTTATTGACCCAAGATAGCAAGGCAGATGTTTAAAGTTAAAAAGGGCACACTTTTATATTGGTTGTTATTATAAACTAATATTGCATCAGTCTATTTATTATCCTTAGTTTGCTCTTGTGTAAGGCAATTTACTCATTTTTGTTTGCAGACAGTTGGCAGCATAGTCTACTCTTGTTTGTACAGGCATGATTCGAGGTTGTGTTTTGGTTCTAATGTTTGGTATGTAGACTTTAAAAATAAAGTCTTCAAATATTTCTCTCTCTTTTTAGACATTTAATATATTACTGTTGTAAACAAGCTTAAATATAAAGTAAATATAGTGGTAATAAGGGTAATGGGTTCATAAAGCATTGAGAACACTTATGACTCGTATGCAGTACGGTAGACGTCTTTAATTAAAAAGGAAAACCTGTAAGGGCCGGGCTATAATAAAATAAACACTAATAAACATTCCAGCTTTAGTTGCATATGTGTCAGTTGATGTCAGTTTATGCAAGATAATTACATTACATTTTCTATGGACCTAAAGCTGCAGCTCCATAGAGCAAAATTGTACTCTGCTGCTTCCTTATTATTTATATCCTGTGTCTGGAACTGATGGGACCGAATGTGACAGTGTTGTTGTTTTTCTTCTGGGTCTGGCTCCTGTCCATAAGCAACTGTGCTGGCCTCACCAAAGTCTTGTAGTCGGATAACAGTGTCCTCAGATCTTTTGTTGGTACAGATTTGGAAATGCAAGTTTGGAGAACAAATCTTCTATCTGTCTGTCTGTTTGTTTGTTTGTTTGTTTGTTTGTTTGTTTGTTTGTTTCATTTATGTGACCAAAACAATTTATAGTATATGTAAAAAAACAAAAACAAATATCAGCCATTTAAAGATGTAAAATCTACATTGAACAAAAAGGGCCAAAAAATGGTCTTGCTGGTTTTATCCAGGCAGATTTTTACAACATAAATATCAGTGCTTTCATCTGAAGGTATTAGATGATAAAATATATTGAATGATGCATAATAAAACTTTTGAAGTGTTACGGAACACGTTGCAGTGTTTACAAGACGATGCATTACTTTACCATAGCTGTAGTCCGGGTTGTCCTATGGCAGCATTATTTTTTTTTAAATATTCCTGATTGTTTTGATGTGTTTTTTTTTTTTTTTTTAATTCACACATCAGTAAATCAGCGATGAAATTACTTTTTTAACTTTTACTTGAGAACCTTAGCCAAGGGAGAATTGTTTCTCAAAACATTGTAGTGTATCTCAGGGATGGAAATAAGAAACCTATTGCCTAGCAGTTTAATCCATTCCAGGTTTTAATACCAGCTTGGTTAGCCACAGTGTGTAAGTAATAGGCTCAGGTGTGTCTCATTAAACTCATAGTAAAACCAGGAATGGATGGGAGTCTTGTTTCTATCCCTGGTATCCAGTTCCTGCTCTCTGATTGACATTAGTGACCTATTGTAGGAAGAGGAAACCAGCATTGTTGCAGGAGGTAACGTAATCTGGATACACTGCGATCCTTGGAAGATTATTTTTTTCTTTTGGCAAACACTCCTGAGAAATGTATTGCCCAGTTGATTTTTTGACCCATGATGTGTTATTTTAAAAATGTCAAAAGATTTGTCAATATGTTTAAAAATATATCGCTGGAATATGGACAGCACAGGAGGATAACATTGCGTTTCTTTTAAACTTTGCAGGGTGTTCTGTAACACTTTACTGCTAATAAAAAAGTACAATTGACTGCTTAGTTACTTCATTTGTACTATGTACTACTATATGAATCATAGTATACTATTTACAAGGTACAATACTGTACCTGCATGGTTTTATACATATGTTCTACTATTCAGGACAGACCTAGGAAAAGGTTTGACTAGTGCATTCCCAAAGTGTTGTGTTGTGTTTTTTGATAGACATTCTGTTCAAATAGTGATGTCATCTCAGTGCTCTTTTGAAGTAGAGCCCTGGTGACCGTTACATAAACTGTGTTATGAATTAACAGGTAAATGGGTGCTCTGCTGTTTTGAAAATAGAACCATCTTCTGAAGATGTGATCAGGGTACAGTAAGACAAACAATATACAACTGCTTTCTTGGGGCATGACTGTTACTCACACTTGCTGCATTCTATTAACAGGGAACATGGTAGTTAGGCTGTTACTGCTTTTGGCATTTACTGTATCTTTAGTGTGGAGCAGTGTCATTTTAACAGCACTGCATTTCACATTGAGAGAAGGCTTGTTGACATTTTGATGTAGTAGGTGCAAAATAACACAGCTGAAACTAATACACTGCTGCTTTATTATTGCAGATAATATTTTTTGGATCAAACATTTGATAGTTGTGTTATTTTGTACATGTGTTGAATGTGTTAAAATGAAATTGGCTGCTTTAGGAGGAAGACGTGCATGTCCCTGAAACTCGTTCTGAGAACCAAGCACAGAGCTCTCGGACCCGGCATGAAACAATGGAGGATGAGCTTGCAGGAAAACAACAGGCAATTGAAGAGCTGAGTCGGGAGCTGGAGGTCATGAGAAGTGCAATTGGGACTGAAGGCTTGCAACAGGTAGGACTACCACATGAATTCTTAATTAATCAAAGTTTTTTCCACTGTCACTTGATTCTTACTGTTGTATAGCTGCGATTATTACTTAAATTTCTTGGTAGTGGCATTTATTGCATCTGTGAAGCTCTGACAAAATCCTCTCTAAATTAAACAGTACTGATTGTCAGTTTTGAAAATACTGCAGCATTATTTTAAGGAATGCTAAAAGCAGTATGTATGTACAATATATGTATGTTAGAGTTTAAATATATTTATTGTCTCAGATGGTTAGATGCCTGATAATTCTACATTTCAAAAAGTTTACTGCTAAAAGAAAAAAAAAAAAAGCTTATTGCTAAATTTAGTTGAAGTAATGTTTACATGTTTTTTTCAGATTTGATTTACAATGAAGTCAAATGTTATTTGTAAAATATTTAGCTGGATAACCGATCAAGAAAATAAGTATGTTTCAGTGTCTGTGTGTGAAGGGCATAGCAGGCAGCTTGTCAGATTGAGTGCCACAGGAAACTTCCACAGGTTCAAAACAACCCCCCTCAAACATGTCTTGAGCTGTACTGCCTTTCTCTCCGTGATTATGTTTTACAAATAAAAATGATACCACTGAACAGCAAAAACAGTTCAGAAAAAGTTGGTGAAAATGCTGAAAATGATTTTGCAGGCTGTTGGTCTTCTATTTGCCGACCAAGATAGTGAGCCCGAACGTTCCTCAGGACAGTTTAGCTAGCGAGATAGGAAGAGACGAGGTAGGAGAGAGGGGGGGGGGAAAAAACAGCAGCAAAAACAAACAAAAAAACTGTATTGTATATAATGTAATCATATTTGTTCTACAGATCATCCAGATGAAGACATTAACAAACTCTAGGGTTATCTTGTATTGTTGCATTATATTTGTATGGTTTACACGTATCTATTTACATATCTTTTTAGGTACAGTATTCTTATTCTTTATGGCCACACTTTCTGTTAGAACCTTTCCAATCAGTAATTTACATGCATTGTATTTTATTATATTTTATAATAATTTTTTTTTAAGAGTTTAACAAGCATTTGAATCATTGTTTATCTTGCATCTAACCTGAGAGAGAGCTCTATCTAAGCAGGCTCTTGGGTAGTTCCTAGACACAAATTGATTGTACATTGTTTGTGCCTCTAGTTCAAAGTCTTCCATTCTTGAGCAGATTTGTTTTAATCTCAAACTGACTATACGGAAGTCCCCTTTTAAGGGGTGTAAAATGAAAACTAGCAGCATGCAAGAGACTATTTTTATTAGTGTACAAAGTGTACTTTGTGTACAAAGTGGTGAATAGATTATCCTCATTATGGCAAACCATGGTATCTAAAAAAAATGGACACTACCGATATCGTACTCTAAATTGAATTTAATAGAAGGAATCAAACCATTCAGTTTTCCAATTCATAAAAATATCATCAATTTAATCTGGTTAAAATATGGGTTTTGTAAGTATATATGGTGTTGTTCTAAGTAGGGCTGTAAGGGTTTAAATGGTAAACATGGATTAAAAATATTTTAGTTTAAAATTTGTATTATTCGTTTAAATGCAACTTAACAGTAAAGTATATTATCAAATTATTTTTGCATGTTCTCCGCATAGATATGTTTCCCTTTCTATATGTCTGGTTTTCCCCCTTAAAGAAAACCAGACCTGTTCTCCGACATGATCACTCTAAAGACATAAATTAAGGACGTATCAGCTTCCTGCGTTGTTGTGTATCGCCAAATATATTATATTCTCTTTGGCATCTCTTCACTCAGGCCAAACAAACAGCCACTGTAGAGGTGTCGAATACAATAATTTCCAGCATATAAAACTTCCCACTCTGGCTTCTGGTTCTGTCGCTTTGCCTTTTTACAAGCCTTATAGGGCCCTATGAAATCCGTGTTAACGAGAATATGGACGGAATCACAGAATCAAAAGAATATTTACGCGGAATTAAGTGCTGTTCAAAAAAAAATGCATCTGGCAGGACAGCATTAAGCTTGATTTACATATTTGAAGGGAAAATGTGAAACTTTAATTGTCAGTACAGGCAGTGGTGTAACTTTGGTTTCAAAAGTGGGTGGGGCAGTTTCTGTAGCTGGGTTATAAATGAGGCAGAGTATTCTGTAAGGGATAAACAACGAGAAGGGTTGAACCGGTGAAAATAATTCACCATTCGAGTGCGTTAAATAAATGCTATCATGGAAAATAAATAGAAAACTTTTTAAGGACTTAAACAATTAGATAATGTTATAGACTATTCTTAACGTCTGTATTCAAACACAAAGTACTATTCACACAGACTGCTATTACAGTACAGTCACTTTAGAACAATAAGTTCACACAGAGCAGATTTATGGTAGTGAAACCATGGGCATAGCAGTAAATGCAGAATTAATCAAGTTCAAAATGAAAAGTTATGCCTTTTTTTTACCACTTGGCTCCCTGCCTATCTGTTTGCTTTGGAGTGCCCCACACTGCACTAAATAAAAAATACAACCCGTTTTTAAAGTTAACAATAGTATTTTTCAATACAATTGGATAAAACAGTGAACACGAACGCAAACCAAATGGAAAAAGTAATTATAACTTAATTATATTTTTTAAAAAGGTATTAACGGAAATCAGAAAAATATAATGGAAATCAGAAAAAAATAATACGGATTCCGTAGGGCTCTAGTCTTAGTACTGTACATTATTTCAGTAAAGTGAATAGCCTGTGTGAGTAAGGCACCTCGTGGCTCCATTCACGCCGCAAAGTTAAACACTGTAACGCATTAGAAAACAAAAACACATAGCTACTGTTTTATTTATTTATAAAAAAAGAACAGCTAATAAGATGTCTGTCTGAAAGAAAGTACTTTGTCCATATTTTACTGTGTGTGTTCAACAGGACATCTGTATTTACAGAACAACTTATAATTATTCAAGCGAGGTGAACCGAGCAGCCGTGAAAGAGAGGGAAAAGAAGTTTTTTTTTTTACGTGAATGCACAAGCGCCATTGTGAAGGGGAAGGATGTTGGGAAGTAGTATTGTATCAGACAGCGGCTTTAATTTAATGAAAAAAAAGATTTGGTTCTAGACATATTTTGTTTCCTGCCAATAATATACGAGTGAATGAAACTGAAAATGGAGTCTTGTGGACTGTGTTTAAGTTTAATTTTAAATATTGATTTTTAATGTTTTTTTGATGCTAGATACACACACTTTTTATGGAGCTTATGGAGAAATTGTATGTTTTTTTTATGCTATTAAAATAGATTACATTTTAGTGCTAACTTACAGTCCTTCTTTATGCTTTGATGCTTACCATTGTTTGTCTTTAACCCTTTGCGGTCCTATGTCAGACCAGGTCCGACATTACAATTTTTCCTTTCCGGTTGTGGTGTTCTACCTTAAAAGCGTCAATAGATGTCCCTGTGATTAGGCTTCTGCTTTAGTGATATAAGCAGAGGAAGTAGTGGAAATTAATGGAGTTCTACACAGGAAAGAGTAAGAGCAGGCACTGCTACTGTTATCTACTTGTTGAATAAACCTGTTATACTTTACCAACGTGTCTTGATTGCCTATAACACAACATATTGGCAACAAGGTTGTCTCTTCTTACCCTGAATCCATCTACTGCCTTTTTTCAAAGGCCGGGTGAGCTTACGATTACTTTTACGGCTTGGATTAAAGTATTCTAAAACTATGTTCTGGCAATTGCTGATAGGGACCATTCGGAGGCCTGAAAACGTGCGCTACGAATACACTGCCTCGGTGCAGAAGGTCAGCGTATATTCTACACCCTTCCTTTGGCGGATGATAATTACGATACTTCTCTTACAGCATTAAATAATTTTTTCGTGCCTAAAATAAATGTGGTAGCAGAACGCTACAAATTTCACCAGCGTGGACAGAAACAGGGAGAATCTACAGAACAGTACATTGCTTCTTTACGGGAGTTAATTGTAAGATGTGAATTTGGAGACATGGCGGATGAAATGATCCGAGATCAGCTTTTGGAGAAAACTATTTCTACTCGCATCAGGGAACGCTTGCTGCTGGAATCAGACCTGACACTACAGAAGGCCATAACGTTAGCCTGCCAGATCGAGTCAGCCGTGGCAGAAGCGGAAATTATGGTCCAAGGTACTGCTGTGCAAGCCGTACACCCTGTGCAGACGCGGGAAAAACCAAGACACTACAAGAAGCACTACAAAAGCAATGCAAATGAGAAGTACACTCCGCGAACTCAAAACAAACACGGACAAACCTGCTACAGATGTGAATCTCCACAGCACACTGCAAACTACACCGGATGCCCTGCAAAAGATACCCAATGCAACGACTGCAAAAAGAAAGGACATTTTGCTAAGGTATGTCGGAGTGCTCAGCACAAGTAAGTACATGAAGTGTCTGTGCCGGGTGTTCCTGTTTTGAGCGTGGACAATAATAATTACAAATGCATTGCTGATAAAATAATGTGTACAGTTAATTTTTCTGTTACATCGGGAGTGCAGGCACAGGATATTGAACTAATGTTGGACACTGGCTCAGCAGTCTCCATACTACCCGAATCTACCTACTTGCTATACTTCAGAAATGTACCACTTACTGAACCGAAACTACGTCTTGTGAGTTACTTGAGGAACCAAATACCTGTGCTTGGTTGCCTACATGCAAATGTGACTTTTGACAAATGCTGCGTATTTGCTGAATTCTGCATTGTGCATAGTGGCTCGCCTATCCTAGGTAAAGACTTGTTTGCAGCATTAAAAATGCAAGTGATCGAAGGTCAGATTTTAACTACACCGTGCATTACTGCTACACAGTTGCCAGTTTCAGCAATTGCAAAAGACAATACAAAGGACACATTGGGCTGTGCTAAGGGATTTATACATAAAATTAGAATTTGGCCTAATGTGACACCAATACATCAGAAATTGCGACGCCTACCGTTCTCAGTGAGAGATACAGTCTCGCTGGAATTTAAAAAGCTGGTACAGAATGATGTGATTGAACACATTGAATCCTCTGAAATGGGTTTCACCGATTGTGGTAACGATGAAGACGACCGGAGGTATTCGTTTATGCGTGGACTTGAGAGCCCAATAAAGCAGTGGTGATTGACAGCCATCCACTTCCACACATGGAAGAAGTGTTTGTAGAACTTCACAGAGCGAAGATGTTTTCTACACTGGATTTACTAAGTGCGCACCACCAAGTGATGCTACACGAGGGCAGCAGGGACCTCACAGCATTTATTACTCATGATGGACTGTTACGTTTTAAACGTGTGCCATACGGACTTGCATCAGCGCCCAGCTGTTTTCAAAGAATGATGTCAGTCATTTTAAACAACCAGCCCGGAGTACAATGCTATCTAGATGACGTCATTGTGTTCGGAGATACCCCGGAAGCACACGAAAAACACCTACAGGCCGTACTTCATCGCTTCAACAAGGTAGGGCTGAAACTGAACTTTGCGAAATGTCACTTCAGACAAACAGAACTGTCTTTCCTGGGACATGTCATTTCACGGATGGGACTGAAACCTGATCCAGAACATGTCGTTGCTGTTACACAGGCACCCCCTCCTAAAGACATGCACACTCTACGTTCTTTCTTGGGACTTACCTCCTGGTATGCAAAGTTTATACCAAACTATGTAGTGGAGCCTCTGAGAGCACTGCTATGGGAAACCTCAAGTCTGTCCTGGTCAGCTGCTGCACAACACAGTTTCGACACTGTGAAAAACCTGATCGTAAATAGCCCATCACTTACCTTGTTTGACCCTGAACTACCTACTGTTTTAACTACTGACGCTTCAGACTATGGACTGGGAGTTGTACTTGCCCAATACCACACTGACAACATTGAAAAGACTGTTGCATTTGCTTCACGTACGCTTACTATTGACATTGTAGGACCATTTGAAAGTGCACCACTGGACTGTCGTTTTGCCATCAATCTGATCGACTACTACAGCAAATGGCCAGAAGTTGCTTTTACTTCACAAATCACTTCTGCCATTGCATATATATATATAAAGCACTTAAGCAATTTAAAATATTTGTTGATGACAAAAGTATTGGCTCCCCTGCTTTAGTATTCAGTGTGTCCTCCTTTTGCTTTTATCATGGCTTTCAAATGTTAATAATTCTAAACCAGTATGTTATGTTATGTTATGTCTTGTCATATTAATTAATAGCTATGGTTCACTAAATGCTTGTATTTCACATGTTTCTTGAACTGTTATATTAAGTGTAGGGTGCCGGTACTATTGTCTGTGACTAAGTCTGCAAGCTATGGTGGCCCTGAAGTGCAAAACACAAATACAAATTGAAAAACACAAATACAGATAAAATCACACAAATACAAATAAAAAAACACAAATACAAAAAGCCCACAACACAACGGAAGCCATTTCACAAAAGAAATACATCAAGATTGAGGCCATTCCCCCAGGTACCCTAGTCTCTTCTGGAGAAGTTGGAGCTGTTTAGAAAGCGCAAGTTGAGTCTTTAGTAATTTAATTGGCCATGGTATAGTTCTGTCAGTGTTATAATTGGTATCGCAACGGTAAGTATCATGTTTACCATAAATGAGTTTTGTGTACAGTAATACTAGAGGTTAAAACTGCTATTTTAGTTAGACAACATTTGACTTGTTTTTTTTGTAGCTCAAAAAAGTTTGGCTTCGATGCCTGTGAATTTCTAGTTGTTTTCAAAATGTTAAGAATACCAAAGGTGTATATATTAGGGTAAGCTAGAAATTCTCAGGCATCATTTTTTGAGCTACAAAAAAAACGTCAAACTAAAATAGTCATTTTTAACCGCTATTACTGTACACAAACTCATTTAGTGCTGGGACAATGCTTCGATGGATCGTTGAAATAACCATTGATGGATAAAATAACCATCGATGGTTGCAAATAGGACCGGCAAAATTTAAATCTACACTCTTATTCCTTGCCTTTCCTTTGGTTTTTTTAAATAGTAATAATAAAAAAGCCTCCCCGCCCACTCCGCAGCACGTACGTTTTCAGAGTAAGTGTGACAAAAAAAATAAAACCTAGAGAATAGACTAGAGGTAGGCCGCTGTTTTTTTTGCTAGTTAAATTGTCGATTTAATTTAATTTTAAATAATGCCGTCAGACATTTGGAAGTTTTTTTACAAAATAAATAAATGTAAAGGTAAAATGCGCTGTTTGTGGAGTTTTAATGAGCTTCTGTGGTAATACCACCAACCTGCAGGATCATTTAGTAAGACAGCACCTGACAAAATACAACAGAGTGAACACAAGTAAAAAAACAAAAGGAAGCAACACCTTCAGTGGCAGCTTATTTTGGAAAGAAAGTTGATCCAAAAAGCGTCGGAGCAAAAGAAATAACAGGCCTGATAGTGGATGTTGTCACACAAGATATCAGACCTGTTAGTATAGTAGAGGGAGCTGCGTTTAAAAATTTGATTTTGAATCTTGCTGCGGGCTATGAAATGCCCTGTCGAAATACAGACTCCAAATTCATTACTCTGGATCACGAACGTGCAAAGGAAAAGCTTAGACAGGATTTAAGTCAGGAGTGTAATTCAATGTCCATCACTACCGATGTATGGACAAGCATGACACAAGAAGCATTTTTAACAGTCACCTACCATTACATTAAGCAAAACTGGGAACTCGAGTCAAAAGTATTAGCGACACGAAAATTACACAATAGATACACAGCTGCGAATTTAGCAGAAGCGATCAATCAGATAAACACAGAGTTTGAAGTGGCTACAAAAGTAATAGCTTGCGTTCATGACAACGCGGCCAACATGTCTGCAAGCGAGCTTGCTGTGTTACTTTTTGGTAGCGTGGCAAGTGTGAGCTGTGCAGGGCACAATATAGATCTCTGCGTTCAGAAAAGCTTGGAGGATGTACGACAAGTCCATGCGTTAGTGGCAGCAGCAAGGTGACTGGTTGCACATTTTAAAGAGTGAGGTGGCAACAAGCACTTTAAATAGGAAACAAACAGAAATGCTGAACCCAGAAAAAGCACCTCTCAAGTTAATACAGGATGTACAAACAAGGTGGAACACGGTTTGTTATATGTTTGAACGCCTTCTTGAATTAAAATGGCCAGTTATTGCTGTTTTGTCAAACCCAGATTTGACCAAAAAGTCTGACGCAGCTACTTTAGATCTCACGACTGAGCAGTGGAAGCTAATGGCTTAGGTACTACCTCTACTACAGCCATTTGAACTGGCTACAGTACTTCTGAGTGCATAGAAAAACATTACGGCTAGTTCTTTGCACCCACTTGCAACAGGGATAAAACACAGACTGACTGAAATTTCCGATGAAGGGGAGACACTCTCTTCTTCAAATTCAACTGATTTGCTAATTCCAGTTACATAGAGTTTGAGAGATAAGCTAGTGCATAATTTGTCTCGGCGATTTCGTTTACGTCATCTGAATGAACCAAGTAATGAGGATATGCCACTGCTTTTTGTGTCATTTCTTGACCCCACAATTTCGCCATCTGGATTTCCTATCCGAACAGGCCAAAGCCTGCGTGTCTGAAGCACTGTCTTCCAAACTAGTGAGGCTAGTGGAGGACAACTTCAAAAATGGCAGAAATCGTGCCTGTACAAGTGAGTGCAGCACAGAGGACTTGCCTGTTTAAAAGAAAACGAAGACCGAACAAGCAATGGAATTGTTACTTTGTGGACGGCAACAAACACACACTACTTCCAAGGAAACCTTAAGAGATGATGATTTATGCTTCTGAAACTCCATTAAACATCAGCGAAGATCCCCTGATTTGGTGAAAAAATAACCAGACTCGCTTTTCCAACCTAGCAGCCTTGGCAAAGAGCATGTTAAGTATCCCTGCAACATCAGTCCCAATCGAGCGTGTGTTCAGCAAAGCAGGGGTGCTTGAGAACAAACTCCGTTCTTTGAAACCGGAGAATGTGGATGCCATAATATTTCTGAATAAAAACAGAAAATAAGCTCTGGAGAGAGCACAGACTTTGTTACGCTGGACTTGTAAATAGTTAGTCTTGTGTTCCCCATTGGAGTTTTTTTTTTTTTTTCCCTCTAATACGGTTAATCGATTAATCACACCTGTTTGCTATAATATGCAATTGTAGTGAAAGACAACTACAAGTATACACTTGGTATTAATGCTATTTTTGACAAGCATTTATTAATGACACCTAACAGTTAACAGGCAACTTTAATTTAACAATTTGACAATAAATAAATGTTTACTTGCATGTAATCTGAAGTTAGCCAAAGCAAGTCTACGTTACTGTAAATTAGCAGCGGTACCATGTACAACCAATACTGTGTTGAATATGTTGGCCTGTTTTTCATATAAACTTGAAACTAACAGGTAATTTATTGAATTGAGTGCTATTTTTTATTTTATTTTATTGTAGTTTAATTTAGTTAGCTGAGTATGTCATAATTAAGACTTAGACTTAGGCTATAGCTGTAAATGTACTGCCATGGTACAGATTTAAACTAATATAATACATTGTTTAAAAGAAAAATCAACTTACTTGCAACACACAGATGAGAAGATAAACTCATAGTACTGCTGTGAAAGGAAAGCACCGAAGAGCAAATCTTGCAACTTGTTACAATCACTATTTGTAATTGTATTAACTCTATTACAAAAAACTAGTCAATTATTAAAATGCTGCGCTCTCATTTTCTCGTTCTTCATTCCACTTTTAAATGAGAGAGTAAGGACATGGAGGATTTAAAAGCCCATTTAATTGTTTCACAGCAAAGCCCCGTAAAATGAAACAGATTTTACTATTATTATTACAGTGTTGTTATTACAGTATACCTGTGGCTCGTCTTTAAACAATTTTAATGCAATTACGAATAGTAATTGTAATGTTTGTCCAGCTTATTTTATTTTTATTATAATTAAGATTGTATTAAAGATTTGTTTAATAAAATGTTGCACTCGTTTGCTCGTTTTCTACATTCTGCATGCAGCAAATACCGTTAATTTAAACTAAAAGCTAAGCCCCCTCCCTATTTATAAACTGAAACTATATCTGAATCTAGATTTGTATTTTATTTTATTTGTGAAGAAAATGGATTTGATATTAAAACAAGCCGCCGCTACACTTTCAAATGAAGGAGGACGGGGCGACAGAGGCGCAGAGCTACGATAGGTCTGAAACGACACAAGCTCTGTGGACGGGGTTGGTCAGATTAAACGTGATGCCTGCCTGGCTGGACAGTTGATCGAGTCAATCATCCTGGAGACCCACCGAGTCTGCCATTTACTGTGGAGCTTTTACAAACGCAAGGAAGTCAGAAGAAAGTATTTTCCAGTCAGGTCTTGGCACCCCCCTAATAACCTGAAAAACACTGTTCTGAGCTATGGCAAAATGTTGGGTATATCTCCCTGTAACCCGTTTGCCAAAGTCTTTTGAAGTACTCTCCGCTGTCTTTCTAGATGTCTTTCTCACACACTGCGTTTTGTTACAGCATGTGGGTAGACTAGATTAATCAATCAATGATTTTTTAAAAATCAGACACCACCCACAGGCATGATTAATCGATTAATCTTTAATCGATTAAACCCCCTATACAGAACTATCACAAAACACATCATAGCTAGAGGTATAACTATAAATGTGCATTTTCTATCATTAGTACTACCTGCTGTAAATTCTTACTTTCAAGTCGCTCTTTTCCTTTGTTCAGATAAAACTACTACTAGGGGCTTTGTTTAACCCAGTGATTACCTTTCTGATTACTGTTATTTTAACATGTTTTTTTTTTAAATGCTTTTTATTAACAGCTCCAAGACTTCGAAGCTGCAGTCAAGCAAAGAGATGGAATCATCACACAGCTCACAGCTAACCTGCAGCAGGCCCGGAAGGAAAAAGATGAGATCATGAGGGAGTTCTTGGAATTGACAGAACAGAGTCAGAAACTGCAGATTCAGTTTCAGCAGGTAAATCAGCACCAAGCCTGGTTGTCCCTCAAATTGACATTTTGTTGCAAAATAAGTTCAGATCAAGAAATAAATGGAAAACAAATGTAATAAGCGTATTGGAAGGCATCCAATGTAGCTGTGCAAATACAGATGAAATATATACAGGCACTCATATCAATGTACCACTTCCCTTTTTGTAATGAACTTTGGAAAGGATATGTTATTGAGATAGAGTATCCTGTTCATGTGTCAAACTCTTACATCTGCTGATATACAGGATAGGGTGATTCATAACTTTCATACCATATTTGTGGGAACGTAGGAATATTGCAGTTTTATATCATAACAATGGTAATAATAATAATACTGAACATGGTCTTGTTTGTCAGTTGCAGGCAGGTGAAACTTTAAGAAACACTAGTCACAGCAGCACTGCTGCAGACTTTCTACAAGCCAAGCAGCAGAACCTTAAGAATCAGCAACAAATTGAACAACAGGAGCTTCAACTGAAGAGCTACCAGAGCAAGAGTGAAGAGTACCAGCTACAGATAAATCTTCTTCAGGACCGAGTGAAGGAGTTTGAAACGGTAAAGCATCACTCATTCCAACAATTTCAGAATTATGTTGCCATAGTGTTCAATAATTATGTACGCATGTGGGGGAAGATTGTGTTTTTGTAAATCCTTTGCTCATACAGTGTATCGCATGAAATGTTTGGGATCGCCTCGTACAAATTATAATTCACTTTTACCTATGATCTGCCAGGCCATGTGACTTTAATTTCTGGGTGATGAAGAACTTCTGAGGTTACCATTGAGCTAGGTCAAATCTCATGGTCGTTATCTTCACATTTGGTATACAGGTGTATTCTGTGAATATCTTGGTCAAGTTACATCACTGGTGTTCAGTAAACATTAACTGTTTCACTACCACACTGTTTTAATTTCCAGCCACATCTCAAATGTCTTAACCTCTACAACCACTGCTCATTTTTTTAAATCATTTTTTTTTTTTTTACATGACCCAAAAGCTGTTATGTTCTGTATAAAACATACTGAACATTGCCCTGCTCTTTGTTTGCAGGCCAGTGAAACTTTAAGAAACACTGCTCACAGCCGAACTGACGCAGACTTGCTGCAAGCCAAGCAGCAGATTCTTATATATCAGCAACAGATTGAAGAACAAGAGCTTCAGCTAAAGAGCTACCAGAGCAAGAGTGAAGAGTACCAGCTACAGATAAATCTTCTTCAGGAACGAGTAAAGGAGTTTGAAATGGTAAAGCATCACTCAGTCAAGCAATTTCAGAATTATGGTACCTTAATCTTAGTAAACTGATCTGTATTTAAATTGTATTAAAGTCAGAATATGAATTGCTTTTCTGTGCCTTAACCCTTTGGATACTAAGGCACGGCCACTGCACTGTACCCTACAGGACTACACGTGTCACACACAAATGAACACGCTTGTGGTAGAGCAGCAAATTACTTGATTTTACACCAAAAATATTAATTGTATGAAACCTATAGATCACAAGAAACTTAAGACTGAATATAGAAATATTTATTAGCAAAAAAACGCTTGTTATACAAATGTTATTTTTATCCTCAAAGCATCCATTATTTTCAGAATCAACCATGCAAATAAACACTTCTACATACAAATCCACAGCATGTGCTAGGTAAAATAGTCCAATAAATAAATTTCTGACAGCAAATGGGAGGAACAATCTAGGGTTGACCATCGGCCCTCTAGTGCTTTAGCAGCATACATACATAGTATGCTGCTAAAGCATAATAGTACTCTGAGGGTTAAATACAAGTATTGTTTCAAAAAATAAAATCTATTCATTTTTTTCTTTAATACAGTTTGCAAATGAGCAAGAGGGCTCTGTTTCACAGAGGTTACAAGAGAAAGAGCAGTTAATTGAACAGCAAGAGAACACAATAACTGAACACAAAAACACTGAAACAGAGTTGAAGGAAAAGCTTTTGGCTTCTGATATGTTATTAGAAGATTTAAGCAAGGAGAGATGTCAAGATATAGAAACTCTTAAAACTGAATTAAACAACTCAAAACAGAGGGAAAGACAGTCATCGAGTGAGATAAAGCAGTTGATGGGGACTGTTGAAGAACTGCAAAAACGTTATCATAAAGGAAACCTTTCAGGAAGTGAGATCATTCAAAAGATGGAGGTGGACACGCAAAAAAAAATGGATCAGCTCCGAGCAGAACTGGATGAGATGTATGGACAGCAGATAGTGCAAATGAAACAAGAACTTCGAAAGCAGCACATGGCAGAAATGGACAAACTAATTGCTCAGCACAGATCTGAACATGAGCGGAGACAAGTGCACCCGTCTGGCAGTGTAGCTAATGAAGATCAAGTAAACCTAATGAATATGGCTATAAATGAACTTAATGCTAAACTGCAGGAGGCTCAGTTGCAGAAAGATCAGCTAAAGCAAGAGCGGTCTCAGCAGCTTGCCAAATTTGCAGAAGAAAAATCCAGCTTGCAAACCCAGGTGGAGGATCTCTTGGAGGACCTCAGGTTTGCTAGGGAAAAAGCCCAGAGAGCTTCTCGGAGCATATCTGAACAGGAGCACAAACTAGGGGAGGTAGGAAACCTGCAAGCCACTATTGGTGATCTTAAATACCAACTGGTTGCTGCAGCAGAGTCCACCAAAGAATTGGAGTCGAAGCATGAATCGGAAGTTACTAATTATAAGATCAAATTGGAAATGTTAGAGAGAGAGAAAGATGCTGTGCTAGATAGGATGGCAGAATCCCAAGAAGCTGAGTTGGAAAGGTTGAGGACACAGCTTTTGTTTAGCCATGAGGAAGAGCTAATTAAGTTGAAAGAAGACCTACAAAGAGAAAGCCAGATAAATATTGAAAATCTGAAAGATGATTTGGCCTTGAAGTACAAGCAGAAGCTAGAAAGAGTGCAGAAGGGCTTCAATGAACAACTAGAGTCTGTGAAAATTGAAAGGGATAGTTTAGTCACTGAAAAAGAGGCATTGATATCTGATATCTCCAAGATGAAAGAAGATTTAAATCAATCACTAGAAAGCTCAAAAACGGAAGAAATGACTCTTCAAATAAAGGAACTTAAGACCGAGATCCAAGCACTACAAAAAGTAGAGAAAGAAAAGGGTACACTGGAACATGAGATTCAGCAGTTGCTGGCAAAGAATGAAGTGCTAGAGAAACAGATAAAGAAGAAAGAGGATGACATGTACATAAAAATAAAGGAACTGGAAGATGAGACTGGAAGGCTAAAGAAATCAAGGGAGCTACTGGAACAAAAATTGCAGGCCAGCAATTTGGCTAGTGGCATGTCGGCTTCAGACAATTCAGCAGCGACGTGTGCTGTTGGCATGGAAACTCAGACCTTTAACGAACAGCTGCAAATAGAGAGACTTGCTTCAGAAAATGAACAGCTTAAAAATCAACAGGTTCAGCTGAAGGAGGAAGTTGAGAGACAGAGAAATACATATTCCTTTGCAGAGAAAAACTTTGAGGTAAATTATCAGGAGCTAAAAGATGAGTACACTTGCCTTTTGAAGGTGAAGGCTGGCTTAGAGGAGAGGATTGTAAAGGAAAGAGTCCAGTATGAGGCTAAAATGGATAGTCTGCGCACACAGATTACATTTCTTCAGAGTGAGAAAGAAAAAATGGATGGCTCTGGAGTTTTGGCAGTAAAAACCAGTAAAGTAGGCAAAACTGTGTGGGACTGTATTGATGGCGGGGAAATTATTGAGAAAGATAAAACAGAGCTGATGGAAAAGCTTGAGGTTGCTCAACGGGAGAAGAAAGAGTTGTACTTGAGACTGTCTGAGGTTTCTGATACATTAAATTTAAAGCAAAATGAGATCGAGCAGCTAAAAAATGAACTAAGGTCAGTAAAAGACGAATACAGACAAAATGTGGGAAAACACAAAGAACTGGATATAACACGGGAGACACGGGTAAAAACATTAGAATACCAGACACTGGAATATATTCAATCATCTGGAATCACAGCTACTGAAATTGTTGGCACAGGGTCATGCACACTTGAGAATCATCATCACCAAATAGCACTGTTAGAGGAGAAAGTAATTGCACTACAGACTTCATTGCAGACCGCAACCTTGGAACAAAACAAATTTCAAGAAAAGGAGAAAAGTCTTATTCATGAGAAGGAATCCCTGTTAGCCAAGCTTCAGGAGCTAAAGGGTAAATCTGTTACTGAAAGCCCTGCAGTGGCCTCAGTACAAACTGACAGTTACCAACTGCAGCAGCTGGATGCGTTCAAGACTGAGCAGCTGGGCATGGCAAAGCTTGTGCAGCAGAAAGCCTTGGTAGAAGAGTCCCTGCACAAGAAGCTAGAGGAAAAGGAAAAGACGCTGATTGCTGCAGAGAAAAAGGTGTTCAATTTACACGAAAGACTGAATAAACAGTACCAAAGAGACTGTGCTGATGAAAAGCACAATGAAGAGATGGTGGAATGTAGTGGGATTGAACAGGTAAATATGAATGATCATACTGTGGTTGTATTTCATATTATTTGTTAGTGTGTTCTACATTTTTTTCAGCAGAAAGCTTTATTTAAGTTTATGCTGGGAAAATAATAATTTAATTTAGATTAGCGATTACATTTGACAACTAATTCGCTTTAAGAGGCTTTAATAAGATACTTGAAGCTAGAAACAGCATTAAAGCAATTATTTCTATTGTATATCTGCAGAGTACTTGGAGTATTTTTGATGAACACATTTAATGATACAAGTAGGACTTAAAATATTAGTTTAATTTAATATAATTGAGTGTTACTTAACAGGGTGTAGGGTTTACAACACTTACCGTTGCTGCCTCCTGTCTGCAATATTTGATTGTTTTGATCATTTTTATTTCCTTGTCCTTGTTCATAAGGTGCAGATAAAATACTATCTATGCACTATGTAATTGATACTATTATCACTTGGAATGTTACTGAAACTGGAAATAAAATGATATGAAATGCATTTTTTCTGATTGGATACAAAAATCAGATATGTGGCATTAAATAATAACTTTTCAAAGCTGATAAAAAAATCAAGGGTCATATCAAAAAAGATATCGGTACTACAATAGCAGTCTGGATTATGTTGGAAAAAATGGAGGATTGCAGTAAACAGCCTGTTTAGTCATACTTGATGGCATTTTAAAATACCAGTGCTGTGTGTTTATTTTAACATTGTTTCAGTGTATAGTGGTTCATTAACCTTAAATTGACAAGTGTGTCTTGTAGCCTGGATGTTTACAGATTTTAGCTATTGACTGAATTCTAATTACATTCTGCTCGGTAGGTTGTGTCTCGTAAAGGCATTGAAGCACTTGAGAATAAAACTAAACGCTCTATGTATAATTTATCTCATACATTTACATTGGCTATGAGCTTGTGATGGCACTGCACTGCATGTAAAAAAATGAGGATTTAAAACAGGAACAGCCATTCAGCAAGAGAAGGCAATGCACACGCACTGCCTTCTCATGAACATGTAAATGTTGTACAGTACTGTATATCAGTAATACTGTATATCAGTAATATAACACATGACCTCATCATTTGTAACAATTTAATCTAATATGATATTGTATTTTAGGATGAAAAGGATATTGTAGATAACAAGAAACGCACACAACTAATAACAGCACCGCTTACAGAAAACTGGCCTGGAATGGAGACTAATCAGCAACTGACTGAAGTAAGTTTGAGGTTCCAGAAAGGCAAACAATTTCAACGTATTTAAAAACCTATTTCCAATTCCATCTTGATTTATTCTGATGTGTATTTTAATTAATAGTAATTTGCTAACACAAAGAAGGGTTCTCCCTAGATAGGGGTTATAGATGGCAGTGATTGAAGGTGTGCTATTCACTATTCACATAGTGAGTTTGATTTAGTTTACTAGCCAAACTGGTTTACAGCTGTTATTAACACCACTTAAAGCAGTGTGACCTGGACTAGGAAGAACCCAAAAGATGCATATAGATACAACCACCGCCCTAATTTTATATAAGATCAAACTCCCTGCATAGGGTGGAGAAGTGGAAGAATTGTACAGATAGTGGCAAATGTATTTTTTGTCAATTGCAACAGGATATTTAACATCAGAGGCTCTGCCCCTCACACAGTGGTAGGAGTGTTTTGAAGATTTATTATTCAATTAAATATGCACAACACAATTTTATACTTCTCTGTGTCAAGGAGGAGTGTTCTGAGCCACCAATACCCCGATTAAGACGTTTAACATAACTAGCTTTTCACATACAAATGGTGTTATGTTAATAAAGCTGGTTTCATGTATTTATCACCAAAGGCCGAGTTTAGGCTGCAGATGGAAGCCCAACGAATTAGTCTAACTCAGATCTATGCTGCACAGCTCGAGCTGGTTCACGAGAAACTTCAGACTGACAAGCAGTGCCTGTCTCTGCTAGAAGAAGACCTCACTACTAGACACAGGCAGGAGGTAGAAAAGCTTCATAAAAAATACCAGCAGGAGAAAAAAACAGGTAGGATGTGCTTTTATATACTTTCACAACCATTAATAATTTACAGCCATTAATAATTTTCTACATAAGCATTTTGCTTCATGTTTACAAACCATTCTTTCAGAGGTGCCTTTCCCCCTACACTCTTCCCCCAGGGATGCTTTGTTTTTGCCCACAGTACCACCAATGTCTACTTATTTTTGTTTCCCACTAACGCATGTTGTTTGGGGCCATGGACAGACAAGGCTTGGGGACATAAAATTAAACAGTATTTGATCACGCTTCATAATATTCATAATTACTCTTTTTATGTCCATATCCCAGGAGATGGAGATATAGTGAAGATTCATGTACAGTATATACAGACATTCCTACATCGATGTGATAAAACTTTTTTTACTACAGTCTTTATCACATGCTATTGAGACTATCAGAATGGGAGTATACCATATGGCAGGGGTTCCCAAACTTTTTCAGCTCAATGCCCCCAAAACGTTCCGAATCCTGGCTGAGACCCCCCGCCCAATGAATCTGTATTATTATTATTATTATTATTTAGTCATTAGCAGACATCTTTATCATTTTTATTATGAAGTAATTTAGCTGCAGACACCTTTATCCATTGCGACTTACATTTTTTTAAACTTACATATAATGTACTACATACACATTACAAGGGTAACAACATCACTACAAAAAATACACTTAGTCACACATTATGTCTCACTGCGTGAGAAAGAGACATATGGTAGCATAAAGTCAGACCAGTAGTAGTTCCAATGTTTTTTCTTGTAGTTACTGAGCAGATCACCTTACTCTTATTGCAAACAACAATGATAAAATAAAAAGGTATGAGGATAAAAATACATTTAAGTAAATAATACTACTTACAAAGTACTCTGGGTTCTGCATGCTTATGGTATGGGTGTGCTTGGTAATTCCTGCACAGGTCATTAAATCGCGGTTTCATTCCAGTCATTGATATTCGCATGTCACTCTCCACATGCAGATGTGCTCTGTGCTTTGTCTTCAGTGCTGTCAGTGTGGAAAACCCAGTCTCACACATATGTGTTGTAGCAAAGGGTAAGATAGAGATTTTTCGCTAACAACAAGGTACTCCTCCATAATATGTATCCAGAACTGTGGTAACGGAAGAGCAGATCATTTAATCTTTAAAGTCCAGTTCAAATGTTTGTTTTCGAGCTCTAGAAAGTATTCACTGAAGTAATGTTGCAGATTAATCAAATGAGACACGATGAGTGGCAGGATGCTGCTAGTACTCATGTTGGAAGATTGAAGTTCTTCATGTAAAAGTGGAAACATTTCTGTCACTCCTTCATTAAGTTTATTTTCCCAGAGAGCAATTTTTTTAGTGAATGCTCTAACTTTGTTTTGCATATTCGGTTACGTCACAGCCTCGGATGCTTTGATTCAGAGCATTTAACTGTCCAAATATATCCGACAAGTACGCTAGTTTCAGAATCCATGTAGGATTTTCAAAACAACTTGTGAGTTGGCTATTCTCTGTTGATAAGAACTGCTTCAGCTCATGTCGAA
This sequence comes from Acipenser ruthenus, assembly GCF_902713425.1. Lineage (NCBI taxonomy): Eukaryota > Metazoa > Chordata > Actinopteri > Acipenseriformes > Acipenseridae > Acipenser > Acipenser ruthenus. The sequence goes on from NC_081192.1 coordinate 49,998,167, forward strand.
ATTCAAACACTCGTTGCATGACTACCCCCCTTGACAGCCAGCGTACTTCAGAGTGGAGCAGTAAGTGCTCGTGGCTCATACCCATTTCACTACAAAGCGCAGCAAACATTCTGTGTTTCAGAGGCCTAACTTTTATCATATTTACAATTTTTATCACTTCTTGCAGCAGCTGGTTAAACTCGTCATCCATACGTTTGGCAACAAGTGCTTCACGGTGAAGCATGCAATGACTTGCAACGGCATTTGGAGAATTTGTCTTTATAAAAGCTACAACACCATTACGTTTTCTGGTCATAGCAGCCGCACCGTCAGTGCACACTCCCACACTTCGAGACCAGTTTATTGAATTTTCTTGAATATATCCCATCTAGCACTGGATATTTCCTCTCCAGTTGTTCTCCCTGGTAATTCTTTACAGAAAAGAATTACAGACAAATTCCTCACCTTCTGTAAACCTAACATATACGAGTAGCTGTGCAGCATTTGCAACGTCTGTACTTTCATCTAACTGCAAGGCAAAGTACGGGCTAGCACGTAATCTATCCAAAAGTTGAGCAGAAATATCTTCTGTCATGTCACATATCCTTCGGCACACAGTGTTGTTTGACAACGGCACCACTTCAATTTTTTTGGTTGCTAACTCACCCAGTATTTCACGAACAATATCTACAGTCGCTAGCAAAATTAACTCTTCCCCAATTGTATGCATTTTTTTTGTGCGAGCAATGTGGTATGAGGCTAGAAAAGACGCCTTTTAAGGCTCTCTCTGGAACAGTAACGTCCTGCTTAAAAGTACTCACATGTTTTAAAATTCGGGATTCCTTTCTTTTAAAAAATTCTATAGATTCCCCAGCTTCATTTGGGTGTTTTTGTTGTAAATGCCGTTTCAAATTTGATGGCTTGAGGCATTCATTAGATAGGATTTTGAAGCACATCACAAATTTTGGGTAATCAAGGCCGTCTTTCTTCGTAATGCAAGAAAACCCGAACTGAATGTACTCAGCGTCATATTTTCGAGATTTAGATTTTGATGCCTTCACTGAGGATGGCTGCTCGTTTGTACAGGTGGTACTTGTGGCACTGGTACTCGTGGAAGCATCACTGCATTCGTTTTCTTCCTCAGGCTCCTTTTGTTGGCTTTTCAGAAACTGCTCCATTTTGACTTATACTCTGTCGAGTTCTCCCTGTACATGTGCAGAAGTGGAATTTTTATTTTATCAACGGGGGGGGGGGGGGGGGGTATGGGAATTATATCTAGAAGTTGAACAAAAATAAATATATATATATTTTTTTAAATCGTATTGCAAGAAATTTGGCTTTATATTTAATTCTAGTCTCATTAAGTAAATTGTATTAATATAGCTGTTTATCCATCCATCCATCCATTATTGATCCGCTTCTCCTGGTGAGGGTCGCAGCTATAGTTGTTATTTTAATTGTAATTGCAATTCACCCTGCTTTTGTGATAGTGATACATACTCTAAACACGAAACAAGCAACCAGGGACATCCAAAGTACATATGCAGGGTAGGGGGCGCGACGGCAAGAGTTTTAAGATTTGTTCATTTAACTTTTAAGATTTGCTTTTAAATATTTCACACACAATTTTCTTTTGTTCAGTAATTTTACATATTTGCTGCGGACCCCTGCCATATGGCACACTTAACATTTGTGCATGTACACAGGTTCATGTGCTGTACTACACAGTGGTCGACAGTATTTTTCATGGCAACATCTCTAATTTTGTATTTAGCTGTAAATTGCAATATGTAGTAATCTAGTTTTGTAAAGTACTTTTGTTACTGATTTTATGGTTTTAGACCCATTAGCCAAAGTCCACTTATACTGTACTGTGATATGCTATATGTTTTTGCTACGTATGTTACGGGCAATGCGCGGATTGCCCTGGCAAAGTCTAAAATGAATCACAAAGATCTTACATTCCGGTATTTTGCCCGGGCAGATCTAGGAGTGCCCAACAATGCACAGTCAAAGACGAAATTAATCTCTTTCATTTTATGTTTTCAAGGGACAGAGACAGATCTACGAAGAGCTTGTTTGGCCCACCTACTTGAGTGACGTCATTCACCCATTCACTCATCTCATTCATAAAAACTACACCGGAAGTCCGGTTTCAGAAAATAGCCATAGATTTAAAAATGTATTTTTATTGATGACATGACTATATAAAATATTTCATGATATATACAAGACTATTTTATTTTAAACAAATTATTAAAATCTAGATATGTATGTACACTCTGTCACCCCGCTAAGTACGCAGTCCAACTCTTAGATCGCTTGTCATAAACACTGTGAAATGTGAATCAGCTAATCATTCATGTTCCACCCTGTAACTGCATCCATCTCTCTGATTGGACAGTTCAATACAACTCCTTATCATTATTATTATTGGTTGTTATTACGTTACTGATAATACTGGCCTTTTTATACGCAAGTGTCAATGGTGTTTTTCATGCAAATTTTTGTTCCGATGTTGTGGGTAATATTGTTCCGAAGTATGACGTTGGGTTTATATATATCTCGATTCCTGTCTGGCTCTTGCCAGTGGTACTACGTAACTGTCAATGGGGTTTCTTATGTTAATTCCTCATTCCGAAGGTCTGTCTGTCACTCAGAACAGGAATGAAAGAACAGAGGGAGTTTCGGACTCTGCCCAAGAGGCAAAGCCCGAAACAAGTTATTTTAATTTTTATTACATATGTTAATTACGTATGTAATTAATACCATTTTCTATGTATTTTTAGATGACAGAGATGAACGAATGTCTTCACAGCAACAGATTCAGAAACTTAGCAAACTGGTGTCTGAAGAATGCAAGCAACTGATTTTGGTAAAACTTGGCATTCTTTTTCTGTCCTATTCATAAATCTATGAATGTTTTTTTTCTTTTTTTTTTTCTTCATTCTCATACAGTTGATTAGTATTGGACATTTTATTTTCTAGCTTGTAACACTCATTTAAGTTTTACTGTTTAAATGTCATGTAACTCATCCTTCTTTCAAAATACACCACAGTGCATCCCCAACAGACAACACGATTCCTTTATTCAGGACCTTGTGCTAAATAGACCACAAAACAATAATAATAATAGTTTGATCCTCTCCATTCATAAGAACAGTGTAGACTTGCTTAGTAACAATAGTATGTTTCTTGGTTCTTGGGAATAATTCTTATTTATTGTGTTTTGTAGTCATTTGGAAGTGTTTTTGGGGAGGAGGAACTGGAAGCACTTCAGTACAACGAATCAGAAGAAGCAAAGAGAAGCAGAGATGAGTCCAGTGCTGGTATTAAAGAGCAAACTGGGGATCCCAGTTCACTTTTACATGAAGCAAAAGGTAATGTTACTCTCGCAGTGATGCAGTGTTGAAAAATACATTGCTTAACACACTGAAAGACGACAATCTTTCTTTTTAAATTGTAGAGATGCACACAGAGCTGCAGAAGTTGAAGGATAAGATTTTGCAAGAGTATAATAGTCTTACGGGACTTCAAACACTATTGAAAAGTGACAGCCGCAAGGTATGAAGTGCTATTTACTTACTCAATACAGAAAAAGACTCATTCATTATCTTGTATCCCAATCGATGTGATTGAAAATGTAATGCTCATACATTTTTTTTAAACCAAAATGTCAACACTATTACAGTATGAAAGCCATGTCAAAGTTATTTACTAATTGGTGCATTGTCTGTGTTCCAATAATAACTAACATGCAGCTGGAGGAACTGCAGAAAGCCTATGTTGAATTCAGATACAGCAGTGAGGAAGAGATGACTAGTCTTCGATTGCAGATTGAGAGTGCCCGTGCTAGTTCTGAGGATTTCCACGGTAACAGACATTTACGTATTTATGTATACTCATTTTCATACAGCTGTGTTCTAGTATTCTCTCAGTTGAGTTCCATTATAGATGTTGTCCATAATAAATTAACAGGTTATCTGTCATATCAGTGATACAGACCACATACTTTGAGATAGTGGCTTCACATTTGCTACACATATACAGTTGTAGTCAAAAGTTTACATACCCCAATGGAAGTTTATATTTTCTAGAAATTTCTCAAACAAATAATTATAGGAAAAATCTTTAGTAGCAAAAGTTTTGCTTTTGACTACAACTGTATATTCTCTGTTCCTCTTGTATCTTTGACAATTGGTTTCATCCTGTTAAAATTAAGTTTTATGCAATTACCTAGCATTATGAAGATACCCCTTTCTAGTTTTACTTCTGCGATCAGTCCAGCCTAGTTGCCTGTATCTAATGTAAAGGAATGTGCCTTAAATCCTTTTTATAAATAATCTAGCAATCCAAATACTTATTTTTCGTTCCCTGATACATGACAGTGAAACAATATTGAACATTTAAAGAAAGCTTTATTCTCAACAAATATGTTGCACTACTTCTATTGCATTATCTCACAGTAATCTTCTGTCAACCCTATAGATCTCAAAGAGCAGTTGAAAGTCAGGTCAGCCCACCTAGAAGAGATTGAAAAGCTGAAAGAAGAGATTGAAAAGCTGAAGTCAGAGTTTAATCAGCAAAGGACTCAATTTGAGGACCAGCATACCCAAGAAATTGAATGTCTCCGGATGTATTACCAGCAACAGATCAAGGAAACAGAGGAGAGGTACACAACAGAGATGATTGTACTACAACAGAGGCTTCAGGAAGTTACTGGCTCAGAAGCACAGTTTAGGTATGTACAGTTACATCATTTCATATATATATATATATATATATATATATATATATATATATATATATATATATATATATATATATATATATATATATATATATATATATATATATATATATATATATATATATATATATACACCATATTCCTTTGAATTTAAGGGGCCCTTGAATTTAAGACGCAGTCCAAATTTCCCACCCTCAATTTGAGGAAAAAATAAAACCTAAAATAAAGATGCATTTACAAAGATACAACCTCAGTTACGCATATGGAAGCAGTTTGCGGCCATCTGCTGTCACACAGATCATTACAGTTATGTGCTGCTTTTCATTTACTGTTTTTCTTCCTTTTTGTGAACTGGTATTGCTTGATCTGTCCAAGCTGGTACTGTTTGTTAGAACTGTGTATTCTGCACAGTAGAGTTAGTGAAAACCACACGCTATGCTCTTTGTGCGGCTGACACATCTGTTGATCACTAACTTACCGGTATACAAAGGTAAGAATGCTTCATTGTGTCTGTTTACTGTCATGCTGGTCGTGTGGTGTTGAATTGAGGGGATACATCTGTTATATGATAGTGTTTTTTGCGTATGACCCCTCCCATGTGTATGATGCGTATAACACCTGCCCCCCCAGGGGGCGAGCGTCCCGCTGAACAGTTTCCAAATGTTGGCAAGCATAGAGTGTATAAGTGCGTATCTGAGTGACCTGACACCAAAGCAGGAGGAAATTCTAGATACAATGTCATTCAGGAAGAGTAATGGTAATGCTATTAGCAGACTCATTAGTAATTTCAAAGTGCATTTCAATTAGTCTGTTCTGTCTTTGCTTTTGAGGGACTCCACAACAATATTAATTTTTTAATCTTTTAAAAATGAATGTTTAAGATCACCTTTAAAATGTTAAGTCAGTATCATGTTGATGATTAATTGTAAGTGGATGACACAGTACAGAAAAAATAAATAGCATAGCACAACACCACAGAGCTAACAGTAGGGACGTTATTCAAAAATCTTTCAATACATTGCTTGCAATTCCTAATCAGCTTTGTTTATAATATGTAATAGGACAAAAAACAGATACATGTTATGCAGATTCAGATTATACACTATTACTTTACAGAACAAAACATTTGATTAACTCTGTAAACAAGACAATACACATTATGTTTAGTAGATGCATGGGTAGAGAATTTTATTTTCTCCTTTTATGAGCTGAATCATCAGGGCATTGCATTCATGGTAGCGATTACTTCGTTAACTATTCAAGTAGAACTCTGTCTTGTCATAACAGTTCTTTGATTAGGCCCTGGTTAATAGAATAATTTTGTATAACTTGGAAATGGTGTTTTTTGTTGCATAGAGAAAGTCAGTGTTTCTTTTGTGATGTAAAAGCCGTTACTTGTGTGGCTTATGATAATATTTTTGCCAAACAGTTGTTTGTTAATTTATAGACATTGGATTTACAATATATGGATGCTACCGGAAGAAACTGAAATTGTAAAATTGTTTAATAGAAATATAGCATGATAATGCTATATTGCCACCTGCTGTCAATATAATACAATGTCAAATTATGGTTCTCTGCAATTATTATTTATTTCTTAGCAGACGCCCTTATCCAGGGCGACTTACAGTTGTTACAAGATATCACATTATTTTTACATACAATTACATTATTTTTTACATACAATTACCCATTTATACAGTTGGGTTTTTACTGGAGCAATCTAGATGAAGTACCTTGATCAAGGGTACAGCAGCAGTGTCCCCACCTGGGATTGAACCCACGACCCTCCGGTCGAGTCCAGAGCCCTAAACACTACTCCACACTGCTGCCATATGACTCTAATAGAGCCAATGTGTTTTATTTTCAGTTTTTCAGTTGATTTTTATTTATTGCAATCAGATATATAGTACGTTTTAATGGTTACATTTACTTTTAAAACTATGAGTGCCATTTCACTCACAGCATCATTCTCATAAGGTAAAAACTGACAGCACTGTATAATGAAGTGTGTAATGTAGTGAGCACTGTAATATTTCTCAGAGCTTCAGGCACATAGTGAATTATTGTTGGTGTTGAAAACATTTACATTTGTACTGTTTGTTGCATAATATTTAATGAATAGTACTATATTAATAAACAGAGGTTACCATGAGCTTGCTATGTCAGATTTGTGTTTTTATAGTTTATGTAAAATGATCTTGGAGGTAATTCACTCAAGCGACATTACCTATTTGTTTTATTGTTTTCAGTATTTCCAGTGACTCACAGTTTACTGTGCAAAAGGATAATGATCTGGAGCAACAGTGTACTGAAGAAATAAAGGTATGCTTTTCTAAAAGTACTGTAGTGGCACTTTCATTTCTTTACATGGAGTTTGCCTCAATATGCCTTTTAATTACTGTTATTAAATAGGTTTTCATTCCTGGATTAGTAAAAATGTCAGATGTAAAATCTTCCAGGACAAATCTGTCATTTCAAATCCCAACAGTATGTATGTTGGCTATTTCCTTTTAAGCAACAGTTAGTCTTTGATTTTTGTTCCACACCAAGGCACAACATTACCTGTTCATGACTATGAAAATCTGACTTAGTTTCAAAATACTGGCGTATCCCATTACTTTTGCACGCTGTGTACGTTCAGTGGTGGCTGAGTTATCAGCACAAGTTCAGTTTAACTAGGGAGACGGACAATGTAAGTTTCCATATGACATATATCAGTAAATTAGGAAACATGTTAACTCAATTAAGAAGTATATTGCTGTTTATCTTTTTACAGTGCAAATTGTAAAATGAGCATTTAGAGATAATGTAACCACTTGTGATATGTATCCAATGGTCATACTATGGAATACAATATAACAATTAAAACAAAAAAAAAAACAATCATGTGATCTTTTATTTTGAGCTTGAGGATGGTTTAGAAGCAGAACACCAATACCCAATAAAGTCAATGCGACTGACTCAGCAGCTGCAGACCTTGAGGAGGGCCCTGTACGCCAAGTACCTCCAAGAGGTCACTGCCTTGAAGGAGCAGCACAAGGCAGAACTGGACCTACTGGCCTCCAGACTGATGGAGCAGCACAGCCTGGAGACAAAAGCCCTGCCGCAGGGAATCACAGAATCTGCTAAGCAGGACCGAGAAAACATGAACGGAGGCTTCAAACCGATCAAAGAGCCTGAATCAAGTGAAATCACAGGAAAGAGTGCCATGCAAACAATTGAGTCATTGGAGAAATGGTACAAGAAAAAGATAGAGGAAGAAATAGCCAAGGTATTGCCTCGTTCGCTCATCATGGCAGCTTGCATGTATGTGAAATGTTACTCATTAGGTAGCAGAGATGTAGTAGAGCAGCATCCAGTATTACAGTCTCTGCACAAAATATGTTACAGAAGAGAGACAGCTATTATAAATAGCATTTGGTATTTAATCAATGTTTTCCATTGATTTGTTTCTGTACTTGTAATATTTTATATATTACATGTTCTCGATGTATTGAAAGTTATAAATCAAGGACAGGACAAAAAGTAGGTTTATGTCTGTTTAATTTAAAATAGGCAAAAACAAGTGAATTAATCAGCATGCACATGTTTGTTTTCTGTATGTAGGTAATTGTGCAGATGTCTATAGAATTTGCTCAGCAGACTGAACTGGCAAGAATTACTAAGAAAGCAAGAGAGACCACGTCTGAGATGCAGACGGTTTCTGAAGACCCAGAGAGAGAAGCAGAGAGCAAAACAGAAGATGAACCCGGGCTTGTTTTTGAGTCAAATAGGCAAGAACTGGAGAGGAAGGTTTTTGAGAAACAACTGAAAGAAAAGACTGAGGAGGTATTTTTACTCAGAAATCAAATTCGTCAGACTAGCTGTACAAGACAAATGTCGGACAAGGAGTGTCAGTTTCCTGAAATTAATATTGAGTTATCTCTTGAACTTGCAACCAAGAAGAAGATTGTACTACGAGAATCAATGGTGAGCAGAGGGAAATACTCATTCTTATACAGTAGGTGCATTTAGAAATCAAGCAGGACAAAAATATTTCTGGTTAGTTACACTGCAAAAAAGTTATGGATTCAAGGCCTGACCCCAGAAAATCATTTGGGGAATTAGATGAGGATGGCTCTCTTGTATATGTATCTATTTTTATTCTATAAGCATGTTAAATATATGTAATACAATGTAGTTTACCATGGATAGCAGTAGTTTAGTAACATTAGGAAATTAAAGGAATATATCTTGTTTACTAATGTACAGCATCGGACTGTCTTTGCAGGCTGTTTTGTTGAGCTGTTTGCCTTAATTGTGAGAATATGCACTGTATCATTCTTTCTTTGCATGCAACTTTATAAGCAGTTTTGCTTTGTGCAAAGTTATCAAAGATCCAAAGATAAAGGACTGAATTTATTTCAGGTTTATAGAGAAGGCACTTCAGCAGAGGCCCTTTCAAGCGCTGGAGATTTGGACCAGGAGCATCAGGAAGACCTGCGTCATGAGCAGGTTCACCTGGATCAGGAGCAGACTGTGGAGCCTGTGAGACACTCCCACTTGGAGCAGCTGGAGAGGCATCCGAAAGAGCTGCACAGCTTGAGAGCACAGCTTGCTCAGGTTTGTCACCCAGAAAAACACAGGGGAAACAACATGAAATTAATTGTTTGTAAATTAGTTCAGTAACATTTTTTTTTTTTTTTTAAACTTACCGAGAAACTCATGTTGTAGATTATTTGATTTTAATATGCAAGTCCAGTCATTGGCAACCATGAATAGGAATTGATGATTTTTTTTTTTAAATCCCAATTTGTTGTCAAGTCTTATTTGCTTGTGACAATGGCTATGTTCCAGAATGGAACGTTCTTTTTCTAGAATTTGGATGTCATCATACCGTCATTGTACTAGTTTTCTAGATTTTGGAAATGCGCATTCCAAGCATGGAATAACTGGAGGGGGTATGTCAGTTCCAGTTTGGTATGGTTAACACTGTTCCGTGGTTCTAAATGGGTCAAATTCCAGGGCCAAATTGAAGAATTGTCATCTTACTGAGACAAAAATACTATTCCTTATCCCCTGTAACCCCATTGTAAATCATGTGTTAAGAAATACATATCGAATTACATCAACACTAATAAAGCAAGGGCCAATGAAACTCAGTACCAACATTTTTGTTAAATAAAATGCCAGCCAGAGACAGGGCACAGAACTACATTAGTGCTTCTTTATGATTGTCAGAAGTACATCCTCTATGAATTAATGTAAAAACAGGTTAATCTGTTTATACTGTACATTCTGTGGACACAGACTGTGACTGATAAATTCCTGAAATCTCAGCAACGAGCTAAAGTCTCTCTTTAGATCAAGCAATAAACCCTAAGCCTACGGTTCTTAAGAGCATAGAGTCAAATCCTGGTGTTTTGAAAAATATTTTAATGCAAAATACTTCTTATTATTATAATAATAGTAGTTATGTGTATTGTTTATAGTGTTTTTTTGAATCCAAAGCATTGCTCTATATACTGCCTTTTAACTTCCTTCTTTGGAAATGTATTGATTTGAAGTTAAGAATCGTAGGTCTTTTACTGGACACTTTTTTTTTAATGAAGATAATGTTACAGTCTAGTGATTCTGATAGTCGCAAGACTGACTAACCAAAACACTTAATAATGTATGTAGTTAAACATATATAAACTTAATTAAATTAGTAGTAGTAGAAGCATGTTGGCACAACTTTAGCACAGCACAGGAATCCCTATTGTGCTATGAGGGAATCTTAAAGGGTACCTGTACCCAAAAATGACAAAGCTCTCTTTGTGCTCTGCATATCCAGTAAATGCTTCTTGCCGCACCGATTTGGTCAACAAGTTGCATGTTTAGCGATGTTTTCAGTTTCTTTGTCCACTTTCTGGGTCAAGTAACACGAGAGAGAGCTGACATATTGGAGCCTTTCAGGCAGCTGAAGTCGTTGATAGGCCAAAAGTTGCACGCATGGGTTTATGGGATACAGCGATGAAAACTTCATGGCATGCAATATGGTGGAGTGCAAAGCTTTCGGGTGCTTCAATAATAAGTGTAAAAACAAGACAACGTTATTTTGTGTGCCAAAGCCTATTAATACAGAACGGGCGATCATAGTAAAAACAATGACTACATAATTTGAGAACGGGGCATACACTGAAAACCTTTCAATTCAGTCTAAATTCTTTCGTGCGTGAGGACTGTATTGGTACTATCTATACAACACACCGTACTTATTCAAGAAAGAAATGAAAGTACAGTACTGCACATTTAACACAATTATATAAGTTTAAAACAACAATACGATTAGTACATAGTACAGATAAAAACAGTAATGAAACAGTTTTAGAGTTTATAGTAACAGGCTACATCACTCTCAAAATTATAAAAAAAAAAAATAAAAAAAAACCTAATATACAGTACAGTATGCTAGAAAAACAACACTACAGCACATACTTTATTTTAATGTCCTTGGGTGAAAAAGTCCTTTATAGATAGTTTGTGTCAGTGAGGACATTCACTTTGATGCAGCATTCTGCTGCAAATTTCGCAGTCGCAAGAGTGTTCCATCAGAAGTGTCTGGCTGGGATTCTGCCCACAATAAACACTTTCCCAGCATTTCCTCTGCCTCTCCATGAGTTGGGATTGGAGTATGATGTTTTACGGTCTCTTCATCACTGGAGTTGTAGTCATTCTCTACAGCTGGCTGAATAACAGCATTCCTAATTTCTTCTTCAGTTAAGTAAGTGCCATCTAAATTGTCATCAGACCTTATCCATTCATCGACTTCAGCCACATCAACATCATTTCCCACTACAACTCTTGCTAAATCTACAAGGTTTTCACTGTCCTGAAGTGGATCCTCCTCATCATCATCATCATCATCATCATCATCATCATCATCAGTATCATCATCATCATCATTATCATCTTTAGCGGGTGCACTTAACATGTTCTTCCACGCGTTTGCTAGCCCTGTTGCTTTCACTTCACTCCATGCTGAAGCACAAGTGTAGACAACATCATGTAAGGTAACACTTTTAAGTACACTTTGCAATGATATTCTTTCTGATGGAACTGTTGTCTGGTGTGGGCTCTGATCCATTTAAAACGTGGTGCAGGAATTTGCGTCTGTACAGGGTTTTCAAAGCTTATAGGACTCCCTGATCCATTGGCTGAATTTTACTGGTTGTGTTCGGGGGAAGAAACATGCAACGAATCTTCTCATCCCGTGATTGAAGCTCCTCGGGATGTCCTGGGCAGTTATCTAGCAGCAGCACAGCTTTCTTTTCCAGTTTTAGTGAGTCTAGATGAACTCGTACTGCACGCACAAAATCGTTGTGAAACCAGTCCTTAGTCCTAAGTTCTTTATTCATCCACAAATTTTTTTGGGCTGCATATCTCATCGGCAGGTTTTGCATGTTCATGTGTTTAAAACATCTAGGTGATTTGGATTTGTCTGTCAACATTGGAGGCAGTCGATGTGTTCCAGCAGCATTGGCACACGCCAGCAAAGTAACACGATTCTTGTACTTTTTATACCCCATGGCATGCTTTTCATTTCAGGATACAAGTGTTTTGCTCGGCAAAGTTCTACAGTACAGTCCCGTTTCATCTGCATTATACACTTGCTCCAAAGTTAGCCAGTGTTCTTCCATAACTTATAAGTTGTTCACAGAAAGAATCAATTCCCGACATGTCGGCAGACAGTTGCTCACCTTCGATGTCTAGATCTGTAATACTGCGACGTTCTTTAAAACGCTTTAGACAGCCTGTGCTTCCAGTAAAATTCTCAACATCAAAATTGGGTTAGTTTCCATGCAGCTTTTCATAAAAAATCCTTACTTGTTCCCAGAGAATTACACCAGACAGCGGAGTGCCATGGGTTCGTTCTTGCACAAACGAGGACCACATTGCATTATCCAAAGGCTTGTCATTTGCTGTTCTCAGTGATTTTTGTTTCATTACATTCACTGAATCTACATTTTGCATAAATGCTTGAAGCTTTTCACGACTTTTTTTAATGTGCTTTTACCAATTCCGAAATTGTCCGCAATCTTGCTCTGACTGTCGCCATAATCAATTCTTTCAAGAATTGTCAGTTTTTCTTTGTGTTAGCTGAATTATCTTTCATTTCAATGCAGCCATTGTAATTTAAACCTCGTTTTTATGAGCCAACTGTATATTAAAATATTTTGTTTCCTTTCACCGAGCTAAAGTAGCTTTACCTTTTGGAGTTTTTGTGCATGGTTTCCCGGTTAATCTCTGCAGTAACTAGTCTCTTATTGGCTGTGTATAGGGCCTACATTACTACAAAATCTTGGGGGACATCAACGTTGTTCGGATTTTTGGATCAGTCCGGATTATTGACATTCGGATTTGCGACATTTTACAGTACTGTATTTTTAGGTTGAAACTGCCTGTGTGTTACCTCCTTTTCTCTTTCTGGCCGGTACCTCTTGTTTCCTCTTACAATTTCAGGAAAATAAACCTTATAATTTTACTAGGTAGCCTACATAAAGGCTGTAAACTCCGGGAGTTGTTCTAGAATGTATAGGGCTGTAAACGGCTACTACTACGACTACTACTACTGCTACTACTACTACTAACTAGAACTGCCAGGCAGTTTTACGACTTCCAAACTCTGTACCAGTTGGAAATTTTGGCAAGCTGTAGCATTGCAGCACAAGTGTCAGCAACAGATCCGTTTTATGGAGCAGTTTCAATTCAAAATACTGTATTAGTACTGTATTAATTATCTCACAATGCTTTTTAACTTTAAACACCATAATAACCATGACCCTATCTACACACTGTAAGGAGTTATAAGCTAATTTTACATTTAACCTTAAGCAGAGGTCACGATCAAGGTAATTTTTTAGTAAAGCATATATGGGTTCCTAAATGTGTTGTATAGTAACCGTAACCATATGTGCACTGTAAGGCGTTATAAGCTAGTTTTAAATTTGACTTGAGAGGTCAAAGGTCGCAGGCAAGGTGATTTTTGAATAGAGCATGTATGGGTTCCTATCTCTGTTCTATTGTAACCATTAAACTATATACACTCTGAAAGGAGTTATAAGCTAGTTTTACATTTTAACTTGAGAGGTCAAAGGTTGCAGGCAAGGTAATTTTTGGATAGAGCACATATGGTTTCCTATATGTGTCCCATAGTAACCATTAACCTATATGTACTTTGTAAGGAGTTATAAGCTAGTTTTACATTTGACCGAAGATGTTGAAAGGTTTTTAAAGAAATGCGTCAGGTGGCCATATTGGTTTACGCACAAACACCATCAAGTACATTGTATTGACACAGGGATGATGCTTTGGAGTTAATCAAATAAACAATTTTTCAACTGAAGCAGTTTTAAATTTAAGAATAAAATGTAGGTCTGGCGGCCATCTTGTTTTATGCAGAACACCATTTTGCTATATTTGAATTCCGTTGTCCACAGGAAGACACCTACCAAGTTCGGAGTTAGTTGGTTAAACAGTTTGCAAACAGAAGCTGTTTGATGTTTGGGCGCGTTTTGGCAAATTTGGTGGCAGCCATTTTGAAGGTAAAATTTATCACAGCAACTTCTGCTTTGCATCTTTTTTTTTTTGCTATCTGAACTGTAATCTACACGGGATGATACCTGCCAAGTATCATCAGGAGCAGGCATAGTTTAAAGTTTTGGGAGGGAAAAGAACAGTTATTTAAAAAAAAAAAAAAAAAATCTTTACAATAACAATAGGCTTCCCAAGCCAGCTTGGAAGCCTAATAATAATGAATATAATAATAATAATAAATGTGTCTTCACCAGTTACAGTACAGAGTACTTTGTTCTGACAGGCTGTGTACCTTGAAGTACACATCTGGAGTGATTTTACTTTAAATGTGCATGGTAAAAATAATTGACACAGACAAAAGGTATTGCAGCAGTGTTTCAATAAAACACCTTTACTACAAGTGCACGTATTTTGAGCCTTCTTGGTTCAGTTTTCTCGGATTAGGCTGGTTGCAGACTCCTCATTATCCTGGTCTGAACATTCACTGTCGCTGCCTGACAAAGCTGAACTGGGGTAGTCCCACCTCAATGGTTCATATAAGTACCTTTCTATTTGACTTTTTTCATCTATAATAATCTGATAAATGGTGTCGCAAAGTATTTTGTTAGCTGCAGCTATAGACTAGCAGTGTTCGGAAAGGAAATCAACGACCCAACGCCATATCCTGTGCGCCACGTGAGAGACCCAATGCATAGAAGCGTAACGTTGTTTTAATACTTTTATATCGTAAACTGGCCAAGCAGGGGCTTTAAATTGTGTCAAAAGTGCCACATGTTTTCTATTGAAATGATTTTATCTGCACTACCACAACAGGTACCCTTTAATACAAACATTTGACAAATAATTCCATTTAGCCATCCTTGGACATATATTTAAAGTGTTTTTTTATTGGAACGTTTCTGTAAAATCTTACAACGTTATTGTAAACACCTTATTTTTTTAATGCGGTGCGCATTTATTTATTGGTTCTTTCATATGATGCATGCTAAATGAAATACTGGCATAATTACCATAAAATGACACCCACTGGTGCGGCACTTATGTGTGTTGTAAACCCTTGTCAAAATAAAAAAAGGACAGGGTCAAGGGATTTCTATTCAGGAACAAAAACACGACAATCACTGTGTGGTACTGTACCTGTATTTTAGTTGTAAATGTAGCCATTGAATGATGTTGAAAAAAGGTAATGCTGCTGTTGGAATTCTAAGTGAAGTATATATGCAGAATTTATCTGACCGAACATGTACTTTTTTATACAATACAATGCAAGTAAATATTTAGTTCAATGCTTGTTTTGGTTTTGCAAACAGTATCTCGGCACACTACAATTTTGATGTGTTTTATTAATTCATAGAATTCCTCAGTCGATGATGTCTCAGTTGGTGAAGAAGAACGGATAAACGCAGAAAACCAAGATACAATAAACACTTCAGTTTCAGCTGGAAAACTCTCTCCAGAAATGCAAAACAGCAGCACACAAACTGAACAGGTAACTTGACACCTTAAAAATAAAGATAAACTGATCCTTAAACGTCACCATTTTCACAAAGTGATTTAGCCAATACACACAGACTAAATCAAATATTTTGGATAATATATGTTTTTATAGAATATTACTGAAAATCAGTTTGACAGAGAATATACCTACCTGTATGTACTGCGACAAATCGAGTTTTGCCACTTTCTGGACCTTTACCACTGTCTTCTAGTGCAAGAATAAATGCCCACAACAATGTTCATGGTAAAACAGGTATATTTATTCATTTACAAAAAACAGATGGTTAAGCTGTTTACCAAACCTTTAAGTATCACAGTACCTTGTTTTTCCAGGTCTGTCCCCACAGACTTCCTCCAAGCCTCAAACAGAGGCAGCCTGACCACAAATATTGCAGACCTGTTTATATAGGGTGTGGCCAGGGGTAATTGAAAATCAATCTTTAATTCCCACCTGGCCACATTCCACACTTTTTCTATGAATCAATAAAACAATGAATCAATTAAACAATTATCTATTTACATTAAGTGGCTGTGCAAAGGCAGCCACAAACACACATTTTCCAGTGTGCAGGGCCTCTGTTCTTTCACAATACCTAATGACAAGGAGGGGCCTAGTTGTACTGTGATATGATACAGGTGTTACTGTTGCCATAGCATCATGCAAAGGAGACTGTCCTCCTGAGCCGTTCAGGAAAACCTCCTTGTTACTGACCCTGGCTTGGATTTAACTTGAATTATATTTTTTGAATGAACTGTGTTTTACTCAGAGAATGTTTTGCTGAATTCTTTATCTTAATTAAATGCCCAGCGATTTGCTTTTGTGCTGTACTTTGGGCAAGCCATGTTGTTTATGCACAGGTATGGTTAAAGGAAGTAGGAAGTGAACAACATGACAGGTTTGTTGTCTTTTATGTCACTGCTGCCACTTCGGAACTTGGCACAGAATGAAGAAGGAGACAATCAAGAGGTACCCCGAGAGGCATCCCCTCACCCTGAAGCTTCAGCAAAGCGTGCAGAAAAGCCTGACAAGCCAGCCTCTGATGATCTCACTGTTGAAAGGTTAGCATGTTGCTGTTTTGAAATTTAGAAGCTTTCAAATTGACAATACTGAATTTATTAATGCACTGTTAGGAAACAGAACATAAATATATTTGAAGGTTATATATGTAAAATAAATAAAGGCTAAATCAGTATTTTCAGTTATATTTAAATATGTAGAGATATTTATTTATATTTAAATATATAGAGACATGCATATTTATAGAAATATACATTTTGGAAAGCTTAAAAAGTAGTATATATATGTAGTATATATAGTAAACAGCATCTACAACTTGAATGCCAGAAAACACACTAATATATTTCAGTTACACACTTCTTTGAAGTTGAAGTGGCTATGTACTAAGATTTTATGTTAACTTAAATTAGGATCAAGCAAGTCCAATTTTTTATTTTAATTTTTTTACTTCTAAGTATATTACCACAGTAACACAGCTAAGGAACGTCCAATGGGTTAAAATGATGAATTCCTGCGCTGTTACATATGCTGAAAAATCCACTTTTCAACATGCAGCTCAGGGTGAAGCAGATCATTCTCCTACAGGAATTCTGTAGCAAGTGATGTAACCTTTTGAACTCAATGCAATTCTGACAGCATTGGTTTTACACCTTTTAGGAACAAAAACATTTCAGCTTCTGTTCTGATGTGAACTCCACAGTGCCCTCTATTCTGATGAACTGTGATGAAGCAGATCATCACTTTGTCATCTAGTGTGCTGGATGTCAATCTGCCTAAACATTTTAACTAAGTTACATATTTGCTGGTCTTTAATGCCTTGCTATAGGCCCAGATTCAAATCTGGCTTGGGTCACAAGAGTCTTCCAGTAGATATTTCATCCATAAGATGGTTCTTTAACGTTCAATTATACCAATTATAATTTAAATCAGGGATTCGAACCAGATTTCGTTCCATTCCGGTTCGATTGAAATAAAATACCGGTTCAATGTTTTTTTCTAGACAAGTAGACTATTGTATTGGTGTTCATAGGTCTTCGTTTTCTCGAACTAAACAGAAAAGCATGAAATACAGTAAACTCCAGATAACTCTGCACTCAAAGGGAAAATGGTGTGACAAGTTATCCGTCTGTATCAATAAATGCACTTACGTCCTGTCAATAGAAACAACAATGCCTATGTTGCAGCCTTAAAAGAAAACAGCAGTCTCCTTCTTTTTTCTTTTCTCTGTTGCACTTTCGTTGGCCTCAGATCGAGTTTACAATTTTTTTTTTTTTTTGAACAATTCAAAACAGTGACATTGTTATCATCGGAATGCACATTTCACAGTAAGACATACAACAAATGTAACATACACATGTGCAACTTTTCAGCATACTACTTTTAGATATGACAATGAAAATGAAACACTGAACAATTAAATCAGGAATCGTTAAATGAGTGAGAATAAATTTGTTATACAATAAACATTGTTGTTTTCCCAAGTTAACAGTAAAATGTCTTAACTCTTAATATTATCTTAACATTAACAATTTGGCATGCAACTTATATATCATGAAACTAAAACTGATGTCACTGTGTACTGAAAAATATTAAATATAGAAATATATATGTAATGGTAATTTGTGACAGAATGCAATGTAATTATATGAAAAATGAACACTTAGGCCTAACAAAGTATGCAGCTAAAAAATAGCAAATTGTAGGTCCAGGAATATAACCAGCACATCTCTGATTTATTAACAAAGCACTCACACGCCGCACATACTTTCACAGCTTGTTTTCTGTGTACATAACTTAAAATAAGTACCTGTTTATTTTGAACGAATAGAAGACTGATCATGTAACCTGGATCCAGCATGTAGCTGACCGCAAAGTGAAAGTCTGAACTGAAGGCAAATAGTGCTATTTGATTCACTGGCTGCTCTAGGAAAAGCAAGCTAAATGTAATGTTGAATTTCATTAGCTGGCTGTGATGTAATGCTTTGTCGTTGACCGCTGAGGTGTAAGACAATGGGAAGAGCGCTTTTTTTCAAATTATTGTGTGTTTTAAAACAATGGAAAGAGACAGAGAACAGGCTGAAAGGGAACGGAAAAAAAAAAAACATTATTAACTGATTAAACAAAATCTTAAATATCGTTTGTTCCAGAACGTAATAAATTAATTTAGTTTCTTTTTTTTCTGTTCCATGGAAAATTGTGTTTTTTTTCTATTTCCATTTCAAACCCCTGATTTAAATTAATAAAAATATTATGATCATAATATATATTAAAATGTATGTGTATTTTTCAAAGCACATACATTTGCAGCAGTCTGACATGGTAACGGACTGGGAACAATTATTTATTTTAATCAAGATGAGTCTTGGATGCTTACCTTTCTGTAAATTGAATAGCATTTAGAGTAAGTAATGCATTGCAAAAAAGTTAACTTTATTTTCTTACTATCTTGTCTTCACATAAAATAGGAATATCTTGCAGAAGGTTAATGAAAGGCTCAGAATTGTTTTATCAGAAGTGCTGAAGACAACTGCTGCTGCTGAGGAGACGATAGGTCGCCATGTTGAGGGGTTGCTTGTTGCATCAAGTAAGGGACAACGTCGTCCACAAAGAGCTGAATGGGAACAAGCAGCAGAGGACCCCCTAAAGCCACACATTGTCCAAGGTCACAGAGCAGGAGGAG
The DNA here is from genome assembly GCF_902713425.1 of Acipenser ruthenus. NCBI lineage: Eukaryota > Metazoa > Chordata > Actinopteri > Acipenseriformes > Acipenseridae > Acipenser > Acipenser ruthenus. Next base: position 50,017,652 of record NC_081192.1, read on the forward strand.
GTGTGTACGGTTTGTGACAACATATACATTACCAGTATTTACTTTGCCACACATTGGGCTTCTTTAGTCATCTGAGCTCTGCTTCCTTCCTTTTTTCTGCAATGTGTTCACGCTGATATATTACAATACATTAATAGATAACCGTGACCTTGCCATTGAAGTCTGTGTTTTTAAGCTGACTTAAAACCTCAGCAAACACATCCACTGCACGGGGATACATTGTCTTATTTGCCTAGTTGCTTAATAGCTGATCTGTGTCACAGTGTCACTGTCCCTGAGGTGTTTGAAGTGCATCAACAATCAGATTTACGTCATAGCACACAGCATTAACAAAAAGGCTTGTTACCCAGTCAAGCTGTTTCAGACAGATTATACCCAATAAAGACCGAAAACAGATATGTGTAATATGCTTATGTCCAAGAAAGAGGTTTAGGTGGCTAATAACAGAGACAGATGTATATCCCAAGACATACGTGTAGTAATCTCGACAGTTAGGGGATGATCCCATGCTATCCAATGTGGCTACCACAATTCGGAATTACTGATGTGTGGAATCTGTGCTAATGTATAGGTGTGTGAGATGTCTAGAGATTACACAAGTTTTATAAGAGCAAGAAAGTAAAGATCTCTAAATTTAGGAATTCAAGAGCAAAGACCCTCACCACCTGTGATTTGACTAAATGGAACTTGCATGCTGCTGCTCATGGGATAGCTGGTTTTAATTTCAATGCAAATTAACTTTTTCTTTATCAACTGATACACGCGGGTGGGGGGTGAATGCAGTAGTTTTTCCCTTAATGTTGCTCTTGTGAATGCAATTGTTTTAACGTTGATACTATATTTACCTTAAATGTTTGGGTGTAACCTATTTTCTTATCACATCTATAATTCACAAGAGAAACAGAAGAAAAATAATAAGGGTAAAAGAGCAAAGATGTACTGATTTCTGAACTTGTGAAAGCAGCCAGATTGCTTACCACTGGCTCCTAACTGAAGGATTGATGCCTGCTTTCATGCCTCAGAATTTGGAATGTCAGGACTGAGCAATCATTAGCTCGAAAAACTCAAGATGACATGCTTCTTAAAAATGGCAAAACGATGTGAAGATAGATACGTTCCATGGCCATTCTGTGTTTGCTTAATGACCTTTTAGAAAGTTGGCAGAATACTAAGTATCCCTTATATATATATATATATTATTTATTTCTTAGCAGACGCCCTTATCCAGGGCGACTTACAATTGTTACAAGATATCACATAACTTTTTACATACAATTGCATTATTTTTTACACAAGATATCACATTATTTTTACATACAATTACTAATTTATACAGTTGGGTTTTTACTGGAGCAATCTAGGTAAAGTACCTTGCTCAAGTGTACAGCAGCAGTGTCCCCACCTGGGATTGAACCCACGACCCTCCAGTCAAGAGTCCAGAGCCCTAACCACTGCTCCACACTGCTGAACTCATAATTCTACATTTCTAACGTTAAATGTGTTAAGAAAATGTCCTCCTTGTGTGTGTGTGTGTGTGTGTGTGTATATATATATATATATATATATATATATATATATATATATATATATATATATATATATATATATATATATATATATATACACACACACACATACAGTGCCTATAGAAATTCTAGATCCCCTTTCAAAATTGTCACCTTTTGTTGCCTTATAGTCTGGAATTAAGATGCATTAAAATATTAGCTTTTTTCATTTATCTACACATCCTACCCCACAACTTCCAAGTGAAAAAAAAATATTCTAGAAAATTAATTAAAAATAAAAACTGAAATAGCTTGGTTGGATAAGTGTCCACCCCCCTTGTAATAGCAATCCTAAATGAGCTCAGGTGTAACCAATCGCCTTCAAAATCACACACCAAGTTAAGTGGCCTACACCTGTGTTAAATTGTAGTGAGTCACATGATTTCAGGATAAATTCAGCAGTTCCTGTAGGTTCCCTCTGCTGGGTAGTGCATTTCAAAGCAAAGACTCAACCATGAGCACCAAGGTGCTTTCAAAAGAACTCCAGGACACAGTGTTGAAAGGCACAGATCAGGCGATGGGTATAAAAAATAGCAAAGGCCTTGAATATCCCTTGGAGCACGGTCAAGACAATTATTAAGAAGTGGAAAATGTATGGCACCACCAAGACCCTGCCTAGATCAGTCCATCCCTCCAAACTGGATGACCGAGCAAGAAGGAGACTGATCAGAGAGGCTACCAAGAGGCCAATGGCAACTTTACAAGAGCTACAGACTTTTATGGCCAAGACTGGTCAAAGTGTGCATGTGACAACAATATCCCAAGCACTCCACAAATCTGGCCTTTATTTTACTCAAGAAAGACCACCTTGAATCCCATTTGAAGTGTGCAAAAAAACACTCAGGAGATTCTGTAGCCATGTGGAACAAAAAGGTAAATGTCCTTGAGTGGCCCAGTCAGAGCCCCGACCTAAATCCAATCGAAAATTTGTGGCATTACTTGAAGATTGCTGTCTATCCCCAAGGAACTTGACAGAGCTTTAAGAGTTCTGTAAAGAATTGTCAAATATTGCCAAATCTAGGTGTGCAAATTTGGTAGAGACCTATGCCAACAGACTCACAGCTGTAATTGCTGCCAAAGGTGCTTCCACCAAGTATTAACTCGGGGGTGGAGACTTATCCAATTATGATCTTTCAGTTTTGTATTTTTAATATATAATCTTTTTCTCAATAAAAACTTTTTTCCCTTAACAGTGTGGAGTATGGTGTGTAGATAAGTGGAAAACTCTGAGGCACTGACACAACAATGTGAAAAAAGTTCAAGGTGGTGTAGACTTTCTATAGGCACTGTATATATATATATATATATATATATATATATATATATATATATATATATATATACAGCTCTGGAAAAAATTAAGAGACCACTGCAAAATTATCAGTTTCTCTGGTTTATTGTGATTTAGAGCATTTATTTGCAGAAAATGACAACTGGTCAAAATAACAAAAACGATGCAGTGTTGTCAGACCTCAAATAATGCAAAGAAAATAAGTTCATATTCATTTTTAAACAACACAATACTAATGTTTTAACTTAGGAAGAGTTCAGAAATCAATATTTGGTGGAATAACCCTGATTTTCAAAAATTCAAGCAGCTCGGCTTTGTTTGATGGCTTGTGACCATCCATCTTCCTCTTGATCACAATGTTCCCCAACTCTGAGGATTGGATTTTCCAGCAGGACAATGCTCCATGCCACACATCCTGGTCAATCAAGGTGTGGATGGAGGACCACCAGATCAAGACCCTGTCATGGCCAGCCCAATCTCCAGACCTGAACCCCATTGAAAACCTCTGGAATGTGATCAAGAGGAAGATGGATGGTCACAAGCCATCAAACAAAGCCGAGCTGCTTGAATTTTTGAAAATCAGGGTTATTCCACCAAATATTGATTTCTGAACTCTTCCTAAGTTAAAACATTAGTATTGTGTTGTTTAAAAATGAATATGAACTTATTTTCTTTGCATTATTTGAGGTCTGACAACACTGCATCGTTTTTGTTATTTTGACCAGTTGTCATTTTCTGCAAATAAATGCTCTAAATCACAATATTTTTATTTGGAATTTGGGAGAAATGTTGTCAGTAGTTTATAGAATAAAACAAAAATGTTCATTTTACCCAAACACATACCTATAAGTAGTAAAACCAGAGAAACTGATAATTTTGCAGTGGTCTCTTAATTTTTTCCAGAGATATATACAGTGCCTTGCGAAAGTATTCGGCCCCCTTGAACTTTGCGACCTTTTGCCACATTTCAGGCTTCAAACATAAAGATATGAAACTGTAATTTTTTGTGAAGAATCAACAAGAAGTGGGACACAATCATGAAGTGGAACGAAATTTATTGGATATTTAAAACTTTTTTAACAAATAAAAAACTGAAAAATTGGGCGTGCAAAATTATTCAGCCCCCTTAAGTTAATACTTTGTAGCGCCACCTTTTGCTGCGATTACAGCTGTAAGTCGCTTGGGGTATGTCTCTATCAGTTTTGCACATCGAGAGACTGAAAGTTTTGCCCATTCCTCCTTGCAAAACAGCTCGAGCTCAGTGAGGTTGGATGGAGAGCATTTGTGAACAGCAGTTTTCAGTTCTTTCCACAGATTCTCGATTGGATTCAGGTCTGGACTTTGACTTGGCCATTCTAACACCTGGATATGTTTATTTGTGAACCATTCCATTGTAGATTTTGCTTTATGTTTTGGATCATTGTCTTGTTGGAAGACAAATCTCCGTCCCAGTCTCAGGTCTTTTGCAGACTCCATCAGGTTTTCTTCCAGAATGGTCCTGTATTTGGCTCCATCCATCTTCCCATCAATTTTAACCATCTTCCCTGTCCCTGCTGAAGAAAAGTAGGCCCAAACCATGATGCTGCCACCACCATGTTTGACAGTGGGGATGGTGTGTTCAGGGTGATGAGCTGTGTTGCTTTTACGCCAAACATAACGTTTTGCATTGTTGCCAAAAAGTTCGATTTTGGTTTCATCTGACCAGAGCACCTTCTTCCACATGTTTGGTGTGTCTCCCAGGTGGCTTGTGGTAAACTGTAAACGACACTTTTTATGGATATCTTTAAGAAATGGCTTTCTTCTTGCCACTCTTCCATAAAGGCCAGATTTGTGCAGTATACGACTGATTGTTGTCCTATGGACAGAGTCTCCCACCTCAGCTGTAGATCTCTGCAGTTCATCCAGAGTGATCATGGGCCTCTTGGCTGCATCTCTGATCAGTCTTCTCCTTGTATGAGCTGAAAGTTTAGAGGGACGGCCAGGTCTTGGTAGATTTGCAGTGGTCTGATACTCCTTCCATTTCAATATTATCGCTTGCACAGTGCTCCTTGGGATGTTTAAAGCTTGGGAAATCTTTTTGTATCCAAATCCGGCTTTAAACTTCTCCACAACAGTATCTCGGACCTGCCTGGTGTGTTCCTTGTTCTTCATGATGCTCTCTGCGCTTTAAACGGACCTCTGAGACTATCACAGTGCAGGTGCATTTATACGGAGACTTGATTACACACAGGTGGATTCTATTTATCATCATTAGTCATTTAGGTCAACATTGGATCATTCAGAGATCCTCACTGAACTTCTGGAGAGAGTTTGCTGCACTGAAAGTAAAGGGGCTGAATAATTTTGCACGCCCAATTTTTCAGTTTGTTATTTGTTAAAAAAGTTTGAAATATCCAATAAATTTCGTTCCACTTCATGATTGTGTCCCACTTGTTGTTGATTCTTCACAAAAAATTACAGTTTCATATCTTTATGTTTGAAGCCTGAAATGTGGCAAAAGGTCGCAAAGTTCAAGGGGGCCGAATACTTTCGCAAGGCACTGTATATATATATATGATCCAGTTGTTTTTTTCAGCTACAAAATTGCATATGTGTATCCTGTTTCTGTATGTGTATTGCTTACCCAGAATGTCCCTGTTTCAATTTAGTTTTTTAATGAAAACATTTTACTTGCATAATCTGAAATTCCAAATGATGAAGACCGAATGCAAGATATTGTCTTCATACCGAGTACACAAATGTATTTTATTATTCTCAAGGTCAGTTTCAAGGGTATTGTACAAGAAAAAATAACCCTTTTGTGGCAGTAATTTTACAAATCACATTAACAAAGCCTGTCTCAGACTATTTGAGGCACTGAGGATTATATAAACACTGCATGCTACATTTGTTGGTGACCTTGACATCTTATCTGCTGCCATATTGAGGTAATGTTACTTTTTAGGTTTCTACAAAAGATAAATTATAGTTTGAGTTATTGTCTTCATATTTGGTAGATTTTTACATGGCCGTATTCCATCATTTTTAATTATCAGTGTTATCCAGTAACAATTAATCATTTTACTGCCACATTGTTTTAACCTTTGGACATATTAATATTACAATTCATGCACTAGTTCACATATCTGTTTGATTTAGAGATGCTATTCCTCTTTTTGTTGACTGTTTGTTTGTTAGGGATCTGTGTGGGTAGCTAAACAAAACATTAATATTGGTTGGCATATGTTTTTGAAGTCAAATTGATGTTCCGCCTGAAAAATCTGCAGTTTATAAATGTGTACAAACATGACTTTCTTTTGAAGATGTTATGGTGAATTTGAGACTACCATAAATGGACAGTTCCCTTCACAGAAATGTAATATTTATTAAGAGAATCATTTACTAATATTTACTAAGATTACAATAATGGGCGGACTAGTATTCACTAAAATCTGTTTAGACTAAAATGTTATATACATTGATTTTTAGGGCTGTATTTTGGTTCTGTTTACTGAATATGTTTTAGTAGGCACATAAGAAGCTGCTGTGCAATAGAGGGGTATCATAGTGGTGTTCTATATTGTATCACTGTTTTGCGTTGGGTTCAGTTTTTTGGTGTAGGCTCATTCCATCTCAAATAGGACAGAGACCTGGGTGCTGGAATGCTGTGATTGTCAAAGTTTCAACTTTCTCGACCCTACGGTTTCCAAGACCTTACCCTCAAAATTTGTAGCAGTTTTAGCCCCTGGTTACAACTAAACAATTAAAAATATATATATATATAATACATTTTGAATTTTTTTTTTTTTTTTTTTTTTTTTTTTTTTTAGAAATCAGTGACATTCCAGCATCCTGATTTTGTCAATTGAGATGAAATTATCCTTTATATTCATTTGAAGAAATAGCTTTTAATTTAGAGTTTTAACAGTAGGACAAAACAGGTGGTTTGTTTTGGAATGCAGTTTTTATTTATTTATTTATTTATTTATTTATTTATTTATTTATTGGTAGATTTGGATTTCACTACAGTAACTCTCTTAGTATTTTGGTTGATCAATCTAATACGCATATTAACTCAAGCGGCGATAAAAGTTGAGTTAAATGCAAATCAAAATGTACTGTTTACGTTTTATGTGATGTTTTTTTTTTCCTTGTAGCCTATACTTAATCAAACAATTACCATACTTTTCCAAAGATACCTTTTTAGTTTTGTTTTTTTAACTTGACTTTTGAACTTGATCTCATGACAAAAAAAAAGCAGCACAGGTGGAAATGTACAGTCAAGGCAGCTACTGTTTTTAAGGGTTTAATTGGTTGGAACGTAGTTGGTGAAATGCCAGGTTTATTATACGATTAAAGTGAACACACAGTGATATATTTAAGAGTCAACTCTGCAAGACCAAACTTGTTTCATTTACAAATGGTTTTTCTTTGACTATTTAAGTTAGATGTTTAAACTAATAATGTGTGCAGTTTTATATTTATTTGCAGCATACAGTACATGTGTTCAGGGAGTAGAGCATTCCAATAAAGTTTGTGTACCATTGTATGATTATTTCATGATAAGTTTTACATTATGTAGTTATAAAGGTTACTTCAAAACTGGATGGGTGTGACATATCGGAATTTCTATGTTCGCATGCAATGGTGATCTGTTCACATTAAAAATGACATTTGATAGTTACTTTTTTTTTAGTACCTCAAGGAATGATTATAGATGTAAATCACCAGAAAGGGATCGACTTTAAGCGTTGTATGGGTTAGGTCAGTGCTCTTCAACTAATTTTTTTTTTTTTTTTTTTTTTTTTAAAGGGGCCAGATTGGAAAAAAAGTTAGGAGTAGGCAGGCCAGAAGTACTTTACTCTGCACATTTTAAGCAATATAATAAATATTTTGTGATGTAATTTTGGTATATTGAACAAGACTTACAAATATTACCATACGAATAGTACTTTAATAATACAACAGTGTGAACATTTAACGGAGTAGCATTACAAACATTTTAAAATGTATGTGACGTATTAATAGTATAACTGTTCTACTCTAATATATACTCTATTTTATACTAGAATATAAAGTCTGAGAGCGAGAACTGTGCGACAATGTGGTTGTAAGTAAGGTAATAATGTGACTGAAAAGTACAAATTACACAAAAATCACACAATATGTGTGTGTGCCACTTAAAACAAATAAACTTGTGCCTTTTGTTTCTATTCCATCTCTGACACAAAAATGAAAACTTGAATAAGTTAAAAACAGATTAGTCCCATGGAAAGGGATAACAGCAGCATCTGGGAAATCGATGTAATCACATTTCTATGTTTTGGTTAATTTCCCAACTCATGACATTTGATGTTTCTGACCAAACTGCTAATCTCCTTTGTATGGTATACCTTTTAATGAATCTCAAAAAACAATGGATTAGGAAAATAAATCTACATTAATGTATGCACATTAAACTGACAAAAAGAAATACTCTATTGTACAGTGTGTATAAGTAGAATGCAGAATAAAGTCTAAGGAAACGCACACAGACAGTATTTTTCCAAGTAAAATTACTCTACATTTTAATACTGTTAAGTGCTTGTCGTATTCGTGATTTATGATGTAATTGACTATACAAAGATTTTGCAGTCAATATTTTTAAATGAATATATAATGAAAAAATAAAATCACAACAAAAAAAATGTAAAATAAACAATGTTCTGTCCATACATGAAAATTGTCACGTGAATACCTGATTTCAGTGCGAGTATACAATATATATTTTTTTATACTTGAGTAAATGAACGATAGGAAATACAAGCTTCTTGTTCATCATTAACTAACAGAGCTTGAGTCATGGCTGTCTCTCTCTGTTATTCAAACTCAGCAACAGTTCCCTTGCATGTGTCTGACATATTAATAGTATAACAGTTATACTGTAACAGTTAATAGTGAGTTTCAATGAAAAAATTGCATTTATTTCCTTGAGCCAACTTAATCATATTGTATTCCTTAACTACTAAACACATGCATTGCACAATAAACACATTGGCTTTGCGTTAGGTACAGTTGGTAAAATAAATAATTATTTATTGGTCCACTCATTGTTGAATCTACAATTTTCACAGTCAAATGTTCTCTTGTTATACTAGCTAGAGTAGAGAGCCATGTTTATATCACTTTCAAAATAAGACAGAAAAAAATAAGTTTTAATAGCAACACGAGTAAAAAACGAAAATCACCCACAGAGTGCGCAAAGCGGAGCTCGATAGAACTGGCTGCGTGAGTCGCGCTGAGTGACTGGAAAGGGGTGGTGTGATGCGTGCGCTGCTTTGCCTGATACAAAAAATAAGACACACATCCTAATCACAAATTGATTTACGATATTACTGTTTTAGTTTTTTCTTTTCTTTTTTTCTGTTCCATATTTATTTATTAATTTTTATAATTTATGTTGAATGTTGGTGGGCCACTCGGTTGTCCCTTGTGGGCTGGATGTGGCCCGCGGTCCTCCAGTTGAAGAGCCCTGGTTTAGGTTAGATTTTTCCAATTGGGTGTGTAGCACCTTTGCCTCTTGCTTTGTGTAAAATGCCTCCCAGTACCCTGTAATTGTGATTAGTTGTGATGGTAATTTTGAAGGTCTTTGGAAGTTAGAGATGCAGCTGTGTTTTTGTTATTGCCCTTGTCAATATTTTCTTCCAGACCTACAGTTTCAAAGCATGGGTCTTGCAAAAAATCAGCATGCAGGGTGAAAATAGCAACAAAAAAGAATAATAATCATCAACTTCACAATAGTAAAAAATGCAAGTAGTTCTTATCATCAAAAATATAAATGCTGTTTATTAAAAATAATCTACATTTACTACATTCCAGATGTTTCCTCTGAATCCTGCCAAGGCAGTGATGCAGGTGGAGATGATGCTAGTGTTTGGTCTGGAGAGACGGATGAGGGGCTGGAGATGTCGCAGAGGCTTGCTGACGGGATGTTCACCGGGGCGGAACTCGACCTTGAGAACGAGGAGTTTATGGTGAACATCAGTACCCGGCTTCAAGTGGCAGTAGAAAAACTGTTGGAAGCCATCACTGAAACTACAAATCAGGTAAGTCAGCCTTTGTCTGACTTGACCAGGGTCTAAAGTTGTAGAAATGTTGTGATTGTTCACATGTTTATGCTTTACATATCAGTACAGTAGTACAATAGCTTGTGCTTTACTTGCTGGGGATTGTTCATTTGTAATTTGAGCGCAAGAACCTTTAACCATTAACGTACAACCTTAATGATTTCTGGAGATTATTCCCTTAACCCTTTGCTACCTAAGCAGAATGACCATATATACGAATGAATATGATCACTTTGTGTTTTTAGCGCTTGTAGTTTGGCAACCTAAAACCAGAAATTAAAACCCAGTATATCTACAGAAAGGCATTAAGTATCTATTTCCAATGATATAATGTAATGTGTTATATTTTTTTCATATAAGCCACACCTCCCAAAAAAATATTGAAAAATGTATAATAAATAATATTTTTAAAAACTGCCAATTTTGACCTCTTTCCAAGTTATATAGCTGCACACATATGAGCGGCTCAATTTTCCAAGGATTTAAAATAAAAAAAATCAGAATTGAAGTATCTTGTACAGTTGCAGAGATACACAAGGTTTTACGATGCATGGTATTTTATGAAAAATAACTCTGAAATGGCAAACACAGAGCAGCTCTAAGACTTTCCAAAAACTAAGAAATAGACTAAGAAATACCACACAGGATGTTGAGTAATTCCATTTTTTTTATTGAAAAAGAAGCAACTTACAGCTTGACAAAACTTTTGATATCAAGATTATTTTCAAAACTAGAATAAATAAATCACAGACAGAAACAAAGAAAAAGAAAACTAATAATAATTATAATAAAATACATACTAAGGATGGGAATTTCGAATAGTTTCCTATTCGAATGCACAGGGGCCAACATTTTCGTGTATTTGAATACCTGAAATAACGAACAAAAGGCATATACGTGTGTACTACAGCAGACAACATAAAAAGTGTAAGTCGCTAAAGTTTAAGTTCACTCTTCGGAGGAGCTGGCCGGGTTCACAAAGTGTACAAACAATGTCCAAGACGAGATTTCTTTGTTCAAGTTACTTTATTCAATAACCTGTAAATAATTCAAAACAAGGATACCTGGTTGTACTTTTAATGGTCAGTGCAAATGTTGACGTTACTCCATCCATTCATAGAAAGTCAGCAGTAGATGTTTTACATTGAACTGCAGTCCAGAGTTAAAAGAAACAAAAAATAAATAAATAAATAAAAAATACTTCTACTTTTTTTTTTTTTATTAGTCATTGCGTTGTTCTGCTTAGTATTTAGTATGTCTTTATATTCATCATAAAGCTAAATTAGCTTTCTAATTTCACCTTTACCAAAGTTTGGCTTCCTTTTCAGCACTTGCTATATCCATTTGTTTACAAACTTAGTTAGTCGTGCTCCCAGAAGCTGATTCATGACTGCCTAGCAACAGCGACGGTGTGCAGTCATTACAGGGGAACTCAAGCAGGGGATCTGTTAACATTAGCTGAAAACATGGCAACACAATTGGCAACAATTTCAAACAGAACACGTTTACTGTAGAACTGTGCTGTTACAAGCATTGCATGATTAATTAGGGTCCTTGTGTTTAATATGCCATCCTCATTCACATGAACGCGCAGGGTTTAAAACTCTTTGAACACTTGTCAAGCGGCAGCATTTACTAGTAGTCCAAGTACATACCTTTCAAATGAGTTGTAGATCAGCAGTCCTGGACCGGGACCGGGGTAGAACCGGAGACACTGACACTGATGGATATGTGTCTAGATGAATCTGCAGTGAACTCAGTTAAAGTGGCATTGTCTGTGATGAGTCCTCGTAATTATAATATTATATGTCCCTCCCACCCTAGCCGTAAACCAGTTATGTGGAGATATGGCCCATAGTCATGGCTATAACCCACGCTAAAAAAACAAAACAAGATTAGTGATCGATTTTAAAGCACCCCAACAGCATAGAGTTAAAGTCAGTCTCCCGTAAAAGAAAAATAAGGCTGCCAGTGTATTCTATGCCATGCTGTAATCAAAAGATAAAAAACTCTCTCTGCTACTGTACCAGTTTTACAGCCTACATATTAGAAAACATATTGGAAGGTCATGGAAATCTGCTTTGTTCTCTGGCCCACGTATAGTAGTAATACAGATGGTTGTCTTGTATTTTGTCTGCCTCTAACCCCTTAGTGCAAATTGAAACAGGATGTAAATCTTATTGAGGTATTTCAGAGTACTCGTCATACTGTTTTGTTAACATATTAAATACAATATTATCAGTATAAAAGCAACTATAAATTAAATTACAATGCATCATGTGTACCATTTCAACAAAACAGCTGTAGGTGCAAAGTGTCCATATGAGCTTGATTTGTATACTTGAACTCTTCTCTTATGCAGAGTTGTAGGGTTTGGAACTTTTTCACAAACTTTTTGTATAGTTTAATATTCTTCATTAATAGTTAACTTCGAGTGAAAGGAGCAGTTTAGTATGGCGCGCCAATTGTACAAAAAAAAAGTGCCAGAGGTGTCTTAATGTTCAAGAACACATCTGCTCTTTACAGCAGGTTTATGATTATACTGCATGTTTTTAAGGCACTCCCTTAAAAATAACTTTAAAAGGAACACACGCCTTCTCAATGAATTGGCAAAACTAGAAGGCTTACCTAACACAGCTGTGTGCTTGCTAATGAATATGCTCATAGATCTATTAATAGCTAATGGGTTCATATTTAAAGTATTTTGAGGGAGTGTTATAAAAAACATTATCAGTGACTAGAAGCCTCAGAAGTTAGAAGCCTTACAAACTTTTTATAGAAACAAACATCTAAACAAGAAAATGTATAAAAGCATAATAACTTGTGTATTATGTCTGTTATGCGTACTAATTATGCAGTTATAAAAACAAAGGCCATGATTATATAACACAAATGTCCTAACTTTCGCAAGTAACTCCCCTGCTGGTGCAGGAATGTGTTTAATCGTCATGCTAAATATTGAAATGTGAAAAATGCCTACAAGAAGGCTTTTCAAAACTGTTCATTTGACCAAACGACAGCAAACAGTAGAGCCATTATTTTCCAAATTGAGTTTGTTTAGCTTATTTGTATGATACTGTACGAAGTCCTACATGGGGAGATGCAAACCTGTCAGAACACTATGTAGGGTTTTATCTTCTCTGACGTGGAATCCGATTCCTGTCTGACAGGCTTTTTTCAAAGGGTGGACTTTGCAGTTCAACCTGCCTGAAGGTACAGACTAGGCCACGCCTTCCTTCCCTGTAGACCTGTATCCTGTATCCACTCATTGCAGGAAGCGTTAAGCTGTGTTTACCTGCTTTGGTGAGAAAATCTACTTTGGAAAGTAACCTCCTATATATTGCCATTTTTACACTCTGCTGGTTGTTGTGTGAAGTAGTTAATAACCAGTGAGTTTTGTTTTTTTCTTTGAGCTGCTGCTGTTATGGAGACCTGGAAATATTAACACGGTTACTTTTGGACTCCCAGAGACTGGCTGTTATATGCAGTGCCTGGGAACTGCAGTTGATCTCTGTGTTGTGTTTATGATCTAATTCACTGGCTTCCAAACTGAAATCATTCTGATTGCTCTTTTAACTCAGAGTTGATTGAGAAACTTGTTGAGAGGAAGGTCTGGAAGCATATTTTCCAATTAGGAAAGTTTTTATTTTGTCAAACTGCAAGCTTCAGTGTGACTTGGATCTTTTATCTCCTGTATTTACCTGGGTCCCGCTGCACCTTGTGATTTGCCCATGTGAATACATACTGTTTACTCAAGGCTCTTCCTGGCAGTTCCATAGAGACAGTTGCTTAGCTCTGCAAGGTTACCTCTTTTCAGTGTGACGAACTTTGGGCACCTTCATATTAGAAGTCACTTTCACAAATGGCATTTGCCTCTACAGCTGGCATTGAAGCAGAAGAGTAGCATAGGATTCCAGCAGGGCCTTATGGAATGGATTCTTTTCGGACGTATTGGAAATCACAAACGGGAGGCTTGTGGGTGGAGGGCCAAGATGAAGATGTATATGAAGTTGAAACTCGTGTGCCTTTGCCAAGACCATTTCCAATTCCAACCAGCTTAAATGAGAAAAATGCAGTGCTGGTGCAAACACATATAACTCATGTCAATCACAGAAGCAACGGGCATCTTCTTAAAGTTGTCTCTAAAATATCTTTACCTACTCCACCTTACTCTGTAAGTATAAGGATTTGTACCAAATGTACCAAACAATATATAATAACCAAGAATGTTTGCTATTCTGTTTAACACATTCCTTAACCTGTTCATGAATTTAGAAGAGCTGTAATGCAATGTATTGCAATTTAATAAGTTATTTTATATTCAGTGTTTCAGGTTTAGACAAGAAGTGGTATATGTTTTGGAATGATTATTCTTCTCTTTGTGACTCACCATTCTGTTCTTGCTAACTTAATTTTAAAATGTGGGTTTAAAAAACAGTTTTGTACAATTGGCTTAACCCCCAAGCTAGAATTGTCGCTGTCACTCATTTTAAATCATTCTTACAAATGCAAATTTGATGTTGTCTCCATCTGGAAAATTCCAAAAATGAAAAAAAATAAATTCCAGAGGTTCAAGTATCGGTATATAGCTAGGTCCAAAGTGATTCACTAAATTGTGTCATGTGTGGTTCACGATGCAGAAATCCAAATGTATTATAACAAACTTGAATAACTTGCTTTGATATTAGTACTAGGCATCACAATATATTTTCACAGATCATATGCATATTAATATGAAGAATCTTCAACTGTAATAGAAGTGTTTAGTTTTAATATTAAAATGGCTGTGTGTCTTCAATCTACCAGCTGTTGTGTTGTGTAACCATTGACTATTGACGAAGACAATGGGCACGGGTAGCATTTCACCCTACCGGTTCTTTAATATTACAGGAGTATCAAAGTATTATGCCATTTATTTTTAGGGGTTATGCAAATAGTGTTTTGGTTGAAAATAGGAATTGTAGGTGTTGCTACAGAAGCACTATTGAATTAACATTATAATGAGTAAGGCTGGGGCGATGCCTAATTTTTCACCACCGATATATGTTTTCCAAAAAAGCAGATACATTGATTCATCGACGTTATGAAAGGGTAAAACCGTTTTTTTTTACTGCAGTTATACATGTGGAGCTGTATATTACTGTGCAACATTGCTAGTGAAGGTTTAAAAACTATTATACTGATTCAATTACATCAGTTTGTGCATATAGTTATAAAAAAATTAAAAAAAAGATTGAATAATTTTCATTCCTTATCCATGCTGATTTGTGCCAGTTGGGGGTCAAAGAAAATCCATTAGTTAAAAATAAGTTTGAATCCATAACAAGCAGTTTAACAACCAATCCAGAGAACATCATAACTAATTTACAAAAAGTTAACACTGTCCACAGCAGTTCAGTAACAGTATTGTCCATGGCTTAGATTTTATTTTTGTTAAAGAACACGATAGCGTCCACATTTTTTAGGATTCAGCAATGACCACACTGTAAGCTGGTGAAACATGGATCATCAAAAGAAGCTATCAATAGCGGCATACCTTTTTCGTTTGGCTCATTCAGTTGGCTAAGGTTGAAACAACGTGACAAATTGCACAAAAGTACCTTCCGTACACTCTCAACATCTTTACTTAATGGTGTAGCTGGACTATTAATGTCAATGTACGGTAATTTTGTATCCCAGTGATGACGGGGAACATACAGCCTGCAGTGGTGTTTCTCTTTCAAGTACGAAATGTAACCATTACCTAATGACCTGTAATCTCTTATAGCCTGAATTACCTGAGCACTTCATATCAAAACTGCTCCTTTAAGACCCAAAGGAAATCTTTTGTAGCAAAAGTTTAGGTTTCGTGGTTGATGAAAAAAAGTTACAAGAAATAGATGTCTACAATTATTTATTTCAGAATTTTTTTGTAAAACTCCAAAAAAGCTAATTCAGAAGTATTCATACTCTGACAAGGAGAGTGAAATTAATAACTAGTTGAGGCACCTTTTAGCAATAATAACCTCTTTTAAATGATTAGGGTATTTGTCTGAGCTTTTGGCATGATTCTTTAGTGATTTTTGACTTATTGGTAATGACAGCAATCATCCTATGCCTAACCCTTTTATACGCTCTAGGAATGTTCACCTACAATCAAGCATATTCTAGATTTTTGTAGAATTTGATTCTGCATTATCATATTGAAATTTCTAGCACCTTGTAGACAATACTATCATAGCATCAAAGGGTATGAATACTTCTGAATTAGCATTTTTGGTGTGTTGCAAAAAAAATGCTGAAATAAATAATTGTAGACATCTATTTCTTGTAACTTTTCCTCATCTACAAATTTTCCTAAAATTCTTTGTTTTTGAGAAAGTTCTAGAAATTATAAATTTCCATTGGGGTATGTAAACTTTTGACTACAACTGTGTGTGTGTGTGTGTGTGTGTGTGTGTGTGTGTGTCTATATATATATATATATATATATATATATATGTATATATATATATATATATATGTATATATATATATATATATATATATATATATATATATATATATATATATATATATATATATATATATATATATATATATATAATTATAACGGCACGACAACTGTAGTAATGACTGTGGACTGTGACATTTTGTTTAATGTCTCAATTTTTGTAAGTATTCAAGTGAAATTGTGTACTGTTCATTATGAACAGCATTACACAACTGTGTAATTTCCAATACAAAGATGACCATTCTGTTACAACCTACATACATGTTCAAGGTTTGTCCATTTCTGCTAAACAAAACCACTGCAAACATTAATCTCTTCAGTTAAAAATCAACAAAACAAACCCAATGAATGACACTATTTTATGTCCTTTCAATGATCTCATTACTATGCCACACATACATCAAATTCAGTTTCCAGCATATTAAACATGAGTGTGGCTTTTGTCAACAAAATAAATAAAAATAGCTCAAAGGGTTTAAAACAAAGGTTACTGTTAGAAATGTTTGTATAATTGAAAAAGAAAATTACACAAGAAATACATTGTGTCACTTCACGTGTGTTTATATTCTAATTATCTTTTACAATTCACATATCAATGGTCACAAAGAACAGTGGTCTTTCTTAACTTCTAAAGCAGCCCCTTGTGTCTGATGGATTTTGTTCCAACTGAGCTCTCAGTTACTTAAATGAACACTCAATTGAACAAACAATTTGGTTAATCACATTTTTATACTATTCTTCAGCTTATAAGTAGGGGTCTACTTAAATCGCGGTAAATTTACGTATTTTTCACGGGTATGTTGCGGAATAAAATTAGGATTTCGCGGACATGTTTAAACATTAAATAAACCTAAGTAGACAGTATTTCAGAACACTATAAAGCCTAAAAATAGTGGTACTTGCTTCCTTACTAAAACAGAGTGCTGGCATTTGTTAAAGGCGTGTATGCAGCATCCCCTTTCAGTTGACATGCCCATACATTGAGACTGCCAAGTCAAAACAAAGAAGACGTGGCTATTCGGGTCTAAAATTCCAACTGTAAGCAGCAGGTTGAAGCGAGGTGGCTGTGCTGGGTCGTTTTAGTACTGATTTAACTTGCAGACAGGAATACTACTTGTCTGCGCTGAATTTGCCAGTTTGCTTTCTGAAAGCTGCTTTCTGAAATATACTTTGCTTTTTTGTCATCCATTTCTACTATTTTCCCTCCAATGCTGAAAACTAGATTTTAACAACCTAAATCAAAACAATGCAGCGCCAACTTTGTCCCGCCCCCTCCTGCACAGTACAGGTCACATAAAAGCAGTAAAGACGCACTAATAGGCTGAAAATTTAAATAGTAAATAAGAACGTTAACTGCTTTGAAGAATTTATTTTGTAAATGTTACTTGTGGACATTTTTTTTTTTTTTTTTTTTTCTTAAGTGCAATGCACACGGGACGGCGAAGGAATCAAAAAGGGCTATCTGCAGAAGGAAGATACGTAGTTTGCGTCACTTGCGTTGTGCAGTAGTTCATTTAAACAAGTTTTCTTTTTTTTTCCTCTCTGTACTTGTTTGTATGCATTGGCCCCTAAGAGGTGAATTTCGCGGTGACCCCTCAATTTCACGATTTCGATTTAGTCCATACTTATAAGAAGTTGGAGATTTCAAGTTCTGTTCAATTTCATACATAAGAATTTCATACATTTCAAATCATTCAACTTTGATTAGGTCAATTGTTAGTTTGAGTGTTCAATAAAAAAATTGATTTGGAAAAAAAGAAACAGCAGACACAGGGGGTCCCCAGGACCAGGATTGAGCACCACTGATCTAAGGCATATTAGGCTTTTTCAGAGAACTTTTGAGTCCTCAGCAACCCACCCGTTCTTATTGTCACTTAAAACATAGTTATTTGTTTGTTTGTTTATATATATAAAAAATGTGTTTTATTTGGGAAAGTTAATTTGAGTCCTATTTTACACAAGGTAATTGCAAGTAAATTGAAAAAATATTGTTTGCGTTTTGTTTTTCAGCTTGAACATGCCAAAATCACCCAGATAGAGCTCACGCGCGAGTCATTCAAGCGCAATGCTGAGATCAGTGAACTTGTGAAACGTCAGGAGGAGCTGCAAGAGAGGCTCAGTGAAGAGACCAAGGCCAGGGAGCAGTTGGCATTGGAACTCCACAAAGCTGAAGGTTTGTCTGACATATATACACAGTTAAAACTATACACACATTTGATTTTTCAAATCTAAGTATTATAAAGCAAATGCAAATCCTGTAAATAAATAAGAAACATTTTAAACCAAGTTCATTTTAGAACATGGAAAATAAAATCCTTAGGCCTTTTGGTGTAATTTCTTGATATGAGTAATTGATCATCCTAAGACAGTGCTCCAGTCATGTGACATTCTCTCCTGACAGTATAGCTGGCTACATTGAATTTTGTTGTCCATCAAATCAGCGGTATGAAGGTCACTTTTGAAATCAGGACTTAAGAAGTCTGTTAAGAAGGGGAACAAGACTAAAAGGCTAAAATATACATAAGAACACAGAAATTGGACTATGGAACAATGGTCAAAGGTGCTTTGGACGTTGATGGATGGACGACGACACCTGTGCCTTCTGCCAGTTCTGTTGTCAATTCAACACTTGTCGTCTTTGTGTTCCTTAAGGATATTATCTTCAAAGATTGCTCATCCTTGTTAGACAGCTTTTTGGGTTGTTATAGTAGTAGAAAACACTAATGGAGGCTTTGAGTAAATTGTTGTTGCTCATAATGCATCAGAATAGAAAAATGCAACATGTCTAAGACTTTTGCATAGCAGTTTATATTTAGGAAAAGTCACGAACGGACATGCGCATTACATTCCACAACGCAGAGTCCCTAATTTAAATTTTAAAATCCAAAACATTCAAATTGACTGGCTTGTTGCTTCTAGTGTTAAAAGAAGCACCAAGCAAACATACATTGTATGTAAAAATAATGTGATATCTTGTAACAATTGTAAGTCGCCCTGGATAAGGGCGTCTGCTAAGAAATTATTAATAATAATAATAATAATAATAATAATAATAATAATAATAATACAAGAAAAATGGGTAATTGCAACAGCTGTTCTACAGTACATTATTTCTGGTCACATGCACACTCTGTCACCATGGTGCTGGTCCCAAAGATTACTGGGTAGAACAGAACCATTAATTGTTTTTGAATACAGTACTGTACTACTTGGCTGAGTTAAATTACTGTTAATCATGCTTCTCCGCTGGGTAAAGTTTAAAACAACCCAGGAGCTCCTGACCCAAATGCAGAAGAAAAGGCATCTGAAGTAGTGCAGTAGCATCTGCCAAAGAAAAAAGTTATTGAGACCACCAAACGACCATGTAAAAGAGGACCTTATAATGTGTATGACCCTTCAACACAAGCCAAAATAACCAGGTATGCTACTCTATGTAAAAGCCAGTGCCATTCAGAAGTTTTCAGTCGAACTGGGTCCTATCTATTTAAAGACCTCGTGTTCATCTTTCAGTGTGCATTAAAGTTTGTATTATTGTTGTGTACTACTGTATACTAGTAAAGTATGTTCCGTTTTCCTTAGGGATAAGATTGTTGCTGTGTACCAAGATCGTGTGCAAGCTAATGACAGATCTGAAAAAAATAAACACTTACTTGTTTTTGATGTGCTGACAAAGTGGTGTTTTTGTTTTTGTTTTTTATAAAAACACTTTCGTGATTTAATCTAGCAGGCCAAAAGCGCAAACATTTGTTGCCGCAACAATGTACCTTGAGGGCCATTAGCGAAATTTATCTGCCGCAAAAAAATTCTGTTTTACAGTATTTATTTTTGTTATGTTAACCTATTAATTGTAGTTCAGGGGGTGGGAGCTAGGCTTCTCCTTACACTTTGATCTCCTGTCATCAAGCAAATCTACTTCCTATTTAAACCATTCGTCGAGTCTCCGATCTGCAACAGAGAATGTTCTGATACAGACAAGAAGTTATCTTCGAAAACCTCTGAATTCACGGAAGAGATGTGCAGTAAGTACTCCATACTTGATTTTTCTTTTAATCTTTACGCTGAAAGAAATTAGCTGGAGGTCAGCTTGGTTCAAAACCAAAACGTTTTTTGACTACCATAAATCTTTTTCAGCAAAAGCAGCAGCTATTTTTGCATCAGATAACCGCATCATCGACTGGTTACAACCTGATTTAGATCTGTTCAACAGGATTTTCAGTGGTCTCAGAGCTAACGCATGCGGGGGGTCTGCAGTTCCACTAGCTTCTCAACCTCTCTCTGCCCGAAACTGCCATAGCATCAGCCTCCTCCAGATCAGCAATCTGCATCACTCCTCCCCACTATTCAAACAGAATCTCGATCCCTAACTCCATCCATTCTTCAGCCCCACCTGAGCAATCCCCAAGGGAAGACAAATTCGGGCGAAGAATCAAATATACAGGAGGAAGGCAAATCTGCAACAATTTCAACTTCGGTATATGCTCATTCGGGCAATGCAAAAACTTCCTTATGTGCAGTTTCTGCGGAGACACACTTTCTAAAGCCATCTGCCCAGTAACTCAAAAGTGACTTTCTCCAACACTTAAAGTCTCCACTCCCATAATATTTCCATTTTAACACTAGCACCGCCATAGCCGCTTTTTGAACGGCTTTTGCAATTCAAATTTAAATATCTCTGTGTATGTTATAAGCACTTGCTTCTTCAACCGCCAGACCCGCAGTTTATGCGGCATATTGAAATCAATACAGTATAGCCGTCTGGGCTCCTGTAATAAAATCAGTCATTGTGAAAGAACATATTATAATCCTGTTGAGTGCTTGAAACAATGATGAAAGTCATTCTACACATCATATGTTATTATTATTATTATTATTATTTACACTACATTTCTCATGCAGAACGACTGTGCCACCCTGAGTGTGACAGTGCAAAAACATTTTAAAAAATGTGCATATTCTAAGCTCTCTGCACAGATCAGTGACCATCGGGACTGATGCTGAACGAAAGCCAGAGACTGTTGCATTTTACAGCGCAAAGAAGTACGGTGTGGATATACTGGATCAAATGGCACGGCTGTATTCTGTCAAAGGTGGTACTCGCAGGTGGTCTGTGGCTGTTTTTTATAATGTTTTGGACCTGGCAGCCATCAACGCTTTTAGTTTTGTACAAGGAGTGCACCGGCAACACAATCACTTGGAGGGACTTCATTTTGCAGCTAGCTCTGGAGCTATGGCAGAAACATTTTGATAAGAGACACGAAAGCCGGCTGGTAAATGCCCATCAACCTTCAGCCAGTGCTGCGCCCACTGACACACGGAATAAAAGACAATGCCAGGTTGCTAAATGCAATAAAAACTGAACTTTCGATGTCTGCACCCATTGTGAAAAGGCAGTCTGTGGCAAATGCACTGGTACAGTTGAAAAGCGCATTTTCTGCGTAGATTGTACATAGAAAGCTGTAATGGAACTCTGAACAGACAGACAGAGACTTTGAACTGTCAATACGGTGTTTCTGCTCTGAAAATGTTATCTATGATGTTCATAAATAAAAATATTGCATTGTATAAGATATTTGTCAACTACTTAATTGATGGACCAGAAAACAGTTTTTCAGTCGGATCCCTCCATTCTGCTATTCAAGAACCCAAGACAGTCTCTTAAATAAATAAAAAAGGATTTACGTTTCCAGCTCCCCCGTTTCCAGTCTACAGGATTAACCCTATCGGTATCACCACTTGAAAAATGTCGGGGGGAAAAAGCGTCTCATCATAGACTTGTCAGCACCATGGGGATCGAGCAACAGTAGCATCAACTCGCTTATTCCTCACGATCAAGTTTATTGTCATTACCAACGCAATTCATTCCATTAAATTAGCAGGTTGTGCTTCCTGGTTAGCAAAAGCAGATATATCGGATGCATTTAAAGTAATGCCAATCCATCCATTTCTCTGTCACCTGTTCGGGATTTGCTGGGAAGAAAAAAATATTTTTCTACACAATTAACTGTTGGCTGCCGCAGCAGCCCAAAATATTTGCTACTCTTTCAGCAGCTTTATGATGGATACTTCAATTCATATCATGTTCCATTTTTGCTCCACCTTGATGATTTTCTCGTGATCTCTCCTTCCTCAGATCCACCAGCAGAAGCAGTCACCAATCTTAAAAGTATATTTTCAATTACTTGCTCTTTCATCAACAGCAAAAAACTTGGACTCCTACATCAATATTTCATCAGAAGCTAGGAAAGACATTAAAATGTGGTCTGCTCTCAAACAGCAGTCTGTTCTATGATAATTTCATTTCAGCACCTCATGACCTGGCTTTATTTACGGATGCTTAATTTACAGGATTCGGAGGTCTTTTAAACAATCAATGGTTTTCTAGTACATGGCACCTAGAAACCAAAAACCTATCACCGCATTAAAATCCAAAGCTCTTCTTGAAATGTACCCAATAGTTGCGGAAGCACGTCTATCGGGTCACCTTTGGTCAAATAAATCAGTACTATTCTTTTGCGATAACAAATCTACAGTTCATATTGTCAATAAAGGCTGTTCCAGTTCACCTCTTATTATGCAATTACTGCAGTGGTTAATATGGATTTCAGCATCAAAATTTTTTCTAATCCAAGCCCGCCATCTACCGGGCATTTATAATAAAGCACCTGATGTTCTTTCTCGTTTACAGATTTCCAGATATCACTGTCTGGTTCCTACAGCTCTGCCAACTCCAGCAGTGACACCCCAATTCAACCAGCTAATTTTCAACTGAACCCAAATATCAGTGGACTACTCAATGCAGCGCAAGCATACATGGCTGCAGCACTTGCTCCTTCCTCCATTCAACCAGGACTGGATTGTATGAATTTTATAATGCACGCAAAGAACTCTTGCACCAGCTACAGTCAAATCTAATCTGTCAGGAATACAATACTAATTTCGCTCAATGAAAACTGTATGTTTAACTACATTTTTGTTTTTTAAGATGCTCAGAATATGCATTTCGTTCTATTGCCAGCTTTCCTATGCTGGGTATTCGCTGCAGTGATCTCACACTCATCTTAGATTCCCACTTTATCCTCTTCCTGTGCATTTCCAAAACGGATCAGCTTCAGCAAGGACAATTTATTCAGCTATCAAAATGGACTCGTATGCCCATATGCTTCGTGCATATATATCGCAGAACGTAAACCTATTTCAAATTCTGACCTCCTGTTCATCGATTCAAGCCGGACTGTTCTATCCAGACATTGGTTCACATCTCATCTGTCCATGTTGGTTTCCAGAGCAGGATGTCCCCAGCAATTCTATACTCCTCATTCATTGAGAATCGGGGCAGCCACATCAGCAGCAAGAGCAAAAATTAACCAGCTTCGAATTAAAAATATGGGGCGCTGGACCTCATCAGCAGTTGAATCATACATATGTTCTTCCCCCATCTGAGATATCTTCTGCACAAAAGTCTATTGCTAGTATGTCCAGAGTGGGGTCGACCCTTCTGCCGGGGCCACCAAAGGTTTCCCCCTAAAAATAAAGGGTTTTTTTTCTTTCCACTGTGCGGAGGGTCTTCACATAGTTAGTGGGGAGCCAGTTACTAACCTTTTTTGTTATGTTAAATGTTTCTTTCTTTCTTTTTCTTTTTTTGTATATGCATTGGCATTTTTGTGTTTGTCTGCACTCGTAGGAATCTTTAGCGGGGAGCCTGGGGTCCATCCTTTGGGGGGGTTAGTGAGTCGCACTTCCACAACCTTTGTGCAAGCTACGCTTCGCTTCCTTTACCTGCCGAGGGAGGTTCTCCGTGAGTCAGAGGGGACCCCGGCCAAACCCAACCTTTTAGCATCTTTTTCGCTATTGCTCCCCTCGCAATCCAAACATCTAAGCTTATTCTAGATAACCTCGCAGAAGGAGCTCTTCCTTTGTAACACAGGGCAATCTTCTCGTTTTAGGTTCTCTGGGGGTGCCTCTCCGCCCCAGCTTTTAAAGTCTATAATTCACCTCATCGACGGCAGCTCTCAATGAGCCAGAGTTCCACTTTCTTTCTTCTTTTCAGGTTCTCAAGCCTCTATTTATGTGCAGGGCCCCCCAAATGAGGAGGACCCCTATTTTGTATGTCGGGTCTCCCAAACGGTGGAGACCTCTCCTGTGTGTCGGGTCCCCCAAGTGGAGGGACCCCCCCTTCTCTATGTTGGGCCTTCGCAAACGGCGGGCCCTCTCCTTATATGTTTTCAATCTTTACTGACTCTATGTCTCTGGGGGTGCCAGGCACCCAGTATTGGAGTTAGCCGCATTACGACACAGCCCTCTCATAATCTGCTGCGGTGACCTCACCATGACGCGGACCTCGTCCTGCCGAGGGCTTGGTTCTAACAGTGGGTGGCTCTCCGAGAAGTCAGGCGACATCTCTACAGGTAGTCTTGCTCCCGCCCCGTGAAAGACTTATGGTGCCTACACCTTCAATAGTTATTTCTAACGTGCTTACTGCACAGGTGTGGTGTAGAAATACTGGTTAAGCTGCCTTAATTATTACTGTATTACTGGAAATATTAGGTAGTCGTGTGAAAAGTGCAGTCATGTCTCCTAGAAACTAAAAACCCAAAGAAACCAAAGCTGCTTTTACAGACAAAAATCAGTGGGCCATTTTCACCATATTTAGCTGGGCAAGCACTAAGCAGAGTGCATAAAAGGGCAGCAGTGTGGAGTAGTGGTTAGGGCTCAGGACTCTTGACCGGGGGGTCGTGGGTTCAATCCCAGGTGGGGGACACTGTTGCTGTACCCTTGAGCAAGGTACTTTACCTAGATTGCTCCAGTAAAAACCAACTGTATAAATGGATAATTGTATTAAAAAATAATGTGATATCTTGTAACAATTGTAAGTCGCCCTGGATAAGGGCGTCTGCTAAGAAATAAATAATAAAAAAAAGCAAAACAAATTAAATATTGCATTTAAAGTTAAAACTCAAGTTGAAGATCGTGCGCTCAGGCATTTGAGGAATGTTTTTTAGTCTGTTTTCTAGACTAGCCATCTGGGCCATGTGATTTTCCAGGAAAATAATTATACTTGTACAGTAGAAAAGTTTAATTCTGAAAGTATATATGTCATCCAAGTCTATTTGTGTCCGTGTTTAATTGCCGTTGTGGTATTTGTATGACATAAATTCCTTTACTCTGCACACATAAGGAATTTTAACCTTTATACTCCTAACTCAGAAGCCCAGAGCACATAATCAACCATGATCTCTTATCTGTGTTTGCATGTGGTATTTCAAAAGAAAAAGTGTATCATTAGTGATGTCTCAATGTGGTGATATACGGTACAACAAACTTAAGAAATGTGTATTGCAACCTGTCAAATTATTGTAAATATTACTTGTTGGAACTTGTGTGAAGAATTTTACTGGAGTTATAATTACAGTACAATTACTTTCCAGTGTAATGCTTGTTTAATATTCTAAAGTAGAGGTAAAAGGGTAGAAGCTACCTTAAACAGAGAAACCATTTTAAAGGCTCACAAGCCCCATATGGTTTTAAATATCTAAGTGTACATAAGTAAATATCTTTAAATATGATATGATCTGATGTAGTGAATACCAAATACACTTTACAGGTTACTGTGCATGCCAAGGTGGTTCATCCATAGACAGTGGTACATTTTAAAGCCATTTTTTTCCATGGGGTGGGATAAGAATACGGTTTTCAGAAATTGCATTATCATGCATTTGAGCTGGAAGCAGGGAATAATGAAACACTAATCCATAGGTTAATTGAAACGTATTGAAATCATACATTATTATATCCATAAAATGAATCGGTCCCCTCATCAATTCTTATTCTTTAGAATTCAGACGTGGGTAATTGTTTGATCTTTTGTTAGATGTAAGGGTGTTTCTTAAAGAAAAAAAATTTTGTAAGCACTCGGGCGTCATGATTCGGAGCAAAGTCTTCCCACAATATAACTATTCAGGGGCCTTTATCCATAACCAACACAACACACCCACACTTAACCACTATGTTTGCTTTTAGGTAATGTACTGAAATGACTACTGTACAAGGTATCTTTTCATACAGTTTTTTATGGATTTTTTTCATACGTTATTGTATGTATTTATTTAAAACAAAATCGGGCTAAATTACTTTGGTTTGTTAGTGAAGACAAAGGATTAGGTAATAAAATAATTGTGTTGTGTGTTTCTAAATGTGATACTGCCTCGCAACACCCATGAATAGAAGACGTTTCATCTGAAGGGTTTGTATTTTATAAATCATACAAAAAAGTTTATAGTAATGTGTAGTACGCAAACAAACATGTTTGCAGTGATATGCAACGTCATTAGTACCTGTTATACAATATCAGAATATCAAATGATCACAGGTTGTTTGTAAGTATTAGTGTTTATATATTAAACATCAAATGATGTTTAGAAGATTCGTCATTGCATGTCTAGGCTTGCATTCCATTGATTTGATTAGCTATAGTATCTCTGTCCAAGAATGTTGTTGAGCTTCATTAAGTTTGTGTTAATCTTTAATAGGGATGCTGTTTATTACATGTGGTGCATTCAGGTTCATTGCATAAACTCTAGTCGAGGGTTACATTCCAGAGTTGTTGAAGAAACTGTTTATTCTAGAGATACTTGCCTGAAGCTACAATCTCTGCATATAGACCTATCTTACTTGGCTATTCCTATTTGGCACCATTACAATTTTGTTTTTTCAGAACATGACAAAAGTGCACAATACACTTCCATATTCCCTCAGAATGCATTGTAATCCTAACTTTTATTAAAATAGATTTAGGCTATTTGTGTTCTTTCCAACTAAAAATATCAGATTTATGGGGTGCACATCATTCTTGAAAGTGCTAATATTTTACAGTTGCCACTTTGGTAGGGTTTAGCCAAGGTTTTTGAAGTGATAAAAGTATATCAACAGGCCTCCTATTACTTGTGTGTAAAGTTTCTTACCACAAACTTATATCACCCTGAACCTTTTACCTAATCTATAACTGAAAAATATGTTAATCTACATTATTGCATATTATATAGTTAGTAAATGCATATTATTGTTACAGGAGATCCATGTGATCTTTCTCGTTTTCATTTTCCCAGGAAGGAGAAGTCTGATACAGAGACTGAGAAGCAGGAGAAGTCAGACAAAGTGAAGACTAAAATACACCCACAGAAATAGTGGAGAGAGAGATTGAGAGAAAAGAAAAAATAAAGAAAAAATATATATATGAGTTAGAGGCAAGGTCACAAAAGTGTTTCACATTTGTTTTATTCTGAGGGTGGATAGACAATCTCTTACCTGTTCTTAAGATGATAATAAATAAATATTTTGTTCATCGCAAAGGAAAGTTTCTAATGACAATCTGGGCTCTTGTGTGCTTCTGAATTTTAGAGGAACAGGTAAGCAGTGGGGTTATGACCACTTGAAAGGAATCGCCAAGTGAGGCTTGTTTAGACAATGTAATGGGTGACTCCATAGTTTCCAAATTAATATTCTACTACTACTTATTGATCCATATAGAAGTATGTGTCTGCCTATGACTTTTCCTGTAAGATGCTGTTCAACCTAAAAGACTTCCTTAGGTGTCTCTCATGTTTAGTGAAGTAATTTAGCTTGACAGGTAGGTGCTCTTATCTCTATGGCATACAACCGATAGCAATTGGAAAAGATGAGTCAGAGTTGTGCTGTGACATAAGATAATGCCTAATAAAAACCACATGGGCTGTGGTTATTATACATTTATGATACTATAACCAGGGGTTCACATAATTTTTATCGTTAGGTTCTCACATGAGTACCAGCAGAAATGGTTTGGTACACATCAAAATTAGTGGTCATCATCCAAGTCTAGCTCCACCTCCTCCTCCGACAGTTCTAACAATAGGGGTGGCCGTGTCAGAGACCACAACAATAGTTTCTGAATGTTTAAGTAGGAGTCTGAATTGCTGGTTATTGCAATTTTTAACAAATCATCACATATTTTGTATTTATTTCAATATCCTACCACCATATTGCTGCCCTGGGGATTCAAAAGCAAAAAGTCAAACATTTTGCCACTTTTTATAGTGTTGTTGAACACGTAGCTTGATGTCACAACAATATTTATAAGGATATAACTGAGTGGGAACAATATATTTTAAGTAAAATGGTTAAGAAAATGTTGTTTTTTTTTAATCACATTTAAATGTAACCGCTTTTAAAAATCGACACCACCTCTCATCCGCGCTCAGTTTGTGAAGCAAAGCGTCAGCTAGCTTCCAGTATATCACTCCCCATAACTGCATCCCTCTTCTCTGAGTAAACGGCTTAATAGAGATCATTGCTATCATTGTTTTTTTCAAGTATCCATTAAAAGAAAATTATTGATGTTATGAACTGGAGTCTTAACTCCAGTCTTAAGTGACTGGTATTTAATTGTGATTTAGTCTCCAGGGCAAATCCAGAGGTTAGGCAGGTATGGGTCCCTTTGCAAGCGTGAGCAACCTCGCTGCCTTTATGAAAAATGCTTTCCTGTTAGAAATGTACTGAAGGTGCACCTTTGCGTCTTAAAGAACAATATGGAAGTCAGTATTTATTTTTATTGATTTGCATACTTAATTGCATACCAGTTGTGCGAACCCCTGACTATAACACGACCCATGTCATCATACACATGAGTCCACATTTAGCAATGCAAAAATCACACAACAAATCTGACAAGATTAAGCCTTTTTTTTTTAAACACAGTGAAAGAGCACAACCCCCTTTGTAACAATACTGGTTGCAGCAAGAATTCTAAATTCCCACAAAAAAGAAGTTGCATTTTTCAGCTAATTTACTTTTATGATATTGATGTAAGTGTGTAATTTGTTGTTCAATGTATGATGATGAGACAAAACTCAGTGTTTACATTTAAGTCTTGATTAAAATGTTGCGGACTAGGAATAAACAAACTACTACAAAACAAACTGCAGTATGCAAGCAACGTAAAGCGAGTATTCAAATATTAATCCCTGCATTGTAATTCAAGTTGTGCAGTACAGAATTAAAAACTGTTCAGATAAGTCATGAGGCATCTCCTGTCAGATCTCAGCTGCCTCAGCTTTGATGTAGTTTTCTCACTAAAATAGTGTTTGTGCTGCAGGCATCCTCGATGGCTACGCGGGTGAGAGAGTGGCGCTGGAGGGGCAGGTCAAGCAGAAGGCAGAGATCCAGCAGCACTTGGAGCAGGAGCTCCAGCTGACAAGCAGCCGCTTGCAGGAGCTAGAGCAGGAGCGACAGATAATGCGTCAGGAGAGGGAACTGCTGTCCAGGCAACAGGATGCCATGAGAGACACTGCAGGATCCAAAGAGCTGCGTAAGTACACAATCCAGATCTGCGCTGTGCACACTGCCACCAGCACAACTGAACCAAACTTCTTTAAGAAATAGATCATTTTTACATAGTAGATGTAATAATTGCTTTACGTAATAGTCTGTTTGTTTTTTTTTTTTTGAGAAAGTCAGTCCTTTTCATTTTCTGTCAAAGCTGCAGTAACTTTATAGCCTATGAAATTTTCAATGTAGACATAGTCGAAGAATGGTTTTATATGTTAATTTAAGAAATGTGCCATATTGGGACTAGGTGTGGCTTTTAAGGTAAATGGGTTGATCTATTGTACTTAACCCTGTTACTACTTGGTATTCAGCTGCTAACATACACGTTATAATCCAGTTTAATAAAGAATACAGCATTAAAAAAATGACACTATATCAAATAAAATGAAGTGCATGTAGGAATCAATAATTTTTTACTGATCAGCTTTATAATGTGTCCAACGACTGTGATCTTTTGTCTTAAGTGTTTTTTTTGGGGGGGGGGGGGGGGAACAAAAATATGAATAACTGATTAACTTCATGTGAAAAGTATTTGAGATACTAACATATAATTTTAATTTGGCTACCATTGCATGTATTCTATGAAATTGTTTTACACATTACAGCATATTTGTAATTTAGTTTTTGTCTCTTTTAGTAGAATAGGCACAAGATGTTTGCTGAAGGCTTACAAGAGCTCAGAGTCTTTTGTTATTGAGTTGCACCCTTTATAATAAATCCCACACATCTATAAACACAGTTGGAAATACAGTGTGTGACAGGTCATTTTCTTTTAATTGAGGATTTCATTAAAAACTCATAGTTTCTCAGCTAAAATAAAGAATAATATATATATATATATATATATATATATATATATATATATATATATATATATATAGACACACACACACACTGATGAAACGCAACACTCAGGTCTAATGGATTTAATCAAATATTTTAAGCATAGATATCAAACAAAATCACAGAAAATGTGAATAAAAATACAGATCAAAGAATCATAAGTTTTCAGTATGAAAAGTGACATACCGTCAAAATGAAAACATTACAAAGTTAGTATCGGGTAGTATGACTTCCCTGAGCATTAATACAATCCTGGCAGCATTGACACATAGACTTGATCAGCCTCTGGACAGACTCCCACACCACTCTTCCTGTGTAGCTGTAGCTGGCTGGCGAAGGTTGGCTGGTCGCAGTTGTCTCCTTTGGATGGCACTGGCGATTTGGTCCCACAGATGTTCTATTGGACTCCGGTCAGGAGAAAAAGCTGGCCACGGCAAGACCTCGACATTGTTTTTTTGTAGTCTTGCAATTGTAATCCTAGCATTTTGTGGTCTTGCATTGTCCTTCTAGAAAAAACTTCAATGTATCGCTGAGCAGTAAGATTGCCCTCAATCTGCACCGAAGGCATTCTTGTGTTAAAGGAGATTCCTCCCCACATCATCACACTTCCACCACCTCACTGGTTGGCTTGAACAATGCAATAGTCAGCATAACGCTCACCACGACATCTCCACACATGTTGTCTTCTGTGTGGTATGTCAAGGGCAAAACGTTATTCATCAGTGAATAAAACACTCCCCTACTCTCTCTGTCGCCACCTCAGATGTTCTCTGGCTCACAGAAGACGGCGATTTCCTCTCAGCTGTCAACATGTTGTCATCTGCTCACTATTTAAAACGTAAATAACATTATGTATGTGCCTAATGAGCTATTCATGTAAAACTTAGACACTTAAGCGTTTTCATTGTGCATCAGTGTGTGTGTGTGTATATATATATATATATATATATATAAATAAAATACATAAACTACATGGATGAAGACTATATTTGCATCCTGAGCAAAAAAAAAGCATGATACCACAGTAGTGATGTCAAAAAGTGATAATTCCTCTAGAGAAATATACTTTGACCCATTCCTCGACACCATAATTTTCAATTCAAACACAAAATGACGCGGTTTCACTCGACAACACCCACAGTACAGAAATGTTCATTAATGAGCGACAAAATGAGAATACGTTTAAAAAAATTCAAAAAAAGATGTGACTGGTACATTTGTATCTCAGAGAAACGGATAACGACATAGAACGTCTGTACAGTACTGAAACACTACGTTTAAAAAAAACGAACTGTACCGCTGAACCTCGTCGTCTTTAACCCTTTGCGGACCTGGTCCGACGTTGCAATTTTCCCTTTCCGGTCCAATGTCGGACCCTGTCCGACATCATCAAAAAGACAAAAAAAGAAAATCATTCAATGGCCGAGTGAGACCGATAGGAGCTGAGAGAAGCCGAAAAAAAAGGGGCGTATCTCATGAATACAGATAGCCCCGGCACCACATAGATAACACGGACATAAACAAACAAGATAGCAGCTTCTGCATCCAGCGCTCATGATTTCCATTACACGAGAGTAGATGTTAAAACTTCATGCTGATTTGAACTCTGCTCTCGCCAAGATAAGCACCAACTAAGACGTAGGTTTACAGTAAACTAATGTCATCCATCTGTGTCTCCATCCATTTGCGTTTCCTTCCATATGATGTTGTAGATATCCTTCTGCCTGGTGTTGATGGCTGAAGTGTAATGTTGGCTCCAGGGAGCAGCTTATTTTGCCTCCCTAGTGCATTAGCACACACAACGACTGCGATGCTGGCTCTGGGGATCAACCACAGTGCAGTCTCCCCAGCGCATCAGCATGACTACCGTCTAGATTGGGCTAAGTAGGGTACATCTCTGGGGTCTTCAGTTGGGCACCTTCCATCCTCGGTGTTTCGTCGATTAGCCCACTACACCTCAAGAGGGCTCGACGGTGATTCTGGCATCCCAGCATCACCCCCCTCCGTCCCCCACTCAACTCAACACAGCTTACTTACCTGTACATAAGCGTTTCTTTAAGCTCTTGACCAACATCTGCCAGCATTTTCCAGTCTCTAGCAGCTTCCAGTTGTCCTGGGCGAGGATTGGTTTTAACACCTTTTCTTGGTGGTTGTTCTCCTGGGTGGAGGAATGTTGTCTTTTGTGTGTAATGTTTTGATGGAAGAGGTGGCAACTTATTGGTCATGTTACACTTGTCTTCCAGTGCTAAAGCCAAACATCGCAGCACCTGGTCATGGCGCCAAGTAAACCGTCCTTGGCTAAGAGCCACCTTACATGCTGTCAAAATGTGTCTTAATGTTGCAGGCGTCTGCTAAGAAATAAATAATAATAATAATAATAATAATAATAGAGGCTGTACGCCTTTAAGAAGAAAGGTGTGATGGGATATCAGCTGAACACTTGTCAGCTGACATACAAATGCTTAAGTGCAGAGGTGCTGGATTATTACACTCCGGTTTGGTGACCAAACGTGTGTGACTACTGTTGTGTGTAAAAAAAAAAAAGGTTAAAATGAACAGTTGCATTAAAAAAATGTATTAAGTGAAAAACAAAAATGGACGTGTATTAACAAAATGCCCTGAAAACTTAACATAAAGAAAACAATTTAAATGAAGCAATAATCTCAATAATTATGGTAAAAAGGAAGTGAAAAGGTTACCATTTTTTTGTGAACTCCAATAAACCTAAGTTATCTCCCCAGTCAAATCGTACAGTACCTAAATAATAAAAAACAGTAATGAAAAAAAAATGTAGAATATAAAAAAGGGCAACCAGATATAGTCAATGAAAGACAACACATTATTCAAATTCTTTGTCATATTCTATTCAATATTATTATTGTTTTGAGATTCAGCTTTTATTAGGGAGCTCCCCTAAATCCCTTTTTTAGAAAGTTACGGGGTATTAATGCTTGCGACAGGGTAGCTGTCTGACATGTTGGTGCGTGCATTCACTGCTGAGTGACAGGCAGGAGATTGAGACGGAGGTTGAAGTACATACACCCTGCAGACGAACAGGATTAATTTACATATTAACACTGAACAGCTCACGTGACACTACCAGCAGTGGTAGCGCACGGAGCACATACAACACAGTGTACGAAAAATTTAGTGGGATCTGCAATCTCTGAACTGTTCAATAATAAACGAACTCCGGCTACTCGCCCAGCTGTCGGCAGTTTCAACTTGCTTACTCAGTTTTCGGTATCCAACCCTGGCTCTGGTTCTCTCTCTCTCACACACACACACACACAAACACACACACACACACACACACACACACACACACACGTCGGCGAATTTCAGCTTTTTAGTCCAGTTGGCTTTGGTTTTGCAGCAGCCCTGAGGTGAATAAATGGAACCTTTTTATCACACAATGCATAAATTATCTTTATTGTCCCTGATATTTTTCAGAGTTGGCATAAGCTTCATTTTCTACAGAATTTTCTAACAAAAATATTCTCATAAACTGTATGACCACTTCTTTCAGGCAGGCTTTCCCAGGAGCATCAGGTACTTTTAATTACAATAAATACACACTATTCACAAAAATTCTATGTAAATAAAATGTCTCTGTTGGATGCTGTGCTCTTGCTCTCTTGTCAGTCAGCCAACAGTGCAACGTTGTTTCAAAAAGCTGGGGTTTCTGTAGTTGAGGAGGAGACTGGGGAAGGGGATGGGAGTACTCTGTAAATAATGTGTGTTTGTAAACTGTGTTATTTTTGTTTATATCTAGTAGCGTTCTCTGTGTGTTTTGGCACTTGCTTGACAGATAATAAATAAATCCTGTTCGCCTGCGGGGCGTATCAACTTCAACCTCCATCTCGATCTCCTGCCAGTGACTCAGCAGTGAAAGCACGTACCCACGTGACAGATGGCTACCCTGTCACAAGCATTAATACCCTGTAACTTTCTAAACAAGGGATTTAGAGGAGCTTCCTAATAAAAGCTGAATCTCAAAACAATAATAATAATACAGTACAATAATTGTTACAGCTGTGTGTAATGGCATTTTAAACATGATTAATTTCTCCGCCTTTTTACTTATACGCCCTTACTTTGGTCCCATTGCAATCGGATAAACGACAGATTACTGTTCTTTTTATTACATTTATAGGTTTTAATACATCTTTTTTATTAGTGTAATGAGTGTCTGAATGATTTTTAACCGCATACACGCTTTGTTTGTTTTGTTTACTGTTCTGGTGATTGGGGGACATTTTGAATGACGAGTTACTGTGTGGGAGTTTATACCATCCATCGCTTACTGCGGGTGAATCAAGTTAACACAAACGTGCCCGTTATAAGCGGTGGTGACTGTACCACACATTACTCCTTATTTATTTGTGTCAATGCTTGTACATACTGTGAATATAGGTAACTATGACCTATTTTTTTCAATGTACTAACGCCTGATTGGCTGAGATAGTAAAGGCTATACCACAATTTTGCATCAGTCCAAAAACATTCAAAACAATGCATTGTACAGTATTTGAATCTAACAGCAACTTGCTCCACAAGTTGTTTTATATCAAAGAGTGGCAAAGTGTGGTGTTCGAAATCGAGACTAGAGCTATTACAATTTATTGCAAGTAATGCTGTAAATATGTGTGGTCTTGGGACATCCTAAGGAACTGTTTTACAAATGCATAAATTATCTTTATTGTCCCTGATATTTTCAGAGTTGGCATCAGCTTCATTTTCTACAGAATTTTCTAACAAAAATATTCTCATAAACTGTATGACCACTTCTTTCATTTTCACCTCTTGCCTCTTTTCTAAAGTCATGTTGTAAAAATGGCTGTGAATCATTGTGCTTCTCTTCTTCTAGGCCTAGTTGAAGCTGCAGTTGATGCAGCACCTGAAGCAGGTGTGTTTTTATTGAGCATGGCCAATTGTCAATCAGATGGCACAGTTACAGAAAATAGGCGTTTTATTAAGTGCTATTGAGCTTGAAGCTTGCTTGCCTTAGGCTTGCTTACTTTACTAACCTACTGCTGTGGTTTCTGATTTCCTTCCTTTTTCTAACACCATATATTATCAATACAGATTTAGCAAGCATGATAAAACACTAATCAATAATTGTCTTAAGTATCCTAAACAGCAATCATCTTCACTGGCTCTTGACACCGTGATATTGATGAAAAAAGTGCGAAGTCCCTTTTATTTTTAGTATGTAAAAGCATTATCAATCCTCCCAATGCTTTTATAAACAGAGATCTATAGTTATCATTTGTTTACTAGGGCTATATGAACTTTTTAAGAAGGTAATTGCTGTTGTTTGAATACTTGCCTGCCTGAAAAGCATATGGTTACAGAAACAGTAATTTCCCAAAGTTTTCATTTTTTTTCTTACACTTTCTCACCCTTTGGTTTAACTAACACTTATTGTGATTTTTTCTCTCACACCAAATAATACAAGGTTAATACTGGTATGGGTAAGATTGGTTTCATTCTTAAATCTGCTATATCATGGGAAAAGCATTGGGAGTGGATTTACCATTGCATTTATCACAAGAGAAGGAAACAACTTGAGTTTACCTTGATGCTGTCAGCTGCCCAAATAAACACTTCCACAAGATCTGCCTTGTTCTTTGTCAATAAAAAGTATCAGAGTGCCAGGCAATACCAGCAAACTCTTCACACCTTTAAAACTTATTTTACTCAAAGCACTGAGTGAATTATTAAAATACATGTAGATTCAGTCCTGTAATGGCTCTCATTATTTCCAGAAACAAGTCTCAAGGTTTAAGCCCAGCATTCTTTGATTCCTTTCCGGGGATCAAAAACCACGTATTTGCTATGTAAATCTAAATATAAATAATTCAAGTAAGAGGCTATATTGTTTTATATAAATTCTGTTTATAATTTGATAAGGTAACATCCTTTCTGAAAGCACTCTGACAGCTGGCAAGGAAACTAAAAATGTTTCAACGTCCTATGCCTTCGCATCAGCAAAGTGATTAAGCCTAATGGCTTGCTTTTAGGATTATCTCAAAAAAACGGTGGCTTGATTTTGTTCATTGTAATTCAGACCTGCTGGAGGAGACGGAGAAGATCATGAAGGAGAAGGTGGAGGTGCAGCGGCAGGCAGAAAAAGAGAACGGTGAGCTCCTGAAGCAGGTGAAGACGCTGGAATCTGAGCTGGAGGAGCAGGTGAACAAAGTCATAGAGATTGAGCAGGAGAAGAAGGCTGAGATCATGGATTTGAGGCAGCAGATCCAGGCTCTTGAGAAACAGCTGGAGAAGAACAGAAAATTTCTAGATGTAAGTATTCAGGGTTTTTTATTATTATTTTTCTTTCATTAAGATGTACAAGTTCCTGTGCCATCTGGTAATTGTGTGTGTGTGTGTGTGTTCAATCCCAGGTGGGAGACACTGCTGCTGTACCCTTGAGCAAGGTACTTTACCTAGATTGCTCCAGTAATGACCCAACTGTATAAATGGGTAATTGTATGTAAAAAAAAAAAAAAAAAAAAAAAAAAAAGTTTGATATCTGTATAGTGTGAAATAATGTGATATCTTGTAACAATTGTAAGTCGCCCTGGATAAGGACGTCTGCTAAGAAATACATTATATATATATATATATATATATATATATATATATATATATATATATATATATATATATATATATATATAATATATACACAAACACAGTCACCTCCAAAATGATGATAAAACATTTTCTCAAAAAGATAGGTGTCAAAATTATTGGCACCCTGTGACAGTCTGGCTGAGTGGTGACATCAGAACCAGGAAATGAATAACACAAAAAAGGACGGATGAAATGGTAAATGCGCTTGCTTGCGCTGGTTTATTGTAAATAAAAAAGTTGAACAAAACAGAAAAACACTTTGGGCCAAAATAAATAGACGAACAAGACCGACAGTACTCGTAGCAATTATTTATTTTCTTACTTTTTTTATTCTCCTCTCCACACCCGTTCTCCACTCACGAACACACAACCCAGAGTGAGTGCTTTGTGCATCTACATATACTGTTGTGCCGGGATTCAATTACTAATTAATTATTCACTTGAATCCCAGCACGTGAACTAATTCTGTGCATCCCCGTGCTCACATATTAAATACTTTAAATGCACGTGAAGTGAAGTGCAGTCCCCGTGCCTAAATACAATTATACATTTTAAACACTCGTGCTTATTACCCACATTATATCCCGTGTACCAACTACACTACACCA